>NC_139221.1:128298762-129522850 GCF_055691185.1 Crinia signifera | reverse complement strand
TTTTATCAAGAACAGTGTAGCAAAGAAGGGTGCACTTCTTGGACTTCTTACGTTCAAAATTAAATAATGGACACGGAGGTCTCTTATTTGCAGCAACATTACGAGCGTTTAATGCTCAATAATGTACAAACATTGACTTACCCCTCCACTGTGAAGAAGCTGCCATGCTGCTAATTCCCATCTCCATCCCATGATGACACGCAACAGCCGGTGCTGACCATTGGAGTTCTGTAGCCATGGCAACCCCTGTTAACAACTATCTTAGTGAAAATACAAAGTGCTGTGCAGTATATACAAATGAATAAAAACATATATTGAATAAAGCATGAAAGCATGAGGCATCATAAATGGCATGTTATATATGGCATGTGACCATATAGTCTAAGACATGTAGTAAAGCAATCACCTCTTCACTTTTGAAATCTGCGTGACAGTCTCTGAGTGCCGCTACTACTGCTGTTATTATTTATATATATATATATATATATACATATATATATATATATATATATATATATATATAGAAAGGGGGAGGGTTCTATTGGAGAGCGCTGATTGGTGTACCACCTAGTTACTTCAATGCAACATACAATACTGATACAATTTTTGTAATGACAGTTGATCTTTGTCCCTTTTCCGAATGAGACGTGCCAATCTGTTCAAGGTATAAAAAAGTTCTTTATTGAAACCCAACGCGTTTCGTCAGAACGACTTCATCAGGGGTAAAAACTATAGGTGGTACAGAAAGGAAAAGGGATGTACTAATCAGTTATGAATTTCATCATCTTGTTTATCCAAATGGCAGATACAACTTTTAATTTGAGATACATACCAATAAGATTCTCAAGTATGTGGTTTGGTCAACTTTTAGTACTCGTACAAGGTAAAATCTAAAATCATTAAAATAACCATAAATTACAATTTTTGGACAAAAGCAACATGAAGAGCAAGCAAGAGGGTGAAAAAATGGAAAAAAGAGAGGCTGGCGTTCAGTCCAGACTACATACCCATATATGGGGTTTGGGCCAATATACAGGCTTAGTGACAAGATGTAGGTGTAGATCCACGGATAATATAGGAGGTTAAGGTCTGCAAATAATTAGATTTAATTAAATCTATTATATAGATATAGGTATTATATATATATATATATATACACAGCGGGTGTGCAGCACTCCAAGAAGGTTTATTTGCAACGTTTCAATGTCTTCGCAGACATTGTCATCAGGTTTAAGGTTCTTAATATATATAAACCAGCATGGTGGAGCAGCACATCCTTATCCAATAATCAAAGTGCGGGTGCCATCCAAGTCCCCTCGGGGATATACAAAGCAGTCCAGGTGGCGGCACTCTTCTCCTGATGAAGAACAAATAAAGTTTGAAACGTAGAGTGATCCCTGCTATCTTGTGCATTTTTTGGTGAGTGCCGCCACCTGGACTGCTATATATATATATATATATATATATATATATATATATATATATATATATTGTTTCCCAATGGTGGAAAGGTGCCTAAAATATAGAAACACAGTCTGTGTGCAATAATCCTTTTTCAATGATGCAACGAAGATTTCATCCAATATTAATTGTATTTTGTCCTTCAATGGAAAGTCACAAGTACAGGCAGATTTATAAAGAAACGACCCAACGCGTTTCGGCTTTAAAAAGACTTCATCAGGTGTATCCATGATATAATCTTGTGGCCACTGTAAAACATTCACAATGAATAGAACTGATATATTCCTTTCTTTTATCCAAAATGGTTCAATAAAGTCCTACACGTGTGGGCAACAGGTGCTATGGGTCCTTGTGTCACACTTGTCTTATCTTGAAAAAGATCCCTGTGGAGGATCGAAATGTTGATCGACTGAGTATGTCCATAAAAAGTTATCTTGAACTTCCAGGTGGTGAGTGCCTACCTTGTTCTACAAACTTATATGTGTGTGTATGTGTGTGTGTAAAAAAGATGCCACTCCAGAGGAACTTTTCAAACGCTTTTTATATAGTGCACAAAAAATGGTAGTAAAAGGGTGAAACTGCATTGACATGGCTTCCCCATGGAAATGTGTACAGTGCTATCTTTTTTCCACACCTATCCATCTACTTTGAGGGGCACCGGGGGCAGCTAACTTTAAGGGAGAGTGCCAGACCGCAGAATTTGTATATAAATATATATATGTATATAGAGGATGCAGGTAGTGGCACTCCAGGGACTTCATGAAAAAACACGCAGACGCTGTGTTAAAGCTTTAACATAGCATCTGCGAGTTTTTTCATGAAGTCCCTGGAGTGCCACTACCTGCGACCTCTATCTATTTCTTTGAGTGCAGCACCTGGGCCATAATTGTATTGAATTGGAGTGCCGGTATTCTCCGCCTATATATATTTATATTATATATATAGCCCTGGCCCATCCTCCCACATTCAGCACTTACACAGTGAAGTGCATGGTTTAGGTTTGTTAGTTGGGTGTATTAAAGAAATAAGTGAATAAATCATGCATAATGCTATGAATCCACATTGAAATGAATAAATAGAAACTTCTCTAGTGATAACATAATGTACCAGAGTGTAAAGCATGCCAAGCATGTGTACTGACGTCACTAGTGGCAAGACTATATAAAGACAAAATAGAGTTTGAAAAGCATGCTGACATGACCTGTGCATCATGGAAAATATACTCAGATTGTCAGGGAGGCAGCAGATGCCCACTTGCTGAAGTGACTGTCAAGTAAATGAAGAAGTAAAAGTTTGACATACGTTGTTGACCTGTGCTGTTTCCATAAAGTACCTGCTGGCATAGGCAGGATTCTAATGTTCCCCCGTAACTCACACCCTCGTGTTACTTGATGAAGAGTACCTTATTCAAATATGATTACATTGTAAAGATTAAACTCTCAAAATTTTTTTGTATTTCCTTGTGTGGAGTCATTATGCGGAAAATAGGGGGCGGGGGGGATCACAATTTACATGAAGCTGAGATACTTCAACAAGCATCATATACTTTGGAGTGGCCATATCTCCTGCATTTTACCCGCTTCTTGGTGAAGCTGGCAGGGCAAGGAGTTTAGGCACTAAATTGAAGCACTGTTTGGAGGTGGTGGGCTAAATGACACAAATTGCAATATAACCTCACGCACCCATGTGAATATGCAAATTACAGCATTTGGGGGCAGGGCCTAGTGATTGACAGCCCAGTCCCAGCCACTGAAGTGGCATGCAGCATCTCCTATCTGGGCTGCTCCCAGAGAGGAGACCTGAAAGGTAGGAAGTCTCGCTTTTAACCACTGACTTTTATTCCTATAGTTATGTAACTACAACCCATTTTCCATACACTGTAAATTCATATATACATCTAGTATATTTTTTAGCACAAGCCAGAAATCAATTGCACTTTTCTTTTAAGTATGGGGATTTGTGGTTTCTTTTCTTAGCAAGGTGCTATTTTCTTAGTAAAAAACACACACACACACATGGGCATAACCAGCTCGGTCTGGTCCTGGTTCCAGAAATCCGGGGGGGTAGTCTCTCCAACAGCCAGCAGGGTAATGCCACACCCTGGAGACACTTATTATGTACTTTATATGCCCATGGCCAAAGCATTACCCTCTGACTGGTGATCCCTAGACAGGGTCCCTGGGCCACGTGAAGCCCAGGACTATCCGTGGCAACCACCACACATAGTTTTTTGTATAAAATTAAGAAATAAAAGTAAGCCTCCCACGCATGCAGGTACTTGGAGAACCAAAAAGTACTTGCATGAGGTGCAAGTCCCTGAGATCCGGGAAGCGCAGGGCCGGCAGGGGGTCCCTGTGGCGGCTGGACAGTCAGCCATCTGCCGCAGCGTGGGAAGCATTGCAGCAGTGCTGGGGGATAGATGCCGTGTTCTCATACTCACCTGCCAGCCCCGCATCTCCCCACTGCCCTGCTCTCTCTTGTCTCTGGGGGGGGGACCTACCCCGCTCGATGAACAGCGAAAATAACTACTCCGGTGAGTGCTTGGGGGGAAGGGGGTGAGAGGAGAGGAGGATGGGTGGGAGGGGACACCCCCACAATTTTGTTGTCCAGGGCCCCCACAGACCTTAATCTGGCCCTGACCTGCACAATAATTGCCAACAGTGGGAACACAAGGACCAATGCGTCATCTGTGAGAGTAGGCCCTGTCCCCAGTTCTTTTCTCAGTTAGCACCAATTACACTGGACAGACAGCTGTGATTCAGGAAGAATTCACAGCTCTTTAAATTAGAGGCAGGATCATCAGCAATGACAAGCAGCAGAACTCCCTTATCAGTCAAGTTCAGATGGCAAACTAATGCTGCTGCACACACACATATGGTCGACCCTGTCTCCCAGTGGTAAGGGGCAGGTTCCTTGAGCAGTGGGGCCCACCCTGCTCATTTTGTATGGCTGTGCGGTGGCCCAGGGGAAAACTCATGACTGGTCTGGTCAGGAGCAGGCTCCTTAAACCCAAGGGGCCCTGGTGCAATGCACCTGCTGCACCAATGATAGTTATGCCACTGTGTGAGGGTACATAAAAAAGGCACTTATGCATATCAAGTTAGGACAGGTCACATTGCTGGCTCCCCCATGGAAATGTGTTTAGGAATTTGGAAGTGCTGGAGCACCTTCAGCTCCTTCCTCTATCGTAACAACACCATGGGCCATTGGTTTCCAAACTGTGTGCCGTGGCACCCTGGGGTGCCTCAGGACACTTGCAGGGGTGGACCAGGACCAATTAAAATGATTTATGATCAATATAACAGATGAAACAAGTGCTGTCAAATGATAACATGTGGACAAACAGTAGCCCTAAGGAAGACATATAGTCACAATTTACTTAATTTAATATTTTTTTTCTGAATTTATCAATTATTAAGATCTGACCTAGGGGTGCCGAGAAAAACGTTTGGGAACCACTGCCATAGATTTTGATGGGGCATTACTTGGTGTGACATAGGGACCAAGAAATTATATTTTTCTATGTATAACCTATGAATGCATATTCTATATGTAAAATGTTAGGGTACTTGTTTTTTTTAGCACAGCGCCAGCGATAAAAATTGTATCCATTGGGACCCCCCGAAATCGCGTCAATTGCATCGCATGCAACCAAATCGCATGCGATGCGATCGACGTGATGTACGTGATTTTTACATTGGCCCCAATGTTAAATGGCCCCCAGACCCCAATTTTTATTGTTTCCCAACCCTGATGGGTCAAATGCCCCTCCAATGTTAACGCCACCCCACAATAACGGCAACCCGAAGCGTGGCGAGCGCAGTGAGCCCGCAAGGGGCGGCGGTTCGCGTCCTCCGAACTTTTCATACCCCCACTATCCACATCGGCATGGAGTTGATTCTATATAGTGTGGCGAGCGCAGCGAGCCACCGAGCCCGAAGCGTGGCAAGCGCAGCGAGCCCCGCGCGGGGACGCGTATTACTTCATGGGTATTAAGGCTGCGCTCGCCACGCTTCGGGCTCGGTGGCTAGCTGCGCTCGCCACACTATATAAAATCAACTCCACGCCGACGTGGATAGTGGGGGTATGAAAAGGTCGGAGGACGCGAGAAATTATATTTTTCTATGTATAACCTATGAATGCATATTCTATATGTAAAATGTTAGGGTACTTGTTTCTTAGCACAGCGCCAGCGATAAAAATTGTATCCATTGGGACCCCCCGAAATCGCGTCAATTGCATCGTATGCAACCAAATCGCATGCGATGCGATCGACGTGATGTACGTGATTTTTACATTGGAATCAATGTAAAATGGTCCCTGAGACCCGATTTTACATTAGCCCCAATGTTAAATGGCCCCCAGACCCCAATTTTTATTGTTTCCCAACCCTGATGGGTCAAATGCACCTCCAATGTTAACGCCACCCCACGATAACGGCAACCCGAAGCGTGGCGAGCGCAGTGAGCCCACAAGGGGCGGCGGTACGCGTCCTCCAAACTTTTCATACCCCCACTATCCACGTCGGCTTGGAGTTGATTTTATATAGTGTGGCGAGCCACCGAGCCTGAAGCGTGGGGGACGCGTATTACTTCACGGGTATTAAGTGTCCGCTCGCCACGCTTCGGGCTCGGTGGCTAACTGCGCTCGCCACACTATATAAAATCAACTCCACGCCGACGTGGATAGTGGGGGTATGAAAAGGTCGGAGGACGCGTACCGCCGCCCCTCGTGGGCTCGCTGCGCTCACCACGCTTCGGGTTGCCGTTCATCGTGGAGTGGCGTTAACAATGGGGGGGGGGCATTTGTCATAACGCTAGTTATTTGCTATTCACTACAGGGACCTCGCCGGCCGCAGCCAGCTTTATACACATGACGGCGCCGCAGGTACCCCTACGGCACGGATACCCCTGACCGCCCCAGCACTGCAGGGACTCCGGGGCAGCAATTTTTTTACACAGTTTGCTGGGGGTGAGGGGCGAACTGCCGCCCTCCAGGTGCCGGCGCCCTAGGCAAATGCCTAGAGCTGCCTAGTGGTGGCGCCGGACCTGCACTTACACAATATTGTAGTGAGGGGAACCTATCTGGGTTTCTTTGATATTCAGTTTTGACGAAAAAGTCCTTATGCTTTATTGTCCATTGACGTACCTAACTTACATGCAATAATACTGTAACGTTCTTACCAAGGTATCTTTAAATGGCGTACCAGTACTCACAGTTGTCATTGAAGGGAGACGCTCATCAAGGTATCATTCTTTATAAGAGGTTTTATTTAGACATGTAGTAAAAAAACTTTTCTTTAGGCATAAAATATGCTAAGAGTTTACAAATAAAACTCCTTTGCTGTCAGAGGGTCGGTTCACATTCACTAGGTGTTTAGTGAGGTCCAAGTCCAGTACTGCAGACCGGTTCCACAGACAGTCTGTGGAACCGATCTGCAGTTTATCTGACCTGATCACAAAGGTCGGTCAGATAGCAGAACTGTTAACTAATCTGGCGTGCACTCTTTGGGGAACAAGCATATAGAATTCTCCATAGCACTTATCTTTGTGAAACCCCCACTACAGAAACCCTCAACATTGTTGTCAGTCAAGATTTCTTTACTCATTATGCCTACACATATACGATTTCTGCCTAATTTCTAAGTGATCTGATTAGAAATTAAGCACTAAACCCCTGTGTTTGTAGTCCCCATAGCAGCATTGAATCCCCCATAGAAACCTGCAGCTGCTGTCCCTTCTACATACATGCCAGCGGTACTTAACCACTTCAGTGATATGCCCGTAAATTTTCCGGGCTCAGCTGCACTGCCGCAGGGGGCTGTCTCGGAAAATTTCCAGGCATACCACCAGCAAGTAGGTGTTTGCCAGTGGTGCCTCCTGCTGTGCACCACTCTAGCGGCATCCTTCCATCTCTCCCCCCCTCCTGTCGCTCCTCCCTGACCTCCACGCTCCAGCGATCGTACGCCGGTGCTCCCTTGCTGCTGCTGCCGCCGCCATTAGCACTGCATCAGTGACCAGGTGGGCGGTCCCACTTGAGTATACTCAGGAGTTCGGGTGCACGGGTGCACGGGTCCCCCCCCCCCCCCCCGAGCCTGCCTAGTCACTGATGCAGTGCGAATGGCGGCTGGGAGCTTTGGCGTAAGATCGCAGGAAGGCAGAGGTCAGGAAAAGGGGTGGGGGGGGGTGGGCGACAGGAGGGGGAGTTGGGACTGGATGCTGCCCTTGCCCTGTCCTGCCCCAGCAATTTCCACCACTCAAGGGATTAATGTTTGTGGTTAATCCTGGAAACCGAGTGTTATCTTGGAATAAGTTGCACATAGGCAGGGCTGATGCAAGTTTTTAGCACGCTAGGCAAAACTTCAGCTTGCTTCTCTCACCTCCACCGACACACCAATACCGACTTTCCAGAACCTCATGTGAAAGTGTGGAGGTGACATCTTAGAAATTCAACAACTGTGTTTGTATTACATTCAACAAGGACGCCTCTGAGTCATCCTTCATTTTGTGTGATAGACTCAGGGTTGTCCGCCAGATTCTGGAGCCTACTTGCAATTTGCATTAAGTTCAACAAGGCTGCCTCTCTCAGATTTAGCCTTAATTTTGGCATAATCAGACTCAGAGGCGCCCCCAAATTCTGGAGCCTCTTGGCAGCTGCCTAATGGTTTATATTGCTATCACAAAAATCTATTTGCTGTTTTCTGTCTTTATTTTTATGATTGCATCATACATGTTAGGTTAACAGCAGAGTACACTTTGCTGCTATTAAAGCCTTAGGTCCCATGTAATTAGATCATACTAGCAAAGGCTATTTGTGTAAATAGACATGACCGCTAAGGCAGAGACAGGTTACACAAGAAACAAATTCACATTGCACCCAAATAGCTGTAGCTTTCATTGGCGTGGGACATTATCCACCATATTTTTGAATGAACATACTTTATAATTGGATGATCATTTAGTTTTAGTAGATGTGTTATTAGAACTGTCAAACAGGAGAATCAGTTTTCTAAGCTACAAGTCATTTACCCAGCTACTTGACTTAATATATTAAATAGTTTTTTTTTTCTTGTAAAAATGTTCCTCTGCATGAATTTCCATAACTATTGAGGGACCTTTTATTCTTTGAGAACTACTCTCAAGTTGCATGGAACAAGCATAAATCTGACACTCAAGACCAGGGTTGCAGAGCCTCTGCACAAAATGAAGCTTCTCAAATGTCCTGCAGGCCTCTTGTTGTCAAATTACATTATAGTTAGAATAGACCCCCTTCCCATGTTATATATCTGATGTCAGATAGCACAGAGCATTTAGGACATTCGTTTGTCAGTGCTGTCACTGATTTGTCTTAAAGTAGATTAATAAGTGACCACTTGTTGCAAGTCAGTTTGCTCTTTCTTTGGTACATTTCTCGCCACCCCCCAGAATGGATAGGAAAACAACATCAGAGGAAACTATGGTGGAGTTCAGGCTGGTCTGTAAACAGCTGTGATTTACACAGAGGAAAACAGAGAAGTCTTGCAGCCTCAGCTTCTGAAATCTCAGCAGAATATACATTTCCACTGACTAAGCGTTCACAATGAGTGGAGCCAGTAAGATTTCTAAGTCATCACTGGTGACCTGTCTGGCCAAAAGGTATGATCCAAAAGACTTAAAGAATCAAGGGCCTACTAGCATACAAAAAACATCAAAAAATCCGTTATTCACAAAAACACCAGCAAACACAAACATCATGGAGACAAAGCTGGACTCGCTACACCTTAAAGTTGACACTATATTGGTGGAACAGAATAATGTTATTGAAAAACTGGAACTGATCTCCCAGGATATTGTGGACATCGAAAATGACCTCCATGGAATAAAAACAGAGAGCACTAATAGCAAAAAAGCACGGGAAAATTCTGAAGACAAGGATCTAGTTTTAGAAATGAATGGGCATTTTGTGGAAATGATCAGCCATCTCTCATCAATAAACAAATATTCAGAGGAGCAGGCAAGGCGGTTAGATGGAGTTGAAAAAATATTACTTGGCACACAAAGTGTAATCCATTTTGTAATGGAGCAAATCAAGTTCTCCACATTTTTTGAGGGTTTTCAGCGAAAAGAAAAACCTACAAAGTCATCAACCGTTAATTTAAAAAAGAACATAAATCACAGGAAAGAAAATATTAAAGAAAAAGGGAAGAATTGCATAACAGCTATGGGGACCAATAGGAGAAAAGCAGCACAGCTAAACAAAATAAATAACAAGGTGAGATTATTCCATTACCTTTCACAATTTAATGATAAAGATTGATTATGTACTTCCAATTTTGACAATCCACGTTTCATGTAAATACTTATTAAAATAAACTATATATAAAACTGGACATTTGATACAATATGGGAAGTAGTTAGTTAATATGTCAACAGCAATATACGGATACGAGAATGTCAACACTGTTGCAATATTATATATTATAACCAATATTATAACCAATGCATCTTAGGCTTAGTCTTGTATAAAATTACAAATATGTATGTATGTAACCTTTCTGTATGTGTGTATGTATGTATATATATATATATATATATATATATATATATATATATTTATATTTACACACACATGTATATACATTTTACTTTATGGGATGCAGTCATTTGATCTACAGCATGATGGTCGACACCATTAGGTCGACATGGGAAAAGGTCGACATGGGTCTAGGTCGACATGGGAAAAGGTTGACATGGTTCTAGGTCGAAAGGTCATTAGTTCGACAGGTTGTTAGTTCGACAGGTCATTAGTTCGACAGTGTCTAGGTCGACAGTCAAAAGGTTGACATGAGGTTTTCACTGTTTTTTTACATGTGCTGACAGGCGGTGTTTCATGCCCTACCATCCACTAGGGCG
This sequence comes from Crinia signifera, assembly GCF_055691185.1. Lineage (NCBI taxonomy): Eukaryota > Metazoa > Chordata > Amphibia > Anura > Myobatrachidae > Crinia > Crinia signifera. The sequence continues at coordinate 129,512,498 of NC_139221.1, read as the reverse complement.
TGGTGGGAGAATAAAATAGTGTGCCGAGCGTAGCGAGAGCAGCGAGCACTGCGAGGGGATGCGGTGCACTTTAAACTGTGTCCATGTCGACTGTGTTGACATTCAGGTAAAAAAACAGTGAAAAACCCCATGTCGACCTTTTCACTGACCTGTCGAACTAATGACCTATCGAACTAACGACCTGTTGAACTAATGACCCTTCGACCTAGAACCATGTTGACATTTTCCCATGTCAACCTAATGGTGTCGACCTAATGACTGTCGACCATCATGCTGTAGCCCAAATGATCCCAACCCTCATTTTATATATAATATATATATATATATATATATATATATATATATATATATATATTGCGTATATATATATATATATATATATATATATATAGTGTGTGTATATATATATATATATATATATATATATATATATATATATATATATATATGTGTGTGTGTGTGTGTGTGTGTGTGTGTAAAGTGGCACATACTATGAATTGTAATGGCATGGCATACAGTAGTTATGTAATAGTGCTGCTTATGCTGAGCATTGTATCATAATGTAACACAGCAATAGTTATCTTGTACTAATTATGAAGCTCATTAGTGCGAGTTATGAATGTTCGTTAGCATTAGTCTGTGTGACTGGAGAACCTCACACCAAATGCGCTGCTGCAAAACCATTCACTTACATCATTTATAGAACATTTCTGTATGTTTCAATAGTATCTGGCCTGAAGGCATGTATGTGACAGCAGTCATAGTCCTCCTAAATATCATAAAGGCAATGATGGGTTAAGATACGAACAGCTATTCTGATGATATGAACAATCAACTGTATATAAATATAGAATTGTAAATACTTACTCTGATACAATCTTCACTTTGCTTTGAGTGGTTAATTTCTATTACCAGTTCCACATATTTATTTTGGTCACAATTTTGACTGATTTCCAATATATTTATGTCATTCGCTTGGTAAGAAATATGCTGTTTGACTTCATAAAAAAGTAGCATATGTTCTTCCACAGACTGTAGAGCAGCCATCTGTCAGTGAAAGGGTTCATTCCTCATGGCTGTGTAAACACACATGCTGTCCTGCCTTAACAAATGACAGTTCTCCACAACAGTGGAGATATAAGGTTAGGCCACATGGTCTTTTTTTTTTTAATATAAGACATAAGAGGCTCTTTGTACTGTAAGAAACAGCAGATTGTGAAATGGTTTATTGTACGTATCATAGATCAGGATTATCACCTGCTAATTGTAATTGTTTAACAACCTGTGGTCTGTGCTGGTAAAAGTGTGTACAATATAAATAAAAATCGATACAAATGAATTAAATGCTACGACTTAATAGTGATACAGACACCCACAGGGGACCAAAAAAAGAGTTAGAAGAGACTTATCAATACTTGAGATGAAACATATAATCAGGGCATAAAGTGGTCATGCAGAGGTGGGGGAACTAATTTCTCTATGCCACCTCCTTCCCTCCCCCCATTAGACAGAGACAGGGCCAGTGGTAGGGTTTTTGGCATCCCCTGCAAACTAGAATGCTTTTCTGTGAGAATTACTGTGCAGGGCCAAAGTGGAGGTTAAAATGTTCCACCTCACCATTAGAGGTGGAGGAACTCAGTTCCACCCGTTCCCCCTCACTTTAACCCCTGCATATAATAGACATCACACCTTGACCCGGTTAATTAACTCGTTGGTGCCTGGTTGACCCGGGTCGAGGTGCGGTGTTAAAGCACCATACTGAGTAACTCTGGAGAACCAACAGGTTAATTAGACCCAGGTTTTAAGAAGGGTTACATTTAGGTTGCCCTGTGTATAATGGGCTTGGGATACCCCTGCAGCAGTCATGCTGACCATATGCTGAGCCGATTTTCCCACACTACTATCCATTGGCTCTCCTTGTTTTGGCCAGTCCTGCTGCACATGACCAGGCTCGCCGCATTCAAAGCATATGGTGGGTGGTGGAACCATTGCCTTAACCACTGGGACCTGACATCTGGGATTTGGTACTGGCAAGAATCCTTACTTAAGAAAATATGCACAGAGGTTGACTCCTCTGTATATATCTCAGAGAGCGCCGCACAATTGGAGAAATGATTATCGTGATAAAATTATTTTATTAGTAAATTCGGTACTTGTGTAATATCTGGGCACCCGATTTTGACATTGGGTCTGAAAAATCAGTCGTATCGCATGCGACCAAATTGCGACCAAAGATGCGACCGATTCGACCTGATTTTTACAGGTTGCGCTCGCCACGCTTCGGGCTCGTATTCCGCTTCCCCACGCGGGTCTCGCTGCACTCGCCACACTAAGTAAAATCAACTCCACGCCGACGTGGATAGTGGGGGTATTAAAAGGCCGGAGGACCCTTCCCGCCGCCCCTCGCAGGCTCGCTACGCTCGCCACGCTTCGGGTTGGCGTTGATCGTGGGGTGGCATTAACAATGGGGGGCATTTGACCTAATAATTAACCATCAAGGTGGGTATACAATGGTCTGGGGTGCATTTAACATTGGATCCAATGTAAAATCGGGTCTGAGGTACAATTTAACATTGGGTCCAATGGCAAAATCGGGTCGGTCACGTCGCATCGCATGCCATTATAATGGCATGCGATGCAAGCAATTTTTTAATTGTACAGGAACATCTTACAAACCCCGAAAATCGGGTCCCATCGGGTCCCATCGAGTCCCATCGCATGCCTTAAGTTGAGGCATGCGATTAAAAAATCGGGCGTCCAGATATTACACAAGTACCGTAAATTCATGTAAACAATACAAATCTATACCAATGGTACATATATATTGTAAAACAAATAAAGATAAAAATAAACATACACATACAGTCCCTTTGACCTAAAAATTCAGGTTGTGGTTGTCGTGATGACCTGTAGTCCTAAATAAAGGTCTGAATAAAGGTCTATTATCCAGTTTTGTGGTCCCCTTCTGTGCAATTAAAGCAATAAGTGTAAGTTCTTTGGCCCACTCTCCTTAAAATTAATTAAATGGAAGGATGGTGCAATATAGAAATAAGCTTTACTGGAGCCGGTAAATAGCTCTGTCCGCAGACGGCTCTAGCTACCCCACTCAGCGGTCACCGTCCGTTGACGAACCTCTGATGCCGCAATATGCAGGGAGTGAGCCGTCTGCCATCTGCAGTCAGCACAAATGGTGCACGCTGATCTGCCGGAAACGACAAAGACTGTGAGCGGTAAGTATAGACTCACCCAGGCTGTCCATTTGTGGTTAGCTGGGACCAGTAGCTTACTGTATATGGATGATGAGCCCAGGGCCGTTGCAAGGGTGTTGGGCGCCCTCCTGCAAACTATAAATTTGCGCCCTCCCATACCTTATAATAGAGACAGTGCATGGTTGAGGCTCGCACGATAAAAAAAAGGGGTATGTTCTCATATGGAGTGTTTTTACAAATTACGGCACACAGTAGGATAATGTTATTCAAATTACACTGCATGTAGTGTCACAGATTCACATCACACCACACACTAGTTTCCCTTACACACAGTAGTGCCCCTAATATATATAATGCCAACAGTAAGTGCCTTTTACATATAATGCACACAGTAATGCTGCTTATACATAATACCGCTTACACATAATGACTAGAGTAGTGTAGGTTACACATAGAGGGTTATTCTGGTTCACTCGCATAGGCAAATTCACTGTCTAATGGACAAAACCATGTGCATTGCAGGTGGGGCAGATGTAACATGTGCAGAGAGAGTTAGATTTGGGTGTTATATTGTTTCTGTGCAGGGTAAATGCTGGCTGCTTTATTTTTACACTGCAATATAGATATAAGTTTGTCCATATTTGCCTTTGCGAGTGAACCAGAAAAACTCCCATAATGTCCACAGAAGCACCCCCTTACACAATGCGTAGTTGCGCTGTCACAATGCCCAGAGTAGTGCCCCATACACATAATGCACAAAGTAGTGACACTTACACATAATGCCCATAGTGCCTCATACACATAATGCCAAGAGTAGCACACTTGTATAATGTACAGAGCAGTGCCCATATACATAATGCCCAGAGTAGAGATGGTTACACATAATGCCCAGATTAGTGCCCATACACATAACACCCCTGTGTCATGCTCCAATTCAGTTTGTGCTGCACCGACCAAGCAGTGAAGGGAGGGATCGCTAGGCACATACCTGTATATACATACATGTAATTATGTATGTAATGTATGTGCTGGATCGATACCCCAGGGATCGCCAGCAATGAGTAGTCTTTCTGGTTGAAAGACAATCTGAACAGGTACAGTAATATCTGTATCAGCTTCATAAAATGACAACAGCATTGTGTATAGGTACCTAGCAATTTCCCCCTTCCTCCTATTTGTTGGGATACATTTTGTTTATTTTTGAGTACCATACCCATTGCTGCCTCTGCTGCTCTCACTTCTCCACACATGTACTCCATACGTGCCTACTTTTGAAAACTAGTTTCAGGGAGATTTTGAATGCTCGAAAAATGCGTTGTGCCGCTGAGAGGGTGTGTCATGCTCAGAGGCGTAGCTAGGGTGGTTCTGGTGGAGCTCGTGCTCCAGGCGCCTGCTCTGGTGATGGCGCCGGGCATTCGCTGAATGCAGTGCAGGAATGAGCTCTCTGCTCTGCATCCCCACTACTGTGGCTGTGCGCTGCTTCTGCTGCCTGCCGCTGTACCTGTCACACTCTGGGCATTATATAATAAGTGTCCCCCGGCTGTGGCATTACCCTGCTGGCTGGTTGGGTCTGGTTCTGGTTCTTGAAATGCGGGGGACCCCTAGTCATTTTGTCCCCTGTATTTTGGGAACCAGCGCCGGACCTTGAGCCTGGTGCTGGTTTCATTAAACCAAGGGGACCCCTATTTGTCGGGGACCGTGATTTTATGTCACCAGCACCGGCTCAATGAGCCCGCGGCTGGTTATGCTCTGGCGGGGGACCCCGCGCAGTTTTTTTTTTTTTTTTTAAATTGTGATTTCCTGCAAATGTGCGATTTTCAGACCTGAAAATCGCACATTTTCAGGACTAAAGAAATCGCATCAAATCGCACCTATTCGCACTATTTGAGACGTTTTTCGCATCTCATTAAATATGCGAAAAACGGCCCAATCTTGCGATTTTCAAAAGTGCGATTAGGTGCTGTAAAAAACATGCGGATTTTACTGCAACACATAGAATGTCACCCCAAGTGTCAATAAAGGTGTGTGTGTGTGTGTGTGTGTATGTATGTATAATTAAAACAATATATACAGTACTGCCGTCCCAGCTTTCTTAATGCTGCGGGTGTATACCCAGACCCCTCTGGGAAGCCTGCATTCCCTCCTGCCACCGCTGCAGCCCTCTATTATTGAAAAGTAAGTAGTTTTGCTCCAGCCCACTGTCCCTTCTGTCACTGTCCCCGCTGTACCTGTCCTGCATTCCCTGCTGCCTTTCACTCTCCCTCATTCCCCTCTGCCACTGTCCCTGTGCCCGCAACCCCCGCTGTACCTGTACCCACATCCCCCGCTGTCTCTCCCTGTATTTTGACTCATTCTGTGTGGCAGGGCTTGAATATTGGCTCATTCCGTGTGGCATGGCGTGAATTTTGGCTCAACCAGTGTGTATTTATCATTCCGTGCAGCATAATGTGATTTTTACTCATTCCCTGGGAATTTTGTCTCCTTCTGTGTGAATTTTGTCTAATTCTATGTGGCATAAAGTGAATTTTGTCTCATTGTGAATGGCATAATTGTATGGCAATACTGCCCTTGGATGACATGCTCCGGGCACTGTGGGAACACGCTACATCACTGGTCATGCTCCGCCCAGCGTGTCTAACTTCACTTGTGGGCGTACCTATCGCCACTAAGGGGTGTGTCTTGCAGTGGCTTAGGTTTCAATGGTGAGCGCTGTACTAGAAATAGTACATGCGCTATGACCCCGCCCTCCCATCGCCGCTGTTAGAACACCCGCACCGCAGGTATGATAGATTAGGAGATGCGCTATCCCCTGCTTTAGCGCACAGGGATAGCGCATATGCCCCACAGTGCCGCATGATAAATCTACCCCTCAGTACCTGAGAAGAGCCACTCCGTCACTGAAATCTGGAAGGGAGAATATGTGAAGTGAGGGTTTGTGTGTGTACAGTATATGAAAGTTTTACTGAACTATGTGTGTGTGTCTTTTTTCTACATTCTTGTCACAGTAGAATTACAAGAACCAGCAAGACTATTGATGCCCGCATGCTGGGACTTGTGGTTTTCCAAGTCCCAGAATTCAGGGGAGGCCTGCTAGGACTTGTAGTATGACTGTGACAATCAAAGTATTTTCTTTTATACAAAAAGCATCAGCCTGCTAACCACAGCCCAGGGGTGGTGCGGACAGCCCCATATTTCAGCCCTGGAAAGTTGAAGCTTTGGGCGACCCCCTCTACTGGGGGGTCCCCACTCCCCCAGGTTCCCCATCCAGGGCTGAAATATGGGGCTGTCCGCACCACCCCGGGGCTGTGGTTAGCAGGCTGATGCTTTTTGTATAAAAGAAAATACTTTGATTGTCACAGTCATACTACAAGTCCTAGCATGCCTCCCGGCCAGGGTGTTCATGGTTCAGCTGGGAGACCTTGCATTAAATAGTGTCCACCAGCTATGCCATGACACAATGCTGGCTGTTGGAGCCCGATGCTGCTTCTATAATACGGGGGACCTCCAATCTTTGAACCAGTAGCGGTCCAAGAGACCAGTGCTGGTTTCTTAAATATTGGGTATCCCCACGCAATTTTTTTGTCATTTAAAGGGTGTAATTGAAAATTCGCACCCCATTACATTTGTGAGTTTAATATGTTCGATGAGAAAACATCTGGATGAGATTTTTAATATGCAATTTTGTTTAGACAGGTCAAACGTGCACATTTTACAGCAATTTGCACGTTAAAACATGTGCGATTTTCGAAAAACTTGCAATTTGGATGCTTTTTGACAAAAAAATCACACATTACCAAAAATCGCACCCTATTACATCTCGCTCTTGGTCTTTATTTTGTAGAAGTTAAACAGCTTACCAGGTAATCTGCATAAGCAAAGATGGTTACAGCATTGCAGCATAGAGGTGTCACAGCATAGTACAACCTCTTCAGAAAGCTTTATTGGTCCCTACCGTAGCCCACACCCCAGCCTATCACTTGGGCAACTATACCACCATCAAGAGAACGACCCTACCGTAGCCCATACCCCCACCTATCACTTTAGTAGCTATTCCACCATCAAGAGCAATGACCTCTGCCCTGGAAACCATTATATCAGGAGAGAACAGGTGCTGCTAATCAGCCCAACCCTGATCACATCAGTTTCCCTGCTGCTGCTGCTCTAAAGCCTAGACCGGATCCTCCACATTATCTTCATGTGTGTGTAAAACACACACATCCACCCCCACACTCACCAAGCAGAGGCTCAGCTGAGTGCAGGACACAGCAATGTTCTATGAGGCCCACCCCTCACATCAACAGGCCGTGTTTTGCCACTCTTCGGTGAAAGGGGGAGGGCCAACAAGACCTGAATACTTTAGATCACGCATTATTGGGTCCGCTACCCATTGACTCACAAATCATGGTATTTGCCAGGATGGGTGGAACTTAATATAATGACAGCCAGTATTAGAAAAAAATGTCTAGGGGGAGGGGAATCTGAGTACTCAGACATCCCCCCTGCGTGCGCAACTGTACCATTCAAAATGTATTCAGCGGTGGTCCAGGTTAAAGCACATGACCCCAGTGCTGTTTGACAGCAATACTATCCACTTTTGCATAGTGCTGATGTCTAAGTGCATTTTCATATACCACAACAGGGGTCAGATATGACCTGAAGTACATTGACAATATATGTACCTAATTTATTTATAGTAACCATGCTTTTGAATACAGTAGGTTTATTGGCATTTAAAAAACAAATCTGCATATTATTTTATTGCCTTGTATCTTCTATCCAGATACTGCTCAGAATTTCCCTGGGTAATATTTAATCTCACTCTTAACCTTGAAATAAATGCTACTTAGTATATTCTATTACAATATTCGATATTGTGGAGTGTCAGGGGGAAACCGTTCGAATTGTATTTGCAATCTTCTGTATTTAATTTCTATGATATTAGGTGATATTTTATGTATTTGGTTTCTATATTGATATGTGATAATATTTTTCACTCAGGTAAGATGTCTAATACATAGTGTTATAATATAAGACATGGGTGAAGTGTACTTGATATACAGTATAAACTACATTCCTTTATTTGATATGACATATTGCAGTGTCAAAAGCAGCTTTTTAGAGGGGGGTTTCCAAATGTAATCCAAAAAACTCCCACTCTGCAGCGCATTGGAGTAAGTACGCGAGTCTGGGGGAGTGGTATCAGCCCTAAAATTTGGTCTTTTTATACACTGGATACTGTATTAATATTTCACAGTTCAGATGGTCTACATATATATATATAGGCTGTTTTAAATAAGATAAGTGGTCAGAAAAAGGTTAAACATATAATTAATAAATACACAGACATAATAAAACCAGTACTGCACTTTCTAAGCTCACAGTCTCCCACTTCATAGTAAGGCTCATGTCTCTTTCTTCTGGTAGCTGCTCTTTGGTCCATTACAATGTGTGAGGGCTCAGATTAACACATACAGTAAATGTGGTAGAAGAAGCTAGTGCACCAGATATGTGCAGCAGCTCTGCCTGTAAGGGGGGGGGGGGGGGGGCCCGAGTCCAGCGATACACGCATTTTTTTTATCTGGGTGGCTGGGTGTCGGGTCTGAGCAGGGTGAGAGCGGAGCTGCTGTGTATAAATGGGGGAGGCCACCGGCGGGAGCGGGGGTGGCCATGCGCCAGGTCTGAAGTCATAGGAACTGTGCCTGCCAGGGGATGCTGCATGTAGTGAGGGGGCCGCAGGAGGAGCTCATGGAGGCTGAGCACGAGCTGACCCTGCTGAAAAATAACTGCCTGTACTGTGTGTGTATATACAGTATGTGTATGTGTATATATATATATATATATATATATATATATACAGTTAGGGCAACAGTTAGGGCAACCTCTGATCTCCATCCTTTTTAAGTTAAGCAAATCTCCTTTATATCTTTATACGCTTTTTATTTGATTTTAGGAAGATTGTGTTTTATTTACCTCCCCCAATTTTTTCCTGTGTATTTACATCTTAAAAATTGTCCTCCCCTTTTTTTACGTACCACCCCCTTTTTTTGTCTTATATTGTTATCTTAATAAATATTTTACCATTATATACCCAGCCCAGTAATTAGTCGCCGTTATCTTTATACATTTTTTTCATATATATATATATATATATATATATATATATATATATATATATATATATATATATATATATATATATATATATATATATATATATATAAAGAGAGAGGAGAAATGGCCGGCACTCCGTTTAGCTACACCAGTATGATCATGGTGCCTTTTCTCACTGTCCGGGGGGGCAGTCAAATGTAGCTAGAAGATAGGACGGCACTCAATTGGATTTCCAATGAAGAAAAAAGAGACCAGACTTTGGTGTTGATGCTGATGCCAACCTTTCAAATCTTTAACTCAGATTTTTCGCCAGGGATAACAAGTGACAATGTGCTCATTTATATAAGACAAACAATCAGTGGACATCACACTCACCTGTTGCAGCGTCACTCGATGTCTGGTCCGATGACCTCACTTCCGTCTCAACGGCTAGAGTCACTGAACCGCACGGTATCTGCAAGTGTGCCCTTCAGTAAATCTCCCACAAGCGGAACTTGCATTCACCTACGGTCTGCGTTCCACAATAGGAATCCAGTTCAGGCCACTCCCACCTCCAGTCTTATCACGATTCTCGAAAGCCGAAGTAGAAGTGACATCACTCAGGCCGATGATTTAGCTGCAACAAGGATATTAAAAGTGACAACATTGTGCATAAAAGCAAAGTGTATAATATAAAAATAATGTTTAAGAAGATGTCTAAAAAAAAAAAAAAAACCTACACCTTGACAAAGGGGCGACTAATACCCGAAACGTTGGTTTCTGCATGTTTGTTAATACAAGATTTCTATTTTTTTAAATCCCGTCTGAGTGCCGCCGTTTGTTCCTATTCTACTCCCGGGGAGAACACTGGCGACCAGCGAGATTGATGGACACTGCTCATCAATCTCGGCCAGCGATAGCAACGCGCATCGCTGTCGCTGTAACCCCTACACACACCGATGTAGGGGCGTTTTCTCTGCGACTTTGCCAAACTAAGCAAAGTCGCTTAGAAAATGCCTTAATATGTGTGTAGGCCCCTTACGGGATCATGAAACATGTTTCAAGATTTGTTAATAAATAAATAATGCTCCTAAACAAACAAGTTGGACCTGATTGACACGAGATTTATCCTATGTGCAGGAGGATCAATCTTTTGGTTATACCCAATGGCACGGGATTGTGCATTGGGTCCTACACATCAGGCACATACGATTTTGTCAGACAGGCACATCAGATTTTGTCAGATAAATTGACCTAATCAACTTGAATTGGGTCAAATTTGACAAAATGTTATCTCTGGTCACAAACAGTATATACACATTGTTATGAATGCAACTCAAAATAGTGATGTGGAAAGGTAAGCATGCAGGCAAATATGTGTTCATGCACAAATAGGCATCTTTATGTCCAACTGTCGATCTGGTCCTTAGTCCTCTTTAATGTCACAGAACATTAAACCACCAGTGCTGACATTTGTTCATCTTAGGGTGGGCACTCTGCTATACATTTTCATTAGTTATATTAGAGCTTTTTATCTACCCCTGGATACCAGGCATCATTCCCATTAATTGTTTCCCAGTGCTGTGTACGCAGGGTCATACAGTATTTGGGCAGTTCTGGTGGAGCACAAACTCCAGGAATGGAAAATTCAGAGAGTGCTGTGCTGGCGCTGCTGGGACCGTTACCTACAGTGCAGCTCATTTGTAGCTTGGCATAGCCAGCACTGGGATATTCCCAGATGAAGCCCGAACTGGGTGTTCACCTACAATTGGAAAGCAGTGCCATGAGGTCATAAGTCACATTGCCACACATCGTTCCCATCCATGCAGAAGCAGACTGTAGTGGTAGATGATTTGGCTGAGGAGGGTGATGTGACTGGGGCTGATGATGGTGATATGACTGGGACTGATTATAGTGATGTGAATGGGAATGATGATGGGGGCTGTGGCTGATGATGGTGATATGACTAGGGCTGATGATGTCGATGTGAGTGGGGCTGAGCATGGCGAAGTGACTGGGGCTGACGATGGCGATGTGACTGGGGCTGATGATAGCGACGTGACTTGGGTTGATGATGGCGATGTAACTGGGGCTGATGAAGATGATGGGGGCTGTGGCAGAGGAAGGTTATGAGGGACTGAGGATGTGATGGTGAATGAAGAACTTTGGAAGGTGATGATGAGGGGCTGAGGGCAGTCTTAAGTGATGAGGAAGTAATTGAGATGCTGATGTGATGAGGGCTGGGGACAGTATTGAGGCACTGAGGGTCCAGGGAAGGGTGTGGGACTACTGGCTTGATCTGTACTCTCTGGAGGAAGGCACTCACTGGTTTGGACTTTATGAAATGACTGGATGCTGATCTTTTGCGATTAGCTCTGCAGCTATCTGTGACAGCCCAACAAGTCTCTCTTCTGTAGGGGGCAATTGTGTTTTGTTTTTTCCCCTGTGGGGGAAAAGTATATTTGTGTTTGTATAAATATTGGGCAAGGGCAGGGGGACGGGGGACGGGGGGGGGGGGGGGGAGGGGGGGGAGGGGGGGGGGAGGGGGGGGGAGGGGGGGGGGGGACATCGTTATATATGAGCTTGCTCCAGATTTCATGCCTCCATGCTATTCCTCTGTGTGTGCTGTGCATGGTACTCCAGGAGCTATGCATGGTACTCCAGGAGCTCTGACTCCCCAGCAGGTCAGGATTACAGCATCTGTGCTTCATTTTAGTGCATTTCTGTACCACACTTCACATCAGTTACAAATACTCTTCTATACTTTACTGTGTTCAGGACCACCCCCTCTGAACTCACGTGATAGGGCATATTTATCAATGATCCTGTTTTACACCCAGTAAGTATAATTTGTTATTGCAGCTAATCGATAGTGAATATAGTAATATACAAATGCAGAGACAGTAGCTCTGAAAGGAGACAGTCCCTAGGATGTTTCGGGAGTGATCATATCAGCAGTCGCCCCGCTACGCTACGTTTTCAGCATAGGCTAACAGCTGTCTAGCGTACTTAGCGTAGTGACTCCGCGGCAGCCCAATGGCTGCCTAACATAGTTAGCGTAGTGACTCTGTGGCAGCCCGGCTCTGTCCCTGGCGTCCATGGATCTGTCCCCGGCATCCATGGCAAGCCTAGTGAGCGCCTCTCACACAGCGCTGGTAACCGCCAGATCCCCTGCGCTTGCGGATGCCGGCGCAGAGGGGATGATGCGGGCGCCGGCGGAGAGGCGCTCCAGCTGTATGAGATGCAGGTGCGTCTCAGTAATTATTGCGGTAGGGTACGGCAACCCTGCCCATGTCCACTTCAGGGAGAGCCTCATTTTCAAACCCCCATTATCCACGCCAGCCCGAAGCATGGCGAGCGGACGCGTTACGCGTCCCCCCGACCTGTTCATACCCCCACTATCCACGTCGGCATGGAGTTGATTTTATAAAGAGTGGCGAGCGCAACGATCCACCGTGTCCGAAGAGTGGCGAGCATAGCGAGCCCCGTGAGGGGACGCAGATTACTTTACATGTATTCCGCGGCCCCTCGCCACACTTTGGGCTTGGAGGCTCGCTGCGCTCGCCACACTTTATAAAATCAACTCCGCGGCAGCCCAACGTCTGCCTACCATAGTTAGCGTAGTGACTCCATGGCAGTCCGGCTCTGTCCCCGGCGTCCATGGATCTGTCCCCGGCATCCATGGCAAGCCTAGTGAGCACCTTTCACACAGCGCTGGTAACCACCAGATCCCCTGCGCTTGCGGACGCCGGCGGAGAGGGGATGATGCGGGCGCCGGCGGAGAGGCTCTCCAGCTGTATGAGATGCAGGTGCATCTCAGTAATTATTGCGGTAGGGTACGGCAACCCTTCCCATGTCCACTTCAGGGAAAGCCTCATTTTCAAACCCCCACTATACACGCCAGCCCAAAGCGTGGCGAGCGGACGCGTTAGCCGTCCCTCCGACCTGTTCATACCCCCACTATCCACATCGGCATGGAGTTGATTTTATAAAGAGTGGCGAGTGCAACGATCCGCCGAGTCCGTAGCGTGGCGAGCATAGCGAGCCCCGTGACGGGACATGGATTACTTTACATGTATTCCGCGGCCCCTCGCCACGCTTCGGGCTCGCCACACTTTATAAAATCAACTCCGCGCTGACTTGTATAATGGGGGTATGAACAGGTCGGGGGGACGCGTAACGCGTCCCCTCGCGGGGCTTGCTGCGCTCGCCACACTTCGGGCTGGCTTGGTTAGTGGGGGTGTTTCAGGAACACATATCTGACAGGGATGTTGACTACGCTGGCCGCGGGAACACTACACTACTTCTGACAGGGACGCTGACTACGCTTACTACGCTAGCTGGAACACTACTCTACTTCTGACCGACTATGCTAACTACGCTGGCTGCATGAACACTACGCTGATTCTGACAGAGCCACTACGCTAACTACGTAACGGGCGCTGTGCTATTACACAAGTACCAAAAAAAGGTACCAACAAAGTTGATGGTAATCATAAATTAAGAGGGAAGTCCAGGAACAGAACATTCTGTCCCTCCTAAAATGGGTCATGTTGGAGGTATGGGAATGTAGCTCATAGGCTGCATCTTCAGATGGCGTTTCTGCTACGACCAAACTCTGGCATGCAATGGAGAATTTGACAGCTTGTACAGAGACCTGGGGGGGGCGTCCTCAACAGATACAGAGATGTCTGTTGGGTCCCTCCATGGTAAATTAAGTTAATACTTAATAATTGCCGGTATACTGTTTTTTGGGGACATGCTGTCAAAATGTAATGATAACTAGGCCACTGTTTCTCTCAAATACATCTCTTGCTACTGTACAATGAAGTTGTGGAGTTTTCCTCATATTTGTGGATTGTCCGTGCATTTACATGTAGGCACACAGATTCTGCATTAGTTATATGGATTGCCTACTGGGAAGATATTTTTTTCACCCAAATAGTCCTCGGGCTTAGTGCTAGACCTTACTCAGACCAGGTGGCATGAGTATTATCTTCTTTGGTCACATGTAAAAAGACACCGTATGGGATATCCAGTGTCGCTATCCAACAAAACATAAATATTAAGGGGTCTATTTATTACTTTTTTGTACTAAAATATATTTTTTTGTATCACCTGAATATACTAAATGCTTTTCCAACAGTGTTCATGAACAGGATAGGGCCAGTGCAGGACCAGGGCCAGTGTGATCAGCTATGTGTGTCCAATGGACACATAAGCTGATTATTGTATAAAAAAAAAAGTGAAAATTCATATTCACTACCACAGGGTCCAGTGATCGCTGCTACGGGGAATCCCGATGCAGTAAAATGATGCTGCAAAGTAGCAGCTAATTTTACAGCACTGGGGGTTACAGACGGAGGAAACCCTGAAAGCCGGCAGTGCTACAACAGCTGATCCATGGGTGGTGAGTATGAACCAGGGGTGTGAGGAGGGTTATGATGCACAGGGTGGGGTGGGCAAATGCAGTGGGGTGGGAAAATGCAGCACAGGATCAGTGTATTTTTCATGAAAAATACCCTGATAGTGGTGCAAAAACTCATTTCAGGGACTTTTTCACAAGCTCTGTCCCTCAATAGAATAATTGATACACCTGTGCAATGTAATCAATTATCACATTGAGAGTTGGGTGGATAATATCACAGCACATCATTCTCATTAACAGATGTCACCACTATCCAGTTACTATCAGTTAAACATCTGAGACCACAAGATCCACCAATAAGCCTTAAGATGACCATACACCTAAAGTTTTATTATACAATCTGGCTGGTTAGAACAAAAATCTGGTAAAATCTTAATGACCGTTTTTGTAAATGTTTCATTTTTTCAAAGCAAATGGTCAATGGTCCAAAATTACCAGATTGATGTTCCAACCATTCAGATAGGGCAATAAGGGGGTATTCATTCTGATAGGCTAAATTTTTTTTTTTCAACTGTAGCTCAACAGCAAGAAATCAGTACTCTGGCTGTTGAGTGTCAGAAAGTCAGCAGTTCGACGAAAAGAGTCGCTGATTGTTGAAAAAATTTCATAAGTCAAAACAGATCCGAGTTTTTAAAAAGTCGGATCTGACACCCGTCAATACTGTCAATACTGCCGTTAAGGCAGCATTGAATAGGTAAGTGCCGATGTTTCCTCTGTCAAGAAATATTGGCACAATTGAATACCCCCAAAATTTAAAGGTGTATGGCCTGCTTAAGTTTTAGAATTGTTATTTTTTATTTATATTTTTTTAAGATTACTCTAAATGTATCCCAATACATCTTTAAATCTTTTGGTAATTTGGTCAGCAAATGATCACATAATGTAAACAGGCGGGCATATAATTTATTCAGAGCAGTTTAATAGTCTTTTTTCCTATATAACTTTCCTTGGATTATTATTTTTATGTCTTTATAAATGCTGTTACATAGCACATGAAAATATAATCAATTTGGAAGAGAGTAAAACAATCTAAAGCACTCAGAAGATTGATGTGAAAGAGTAGGCAGCACATTCCCTAGACACGGCATGAGAGAACTTGATAGGCTACTTAGCAAATTGACGACTATTCAGGCACACTTTTTCTTTTGGAAGGCGCAATATTCCACTCATCACCTGTTAAAATGTAGGACTCAGACTAGAGAATAATTTAGTAAGGTTTTGCTGGTCAGACATAAAAAGGCTATTGTTCCTGCTGGACTCATTTGTATCCAAATGTCCTGTCAATGTAAAGTATTCCGGGAGAGCAGCTATACTGTCCAGACACTACATGGAAATAGATCTCCTCATGTAACTGAAATTACAGATGGAAAACATGTTTTTAATTTAGTACATAGTGGTAAAGCTGTGTTTGGGATTTGGACAAAATTTCAGGAAAGAAGTGGATAAAACTATTTTTGTGATATCATTCAGAATTTGTGTAATAGCTCAGACTAAACTAGACCACAGTTTCTAAAAGAATGCTTGTTGTACTGTACTTGCTGCATAGGTGGAAAGCAGATAGCAATATTTTGGTCATTGGTTATAGGACGACAGTCAATAAGTCTACACCATATGGTCCACATGTTCATACCCCCACTATCGACGTCGGCATGGAGTTGATTTTATAAAGAGTGGCGAGCACAACGATCCACCGTGTCCGAAGCGTGGCGACCATAGCGAGCCCCTTGAGGGGACGCGGATTACTTTACATGTATTCTGCGGCCCCTCGCCACGCTTCGGGCTTGGAGGCTCGCTGCGCTCGCCACACTTTATAAAATCAACTCCGCGGCAGCCCAACATCTGCCTACCATAGTGACTCCGTGGCAGGCCGGCTCTGTCCCCGGCGTCCATGGATCTGTCCCTTGCATCTATGGCAAGCCTAGTGAGCGCCTCTGACACAGCGCTGGTAACCACCAGATCCCCTGCGCTTACGGACGCCTGGGGAGAGGGGATGATGCAAGCGCCGGCGGAGAGGCGCTCCAGCTGTATGAGATGCAGGTGCGTCTAAGTAATTATTGCGGTAGGGTACGGCAACCCTTCCCATGTCCACTTCAGGGAGAGCCTCATTTTCAAACCCCCACTATCCACGCCAGCCCGAAGCGTGGCGAGCGGACGCGTTAGCCGTCCCTCCGACCTGTTCATACCCCCACTATCCACGTCAGCATGGAGTTGATTTTATAAAGAGTGGCGAGTGCAATGATCCACCGAGTCCAAAGCGTGGCGAGCATAGCGAGAAACGGGAGGTTTCTGTCCTCCCTGAGCTCGCCTTCGGGCTCACCACACTTTATAAAATCAACTCCGCACCGACTTGTATAGTGGGGGTATGAACAGGTCGGGGGGACGCGTAGCGCGTGCGCTCGCCACACTTCGGGCTGCCGTGGTTAGTGGGGGTGTTTCAGGAACACATATCTGACAGGGAACTGAGTTCCACCACCTCTAATAGCCCCTTATTCTGGTCTGTGCGGTACGGCCCGCGTGCGGCCGTACCGCCGATGTTTTCGCTCTGCACATGCGCAGAGGTCATTCTGCGCATGTGCAGGGGAATTCGCCGCACAAAAATTTCATACGCCGCAAAGGGGGCGTATAGGGGCGTGAGGGGCTTAATACCCTCATTTCCCTATGCATACGCCCCGCGTTTCATGGGCGTTCCCATGCAAACGCGGGGCGTATGCATGGTAATGAGGCTATGACGCCAGTGATGGGGGCGGAAAGCTGACATCGCAGGATGTCAGCTCTCCACCCCCATACAAGCTTTCACACGGACGATTGTCCGTGTGGTCTAAGCTTGCGTGAGCGGGGGGAGCGTGCGGCCCTGCCTTCGATGGTCGTCGACCATCGAATGCAGGGGGCAGCTCCCACCATGGTGGAGGCGTACGCCCCACCATTTTTATGCGGATCGCCAGCCGTCCACGTACGGACGGCCGTGGCGATCCGTCTTGTAGGCGGGGATTGGTTTGTGCGGCCGGAGCAACGTATGCGGCTCCGGCCGCACAGACCAGAATAAGGGCCCTAGTGAGGTGGAACATTTTAACCTCCACATTGGCCCTGTGAAAGGGGCCCCAATCTGCGCTAATAAATGATACCAGCAGCACCTATTAGATATAATTCATAGTTTTAGAGATAAAAAAGAAAGATTCAGAGGGTGCTAATTGTCCAGTAGAGTAATTAATACCAAATTTGTCCAAAACTATTTTTTTTGTAAAATAATTTTGTTAAAAGACCATGCAAATCACATTTGTAATTTTCTTCAAAAATGGATATAATTCATAGTTTTAGAGATAAAAAAGAAAGATTCAGAGGGCGCTAATTGTCCAGTAAAGTAATTAATACCGAATTTGTCCAAAACTATTTTTTTTGTAAAATAATTTTGTTAAAAGACCATGCAAATCACATTTGTAATTTTCTTCAAAAATGGAATCTTTAGAACTGTAGTAATATGATAATCAGATTAAAAACAAGAACATAACGTGTTTTGTGAAAAATAGGAATCAGGGGTAATGATACAGCAATTTGGTGTTATCACAATCAGTTGTCCAGGATGCAAATCCTCAAAAGGAAATATATCCAGAGCGTAACTTTATGCATTGATTTTATGTTGATTTTTTGTTGTCAACAAGTTTATTATGAGCAAGGATAGTCCACTGAGGTTGTTTCAAAGGAGGTCCCAAATGGGTAAAAAAAATCCTCTAATTCACTTGGATATGGAGAAAGAAATTTTGGGGTTGTCGACCATATAATGATACAGACTGGTGATATGCTCACAGCAAGGCTCCCAAAGTAGGTTCCTACTTTGGCAGCCACCAGCACTGGTTTTGCCTTTAACATTGACCATAATTAATTTGAATTGAACTTAAGCTACCAACCCAGGGCACCCCTGCAAGTTTCCTGCAGCAACCCAGGGAGCCACACACACACACCACTGGTTTAAGTCCTAAATTGGAACATCGCTTAACATTACCCACAGCTGTAATCCATGCCTAAATCATAAAACATTAACCCTTTAAAAGTAGGATAGGGGAATTTTTCGGTTTTTGGAATATATTTTTTAAAGCATACTTACCTGTCCCCTGATGGTGTCCGGTGGTCCCTCGGCATCCACGCAGTCCCCGGGCGTCCACAGCAGTTGCATTTTTTGCAGCGAATTCGCATATTTAATGAGGTGGGTGTTCCGGGGAAAAAAGTTTGATAAAGTGCGATAATGGGCGAATTTTAGTCATGAAGATTTGAAAATTTTAGGCATGAAAATGTGCGAATTTGAGGTAATGTTTGAATTTGTGATAAAAAAAATGGCGTGAGGTCCCTCCTCCTGAGCATAACCAGCCCCGGGCTCATTGAGCCGAAACTGGTTCCAAAAATACGGGGGACAAAAAGCGTAGGGGTGAGCCGGCTTTCTCCTGCGCAGCTAACACCTTCTGTAGTGCTGTTCCAGCGTTACAGAGGCTGATAGCGTCTTGGGCTTATGCATCTCCATGGAGATGCATAGCTCTGCCAATCAGGGCTGAGCTATGCATCTCCATGGAAATGCATCGGCCAATCACGCTATCAGCCTCTGTAGCGCTGGAACAGCGCTACAGAAGGTGTTAGCTGTGCAGGAGAAAGCTGGCTCACCTAACTAACTTTCTGTGATTATGAACATCATTATTGCATAGGTTCTCAAACTCGGTCCTCAGGACCCCACACAGTTCATGTTTTCCAGGTCACCTGGCAGGTACACAGGTGTGTTCATTACTCACTGACACATTTGAAAAGATCCACAGGTGCAGCTAATTATTTCACTTTTGATGCTGTGAGGAGACTTGCAAAACATGCACTGGTTTCCTCTCCTCACAGAATCAAAAGTGAAATAGAATTTAATATAGCATTATTGTAAATAAATACTCAACTTCCACCAGTGATCTCAGAACAGAAGTCCAGGGGGCAAGGGTGTTGGAACACAATTTATGTCATAGAGGCCCTTCCACTTCCCCAGGAAAGCCTGTCCTTTTTGCATAATCATTTTTCAGGTAAAAAAATGTATTTACATCTCACCTTGGGCCTGATTCAGAGTTGATCGCTAATGTGTAAATTCGCAATCCGTTCGATTATCGAATGACTGTGCATTTGTACAAAAATAGGGAACGTATCTAATCACAATCTCCTCACAATTTAACTGACATGAAGCTGGCTTTGAGGGCGGCCACCTCCCATTTTCTGGGAGTGTCAGAAAAAATGCAGATGAGCCAAAGTGTTTTAATCGAGGGTCTGTGAGGTCAGCGACGGTCTCGATCAGACTGTCTCTGTCGCAGAGTTGTGCAAGGGCCAGACTTACTTACATTTGATTTATGGCTGTCTGATGGGCCTATTTTTTATGTTTTTATGTGTGCGCCTGTAGGTGTAATTCCATGCACCCCATTGCTGCATAGTAAGAGTTACCGCCATTATCTGACTGTAATGCTACAACTTTAAGTCTCTTGAAATAAATAGCCAATGAACTGTATGCTACATGCATAAGATGGAAGAATTGGTATCAAGGTTTGTTAAATGAAAGTCAGGGAACATACTATATGTGAGAGGGTGACTTGGTAACGGAACACTTCAGTTATTCAACCACCATGTCACTTGTAACCCTTGATTCTTTTTATAGCTATAGCTGATGCCTGGTTCCAACATCTGTCTTTCTGTCTGAAAAGACCCAAGGTGGAAGTACTTAGAGAAGGTCACTTTGCCTAGTATGATGTACATTTTGTCTTTTGCTTATTTACTATACTATAAAAAATTCTAGCTAGATTTGTATGTGCATCAGTTACAAAGCCTTAGAAGACATGTTCAAAAGACAAGCTGCATTTAGTTGATTTAGTATACAGTTTTGCCATTGCGCACACTGTTTATACGCTCAGCGGTGTAGCTACTGTACGAGTCCCGATGCCCGGAGCAAGGGCATGTGACTGACAGTCAGGGAACTTTTTTGGGAATAACAGGGAGTGGCATCAAATATACAGATGTGTTGCAACCATTTGGGGGGCATATCTGAGCCTGCGACTGTAATGATGTACTCAGTTGTAATGGCTACGGACATGTTGTGCAACCATAAGGCTAATCAGAAATGTAACAATTAACTGATCTGTAACCAATTATGTGTCTTTGAACACAGCCTTTGGGATTTGAAAACCCTCCAGTGTGCTTCTCTGTACAAATCAAGCTGGCTCTGGAATTTGCATAGTTACGCACAGTTGCTGCATACAAATATATCATTAACCACTTGAGTGGTATGCCTGGAAATTTTCCAGGCTCAGCTGAGCTGCCGCAGGCGGCTGGCCCGGAAAATTTCCAGGCATACCACTATGTAGTAGGTGCGCACCAGTGGTGCCTCCAGCGGAGCACCACTGGTGCACCACCTCTAGTGCCCACACACACACACCTCCTGTCGCCTAATCCCCCTCCGCTTTGGCGATCGTACACCGGAGCTCCCCTGCCATTTATAGCAGTGGCATAGGCGGCAGGCTCTGGGATGTTCGGGGCGGCTTGGGGGGACCCCCGAGCTGCCGCGAACATCCCCAAGCCTGCGGCCTGTTGTCAATGCTGACTGTGACTGGTGGCTGGGGCAGCAGCAGCAGGGAAGCTCCAGCGTACAAACGCCGGAGCGGAGGTGAGGGGGAGGGGCCTTCCTACGTCCTATGGTGGGTTTTTGCTGGGGCAGGACAAACCTGCCCTGGTAGGTTTGTCCTGCCCCAGAAAAACCCACCACTCAAGGGGTTAAATCAAGCCCATACAGCAGGCATTTCCAACTTTGGTCCTCAAGGCACACTAACAATGCAGGTTTTAGTTGGGGGTCTGTTGCACAAGACAGTAAGAGTCTTATTATTGATATGTTATGTGGCCCCCTGTTTGATGGTCTAGAAAATATCCGAACTAGTTTACAGGTTTTATTGATATCCAGATGTGAGCACAGGTGACTTAATTAGTACCTGAGTTATTTTGATTTAAACGTCTGTGCTAAAGCCTGGATATTGCTAAAAAATGCACTGTTGGTGTGCCTTGAGGACTGTGGGTGGGAATGCCTGCTACAGGGGCCCATTAATTAAGGATCACATACACATACATATAATACCACCCAGGATCGCATTGTAGTATGCAATCCTATCAAGGGAATGTATCATCCCACACAGGCAGGGACAGGGCTCCAAAAGGATCCCATCCCTGCGATGCACACATCCGAGTGCCCGGGGTCTGCACATGTGCGGTCAGTGCTGACCCCCCGCCAACCCTGCTGACAGTGGCAGTGCGGTCTGTAACCCATAGGCTACAATGGGCTACCGCCATCTCATATCCGCCATCTTAGATTAGCAGTAGCCAAGGGACCCAAAGTGATGCTGCCCGATGTTGATACATTGTGCAGCTTTGCAACCTATGGGGGATGCATTCCAGCTGAGGC
Organism: Crinia signifera; assembly: GCF_055691185.1. NCBI lineage: Eukaryota > Metazoa > Chordata > Amphibia > Anura > Myobatrachidae > Crinia > Crinia signifera. The sequence continues at coordinate 129,490,321 of NC_139221.1, read as the reverse complement.
GGATTGGCCCACCGCGAAACCTGGACATTTCCTGTTGGGCCAGTCCAGATTTCCCTCTGGCAGGGCCGCCGACTATTCTTCCGGGGCTGGCGTCATCCTGTATATGCAAGCGGCCGCAGCCTGGTCACAAACGGCAGCATAGCCTAAAACAAATATAGCCGCCGCATATATGCATATATTATATGCACATATGCGGCAGCCATATTTGTTTTAGGCTATGCTACACTGTATGCTGTGACCAGACTGCGACCGCTCTCGGATGACGTCACCAGATGGTGTTGCGGTGCGGCGGACTAACCTGATGAGCTAGGTAAGTAGTCCGCTCCACCCGCCTGTCAGTTGCTATACCACCTCTGCCACCCCCGGGCTGCAGCATCGGCACCACCCCCCCTCCCCCACCTGGCTGTAGCGTCAGAACCCCCTCTGCCCCCCTCCCCTGGGCTGTAGCATCAGCACCCTCCCCCCCCCCCCCCGGGCTGTAGCGTCAGCACACACACACCACCCCCGGGCTGTAGCGTCAGCCCCCCTCCCCCCCCCCCCCCCCCTGGCAATTGCAGAGGCAAATGAAGACACATAGAACCTTGTCAGTACACATACAGGGCCTGATTCAGACCTGTTCACTGGGCAGCGAATTTGCAGTCTGCGCGATTATTGAGGGAACGCAAATGCACCCGGTACGCAGGGCGCATGCGCAAGCCATCCATCTGAGGGCAGCAATCTAATAATTACTGATTGCTGGGTGATCGACACCCTGCGGACACTTGGGGATGTTATGCTAGCATTTTCTGGGAGTGCCCAGAAAATGCAGATGTTCCCCCAGCCATTGGGAGGGGGGGCAGCTGTCATCAGCATCCTCCTTCTCCCCACAGCATTCACAGCACTGAGGGGTAGATTTATGAAGCAGTTATAAGGGAGGAGATGTGATAAAGTGCCTCATACTTTATCACTGGCCAATCAGCTTCTGACTGTTAAGTTACAGGATGGGTTTAAATAGGAGCTGATTGGCCGGTGATAAATTACCAGGCACTGTATCACTTCGCCTCCCTTATCACTGCTTCATACATCTACCCCTGAGTGTGTCTAGACTTACTCAGTGCTGTGAGCAAGGGGAAAACCATTTGATGGTGAATAATTTCCCCCCTGTGTGTACACAGTCACAACCGTTCCTCTGGGTGGTGTTTACCTGCTTGCTGGCCTCCTAACACACACAACCCAATGCGCAGGTCTGAATCAGGCACACAGTTCAAACTGTGGCATGGTTGCTCATGCCTGCTAGTTGTTTTCAATTGGATGATTGCAAATTCTCATCTCAAGCTAATACATACAGTAGCGTCTCTCTTAATTCATTGTGCTTAGATTATAGGGTGTTATCTATGTACAGTTTTCAAAAATATTTTTATCCTTTCAAATGTATTTTTTGTTTGTAGTCAAAACAAATGTTAAAAATATTTCTTGTGACCTGTTTGTGTATACACTATGGGGGTGATTCTTATTCATTTGGTTTGGGGGTCTTTGCATGGTTTGGGGGTCTGTGAATGGTCTTTTGTGCACACCCCTTTGCGAACGGCTTAGGTGACTTGCATAGTTACCAAAAGGTTCATATAGGTTGGGGTAGGGGACGGACAACAGTGAGGAAAGGGGTCAGCCATGGGAATGCCGAGGGTTTTATGGGTGTCCTCATGAAAAAAATGGACGTTCCTATGGATATGCGAGCAGGCAATGTGTGCAGGGTGCGGGTGGCTGTTTTCCTGGTGTGTTCACTTCTCAGATATATGGACAATATTCTATTGCAATAATATTAATTATCTGCTTTATCCCAGTGTTCCTTGTTTATACACTTTACTGGTTAACGGACTTATGATTTGACTGCTAATTAGATAGTCGTTATTAAAGTACTAGAGTGGGGGATATTTACAGCTCAGCATGGGCCATCAAGCTTTACTAATGTTTATATTATTGACTGACTTGTTACTTCAGTTTATTGATTTTTTTATATTTTATATTGTCTTTCAATTGCCTTTCTCAATATCCCTGCATTAACGTGTCATATTTAATGTTCACAGATCATCAGTGATCAAATCACAAGTGAAAAGAAGAAAAATGTGTCCTTGAGTTTGAAGGGAACAAAGTCAATGAAGAAGAAGAAGCCGCCAGATACAGGTAAACAGTGCAACCAATCTGTATTATACTGTAGTTAGAAGGAAATGCTGTGAGTGTAAGTTACAAGTTGTTGGATCTGAGTGAAGGAATATAGATTTCTTTAGGGACCGAATTATATGCCATTTACTATTAGATTTTGCTAATTATTTATCCAGCATGCTGCATTAGCCTATTGTTCCTATCACAGTTAAATGACTTTACAGAATAGGCCATTATGGTTTGCACAGTCTTGGGGATTATAATTTTAGCAGAGGAATATATTCTATGTCAATATAATTTCTGTAGGCCTGGCATAATGAGCTGGGACAGAAATTGCTATGGGCCTCATCAGCCCCATGACGATGCCAGCCATGTTGCTTTAGACCAGGGGTGGGCAATATGCAGCCTTCCAGATGTTGAATACCTACATCTCCCATCATGCCCTGGTATTTAGCATGGCTTAATACCATAACTATGACAGGGCATGTGTAGGGCATCAGTCAGTGTGGTGCCTGTGCTCAGTAGGGAGTTAAACTTTTTAATATATTTTTTAATTGAAAAAAAAAATGCCTAGAGGGTGTCTTGATACCTCCCACTTCTTCCTCATCCCTATTGTGAAATAACCTCCCAACACACATTGACTATAGACCCTCCCAGTGGCAATAGATCTCCATAAGCATTACTGGGTAGGTCCGCATTTTTGCACTGCCCCAGCACAACCACCAGCTATTTTACATCCCTTCCCATGGCCAAAGGACCTTTCTTTTGAATCATTTTTTATGTTTTTTTCCATAATCAGGTCCAAAGCACTTTAATAAGGCACTAACTCTTAACATCAAACCCTGTGCTAATAGAACTCTGGGGGTATTATCAACTGCCAACACCACATCATGAGACCTTAATGAGTGTAGCACTCACACAGCAGCAGAGACATACACATTAAAGTGTGTTTAAACTTTAGACAGCCGCCGTGGCATGCACTGGAGACCACAATGTAGACATCTGTCCCTCCTTCCACTACCCCAAACAATGGCATTGAATATCTGAGTCCATTAGCTTCTGGCCTACTTCATAAAATACATGGCTTCAAGCTTAAAGATCGGTTTACTGCTGAACATATCATAGAATGTGACAACCACAATACATTAGAATTAAAGTACCTAGTGGTGGATGGTCTCTCTGGCAAGATGGGCCTCTTTAAGCAGGTGTTATCATTTATTGTTATGCCCTTCATCGGTAGCTAACTGAATCGACAATAGATAATTGGAGCAAACTTTTGACAGCACCTATGGTGTTGTGCAACGGAGGTCCATCCACTCGGCAGAAAACTTATCTAAACTAGGCTTATTTATTGTTAGAAAAGGTTTCCAGGATAATTTAGGCTTAATTCAGGAATATAACAGATGTATACAGCAGGCATATACAGTTGTAGACAGGAGCATAAAGAGTATATACAGGGTTAATGTATATCCAGTTTAACCAATGGTGACAGTAGTAGTAGTTGCAGAATATATATATATATACTGTATATATATATATATATATATATATATATTGCCAAGCAATAGTAGTGTACTACCACTTATGTAGGCAGACTGTCTCCATTTTAAAGAGAACCTCATGGGTACATCCTGTCTCAATGGAGGGTGGAGATGGAGGACACATGGATAGGTTAGCAGCCTATTTGGGTTGGAGGTTACACTGTGATTTCAGTGCAGCTCCGCCTAAGGTGGGGAGTCCTGGACCTGTCAATAGAGGGAGCCACAGTGCAGAGTGCACTCCCTGTCTCACACAAACATCCCACAATTGTATAATGAGCACTATGGGTAAAGTATATACTTTAATTAATACTATGGTTGTTGTAGATATAGTACTGAATTGATAGTTCGCAACTAAGAGAAAAAGCTCACATTTGCTGGACTTTGGCATTTATTTGTTTTTCTTACACAGCTCTTTACAAAATGTTTTTTTAGATGAAATTATGCTGCCATTTATATTTATTTTGCGTTAACACTTACATCTGACCAATTATAATGTTTTATTGTCAATGTCATGCAATGGTGTTCATAATGACAAATAGAACAATGAAAGACAAGGGAGACCTGAAACATACAAATCCTCTGTTTCCTCTAACAGAGTTATGGAATATTTCAGAGTTGTATTTTGTTCAGTAATCTTTTAACCAATTTTTCAGGTTGTGTAAAATACATAATAATATAATAATATAAAATATAACAGTATTTTTTGTCTCCAGTTGCTGAATTGGCTTATTTAGCTTGGTGATGGTGCTTTATGTGTTGTGTTGTGTTGTATTGCTGCTGCTATTGGCAACAAGTAAAAAGGCTTTGGCCCTAAGCGTTAAAAACATACTAATCAAACCAGCCATTATACGCTTGCTGTCCTGTCATTGCTTTTAGAGCGATCTGTGCAAAAGACCCAGTCCCGCAAATATAAGGAAAAGGTCCAAAAACTCAATAAAGAAAATACAGAAAAGGCATCTGTTATATTGGTTGACAACAAACCTACTGAACTAAAATATGAAGAGAACTTTATATCAATAAATATACCAAACGCACACATCAAACCTCATGTTCCTGGGGGCAGTCCCATTATTTTTTCTGTGGTAGAAGAAGATGGGGAACCTACGTTTGTAAATGAAGACTATGGCACAGAACTGCCAGAGGTGAGTGACAAAGCTGAGGACCCAGGGGAAAGCTTAGCCAACATCCAGGAGGATGAAGGAGAACAACAACTTATCATTTTATTGACTGAAGATTTATCAGGCATACAAAGAGATGACGATAGTGAGGTTAATAATGAAGCTCATGATGAACAAAATGTAAATGACAGCAGCATCCATAAAATTACAATTAGTGAAGAAACTAATGCCGTGCAAGAGTCACCACTATCAGAGTCTCCAGTCAGTGGTGCTGCCACATCTTCTCACCTGTCTCCGTGCCCAGCTTATGATGACACGGAATTTGGAACAACCTGTACACCTTCAGCACTAAGGTAAGCTATAACTACAGTAATTTACTAAACCTTTAATTCTGCTCGTATAAATAACAATTACAAATGTATATTATTATTGTATGATTCAGCAGCATTATATAACAGAAATCATTTAATATCACAATAAAAAATAGTTTTGTTTTTATTTTACAAAAAAACAAAACAAATTCATAGTGAAACACAAAAGTAAAACATACAGCATTTTTACAGAATTTGCCATATCTATTCAATTATTTTAAAAAATAATTGGGCACACCAAAAATAAGAATTTCAGCACAATAACGACCGTTGATGGATCACTAGTGCACAAATGCATCCCATGTCATGTAACTTTATCTATGTCTAAGGGGAGATTTCAAATGCATTCCACAATCTCCTACTCTGTGAAACATCAGAGCAAATGCCAGAGGCCGGGAAGGTGGTAGACGAACCTAGTACCAACCACGGACATATATGTACACATTGTCTTTTTATACACTGAAAATGTAGATGGTCTATAGTACTGTATAGACTTTACCAAAATATTAATCTTAATAACACAAGTAGTATAAATTCACATACATAATAGAACCTGTAGGAGACAGAGCTGCACTTTCTAAGCACACATTCTTCCACATCATGTCAAGACTCCTGTCTCTTCTTCTTGGCAGTCTAGTCCTGTGCCCTGATGACGTGCTTAGATCCTCACACACGTACTTAAATTGCATACTGTGGTGACTGCTCCTGTGATTGTATTATATATTGTTGCAATTGTGGTCATAATTTGAGCCACTGGCTAAGAGTAGGGGGCTGATCCACTCCAGCTCGGCTCCATTACCAATGTACGGAACAGTGAGTATGGCTGTACCTGCAATCTATTAGGTCACTGGGATCCAGTGGCCACACTGGGCGCTAATATATCTTCTGTTATGATTACTATAGTTAATTGTATTTAAATATCAATAAAAGCTGCAGTTTTTCCATATGCCCAAGTGTCTGTGCATAAAAAATGTATTAGATCTGGAGCGAGAAAAAACCTGGATCCAGAATCAACACAAAAATGAACCAGCTACCCCAAAGAGGGTGGAAATATTTCTGTATTTCCACCCTTTTTGTGGTAGCCTGTACCTGCAATCAAAACTAACACCATTGGTTAAGTCATTTTAAAATAGTCACCACTAGTTTGAGTCATCATCTGGTGTGTGCCTACTGTATAACTCTGCAATATCAACACGTGCACACACATCAATTTCAATAATACTGTATATTCATGTTGTTATTGGGGTGAAACACTGCAAAGTGTCAAATAATGGATAAAAAGATGTGGGACAGCATATGGGGGTTGCTTTTATGAATGTGGCAGGTGTTTAAACATTGCAGGTGGGAGTAACGTGTTTTTTAACTACTGTTTTGAAGTGATTTAAAATGACAGGAAAATCAGGTTTTAAAAATGTTATAATTACTGTTCTTAAAAAATCGGGAATAAAAATGTTTCCACCCTAAAGGGAATCCTTCATGTAGTGGCAGGCAACCTTATTATACATTTGAGAAAGAACTGAAGCACAAGAAATAGTGCAGCCAATATAAATACCTCTGGGAGGTATACTATGTATCTTTAAACCTACAACCAAGCAAATTAAACCAATGCAAGTATATAAGGAGCAACTTAAATGCTGGATTATTTTAATCTTTTTCAATTTCTTGTCAAAAGGTGTAATCATTTATTTTATTAAGAAAACTTTTTTTCTAAGAGATAAGTTGCTTAATCCTTGGATATGTAGCTGGTCAAAAGGGCATACTATCCTCCCTAGAGTTACAGATGGAGCTGGCCTCGCCAGCCCCTGCCAGCTGCCGTCTCTCGCCAGGTGCGCGCTTGCACGAGGTGCTCGCATGTCCCCCGAGGCTACGGTGCTTTCACCGCTGCCTCCCCCAATGCCCCTCGCCACCCATCCATCCCCCCTATCCCTGCCCGTCTCCCTGAAGCTGGGACACGCGTGTGTGTGAGACGCACGTGTGTCCCAGTCAGATGGAGCGCCTCTGCTCCGGCGATCGCCAGCGCAAGCATGCTGGCGATCCCTTGCCAAGAACCAGGGGCGCTCCATCTGTACTTCCTGTGGGAATTTGTACTAACTCCACATGTTCCAATGCTGATCGCAAATTCCTCTCTTTTCCTGGGCTGTAACCTTAAAACCCATACTCACACCTTTCCCTGAGTAAATGTGCTACATTATCTGGTACTTGTGTATTATCACGGCGCCCCCGATATTGATCGCGCAATGTTTTTATCGCATCGCATCGCATGCCATACACCCGATGCACTGCGATGTGATTTTAGCCCCCTATTCGATTAAAAATTGTATAAGCACCCTAATGGCTGCTTACAATGTTAAATGCACCCCCACGCCACCCCCACTATAAACGTGAACCCGAAGCATGGCGAGCGTAGCGAGCCCGCGAAGGGCGGCGGTACGTGTCCTTTTCATACCCCCACTATCCACGTCGGCGTGGAGTTGATTTTATAAAGTGTGGCAAGCGCAGCGAGCCACCGAGCCCGAAGCGTGGCGAGCGCAGCGAGCCCCGCGCGGGGACGCGTATACCTGTGAAGTTATGCGCGTCCCCTCGCAGAGCTCGCTGCGCTCGCCACGCTTCGTGCTCGGTGGCTCGCTGCGCTCGCCACACTTTATAAAATCAACTCCACGCCGACGTGGATAGTGGGGGTATGAAAAGTGCCTCACTACACTCACTCCTAGTGACCGTATCCCATTCTGAAAGCTACACTGCCTGGCGCAATGTGCAGTTCTTTCGAACACCACGGATGTTGATGTGAATTGCACTGACATAATACATAATACTAGTCCACAGTGATTGGCACTTACATGATGAGAAGTAAAAATGACACTAAAGGAGAATAACACTCAAGGAACACTTAAGTTGCCCATACAATCTACAATTGCCAGGTGCGATGAGATGCGCGCTCCTGCGCACATCCCATCATACAGCTCAAAAAGTAACTGCTGCACATACTTTTTGTACTAGATTGCATTGCATTGCATCTCATTGCATTGCATAAAGGATGTGATGCGATCTAGCCCAAAACGCATACAATAATTGTACCATGTATGGGCACCTTAACACATTAAAAGAATAAGGTGTCTCAAAATATCATTGAAATATATTATCTATGTGAATGATCCGAAAATCCATTAAATATTCTGCCTATATCTGGGTACCCAGAAAATTTATTGAATGTGGGGCCTGTTCTAATGAAATCAGGTGCATATGTATATAGAACTGAATTAAAAACACAACCACAAAGGAAATATATAATATATTATTTTATAAAACATAGATTGCACTGTAATAGTTGGTGGCCACCAAACAATAAATGTACAAATTTCAACATGCAATTATAATTAAAATCTGGGTACCGAGCCTAGGGAATATTTGAACTGGGCTTGTTGCATATTAAGTGGTTACAATGAAAACCCTGTCTTGATACTATTGAAACAACTTCTTCTGGGCATGGAGCCAAGTAACGCTAGCTATAGATGTTCACTAATTACTTGTAACTAATATATATTCAACTGCTATAATTTAACAGGAGAAATACCATCTCATGCTAATAATATCTGATGGTATTACTATAATAAGAATGGCAGCTATTGAATTTGGTAATGAAGTGATTAGAATATATGACTCTAGACACAATACTCCATCAGAGAGACATATTCCAAGCCCCTGTACACCATGTTGGAAATTTGTGAAGTGAATTAAATTTGATCAGATGTGACGTGATAAAAGAAATTAAAACACACACGGAGGCAGTGACATAAAGCCTTATTTTAAATCACACTATTTCTTCTTCACATATTTCGCTGAAACAAAAATAATCTTGTAGGAATTTATTAAGAGTCATATTTAAAAAAGATATATATATATTGGTGCGCCATTAACAGACTTTTTACAATGTACATAAAGTAATGTTCCATACGTAAGTTACATTGGCACAGCCATCTGGCAGTCACCTTAAGAACTTTGCACACACACACACACCACATAATACATCGGGACGGGTGATAGGTAACAAGCATGGAATCAATTAGGCTTTTATTTTATTCTTCGACTGTCACCTCACACCCCTCCCCCCCTCATATCCTGGTACCCTAGGGGACAGCCTCATCAGTCTATTGATTAATCAGACGCTGCTTCATCCTTTCAAGTTTCCACTTGAAAGGAGCCCTTTCCTCTAAAACCCTTGGCCAGACCTCTACATACAAAAGAGACATATTTTTGTAAACTGCAAGGCATAACTTGATACTCCACTCTACTCTGTCTAGATGCCTTATCATAATGCCACCATGATTGTCTCTCATAATCATTAAAGGCTTCCACAACAGTTTGAATTTATTTAAATAAAAAAGTCCTTTTTTTCAGATTTTCCACAGTACAGTAGGACATTGCCAAAAACAAGCCTGCAACAAATTTCAGAATGTCTTACAGACTTTATTCCTGCTTTTTTCCTATTGTCCCTCCTACAAGATTTTGCAGTCATGTCATTAAACGGTTGCAGCAATGTGGCAATAGCTATGTACTCTTTTTTTCTCATCCCGGATAGCCAAATGCAGAGTTGTTGGTGGGGTAAGGCAACTATTAACCTGGTGTTACTGTTAACCAGATTTTAAATCTGCCTCCATTTCATCTTCCATCATTAAACCTGTCCTTGACCACACATCTATATCTGGGAACCCTGGAACACATAGAGGCTGGTCTCATCCTTGTTTTTTCACTATACACACTGTGTTTATCCTGTTCCAAGATACTCTCATCTGCCAACCTGCCATCATGGGCTGCACTAACTATATCATCCATAAAACATAATCAATAAATAAAACTCAACTTGCACCTATAATAACACCTCTTTCCTTTATTAGCACTCCCAAAACCAGTTTGATTTTGCAGTGTAAATGATTGCCGCTTTAAAAAAAACCTGAGGATTTCTTACCAAATTTCTCACTTTCTGATTCTCTCATCCTATTACATGTCAACCTAAGTGTACTCAGTTGTGTAAAATATATGCTTAAAATGTTTTAGATATTTTGATTAATAAAAAAAATCTAAATACATGTTCGAGTAAGTGAATTATATTCTTAAATGTGTACTGGAATAGCATCCAGTATACAGAATGTGGGCAGATATTATTAGACTCTAGGGAAGTGGTTCCTAAAACATTATGTTGTGACACCCTGGGGTACCTTGGGGTACTAGGAATGGTGGTCCAAACTAATTCAAATAATGTATGTATAATCTGATTGACATAATGTAACCAGTGCGGCTGCAAATCATAAAACAAATGTCTCACCACAAAATTAAACCTAGGCATGAAGAAACCCAATTCACTTAAGATTTTTTTGTTAAAAATTGACCTTGAGGTGCCATGAAAAAAAATCTGATACTCTAAGGCAGTGGTTCCCAACCCTGGTCCTCAAGTACCCCCAACAGTGCGTGTTTTCCAGGTCTCCCCACAGAATCACAAGTGAAAAAATTAGCTCCACCTGTGGATCTTTTAAAATGTGCCTGAATAATCTGTGCACCTGCCGGGTGACCTGGAAAACGTGCACTGTTGGGGGTACATGAGGACCAGGGTTGGGAACCACTGTTCTAGGGTGCCGTGATTGCAAAAAAAATGGGAATTACTGCTCTAGGGGGTCAATTTAGTAAGATAGCATGTTGCCTATAGCAAACAATCAGTTTCTATCTATTAGCTGCTAAATAAATAAGAAGTAGAATCTGAATCTGATTGGTCATTCATATTTTGGTGAGGTGTTTTAAAACTGAAATCTAAATTGCAGCCAGTATTTACCCTGCACAAAAACAAAATAACTCACCCAAATCTAACTCTTTGCCCATGTTACATTTGCCCCATTGGCAGTGCACATGGTTTTGTCCATTTGAGAAAACAGGTGCTTTGCGATCAGGTCTGAATTAGGCCCTATGTCTCAAACCTGTGTGTGTCTAAAAGTGCAAGCCTGTACTATCCTGTTTTATCCTACACAGATCCATCATCATTACTTGCTCCAGCCCCATGCCAGGTTCAAGAATGCAATAAATCAATCAGGAATATCTCTTCACCACACATACAACTCAGAATTGCACAGAGCTGTACATATACCCCCAGAACTCACCCGCGCCAGTCCCATCAGAAATAACCACTCCATGTAACGGGATGAGGAAACTAAAAGGATGCTAAACTTCCAAAAATATCATATTTGAGGTTTGGCCATGTACAGTATATGCACAAAGCCCCAGAGTGCTATAGAATCTGGGGCTTGGATGTGTCAAGCAATGCTATCTTCAGATGGCATTGCCCAATAGAAGCTTACGCCTCTCTGAGAGAGATCCAATTGGTGCATCATTTCATGCATATGCAGATAGGACTCTGGGGTCTAAATCCAGAATTCCTATTATTGCAAAGGACAGCTTTTACCGCAAGTGCCGTCCTTTGGGATTTTCTACATGCATACAATGTTAATAAATACTGATATGCATGCTGTAAGGGTCTTAATACACGTGGAACGTGCAGACCTACTGTACTTGTGATTTTTGTCACAGATTTAACAGTTTAACGGAGATGTGGGATGTCTGCCGATCTCAGACTTTTTTTAAAGCTCCAATCATTTACAAGGAAAAAACAGAATGTTTTTGTAAATTATTACCGCTTAAAAAAAAAATAAGATAAAGATTGTACAGCATCCACATCTCCAATAATGGACCCTACTACATATGCCCAATTGCGTGGTCTATGCACATACAGTACCATGTTTTTACAGATGCATCCAACTTAGACCCATTTCCTTAATGTACAGCTTTCTTATAATACACTTTAAGTATTAATGTGCACATGAGGAATCTATTATACACCAATTATTTTCTATTGCCATTTATATTATTCCTACAGTATTGCGTCACCCTGTCTTTTGTTTGTAAAATTAAAATTATGCCAATTACAGCACAAAAAGTAATAATACAGTATAATTTTAAATTTGTTAACATTCGCTCTGTGTTCAAAAGAGCTGTTTATTTTTTCAAGACAAAAATATGCATAATTATTGTTGGCCTTTCAGCAATTTTGCACTAAATAAAATTACACATAAACAAATTCCCTCTACCACAAATGATACATTGCTTCCAAGGATAGTTATGGACTTTCCAGAAGTCTGTAAGCCAAGTGTAAGAGCAGCTTTTGGACTTTGGAAGTATTACTGCCTCTGGGATGAGTGGTCCCACTGCATGCATAAATTTGTTATTTACATAAACAGTACCTCGCAGGTCAGAGTAGGAGACACCAGAAATCTGTGAATACATGAATCCCTGATAATTCAGGCAGTACTGCTCTTTATTCTCGAGAATAACAGAGTTATGAAGATACAGGGTAGTGCAGAGGAGAAGTTGCCCATAGCAACCAATCATCTCCAATCTATCTATTATAGAATGTATGTGATAAATGCTAGAGATAAGAGCTAATGGACGACTCATCTTGTCCATTTCTCCACTATTTATATAGTTTGGTATGTTTACCCTTCAGGGAGTGTTCAATTATTCCAGTTTCTGCAGGTAGGCTAAAAACTAATAAGTTACTGTTTCTACCCTTTTGTATTCAATTTTCATTCAGTCATTTTGTGCCCATGCTTTTCACCTGTTTTCGGGGGAGAAAAGGCATGCGTGAAAAATGACTAATTTTCACCCACACTTTTGCCTGGAAAACACATGGCCTGTCGAAATTGCTGCTGATCCAAGTGTTTTTCCTCAGGACCACATTTTTCACCTAGGCAAAAAATACTTTAATTGAATAGGGTGAAGCCAAATTCTCCTTAAACGTAGGAAAGTGGCGATTTTTCATCCGAGGGGGCAATTAGTGTAGGCGGGACTGGGCTCCATTTCCATTGGCTCCTGCTTACCATATCAAGGGAGTGAGCCCAGCAGTGCTCGCCGGTGATAGCTTCCTTTGGGTTCTATCTGCCAGCTCCTGTCCGGTCTGTTCCTAGTGTTAACCTCGTGGACACCGTTTCTTCGGGCTCTCCGGGCACCGTGAGTTGCCCACTTGGGGTAGTTTCCCCTGGTCTTTTTCAGTTGTTATTTATTGATTTGTTCCCCATTTTTTGTCTGCCGGTTAGGCAGGTCTTTTAGTTTGGAGTACCTGTTGTGCTCCTACTGGGTTCTTCCTCTCCGTTTCCCAGCCCATCTGGGATTCCCTGTTCCGTTTGTTCTATTGTGCGATATTGTATCTTATTCTTTTGGTTCCCTGGTGTCGCAGGTTGTGGCGACCAGGTCGCTGGCGCATAGCTGCGTTAGCCAGGGTTCAGCAAGCTGCCGTTTGTTAATTTTAGTTAGGACCCTTAGCTTTCCTCTTGGCCGTACCCTAGGGGGGTCCCTGGCTCTTTGTCCTTCCTTAACTCCTGGCTGCACCGGAGCTTGGGCGGGCTTAACTCGCCCATTCAAACGTGGCGGCTACAGGCGAAGCCGAGAATATCTGCAGGAGTTGGTCACCCAGCCTGGGGGGTACAACAGAGGCAGTGTAGGGTTCTGCCGTGGCTGTTCTAAACAGCAGTCCCGGCTGCGGGGTCACACCCGATATCTAACAGACTAATAGTCATGAGAGGAGATGCCCCAATACTGGAAAACTACACAAATAATTACTCTCTACTGCAAGATTCATACAATTATTATCATTTATACTTATTACATGGTCTTTCTAATGTGATTTCCTATTTATTTATTATATTTACTAGTCTACCTTATAAACAAATGAATCACATAATGCCAATAATATTCCAAACACCAACAAGACTACTAATGTACCTGATATGCCTACATTATATGCACTGACTTAACTAGGATTACTGAGAGAAGGAGATTGAGTACAAATCCCTGGTTTCCAAGGATTCACAGTCACACAGCATTTTATTTTTAAAGATCAGCATATAATCTATTGCTGTTCATTAATTTATGATACAGTACCTGCTCTTTAACATTGATTAATGCTTCAAAGAGCCTCTCTTTTACTATTATTTGTCCAGAGCACCCTGCATTTTCTATTCAGGGGCTGGATTTGTTCACAGTGGGCCTAATGCATGTTTGTACAGAAATGCATTTGTCATTTTGTTAGGCTACAGAATTGGTAATCATTGCAAGAGACGCTGCTGCCCAGAAAAGACTAGAGATGCCATTGCAGTGTCCTTGGCATCTGCGCGTATACATAGGCAGCCTATACACAGTAACGCAGAACAATGCCTGCTAGGGTAGTTCTAATGCTATGCAGCAGTAGTGATGGAGGATCCATGTTTTTGTATTTACATGATCACACAGCTAATGACAGATGCTGTACATAAACAAAAAATTGACATTACATGCCTGAGCTTTTGGCGCCACTCCCGTTTACCTCCTTCCTGTCAATCACTCTGCATTCAAAATTTCAATGCAAGCACCTTAGCGCATGCTCATTACGACAGTGGTATATTTGGAGTTAGGGTACAAACATGAATTAGGCCCAATGTGCAGAATGATTATTGTATATTATACGTATAACTTTTTTAAGTATATAATAATAATATATTTTAGTGAGGAGAATGAAGAGGATGTACAAACGTTGTCCACAGAAGAAGTTTATGATGATGATGATGTTGTTGATGAAGAAGAGACTTTAGATGAATGTTCACCAAATGGTGATATCTGCCATAGTGAACAAAGCTCTAACAGCAAGAGACGAGTAACTGACCAGGCTCACATGAAAGAAGTCAGCAAGAAGAGCAGACTAGATGAAAAAGACTCAGCGGAGAGCACCACCTACCAGGACTCTGAAGCAACAGCAACTGATTACATAAATAACAAGGAGGCACAGGCAAGCAATTGTGTAGAAGAAAGTAAAGAAAAATTATCCTTAAAGAAAGAAAGAGAATTGTTGATCCTTGGTAAGAAACCATGTTCAACCCAGAACATGAGTAATAATAACCACAGATTCTTAACCCTCCATCTAATGTAGAAATGCAGCTCAGCATTCATTTTGCAGTAATTGCTCATTTACAGCTTGTCTTGGTTTGCTCTGCGAACTGCCAATGTTTATTTCCACATAGCAGGGCTTTTAAATTCACTTATACAGCTATGATTACATGTAGCTCAGGGCTGATTCGGAAATAATGACTAGTTAATTAATTAATCACATCCAAAATGACAGTGGTTTTTAGAG
Organism: Crinia signifera; assembly: GCF_055691185.1. Lineage (NCBI taxonomy): Eukaryota > Metazoa > Chordata > Amphibia > Anura > Myobatrachidae > Crinia > Crinia signifera. Next base: position 129,474,951 of record NC_139221.1, on the reverse strand, counting down.
TCCTGATTAGGGACAACAGCCTTGGCCCTGCTATATGGAAACTGTTGAAAATATATGGTTCTAACAGACACAAAATACTCGTTAACTAAATAACATCCTTAACAAATCTCATACACACATAAATATTATATATTGTATATTTGTGCAAGAAAATGATATTGGTAGTGCAATGCTACCGCTGTCAGTGGCACAGTACGTATGTAAGCAATAAATAACTGTTAGGTGCGGGATCCCCATGTTTGGTCAATATCCCCCTCTATCCTCTAGAAGACACTTCTGGCGATTCTCTTTTTTCTATAGTCCATGTGTAGCTAATGTGCATTCGCTCATCTTTAATTTGCAGATTTTACAGAAGTTGGATTTTATCCTATCCTTTTGTCAAAGGTCAACATTGACAAAATGTTTATACATGCAAAATGCCAACATGGCAATGATTGACAACTAAAAAGGTCATCATGAGTTTTTCATGATTTTTTGCAATTTATTTTACTTATGCATGTCGACTTTCGATCTAGACACAGTTGATCCTTTAATCCAAAACTGGTGTTTATAAAATAAAAGAATCAAAAGACCACGTCTAGAAACTACAGTACAAAAGTGACACATTTAGATTGGTGTCCGTCAATGTATTATGTACAGTACCTAAAGATCAACAAAAGATACACAACACTTTAAGAAAAGGTATGTCTATGTTTACTGTATTGCCAATATAACTATGGGACGGAATCAGAAGTGGATGCAGTTCACATCACTGCAAGGAATTGCTTTGCAGAGGAGAACTTCTTTGCCCAGGGGCATACAATATGTGTAAGGGGCATTACTGCGGCATTATGTGCTCAGAGCAGAACTGGACATCAATTTAGTTAGGGCCAGATCTGTATGCATATGTATAATAAATAAGCACTTGTTTTGGTGGTAGAAAGACTTCTTAATCACAAGGTAACCATGTGTTGCTATGGTTAATAGTATTATTATTAACCTTTATTTATATGCCACCACAAGGGTTCTCCAGCACATAAAGTATATAAAAAATTTAGCAAAACAAAAAAAAGGGACTTACAGTACCCGATTATGCAGGACAGGTACATAGTATATAAACAAAGCTGTATACGCGGTCATTACACTGACATAGGCATTAGGGAGGCAGAAACCAAGGTTAGGTGCGATTGTAGGGAGTATGGAGTAGATGATAGACTAAGTAAGAGAATGAAAAGCACATGGGGGTATAGGGCCCTGCTCGTGGGAGCTAATGTTCTAAAGAGGAGGGGCAGACACACAGATAGGTCAGTGTCACAGATGGGGTAGTAAGTGAACATAGAACATGGATGAGAGATGGTTGGGTTTAATGAAGTGGGTCTTGAGAGCTCATTTGAAGGTTTGTAGAGTGATTGGAGACTCTGATCAGAAGAAGTAAAGATTTCCAGAGCTGGGGAGCAGCACATGCAAAATCTTGGTGGTGGGAGTGGTAGGAGGTAATCAGTAGTCAGAAGAGGAGGCACACATTTGTGGAGCGAAGGTCGCAGATGGTAGTTTAAAGGGCCATACAATACAAAAGATGGGAATTCCAAACTCCTACGGCGCAACCCAGACAGGGTGGTAACTAGAACATCAAGTTACCACCCTGTCTGGTTGCGCCCTAGGAGTTTGGAATTCCCATCTTTGGTATTGTGTGGTATTTTAAGGGGTTACTTGGTGATAACCGTGGGAGAGTACAAACTAAAGGCAGCAGCGCTCCAATAGAGGTCATATCCTATAGTTCTACAGTGGTAGTTTAAAGGGAGATGATGTCAGGGATTTAAATGGGAAAGGAATGGGAGAGGGCTTTGAAAGTATGCGTGAAGCTAACATTTTATTAAAAATAAGAATTTTTTTATTAATTATTTGTATTTTTGACATACTTTATCAATTTAAAACACCGGCATATACGCTAGTATGACAGGAAAGGCTGCGCCTCACCTGCCTCACCCCACCGTACGCCACTGGGTCTTAGTAGCATTTAGATTTAGAAAGGGTCTGAAATATTATTAAGATAGAAAAAGCAAGATGGTGAAAGGGACTGAATGTGTGGTTTAAAGGAGATGGTAGTTTTAGTACAGTGGAGAGGACGGAAGCCAGAATGAAACAGGTCAAGCAGGAAATGGGAGAAAATACACTCATGGAGTTGGAGGCAAAAGAGTTGGTAAGAGTGTTGCCGATGAAGTATGAGTTTAAAAAATGGGGGAGACAAGGGCATGCTAGAAAGCAGAGTGACAGTGGCTGATGAAAGGAAAAATCTGAGGAGCTGGGCAATATGGAAACAGTCAATGAAGATGTTTAAGGTGAAAATGCTTCTGATTAAATCAGTTATGTATAATATTCCAGGCAGATGTCTAAGAGGTGGTCCATTCCCCCCACTGTGCCATCACCTGATTACAAAATATTGTCATTTATCTCAAATTTTACAAAACGTCAAGCCCCTGCTAATTATAGTTGAAATTATTCGACCAAACTAAAAAAAATTCACACAAGTTAAGGCCCCCATACAATAGTTCGATTTGTCCACTTTTCACCTGATTCCGACAGATGGGCAGAGAAATCGGGTGAAAAGTAGACAAATTGTATGTGTTTCACATCCTATCAAATGCATGGCCCCATGCGCATTGGATCGGGGTCACAGCAGTGTATGGTTACCTTTACTGTTGTGGACCCCCAAGTTTTCCGCACAATTAAAGTTTTAAACTTGCTATTTTTTTTGACCCACCATAGTGAGTAGGTCTATTTGTAAAGGCCAAACAATGAGGTTAGGGTATAGAGTTTAGAGGCAGAGGATTTGGTGAGGATGTTGATAGCGATTTTAAAATCATCAATACCAAGTTATTCCTACGAGTTCTGCTTCATAAAGAAAGTGCACTGTATGGGTACAATTATTAGTGTATTAAGCACAAATGCATAAATGTAACACTTGAAATTAGGATTACTGCCTGCCCTGACCTTTTGCTTGGAATCAGTCTATTTTCTGTATTACTATCTATCCACAACATTTTCTTATTGCCACAAAACTCGAATAATGTAAACAAATCTAATCGCAGTTAACCTGATAATACCAACACAGTCATCCACTGTTCCAAACACTTGGGGGGGGGGGGTTAATTCAGACCTGATCACTGGGTTGCTACTTCGCAGAGCCCCGCGGTCAAGTAATTACTGCCATGCCAGAGTGAAGTCCTGTCCTACGAAAGTGTAATTACTGACATCAGAACAGGGATACCACTGGCATGTCTATAATGGCTGCATTGTGTGCACTGCGCAGAGGTCCCTGGGGTCCAGGAAAGGGGGGCTACATTGCATACCCTGCATTCACGGGGGGATGATGCCTTATGCCGGGTGAAGTGGCGCGGCCATCGCTGCCTCATCACTTCACGGCGGGGACGGAGGGGGGCGCCAGGGGTGAGGAGTTCCTGCTCACCTCCATGGCCCACCGCTCACTCGCTCCAGCAGGGGGGTTGGGTTGATGTGGCCGCAGCTGCATCGCTCCAAGTGTGTGGGGGGGGGGGGGGTTGGGAGGTAATACGCTCGGTGGGGGGGATAGTGAGGGCGGGGAGGGGGAGAGTTGCCACTCACCTCCATCCAGGATGGGGGGACTCCTGCTCCTGACTTCCGCCCTCCAGTGGCCGGCGCCCTAGGCAAATGCCTAATGCTGCCTAGTGGTGGCGCCGGCCCTGCTTACCCCTAGAGTCTCGCCTTGGCAGCAGCAGTGATGCAGAAATCTTTATAAAGCAAAAACTGTGTGTGCAAATTATTGCAAAGCACAGGACAAATGCACAGTACTAATCTAATCACAGCTGTGCGAATATGTACAAAAAAACCATCGTAACAAGCTCACTATCGAATGATTTTTACACTGGGCACAAGTCATCACAGGCCCAGAGAAGGCTGAGACTTACTTGGCGGTGCAATGGAAAAAGGCATATCTGGCCTGTAGCTGACATCACACATCCGTGCCTAAAATGCTTGGGCACCTCTGTTTTTTCCCAGACAATCCTTGCGTTTTTTTAGGCACGTCTGCGTTTTTCTTAGCACTCCCATTAAAAGGCTGGATACTGCCCCAGATGTCTACTTCCTGTCAATCACCTTGCGAACAGCTTGAGAATAGAAAAAGTAGCAGGATTTCATCACAGGGTGGCCTCATGCACGCATATTACAGACCGTACACATGTGCTGTGCATCGATAATCAGCCGCTGTGCGAATTTGCAACGGTGCAATCAGATCTGAATCGGGCCTCGTGTACTCAGGGTTTGATTCATGTTTGTAAGTAAAGCAAAAATGTAAGCAACTGGGTAAAGCCATGCTGCACTGAAAGTGGGGCAGATGTAACGTAATGGGAGATTTAAATTTGGGTGAGGTTTCTTCAAACTAAAATCTAAATTGCAGTGTAAAAATAAAACTGTGCAGTACTACATGGTTTGTTCCATACAGAAAGTCACTTGCTTATTTTGGTTTTACTTACAAACATGTGGCAAGGCTTGGCGATACTGTGGGAACATTGGAAAATCTGGGCGATAAAGCTACATTCTTCTTATAAAATGAATGATATACTGTAGTATGCGTGCTGTGTAGAGGAGTGTTTTTCCCCCTTCAACAGCTGGGCCAAGCACCTACCGGGCCCCTCAAACAAGCACCTGCTTTTTTACCTCCTAATGCCCCTGAGTTTATAGCTTATAAAACCTCAGGGTGGTGCTCCAAACTATCCCAATTTCAAAATGGATGCAGTGTTCCCAGACAAGAGATACAAAATCTCAAAATATACATTTAGGAAGCTAGTTGGTAAAAAAAGGAACATCTCCAGACATTAAATAAGAAGCCCTTGGTAATGTAAGCTTCTAATTTATTCAAAGCATTAATGTCATCCCCTTTCAGAAATCCCAAAATAAATTGTACAGTATCTCAGAGACATAGGGACATAGACAGGAAATTCTGAGGGTAAAATATTTACCCATATATTCACTAACCTATTATTCTGCTTCTTATTTATCACTATCTCTACCTCATACTTTGTTTTTCCAAATTTACCAATTTCTAATACTTCATTAAAATTCATTATTTTGTTATATGTTTTTTTTCATGATTAATCCTAATTTACTTAGCATGTAAAAAGTTATTAGTATACAATTTTATGGTTAAAAATAAATTAAAATTTCCTCAGAAAATGGCATATAAATTTGTTTTCTAAGAAAAGCTGTTCATGAAAATAAGGGGATTATTTGGCCCTCCAGCTGTTGTTGAACTTTGCATCCCAGCATGCAACAGTTTTAGCATAGCTGAATAGCAAAACTGTAGCAGGGCATTTCTGGGATGTGTAGTTCAACAACAGCTGGAGGGCCAAAGGTTTCCCAAGCTTTAGAGACAGAGGGGTCTATTCAACATCACTTCATTTATACAAAAAAACAGGTGAAAATTTCCACCTTATTTTGTATACATGACGTCTCAGTGCCATTCATAATACCCGGAACTACCAGCAGCAGAAGGAAAAAGTCTGTTTATGGTGCAGTAAATTAAAAGGCTAATGCTGGCCACACATCAGACCAACTTTCCTCCAACCATCCAACTAGTTGCTTGGATGGAATAAAAACCTGGTACTGGATAGGAGCAAATGTAATTGGTAATTAAGTCATTTGTTTCCCAAATCTGAAAATGGACAACAACTGTCACTCAGACAATGTACTTTAGTTGGACCTATTTGATTTAAACAATTTTACTGAATGTTTTTTGTCCATTCTCCTGCGTTTGTGAGCAAATTGCTTATTGGCATTTGCCCCCACACAGTACCAGATTTATATTGAGTAATTGTTATTAACTTTTCGAATTGCAGAAAAACAGAACAAACATAAACAACTTTTCAGGCTTTCTTAGTATTTTTTCCCAATGATTTTCCCTTTTTTTAAGTAGAAACTACATCAGTGAAAAATGTCTTAAAAACCGTCAAAATGTCGGCAATTGAAATGAGTTATTCACCGATCCATATGTTTTTCGACCGTGCTGAATTTTTCGACTAGTTGACAAATCGGCACTTTGGTTGAATAGGTTGTATATAGATTCAACCTAAAAACCTAAACCTAAAAACTGCGGAAGTTTTTTTGAAAAAAACTGAATTGACTATCCCCATAAATATTTACAGTTAAAAGATAGAGAATCTTGTTCTATATATGGAATAACACAGAAATTCAGGTTACTATAGAAAGTATGTGGATCTACTTAATAATCAATAAGTTCTATATGGTATTGCATTAGATGCATACTGTCCTAGCGATCACTAACACCATCTTATAATAATACCCTTCAAGACATAACAGAAAGGAACATATCCAGTGTACAATATTAAAATAATTCAACTACTGTATGATCTAAAAAAATTGCAGTTATTGTTATATTAAGCACTGAACAATATAATAACCATTAAAGAAGGCATAGAGATACATATATTTGAAAATACTGATTTTCATTTTTCTTCCGTTATACCCATATATTTAATTTTAACTTTACGTTGCTGCTTATGTTCTCCTTGTGGGCCAGATGTACTAAGCTTGAAAAGTGATTAAATGGAGAGTGATAAACCACCAGCCAATCAGCTCTTAACTGTTACAGTATGTTACAGGCTGTGTTTGAAAAATGACAGACAGGAGCTGATTGGTTGGTCGTTTATCACTCTCCATTTTATGACTTTTCAAGCTTAGTACATCTGGCCCCATAACTTAATAAGAACTTTTTTAAATTTAATTTATTAGAATAATAGTTAATTTTAATAGATTGTAAGCTTGCAGCAGGGCCCTCCTACCTCCAAGTCTGTCTGTTGTTACCCAGTTTGTCTTATCACTGTCTACTATTGTAAAGCGCAACGGAATCTGCTGCGCTATATAAGAAACTGTAAATAAATAAATAAATATAGTGCACTATATACAGACTATAGGAGTAATTCAGGTTAGTTACAAAAGCAAACTCCTTCTTTAATGAACAAAACCATGTGTGCTACAGGTGGGGCTGATGTAACATGTAACGTGAATTAGGCCCTATGGGTGAAATTTAATAGGATGAGAGATTCAGAAAGTGAGAGATTTGGTAAGAAATCATTTACACTGCAAAATCAAACTGGTTTTGCAGTGTAAATGATTGCTGCTTTAAAAAAAACAACTGGAGAATTCTTACCAATTCTCCCACTTTCTGAATCTCTCATCCTATTACATTTTCCCCTATACCTGTATGTTTTCATTTTGAATTCATATTGAATTATTAATTAATGGGTCTAGGTCAGTGATGGCTAACCTTGACACTCCAGCTGTTGTTGAACTACACATCCCAGCATGCCCTGTTACAGTTTTACTATTTGGCCATGCTAAAACTTATGCAGGGCATGCTGGAATGTGTAGTTCAACAACAGCTGGAGTACCAAGGTTAGTCACTGGTCTAGGGCAACATGGGTCTAGGTCATTAGGTAGACACAAGCATTAGGTCGACATGGGCAAGGTTTTTCACAGTTTTATTACCTGAATTTTGGACACTATCGACATGGACACTGAACCGTAGCACCAAGCCCACTCGCCATGCTTCGGGCACACTATTTTATTCTCCTGCCAGGCTCTAGTGGATAGTAAGGCATAAAATACCGCCTGTCTTCACATGTCGGCTCAATAAACAGTGAAAACCCCCATGTCGACCTTTTGACTGTCAACCTTGCCCATGTCAACCTAATGCTTGTGTCAACCTAATGACCTAGACCTAATGTCAACCTTTCTGCATGTCGAACTAATGGTGTCGACCCAATGCTTGTCGACCTCATGACCATATCCCATTCCACTGGCGTGTTAATTAGAACCTACAGTGTCATATCTGATGAAGTCCCTCCTCCATCTGCAGCTCACTCTGCACAGCTCTACTGATTGGTGTAGAAGAGTACAATACATGGGGTATGGGATGGCAGAGGCCATGATTAGCATACCAGCTAACGTTTATGGCATGCTGACCTGGTCAGTTTACACGCTAATCATCAGAACCTTATGCAGAAGTCATCTTTTTATTTATTATTTCTGCTATCAGGTATTGTCAGGCTCTAATTGTGATGTATTGAGTGTTAAAAAAGGAAGATGTATAGCTGAAAGATTGGAATGGTAAAGTTAATGCTTTGAAGTGAACACATAGACATTCATGCTAATGTGTAATCTGTATGTGAAAATGTATGTTGGAAAAACTATTTTGCCTTATCCATGACTTACTATTTGACTTCCGATCCATTATAGATGTCACACCTCCTCCTCCAGCTCCTTTTGATCACAGAATTGTCTCTGCCAAAAATGCCCAGATAAATAATTTTTATACGGTGGAAAAGACGCAGGTGCTTGGTGGGTAAGTTTTTAACCTGCTGTTTTCAATATATGTCTTACACTAAATGATCTCCTTAGTCTTTAAGAGCTAAAGGTATTGGCACTGCCAGGGGCATATTTATTCATAAATTAAAGAATGGGTACTTGGTTCCTAGAACGGCGCCACCGATTTTGATTGGGTCGGAAAAATCGCGTTGATCGCATCGCAACACAACCAAATCACATGCGATGTGATCGACCCGATTTTTACATAGGAATCAATGTAAAATGGTCCCTGAGACCAGATTTTGCATTGATTTTAATGTAAAATGCCCCAAAACACCCCATTTCCATAGAAACCCCCCCTCATGTTTGAAATGCCCCCATTGTTAACGCCACCCCGGTATTGATGCCAACCCGAAGTGTGGCGAGCGCAGCGAGCGCAGTGAGCCCGCGAAGGGAGGCGGTACGCGTCCTCCGACCTTTTCATACCCCTACTATCCACGTCGGCGTGGAGTTGAGAATAGAAAGTGTAGCGAGCGCAGCGAGCCACCGAGCCCGAAGCGTGGTGAGCGCAGCGAGCTCCGCGAGGGGACGCGGATACCTTCACAGGTATCCGCGTCCCCTCGCGGGCTTCACAGGTATCCACGTCCCCTCGCGGGGCTCGCTGCGCTCGCCACGCTACGGGCACGGTGGCTCGCTGCGCTCGCCACACTTTCTATTCTCAACTCCACGCCGACGTGGATAGTAGGGGTATGAAAAAGTCGGAGGACGCGTACCGCCGCCCCTCACGGGCTCGCTGCGCTCGCCACGCTTCGGGTTGTCGTCAATACCGGGGTGGCGTTAAGATTGGGGGGGCATTAACCATACTTTTTACACATATTCATTGTGAAATGGGCCATATTGGCCCATTTCACATTGTCACCTATGTAAAATCGGGTTGATTGCGTTGATCGCATCGTGGGCCATTATAATGGCCCGCGACCGATGCGATCAACCCGTTTTTGACTTTAAAATTATTTTAACATTGTTCCCTATGGGAAAATCGCGTTATTAGGGGCCACGATGGACGCGATCAACGCGATTTTCACTTTTACCGGCAATTGAGCTTGTAAATGTAAGAAAATCAGGTCCATCGTGTCCATCGCATGCCTTAAGTACCTTAACTTAAGGCATGCGATGAACCCCGACGGGCACCATGCTAGGAAACAAGTACCAAAGAATGTCAAGAGGGAGCTCCGGCTGCTGGCGGGAATAGAGATATTAGCATATTTGTGGGATATTGAATATTTCTGGCTACACCCTGAAAACTTTTGTTAATGATAAATTGTCCTGATTCAGACCTGTTCCCTAGGCTGCATGTAATCACAGCCTAGCGAACAGGTAAACACCGCCCCCCAGGTGCCCAAATCCAATTGCCAGAATGCAAGGGGATGTGTATGCGAACACATAAAACGCTGGGCATTCCCCTGCTTCCAACCCCGGCCTTGCCCCATCACCTCCTTGCGCGCAGTATGCAGCAACAGCAGGTGCTCCGCAGAGCTCTGTTGGAAGGGCAGTGGTCACACTTGGATGAACCACACAGATGCTGCTGTACATACAGGTGCCCCTTCAGGGCTTGCAGCCAGGAGGTAAGTATCTCCATTGTCTTTGGGAGTTATGCCCTTTGTATGAGGGGTTTAGTTGGCTGTTGAATTGTACTGTACATGGTCTTTTAAACGTATGTGAAAATGTTTTGCTTACATTCACAGCGGAAGGTTTGGTCAAGTGCATAGATGTGTAGAGAATGCATCGGGCCTTACCCTGGCAGCAAAAATCATCAAGGTCAGAGGACTCAAAGAAAAGGTAAGTAATATATTTACAATCTACCATTAATCTACTGTGTCATACAGATATATAGAAAACACACTCGTTTATAAGGAAGATGAATTGGCAGTAGGGGTGGCCATTAAAGATTAACAACAATCAACATTTTTTTTACCAATGGTCAATAGTTTTGCCATTGATAGTGGATATCTGAGGGTTATCTATAGAGAGGGCAGAAAGGTTTTTTTCCTCACCCCTACGTGACACATGAAATCCTGTCATGTTCCTTGATTAGCCTGCTACCTACTTTGTCCAGTTTCCTCCACAGGTCAGTTGTTTTCTGTTATTGATGAAAACGACCTTTGGTACCATTGGTTACGGTATAGATCATAGACAATGTCTAGGTCAACAGTCACTAGGTCTACCACTATTGGTCGACAGTGACTAGGTCGACACCTAAGAACGGGAGACATATCCTAGGTTGACATTGACAGAAGGTCCACACAAGCTTTGGGTCAACATGGACATGGTCAATATAAATAGGGTTGTCATGATTTTTCCACGTTTTTTGGTGTCTATGTTGACCTATATGGACATGGACATTCTATAAGTGTACCCCCTCACCTCGGGCACAGTGCCTCGCTGTGCTTGGCACACTATTATATTCTCACTCTATGCCCACTTGGAAAGTAAAGTATGAAATACCACCTTAAAAATAAAAGAAAAAAAGGTGAAAAGCACGTGTCGACCTTAGTCATGTCAACTATGCACATGTTGACCTTAAGTTTGTGTTGACCTTATGACAATGTCAACCATAGGGTATGTTAATCATTCTTAGGTGCCGACCTAGGGGTAGATTCAATGACTTTTGCTCGCTGTGACAGCGAGCAGGGCTAACTTCAACTGACCCCCTGCACAGGCTATTTCCACATCACTGGGTTTTTGCAGTGATGTGGAAACGGCGTGTGCAGCCGCTAAAACAGCGAAGCTGGGGGCTAAATGCAGCGGGGTCCCTGCAACCCTGGAACATTGAATAGGGTGAGAGGCCGACGCGGGGGTTAAACGGTAAGGGTCACTTGTTTTCAGTGATCCCCGCCATTTAACCCCCTCACTGGCCGCATTGAATAGGGCCTTAGTCACTGTCGACCATTAATTGTAAACCTACTGACTGTCGACCTTCACATTGTTGACCCAGGGACCACATACCGGTACCATCAATGGAAGACCTGTTGATAGTCATTGCTAACTGATAGTTTTTCAGTTACACCAAAGCTTTAACTAGAGTGGTGTGGTGCCCAGTGAAAGCCAATCAGTGCAGCACATTATGGGTGAGATGTAAAAGTATGAGAGATTCAGAAAGTGAGAGATTTGGGAAGAAATCTCCATTTTTTTTTTAAAGCAGCAATCATTCACACTGCAAACCCAGTTTGATTTTGCAGTGTAAATGATTCCCGCTTTAAAAAAACTGGAGATTTCTTCCAAAATCTCTCACTTTCTGAATATCTCATCCTATTAAATCTCACCCAAAATGTCTAGTTATATACTGTTATGTATTTAGTTACTTTTTAATGCATTTCTAATTTTGTAATTAGAAGTTAAAAACTGACCAATCACTTGTTTTATACAGCATCACTTCATTCTGCAACAATTTTTTTCATAATAACTTTATATTTTTTTTTAGGAGGAAGCAAAAAACGAGATACATGTTATGAACCAGCTCAATCATTCTAATCTTATCCAGCTATATGATGCATTTGAGTCCCGGAATGACATAATACTTGTTATGGAATAGTAGGTGCATTTATTTTTATCTTTGTCTCACTGTTCTATTTATATGTAGGTACACAAAATAGTAATAGAAAATTACAATAATATTTTTAATTATACAGATGGATCTGGCTTAAACTTTGCAGGGGCTGGCGATACTTTCAGCCGGCTCCTGCCGCGGTTGGGGGCGTGCACGAGACGCTCGCGCACCCCATGGCAACAGAGCTTTTCCCGGGTCCCCCGTGCCTGTCCCCCTCGCTGCCCCGACCCCCCTAACCATCTCCCTGAAGTGGAGACGGGCAGGATGCCGCTGCCCCGCCGACGGAGGATTGGGACGTGTGTGCGCGTGAGACGCACGCACATTGCAGTTCAGTGTAGCCCCTGTCAACCGGCGCTCGCCAGAGGGGAGGCTCTGGCGAGCCCCGGCCAAAGATGACAGGGACTACCTCTGTATATTATTATTATTATTATTATTATTAGTAGTAGTAGTAGTAGTAGTAGTAGTAGTAGTAGTAGTAGTAGTAATAGTATTATCATAAGTGTTTTTACTCTGGATTGGTGTGGATCATTACGGCGACAAACATAAGGTCGACAGTCAGAAGATCAAAAGGTCGACCACTATTGGTCGAGAGGCAAAAGGTCAACATGCATTAGGGCAACATGGTCAAAAGATCGACACAAGCAAAGTCGACATGGGATAAGGTAATTGTGTGACCATGTCTGTGATCGCATCGGTCAACATTGACATCGTATTAGTGTACCGCATCCCCTCGCAAGGCTCGGCACACTTTTATATTCCCCCTCTACGTCCACTGGGATAGTACAGTATGAACAATTGGTTTCAAAATAAAATCATTAAAAACTCATGTCGTGTTGACCTAATACATTTTTTGTTCCCCGTATTTTGGAAAACAGGATCTGGCCATGAACTTGGTGCTTGTTATACAAATACAGGGGGACCCCAGCTTTTTTTCTCCCTATATTTCTGCAACCAGGTCCGGCTCAATGATTATAATAATTAATTATTTATTTTTCGTGGGTTTCTTTACACTGAGAAGCCTGCACGGATCTGACTGATTTGTGCGATGCTGGAGGCTCATACATATTTGGCTGCCGTAAATTTTGATTGGCTCTGACATTGGAAAATACAAAGCCGGATAATAGAGCAGCTAAGTAAATTTGCCACTTCTCCATTTGTATTGACTGTACTCCATCATTTGTAAATTCCTCCCCCATGGCTGTTATTCAAGTGATATAACGTGCCCGATCTCCTGTCTAAAATGACAGGGGAATCTAGAGCAATATTTAAATGATTTATTTTTATGCACATATCACGCTGTTTATGAGCAGGTTTAGCAATGTATTCATGCATTTCAGCTCACCACCCCCGGCGATAGCGCGCTGAAATGCTGGTGAAAAACAATTACATACCGCCCCATGTGTCTCAATCGTGACTCTGAATGAATACAAGGGTGGGACTTAGGCCATGTACACACCTGCACAAGTGGCAATTGTGCCAATGGTCAGTGTGATTTGCCTTCGCCCTGGAATAAAGCTAATTTTACTACACAGTACTTGATGAGTGATGGAACAATCTCTTATTCATCACAACGGACCTTGGTGCAAACGATATCTTCACTTTGACCCATGCATCACTGCTTACCAGAAGATACAAAAATACAAATGGTAGATACCTAATTGATTGACATAATATTGATTAAAAATGTCAGTTTCTCTTATGGCAACACAACTCGTATACACATGTTTATAGTAGTTTGTGTAATTAATGGCTAGACAGACCCCTAATAATATACATTACATTGCATTTGTATATTTCTTTTTAGCCATGCTATACAATCATCTTATCACAGTGGTTCTCAAACTCGGTCCTCAGGACCCCACACAGTTCACATTTTCCAGGTCACTTGATTGGTGCACTCATTATTGACAGACACATTTTAAAAGATCCACAGGTGGAACTAATTATTTCACTTGTGATTCTGCCAAACATGCACTGTGTGGGGTCCTGAGGACCGACTTTGAGAATCTGCGTCTTATCACATTAGGTTGTTCATTCTACTTATGCTATTGAACTGGAATCTCATATTGAGTGTAATGTAAAGCTGTATTTAAATGAAAGTATGCAAAAGAAATAAATAGAAGAACTAATGACATACACTGGGCTATACATTTGAAGTGACACATTTATTTTCTCCTTTAACAGTGTAGATGGTGGAGAACTCTTTGACAGGATTATTGATGAGAACTGCAATCTCTCTGAAGTGGATGTAATATTATTTATAAAGCAAATCTGTGAAGGAATTCAGTTCATGCATCAAATGTACATTATACATCTAGATCTTAAGGTACTGTACAATCATTTTGATAACACGTGTAGACAGGGTGTCATTATGATGTCATTGGATCAAGTGGCTGAAGTACTGTATTGCTATTTTGTATGGCAATTTTACCTTTGGCTATAACTTTAATTGCGAGTTCAGGCTCAGCTTGCCTTTTGTGCCTATAGTCTACAATTGCTAAAGCGCTAGTGAAAACTGTTGCTTCTTGGGCTTTTTCATAATCCACCTACAGTGGATAGGTGCAGATGGGGACTTTTCTTGCAAAAGTAAACGGAGACCTTCCTTGATATCTGTTGCATTACTCTCAGAATAAATGGTCAAAGTGCTGAAAGTGTGCCCCGGCGATAAATCGCCGGGTGCGCACTCCCATTTTCAGCCCCATTGTAATCGCTGGTCGCAGGAGCTTGCTCCTGCGACCAGCTAATTACCTCTGCGGCACCGCCGGCAGAGGTTCCCTTTCATCAGCTACCATCTCTGGTCGCTGATGTAAAGGAGACACTGAGCAATATATTGCTCATCAATGTATTGCTAGCAATATATTGCTGAGCAATATATCTCCCCCGTGTGTACGGGGCTTGCAAGAGATTAATTAGTAGGCACCTAATCATCAGAGGTAATTAACATTACAGTGCACTTATGTTTTCCATTGCTGATCCCCGAGTAAGCGTGCAGGGTTGCCATGAGGGAACCCACCTCCAGATTCTGCTGGACTCACCCCATCTTCCCGACCAATTACCGCGATTTGTGGCTTTTCGGGAGGAGGGGGCAGGCTAAATGTGCAAATAGTACCATTTAGCCACCACTCTCCTCTTGGACATGCGAATTGGGGGATTTGCAGTGCTGGTGGCGGGGCTTGATGACATCTACATCAGGCCCTTCCCGCTGAAGTGCTGCTGACACGGAGACTTTAAAAGTAGGCAAGTATGCATTCATGTTAAATTGAAAGTTAGAATACCCTGTAGTACAAATCATAAAATTACATGACTCCATTTATTGTTAGAGGCCGCGTGAGCAGTTCCAGCGCTCACGCAACAGCCTCTAAACAGCGTGTCCCGGGTGTTGCCAGGCAACCAAGACGCCGCCACGTCAGCACGCTCAGACCTCCGACGGGCCTCACTGAGTGCCCAGGATCTTCTACACGGACACTTCCTCTTCTGCCGCAGCGGTTGCCTAGGCGACGGGTAACGCCAGGCCGCCATGCGGAGGAACAGGTGCAGCGCTCAGCTGCGCCTCCTTGATTACAGCAGCGGCAGCAGATCATTGGTCACAGGTCTTATTTAAACTTCCTGGGAAGGCTGGTCAGACGCCGGTTATAGTTCTGTGTCAGCGTGTCCAGAGTGTTCCCGGTTCCTGGAGTCTTGCTGTTGTCTTTGATCAGCCTGGTTCCCTGCCTATCCAGAAGTGTTATCCCCGTATTCCAGTGTTCCTATCCTGGTTATCCTGCCTGCCAGTACCTTGTTGTTCCCGCTTCCCTGCTGTTTCCTCCGTGCAGATAAGTTGGGGATTTACCCATCATTATATTACTGGCAGATCCTTGTTTCTTGCTTATAACACCTTATGTGTATTGTTACACCGGTATTGCTCATAACATCCTCTATGTATTATTACATTGGTATTGCTCATAACATCCTCTGTGTATTGTTACATTTGGTATTGTTTATTAGACCCCAGGGGCACATCAGGCTGTCTAGTCACTTGGGGGATCGGTGCCTCGCTACATTCCTGTCTGAGTTAGTCTGTTCTCTTGTTCCTGGTCAGTCTCCGCGGATAAGTTGTCATCACATAACTCCTGCCTGTAACGGAGTCTGGGCGGACCTAATTCGCCCTTACAGCCGGGACGGGTACAGGTGAAGCCTAGCTCTAGCACTTGTCCGTGGACACTTGGCCAGGAAAATAGAGTTAGGGGGCGGGGTCACTGATACCATCATAACATTTATATTATCACAGTATGTACTTAAGGGCCCATACACAGCCCATACACAGTATGCAATATTGTACACAATTGTTACGGTTTAGTTCAGTTCAGTACGATATTGTATAATGTGTACACATGATGTGTCATAAGATGCTCGCTCCTATGCATCTAATGAGACATTGTAGGATAGACCTGCATGCAGGCTTGATGGTAAGATATTGGGTGATGCTATGTACATATTATGATCTTATGATTTTATGTCACATTGTATAGTGTGTACATAAGATATCACATGTCCGGGAGAGCAAGGGAAACTGTATACAATATCTTATCATATCCCATCGTTCTAATGTGTACATAGCCTTAGTCATGCCATTAACAATGAGTGTCTTTTTTTTTCAGCCAGAGAACATCATGTGTGTAAGCAGAGCTGATTATCAGATCAAAATTATTGATTTTGGCTTGGCTAGAAGGTAAGTTTCTACGAATTGGTAAGCTGTTTTATGTTTAGTGGTAATATAAGGCTATTTAGTGAATAATAATTTGAGCGCGATATAGTGAATAATAATGTGGGCATTGTAGACCAGTTTCTATCTCTACATGAATGGGTTTTGGCATTAAGCCTAAAGCTTACAATGAAAGCCATGGATAAGGTGTGTAGCTACAGCAGGCCTCTGCATGGTAAGTTTTAGCACATAAAGGGTTTCAGCAAAGTTTAGTATACAGTACGGGGTATATTTACTAGTGTGGGTTTGTAGAAGTGAAGGTGTTGCCCATAGTAACCAATAAGATTGTACTTATTTATGTAGCACACGTTTAAAGATAATATCTAGAATGTGATTGGTTGCTAAAGGGCAATATGTCCACTTTTGTAACTTGCACTTTATTAAATATAACCCTAGGTACAGAAGGAGTGTATTCTAAATGTATTTTTAGCTGATGTGAACATTTTGTGTGTCCACAAGAATTATCTATGTCAACCAAAAAATGATATTCCCCTGAGTACCAGGGAAAATGTACCTTAATATCCAGCTCTGTTGTTTAGTTGACCATCAACTTGTCATAAAGCATATGAAGAAGAATCACTGCTGATATTGTACAATGAGGCCAGATTCAAGTGATGGCTAGCTTAGATGCAAGTGGATGGAAATCCCCATTATATTTTGTGGGCAAAAGGTTTCTATATATGAATTGACCTTTGCACATGACATAAGCGA
This sequence comes from Crinia signifera, assembly GCF_055691185.1. NCBI lineage: Eukaryota > Metazoa > Chordata > Amphibia > Anura > Myobatrachidae > Crinia > Crinia signifera. The sequence goes on along the minus strand of NC_139221.1, from coordinate 129,457,555 downwards.
CTTTGTTTACCAACCTCTGTTTGACAAGCTGGTCATACACTAGTGTTATTTGGCCACTTTTCACCCGATTCCAATGGATCTGGCCGAGAATGTGTTTGACATTAAATCTGATGCAATGCGCATTGTATCGGAGTCAGAGATCGGGCCAGCTTGCACGTCCAGCCTCCTGGTGGCAGGGAATGGCATTGCATGCAATCTATTGCATGTAAAAGCAACACCTGCGATATATTGCATGCGATAAGGAAGGTCCTGGGATGCTCAAGTGGGGTTGTCCCTGACTCCCCACCTCAGAGAAATCACAATAATGTATGTGGGCCATAAGGCACATCTTACCGCATACTGTATATGCTTCATGTACTGTATATTCTCTTCTAATATAGAAAAGAATGTAAAAGACCTACGAACTGAGTTCTAAAATAATATTACAAGATGATAAACAAGAGTGAATATTTATCACAGATTACATGATTTGTTTGCTGATTTCCCCCTTAAAATTGCTATAACTTCAGCAGAGACAGAAAACATTTACAATAAAGCACACAAACTGTCATATTGTTTACAGTATGTGCTCAGATGTGATTTATGTGGAATAACCTCCTAGGCGTTTCTCCTGTAACATTACATGCCAGTTTATTCCACTCTGGTTATTTTTCATTGTAAATATGAGTGCTGTTTATGTTCTGTGTCAGTCTGACACTGTCAGACCTTATTCTCTCTGTGGAGTATGCTTGAAGTAATGGTGTAACACCGCACTGCCAAAATCTGAGCCTCTGTTGGAAGCTCTTATTCTTTGTCATTTCTTTGAAATTTCACTTTATCTTTTATTCATGTTCTAGGTATAAACCAAGGGAAAAATTGAAAGTGCACTTTGGAACTCCAGAGTTCCTTGCCCCTGAAGTTGTGAACTACGAATTTGTCTCCTTTCCCACAGACATGTGGAGTGTGGGAGTCATCGCTTACATGCTGTGAGTTGGCCAAAATCATATGTCTGTTTTGTGTGAAACATATTTTATCTATTTTCTTTCACATTTTTATTTGGTTTCCTGTCTATACACGCTTTTGCAGAAAACGGTTTTATAGTTACATTTGAAAGGGAAGACATGAGTGGCGTAGCTGAAATAGCAAGGCCAGCTGGAAGATAAATATATGTATCTCCCTCACACCAGGCTAGAGTGAGCAGGCAGCAGATTTCATTATCATCCATAAACAGTGATTGTGATTTCATTCATTGGCTGTTTTGGAATATTTTACACATTCTAGGGGTTATTCTGGTTGATTCGCAAGGTTGCGAATTCGCAGCATTGCGAGTCCCCCAGACACCACCCACCGAATGCCGGTACCCCGCCCACCCCCTCGCATGCCACATCCGTTCACACTGGCTGCGAACAGGGCCGGCATACATTGATATCTCTCAGGGCCCCCTCAAACACTATTACCCCCCCCCCCCGCCCTTTTGCCAGGACATAAACTGGGAGCGCATGCTCATTACTGGGTTGTGCTCTATCACATTGATGCACTCCCTCACCCCACAGTCTGCGCTTTAGCACACTGACGTACTCCCTCACCCTGCGCTCTATCAATTGAAATGCTCCCTCAAACGTGGTCTGCGCTTTTGCATACTGACGCACTCCCTCACCCTGCATTCTATTACATTGATGCTCTCTCTCACCCTGCAGCCTATGCTATATCAATTGACATGCTCCCTCACCCTGCAGCCTGCTCTCTATCACACTGATGCGCTCCCTCACCACGCAGCTCTTGCTCTCATACTTAAGCACTCCCTCATGCCCCAGCCTCTGCTCTTTTACACCGACATGCTCCTTAACCCTCCCCCCTCCTGCCGACTAATTCTGACTCTCCTTACTAGTGCCAACCCTGTTATGCTGTAACCTAACCCTTACCTCCCTCCGAACCCTAACCATAACCCACCCCACATATATGCACACACCAATTGCAGTACACTTACCTCAGAATCACCAGCAGGGTGCAGCCTTACTGGCTGGGTGTCCCTGCCTGGAAGTTCCTGGCAGTGGTGTAGCTAGGTGCCACGGTGCCCGGAGCAGGGGCATGTTCCCACCCCCCCAATTTGTAGTAGATGGGGCTCTTGTGCGGCGAAAAGACCCATTGCACATTTAAGCGAACTTTGTAATACCCATTTCACATAAAGCCTCATGCCATAATGCCAATTACACATAAGGCCACACATAGTCCCCATTGTTGCCATGGGGGACGAAATAGCTTGTTGCCCAAGGGGGACTAAATAGCTTGTTGCCAAGGGGGACTAAATAGCTTGTTGCCAAAGGGGTCTGCAGCCTGCCCGCTCCCCGCTGTGCCAAGCCCTGTCCACCGCTATTTTCAATTAAGTCTCCCGCTGGACCACTAGCCAATAGGCTATCGCGGTCCTGCAGCCACCAATGCTGTTTCTGATTGGTTGCTGGACCGCGAGTGCCTATTGGCTAGCGGTCCAGCGGGAGTCTTAATTGAAAATAGAGGTGGACAGGGCAGCTCCGCAGCTTAGCTGGACAGAGCAAGGAGCAGGCTGGGGAATGGACGAACATGGCGGCGGAGCCGGCGGCACAGTTTGTGGTGCATGGCTCTGGTGCCCTGTAATCTTTCGGCTCCCGAAGCTCGTGCTCCACCGGCTCCACCCTCCCTATACCCCTGAGTAGGATGCATTGATTTACAGAGGCCCAAGTTACAAAGCGGGATCCACTCAGATCCTGCACCCCCCTTCAGTAGTGTACAAGCCTGCACTGCATTCCTGCATGTACACAGAGCCAGATTCAGGTCTAAATGGGCCTGGGACTGAAAATTATCAAGGGCCTATAATGCGCAATAATAAGGGTTGTGGCCAACACCTAATAATGTGGAGGGCGTGGCTAGTGTTCTGGTTGGGTGGTCTGCTCATGGGTGTGTCTCTATTTGTGTAACTACTTTCAACTAATTACATATGCCTGGAAAAGGCAGGGGGCTGGCATAGGAAAAATGCAGGGAGATATATTGGCGGGTGCCCTCCAAAGGTGCACCCACAGGATGCTGATGTCCTAAGATCGTAAGATACTTGCGGGGTGAGGCGGCACTCCAGTCATAAAAAAAAAAAATACTGAAAGCCAAAACTTGGTAGACAACATTTCAGCACCTTTTATGTGGTCACCTAAGTTTACCACACTATATACCGGGATGCGGTCAATATGTCGGTGGTCGGAATCCCGATGGTCGAAATACTGATGCTGGAATCCCGGCCGGCACTTTGTCCCTCTTTGGGTGTCCACGACACCCATAGAGGGAGAATAAAATAGTGTGCCGAGCGTAGCGATGCACCGGGCTCGCTGCGTGGCCAGCACAGTGTGCCTACAAGGGGGAGCGATCCAAAGCCCCCCTTTGTCGGCATTGCTGCGGTCAGGATTCCGGCGTCGGTATTTCGACCTCCGGGATTCCGGCCACTGGCATATCATACCGGACCTCATATACTCCTTATACAAATCATGCAACAAAATAGTAACCCCTTTATACTGTACTTGCCTCTTACACATTATGCCACATGGAATGAGCAAAAATTCACACCAACTGAGCCGAAATTCACACTATGGCACACGGATAGAGTCAAAATTCACGTTATGCCACACACATTAAGGCAAAATTTCCATTTTGCCACATGGATTGAGCAAAAATACACACTATAACAAACAGATTGAGCAATAATGCACAATATGCTTCATAAACAGGGGCATTGCGCGCCAAAGGCGCACATTCAAAATTTACACCATAATGCCCATTGCATGTTAAGCCACACAGCATAATGTCCATTACGTATTAAGCCAAACACCATAATGCCTATTAAAAATTATGCTACATAAGTGCTGCTTACCTATATGCTCATTGCCAGGGCTTCCATGCTCATTGCCATGTGGGATTGCATGCTCATTGCCAAGGGGGGAATACTTGCTTGCGGTAACTGGGGGACAGCCGCCGCCGGGCAGAAATGACAGCCATTGACAGCCGGACAGAGAGCAGGGGGCTGCATGGCTGTTTTCAGAGCAATGCAGGCCCCGGCTATTTGAAATAATACCCCTTTCACACTAGAAAATGCAGGGATTTACCCTGGCTGGCCCCTATTATACCAGCCTAGTTCCTGCATTTTCTGGTGTGATGAGAGAAAACTACCCCCCGCCCCCCCCCTTTAAACAACCAGCTATATCTTTGGAGCCAACTGACCCATTTACATGTGGGCTTTAAATGATTTTCAAATTATTTTGGTCCTGCGAAACTGGGCCATTTGGTTCCAGAGAAATCTGTCCTCAAACAACATGAACAGCCATAAAATTACATTTCAGAAACGAAAAAAATCGTTTTACCCGCAATATCTCTGGAGCCAATGAACCCATATGGACCAACCTGGTACTAGATTGAAGGTCCAGCAATTTGGGTTATACTGAGATCAACCTAGAGCTTCTGTGATGCCGTTGGAACCAGGTGGGGGTCGGAATTAACGGGTCTCATGTTATCCTATGGGGAAAATGTTCCAGCTTTGCCTGGCGGTATCTCCAGTTCCCGGGAGGCTAGCAAAGTGGGGCTGGGCTTGTTGGAAAGCCCTGACCCTCAGCTACAAAATGGGCCTATTTGGAGAGTGGGCCTGGAGCTGTAGCTCCATCAGGCCCATTGTTAATCCGGCCCTGCATGTACAATAACACTCAGGTCAAATCAGAGCGCTGACACAACACAATATCCCTGCTAGTGTATTATCCACATCTTCAACTAAATTATTGCAGGAAAAATCAGGGCTGGATAATGAATATGACCCTTAGTTTCAATACTGGAACTAATATCCTTTAGTTGCCAATCATATCAGAGTGGTTCACAATTGTGTATCTATTTTCATGTTATTCTGATCAACCTGTGCCAGGACTGTAAAAAATAAAGCAGTACAAAATAAATTTGCTGAACCTCCTTTGAAAAGCAGTAAGTTACTTCTATTAAAGCTTGGTCCATACATTTAGGGAATGGTTGATCTTTAAAATATAGCAAACTGGGAAGCATTATTTTTTACACCTTACAATGATAATCTCCAAAGGTTTCTCTTATTTTATAGTCTATTAGCAAAGTAAGTGAATTATTTGTAGGAGTACAGGTATGAAAGCTGCATACTTAGCATGGTCTCCTTTTCAAAATCTCTCTGGATGGAAATTTTTGCAATATGGAATATTGATCGGCCCTGAATGCAGCACTTTAGGATTTTTACCTTTGTCTGTTTGCAATAATAAAAACCTGTAGCAGGGGCGTAACTAGAGCTTAATGGGCCCCATAGCAAAATACTTGCTATGGGCCCCCCACCCGGGAGAGAGAGGAGAGACAGCAACAGTGTGAGAGAGAGAGAGAAGGAAGGAAGGGCAGTGACAGTGAGAGAGAAAGAGGGACAGTAACGAGGAGAGGGAGAAGGAGAGAAAGTGACAAGGAGAGAGAGGAGAGACAGGAATGGGGAGCGAGAGCGACAGTGAGAGAATGGAGGCACAGTGACAAGGAGAGGTAGCGATGGAGAGAGAGACGGAAGAGAGTGACGGTGAGAGAGAGGAGGGACAGTGACTGTGAGATAGAGAGGTACAGTGACGGCGAGAGGGACAGTGAGAGTGTGACAGAGGAGAGACAGTGATGGTGAGACCGAAAGTGACAGTGAGAGAAGGAGAGACAGTGATGGTGAGGAGAATCAGTGACTAGGAGATACGAAGAGAGAGCGACAGGGAGAGAGAGATATATAAAATACATCATTTAAAAATAATGTAATAATTATCATTTGAATATATTATACATATTTTTAAGTTCTTATGCCACATAGACCCCTCTAGCCCCCCTGCCTAGCCTGACACTGCAGGGATGAAAAAGGGGCAGATGTACACTTTACATTTAGGAGGGTGGGGGGGATTAGGTGAAAATCAACACGGACTCCTCCCACAGCCGACTACTGGGCAGGACACTGGGCTACTGGTCTGGTTGTGGCATGGGCTAAGGAAGCAACTTACCAGAAGAGAGACGTCCTCTTCCTCCTGTGTAGCCGAAGCATGTCCATGGTGGGGAACACTTTGCTTCCTCTGCAGCACCCCGGGGGGACTGGGACCGTTGATTCACACACTCAGGCAGGTGACTCACAAGCGGGTGCGCGGAAGTCTCACAGCAGTTCAATATATTCAGCAGTCCAGCGTGGACGTTGCTAGGCAACTGATAACAATGGCAGGCCCGCGGAGTAATACTCTGTCTCTAGCTGCTGCGCCTGTGATTACTCCCTGCGCAGGGTGTCATAAAATGTGTGGGCGGGGTTTAGATCGCAGATTCACGGGGCCTCTAATGCTGAGTCCCGTCAATGGCTGCTGCTGCTTCCCGACATTGCCGCCTCTCCGCCATCGCTGTGCCCGTCAATGGCTGCTGCTGCTTCCCGACATTGCCGCCTCTCAGCAATGTGCCCCCCCTCTTCCGCCATCGCTGTGCGTGCTGCATGTGCCCTCCTTCACCATCGCTCTGCGTGCTGCATGTGCCCCCCCCCCAGACTCCGATGGCTCTGCACTTCCAAGCAAAGGGTCTGCTAAGTGCTGAGTATAGCACTCAGGCACTGGTCCGTACTCAGCCTGGCTGACTGGGAGGGCGCACAGCCGGACTGCAGGAGTCGGGAGGTGTGTGTTTAAAGTTGTTTGCCCCTCCCCCCTTCATCAGTGCTCACCTGCGATGCCCGACGATTGTTCTCCTGCGCTGCCTCTCACACTCCGCTGCTGGGTCAAACACATCACTGTAGAGTGTCCCCCTTTGCCGGCATCTCCTTACTCCGCTGAGAGCTCTCCATGTGGGGCACAGCAGTGCTGTGACTGCTGTCATCTCCCTGCACTGTGGCGCCACCACCATAGAGGGCTCCTGGAGCTTGAGCTCCACCGGCACCACCCTCGCTACGCCTCTGGTTCCTGGAACTGCAGCAGCCTCTCTTCCTGGTTCCTGTTCAGGCAGCAGCAGCAAGTGCAACTGTGTGAGTGCCCTGTAGCCCCGCCCCCATTGAGTCCTGTGTAGCTCCGCCTCATTTAAATCCCATGTAGCCACGCCCCAATTAAGCTCTGTTTAGCTCTGTCCACGTCCCTCAGGCTCCAAGTGGGGGGGGGGCAACTGCCGAGCCACACGCCCGGGCAGTATGTGTGGCTAGCTGAGCTGATTGAGCTGATGCCTGCAGGACTGCAGCAGGCTGAAAGACGCTGGGGGGATGTAAGCTGTTGGACGGCTGGGGGGGGGATAGCTCTGGGGCCCTTCAAATGGTCAGGCCCGGATCAGCTTTCCCCTTTGACCCCCCTCTGTTGCTTGGCCTGGCTGTGAATGGATGTTTAACATAAACATCCATTCGCAGGCTATGGGGAAACACCCACATCATTCGATGGTCGCCATCCATCGAATGATGTGGTGACTGAACACATATCTAAAGTGACTTTCAGGTCAACTGAGATATGCGTGCGCATTTGCCAGAAAGCAGGCGGGTAGCTGACATCCGGTGATGGGCCGGTACCAACGTCACAGGCCGATTACCATGGGCGTGACTGTGCACCCCACCCCCCCTCGGCCGCAGTCTTGGGGAACACTGTAGCACAGGTGCAAATATACCCACCCACACGCCGGAGTGCATGTGCACCACAGCAAATGACTCACAGGCTTGGCAAGTCCAGTCATGATGAGTGTGGCTACACCTATAGGAGCTCATTGGCTGGTACATTATCTCTGTCCATTTTATCCCTCTTCGAACCTTAGTACATCTACCCAGTATACAGTATGAAATGCAAAAGTGATAATGCTTTTCGCCAACAAGTGGTGATACTCAAAATACATTCCCACTGTGATTAATAATCTTTTAGGTCTAATTCAGAGATATACACAAATGCATTTGCTGCTACAACTTTGTACGCAATGGCTGTGAAAATACGCAAATGTTAATGCTGTCTAGATTAAGCAGAAATGCGAATACAGTATATGTGGTCTCATTGAAAAGAATGGGTTATAGTTCTTATTTATCCATCCACATGCTTTCAGCAGTATTGGGAGCGAGGCCTAAGATAGTGTCATATTTCCACATAAGGCCACACGGTCTTTGTTTTAAGGGATGATTCTTTACTACAGTACTTTATATAGTTGTATATACATGACATTTTCTTTCTATGACACAGTTTTATAACATTATGATTCACATTTTTTTCCCATTAGATTGAGTGGGCTCTCACCATTTCTAGGTGAAGATGACAATGAAACTCTAAACAACATCGTTGTAGCTCTGTTTGATTTTGAAGGGGATGAATTTCTAAATATTTCAGATTCAGCTAAAGATTTCATCACTAAGTTGCTTATAAAGGAAAAATGGTAAGCCATGTGTACTAAACCAATTATGATAAAACAATTGAAAAAATGCATGTTTTGCACTATGTTTACTAGTGAATACATTTTTGAAGCTTGTAAAATAGGATTCTCTTTTGAAATAATTAATTTGTGTAGGTGGTCAGGATGCTGGCTGTCAGAGACCAACAGAAATCTCCCCAAGATCAGAATCCCAACAGGAGTAGCATAGCAATAGCCACTGAAGACCCTGCAGTGGCTTGGAGGCACTGGGTGGCTTGTGGGTATGGGTGTTGGGGTTCTGTGAGAGCTAAGCAATGTCACTGACAGAACCTGCAGCTGCCTGTCTGCAGTTTGTCACCTACCTTTAGTTAAACCGTCCCTCCCAAAATGGGCACCGCCTCAGTTAGACAGTTATTAAAGATCCTAGATGAGGTGGTGGTCACTTTGGGTAAGGCATTTTTGATTGGGACATGCGTGATAGACTGGTGGCAGAAGCAGGATGTGGGAAACCCCTGACAATCGGTAGGACCTGAGACCCACGGTGATGGATAGACTGACAGGGGGGGGGGGTCCCATGAAAACTAGCATAGAAACAAATGGGTTGGGCACATGTTTTGGTTGGGTAAGTATGTTACCCTCTCCCCCTACCCCCCTAGTCCTCCCTACCTGCTGCCCAAACCTAACCACACTGCAAAGCCTAACTCTAACCTTTCTCATTAGTGCCTATTCCTTATCCATCCTTAATACAGTCTAACCATAAACCTACCCCTCCCCCCCTTTTTGAGTGCCCACCCCATCCACCAGTGCTTATACCGCACCCCCTAGGCCTAACACTAAGAAACAACCAGCAAACTTATGAACGGGATGCCTCTGTTGGGATGCCGACTGTCAGGATTCTGGCATCCGTATTCCTAGTGATGTTGGGATTGTATTTTAGCTGCCAGTTGGGATTCCACCACTAGGATTTAGACTGCCAGCATCCCGAACTGCGATACTGCAAGTCCTCACTTGTAGCTTCACCTGGGAGATACTTAAATTTCAGCATGTTTTTTTCAGACTCCCAGGAGAATAGACCAACCTATTGTATGCTGCCCCAGCTGGATGTTTGTTCCTCCTAGAGATAGTCATAGATGAATGAAGGGCCCATGTGATAAGAGGCTTATCCTAAAACCTAGGGTGTGGTCACACTGGTCTAAAATAAGATTGACTGGACGTTACTATATTGTACCCCTTGCACAGCAGAGCCATACCCCTACTGGGCCCATGCCAATGTAATTAGTAGCCCCCCTCCTATTTGATTTTATGCACCAATGGGTGGGGGTGGGGGTGGGGGGGTAAAGTGTGAAGGGTATAGGTAAAATGACCTTACACAATAATTAGAAGTTGAATAGTTGATGGCAAGGGTGGTACTGTATGTCCCCTATTAAAATAATGTACTTGTCTTTGACAGTTCCAATTTTGATATGCATTTTACATTTGTAGCTGCTTACCCTACACATAAATATATACTGTACATTTATCTATTTTCTTCTGATATTCAAAATGTATTTGTTTTCACCCCATGTACTCTAACTGTTTTTTGCTCTACAGCTGGAGAATGAGTGCAACCGAAGCTTTAAAACATCCATGGTTAGCAGACTCCAAATTGCACTATACAATCAGCCAGCATATATCTAAAGTGGTATGTTCTGATCTGAGTCATAAAATAGTAGATTGTTGATTTTCTTAGTTTCTGACTGAAAATCATGAAAATCACATATATTTCTTAAATAACTCCTTTGCAGTAGAATACTGTATGATACAAATGTTGGAATAAACATACTCGAAAGTTGAAAATTCAAAGAAACAGACATTTGTAATACTTAGCAATTCGACAGTGATCATTTTGACGCTCATCATGTCTACATGGTTGATATGTTGACTTTGACAGCCTGTAGACGAGTCATCCCTAGTGGTCTAGTGGTGTATTACCTTCTCCTGCCTGCAGCAGCATGTGCAACACAGTAGGTGACCAAAAGCAAATGCTTTCCTCAGAGTTACGCCTAGGAGCCTCCCTGACCTTGATATTGGTCCCTATGTGCACATTAAAGGTTTCTTTGTTTTCAGATACACTTCATCCAACACAGGGGGTCCTATATAGTACACTGATCTTAGGGATAGCCCTATTTTCACATAAAGGTATCTGTAAACTTCAGAAAACATTCTCCCACAAAAGACAAGGCTCACAAATCCAAGGTTCAAGTAAAGGTTTCTTTAGTACCAGTCTCCCATCAACATAGAGAAGACAATACTCCTAGGATTCACCGGAATGAGTTAGCACACAAGTCGCATAAATGATCTACCTCTTATGTGACACAGTATCAAAAGCCTAAGCAAAATCCAGGAAGACCACATATATTGCATTTCCATTATTTAGGTTCTTTCTGACTTCCTCATAATGCTTATTAGGTATGTTTGGCACAAGTGATTTTTTTTTACAAACCCATGTTGGTTACCAAATTCCCTCAAATAATTTCCCCACTATTGATGTAAAGCTTACAGGTCTAAATTAGCTGTATAATCCTTTTTCCTTTTTTGAATATTGGTATTACTTCTTATATTTCCAGTAATTTGGCATCGTTCCAGATTAAAATGCTCATAATGTCACCCATCTGCATTAAATATTATCTCTCTATTTATTAATAATAATAATAATATTAGTGTGTGTGTGTATGTGTGTGTGTGTATGTGTGTGCGTGCAACATTCACAGTTATATCCTTTGTACATGTTCACAAATAGGTTATAAAACAAACGTTTAATTTTTTATATATATGTTTTAGGGAAAGATGCAAAGCCGTTCTTTTCCGGAGGCAACTGTGGATCAGTGACATGTTCCAGACTAGTTATAGTCAGGTTTGTTATAATTAAGTGATTAGAGAAAATACACATATTACACATCAATTTGTTTATAGGGCCTGATTCGCATTTGTATGCAAACCCAATAGTTTATGTGCAAATCTTATATTTTGGGGTCCTGCGGGATTGACATGCTGAGGAATTTGGAGGCAGAGCAGGGGCAGCGACTGGGACCATTGTACTAAACAGGGGCCCATTTTGTAGGCATGCTGATCTCAGAATCCGCATTGTCAGATGCAGACTTCCTGCACTGGCCGAGAGGTGTTACTGATGGTAATCCGATGTTGCATCCTCAGCGTAGATGCTAATCGTAGATGCTGGCAGGAGATGTCTATTTCCTATAGAATGAGTGATGGAGTCATGAGGCTGTCAATTGCATTGACATGATCCTTCCACTTGCCCCCTAGACTACCAGTCTTTTGATTTGTACACTTTCTGTGGAAGTGAGTCTCTAGCAGCGTGCCACTGAACATCATGAGAAATCCATATACGTACTGGTCATTAAATGTCTTTCTCCAACCATTCAGAGGCCACTTTTAAGACCATTGCTTTGATTTAATTTCCTACCTTTAGAAATAATTCTGTCTGATGGAACTTTGTTTGAAATTAAAGTGTTTTAAGATGTCTTCTAATGGTTAAACAATCAGGATGTGTTATTTATTTGAATATGTTTTGATTTAATAGTCCTAGTATTAGATGTAATTACCTATTCAATGGACACAATGTCATTAACGTTTGTATTTATGATATAAACTAGTCACTTTATTTGGAAAAAGTGGGGCGCTTGCTTCTAGCTAGCATTCCAAACAAGTAATAATAAGGGTTTGAGAGTAGTGTAGCCTAAAGTAATAAAAACAAAAGAATGAACTGTTGAACTAACAAGTATTGTATTTTGTTTTTCAGAAACACTGCTGTGTGGCTTCTGCTGTGAGACATTTGAGCAGACTGGTGCTGTGACCTTCTATGAGATGACTTGGGCAATTACCAGCTGGACTAGAGCCATTTCAACTACAGGGCTTGGCTAACTTCGCTCTTTCTACTTTCACATGTTACACTGCTGTATCTCTGTCCCAAATCCCTGATTCTTTCTTGCTAACTATTTCCAAGGGGTTGACATGATTGAGTATCCTTATCTGTAGTGGCAGAGCAGGAATATGCTCGTATTGCCAGTTGACATGCATTGCCTTCTGCTCATTATATAATTCTGAAAATCTCCTAACATTCACACTTGTACCACATGTCCAAAACATGGCTTTCTCCTGTACTAGGCTCTACTTAAACAGATTTGAACTACTGTACATACATGGGTTGACATTGGATCCATATCTTGCCCTGGGATACCCTTTTAGCCTGGAGCGCTGTCAGTGTTTCCATGTCTGGGTGGCCTATTGTCCATAAAATGCGTAGTTTGCAAGTAACTAATGAAAGGACGAATCACAGCCATATGCAGTAAGTCATGTTTAGTACAGATTCCTAGTAGTAGCCATTGTGCTGAGGCTACCTAGTTTCTCAGCACTTGGTGACACGTTTGACTGGACCAACATGATATTTAAAATATAAAGGCTTTGATTTTGTTAGACATATTCAGGCCAAGCAAATTGCCCATTTAGATTGGGATATTTAGAGGAATTAACTTGACATTAAATCAAACTGCTGTTTATAACTTTGCTTTGCTTTAGCCAATAGTACATCTAGTTGGTCCATCAAACCGTGTCCAAAAGGAGTTCAGTGTGTAAATACATGCAGCCGGGGTAGGTTCATGTTTACAGTAAGTGTTCAGGTCCGCAGCTGCCATGAGTTTCAGGTGTGCCGAGTGTTTGGTAGTGTTCTATTATACACAGGCATTTGGTTATGGTTGTGATTACTGAAGGGATTATTTTAGTAAGAGTATGATGTGGCTAAAAATGACTTATCTGTGAAAATATGTCAATCGTTTGACAAGTTAGCCTTTAATAAAGGCTTTTTAAGATTACATTTGGGGAACTTGATACTTAAAATGTCCTTCAAACTCTGAAACTTCTGATAGAGTGACCTTTATGCTGCACAAAAACCCCAAACATGACACATTGCTGAATGTGATCCTTAGGGCAATACCACGGAGGGCTCCAATACCTGGTCATTTTGTAACTTAAGCAATGTACTGTAGCATTCGATTGCCACTCATTACTCTGTGTAGTCTCCATTTCTCTGACATACGATTTTCAGAAAATAAGGGCAAGGTAAAGATTACAAGTAATTAAATGCTAGTTTACAAGCCCTGTATAAAATAATCCTTCAAGCGGAATTAAACCCAACCTGTTGTAGTAAACAGTGACACATGCTCTGTACACTGTCTACTTGAAAAACAACTCAGAATCTATTGGATAAGGCTGACATAATGTATGTATGCTTGCCCGGATCTTCATAGCCTTTTTGTATCCTTTACCCATTCACATGTGACAATTTAAGATAACCGCTTCATGCTATGATTACAGATATTTACATAAATGTGTCATATTTTATGTTTTTTATATAATGCTATAAGCCACCAAAATGGTAGTATTTTTCAGTGGGTCCCTATATTATCTAAAGTGGGGACTGCCTTGCCATTAAGGGTGGGTCCATATTTAACGTAACTAAAACCAATACTTTAATAATTATTCATGTAGGCATATATTTTTATTAGCCTTCCCAAGGAACCATTGTCAGCAGAGGGCCCAATGAACTAACCTACACTGAGCAACATCACATGTTAAGTCCTTACATATATTATTTACTTTTTTCTTAAATGGTTAATACATGTATAGGTATGATATATGTAGGTATGATTGGAAATTGAGTGAAATGTACATTGTGATGCTAGTTGCAGTATAATAAATATCCCTTATATTCACCAGTAGAAAATGTTTACAATATGTTTGGTACTGTATGTCTGTGTTTTTGAACAATCATTAAAAATGCTTAGGGAAGAGAATGCAGCAATCTGCTGTCAGTGTGCATTACTGTTCCTTGCTTTTCAGTGATATTATATGCATAATTCATTTTGGAATCATTTATCTACTAACGTATATATTTTTTTACCCTGTTACCCACGATCACTGATCATGAGTAATAGGTTTGCCAAGAGCTATCTAATTAGCCCTGATTAGCCAGCCATTTCTGAAAACACATTATTTTCATGAACTTGTGTGTTTTCCTGAGAACTTTTTAAAAAACATTGGTAAAACATTGGCAACAATTGTGAAGAACTAATGTTTTTCACATCCGGGACAAGTTTATCTTGACAAGTGATAAAATGGAACGTACCAGGCAATCAGCTCCCAACTACCATGTTGCAGTTTAAAAAATTACAGTTTAGAGCAGATTGGTTGATGTTTTATCATTTTCCATTTTATCACTTTGCAAGGCTTAGTACATCTCGCCCGCAATGTTTTATCAGAAATAATATAGGGCGGGATTCCGACATTCGCATTTCTAATGATCGCATATTCTCTAAAATATGCGGTCATTAACGCAAGGGACAGCTCTTGCGGTAAAAGCTGTCCCTTGCGATGCGGCGCCGTTGCTGGACTTCCAGATCTATGACCCGGGAGTCCGTCTGCGCATGCGCAGACCGACGCGCCGGCCGCGGGGCATGCTGGGAGGGATCCGTGACGGATCCCTCACAGAGCGCTGCGGTAAGAAGCCCATAGGCTTCTGCAGGGGATCGCCAGCTTTTTCTGGCGATTCCCTCCTCAGCGCTGACACTGCGAAGGGGGGTTAGAGAATACAGAAATGCGGTAAAAACCCCGATAACGGGGTTTTTACCGCATTTCTGTGATAGAGAATCTCGCCCATAGTGTTAATCTGCTTCCAACACTTATTTGTCGTCATATTAGCTTTTAATGAACGGACTTATACACTCAAGGACCAGAGGTGGATTTTCCACAATGCAACCTAGGTGCCTGCCTAGGGCTCATCAAGTCCCAAAATGTATCCTGGCCATCCAAAACGTTCTCAGAGGAGCATAGCATGACTACAGTGTTTGATGTTCTGTGACAGAATGAAAAATGTTTGTAAAGCAAAGCGGGCAGTTTATTTTAAATGCGCCACAGGTATTAAGCCTACTACCAAAAGACCTGGAGATTAATTTTTATTTGTGCGCAATAGCGATGTTCACAACGCCAAGCATTGATTGTGCTATGGATTGTTGTAGGAGAGTCCCAAACTGGTATTTTGTCTAGGACCCCATGAGATCTAAATCCGTTGGTGTGAAGGATAGTCAGCGAAAGGAACCCTAAATATGGTTCATACAATGTATAGTCATTCGAATAACCTAATTGATATCCTATAGTGACACTATATAAATAAAATGCACTTTAGTAGTATTTGCTTGTCTAATATGGGCACTCTTGATTGGTCTTGAATTTGGAGGATAATGAATGAGGATTGTGTCCCATGGATGGTGTTTAATTTACTATTAAAATGTAAGTGTTAAATGCTATGTGGTATACAGCTGATGTACAAATTAAACTGTAATAATCAACAGGATCTAATGTAATCCAGTCAATGTATGCCATATTATAAACAGGTATAGACAATATTTTAGGTTTTATTTTCTGGTAGGTCTACAGATGTCTTCGTTTGTTTGCCGATAATAAGGCCAGACCCATGCATAAATATTGCCTACATAGATGAGATTATATTGGAGTTTATTCTCTAGTGTGTTCCGTGTGTAGTATACCAAAAGAACCTACAGTATACCAGTATACCATGTCAATTATTTGGTGGGCAATAAATATGTCCCCATATCCACCACACAAAATGGGAGTCTGTTCATTAAAGTAAAGCTAAAACTAACTGGTCACTGGAACCCAGTTGCTGGAATTTCATTTGGAGAGTCCATATTTAATATATTTTATATATTAATAGTATTAGTTACTAAAGCATTGCAGACGGGTTGGGATCGTTTGGTCGAATGCATTATGGTCGAATGTCATTACATCGAATCCATTAGGTCGAATTGCTAAAAGGTCGACATGATTCTAGGTCGACATGGGAAAAGGTCGAAATGATTCTAGGTCGAAAGGTCATTAGTTCGACAGGTCATTAGGTCGACAAGGTCATTAGTTCGACATTGTCTAGGTCGACATTCACAAAGTCGACATGGGGTTTTTCACTGTTTTTTTACCTGAATGTCAACACAGTCGACATGGACACAGTTTAAAGTGCACTGCATACCCTCGCATCGCTCGCTGCGCTCGCAATGCGTCGGGCACGGTGCCTCGCTACGCTCGGCACACTATTTTATTCTCCCACCACGCCCTAGTGGATGGTAGGGCATGAAATACCGCCTGTCAGCACATGTCAGCTCAAAAAACAGTGAAAAACCCCATGTCGACTTTGTGAATGTCGACCTAGACAATGTCGAACTAATGACCTTGTCGACCTAATGACCTGTCGAACTAATGACCTTTCGACCTAGAATCATTTCGACCTTTTCCCATGTCGACCTAGAATCATGTCGACCTTTTAGCAATTCGACCTAATGGATTAGATGTAATGACATTCGACTATAATGCATTCGACCAAATGACCGCATCCCAGTCAATTACATCTATTACTGTTCTCTTGGCTATGGTACTTTACATGGTTGGTGGTTATTTTTATTATTCTCTATCTACGTTTTGCTTTTTACCAATTAAATATTTTCACACTACTATGATTGATTGACACGGTACTATGGTGCCGCATATACTGTAGCTGCTTGCTTGATGAAACAGGATTGTAGATTTTTATTCATTGTTTCATGATAATGCAATGTATATTTTTCTTGTTACTTTGTGTTTATGTAACTTATAAGTGTAGATAAAATAAAGACATTTTATTTAAATTAATTCTGTGTCTTAACTTCATTATACACTTGTGTATGTATTTTCTCTATGTGTGTATATATATGATGCAAATGTGTAGTGTACTGTTCATTAAGAGGCCATTTGATTTGGTCCCTGATGCAGATAATCCATAATTTGATGCAACCTGTGGGATTGAACAAGTCTGCCCAATCTCCATTCCGCTTAAACATCCAGGGGGAAATTTACTAAGCCGGCCATATATCGCCGATCCCCGTATGAACGGGTACAACCCGAAAATACAAATGGAGAATACAACAAGTTTACATAGCTGTCAGATTCTTCTCATTAATGTTTTCCGATGTCGCAGTCGTTCTTACCCATTAATACCCATTCATATTGATATCCATTGGTATACATATTTGCCAGCCTATATGTAGGACCGCCAAATACATATGAAGCACAAGTATTACACAGATCAGTCAGATCTGTGCAATGCTTCTCTGTGTAAAAATAAAAGAATAAATAAATAATAAAAAAAAACAGAATGCTGGTGCTTGTGGTTATTCAAGTCACTGCATGAGGGGCAGGCTTGCTGAAACTTGTAGTTCCACAACAAAACACAACAGTTAATAATCTTATTTTTACACAAAACCTCAGCACGGTGCCCACTGCCCTTGGCCCTTGCTGCCAAGAGAAATCCTGGGGCCCGGTACAACAGCGTCACGGGGCTCCCCTGGAGTGGCAAGCGACAGAAAAGAGGTGTGGCCATTAAAGGATATAGGGGTGTGTACCACACCATATACCCTTTATGCAACACAATAGTAGACCCCTTATACTTGCTCCTTACACATTATGCTACACAGAATGAGCCAAAATTCACATGGAATGTCTTAAAATTCACATTATGCCACATGGAATGACACAAAATTCAAATTATTCCACACAGATTGAGGCAAAATTCAGGGAGAGTGAGAGGAATGGTGGGGATGCAGGGAGAGAGATGGCGGGGTTAAAGGTGCATAGAGCGGGATGGCGGGATGCAGGGACAGAGACGGTGGTGATAAAGGACCAGACGGTGGGGACAGAGATGGTGGGGACGCAGGGACAGAGACAAAGTAGGTCTAGAAGGTCATTTCTATGTAAGGGATGGCAACAGAAATCTTGGGGCCGGTACACCAATATCACTGGGATTGAAAAATGCTGAAAACCGGTATTACCGGGATCCAGGGATTGGCATCCCTAAAAGGCCGCAGTGCATAGGCAGGCGTCAGGTAGACATTTGCGACGTGGGAGGCCCGGCGGCGAGCAGGTTCCGGTGTCGGGTATGATGTGGGAGGCTCGGCAGGTTTCGGCACTGGTGGTCAGCACTGCGGCCTGCGCAGCGTGACCTATGACCGACTCACACAGCGCAGGCTGCACGCCAGGTCGGGAACAGCCGGGCAGTGTCTGAGCGAGTGCTCAGATGCTGCCCGGCATTAGACTGCACATGCGAATGCGTGAGTAGGTGCATGGACACAGCTAACCCCATGCCCACTAGTCCAGTGGTCTCCAACCTTAATTGAGCGAGAGCTACTTGTGACAAAAAAAGACAAAAAAAAGTCCCCGAGAGCTACTAAAATTTGAACAATGCCCCTAATACTATGCCGCACACCGTAATGCCCCTGTGCAATAGGCTGCACACTGTAATGAATGATACATTATGCCACACACCACCATTTCTCTGAAACATGATGCAGCACACCATAATGCCTGATACTATGCTGCACACTGTAATGCTCCTGAAACATTATGCCACACATTGCAATACTCCTCACACCTAATGCATACCTCCCAACTACGGCAGTGGAGAAAGGAATATATGTGCTTGCCGCGTCAAAAAATTTTGGCCGCCGTTTTGTTAATGCTCATTGCCAAGGGGGGGTTCTTGCTCGTTGCCAGGGGGGGTTAATGTCCATTGCCAGGGGTTCTTGCTCATTGCCAAGGGGTTTTTAAATGCTGCCAAGAGGTTAATATTTTTTGCCAGGGGTTCTTGCTCGTTGCCAAGGGGGGTTTATTTCCATTGCCTGGGGTTCTAGCTCGTTGCCAAGGGGTTAATATGTGCCCGGCCATCTGCCCGTCAGCTGCTGCTGCCCCTGCTTTACCCTGCACACAGAGAGCCAGACGCTAGAAGTCATTTTTCACTTCCAGCGTCTCTGACAGGGAGCACAGCTCTGCAGCGTTACCAGGTAGTGCAGAGCTGTGCTTCCTGTCAGACGCTAGAGGTGAACTATGACTTCTAGCGTCTGTCTCTCCGTGTGCAGGGGAAGGACAGACAGGGGAAGCCGCAGCTGACGGCGGGTGGCCGGACACATGGGCGGGCGGACAGGTCCTTGTCCTCCCTACGCACCCGCAGCCCAAAAAATATATTTTAAAGTGTGTGTCCGGACCCGGGCCTCCCTGGCAGGCCTGGGCCCAGGTAAAATGTACCCGCCCCCCCTGCCTCTTGGGCACAGGGGACAGCCACGGGCTTCAATCTGGACTGGGGTTATTCTGGAGGGGGGCCCTTTATTGGTCCCAGTCCGGGCTGACCAGTTAGGGGGTTTGATGCTTTGGCTGGATGAACTTGAATAAAATGTTTTCCCCCGGGTGTGGCATTATCCTGCTGGCTTTTTGGGCCCGGAGCTGGTTGTCAAAATATGGGGTACCCCTATTCATTTTTTCCCTCATATTCTAAGAACCAGGACCGGCCTGTTGCTGGTTTTAGAATATGGTGATACCCCATATTTCCTATCCTTGAATTTATAAAACCAGTCATTTTTAAAAGTATTTAATGTTTTTACGCTGAGACGCCTGCATGGATCTGACTGATCCATGCAGGCTTTAGTCGAATGCAAATGAAAAATATGTTCTATTTAACAGTCATATTTAGTGGTAAATTTGTATTCACCAGTATGAATGACATTACATTTGTCGATACCATTGAAATGAATGGGGACTTACGGCCATATTCTATTGATGGTGTATTCATTTATAGTTTTTAAATATGTAAAAAAAATACTTATGTAAAAATTTTAATTCGGCTACATTTCATCCTCTTTTTTTTTATTTAGTAATTTTTTTGTGGTTTTTCAAAGAAACATAACAATTACCAACATCCAAACAGAGAAAGAAGAAATAAAAAAATGTAAAAAAATCTGACAATAAAAGAAACAGTTACATCATCACAGTATCAATGGCATTAAATCACTTTCTTAAATACAGGAATAAAATGAACCAATAATCATATAACGAGAAAGTCCCGTAACGAAATATATGAATAAATAGGGACCAATGCTGCAGATAACAGTGTACATAGATATGACACCTAACCATACAATCTCGAAGCAAAAACATCACAGCTCTAGGGCACAGCACACATCAAAACACCATGAGGTATCATAGTAGGGTACAGTCTTCACTTACTTACATAGCACTTATGTGCTTCTTATTAACCCCTACTAATTTTCATTTGTGTGCTGCCCTGGAGTGGTCGGCCTGTGCATGACACCCCGGACCCATACTCAGTATTAAGGCCCATACACACTTGAAGATTTTCATTTCAAAAGACTTTGCCAAAATCTTTGATAGCTATATCTTTCACCAAAGTAGTGCGTACACACTGAGCTATTGTCCTCAAAGAGCAAGAGATTTTCAGAAGGCAAAAGACTTTGCTGAAAATCTTTCATTATAAATGGTCTGGGTTTGAATTCCAAGGGTTCCGACGCGGCAGCCCTCACGGCATCACCAGCCGGCTTCCCCCTCATGGAGCCATGCAGCACCGGCCGCATCACCCGCAGCCCCTTCCCTCCCTCGGAGCGATACCCCGTGGAGCAACGCGGCACCCGCATCACACCCCCTTCCCCAGTGGAGCGAGTAGTGCCGGAGCGCCCCCCCCCCCGCCTGGGGCGCTACCTGGCCATATAATATAATATATATATATATATATTATATATATATATATATTATAATATATATATATATATTTATATACATATATATATATATATAATATTAATAATAATAATAATATTTGCTGCCTTTAAATTAATACATTGGTGGCAGTGGGCAGAAATATATAAACATTGGTGGTCAGTGTGTTTAGCTGGGCAGACAGCACTTCTGTGCTGTCTGCTCCGTGTTGTGCAGGGAGGGGGGCGGGGCCAGCCGGGTGTTTAACCTGGCCGGGGAGCAGCAGCAGCAGCAGCCGGGCGGCCAGAGGGAGAGCGCAGGGTGCCGTGAGTATGACAGGCGAGGGGGCGGGGGGCAGCGGGGCGGTCCGCCGGGCTGAAAGTGGTTAATCTTTCAGCCCGGCAGGCGTACACACATGGCGATGATGGATGAAAAACCATCCATCATCGCCTCATCTGCTGGTAAAACCAGCAGATGAACCACTTTCCTAGCGATGATGCGGGAGCGCGCATCATCGCTAGTGGGCAATCTCTGGGCCATACACACTAGGTGATTTTGAGCCGAAAATCGCTCAAAACGGCTGTTTTGAGCGATTTTCAGCTGAAAATCGTCAAGTGTGTATGGGCCTTTAGGGACCCCCAGTGACACAGAGATGTACAGCCTGGGGGCTTAGCCCTATATCTGCCTTGATGTCCGGCCTGGGGGCTTAGCCCTATATCTGCAGACATATGCAACCAAGATCTCTGTATTATCTGATCATTATGTAGTGTTATTTCTCACTCAGTGTGCAATTGGGATAGCAAAATGTTCTTTCATAACTAGAATTACCCCTCCCTTTTAGCACCTGAGTGACATCGCAATCAGATTGAGCAGCTTGCCAATAAATGTGTAGTACAGTATGAACAAAACAGAAGGAAATAGTAAAGTAACAGGAATATGGAGTATGGTCTACAAACATCCCTCCATAATAAAGATCTGTATTTACCTTAGAATTCTGAGGAGAAACATATTGTAAGGAAAGCCACTGGAACCAAATACGGTCAAACTAAGGGCAGTATTTAATGCTGTTGATTCACCATTTTTTTTCCCGTGAACAGGGCTGTTTTGTGGCAAATTTGCTATTTTTTTCCCAAAAAAATTATATTCGCCATATTTAATGATCACTATTCGCCGAAAGTGAGCAGCGAATGTCGGCCAATTCTCAATTTTATACTCACTGCTATTCGCTGTTGTATTTCTATGAGGATTTTTGCCTAGTTCACCGAAAGTGTATTCAATGCTAAAATGGAGAAGTGTTCACTTTTTTGGGGGGTGAAGTTCTCCATTCTTTTTTAGGTGTACTGAAATTTTTACAAAAAAAAAAAATAGTTTTTTATTAATTTTTTGGTATCTACAAGTCAGTTTATTTATTATTTGAAGGATCTTGCTTATTTTATTTCTTTACAAGCACCACAGGGAGCTCCTCTGTGCTAGTGGCTAGTGGGAAACAGTGTGGATCCCATCTCTTTCCTCTCCTTATTACAGCAGGATGATACCCCGCACTCCGCTGTCACTGCTCTGCCATCACAGCAACTGTGGGAGGGTCTGTACGGTGTCCCCCGTGCATGCTATATGCAGCCACTAGCACTCATCTGTCTGACAGCTATACAGTGACAGACTATAGTGACAGCAGATAGTATACTGGCAGCCTCCGCTTCCAGCCACATACACGCAATGTTGCCCCAGCACGGACATCTACTAACCACCGCACTGAAGCAGCAGTACAGGATCAAGCAGTGTTCTTGTGCTGCTTCAGTGCAGTAATAGTAGATGTTAGCGCTGGGACTGCCAGAGCCGGTGGTCTGCTGCTGCTGGACCCGTCCCCGTCCTCTGCATCCTCAGGCTGTACGGGGGCTCCCTGCGGTATCAGAGAGCTCCCCCGCCGTGACTCCAGTCCTCACATCCCCCTGCTGGGACTCCGCTCCTTCCCCAGCTCAGCCTGGCAGTGCAGCCCCAGCAGCAGCAGCAGTGAGAGCAGGAGGGGAGAGAGTTGGGACACAGACCTGACGCGCTGAATAGGGTGGGCTGGCGGCGAATAGTGGGGAATGGTGAATCATGGCGATCGCACAGTGAATCGAGAACAGGATTCGCTGCCGTGCGCTCACCGTACAGTTGAATACTGACACAAGATTCAGCTTTACAAATAATATATAAATATCTCTCCTGCTGCACTGTGACATTAACCAAGGAAGTCCTGGCCTTACAGTCAGGTGCCGTGGAAGCCATCCAAAGTCTAGCTAAGCAGACCTTAGCCAAGGCACACAGCATATTGCATAGTATCTATATCTAGGACATTATAATCATCTGAAGCCCCAAGGCAACAAAACCTGAGAATAGGGACACTTTCGAGCTTCAGTCCCTGTCGACCTTCGGCATGTTGACCTTCCAGTGTCGACCTAAGGAGTGTCGACCTTTCTTGGGTCGACCAAACAATCCATACCCATCCACACACAGCAATATCTTCCATCTACCAAACATCAGATTGCAAATAAATAAATACAACAGTAGAGATGTTTGGGTTCGGATTTACTTGGATTTCAAAAATGGTATCTTATAGGTGATTACTTTTGGCGAAAAAGAACTGAGTAAATCTGAACCGGCTCATCTCTAATAAATAGCGGTTGTTTTATATGTAAATCACATAATGAGCAGCACTTCTTAACACCCTGGGCTAAGTGGAGTTTTTTGTTTAGAATGTTTTAGGAGGTAGGGTGCACCTAGGCTTGTAATAGTATTCATCTTGTTTTCTTTTATATTATTCCTTATTTCCCACATATATTTAATTATTTTATCATTGACTTTTTTTCTGTCCCGTTGTTTAACTTTCATTATTTGTTTTCCACTCTGGCTAAACTCTTCCTCACTCTCGCTAATGTCTGTTGGCCAGGCCAAGCATAACATTTCCCATAGAGTGCTTCCCTGAAATGGCTTCAGTAGGGCGGTTATGTGGGTAAGGCGCACGTCACTGCAGTTACAGACAAAACACTGCTGAATTGCAACTTATTCATACATCAAGGTTCATTAAAGTCTGACGCTATTCTACCAAATGACACTTTGGGAGATGCCAGCAAAGTTCAGAACCCAACCTCATTGTTGACCTGCTCAGGATTCTCTTTAGGTGACTTTTAAAGTCCAAGATGACCAAGATACTGAATTATCTGTTTCAAATGTTATTATACAGGACAAATGCAGAAACTAATGTATACATTATTGAACAGATAGAATGTATTCAGCATTGAAAGAAAGACTTAACTGCCTCCTTGTAAAGGAAAACAGAAGTTGGATATATACAGTATTTAAGCGTTCAATCACCAAAACAATTATTTTTTTAGCCTCACAATCATGCTGAATGTCTTATCTCTAAAAGACATTGCATCTTAGAAATTGCGCCATATAATAATTGTATGCACTGTACATATTATTGTATTTGTAGTCATCAAATAATGTTCATATTTGATGACATTTAGATGTCCCAATACATTTTAGATGTGAAACATATGCATACCTCCCAACATGACCTCCACGAGTGACAAAATGCTCTGCTACTGGTCTTCCCTCTTAATTTATGATTGCCATCACTGGTTTTGAACAGGTCAATTGATAAGACAGGTGATTCAGCACAGGTGATGGCAATCATAAATTAAGAGGAAAGTCCAGGAGTATTTGGCCCTTTCTGGAGAGGGTCATGTTGGGAGGTATGGATATTGAATAATTCCCTATTACTGAGCACATACAACATATGGTATATTCCATAAATTCCCTATATTTATCAGATTTATTACAGTTTATATAAAGTACTAGTTACCAGCCTGTTATATTGACAGAACAACATAACAGTAATGTCAGAGCTGGCGGCTGTACGTGCCCGAATGGAGTGACACTTGAATTGCCTTGTCGGGAGCAATCCAAGGGGCCCCAACACTTAAATTCACCCTTCACAGAGGGGAGGAGCAGAGTTAGCTTTTACTATATAGGATGTTCGTTTGCTATGTAGTCTATACAATGTGAATGCACAAATTATTATTTATTAGCAACAGTTTCTTATATAGCGCATACATATTCCGCAGCACTTTACAGAGAATATATAAAGATTCACATCAGTCCCTGCCCCAGTGGAGCTTACAATCTGTATTCCTTACCAGATGTACACGCACACATTCACTCTTGGATTAATTATGTTGGAAGCCTATATTTTTGGATTGTGGGAGGAAACCGGAGTGCCTGTAATAAACCCATGCAAGCACAGGGAGAATATACAAACTCTGCACAGTTAGGGCCATGGTGGGAAACAAACCCATGACCTCAGTGCTGTGAGGCAGTAATGCTAACCATTACGCCATCCATACTGCCCAATTAGGCTCATGTACTGTATTTCATTAAACAAGATAGCATTGTACCTATGGGTCTAATGCGGAGTTCGGTGGGAACTCAGCAGGTATCTTTTAGTGTGCTGATTTGAATGCTTACAGTATATCCAGCATTGATACGGCATCATTGAACATAGCCTATGAGGGAGCACCCCGTTACTGCCCAGATTTGCTGCTTCAGCCAAATGTGAATATGCCATCCTTATGTATACTACATTACTGGTACACGCAATTCTGGACCATTTGCAGGGCAAAAACGCACAACTTCTGATCCACATATTTTTAATTCAGTATCAAGTGGCACTAGTAAAATGCCTTGTTTTCACACTACACTGCCTGTTTTATATTTGATGGTTTATTTAATATGGATGTATGTAAGTGGCAGATTTAACAATGAGTGATATTTTTGTTACTCATTAGGAATGATAAATTGTGCTCCAGCCAATCACCTTCTGTAATTTTTCAAAAACATGACAGGAGCTGATTGGCTGGAGCACCATTTATCATTTGTAACAAGGATATATCACTAGTTATATCTGCCAATACATTTCTTCACCGTATTGCTGTATTTCAGAATATTTGATATGTGCGTTAGACCATTTATGCGGATTTTGGTTACAATTTTTTGCCCGGTTTTGGTTTTGTATTCACTTTTGGATTTTGGCGATGACTGCTTTTGGATTGCATTTTTTCCAAAAATTGTCAAAAAACATAAAATCCCATAATTTAGGCCATTATGGTATGTAGAATATTGCTAACCCCAACAACATTAACTTCCACTAATTTTCTGTCAATTTGACCACTACTGCTCACAATATTGTTTTAGCCACTTTAGGCCCAAGGCTGCAGCGAGCTCGCTGGTTACAGAGCAGCAGTACAAACACGCAGCAGTTTATAGCACATCTAAGAAACATTGAGACCCAGCAGTGGCAGCAAGGAAAACTGGTGAAAGATAGAATTGTCCTTGGGTTCTCCCATTCACCTTTTTTTAGTTGTATATTAAAAGGAAATACAGTTTAACAGATCAAGCACTTCAGGGACTGCCACTTTTGTGGCTAAAGTGCTTGGTTTGTTTGTGCCTCCACGATGCAATTTTTTCGAAGAACTATCTACAATCACTAATGAGGTTGATGATGAGGGTGTTCTTTATATTACAATCTTGTAAACTAAATATCAGGAACTGAAGTGTAAATGGTGTAACATGAAAGAGGTGCCTAGATACTAGCTTTGGGCTAAAAAATTAAGATGTCTTCACAAACATTGCCAGGATTTAGGTAAAATACTGTAGTTCCACACCCAAGCGGTAGCCTTTTTGGTCTTATGCCTAGACATCATAATGGCTATCTGTTTTTTTATCATGGGCAAGAACTGAAGTCACGGATGGCTGACTTACACAAACTACGTCATCAACATCCTCAGTGTCAGATCTGCTGCGCCATCTGGGGAGCGGGCAGGGGGGTCCATGCCAGCTTCTGACAGGAGCGTGCAGTGGTGTCCTTGCTGCGTGGGTACCTGTGGCGCTGTGTGTAAAGCTGGCAGTGGTGGGTCCCTGCAGTGAATAAGAAATAACTAGCGCTATCCGCCGGGTTATGCGGCGGCGCGGGAAGCGCTGCCGGGTTTGAAAACACTGGCCGCACGCTGATTGGCTGAGATTCAGTGCAGGGGCCCCCCGCCGGCGCCAGCTTTATACACAGCGCTGCAGGTACCCGCGCGGCAAGGACACCATTGCAGGCTCCTGTCAGATGCCAGCATGGACCCCCCTGCCCGCTCCGCAGACAGCGCAACAGGTACCCCCCGCCCCCACCCCCCAGCACCGGGGCGCCCACACCCCGACTCGCCTGGGGCGCACCGGTGCCTTGCACCGGCCCTGGATAAGACTAATCACCCATCCTTGTGTCAGCAGCGCTGAAAAGGGCAATTGCCTCCATGTATTAAGCACATGCTGTAACAGGCATGTCTTAGACGTAAAGTGATTGCATTAGTGACACTTTGCAGTGCTAATACTTTTACTGACCAGACATGTGCAGCTTCCATTGCTGAGAGAGTTCTATAAATTATCTGCTTGGACCAAACTAGTTCCGGAGTTTGGTAAATCCAACAGCCTAGCAGGATGCTTCTGCTTTCAGAAATTGAGGGAACGTTGCAGAAATAAAAAATATCTGCTGTAATCCCGCCATTAACCTTTTGGGGTATACTTAATATTTGCAGGTACCTATCAGGGGTACTCTTTACCTAGAACGGCGCCCGTCGCGGGCATCGCGGGTACATTTATGTCTGGCCGCGACGCGACCGACGCGATGCCCGCGATTTCCCATTGAAACCCATGTTAAACATGGAAATTGTGTCGGTCGCGTCGCGGCCGGCCATAAATGTACCCGCGATGCCCACGACGCGATGCTCCCGATTTCCCATAGGAATCAATGTTAAAAGGCGCGATGGACCCGATTTCACTGTTAAATGGCTCAATGGACCCGATTTTGCCATAGAAATCAATGTTAAATGGGCCACAGAGCCCATTAACCCTTAAATGTCACCCCCAATTTTTAACGCCACCCCACGATCCACGCGAACCCGAAGCGTGGCGAGCGCAGCGAGCCCGCGAGGGGCGGCGGTACGCGTCCTCCGACCTTTTCATGCCCTACTATCCACTAGGGCGTGGAGTGAGAATATAATAGTGTGGCGAGCGCAGCGAGCCACCGAGCCCGAAGCGTGGCGAGCGCAGCGAGCCCCGCGAGGGGACGCGGATACCTTCACAGGTAGACGCGTCCCCTCGCGGGCTTCACAGGTGTTGGCGTCGCCACGTATAACTGTGAAGGTATCCGCGTCCCCTCGCGGGGCTCGCTGCGCTCGCCACGCTTCGGGCTCGGTGGCTCGCTGCGCTCGCCACACTATTATATTCTCACTCCACGCCCTAGTGGATAGTAGGGCATGAAAAGGTCGGAGGACGCGTACAGCCGCCGCTCGCCACGCTTCGGGTTCGCGTGGATCGTGGGGTGGCGTTAAAAATTGGGGGGGACATTTAAGGGTTAATTGTGCTTATTTGGGCTCTGTGGCCCATTTAACATTGATTCCTAGGGCCAAATCGGGTCCATTGAGGCATTTAACAGTGAAATCGCGGTCAATCAGCCTTTTTAACATTGTTCCCTATGGGAAAATCGCGGGCATCGCGGTCATCGCGGGCATCGCGGCCATCCCGATTTACCCGCGATGCCCGCGATGACCGCGATTTTTACCCCCGACGACCGCGATTTCAATCGCGGGCGCCGTTCTAGGTAAAGAGTACCCTATCAGGATATCCCACAAATATTATTTGATAAATAGGCCCCAGAATGTCCTACTACATACCGATTTATAGATTTTGGAAAATACTTAGCTGGTAGGTTTAGATTTATATACTGTAGCAGATTGACGCAAT
This sequence comes from Crinia signifera, assembly GCF_055691185.1. Lineage (NCBI taxonomy): Eukaryota > Metazoa > Chordata > Amphibia > Anura > Myobatrachidae > Crinia > Crinia signifera. Next base: position 129,428,752 of record NC_139221.1, on the reverse strand, counting down.
AATTCATAATCAAGAAAAGTCAAGGAGTATAATATCACTAGAAGTCAGTTTGGTGGCAAAAGGGGCATCTGCTATTTTCAGGCACATTACAGGGGCATATGGAACCGTCTAAGGTGTCACGATCCAGTGCCTGAGAAACACTTACTGTACTTACAATCTAAGTGTTTCTCCAGGCTCTCCATTTGTTTATGTGTTCAAAAATTATTATAGAACCCCAGCTTTCATTTCACTCCAGCTTCAGCCCAAAGTCACCCCTCAGACTTGACAAAAGGCAGATAAAGTTCAAAATTGGGCTCTGACAAAATGGTTGCATCTCTGACTGCGGCCATTTTGGTGTGCTAAACAGTTGTATTTGTCAGTGCTCACAAAACTGCAGTGGAGGTTTTCATTCATCTACAGTGATGGTTTACTTACTAATTCAAACTTTATACTCATGTTAAGTTCATCTACAAATAATCTTTAGTAAATAGAGTTTTAATATACTGCAGAGAGTTACAGGGCAATAATGGTTTTGTGCCATCCTGTGATATTTCAAATACACCCCCTACTTGAAAGCATGTACAGAACTGCACACACAATCTCTGGAGCCCTTCTGAGCTGAATACAAATCATGATTCATTCTTTTTCCACAATGTACAGAACACCTGTTCACAATCACAATTCATTTTAGCCCAAATATATTTTTACAACATTAATATACGTAGCTAAATCCCCAGAGGCCCATTTTACTTTTTATTTAATTAACTCTAGAAGTTAACATTTTTGTAAAAACATTTTTACAATGAATTTGACATTTACGCTGACAAATTAAAGTAGAGTATTATACACTGGTCTTATTCAAGTGAGGGAATAATAAGTTAGAGTAAAACAATATTCTAAAATCTAAATTAGGTTGTAGTATGAAAAGAATATATATATATATATATATATATATATATATATATATATATTTAAACACAAATCTGTGACAATAATTAAATAAATACGCCACGGAACGTGTATTGCTGCTATTCAAGATCTATATTCAACTTAAATTTTTTTTGTTTAGATTGCTTTCATGTCATTAAGGAAAATCAGATAGTTTAATATTAAACAATATAATAGTATAAATACTGTATATAAAATTTGTTTTGAGTTGGCCACCCATTGTTGCTATTATATATATTTTTTAAATAAAAAGTTATTTTAATAAATTATATATGTGTGGTGTATTGTGAATTTGGCCCTGTGCGCCATATTAACTAGCGTAGTACCTTTGATCTTTGTACTGTATTTGGAGAAAAACAATATTACCATGGAGACAGCTCTGCAAATATACATCTATGTTTAATACCAAAATCTTGGGGCCGATTCAGAATTCAGCCTCATCCCAGATGGTCGGCGTTTGCGCATGTGCAAACCCCCAGGGCAAAGACGCAGGTGTATCAATACCTGTTTGGGGCAGATGGCTGTCATCACATGACATCAGAGCTGGCACCGAATTCGGAAGACAGCGTTGAAATGAAAAGTACCTTATATACCCGAGTATAAGTGGACCCAAATATAAGCCGAGGCACCTAATTTCACAACAAAAAACTGGGAAAACGTATTAACTCAAGTGGGACCCTCACTCGAGTATAAGCCCAGGGTTTTTTTTTCAGCATAAAAAATGTTCTGAAAAAGTAGGCTTATACTCGAGTATATATGGTAAGTCCTCATTTAATTTCCATTAGGAACGGACGATTGCTGGGCGATTATGAAGGCAGTAATTACCTGTTCCTTATGCAGCTAATAGGTGAATCAGGCCTCTTGATACAGCACAACACAACATATACACTGTAACATTGGCCCTTATTCTGATCGGTGCGGCCGGATCCGAATATGCGGCCAGCACCGTGCGTCCTAAACCCCGCCTTCCATACGGATCGCCAACTCCGTCCGTACGCGGTAAGAAGCTGTCCGAACGGACCGCACGTGTATTTCTCATGAATACACCTCCTCCATCTCAGGGAACCTCCCCCATCATTCGATGGTCGCAGACCATCGAATGCAGGACCGAGTGGCCAGGCAGCTCCCGCAACCTCAGACCACGCGGGCATTTCTCCGTGCAAAAGCAGGGATATGGGCGGGCAGCTGACATCCGGCAATGTCATATGTCCGCCCCCTACACGTGCGTCACGGCCGCATTACCATACGTACGCCCAGCGTTTGCATGGGAACGCCCATGAAACTGGTCTCCTCCCCTATGCTTTGCACCTGACATTCATTGCTGCCAGTGTTGTTGAGTTGGAGACCCGGCGCTGATATGCCGCCGAAGAGACGTTGCTGGGGAACAGACCCGCGGGAGACGCTGCTGGGGAACAGACCCGCGGGAGACGCTGCTGGGTAACAGTGCTGCTTTTTTGAAGGGAAGACTACAGAGGTACACAGTAGGTGGGGTCTTACTTAGTACACATTGGGGAGGGGAGACAATGGGGGAGTGGGGCTTACTTAGGTACAGAGTGGGGAGGGGGATACTTAGTAAGGTATGCAGTGGGGGAGGGCTTAGTGAGGTACTTAGTAGGGGGGTTTACTTTAGGTACAAAGCCTGTTATGCCTGCTAAAACCATGCTCTCCCTCTCTGTATCTCTCTATCCCCATCTTTATCTCTCTCCTCTCTTTTTTACTCTCCCCACCACCTTTTCACATTCTTCTTGTTTCCTCTTTCCCTTGCGCTCTCCTGTCTTTTTTTTGTTTCCTGCTGCTCTCGCTCCCCCACCCACATTCTCTTTCCCACATCCACTCTCTCTCTCCTCCTTCTCTTGCACCTGCTTTTATTGCCTCTGTCCCTTCCTTGTCTCAACCCTCTTTCTCACTCCCCCTCCAGCTCTCTCACCTCTTTTGGTGGGTGATTCTGGTTGACTCAGTAAGCTTAGCGAGCCAACTAATGCCACCCATGTGGATGCTCGCCCCCCTCTCTCTCTCAATACGACAGTGCTGTGTGTAAGGGGAGGGTTACAAATTTTTGCTATGGGGCCCACAAAGTTCTAGTTACGCCCCTGACCAGAACACTACCTGTGAGTAGTTTTATGGTCTACCTGTGTTTAACTATTATTACATTTGCTTTTAGAAGTTGTGACAGGGGATTTGCAGCACTGTACATTGAGGATTTGAAAAAAAGAATACAAATTACTAGATTACATTAATAACAAATGCACAAACTGAAAAATGACTAAACGAACAAGAAACAGACAGCAATTATTTATATGGTACAGATAAGGGTAGAACAACTACACATCACACTGTGAGCAGAGAGTAATGAGCAGTGAAGTATGTGGGAAGTATAGAGGAATGCTGGATACAGAGCTGAAGGCATGAAGTGGGCCTGTGATCACAAGCATGGGCTAGAGATGTGTGGTCAGGAATACTGAGCAGAGATCCTAGAATACATGATCATGTATATGCAAAGGTGAGAGAAGGAATTTTGCAAGGGTAGGAACAAGGGATAGTGCTATAGTGTTCAGTGGCCCCATGCAAACTATAAATTTGCACCCTCCCTCTTATACTTCGTGAAGGGACAGCGTGTGCCAAAGAGGGTGGGCTCACAAGGACGGAGTGTGGCCACACAATCGGTGCCAGATTAAGCCTTCGGGGGGCCCGGGGTACTTTAGACAGGGGGGCCCCCTTGCACTTGTCATTACTGGCCGCAAACTGCATGGGAGAATATTACACTGTCAAAACACAGAGTAAAGGCAGAATAAACTTGGTCAATGGGTAACTGCAGGGGATATATATATATATATATATATATACACACACACACACACACACACATACATACTTACCACGTGAAAAGCCTGTGTTTGTCCCTCTGCACCTTACTCTGTAGGAGACCTCACAGTCCTAGTGCTGCCTCTGATTAAAAACCCTCCCATGACTAAGCTGCTGCTGCTGTTCTCCATGGGCCTGAGAAGCATGTAATGAGCTCCACCAATCAGAGCTCAGCACAAACCTCTCAGCCTCTGCCCTCTGGTGCAAAGTGTCATGGGACTTATACCCCTTTTACACCGCCGAAAAATCCGGGTCAGCGGCAGGTCAGACCCGGATCTGCGGCGGTGTAAATGGGGTGAAGCCGTGTCCATTTACACGGGTCCTCTACCCAGGTCCTGACCTGGGTAGAACACGGTCAGGACCCGTGTAGAGACCGGTGTAAATGGTCGCTGCGGGTTGAAGCACCCGCAGCGGGTCCTTCCACGGCGTGCAGCACTGTCCCCTCTGCTGCAGGAGGAGGGGGATGTCTACTGCTGCTGAGGGGGGGAGAAGCGGTAAGGCTGCTGAAGGGGGGAGAAGCGGTAAGGCTGCTGAGGGGGGAGACGGAGGGGGTGCTGGCGGCAGCTGCTGTAACGCTTAACTCCCCCCTGCAGCCACAAGGTCCCTGCGGCGAATGGGATGTCAGTAGCGGGGGTCCCTAAGGCGGATGGAAACTAGTAGTTTACATCCGCCGCAGGGACTCTGCCAGTGACAGCCCATTCGACTCAGGGACCCCGCGGCTGTAGCGGGGAGTTACAGCAGCAGCCGCAGCCAGCACCCCCTCCATATAAATACCTTAAGAAAGGGTGCCAGTTCCTCCTTCATTGACGCTGTCAGCTGGTGCCTATGGCGGGGTCAGCGGTGTCTGACAGCCGCGCCGTGCGGGGTTGCCATCATGTAAGGTGACGTCAGCGGGGGTATCCCCTGTAACTATGTATGTGAGCGGCTATCTGAATGTTAAGTGAACGCAGTAGAAGCTCCGGTCTGTGCAGGTCGGGCAGGTGCTGTGTATGCAAGTGGTTTGCACTGTGCGACTATCGGGACTTGGAGAAAATGAGAATACCAGTGTCTGCTGATGTTAAAGTGAAGCTGTATGTCCAATAAGCAGAGACACTTGTTGCTGATAATGTAACATATAGACATAAATTGGTCTGGATGAGCTGGATATTTTATTAATGAAGGGAGTAAATGTAACGTTGTGATCAATATTGAAACTCAGATACAAAGTGGCAAGGGTTACAGGGGATACCCCCGCTGACATCACCTTACATGACGGCAACCCCGACGCGTCTGTCAGTCACTGCTGACCCCGCCGCAGGCACCAGCTGACAGGGTCAATGAAGCAAGCATTTTTTATGACATCCACAAGAAAAAGCAGGGCTGACCCAGGTCCAGTGTAAATGATGCAGACCCAGGTCCGACCCTGGTCGAAGTGCTGTGTAAATGGGGTATAAAGCAGGGTCAGCTCCTGGAAACTCCAGTGTTCAAAGACCAGGGTCCGACCAGGGTTTTTGGTGTAAAAGGGGTATTAGTCAACTCTCAGTAATGCACAGCACACTCGTGCATTCAGTGTGCCTTGGCTCCCGATGCTCAGCATCATTAATCTTTGTTACATTGGCAGATAGATGAAGCTGCAGCACTACCCCACTCCCATGCACAAAACCTTTAGCTAACCACAGGGGGCCCCTAGCTAGAGGGGGGCCCAGGGGCACTGACCCCTTGTGCCTCCATTATAATCCGGCCCTGCACACAATAGAACCCCATATACATATTTTGCCACAAAGTAGTACCTTTATATATTATGCCATACTGTAATGCCTCTTTTAACACATTATGCCACACAGTATTTAACCTTACATCTAATGTCACACACAGTAATGCCCCTTACACATTATACCTGTATCTCACACAGTTATGCCCCTTACACATTATGGCTTTATATTCTGGTTCACTCGCAGAGGCAAATTCCTTCTGAAATGGACAAAACCATGTACACTGCAGGGAGGAGTGGGGAGCAGATGTAACATGTGCAGAGAGGTTTAGACTTGGGTGATTTGGGGGTTATTTTGTTTCTGTGCAGGGAAAATACTGGCTGCTTTATTTTTACACTGCAATACAGATCTCACTTTGAAGTAAAACTCCACCCAAATTTAATTCTGTCTGCACAAGTTACATCATCCCCACCTGCAGTGCACATGGTTTTGTCCATTTGAGCTTTTGTGAGTGAACCAGAATAAGGGCCTATGTCTCACACAGGAATTCCCTTAACACATTGTATGCTATATCTGGCACCAGTTGTGTCCCGCCGCGGCCAATCCTGATTGGCTGCCTGTGTGCAAGCTCTAAATGGCTCATGGCCTACATTAGATCCAAAATGGTGGTGGGAGCTGTAATCAACTGACGGCTTACCACCAAATACATTGCAATAGGCATCTAGAAACTAGGTGTTACACTACTCAAGGATGCAGGGAAAGCGCAGCAGACCCTGTAGGAGTAGCCAACGTCCATACTTTTATATAGGAAATTAATTTGCATGGGGGATCTGTGCTTTAATATTTGTAATCCCTAGTGTCTGGACTACACATTTATAATTGTAAATGTTTATTAATGGAGTCACAGTGCTCCATAACATTTAAAACATTGCGATATATGTAAATAAACACAGTAAATGTTCAAAACAGTATAATCTATTGTAAAGCGCCCCTTAATAATCATACAAAATGTCCACCAGTTACTAAGGGGGGGTTCTGAGTACCTAGAACCCCCTCCCCCCCCGCACACACACACACACTACCTATCCATCCCCATAGCCACACCTCTTTCAGTTTCACTCAGGCTATCAGTGAAATGAGCTGCTGTGCATGTACAGTATGTGGGCAGACTAGGAGGCCAATGGCGTCACATGATTGGGACAGTTAAGTTAGCTGTGTACAGATGTTGCTTCTGTGCAGTGCCGATGTCTAATGATGCCCATACATGGTGCAATGCATACCATGCATTTTGGACTAGATTGCATCTAGTTCAAAATACATGTGATATGCTAAAGCAGCCTGCATTTTGAACTAGATAAAGTACGTGCTGCACATACTTTTTGTACCTTGCAATATGATGCATGTGGGAGCATTGCAAAGTAAAATTGCATTGTCTGTGGGCACCTTTAGAGGCCGGTTGACCCGAGTGATGTTGGCAGGGAGGGGTTAGGCACCTGTTCCTGCACTGATTAATGACTAGCACTAGCAGTTGGAAGACCATTATGCAACATGGGGGGGTCACACAGAACACAGAGGGGGGGGGGCGGGGGAGTGACACAATGGTTGGAACACAGAGGGGGATGTGACACAGTAACAGAAAAGTACAGGGGGATGTAGGTATGACAGAATGATAGAAAATAAATTGAGGGTGACAGAACACAAAGGGGAACGAGTCTGTGTGTGACAGAGAACAAAGATGGGTGACAGGGTTGCAGAACACAAAGGTTCGGGTTTGACCACAGAGTGACATAACACAGAATGGAACTCAGAGCAGAGTGTCCTCCTACTTGGGCTACTGGGTTTCTGGCTCCTGCACTGGCTGTCTCCCCCCACAGCAGCCGCGATACCGCCGTGTATAGCTGGATGCCAAGAAAGCATGTTTCCTCTTGTGGGTGATGGCCGCAGCTGTGGGCAGACTCTCAAGGCTTTATGGCAGCCGTGGAGGGGCACATCATTGCCAGCATCAACAGCAGTATGAGGCTCTGGGGGGTGTAAGCAGGCAGAGCTTTCTGTCTTCTCATTTGGGGGATGGGGTGTTCACTGAAGACTGGCCTGCTCTACTATAATTGCCAGAGAGGAGGCACTGTAAGTTGTTTTAAATATAGTCAGGGCCGGCCACTGGAGGGCGGTAGTTCAGAACATGGACCCCCTGGATGAAGGTGAGCGGCGGTCACTCACCCCCAACCTCCCCCCCGCCTGAGTGACTCGGCGGTCGCCGTGGAGAGACTTAGCAGCAACACCCGTGGCGCCACCCCCTAGGAGCATCATCCCCCATGTAGAGCGATGCAGCGGCCGCAGTGACTTGGTGGCATAACCTCAGCTACCCACCCCCCGAGCAGCGCATTGGCTGCATCGCGGGCCAGCACTCCCTCTCCCTCCCAGGCGTTTAACCTGCAGCTGCAGGGATCATGAGGCAGGGTCTGGAAAGTGCCAGCTGTGGGCTGCGGGCAAGGTAAGGACACAGGCAGGTGGGAGCAGGGGATGCGGAGAGCTGACAGACACACAGGGCTGGTGCACCAGGCGTGTTAGGGCTGCTAGGATGACTTTACAGTAGTTCTGGGGACAACTATTTGTATGGGCTGGGTACATTGCACTAAGATGTGCCTGAGCTGTGAGCAGTGTGATGTATACGGTTCGGGGGTGTTATGTGTGGAAGCATTATCAGATTTTCGGCACCCCCCTGGACCACGCCCCCCCCCCCCCACCCCCACCTTGCACCGGCCCTGAATATAGTGTTTACCCACCATATCCATACAGCTGACAGGAGCAGTGGCAGAAACAGTCATGCTAATAGGGCACACATTCATATACAAATAAGTAAGAAATTGTAGAGAAGATAAGTCTGTGTTCTCCATTCTGCAATATGTGATCCCTCTCCTATCTGTGTCTCTCTCCTGGCCAATCTCTGTGAAAGAACTAATGACAATCAACAACAAAAACAAAAAATCCCAACATAAAGATATGTTTTCATTGTTATAATTTAGCTCACAGCTATGTGACTTAGCATGGGATTGTATCTAGAAGGGGGTGGGTGGGGATTGGTGTGAAGGTGATGGAAAGGAGAGGGAGAGAGAGTGACACAGGGAAAGAGATATGTAGGAAGTGGGGTTGGAGTGAAAAAAGAGTAAAAAAGTTGGTGTGGGACAGAGAAAAAAGTTATGGAGGATAGGCAAGGATGGAGAAATACAGGCAGCTGCAATTACCCATGCACACACAAAGATAGATAGATAGATAGATAGATAGATAGATAGATAGATAGATAGATAGATAGATAGATAGATAGATAGATGATAGATAGGCATTTTTATGACTCCATGTGTGTGTAGGTTTGGTTCCCAATTAAATCTTACTTTCACTTATTTTACTGTATACTACATTTGTAATTTTTACTTCAAAGAAAGTGATACTTTTTTTAATACAAGTACTGTATTCTATACAGTACAGTATTTTGGGTGAAATTAACAAAATGGACCACACAAGTTATACTATTCATATGTTATGTACAGATGTGGTCTGAGCTACAGAAATTCAAACCGCTGACTCCTGTATACAAGAACTCACACAATAGCTGTATTCATGTATGTTTCGCTTATTTGTGCACAGTATATGGAACTTTTACATTTTACAAAATGATTAACTACTGTATCAGTGGCAACATAAAGAACACTAATTTTAGTACAGAAAACTTTTATTACATAATATTTTGTTTTTATATAAATTATATATACGTCTCAAGAATAATCAGTAAGCTATAGCTCAACTTACCTAAAGAATGCAATGTAGCAAAGCTGTTCCCAGCATAGAAAAGCTTCATTTACCTCTTTGCAGTATTTCCAGCAATTCGCCATAATACAGTCCACCAGGTGGGATGTTCTGTACTGCTTCCGTGATGTGGTAGATCCCAAAAATGATTGCATCTATACTAATCATATATGTACTTACTTATGCAATTAGAATCACGAAGACCTGTCCTTTGCTTTGTTGTGATTCGGGTTTTCGTCTCTGGGAGTCCATCTGCGCAGAGGGACGTAGCATCCGCGGAAGGTGCTGTAAGGGATCGGATTGGCTTCTATAGGGTAATGCCAGCAAACGCTGACATTACCCAACGCATCTGGAGTTCTGGAATGCAGCATATTCGGTACTTGGTACATATGGAAAAACCTTATAAAAGTACATATTGGAATATGGGAAAACAGATGTTTTCACATTTTCACTTTAGCATTCAGTAAAATGGCTAGCCGTTTGGTCTGTTCCTTTTCATTTGAATACAAAATAATGTAATAATACCTCACAAGGAAAGCAACAAGAATCCCAAAAGGACATTACCCGAACCCAGCGGTTCTCAAACTGTGGGTCCTGAGCCCAAAGTGGTTCCCCGCCTTCTCAGTATGGGGTCGTGACGACAATGTTGCTGACTATCAGGCTGATGACTTCTCTAATCTCAGTCACTGATTCAAGGAATCTGAAATATCTGTTGAGTTGTCTGTTACTTCAGGCTCCTCCCATCATTTTGTGCCTCCACAATGCTGCCATGCATGTGCTGTCTGCTGACTACAGAAAAGGGCCGCAAATGTTAGTGCATTGGTGGATTACATAAAGTTAAACATGCTACATAGGCTTCCCCATGCAAATGGGGCAGCAGTTTTATATATTTTGTGTACTAGGCAGGGTTTATAGTGGTCATGCAGAGGTGGAGGAACTCATTTCTCTATGCCAACTAATTACCCCTTCTTCCCTACCCCCATTAAGCAGAGACAGGACCAGTGGTAGGGTTTTTGGCACCCCCCTGCAAACTAGAATGCTTTTCGGTGACAATTACTATGCAGGGCCAATGTAGAGGTTAAAATGTTCCACCTCACCATTAGAGGTGGTGGAACTCAGTTCCACCCCGTTTCCCCTCACTTTAACCCCTGGTACTAGGTAAAACAAGAACTTACTAACCAGAAAAAACTATTGTGCTATTTTCCCATTAATAAATCAGCACATAATCTTGCTTTTAGGGTGTATTTGTTATAACTTATTGCTTATAAATTTTATAATACTCTCCCCAAGGAATCCTACTATGTGAACTTGTAAATATAATGTCAATTTCTATTTTATTGCTTTATTAAATTTTCTTATTCCAACCAAAGAAAATAAAACGCCACAGTTTGAATTAATCAGATTTTAATTTTAAAATCTATTATTGAAAAGAACGTTGTATTTTGAACACAAATAAAGCTTAAGGTTTAATCATTTGTAATTGTAAATATTATATTTCACAACTCAGTACTTTAACTGAGATGAGAGAATGGACCACACAAGTTGTACAAAGTGTATATACAGATGTGATCTGTGCTAATTAACCAAACCACTAACGATTGAGTAAGGTACATACAAACAATACATGTATTCATGTAATATACATTTGCTTAAGTAGGTTTTTTATGCAGCACTTGCATTATGAAAGGATAACTACAAAACAAATATGTATAACTGCAAAATAAATATGTAAAATACAATATTTGAAGGAAAATTGTATTTTTAATAATTGGTACTGATTACCTGGGTAATGCAGACATTTTCTGCATTTATTCTTTATGAATGTAGACCACAGGGGATATTTATCAAAACTTGGATAGAGATAACGTGGAGAGAGATAAATTACCCAAATACAGTCTGTAAGGATGCAGTTAGAATCTGATTGGTTAGTACTTTATCTTTTTCCAAGCTTTCATAAATATACCCTTCTGAATTTTAGCAGCAACCAGTGGTGGACTGCAGGAGCCCCAGGTAAAATCTGGCACTGTGCTCAGCCTTAGCGAAGCCAGATGCAGTCTATGCACTTGCTTCATTGTGACTGGCAGTGACTTCCTATTGGAAGCCCTACCTGCCAGTCACCCCCAGTAAGGCAGATTCATTGGGAGGTGTTCCACACTCCGGGACTGCCAGTCAGGGCTGCGATAGGCAGAGAGTTGGCTTCCTGTAGAAAGCCATTCCCTGCCTTGCTTTGCAGCCCTAGCAAGCTTCTATGGGCTGCAGCCGATGCGGCTCATAAAATCCGGGGTTATGCGCATGCGCAGTACCATTGCTGATACGGTGCATTTGCCGTGCCCAGTGCCTGTCACTGCATTCTACAGGGGATGGGTCCCTGAACTGCGGTGGGGAGCAGGACCTGGTGGCAGGGAGTGGGATGTGGGCAGCGGCAGCCACCCTCCTACAGAAAGGTAGGAGCCGCTGCTGGCAGTAGCACATGATTAATGTGTCTGCTCTAATAAGTCTGCTCAACAAAAACTAGTATCATCAATGAGACACAAACCTATAGGCTATGTTCTGACTTAATTTGGCTTCATTGTGTATAAGTGACAGTATCTACATGGTCTGATTTCTGCTAATCTATTATAATTCTGTAGATTTGTACATTATGAGCCAACTAAATAACTAAGGCCCTTATTCTGATCGGTGCGGATATTCCCGCATTCTTACGGAGCGGTCCGCACGCCACGGTGTTCTGCCGCGTGCGGCCATCGTCCGTAGAAACGCCCACGTGTCCTCCGCATTCGGACGGACTCACTCTTTAAGAACAGGGCGTGTTTACGGACGACATACAAACCATGCGTGTGCGGGGGAAACACTCAGATTCTGCACGGTATTACAGAGTATTACAGAGTATGCTCGGGAATACCGCATCCGAACGGGAGCCAAGCGGTGCTACCGCCCGTAAGCGGAGTATTTACGCCAAACAACCCACTATTATGTATATTCTGCAATACATCACATGACCCACTTATTCAATTACCTATCCTCATAAAAAATTGCTTATTTGGAATTGGAATCAATTAGATGCCAATATATCCTTACAAGCATGCCTAACACATGCATTGCACACATTAACCCTTACAGCAATTGAAGTGCAATGGTTTCAATTAAAGCACTGACAAGCGTCCTATTAGTGATTAATGAGTAAAGGAGTCGATTTTATTGGGTTCAGGTGTTAATGCTTGTAGTCATTAGGCGGTCCGTTCGCCTCCCGCAGGAACGAGTGGTGTCCGCAAAGCAATAGTGGCCTTTTGGACACCGCACATTTCTTTCCTTTTTGTTCGCGTGCATTCGGAGTGGTATCCGAATGTACGCCCCCCAACATAAGTGTACTCCCCCGTGTCCGCCCATGTTTCCGCCCCGTTTTGCCCACTTTGAAACTACGCCCATGTGTCATTCCGCATGACGCCCATAATACGCCCATATTTCCCGAATGATTGCGGTGAACAGTTTTGTACGGGATTTGCCCGAACAGGTACGGAGTCAAGGCGTGGCACATGCGCGTGGCGTTCTCCACGCATGCGCAGACGCCGTAAAGACGCGATCCGAAAGTATGCGGTAAAGTACGCGTCAATCAGAATAAGGGCCTAAAAGCTGTCAAAGGGTCAATTTTATTTGTTGTAAAGTATATTTCTCTTTTCTTCAAGCATCGATTTTGTCAGTATGTTATGTGTTCAGATTTCTCATTCTCACTTTTGACAGCAGAGGTCATTGTTGCTTCAACATTGGAGAAGCATCTATGTAAACGTACTGTTACAGTAGCAGCTGTTTGGGACATCAGTGTAGTTAAGAGGTATCTCATTACTGTTTGTGGTAGTTGCTGCATATTTTAAATGATGTGATACAAAGGAAATAATAGATGACATATGGTTAAGAAAGAGTATTGCTTTTCCACTGATGGCTCTCACTGATGTCATGTAACAAACGCTTTCAGAAACTGCTTTTCTGGCATTGAGTGTATTGTGTTGTTGGTTACAACATGAGGATTTCATTTAGTTAACTAACAATTTGTCTATTCATAAACGTTTCTATTTAACTGGCATGGTGTAATTTGTCAGTAATTCTTTAGTGGAAGCTACCTCAATAAATTACTCAACTTGACCAAGAATTCTTACATTTTATTCAATTTATTAGAATTTATTTCTATGTATTAGTACTGACTGATTTATACAACCACATAAGTTTATGGTGAGATTTTTTGTTTTGCACCAACCCAATTTTATTGATGTTATATAATATATTATTGATGTTTTATTGATGTTATATAATCCAGTAGATATTTTATTTTATTGATCGTTTTTAGTGTATGAATTTATTATTAGGCATAATAGAAATAGGCTAATGCCCCTTTCAGACCGCACTTAAAAACCGGTATTTTGCCGATTTTTAACCGTTTTAAACTGGTAATCTGTGCGGTCTGAAAGGTGCACAACCACTTTACCATTTTAAAAAAGCAGGTTTTTTTAAAACGGTTAAAATGGAGGGTCCTACCCGTTTCAGACCCGGTATTTTGGCATCAAAATCGGGTCTGAAACGGTATTTGTGACCCAGCGCAGTGAATATTTAATGAGTGCTCATTAAATATTCACTGTGCTTCACCCCCCGCTCCCACCCCCCGCCGGTTAACATCCCCCCCACTCCCCCGCCGCGTGCCAGTTAACATCCTCCCCCCCCCCCAGGGCTAACAAACCCCCCCGTGCAGCCGGTACCTCCTGCGACGTGTTGAGGATCCCGGCAGTATGGACGGATGCATTGCACTTGTAAAAAAAAAGTGTCTTTCGAAAAATGGCTGCCCCATAGGAAAGCCTTTTTAAAAAAACTGTCTTTCGTATGGGGGCAGCCATTTTCCGAAAGTCACTTTTCTTTTACAAGTGCAATGCATCCGTCCATACTGCCAGGATCCTCAACGCGTCGTAGGAGGTACCGGCTGAACGGGGGGGGGGGTTCCTTAAAAACATTGGGGGGTTTCTTTAATACATGGGGGGGGAGGGTGGGTTGTGTGTGTGTTAACCCGCGCGGGGGGGTGCCCGGTTGTGTGTATGTGTGTGTGTTAACGGGGGGGGGGGTGCGGTTGTGTGTGTGTGTGTGTTAACCCGGGGGGGGGGGGCACTGAAGACTGCATTGGCTTTGACCCTGTTTTTGGAAAGCTTCCAAAAATGGGTCTGCCAGTGTAAAAGAAATGCCACTTAAACGGTAATGTACCGTTTAAGAGATGCGGTGTGAAAGGGGTTTTACCTGGCAGACCCGTTTTTGGAAACGTTTTCAAATACAGGGTCAAAGCCAGTTATGCGGTCTGAAAGCAGCATAAGTTAAAAAGTGTGATTTCTATCTATTTTATTTTTTTAATGACTACTTAATCCTTTGAGAGCCAACATCTGTATGAGAGATGTGCAAAATATCTGCTAAAAATGCCAGCGTTGCTCACATTTGTTATATAAATTCAAATAATAAATGTTATGTTAAAAAATATATATTTTTCCTATAAAGGTAAACATTACAGGTCATTATGAGGAATAAAAATGTTTGTTTAGAAGTTTTTGCACCTATTTTGACAAATTCACTTGGCACCCAAAGGGTTAAGGGTCATTTGAGTACAAATTTATTTTATTATGAATAAGATGGAAAATTCTCCCCATACTGACTATAAACCAAAATTCGGTCATAAATATGTGGGTTGGCGCTGGGTATGGTTGTTTCCAAAATTTTGCAAATGAACATCTGGCCACTTGGATAATATGAAATGTAAATGTATTCATATGTTTGGAGAAATCCAAAACAGATAGACCCAGGAGAGCAGTCCAAGGAAGCATGCTTCATTTCTGCATGTCATCAACAATTATATCTTAGGGTTTGTGTACAAATATACCCAAAGTTGTTCAATTATGAAAACAGATATGATAACTAAATTAATTAAAGGTACAAAACCTAGGATGGTTGAGGTGGTACAAGAGACATTGGGCTAGAGCACCAAGATTCAAAAAGTGATAAAGTGGACAGTGATAAACAACCAGCCGGGGTAGCCAACTCCAGTCCTCGAGAGCTACTAACTAGAGATGTGCAGGCTCTGATTTACTCTGATTTACTCTGATTTCAAAGCAGGATCTTATTGGCTATCAACTGTCAACAACTGTCATGTGATTTGGGATAGCCAATAAGATCCTGCGGTACTTGTTTCCTAGCACGGCGCCCGTCGCAGGTGATCGCATACCTTAACTTAAGTTATGCGATGGACGCGACCGACGCGATTTCAGGGCTATTTTTAGCCTTTTCCACGACAATTAAAAAATTGCGATGCGACCGATGCGATGGACGCGATTTTACAGCGAGCCACCGAGCCTGAAGCGTGGCGAGCGGATGCGTAATACCTGTGAAGTAATGCGTGTCCCCTCGCGGGGCTCGCTGCGCTCGCCGCGCTTCGGGCTCGGTGGCTCACTGCGCTCGCCACACTATATATAATCAACTCCACGCCAACGTGGATAGTGGGGGTATGAAAAGGTTGGAGGATGCGTACCATCGCCCCTCGCAGGCTCGCTGCGCTCGCCACGCTTCGGGTTGCCATTTATCGTGGGGTGGCGTTAACAATGGGGGGGATTTGACCCATCAGGGTGGGTATACAATGAAAATTGGGGTCTGGGGGGCATTTAACATTGAGCCCAATGTAAAATCGGGTCTCAGGGACCATTTTACATTGGTTCCGATGTAAAAATCGCATCGATCGCATCGCATGCGATTTGGTTGCATGCAATGCAGTCGATTTTTTTAGGACCCGATGGATACAATCAAAATCGCAGGCGCCGTGCTAGGAAACAAGTACTGATCCTGCTATCAACTGTCAACAACTGTCATGTGATTTGGGATAGCCAATAAGATCCTGCTTTGAAATCAGAGTAAATCAGAGTAAATCAGAGCCTGCACATCTCTACTACTAACAGTTAACATTTTCCATGTCTCCTCACAGAATCACAAGTGAAGTATTTAGCTCCACCTGTGGATCTTTTAAAATGTGTCAGTTAGTAATGAGTGCACCAGTGTACCTGTGAGGTGAGCTGGAAAGTGTGACCTGTTGGTAGCTCTCGAGGACTGGAGTTGGCTACCCCTGCTCTAGAAAAAGAGTTTGGAATAGCTCACAGACAATCTAGTTTGACAGCCATTAGGTTGACAGCAATAACAAGAAAAGATCAACATACACAAGGTCTACATTGACAAAAGGTCAACACTAACAAAATGTCTACACAAGCAAAAGTTTAGCTTTTCTGAATATTTTCTGAAGAAATGGTTTAATAAATAATACAGATACTCATTATAGCGGCCCTGGCAATGCTATCACCATTCCCGTCCACCAGGAAGGGAGCGTGAGTGCCCCATTTTCCCGGAAGCCCTGCAGCCGATCTCCCCGCTCCCTGTCAGTCTCCCCGCTCCCAGCCCATCTCCCTGAAGCAGAGACAGGCAGGGAAGCACCCTGTCCCCGCTCCCTGCCACCCAGCTAAGCGGGATGCGCCAGCAAGTGAGATGCTCGAGCATCCCTGCCATCTGTCAGAAACATTGCATCCAATTAACAGTTTTAATCATTTTGAATGTAGCTTATTCCTGCCACTGGTATCTCCTCTTTGGCTGATACCCCATAAAGTCACATTATCTGTATTTAAGACACACATTTTAATATTCTATAATACCCAGGCTTTAAATCCATCACCTGTTACACTGAAGTCATGAGAATTCTAACTTAACTGTATGAAGCTACCTGCCTGTAATTGTCAGAGAAATTATCAGCTATTCATCTGTGCAGATCAATGGAGCTACTCCTCGCCGGCCCGTGCCAGCCAACGGAAGGGGGCGTGTGCACACGATGCGTGCCCCGTTCCATTTGAGCCGCCTGTGCCCTGCACCTCACCCGAGGCACCCACTAGCCGCCCCCACGGAGATGGGCAGGGAAGCCGCTCCCCGCCGCCTTACAGGGACGCGCGCCTGTGTGAGACGCTCACGCATCCCCGTCAGATGTAGCTTTATTTAGTTAAAATCTGTGATTCCAGGATCCAAGGTCTGGAACTACAATGTCCATAAGTAACTTCTACCGGTGCCTTCACAAGAGGTAAATACTTTTCAGCACAATATATTGTCGCCCTGACATTATGGGGTAAATTTAGTAAAGCTTCCAAAAATGAAAAGAGGCAATGTTGCCCCTAGCAACCAATAAGATCTTTCAATTCTCTAGTGCATCCTAGAAAATTATAATCAGAATCTGATTGGTTGCTATGGGCAACATCACCTATTTTCAGTTTTAGAAACTTTAGTAAATTTACCTGTATGTGTGACTATTTTTACTGATAGTCTGATAAATATTTGTAGGTACCCGGGTAAGAATGTTTTTGTGCAACCTTCACGACCACTGCGCATATGAAGTTATAGGTGTTTGAATAAAAATGGCTTCTGGAAAATCACAAATCACTGCATCCAGTCAACTTAATTTGAAATGCGGTCAAAATCCCAGCAGTCAGGATCCTGACAGCCAGAAGGTCGACAGCGGAATCATGATGGACAGAATCCTGATTCCTGACAGATCCTGACGATAAGTAGCGGGGTTCAGTATTTCCTTAAAAGTGATATTTCTGCACATAACTTGTTTGGAGCTTGTTTGCCCGTCAGGTAAGTGTGGTGAATAATATTGTGTTTTGGGCGTGGTCATAGATTTGCGAGTGAGGTGATGATGCTGTGGGATCCCTTTATGCATGCAGATCAAGATATTCTAAGCAGAATTATTTCAAATAAATAATGCAGGTGATGGATCCTTCCAGTGCTGGCCCTTCTTCCTTAAAACACGGTACTCCTTTTTTTCCATTGCACAAATCAAGTCAAACTATATATAGAGTGTAGCTTTATAGTATACATTTATGGTAATAAAGTATAATGTGTTATTCTGTACTAGGGTGACGACAACCTTACTTAATGACAATAAAGACCGGTGAGGCTCAGGGCAAACTTTGTTAAACATAACTTTCATTTCACATAATGAACAAAAACTTCTCTCTTGTACAAGTGGGACTAGCTGTCCAGGGACATTTATAGCCATGTTTCCATTTAATAACCTGCAAAAAAATAAACTATGCTAGAAAGAAGTTTGTTCTAATTATTGTTATCATTCAAGGACTTACAAACCATAACCACCCTGCAATTGATTTTGGCTAGTATAGTGATTTGAAAGAAACAGATGCCTGGATCAAGAGGTGTCCCTTAATCAGATTTAATGTTTTTCCTAGACATGCCCAGGAGAAATATATTCCTCTGCAAGAACAATAAACCCCAGCACTGAAAAGTGCATGTTCTTTCCTAACTACCCTGATACCAGTTGGAGCTAGAGACACAACTGGAAAGGTGAAAAGATGCACAAGATCAAATGCCACAATGACAGCCAATAGCACCATGACTTTGAGGGTGTGGATCATATTGTCTACAACAACTAGGTCAACAAGCATTAAGTCAACACCACTAGGTCAAAAAGCATTAAGTCGACACCACTAGGTCGACATGCAGCAAGGTCGACATGGGTCTAGATCAGGCATGTCCAACCTGCAGCCCTCCAGCTGTTGTGAAACTACACATCCCAGCATGCCTTGCCATAGTTTTATCAATTCCTAATAGCAAAACTGTGGAAAGGCATGATGGGACTTGTAGTCTCACAAGAGCTGGAGGACAGCAGGTTGGACGTGCCTGATCTAGATCAACATTTTAGTGCACCGCATCCCCTCGCATCAATCGCTGCGCTCGCAATGCTTCGGGCACGGTGCTTCGCTGCGCTTGGCACACTATTTTATTCTCCCACCACGCTCTAGTGGATGGCTGGGCATGAAATACCGCCTGTCGGCACGTGTCGGCTCAAAAAACAGTGAAAAACCCCATGTCAATCTTTTGCCTGTCGACCTTGCTCATGTCGACATAATGAGTGTGTCGACCTAATGACCTGTCGACCTTGGCCAATGTCAACTTTTCAGTATGTCGACCTAGTGGTGTCGACCTAATGACTGTCTACTAACTTTTGGTCGACCATATGATCCACACCCGACAAAAATCTGCCCACTGTCGGCATCTCAGATCTGCTGCTTGCAATAGGACCTAGACCTATGTCGACCTTGACCCATGTCGACCTAGACCCATGTCGACCTTCCTGCATGTCGACCTAGTGGTGTCAACCCAATGCTTGTCAACCTAGTTGCTGTAGACAATATGACCGTATCCCGACTTTGGGACTACTGTACCTATGACACGGGGTTACCCAGCTCTTGTGATGTCAGTGCTGATTTTATTACTTTAAAGCAAAAGGGAGTAACCACTCCCCATACTAATTACAACTAGCTTCACCAATAAAATGCACAGGCTCTCCACCAAGAA
This sequence comes from Crinia signifera, assembly GCF_055691185.1. Lineage (NCBI taxonomy): Eukaryota > Metazoa > Chordata > Amphibia > Anura > Myobatrachidae > Crinia > Crinia signifera. Next base: position 129,409,052 of record NC_139221.1, on the reverse strand, counting down.
GCCGCCTGCTTCAGGCAAGCCCCAAGAGAGTGCAACCATGCCACCGCTGTACGATTGCTATGTAACAGACTCTGGTCCTTATTCTGGTTCACTCGCAAAGGCAAATTCCTTCTCAAATGGACAAAACCATGTGCACTGCAAATGGGGCAGATGTAACATGCAGAGAGAGTTAGAATGTGGGCATTGCGTCGACCCTATTAAGGTCGACATACATTAGGTTGACCACTGAAGGTTGACAGGGCTTAGGTGGACACCTGATATACAGTAGGTCAATATGGCTAAGGTTAACAGGGTCGGTAGGTTGACACAAGCATTGGGTCAACAACGGGAAGGTCGGCAGTCAAAAGTTCGACATTATTTTTTAAAATTTTTGTCCCGTCACCCTTAGCCATGTCAAATTATTTCAGGTATCGACGTAAGCTCTGCCGACCGTCAGTTGTCGACCTAATGACCGTAATGACCGTATCTCCTTTCTGTATCACAGCACTTCCATGCTTTAATCACAGTTAATGTTACAATCATCTTTTTTTTAGATCTTATCGATGAACTGCACAAACGTAACAGAAGAGTATATCCTCATTTAGCCCAATGCAACAATAAGAATCATAGCTGCACCTCGCCATAAGTAGTTCTTGCAGCTCAATGGAAAGCTTCATTGTGAAGTGGCCGTTGGCTGCTTTCTATATGAACATCAACATTCCAGTTTCATACATTGGCCCTTATTCATATCCATTCGGTCCTTTCGGTCTTTTGTCATTTATGTATTAAAATAATTTTGGGAGATTTGTTTTGCTTTTTGTGGCTATTTGTTCTTAATTTTCCCTTTTGGCTATTTTTATTACTCTTTTACAAATCTTATTTAACTCCTTGCACTTAGTGAACTCCTTGTTCCCAGTTGCCTTGTATATCTTGAAACACTGCACGGCCAAGAAGCCGTGCCGCACTGAGAAGTTTACAATGGAGGGGATGGCCACAGCCCGGCAGCTGTCCTTTCCAGTGGTGGGATCCGGCTGTAACCGGGCGGCCGGGCCGTGGCCATCCCGTGTGAATGGACACAATCGTGTCCATTATTAACTACTGTGTGCGGCATGGCTTTTGGCCGTGAGGGGTTTCGCCACCTGGCAGGAGCCTGAGCATGTGAAATAGCCCTTGCACAGTTGCCGGGGCGGGAGGGACAGGCCGATGGGGACGATGGGCCATGGGAACGCCCAGCGGTTTATGGGTGTCTCCATGAAAATGCTGGGTGTTCACATGGGCGTGCAGGTCAGCCAATGCCTGCCAGAAGCAGGAGGCTGACATCACATGACTCCTGTCTTCGTCCCAGCACCCGCAAATAAACGTCAGTTCAGACTGACTTTTATTTGCGAAAGCAGGAGAAATCATTTGATGGTCGGAGACCAACTAGTGATTCCTCCTGCAGCGGCAGCATGCAAGGGGATATGTCTTCGTTACACATCCCCTCACATGGCTGCGAGGGAAAACGGCGTTGGGGGAGCAGGTATCCGTCGGGGTGGCGACACAGATGCTCAGTATACTGCGAGCTTCGCAGGTGGGGCAGATGTAACATCCATAGAGAAAGTTAAATTTGGGTGAGTTATTTTGTTTCTGTGCAGGGTAGATACTGGCTTCTTTATTTGTACACTGCAATTTAGATATCAGTTTGAAGTACACGCAGAGCCGGCCTTAGGCATAGGCATTCTAGGCCATTGCCGAGGGCATCAGCCTATGCCTAGAGGCAGCAATCTTCTTTACCATTGGTGATCAGTGGGGGTCACGGCAGCCTTTTGTCAACGCCACTTAGCTGAAATGAACTGCCCGCCCCAGCGCCTGCCCGCTAGTGGTAACGCTTCAGCGGGTGCTCTGTGCCTGCGACTGCCGGAGGGGCTCCAGCGCCATTACTGTATATTAGAAATAATAGTGCCCCTAAGAAAAATGTCCACTTGCCAAATGGAGGGCTGCTGAGCATGCCCAGAAGCAGCCCCTCCTCCCATGGACCTTTGCAGAGTCAGTCTGATGACTCCAGGTGCTTCAGTCACGCCAGAGCCGGCCCTAGCCTAAATTACACCCTAGGCAAGATTTTGGCTGGTGCCCCCTAGCACCGCCACTAGTTCAGCCTCTGACCCTGCTCCCCTTTCCCAGCACCATCAATCCTCATCATAGCAGTCATCATTTTGGTACCACTTTACCTTATATATACATTACTCCTCACATTATTCACATTATAGTCTTAGAAAAAAATCCTGAGAAAATATTGTATTTTAAGCACCTCCATGGCCACACTGCAAACCAGCACAAAGCAGTGTGTGCTGGGCAGAGGAGAAGAGCTGCAGCTGCTACTTTCCTGGGGCCCCCAGTGGGCCCTTCCATCAGACTTTGGCCTGGGTAATTTGTACCCCCTACCCCTTTCTCTCGGCACCCCTGATAATACCACACAGTAATGCCCCTTACACATGACACACGTTATTAATGTCCTTATAAACATAATGCCCCTTACACATTAGGCCAACATTTATTAATGCCCTTCATACACATAATGACACACATAATGCCCGTTACACATATGTTGCACATTATTAATGCCCTTATACACATGACACACATAATGCCCCTTACACATATGTTGCACATTATTAATACCCTTATACACATGACACACATAATGCCTGTTACACATATGTCGCACATTATTAATGCATTTATACATGACACACATAATGCCCCATACACATATGCCAAACACTATGGCACAACCAACCCACCCGCAGACAGCACTCGCACAGCCTGTGCTTGGATACAGATGTGGATACTCTGCTTGGATACAGATGTTTCCTCATACATCTTGCCTTAATAGGCCATGCAGCTCCTGGCCAGTTCTGCTAATGTTGGGTGCCTATTTTGCTGAAAATTCATCTTATTTGCATTGTTATGTGACCAGGACACACAAGGAGCTTCCGTTAATTACAATGATATGCGGCATGCCTATATGCTGTGTACGACTGTGGCTGTACCTGCATTTGGAATGCTATGTTACAGTGATTTCCATGAATACACTATTTCATATGCAGATACAGCCTCACTCACACACAGAATATAGGCATGCTGCATATCATTTTAATCAGCAGAAGCTGCTGGTGCCCTTAGGCATTCCAAATGCCCTAGGTATTTGCCTAGTTTGCCTATGCCTAGGGCCGGCTCTGAGTCACGCTCCTCCTCCCGCTCTAGTGGAGTGACCAGCAGCCAGCAGGACGCACAAACATCCCCCTTCCCCCGCAGAGACGTTTGACATGGAGGAACACTGACTTGTTCTGCTTGATGTCACATGTCAAGTGCCGGCAGCACCAGACGCTACAAACCCTACACTGCACACCCAATCTCCAGGCCTGCCTGAGTCAGCAGCATCTGTGACCGGCGTCGGACATCCCCTTCCGGGTCCACTGACGTCAGCGCGTCCGGCGGCGTTACCCTGGAGACCCTGATATACAAAACAAAATACAGGTGAAAAAAACAGCTTGTTTGTTTTGTATATATGGTTAAGCGGTATCAACTAGTGTAAAAGCAAAAAAGATGGCATTTAGGACATACAAGCAGACTCAAAATAATAACGACAAAGAAGTGTATCTTGCCAGACGCAAGGAGGCTAAGAAAGTGATCAGACGTGCCAAGGCACAAGCTGAGGAGAAAATGGCTCAGTCAGTAGATAAAGAAAGCAAAACTTTTTTTAAGTATATAAGTGAAAGGAGAAAATCAAATGGAGGAATAATAAGACTGAGGACAGACACTGAGAATTTGGTGGAGGGAGACAAGGCAATTGCAGATCATCTAAATAATTACTTTTACTCCGTATTCACTATTGAAGGAGAAGGGAAGGGACCACAGTTAAGTTGCAAGGACAGTCAAAAAAATAAGGTAGATGGAAGTACATTTACTAGGGAGAAAGTCCTAACAGAACTTTCAAGACTGAAAGTGGATAAATCAATGGGGCCAGACAGAGTGCATCCAAGGATACTAAAAGAACTAAAAGATGTGTTGGTAGCGCCATTAACAGATTTGTTCAACCAGTCACTAGATACAGTTGCAGTTCCAGAGGACTGGAGCAGAGCAAACGTAGTTCCACTGCACAAAAGCGGAAGCAAAGAAGAAGCAAGTAACTACAGACCAGTGAGCCTTACATCAGTAGTAGGGAAATTAATGGAAACACTATTAAAAGAAAGAATAGTGGAATATCTTAAATGAAACAACTTACAGGATCCAAAACAGCATCTGAACTGCAGGGAGATCATGCCAAACAAATCTTATTGACTATTTTGACTCTGTGACCAAAATACTAGATGAAGGGGGGGCTGTAGATGTGGCATATCTCGACTTTAGTTAGGCATTTGACACTGTCCCACATCACTGGCTACTAAATAAACTTGAAAGTGTGAGATTGGATTATAAAACAATTAAATGGATAAAAACCTGGTTGCAGGATAGGAAGAAGACAGTTGTAGTAAATGGAGTGCATTCTATGGAGGGACATGTTACCAGTGGAGTACCCAATGCTCTTTAATATTTGTTAGTGACATTGCAAATGGTATTGAAGGGAAAGTATGCCTTTTTGCAGATGACACAAAGATATACAACAGAGTAGACACACCAGGAGGGGTAAATCAAATGACTGATGATCTAAGTAAACTTGAGAATTGGTCAAGAGCATGGCAAGTACAGTTTAATGCAAAAAATGCAAAATTATGCACTTGGGACTAAAAAAACCCCAAAATCTCAATATAGTATCAAGGGTACTATAATGGAAACTACTGAGGAGAAAAGAGATCTAGGAGTCACTATTTCAAGTGACTTAAAGGCAGGAAAGCAATGTAGCAAAGCAATGAGGAAGGCTAGTCAGATGCTTGGTTGCATAGGGAGAGGAATCAGTAGCAGAAAAAAAGATGTAATAATACCACTTTATAGGTCATTGGTACGGCCTCATCTGGAATACTGTGTCCAGTTCTGGAGACCATATCTTCAGAAGGATATAAATACATTAGAGAGTGTACAAAGAAGGGCAACTAAAATGGTGCATGGCCTACAACACAAAACTTACCTGGAAAGACCAAAAGATCTTAACATGTATAGTTTGGAGCAGAAAAGGGAAAGGGGGGACATGATAGAAATCTTCAAATATATCAAGGGTTTTAACATAGTACAGGAGAGAAATTTTCTTCAAAGGAAAATAAGTAATAGAACACGAGGACATGCACAGAAACTGGAGGGAGGTAGGTTCAAGGGAAATGTTAGAAAGAATTACTTTACAGAGGTGGTAGAGGCTAAAGCTGGGTACACATATATACAATTGTCGGGCCGTTCTTCCGTTCTGGGTCGGACAGCCGTTCAATTGTATAGGTGTGTACACTGTCCCTACCGAAAAAAGACCGTCCATACTCGGTCGGTTGACGGTTCTTTGCTGTTTAATTTTCATCCGACAGGACGGCCCCATATCGGTACAAAAGTTCAGTGTGTACGCACGTCCGACCGATATGCTGCCGTCCTTGCGACTATACTGACAAAGCTGGAACGCCCATGTGGGCGTTCTAGCTTTGACTAAAAAAAAAAAACCAGCGTGGGGTCCCCCCCACAGCCGTAACCAGCACCAGGCTGAAGGAGCCGGGGCTGGTATTAAAAAATCAGGAAACCAACCAGATAGGGCTTCACTGATTTTTTAAAACCAGCCCCAAGCTCCAGGTCCGGGGCTGGTTCCCAAAATACGGGGGACAAAATGACTAAGGGTCCCCCGTATTTTAAGAACCAGCCCCAGGCCAAACCAGCCAGCAGGGTAATGCCACAGCCGGGGGGAGACTTTTTATACAAGTCCCCCCGGCCAAAGCATTCATACCTGTGACCGGTCAGCCTGGCCAGGGGTCCTGGGGGAGTGGGGACCCCCCCAATAAAGGGGTCCCCCCCTCCAGGACTTACCTGACCAGGCTGAAGCCTGGTACTGTCCCCGATGCCCCTGGGCGGTGGGCATCGGGCTGATGGAATGGTGTAAAAAAATAGAATAAAAACTATTGTCTTTTACTGTGGAACTATGAGTCCCAGCAAGCCTCCCCCCGCAGGCTGGGACTTGGAGAACCACAAGTCCCAGCCTGCGGGGCATTAAAGGGCCCACTGGCACTTGTAGTTCTACAGTAAAAGAAAGAGTTAAATAAACACACACTGACAACACAGAAAAATAAAACTTTAATACATACATTACACACACATACTGATACTTAGCTATCTTGATCCCGTAGGTAGGTCCCAGGGTCCGGGTCCGGGGCTCCAGGGCTGAAGAGTCCGGGGTCCTGGATCCGTAGTACTCCAAAGGGGTACCTGGGGAAGCAAATCCTACTCACCTGTCCTGTCCACCCCGGCATCTTCACTTCAAGACGCGCTGCTCCCGGCTTCTGTGGTACCACCCTGCCTCCGCTGTATACTAGAGATGCAGAGGTCCTTCTCCCTCGGCGTCTCTCCTCAGAATGATTTCGGTACCACAGAAGCCGGGAGCAGCGCGTCTTGAACAGCAGATGCCGGGGTGGACGCCACAGGACAGTTGAGTAGGATTTCCTTCCCCAGGTACCCATTTGGATTACTACGGATCCAGGACCCCAGACTCTTCAGCCCTGGAGCCCCGGACCCGGACCAGCCCCGGAACCAAACCACCGGACCGGACCCAGGGACCTACCTACGGGATCAAGATAGGTAAGTATCAGTGTGTTTGTGTAATGTATGTATTAAACTTTTATTTTTCATATGTGTCAGTGTGTATTTATTTAACTATTTTTTTTCTGTGGCCCTTTAATGCCCCGCATGCTGGGACTTGTGGTTCTCCAAGTCCCAGCATGCAGGGGAGGCTTGCTGGGACTCATAGTTCCACAGGAAAAAACAATAGTTTTTATTCTATTTTTTTACACCATTCCATCAGCCCGATGCCCACCGCCCAGGGGCATCGGGGACAGTACCAGGCTTCAGCCTGGTCAGGTATGTCCTGGAGGGGGGGGGACACCTTCATTGGGGGGTCCCCACTCCCCCAGGGCCCCTGGCCAGGCTGACTGGTCAGTTGGGATGAATTCTTTGGCCGCGGGAACTTATATCATAAGTGTCCCCCGGCTGTGGCATTACCCTGCTGGCTGGTTTGGCCTGGGGCTGGTTCTTAAAATACGGGGGACCCCTAGTCATTTTGTCCCCCGTATTTTGGGAACCAGCCCCGGACCTGGAGCCTGGGGCTGGTTTTAAAAAATCAGCGAAGCCCTATTTGTCGGGTTTCCTGATTTTTTAATACCAGCCCCGGCTCCTTCAGCCTGGTGCTGGTTACGGCTGTGGGGGGGACCCCACGCCGTTTTTTTTTTTTAATAGGTAAAAGGGTGACTGCTGCCCTAACCCAGCCCATTATTATAATTTTGGTCACATGTGAATTGTGAATAGCCCAAATCGGGTGAGTGTGTATGGTGGTACAATCCTTTTCTTGCGACTGTTTGGACGGGAGTACATCAGACGTCTCAAGTAAAATTGTACAGGTGTGTACGCGCGTGTCGGCTGTTGTTTGTGGACGGTCCGACGGGAGTACGGTCGGCCGAACGCTTGCAAAAAAAAAGGATTGTATAGATGTGTACCCAGCTTAAGACAGTAGAACAATTTAAACATGCTTGGGATAGGCATATATCCTTACAAAGAAATAAGGATTAAAAAGGGTTAAGATTGCCTGAAGGGTAAAAAAAGGTGCAGACTAGATGGGCCAAATGGTTCTTATCTGCCATCAAATTCTATGTTTCTATGTATCAACCCGTCCGCATACCATGGCATTTCCATGGGCGACCCTGTCCCTGCTGCTGTCCGCCCTGATCCTTGCGAGTGGCTCAGCGACTATGCAAGTTGCCAAAGTCGTTCATAAATGGGAGCTGCACCTGTGCATAATAGATTATGTGCAGAGCCCAAAACATCGGCTTTTTTTATGTATTAAAATAATTTTGGGAGATTTGTTTTGCTTTTTGTGGCTATTTGTTCTTAATTTTCCCTTTTGTCTACTTTTATTACTCTTTTACAAATCGTATTTAACTCCTTGCACTTAGTGAACTCCTTATTCCCACTTGCCTTGTATATCTTGAATGCTCACTTCTTATTGTTTATTTTTTCTCTCACTTTTTCATTTAATCATGTGATATTACTCTTATTGTCCTTTGGATTAAAGTTAGTTATTTGTTTAAATCCCCCAAACTTAATACCTGCCCCGTATCTGTTGATTTGCTCTAGAAGTAGTGCTTCCTCCCTTGCTTTAATGTCATGTGGCTTATTGCATACCTCTATAAGTAATTTGCTTAATTTTTTGCCATTTCCCATAATCTATGCCCAAACGGCCTCAGTATTATCCCCAATTTGATCGGATGCTAGCTCCTTTAAACATTGTTTGAGATTTAATCTTACATAAAGGAAACACCCCCCACATCCTTCCCTGTCCTATTTACAGTACTTTATCTTTTTTGAAAAGGGTGTATCCCTCCATGTATACAGCCCAGTCATTTTTTTATTACACCGTGTCCATGTAATATCGATTATATCGTAGTGGTCCCTTTAGCCACAGTAGTTCCCCTGGCTGGTCAGCCAGAAGAATGTAAAATCACAGGTATATAAGGTAGAGGCTGTGAGGGAAAATCCTAAGCAAAAAGGGAGTCTCAACTATGTTCTATCTAGTGTTGTTTCTAGAGGGGGACAAGCCATGCAATCGCACAAGCTAGTGGCGTAAGTTCGTCCCAGTTGCCAGGAGGCAAGATGTGTATTGCCCCCACCCCCAACACACAAAAAACCTTATAGAGAGTTTATACTGTATGTCTGTTATGAATTATAACAGGCATATATACAGTATGTATAAAGTATATCTATATCTATAGAGGGAGACAGAGATAGATTACATATTTCAGAACTCCAAAGTGATATCAATGGCTTTCAATTAATGGATTTAAATTTCAGGGGAGGAGAGGTGCTTCCTTGAGAGCAGGAGCCCAGCGGCAGATGACTCCATTGCCTCCCAGAGTTCTGCCTCTGGCACGAGCCACCATGCCTGCAACTGATAGCACGGCTTGACCACATGGTTGGTACTACCTGCTCAGTGGCCCCGAGAATCGCTCCCCTCCCTGACACTGCTGCTCCTGGCTGCCTCAGCCTGCCCTTGTTAAAATATGACAGGCAGTGGGGCTCAGCTCAGCGCACCGCACAGGCAGCTGGAGAGCAGCTCCCCACAGGCAGCATCGCAGGGAGCCTGCCGTGGCTGCTTTTGTCCTGCGATGCACTGAGCAACTCGCTGCTGACGCACATATAAAAATCAATTTATGTGGTGGGCAGGTGGCGCTACACAGAGGCTCCTCTGTCTGCCTTCCTTAGCCCCCTCCCCTATTTAGCTGGCAGGATGAGAAGATGCGGTGACCTCATCCATCAGCATCTGCCTTTCCTGCAGCACGCAGAGGAGCAGACATGTGAGAAGTAGATGGAGGGATGTGGATTTGTTGGTGTTTGAGCAGGGGCGGATTGGGAATTAAAAGCAGCCCGGGAAATATTTTGAAGCAGCCCCATTTGGGGGGGGGGGCTGGTGTTCTTGCGCGCCTTAGGCGCGCCAGATTTTTTTGGGGGGCGTGGCCTATCAATATGGAGGTGTGGCCTATTTAACTAGGCCACGTCCGATTTTTGCCGTTGTGGGGGCATGGCTAGTGGCTCTCTGAGCTGCTGGCTATGTCCCCAGCCCCTCAGGCTGCAGAATAGGTGCATGCGTACAGCATCTATACTGCAGCCTGTGGGGCTGGGGAGATAGAGACAGGGGGGGGGGGAGTGACAGGGGGTCTCCCAACTGAACACATTATGCACCATAACAAGAGGGTCATTGTCATCAGGCTTAAAACAAAGACTAACAATACACAAACCTTATAACACGACGCGTGGACGCCACACCTCCGGCTAGACCGCACTTCCAGGAGTGTGCACATCCCATTGACGTCAGGCAATAACAACGGGACCACGTATTGTGTCCTCGGTGGACAGCATCACCACGGTTACCCGCTCACACTACATTTAGAACATATGTTAAAATGCTAATGTTAGCAAAGTGAACTGGAAACACTGAAGTCTATATACAGTACTTATAACACTTTAGATAATACTCAGCAGTAGCACAGACAAGGAGCACAACCTACAGCATAATAGTTTTAAAATCAATACTGTAAACCGCCGCACAGCAATATACACATTTTTCTCAAAAATCATGAAAAAACAAAAATCATGAGAAAAAATCTGTGGTTGAACAAAAAGGAAGAAGGAAGAGAAACAGTTCGTCACTGCCCACACATCAATGGGTGGACAACCAACCCTAACCACTACATACCGCCAGGAAGATTTACATGAAAAAGCACAAATCTATCCATTGATATTTAACTATTACTTAAGGTGCCCATACACGTCCCGTTGCGAGCATGCGTTTTGAGCTTAAATAGCACGCATTGCATGCCTTGTGCGATGAAAAGCAAGTACAAAAAGTATGTGCAGCACATACTTTTTGTACTGCGCGATGAGATGCTGCGGGAGCATGCATCTCAAAGAACACATCGCACCCGCCGCATCGGAACGTGTATGGGCACCTTAAGGGCACTGATGCCAGAGTGCTCATTTAAGCCACCCGGCATTACAGTACCCAATCTCAATATCCACCTGGCTTCACACTGAATAAGTTTCAAGCCCCGATCTCCCATATATATATATATAGAGAGAGAGAGAATCGGGAGGGAGGCGCGGCACTCTCAGCCATAAAGAACTTCACACGTCAGGCAGGGTTAACAGCAACGTTTCAATGACTTTAATGTAATTTTCGTCAGGCTCAAATAAGCAATACACAAAAACATACCTTTATACCCCACCACTGTGCAGTATCAGACACTGTATCCAGCGGTCCGAATGCCGGAAATCCGCCGGAATGACGTCATCACATTGCGCCAGCCGGCGCTACGTGCAAGAACATTAATAACAGGCATATCACAAGCAAAGCAGCATAGAATATATATATATATATATATATATATATATATATATATATAGAATATATATATATATATATATATATATATATATACATACATATGCATCTAAGGCTGAAAAGTTATAGCGCTGCATGAACTCATTTGAGTAATAGTAAATAGATAATTTTACCACATGATGATCAGCTTACACAATGCACAGAAAATATATAGATGGAACCTAAACTATAGTAAACAAACGGCTAATGCAGAATCTAGTTGCTAACCTGTCTCTACTGAAAACTCAAACACAAAATAGCCATACATATATATAGGTATATATATATATATATATATATATATATACATATAGATATATATATATATATATATATATATATATATATATACCTATATATATATATATATACCTATATATATATATATATACCTACCTATATATATATATATACATATATTTATTATAGGCTATTATACCTCATTCAGTGCCTCAGCCAGCCCCGCAGCCAGCGCCGCCCATCCTGTTCATCTGATCCCCTGTGTGCTGCTGCCTGCTGGGGATCAGATCATGCGCTCACAGGGGGCAGCCCACAGCCATCCTCAGGAGTCAGGACCGCGGGAGCAGCTGCGTGCGGCTGCGCATGCGCACCAGCCCTCCCGCGGCCATTTTGACTTTGGTGACAGCTGAGGCTGGCGGCGGCCATCTTTGTGTTTGGCAAAATGCTGCGGCCGCGGCTGCTGACCGCGGAGGTGACGGTTTTCGCAGACCGCGGCCCAGCCAGGGGTTGTGCGGCCCCTTAATACTGGTAATAAGCGCGGCCCACCGGGAAATGGCCCGGTTTCCCGGTGGGCCAATCCGCCCCTGTGTTTGAGAGAGGAAGAAGGCAAGGGCATTGGAGAGATGTCCTCAGGATGTTTGATCAGAAAAAGTTCACATTTTCTCCGTGGCAAAATTTCTATCAATATGTATTATGTAGTTGAACCTCTGTAGTATTACGATGACACATTAGGCTGGATTCAGACCTGGTCGCTGGGCTGTGAATCTTCGTAGCCCAGCAATCAGGTAAATGCTGCCCTGCCTGATTGGCTCCCTGCCCCTGTGCAAGGCTGGAAATACGTTAGAAGCCATGCACATGGGGGAAACCATTCCCAATCATGTGTGTGTGTGCCTGTGCACAAGGTATTTATTCCAGTCCAATTAAGGTTTTATATAGAAGGAACAAATGATGGCACCAGTGTGCCTGGTTGGGAATCTCAATCAATTTTCAAACTTGTTTGATGCTGATCACTTTTGTGTCCTCCTTAGTAAACACTTTTTTTTATCTTTAGAGAACCTCAAGACAAAATATCACAAGGCCCTCATAGTGCATATCAATAGGTAATTTAAGCAAATTATTTGTTGGTCATATGAGGACAAATAAAGTATGAACCCATAATGGATATAGGCCTCTCCTAGGCCTGGTTTATTTGTATGTTCTCATGAAATAAAGGCAAGTCTCCGTCCTTCCTACACATAAACAAGGATGCACTCCTAAAAGTGTAAAAAGTAACAAATACAAACTTGATTTATAAAACAGATATCTAAAAAAAATCTTAGCACCATCTGGGGCCTTAAAACATAAGGCGTGTATAGTCGTTCATCAGGTGGTGGATGTTACACCCGGTGACATCTTCAAGATGAGGCCGAGCACAACTTTGCAGTCAAGGTTCCCACATGGTTTAGCCACTCTCCTGTACCACTAACAAGTTTTGTCTCGAGTCTTCCCCAGGACACCATGAGGTCACCCGGGTCTAACATCCACCACCTCATGAGCGACTTCTTTGTATTTGCTACTTTTTACACAAGGAGTAGTGCATTCTTGTTTATGTTTTTGAGGGAAATGTGAAGGAAGGACGGAGACTTGCCTTTATTTCATGAGAACAAACGAATAAATCAGGCCTAGGAGAGGCCTATATCCGGTATGGCTTAACATTTGTCCTCATGTGACTAACCTCTTATCTGCTTAAATTACCTAATGAGAGGCACTGTGAGGTTCTCTGAGGATCAAAAAAATGTGTTTACTAAGGAGGACACGAAAGTGATCAGCATCAAAGAAGTTTTAAAATTGAGATTCCCAATGTCTTGTCATTGTTAACTCACATTCTGGGTGACATTCTATGGTCTGAGAGAAAAGCGCATATATTTTTTGCACTCCACATCGCCGCTCTTCGCACTTTCTGAATTCGCATTTTTTAGTCATAATTCGCATATTTAATGGGATGCGCATTAGAGGATAAAAAGTGCGATGTAGTGCGATTTGCGGCGAATTCATGCGAAATAATGTCACTAAAAAGTGTGATTTCTTCCGCCGGTCATGTGCGCATTTTAGACCAACCGAAATGCGATTTACAAGACTATCTTCACATGACAAATAACCCCCTAACCTATTGGGCCACCTAGGTCCCCTCCATTATGCATCACACCCCCTATATAAAGGGGCATTGGCGCCATTTCACTCTTTGATAGGAAGTAAGGAGCATGGAGAGGAGCAGTGGCAGTGTGAGAAGAGGAAGAGGTGTTGGTGGCAGAGTGAGGAGTGGCAGAGGGGCCAGTGGCAGAGGGAGCAGTGGCAGTGTGACCAGAGGAAGAGGGGCCAGTGGCAGAGGGAGCAGTGGCAGCAGCCAGGCAAGAGGAGCCAGTGGGAGAGACAGCAGAGGACTGGTGAGGTCGACCTCCATTACAGGGAGTGGCAGCAGTGTGGCAGCCACCATGGCCACTGCAAGGGCAGCCCCAGACCAGGCCCTGGCGGACCAGGCCCAGCAGGAGGAGGTGGAGGATCCGCTGGCATCCCCATCCTATAGCCAGGACCTTGCCCATACCCCACAGCAGCTGCAGGAGGGCCACATGTCCGAGATGGAGGAAGAGGAAGAAACTGGCATGGAGGAGGATTTTGATATGCATGTGAAAGATATAGAGGATGAGGAGGAGGGTGAAGCTGGCCGCACCAAAAGTGGAAGAAAGGTCCGATTCAGCTATGAGGAGAATGTGGCGCTTGTCCGGGCCATCATACCCCTGTATGACCGCTTACTGGGGAAAAACCAGCACAAGACCACCTCACATCGTAAACGTGGTATGTGGAAGGACATGACCCAGGCGGTCAATGCTGTCAGTCACCGCAAGAGGCTAAGCAAAAATGTTAAAAAGCGGTTTAACGACATCAAGCGGCAGCTGAAAAAGAAAATGGCCATGGAGATTGAGGAGGCCACCAAGACTGGTGGAGGAAGCCCCACCACAATAACGTACACATCATATGAGGTGAAGCTCCAAAGAATTATCCCCCCTGAGGTCCTGCCTGGGATGCACATTGAGGATACCGATAGACCGGCAAGCCCACCCCGAGCTGGTAAGTGTCACCACATGCAATATGAAACATACATACCAATGTATTGAAACTGCAATGTTATTTTGTATTGTTATACTAATTAATGTGGTGCTGTGGAACAACATAGCCCAGCAAGGTCTGTCAATGGCAATAGTTTACACCTACTTTAAAAATGATCAGAATGCTCGGCCTTGTAGTTCCACAACTGCACATCTATTGTTCCACACTGTAACATTTTTTCTACCAGCTTCATATGTATGTGGGCCAAAAACATTGGTGTACTGATGGTTTAGCAGTCACGCCTACATACCACAGATTTGCCAACAGTTGTAATGTGTCAAGCAGTGTTTTAATTTTTTTGCCTGACTACAGGTGCAAAACATCAATGTAAAAATATGAATAGTAAATAATATAGCCCTAAACCAAAGGTAAATTTGTCCATTATAGTAATTTATGTGATGATTTTGCACAAAAGCATCTCCATTGCTTGGTACATAAAGTCTGCCGATCTTTCCTTTCACAGATTGTCCGTCCCGAAGTGATCAAGCATCCAAGAGAAGAAGCTCCCATGGTGCCGCATCTGTGGAAGCAGGTAAATGTTCAAACCACAGGCCATTACACATACAGTACACACACCCATGTCACATCAAATAATAAATCACATTACAGTCATCTCCAGCTGCTACATTGCAACGGACATGAATGTAATGTCGCCTAGCCATGTCAATGAAGATTATTGTCAATGTTTAATTGCAGGATCGGGGTCCATTTGTAAGTACATAGTACCCCTAGGTATGGGCGTCTACCATCTCTGACCCTTTCCAAAACAGTACTGACGACAGAAAGGACAATATATGCATCTGTACTTACCTCTTCCTCTGTATCCACAGGTACTGTACAACTAGGACAACAATCCACAGAATCCTCTGATATGCTGGAGGATGACCTAGAGATAATTCTGGAACCAGTGGACACGTTTGCGGCTGAGGAGGAAATAAACACATCATCACAGAGTGATCTGCCACCAAGTGGGGTGACTCCAAACCCACCCCCACCCAGAAATACTCCCCCTACAGCTGCTTCTGCTGCCCAAGTAGCTACCTCCTTGGTACATTTCAAGGACAAACAACTAGAATTTATGGCCTCCCAAAGTCTGGAAATGGGCAAGATTAAGGAATACATGCGTGACACCTTTCTACAGTTGGGTTGGTGTAGGCACTCAGGTGCGTATGGCAAATAGCATAGACACCCGTCTGGCTGAACTTAGTTCTGCTGTAAGGGAGCAGAATATCCATATTGGCAGCCTTGCACAAAGTATTCATTCAATTAGTCAATCGTGTACTGCGCAGACCAATGCGTTGATCGCTATGCAGGCACAAATCCATCAAATGGAGGTGTCAGGTGTCATAGGTGCAACTACATCTACAATTAGTAGTGTATCTAGCACACCAGTAAGTGGCTCACCAACTTCCCTACCCCGTCGGAGTATTAGGACCCGGGGTGGCGTGTGCGCAGGGTCAAGAGGTGGTAGTGCACGGCCTGATGGAGGAAGAAAATAATTATTGTCCTTTAAATAAATTGATAATGCATGTACTATGCTTGCATTTTTGTGACATTAATACAAATTTCTATTGTTTGCGACTGCCAAATGCAGGTTATGTATGACATAATATACTGTAGTAAAAATGTCACAATGCATACCATTTTGTCTGTGTGTTATTCTTCAAACATTTGTGGTGTGATCTGTTCCATAATGTAATGATATATGGTCAAGGTATTGGTGGAAGATGCTGTTGTCTCAAATCTGGCTCGTCCGAGGTTATGGAACTACATATTTCAGCAAGCTGTGGCAGTCATGTTTTGAGCTGTCATGCTTACAGTGTGTCAGGGCATGCTGGGACATGTAGTTCCTCAACAACAGGTGACCCATTGTTGATTGCACAAAAATCACATACATGTTGTGAATATACTTACAAGGTTTTTTACAGCAAGGGATAGGTCTGCACCACCAACTGTACCCTTGGACTGTGTCTATTGGGCTAAATGTGGGGGCAAAAAGATGTTAGTGATAAATGTAATGTAGGTGAGTTCACTTCCAGCAAAGGTACATGTAGGAATAGAGGGCACATGTGCTTACCAGAAAAGTAGTGCCTGATGATGTCTGTACGCACCAGATTCCCCCTCTGCGTACCCCTCACTACCCGAGGTGTGGTAGGTTGGGCTTCCTGCATGACTGCTGCATGATCCTCCTCCACATAGGCTGGTTGGAATAGGGCTATGTTGTGTAACATGCAGCAAGCCTGGACAATCATCACTACTTTTGCAGGGTGGTAAAGCAGCAAACCAGATGACCGGTCCAAACCCCGGAATTTACTTTTCAACACTCCAAACATACGCTCTACCACATTGCGGGTTGCAATATGGGCTTCATTATACCGGTGCTGTGCAGGGCCATCGGGGGTGCGCAAAGGTGTCATGAGCCAGGAAAGACACCCATATCCTGAGTCACCTAAACCAAAGAAAGGAAGTTATTGCCTTATATGGTAAGGTATGTGCAGTGGGCAAATAGTATTTACTTGGTCAAGAGTAGTAGGCTGGTGAAAAGTGAAACACACACACACATTTCAGCAGGTACAAAGACAAATAGAGAGGGTAATATGTAAAAATGTACTTACCAAGTAGCCAGCCCTCTGGCATTTGTTGGTGGGTAAATCGGTTCCAGAGCCCGGAGTGTCTCAGAATATAGGCGTCATGGCAGTTCCCAGGGAAGCCTGCAACCACACTTAGGATTTTGAGATGAGCATCACATACAACCTGCACATTCAGGGAGTGCCGCCCACGCCTATTGACATAGACGTGGCCGCGCACGTGCGGTGCCCTAATCCCAATGTGTGTGCAGTCTATAGCTCCCAGCACGTGAGGGAATGCTGAGAGTCTATAGAAAGCAACCTTGTGGTCCTGCCACTCTGACTCTGAACTGGGGAATCTGATGTATGTCCGCCACAACTTCTTAAAAGCAAGTAACACTTGAGTAAAATGCTTTGAGAAAGTGGCTTGTGTTTACCCCCACGGACCATGAGGTCACGGACTGAGTGGAGCCAGGCCAGTGGCCAAATAGTAGAGGGTATATATTAATTTCTGCAGCCCAGACACTGCATAGTTGCCCCCCCCCCCCAAAAGGGTCCAAATCATCTCTCACCTGCTCATATAAGTTCAACAAGTTATTGCGGTTTAGCCTAAACATCCCCACAACCTGTTGATCCGAGAGGGAGTCCAGGTACAGCCTAGCACGATACATACGTGGGGTACGCACTATTTGGGCTGGTACCTGGTTCTGGTGCGCAGCTTCCTCCCTCCTGATCAGCTCCTCCAAATGGGCCAAATCCAAAATGAGCAACTCAAATCCACTCTGCACAATCTCCATGTCTCAAACCCTCACAGGTGTCCTTAATGATGTGGGGGTATATGTAAGAGTGTTTGTGAGTAAAATTAAGAACCCCTGTGATGACATTAACCATGTGTGCACTTGACCAAATTGAGTTCTGGGCCAAATCGCCCAACAGAACCTGGTCTGAAAAAATGGCGATTATTAGACACCTTAAAAGTGCGATTTGCGAAATCCCATTCCATTAAATAAGCAAATTGTATACTTTTCTATTGGAAAACATCTGGATGCGATAAAAGTGCAAATTTTTACCGCACTTTCAGTACACATGACTTATCACCAAAAATATGCGATTTTGGGACCTTTTCGCATCACATTAAATATGCGAATTCACGTAAAAATGCGATTTAGCTGTTTTTTGGAGTAAAAATTGCCAAAAAACACAACTCTCATTCCATAGAATGTCACCCTCTGTTTTTACACTGCTGTCACATTTCCATTGTATTTTGGTACCAGTATAACTTTACAGCCAGAATTTTAGAGAACTGTTTTTTTTTTCATTAATATTCCCTGACCAACCACCGCAATTCTAGTTGTGTCTCTGGCAGTGGCAAGTATTGGGTCTATCCTGAGTTTGGTTTACCTTTTATCATTCACCTTGTTTGATTACAAAAATTTTCTCAAAACTTGCTGCTTAGTCTCTGAGTGCCGCTGGGAGTGCCTGGCATGCAGGCTCCAGGGAAGGAGAAAGGATCCAGCCTCCCTGCCCAGCCATGGCCCTGACGTCAACCTGCTGCCCACCTGGTCATTGCCCTGCTGCCCACCCTCATCTCTCCACCTCCCATCATCTCTACACCTCTCCATCCCCCATCACAGCTACACCTCACTGTTCCCCATAATATTAAAATATAAAGCATAAAAAAAAAAAATTCCCAAACCTGCACATGTTCTATCCTAGACAGCAGGTGGATGGCAGTCGATGGTTAGGTGGTAAGTCGATGGCCACAGCGAGAACACCGGCCCTGACACATCGCTGTGTTCTGAGCGATCTGGTTGAGCGTTCTGAGTGATCTATCATTGTTCAGAATGCTTCAGAATCTCCACTTTTGTAGGTCCCTTATGATGATCAGTTTTGCTTGGCTACTCCAAAAGGCTACAAATGACGCGGTGCTTCTTTCATCCTAATACAAACCAACAATCTCGCTATAAAATGAATCGTATTTTATTTGCATGTGAACTTTTAACACGGGCCACCTTGTTACCCATATTCATTATTTTGGCTTAGGGGTGCCTTGAAAAAGTCATGAAGACCCAAAGGGTGCCTTGGACTAAAAAAAGTTTGAGAGCCACTGATCTATGGAATTCTTTTCGAAACCATGGATTTGTGCTTACTGGTCACCAATATGTCACTATGCATACTATATGAAGTACCTGTTTTTTGGATCTAATTAGATCCTCAGTTTTAAATCTTCTTGGTTCAAATTTAACAACCATCTGGTCTAATGCTTTTATGGTTTCAGACCGATCATTGGTGATGCGGTGTGATCTCAGTATTTGCAAAAAAGGCAAACCCTGACAGCAGGGCCGGATCTCTAGGGGCCCCTGTGGTTGGTATATATTTTAAGTCCCATGAGACTTTGCACAAGAGGTCAGAGGCTGAGGGTCTTGTGCTGAGCTCTGCTTCGTGGAGCTCATCATATACTTCTCAAGCCCATGGAGGACAGCAGCAGCAGCCTCATCATGGGAGGGTTTTTAATTAGAGGCAGTGCTGAGCCTGTCATGGCTCCTACAGAGTAAGGTACAGAGGGACAAACACAGGCTTTTCATGTGGTATTTTATATACATTTATGTTACATTATGTAATATTCTCCCGTGCAGTTTGTGGCCAGTTATGACTAGTGGGAGGGGGCCCCCTGTCTAAAGCGACCCAGGCCCCCCGAAGGCTTAATATGGCCCTGCCTGACAGATCAGTACACAATGAAAGCTATCATGCCTTAAACTCATATTACTGTCTGTTTAACAAAGAGGGAGGTGTTGATCTTATTATTTTTTATTTGGATCTGAATGTCTAGAAAGTTTACAAGAAACAGTATTCCACAAATGCGCTAATACAGGTTTCTGACAGAGCCACACATTAGGACACATCTCCAATGGTACACTGTCTGATTGTGTATGGTCCTATTGATTATCTGTCCACTGTGTGAATAATATATCAAAAAATCGTGTTCATGTGGAATTTTAACACCTTTTTATGAACTAAAGACTTTTTATGCAAATAAATACAAACAAGGACTTTCTGGATTGCTTATTGTTGTGGACCCTATACGGCTGTTCTTAATAAGAACTATACATTGGGCGCTATCTTCAATTGTCTCTTTGTCTAGAAAGTTTAATGCAAGCAGTTTATTCAAAACTTTGCCACACGTTCCACCGTTCCACTCAATTGACGGAATTCCTTAAAAAGAACAACCCGGACAGACTAATTGGCCCAAACATTTTTGGAGGCCATATGGAAGGATTTGCAGGAAGCCTTGTGTGTGGCACTAATGCAGCAGGGACCTAGTTTCAAGAAGGGCTTTGTTCTGCAAACAAATCCAGGACTGGTCTGGGGGTTGTATTGTCACACAGGGTAAGGACAGAGGAGAATCGTTTCTTTTCCTCAGTCATACATTTTTCCAAAGATAAAAAGAAGTACACTACATTGGAGCAGTTATATTTTGACTGTACAGTTAATCTGTTAGTGTTTTTGAATGCCTAGTCCACAAAATTAGAAGATCATCAATGTATTTTAGATATAATAAGACACATTGTGATCTAAGTTGACAAGGTAACAAATTTTTCTCATACGGCTAATATAAGCATTGGCGTACGACGGGGCAACATTGGACCACATCACGTAGCCAAACTTCTGAAGATAAATGTACTAGGTGGCTCTGTTGCTCTTGCCCAGCAGTCCTGCAAGCTAAGGCTTCATCTATAAGAGCCACTTTTCCCCAATGGATTAGGTCCACCAGGTACTGGGGTGCCTCCAGGTCATAAGTTGGATAAGGCTTCTACATAAGGCTTGGCAAGGCAAGTTAAGAACTGCATACAAAGTCAAAGGTGCAGGTGCACAAATCAAACTCCCAATTTAAAATTTTGCATTTTTAGCGAGGTTCTTCGCTTATTTATGGCCATAAGTAACGGCTTGCCCACGGCGTCCAGGTGACCTCATTAGTCGGGCAAGTCCCTAACATTTTGGAGGGTACAAATCTAGGGCACAGGGCACCCCAAAACGGTGCAGCCGAGTGACCTCAGGGCAACACAAGACTGAAAGAAATATATAGTGAAACAAAGTGAGGATAGGTTAGGGAGAGAGGCTGCTAAAGATAGCAGGGGTAAGTAAGTGAGAGGTAAAAAAATGAGAGATAAAGTAGTGAGAGGTGAAGTAGTGAGAGGTAAAGGTGAGAAATGAATTACATTGAAATAAAACACACAATAGGGAAATAAGCATAGGCGTGCGCAGCCCATTTTATTAGGGGGTGCACCATTGGAGGGGTGTGTACATCACGCCTACTGGGCGTGTCCATCACCGCCTACTGGGCACCAATGCAAACTAAATAGAAGGTGACTTATTTATGTATATGGGCTTCAGAATTAATCATTCCCACCAGACACACCCTAACACATATACACGCATACACAGACATTCTAGGGTTAAATTTTGTTGGGAGCCAATTAATCTACCAGTATATTTTTGGATTGTGGGAGGAAACCAGAATACCCGGAGTAAACCCACGCAAGTACCGGGAGAATATACAAACTCCACACAGTTAGAGCCATTGTGGGAATTGAACCCATGATCTCAGGGTTGTGAGGCAGTAATGTTAACCATTACACCATCTGTACTGCCCATTACACATAATGCCACTCACCGTAATGCCCATTACACATATTGCCACACACCATAATGCCTATCACACATAATGCCTATCACAGTAATGCCCATTACACATAATGCCACACACTGTAATGCCCATTACACATAATGCCACTCACCGTAATGCCCATCAAACATAATGCCACACACAGTAATGGACATTCCACATTATGCCAGGGGTTGACAAATTTTTGTAAAATAGGGATAATAGGGACAGTGCGTGCTGAAGGCGCGTGCCAAAAATTTACAACGTAATGCCTAATACACGTCACACACCCATTACATAGTATACCACATGCCATAATGCCCAATACACATTATGCCACACACTGTAATTCCCAATAAACATACCAAACACTGTAATTCCCATTACACATTATGCCACACACTGTAAGGCCCATTACATATTACGCCTCACACCGTGATGCCCGTTACACCTCACACTGTGATGCCCGTTACATGTTGCGCCACATACTGTGATGCCCATTACATGTTGCACCTCACACTGTGATGCCCATTACACCTCACACCATGATGCCCCTTACATATTATGACTAGGACCATGATGCCCATTACGCCTCACACCGTGATGCCCATTACACATTATGCCTCATACCGTGATGACCATTACGTCTCACACCGTGATGCCCATTACACATTATGCCATGCCCATTACACATTACTCCTCACACCATGATGCCCATTACACATTGTGCCATAATGCCCATTACACATTATGCCACACACCATAATGCCCATTACATATTATATTACACACTGTAATGGCTATTACATATGCTACCACATAAATGTCGCTGGGGGCCCCACACGCTGTACACTGTTCACCCATTTAATTCTACTCACCTCATCATCGGTCCGGCAGAGCAGCGGTAAATGTCACATTACACAGCGCTTGGGCCCATAGTCACATTACACAGTGCGCAGTGACCAATATTGACCGATATTCACCAATATTCACATTACACAGCATGTAATGACCAATATTCGCACATAGTGACCGATATTCACATTACACTGCGCATAGTGACACATATTTACATTATACAGTGCGCAGTGACCAATATTCGCACGTAGTGACCCATATTCATATTACACAGCACATAGTGACTAATATTAGCACATAGTGACCCATATTCACTTTACACAGAGCGTAGTGAATAATATTAGCACATACTGACCCATATTCACATTACACAGGGGTTCGGCAGGCGGTGTTTTGCTTCAGTGACATAACTATATATTATGCGCCCCCCTCCCCCTCTCTCTCTCCCTCCCCTGGGCGCCCCTCCCCATGCCCATACCTGACAGAGCCGCATCTGCGGTCACTGTCCCGTCCAGTCTCCCGGCGCCGGCTGATAATGAAAAGTGACTCTTAGAAAATGGCTGCCAAAACTGTCTGCAATACGGGGGCAGCCATTTTCTAAGTGTCAGTTTTCATTATGAGCAGGAGCCGGCGCCGGGAGCGAGTGACGGGACAGTGACCGCAGATGCGGCCGGGCAGCAGCGCAGCTTGTAACTATAGCACCGCAGCCCCCCCCCCCCCCCCCCCGATGCCCATAGTTACTCTGCGCCTCCCCGCCACGGCGGGGGCTGCGGAGGCATAGTTACGCCACTGTTCTGCTTGCTAAGCAGCAAAAGATTGCTGCTTAGTGAGCAATCCTGAATTAGGCCCCCTGTTCCCCTCACGACATTCTCACACAAAGCCCACTCCATCACAATATATTTCACACTCACACACACTTACTCACTGATCCCCAGTCTCTGCACACATCTTCAGCCAGGAGCCAGCTAAGCCTGCAGCTGCTGCTCGAGTCCACCCGGGCACAGGAAAATACAGGGGGCGTGGCCTAATCACGGACCCCCGTGGCCCCACCACCTTTTGAATAGACTCGTGCTGCTGAATCCTGAAGTAGCCCAGCCAGCCAGGCCAGCCCAACGCAGCAACTGCTAGCCGGCCAGGGGAGGGGGCACTGCTGGTCATAGAAGGTGCTGCCTGCAATTGTGCTGGGGGTCATTAGGAGGTGCCTGTGCACCCCCGGCACCCCCCTTGCGCACGCCTATGGAAATAAGTGTTCATTTGTGTAGCTCCTGAGGCCAAACAGCCACACCAATCCAGGGGGGCCCAGAACCCAGAAATGCACCCCCCCATCTGATAATCCATTAAACATTTGTGCAGGTCTCACCTTGCTTTGCATGCAGTCTAAGAAATGTCAGGAACCTAATTAAAACAAATATATAGGACAGGTGGGCGTGGGTGCTACCACCAGGCGCAGAAGGGGTCTATGGCCTTCTAATGTGTATGGAAATACACGGCATTACATACGCGGTGGGCAAGCCGTTACTTATGGCCATAAATAAGCGAAGAACCTCGCTAAAAATGCAAAATTTGATTGCAATATTTTAAATTGGGAGTATGATTTGTGCACCTGCACCTTTGACTTTGTATGCAGTTCTACTGAAAGGTCTCCGCAGGGTCGCACCTCTCAATTGGTGTGCACCCCAGGACCCCACCCCTGTAGAGTTAAGAACTGCAGTCAGACGGGGACACAAAAGGAAGGACCAGACACACAAGACAAATAACAACTTAGCACACTACCATGTGTGACTAGCACGGACCAATACATCAGATGGTATACACTTTCACCACAGCACTAAAGATGGAGTTACCAAGCACTGAGTAATGAACTGCAATGGCCAAGGTGTAGTGGTGCAGTCCCTGCTAATCAGGATACATGCAGAGTAGTTCAGAGTCAGGATACATGCAGAGTCAGGGTTTGGACAGTATAACCAGCAATGAGTCATAGGGCATACTGTGTAATATAGGATACAATATCCAATCAGAGCAGCTAGAATGGACTAGCCTCCTTAATGAGGAGAGTCAATGCAGCTGAACAGCCTGACACACAAGGCAGAGTACTAATGGTCTATTTATGTAACAAGTGACACTGTGCACAGAACACATACAAGAGACAGATTGCAGTTACACAAACTCACCAGAGGCAGCTCGTAACAGTACCCCCTTCTTGACGGGGGTCAAAGAACCCCAATATCCAGGTTTTCCACAACAAGGAATACATAAGAAAACCTGGCATGCTGACACAAACAAAGACAATAAAAAATGGGAAAAAGCTGTGGCAGCATATTGTAACTCTGAATCCTGGTTGAATCCTAATATTGGTTTTCTTCCCATAAGAGCTGAAGCTTCAGGAGAATTGCTGCAATAAGAAGACAGGATAGCAGATCCTGCTGTCAAGACTATTGGCTGAGATCTTTGAGCTGACTTTGTAGTACTCAGTTGATTCTCAGCAGGTAAGACAACTTAGACAAATTCAGAGGATCTTTTCTGGGACCAAATTCCTTGATTATGGCATCACAGAATACCCAGAAATTTTGAAGTATCGGATCCTCAGTATTGATTAGCACACAAGCTCATTCCAAAGGCTTCCCCCTGAAAGAATAGGTAAGATAGATCACTATTTTGTCTGAAGTGATACCCAAAGATGGTCTTGACTCCCTAATGGTGACAAAATGTTTTGCCAAGGCAAGAAACTGGCCTAGGTCCCCATCAAAAATAATTGATCTAGACTCTAGAATCAGAAGCCAACTTCTCAAGAGGCTGAGTAGATTCAGCCAGTGATACTTCCACGCAGTCAGAATCTGTTTTTTTCCCATCTGACTGACTGGAGTGCTTAGCTGGAACAAAGTCATGTTGGAAATCTCTCCCGAGGCTGTGACTTTCGGGACCCCCTTTCAGGCTATGGCCTTCATGACACCTCCTGGGGTTATGGCCTTTGGGACTTCTGGAGTAGGGTGACCAATTCCAAGATTGAGATAGTCAGGATCCCGGGATTTGGCCTGAAAATGTCTGGGATTTCAATCCCAGGATTGGAGTATTTAGTACATGACCTTACTTCAAAGTGATTACACCCAGAGTCTCTAACAGGACCACAGATCATGTAAAGGGTAGTTAAGGATCAATACCACTGGTCTCTACCTACAACTCTGCATAAGTGATCGAGCCATGCGGACACTAAAACAGCAGACCAATTGGTTAAATGGTGCAGGGATATGTGGAAGCTAAAAACTATTAAGGTTACTCCACCATGCCCTAGTCCACACCAGAGGTCTCCAGTAACCACTGGTAAGACTGTTCCAGTGGAAAAGGGTCCTGGGAAGTATACAGAACCTAAGAATGTGGGTTTGGAGCCTGGAAGTAGGTCAGCAGTGCCAAGAAGGTTTCTAACCCATAAAATACTTGATATTAATATGATCCAATGTTTTCATTGTGGTTGGGATCATATTGCTGCTAATTGTTCACTTACCTCTGAACCAATATATTGTTATACTGCTTATTTCAATCTCAGAGTATCTTTCTTTGCTTAGCTAGCCTGCATTGCAGACCAACAAGCTGAGACAAATAAGCAAAAGTGTACAGTCACTATAGAAAACAATTGGGTAGAGGCTTTGTTAGATTTTGGTAGCCTGGTTACTCTTATGAAAGCTGAATTGGTGAACCCCTTAAAGCCTATGGAGAAAATGGCTTGGGGATACTTGTATACTTGGGGATAGGATGCAGTTAAAATCCTGGCGGTCGGGATCCCGGCATTCAGAATCCCGACGCCGGAATCCCGACCGCCGAAATCCCGACACTTTCTCCCTCCGTGGGTGTCCACGACACCTCTGGAGGGAGAATAAATTAGAGTGCCGAGCGTAGCGAGGCACCGGGCCCGCTGCGTGGCGAGCACAGCAAGCCCGCAAGGGGGGGCGATCCACGTCCCCCCCTTGTCGGGATTTCGGCGGTCGGGATTCCGGCGTCGGGATTTTGAACTGAATCCCTTGGGGATATACGGTATAAAGTTACTGTGAAGCTAAACATGCAGTGTGGTTCTGCTGAAGTCTCTGTAGGTTTGTTTCCTGACTTAATGTATGATACAATATTGGGGAGAGAGACTTTACCCACTTCTGAAAGCTGTGGGAAAGCCAATTTGTTACAGAAATAAATAACCCAATACCGTTTGAGAATGTTACTAATACAGTGGTGACAGTGGGAGTGCCTTCTGAGTCTGAAATGTGCCACACAATAGTTCCCTTTCATGCTATGCCACACAGTAGTAGTGCTCCTTAATGCATATTATTATGACATTTTGAATGGGCTTAAAAAAACTGATACACAAAACAAATACATATAGGGGGACATTTACCAAAATGGATTCGTAGAAAAAAGGTGTATTCGTAGGGAGAAATACACCTTTTTTTTACGAATTTGTATTTTCGGGATTTACAATCCCAAAAATACAACAATTCGTAGTCCTAAAGATGGAACATTCGTATTTGTATTTACAAATACGAATGTCTACACCATCGATAGGATACGACAGAAATCACCATTCAAAAGAATGGTGGTTCCTGATGTACTAAGCAGCCGTACTGATAATACGGCTGCTAAGTGTTGTGAAACACCCACGCAAATACGACAGAAAAATAGAACACCATTTTCCTGTCGTATTTGCGTTTTAGCCTGCACGGATCAGTCAGATCCGTGCAGGCTTCAGTGTAAAAAAATAGAAAAATAAAATAAAAAAAAATAAAAAAACAGCGTGGGGTCCCCCCCACAGCTGTAACCAGCACCAGGCTGAAGGAGCCGGGGCCGGTAATTAAAAATCAGGGAACCCGACAAATAGGGGTTCCCCGATTTTTAACAACCAGCCCCAGGCTCCAGGTCCGGGGCTGGTTCCCAAAATACGGGGGACAAAATGACTAGGGGTCCCCCGTATTTTATGAACCAGCCTCAGGCCAAACCAGCCAGCAGGGTAATGTCACAGCCGGGGGACACTTATGATATAAGGTCCCGCGGCCAAAACATTAACCCTACCGACCAGTCAGCCTGGCCAGGGGCCCTGGGGGAGTGGGGACCCCCCCAATGAAGGGGTCCCCCCCTCCAGGACTTACCTGACCAGGCTGAAGCCTGGTGCTGTCCCCGATGCCCCTGGGCGGTGGGCATCGGGCTGATTCAAGTGTAAAAAAAAGATTAAACTATTGTTTTTTACTGTGGCACTACAAGTGCCAGCAAGCCTCCCCAGCAAGCTGGGACTTGGAGCACCACAAATCCCAGCCTGCTGGGCATTAAAGGGCCCGCTGGCACTTGTAGTTCCACAGTTAAAAAAATAGTACACAAAACACACTGACACACATTTTAAATAAAACTTGAATACATACAAAGCCCACACATACTAATACTTACCTATCTTCTTCCCGTAGGTAGCCCTGGTCCTGATGTCCTGATGTCCTGTGTCGTCTTCTGGTCCATGTCGACGTCGCTGTCCATGTCGGCGATGGCGTCCCCGTCCGGATCCGACGAAATCCATGGAGGAAGCTGTGGAAGGAAACCATACTCACCTGTCCCAGCGCGACGTAGTCCAGGTAAGTGTCTTGGCAAAAAAACAAACCGAACACCCGAAACCAGACCGGACAGAGGGAGCCGCACGGTGTTTGTTTACATCGTGCGGCTCCGCCTCCCGAATGCCGCTATTGGCCGCCTTGCGGCCTAGCGGCTCCTGATTGGCCGCTAGGCCGCAAGGCGGCCAATAGCGGCATTCGGGAGGCGGAGCCGCACGATGTACACAACACCGTGCGGCTCCCTGCTGTCCGGTCTGGTTTCGGGTGTCGGTTTGTTTTTTTGCTAAGACACTTACCTGGACTACGTCGCGCTGGGACAGGTGAGTATGGTTTCCTTCCACAGCTTCCTCCATGGATTTCGTCGGATCCGGACGGGGACGCCATCGCCGACATGGACAGCGACGTCGACATGGACCAGAAGACGACACAGGACATCAGGACATCAGGACCAGGGCTACCTACAGGAAGAAGATAGGTAAGTATTAGTATGTGTGGGCTTTGTATGTATTAAAGTTTTATTTAAAATGTGTGTCAGTGTGTTTTGTGTACTATTTTTTTAACTGTGGAACTACAAGTGCCAGCGGGCCCTTTAATGCCCAGCAGGCTGGGACTTGTGGTTCTCCAAGTCCCAGCTTGCTGGCACTTGTAGTGCCACAGTAAAAAACAATAGTTTAATCTTTTTTTTTACACTTGAATCAGCCCGATGCCCACCGCCGAGGGGCATCGGGGACAGCACCAGGCTTCAGCCTGGTCAGGTAAGTCCTGGAGGGGGGGGACCCCTTCATTGGGGGGTCCCCACTCCCCCAGGGCCCCTGGCCAGGCTGACTGGTCGGTAGGGTTAATGTTTTGGCCGCGGGACCGTATATCATAAGTGTCCCCGGCTGTGACATTACCCTGCTGGCTGGTTGTGCCTGGGGCTGGTTCTTGAAATACGGGGGACCCCTAGTCATTTTGTCCCCCGTATTTTGGGAACCAGCCCCGGACCTGGAGCCTGGGGCTGGTTGTTAAAAATCGGGGAACCCCTATTTGTCGGGTTCCCTGATTTTTAATTACCGGCCCCGGCTCCTTCAGCCTGACTGATCCGTGCAGACTGCCAGAAACATTCGTATTAGCGGCCGTATATATGGCCAGCTAATACGAATGGTTACACCATCGGAGGGTTACAAAGCAGTCGTATCTGACTGCTTTGTAATTTCCCCTCCGGAACACGACTTTGCATACGACTAAAACAGTCGTATGCAGCCGTAGGGGAAATACCAATACGAAAAACTAGGTTTTTCATATTGGTAAATTTCCCCCATAGTGTGTATGTGCATGGAGGCACACGTGATTCAAATCACCAATGGGAGCCTCTTAAACTGAGAACGAGGCTTAAAGACGCACTGGAATGCATACATATGCGTTCCAAACAGGAATGAGGCTTAGTTATACCACACGGCGCACGTGCATACCCAGCGGGGAGCACTATTTAAACTAAGATACAGTGATACAGTGATATACACTTCAGGTTGGCCGATTTGGAGGCGGAGAAACGCGTTAAGTAGTCCCACACAGGTGCTAACCCCACTGCCGCCTCGCTCACAATTTTGTAGAAGAACTCTGAAAGGCTGCATTGCATCAAGCAGGGAATCAGTAGCCGGGACGCCACTATCCCCGCTGCTTCCCCCGCCGTCGCCACCGGTCCCCCTCGCTGCCCTGCCCCCCCCCCCCCCCCTGAACTGGGCAGCGTCTCCCTGAAGCGGAGACGGGCAGGGAGATGCTGCCCAGCCGCCGTGATACTGGGACCCGCGTGCGCATGAGACAAACGTGCGTCCCAGTCTTTATCGCCGGTGCTCGCCAGTGGAAGGGATCTGGCCAGCGCCTGCCAAGGATGAGCCCAGCTCCATCTGTAAAAAGGCATTCAGTCGGGAGGCTGGCAAGGTTATAGCTCATATGAGCTTCATTAATCCTTGTGTTTTTCCATTGACTGAACATTACTCTGCATAATCTTCAAAGCATGCATGCTACTAACAACTAACAAACAGAGCTGTGAGAGAGCTGACTGATTGTTTTCTGCTGCTTTCTTTTTCATAATAACAATGGAGCATCAACAGTTGCAATAATCTACCTGTGAAATACCCTTTAAAGCAACAGCTATAGTGAAAGTTATAGTAGTTTTTATTGTCTAATACCGGCCGGTTATTTGTGTGTGATTTGTATAAATGTATTGATAATATTATTAAATAATATTTTTAATTTGAGTACCTGGATCAGCGCTGTCTTTAAATATCTTTCTGCTTTCTGGTAACACTCAAGGGGTGGAGTATTCCCTTGGTAGAGACAGCAGTAGATTCAGGGGAGTTTTAAAACAAACTCTGTCATCTTCTATTTTTTGTATATTATGACACACAGCAGTGTACCTTATTCAATTTATGCCACACAGTTTATAGCACATTATGACCCTTATTCAAGTTCATTCGTTCGCATGCACACACGCACGCAGTGTTACACTTGATAACAGCACGTACGCATCTTGCAGAGTCACGCCTATAGGGCTTGCGAACTCATGCGTTCGCACCCATACTAAAAAGGGTGTGGCCTTTCATTGCGTGCAATTAAAACTGCTCGCACGCGCCAACACATTTTCACACGCACCCCAGTGTGCATGCGAACATGCTCTTGTCCCTAATATATATGTTGCATATGTGAGTTGACACATGTCGACTAATGTTGACAGTGCAAACATGCTACACATGGCAGAGTGAAAATGTACATAAAGGTATGTTATATAAGGGCAATTAATAAATGTGTTAAGTGCATTTGTGGCCTACAATTCACCTTACCATAATAATTTAAATGTGTCTGCTAACACTTGTTTGGTTTTGTGATGCAAACTGAAGTGGAGCAGAGTTAAATGATTGTCACAATCAACCAATAATTGGTCACAATGGTGTTCAGGTGCTATTGATTTCCCCATTTCGCTACTGTGTTTTAAGCGTACGAATGAGCAGTTCACAAGAAGTATGGTGTGCGAAACTGAAAACCTGCTTTGAGCTTGCGAAAGTTTTGGAGTTTGTGTGGGAACAATCCCTGTTGCAGTCATGCGAAAGCAAACCCACCACTCGAAGTGAACGCCCACATGTACGCCCATGTGTACGCCCAGTTTTGCTCATTATACTGGACGCGCCCATCCAAACGCCCACATCACGCCTACTAGCTAAACCTTCGCTCGGACGACAGAAACCGCTTGGAAGATTGCTTGTGAATAGGAATTTCGCAGTTTGCACATGCGCATTGCGTACACTGCACATGCGCAATGGGAGCAGTTGGGTGATACATGCGAATTCGCATGCGAACGTGTCAATGTGAATAAGGGCCTATGTCACACAGTAGTATTGCCCCTTACCCATTATAGTCCCTTTACTTTCTTTATTATCTCACAGTTTTTCCATTATGATACTCTCTGTTTCTCCTGACTCTCAATCTCACCTAAGCTTCATCTTTCTTCTACCTTTCGGTCTTCTTTTCTTTTTCTATATTTTCACATTACTTTGTTATATTATATACAGTACTTGGTACTTGTTTCCTAGCCTAGTGCCCAATATTTTCATCTTATGGCATCTTATGTGATCGCATCGCATTGCATGCCATATAGCCGCATACAATGCATGCGATGCGATGGTATACAATTTTTTATTGTACAACCACCCTAATGGGTCCTTACAATGTTAAATGGTCCCCCATACTCAACGCCACCCCCACAATCAAGGGCAACCCAAGGTGTGGTGAGCGCAGCGAGCCCGCGAGAGGCGGCGGTGCGCGTCCTCTGACCTTTTCATACCCCCACTATCCACGTCGGCGTGGAGTTGATTATAGATAGTCTGGCGAGCGCAGCGAGCCACCGAGCCGGAAGCATGGCAAGTGAAGCGAGCCCCCTGAGGGGACACGGATTACTTTACATGTATTGCGCGTCCCCTCACGGGGCTCGCTTTGCTCGCCACGCTTCGGGCTCGTATTCCACGTCTCCTCGTGGGGCTCGCCACGCTTCCATCATGGTGGCTCGCTGCGCTCGCCACACTATTTAAAATCAACTCCACGCCAACGTGGATAGTGGGGGTATGAAAAGGTCAGAGGATGCGTACCGCAACCCTTTGCGGGCTTGCTGCGCTCGCCACGCTTCGCGTTGATCGTGGGGGTGGCGTTGAGTATGGGGGGCCATTTAACATTGTAAGGACCCATCAGGGTGGTTGTATAATCAAAAATCGAATACGATCGCATCCTATGCCATTGTATTTTATTGTACAACATCGCGTCGCATACCATCGTATACGATATTTAGTGTTATGATATGCAATGTGATGGGCGCCGTGCTAGGAAACAAGTACCCAGTACTTAATTAGGTACTTGTGTACTTTCATGGCTCCCATCGCATGCCATCGCATGCCATATGTAGTGGCATGCGATGGCATGCGATGGGATGCCATTTTTGCAGTTGTAAGCATTTTTAAATCGCATGCGATCGCATCGCATGCGATCGCATGCAATTTTGAACAGAAATGCATTAAAATGCATTGAAATTAGTATCAAACATGTTCAATGGCCCCCAAATGTCATTTTTCAGGCTGTACCACCCCCACTATCAACGCAAACCCGAAGCGTGGCGAGCGTAGCGAGCCCGCGAGGGGCGGCGGTACGCGTCCTACGACCTTTTCATACCCCCACTATCCACGTCGGCGTGGAGTTGAGAATAGAAAGTGTGGCGAGCGCAGCGAGCCACCGAGCCCGAAGCGTGGCGAGCGCAGCAAGCCCCGCGAGGGGACGCGGACACCTGTGAAGCCCGCGAGGGGACGCGTATACCTGTGAAGGTATCCGTGTCCCCTCGTGGGGCTCGCTGCGCTCGTCACGCTTCGGGCTCGGTGGCTCGCTGCGCTCACCACACTTTCTATTCTCAACTCCATGCCGACGTGGATAGTGGGGGTATGCCACCCGTCGCGGGCTCGCTGCGCTCGCCACACTTCGGGTTCGCGTTGATAGTGGGGGAGGTGGTACAGCCTCAAAAATGACATTTGGGGGCCATTGAACATGTTTGATACTAATTTCAATGCATTTGGATGCATTTCTGTTAAAAATCGCATGCGATGCGATCGCATGCGATGCGATCGCATGCGATTTTTTGCTATGCGATGGACATCGTGGGAGCCGTGATTTTACACAAGTACCCTTAATTATTCTCTTTGCGTTTCTCTATTCTTCACCTTGAAGATACAGCTGCCCTGCAACCTGTGCCTGCTGGCCAGTGAGTGTTTTCTTGATCAGCATTGGCACTGTGTGGTAGTGTTAATAGAAGCTGCGGCTCATTAAAGACCCTGCTATTGCTCGTGACCAGATGTAATGAGCCACCGCGGCTCATCTTCTACTGAAACCCCGTTCAGTGCTAGGTGACCTGTTCTTACCCAAACTTCTGGCTAGCAACTTCTTGCGTTGCCAGATATCGGAGATGTCTGGCAGCCACAGGAGTTTCAATTAGCCAGACATGCAGCACAGCAGCAGCAAACAATTTTCATTAAGAAGGGCTGGACTGGGTAGACTCCTGCTGATTGGCCACTTCCACCTTTATATTCATGTATGCTCTGCCATAATATGACAGTTATAGCTTCTGTCTAGTAGCATTTGTCCTGGCTACTGCTCCTGTCTTTGTCTGTGTCTTAGGGTCTGTACAGTTGTATCATCCAGGTCCGTGTTATCCTGAGTATCTGGTCTGTCACCATCCACCAGGAAATCCTTCAGAGCAGTTACCTCGGAGACACAGACAGCACTGATTCTGAAGACTAATTAAGGAAATAGAGGTTTCCAATTATATTAATTAGTCAGTAATTATGCACCTTATGAAACTGCATTTTGCAACTGACAGAGAGCCATGTATTAATATTGGTGAGTACAGTATGTGTTATTGTGTATGTTAGTGTAAGTATGGGTTAGTCTGTGCATATGTATTAATGTGCATATATTTATGTGTGTGTTTGTGGCCCACAGTGTGTGTGACTCTCCATGTAGTGCATTCCCCCCTCCTTATACACAGTTGCTGATCACTCCGCAGCCTGGATCATTGGGTCCATTGGGTCCACAAATGTCCGCCGCCTTCTAGGGGACAAGTCGTACTAGACCTCTAGTATCTGTGAAGGTAAGGCAGCGTGCCCAGCACTACTCGGAAGTGCAGATTCCGGGAGCACTGATGCATTTGAGCAGTAACCCCCTAACAATGAGGAAGACAAGCCCTGGCAATGAGCACGAATATCCCCTGGCAATGAGCATGTAACTCAGGCAATGAGCATAAGTAAACTCAGGCATGTGCAAATAACCCCTGGCAACGAGCATGTAACTTTCTAGGAGAGGTGTGGTTGTCCGCACAGACTACTACTATCATTTGTGTAATCAGTGTTTTCCAGATTTTATTTATGTATTCTTAATCTATTGATGGATTCTGGAGGTGCTCCCTGGGAATATTATTAGTACAAATTGAAAAAAGGAAGAAAAGATTCCCAATTCGGGGCACTCATTAAACTGATTTTTGTGTAGTATTCCTATGGAGAGTTTCCACCAACAATTTCATTATTAAAATATAACTTTTAATTAATTCTATCTAAAATGCTGAAAGCCAGCGAAGTGTAGACAAACATGTATAAGTGCAAAAATAAGAATAAAGTGATTAAAAAACGAGCATGTAACCCCTGGCAATTTGGCAACAAGAAACCCCTGGGAAAGAGCACTTAGGCAAAAAAATTATTATTATAATTAATGTATGGGGAGGTACTGTACTTTATTATGCATTAGCCTAGGGCGGATGGAACCCTTAACCCTTTTAGTACCAACATCTCTGTGAGAGATGTTCAAAATATCTGCTTAAAATCCCAGCATCTCTCACATTTGTTATACACATTCAAATAAAAAAAATGTGTACAAAAATAATATATTTCCTATATATGGTAAAACATTACAGGTCATTATAGTGAAAACAAATGTTTGCTTGGCAAGTTTTACACCTATTTTGACAAATTCACTTGGCACTCAAATGGTTAATCAGGCCCTGGGTATACATCGCCGAGCATGTATTATACCTCTCTAAACCTCACTTTGAACTGAATTCCCTCCTTAAAGTTTGTTCAATTTCTCTTTTATTTAACATATGAATTATGCTTTTGTTTTCCGGTACTATAAATGTACATTATTATTTTTCATCTGTGCCATAGGCGCCTCTGCTTTGATCGGGTACACCGATTGGATGGGATCTAAGAATTTAACTAATGCAGAAAGATGTAATTTGAATAATTTTGTTTATCAAATTCCTAAACTGCTTTCTGTCTGAAAGTGCACAAATTACCTGGCACGCTGCGTTTTTGGATTACATTATACATATACCCCAAGGGAAGTGGTTGTGGAATAAAATGTAGAAAGTGGTTATAAAAATGTGTGGTTTTATCTTAACCTTAAAAACATCTCAAGTTATTGGGATTAGCCATTGCCGCTTTCCTGCATGCCTTCAATTAGCTGCATAAAAGAAAAACCCACAGCTTTAGGACTGAAAATAGATGGACTGAAGTGACGCAGATTCCATTAGATGAAAGAGCAGATTTCAGAAGTCTAATTAAAAGCAACTGAGAAACTAGTATTCGATACAGCGTTTACTCACCTGAACAAATAAACTCAGAACTGAAACGGGACTTTAACACAGAGATGTGGGAAGGAGGCAAAGGTTTTCACTCAGGTCACAGGAAGGCCCAGCTATGGGAGAACACTAAATCTGTATGTTTCTCCACTGCTTGGAGTCAATGGAAGTTCAGTCAGTGAGATGAGGCCAACAACACCAAGGGGGTTATTTTTATAAAAGTGGAGTTACTAATACATGGTCTTAAACTGTATAAAATATTAATATATAATGTTATGCTTGATAATTTTTTATATACTGGGGCTGAAGCAATGTTCGGAAAGTGGGTATTAGTAATAAAAAACGTACACAGAAAAATACTGTACTGCTGTGTATCTCCAGCACTGCACTCCTCTGCATCAATAGCATATGCACTTGTTTTACCCATAGTAGCCAATCACATTCTGTCTATCATTTTCTAGGATGCAATAGATGCAATTAGTAATATCTACAGATTGGTGTTGGAGGAGATCAGTTATAATAAGTTTGAGTTAGCGGAGGTGTTTTTTCATCCATTTTCGCCCATAGCATTGATTCATTCCCCAAAAAATATGATACCCACAGATATGTTTACTTCAATATTATTTAAAGATACATATAATACAGGGGTCAGTACTAATAAAAAACTGAAAAGAACTTTGCTGTGTCAAAATTTAACACAATTTTTTGAGGTGGAGAGAGAGGGGTATAATCTCAATAAGAGATGTTTTTGATCCTGGTGGTAAGATGTTATCGTTCACTGAGCTAAAAGATACATTTAGATTGGAACAAATCAACTTCTATATGTATCTTCAGACTAGGAATTATATACAGACACAGATACCACCCATGGAAGAAGCAGATTCCATGGATCCTATCAAAAGATGAATGACTATAACAGGTTCGGTTAAATATCGTCTTTCTCTGTATTATAATTTGTTACAAAATACCAGTTTTATTAGTAAATGAAAGGGATTTATTATCAGATGGCATAGAGACATACCAGACGTCCTAAGTGGGAACTGGTGATGAGAAATTGTATATATACCTAGAAGTATCTACACTCAGCATTACTGCAGGAGGTATATTTAAGACATTATCTAGGGCCTCATATGGTGCCGGGGGAATCAGACAGGTGTGTTTAATGCAGTAAAGTTACAGCTTCTTTTTTCCATAATTTTTGGAGTTGCAGAAAAATAGCATTGTTCTGGAATAAGGTGATAAACTTCATACAGTATATAGAGTGTTTTCCTTAAGACTTTTCAAGAGGTCACAGGACTGTATCTTTCATGTTCAGGGATGTGATCTGGACAGGAGAGCCATTCTCCCTGATATTGAGACAGGTATTATTAGGTTGTTGTCACGAGACGAATGCCTTAGGCGTGGGCTTGGACAAATGTATGAATCAAGGAGGCTTGAGTTGACCCTTGTACATATATGGCACCGTAGTGCACCCAGAGGCAGGCAGTAGGCAACGATAAAAGTACAACCAGATTTATTGAAGCAGATGGTAAACAAGAAGATTGTACTTGGCAACGGGCAGAGAGTAACTTATCCAGAATGGTATGCAATGATTTATGGAAGACAGGTATTATTTGTGCAGTGCAGAGCACTGATGAAGTCCATACATGGCAATAAGCCAATAACCATGCAGAGGCAATATGTTACTTGGAGTTGTCGGGAATTGCTGATGACTATGAATGCCGGTGATAGCAATGATGGCTGGAATGATGGTTAGAACATCGACTGGAATGCTGAGATGCAGAACGATGGCTGGAACATTGAATGTTGAATGATGATTAGAACATCTATGGAATGCTGAACGATGGCTGGAACATCGAATGCTGAACGATGATTAGAACATCGAAGGAATGCTGAATGATGGCTGGAACATCAAATGCTGAACGATGGCTGGAACATTGACTGGAGCTAGGCAAGGAACTGCTAAGGTGAGTATCCTATACTGGACACTGGATCACAGGAGCTGGAATACCGGGAATAGCAGGAGACAATTGACAATTGAAGCACTAGCAATGAGTTCTGGATTTCCCAGCATACATATACCCATCTGATCTGGGCAACTCATGTTATAGACCTGTTCAATAATGACAAAAGATTTTCACAATAATTTCAAAATGCAACACCTACTGTTTTTTGTTAAATGTCATGTGTTTACTTGTAGGTGATGATGTGTTTGTTGCTTATTTTTTTTTTAAATTAGCCTAATTCAGTATGAGTTGGAGTCTTTCAAATAATCACAAAACTGCAAATACGAAGACTAGCATGCGGGGGGGGCAACCAACACAGGGCAAGGCCGTGCTGCATGAATTTGCATTTGCATTGCTATTATACGAGCCATTACAGGCTGTCCCGCAAATGGTCTGGACACACCTGCATAGTCTGTTCCAGGCCACGCAAAGGTGCGCCGGTGGTCCGTTGCCCCCTCTATTGTGTGATTGTATTTCTATAATGCGACTGCAACGTGCATGTGCACATTACAGAAAATCTTCTAATAGCAATTTTCAATAATCAGTGATGGCTGCTGAATTAGCCTCAATATGTGGTTTACTTTAGGTGTTTATTATGTTAAAAATTGTGTTTTAATGGTAAATGTACTGAAGGTATCAACAATGACAAAAACCTGATGTTGGCCATAGAAATCAAACAGATTTTGTCTATCATTTCTCTTTTGTAAACTACAAAATACTATACAAAACCTCTTCTCAGTTTTAGAAACATTAGTACATTTATCCGGGTGTGGATAGTTTGGTCTACAACAACTAGGTCGACACCACTAGGTCGACATGCAACAAGGTAGACATGGGTTAAGGTCGACTTGATTCTAGGTCAACATGACAGGACGACACAAGCATTAAGTCAACGTGGACTAGGTCGACAGTCAAAAGGTCGACATGGGGTTTTCACTGTTTTTTTACCCGAATATCGACACAGTCGACATGGACACAGTTTGAAGTGCATTGCTCGCTTCGCTCGCAATGCTTCAGGCACGGTGCCTCGCTTCACTTGGCACACTATTTTATTCTCCCACCACGCCCTAGTGAATGGTAGGGCATGAAATACCACCTGTCGACACATGTTGGCTCGAAAAACCTTTGACTGTCGACCTAGCATGTGTCGACATAATGCCTGTGTGTCGACATAATGTCATGTCGACCTAGACCCATGTCGACCTTGACCAATGTCGACCTTGCTGCATGTTGACCTAGTGGTGTCGACCCAATGCTTGTTGACCTAGTTGTTGTAGACCTAATGACCGTATCCCATTTATCCCCAGGTATACATACTGGATGAGATTTAATAGGATGAGAGATTCAGAAAGTAAGAGATTTGGGAAGAAATCTCCAGTTTTTTAAAACAGAAATCATTTACACTGCAAAATCAAACTGGTTTTGCAGTGTAAATGATTGCGGCTTTTAAAAAAAATGGAGATTTCTTACCAAATGTTTCATTTCTGAATCTATCATCCTATTAAATCTCACCCCATGTGTTTCTCTGTATATACTGTAGCATTGGTGCAATTGTTCGGGTTCACCACACAGACCAGTATGATGAAAAAGTCTAAATGTGTTTTTGTTGGCATGGATTGTTTTTGGTTGATGTGAAATTTTGCTCACTTATTGAAGTGTATGCTATGTAGTAAACAAGTTAAACACAGACTCTTTGAAATGGAGTTGACTATAACACTGTCAATTTGTTAAAAATGGCATATTACATAATATTAAGGCTTGTGTATACACAAAATCCCCATGCTAATTTGTTACTGTTAGTGATGACTATGCTGGGACTTGTAGTACCAGACATTCAGACAATTGTAAAAAATTGTAAATTTGTAGTTATGCCTTGTTATTGGTAAATATGTTTGCATGTCAGTAATAATATTTATAATGTTTTAATTTATTTTGGTAAACCAAAAAAAATGGGCTTCAAAAGTGTTACCAAAGTGTTGGTTGTGTATAGTGTTTGAAAAATACACAAGACATCAGCTGACATGTTTTGTTTTAAAGCTTTGCTTTACAGTACAGTATATAGGAGGCTGAAGATAACATTAAATTAATCAGAAATGCTATATACATTGTTAATGTGGTAAATGACTATACAAGCTACAAATGTCTGGTTTATAAAGGAATATCTACACAGGTGTATAGAGGCCCATTTCTAACAACCATCACTCCAGAATTCTAATGGTACACTGTGTTTGCTAATCGCATTAGAAGACTAATGATTAAAAAACCCTTGAAAACCCTTGTGCAATTATGTTTGCACAGCTGAAAATGGGTTTGCTCATTAGAGAAGCTATACAACTGTCCTTCCTTTTAGCTAATAGTATAAAAAGCAAAAAGACTAAAGGCCCATACACATTTGAAGATTATCTTCCAATCTGGCAGGTTGGAATGAAAACCTGGACATTTTTGGGAGCATATGACAATTGGCCATTTGCTCCTAAACATGGAAACAGACTCAAATTTGTCCCACAGACAAATTGGTCAATTTAAGGCACATGATATAGAAAACTCCAGGTGTATTTCCTTGTGTGTGTGTGTGTGTGTGTGTGTGTGTGCTGCTGCTGCTGCAGTGAGTCATATGATCCAGGTATATTCATTCCATACTTCCTGGTTCTGTGTGTGCTGCTGCTGCTGCTGCTGCAAGCTGCAGCCAATCAGCAGCCACCTGGGGGGATATAAGCCAGCCTTCCAGAGTCCTCCTTTCCACTGAACATCTTGTCAGTTCTCCTGCAAGTTCTTCAGTGTCAACTCCAGGACTCCAGGCTTACACTAGAGATCCGGATACCCGTGTCCTGCTGTTACCTGCTTGCTTACCTTGTTATTCCACTGCTGCCACAAGACTTCACTATTCCATCACTAGTGTGATCCTGCTCTCTGAGTTCAGCCTGAACCTGGTCAGAGGGCCAAGACCTGGCCTCCAGTCGCAGCAAAGTCCATATTCCCTTGCGGGGTCACTGGTGAAAACTACTGACCGCTTAGACTCTGCGCCTCTGCCTTGGGCCTCACCAATTCTCTGTGCTTCCCATAGGATATCATCACTGCATCCTAGTGCATGAGTTCTAAATACCTGAAACCACCTAGCTTCCAGTTCCCTGCGCCCTCCACTGGCTCACCCAAGTCATTACTAGGAACACAACCAGACAAGCCCGTGACACATACCCAGTGATGCCTCTGATCTCCGCATGTGTGTTCCCGGCTGCTGGTGCCTCCATGGTATGCAGCCATGTCTAGAAGCAACTCACAGGATTTAGGCTGGCTCGTGACCAGTAAGTATTAGGGTTCTTAAAGTATCATCAGCGGCTTCCTCAGAACGAATAAAAGTAAGCAACTCTCTCCGAATCAAATAGGATTCCAAGCACCCTTCGCGCATGCACCGTTTGGTGTTACTAAGCCTTTCTTTCTATCTGAACAGCAAGTAGTCAAGGTTATTTGGTGCTTGCAAGCCTCCTTTTCATGTGTATTAATACTACTGTCACAGCTAAGGTTAATTGTGAACCTGGACTAGGACGAGCTGCCAGTGGGCTGTGGTAGCGAGAACAGAAGTTAGCCGGTTCCAGTGGCGGATTCAGGGGGGGGCACCCGGGCACGTGCCCCCCCTGTCATTTATTTTGTATCTGAGGACCAGGGCTTTCCAACGAGCCCAGCCCCGTGTCTCTAGTCCCCCGGGAACCGGAGATATTGCCTGGCAAACCTGTAACGTTTTTTCCCCATAGGATAATATGGGACCCGTCAATTCCAACCCCCACCCGGTTCCAACGGCTGCCAGTTCCCGTCCTGGCATCTCAGAAGCTGGTGGTTGATATCATTCAATTCCAAATCGCTGGGTCTTCAATATGATACCAGGCTGGTCCAAATCGGTCAATCGGTTCCAGAGATAATGCGTGTAAACCGAATTTTTTATTTTTGAAATGTAATTTCATGGCTGTTCATGATTTTGAGGGCAGATTACTCTGGAACCAAACGTTCCAGGTTCACTGGACCAAAATCATTCAAAGCCAACTCAAAAGTTCTTCAATATAATACTTGTCTCATGTAAATGGGTCAGTTGGTTCCAAAGATATAGCTGGTTAAATGAGATAACTGATTAAAGGGGGGAGGGGTGGTTTTCTCTCCCTCTCACACCAGAAAATGCAGGGACTAGGCTGGTGTAAAAGGGGCCAACCTGGGAATGCATTTTCTGGTGTGAAAGGGGTATTATTTCAAATAGCCGGGACCTGCAGTGCTCTGAAT
Source organism: Crinia signifera (assembly GCF_055691185.1). NCBI lineage: Eukaryota > Metazoa > Chordata > Amphibia > Anura > Myobatrachidae > Crinia > Crinia signifera. Next base: position 129,367,028 of record NC_139221.1, on the reverse strand, counting down.
ACAGCCAGGCTCTGCCACTGTCAGTGGCTATCACTTCTGCCTGGCGGCGGCTGTCCCCCATTTACCATGAGCATGTATTCCCCCTTGGCAATGAGCATGTAATCCCACATGGCAACGAGCATGGAACCTCTGGCAATGAGCATGGAACCCTTGGCAATGAGCATGTAGAGAAGCAGCACTTATGTAGCATAATTTTTAATAGGCATTATGGTGTTTGGCATAACACATAATGGACATTATGGCGTGTAACTTAACGTGTAATGGACATTATGGTGTAAATGTTTAATAAGCGCCTTTGGTGGACAATGTCCCTGTTTATGAAGTGTATTGTGAATTTTGGCTTAATCTGTGTGGCATTATGTGAATTCTGGCTAAATCCATGTGGCATTATGTGAATTTTGTCTCAATCCGTGTGGCATTATGTGAATTTTGGCTCAACCCATGTGGCATTATAAGAATTTATGTGAATTTTGACACAATCCATGTGGCATTATTTGAATTTTGGCTCAATCCATGTGGTATTATGTCAATTTTGACTCATTCCATTTTTGCATCATGTGTAAGGGGCAAGTATAATGGGGTCTAGTATTTTGTTGCATAATTTGTAGAAGTTGTATATGGTGTTGACACGCCCCCTGTTGAGTGGCCACACACCCTTTTCTGGAGCGCGACTTTGGCGCGCGCACAACTACATCCTTCACTTTTGTCGCCATGGTGGGCCTCCGTACTTTAAATGCCAGGGCCTATTTTTAATTCCATTCCAACCCTCTCCTGCCGCTCTCTTAACATGTACACTGGCACCATTAACACCGCCCCTCCCCCACCCAAACCCTTTTTTATCATGGTGCCCCCCCTGTCATTTTATCCTGGATCCGCCCCTGGCCGGTTCAATATAAGACTTACTTATAAGACGTGATGGTGAAGAAGTATATGCCTGGGATGATTAAGCAGATGCTGGGGATACCAGCCATGCAGGGTTTAGCTGAAAGCTTGCAAACCAAAATGATATTGAGCGCTGATTAATTTTATTCTGTACTGCGGCTGCACCAAAAAGGGGGATTACCTAAACCCCTTTAATAACTGAATGAACAAAAAAAAAGGAAGTATGGAGCAGCGCTGTAAGTATAAGGCCTAAAAAACCTTGTATGTGCACAACAAGTGTTGGGACTGTTACTAATATTTCCGCTACAATTACCACTAATATCTTTCATGCATGCTATTAACTATTAATCAGTCCTGAAGGGATGAGAATTGGACTAACCATTTATATGTTGTAAGTCATGTTTGTCTAATGTTGGCCACATTATTGTTATATTTTATATTATATTTTAAATAAATTTTCTATTATTCAGTACAGCGCTGCTCCATACTTCCTTTTTTTTAGCTGAAAGCTGTCAGCTGGATAGCTGATAGCTGGATTCTGGGGACACCAGCCATGCAGAATAGCTGTATACCTTGAAGCTGAGCAGGTTAACTGAATGATGTGAAGCTGAGAATGCCAACAGAGCAGGATGGTCAGATATCTTGAAGCTGGGAATGCCATCAGGGCAGGTTAGCTGGAAGACATGAAGCTGGGAATGCCATCAGAGCAGGTTAGCTGGAAGACATGAAGCTGGGGATGCCAGCAGAGCAGGTTAGCTGGAAGACATGAAGCTGGGGATGCCAGCAGAGCAGGTTAGCTGGAAGACATGAAGCTGGGGATGCCAGCAGAGCAGGATAGTTGGATGATTTGAAGCTACAGTAGTGATGCCACCATCCTGGAGTCGCTTTTTCACTGTAGACAATGACACTGGCGTTTTGCAGCATACTCCAAATTGCAAAAAATATGGCAGCACAACAATTTGCACAGGCCTCCAGCAGTTTCCAGGGACACCACACCTATAGCAACATCAATGACATCCCCACAAAGAAATTCAGCCTGCTTGCCCAGCATATTCACTACAGCTGCCACGGGCTGTAAGCAGGGCCAGTGTAAGGCTTCTCAGCACCCTAGGCAAAACTTCAACCTACTCCCCCCTACCTCCCCCCAAAATATTTTTTTTTAAATCATGTGGTCCTCCAATCTCCCCTCCCCCCCAGGAAGGTGGCCAACTCCCCTGCTTTCCCTGGAGGTCCTCTGCACCCTCCCATTATCACCCACAACAGAGTACAAGGACGAGGGGGCAGCAATGTAGGAAGTATGACTCAAGGGAAAGTATAGAGGTCTTAGAAGTTCCACAGCCGCCACCTACATTAAGTACAACAAGGAACCTCATAGACATCCTTGATTTTTTACAAAAAGGAAGGTTATCAAAGACTCCTCCACTGGCGCCGAAAGATACGTCCCTATAGATAAAGGGGCGGTCCTCTTCTCCGAAATAACTAGGGAAAGCTGATTTGAGAAATACCGTACGCCCCTCTTGGGGTGAAAGGGTTCCTCTTCTCCGAGTCTAGAGAGCTCAAAACACAGGTCCCCAGGGTGGCCGTCACACTGATACTGGGTTAGGGATGCTTGCGTCGCTTTAAGGCCGTTTGTGATGGAGAACTAGGATATTATCAAAGTTCTCAAAAAGGCTTGAAACTGAGCGGGATTAATCCCGGGATGACTAAAAGTCCACGCTCGGTCCAGGTGCCGGTCTGCAATGCCAAAGAGGGTCCACAGTCCTTTTGGAGAAGGTCCAAACCAAACACACTCCAAACGCGTTTTCGATTGCTGCCTGCAATCTTTCTCAAGGAGATAGTGTGTGGACCAAACACTACACCTTAAATACCCCTCCCATCCGATGAAAAAGAAGAAAAACTATGACAGCATAATGCTGTCCAATCACCGTCTGGTACCGGACTTCCGGTTTGCCCGAACGGCAACATCCGCATCTGTGGAGCGCAACATGCGTTCCACCTGAATATGGGCTCACTGGCCGGATATGGTGTCCCTGGCCGAATATCATACAGCGTGTACATTTAATCTCCTGGCCGAGTAGTGCTGTAAATGGTGTGGAGCGCAACGTGCGTTCCACCCATTGTTGATGTCCTGGCCGGATGTGACGTTCCGCTTGCAGGTTTCCTAGCCGGATGTGGCGGTATCCGGAAGATGGTGTGGAGCGCAGCGTGCGTTCCACTCGCTGTTGGTTTCCTGACCGGATATGACATCGCGCTTTCAGGTCTCTTAGCCGGATATGACGATTTCCGGAAGGATGGAACGCAAATAATGTTTGTTTGCGTTCCAGAGATCCTCTGTTCTCCAAATATATGGCGCGATGTCTCTGTCCCATATGTTTTAGTGGAGCATTCTGCCATATAGGTTTCCTGATGTACTAGGAAAATATGGGGATAACTCCATTTACTATGATCAAAAGAACGGGACAGTATTAGTAAAGAATTTGCATGGATCAAATTGCAAACAATAAATAAGAGATAAAATGAAGAATAAAAGCAATATAAAAGACATAAAAAGCAGATATGATAAGAACAGTTTTTTTTCCTAAAAAAAGGCTAAAATGATTTGATACAGAACAAAGTGACAGTGCAAAAAGTGACAGTGCAAAAATTTCATAGGAACCATTTGACCTCGAAGTCGAGGTTCAGCCCCCCTGGTTTGAGAGTATTGAAATTGTAGATGCACTTCATCTCTTCCTGTGCCAAATGGGTAGCCAAATTTTTCGTTCTTACATTGCTAAACATTTGTTTAAAACCCATGAATCTGATGACATGCTTAGTGGATGAATTGTGTTTAAGTTTAAAATGGTGAGATAAAGAGTGGGATTCCAACCCCTTGCTGATGTTGTTGAGATGTTCAGCTAATCTCACTTTAAAAGGTCTGGAAGTCCGACCAATATAAAATAAATGACAAGAGCATTCAATGGCATAAATAATGTTCTTGCTGTTGCATGTTATAAATTCTCCAATTATATGTTGTATGCCATTTATGGTCAAGTCGTTGTATTTAGTGATGCCCTTATATTCGACCGTTCTACATCCCTTGCAATTGCCACACCTATGGAAGCCCTTACTAGCAATATTGCCCTGTGGTTTCGAAGTGATTAGTGCACTCCGGACCAATTTATTGCTGATATTGGGGGCCTTCCTGTAGATGAATCTCGGGTGTATTGGAAGGTGAGGACCAAGTATAGGGTCTTTTTGGAGAATATTCCAATGTTTCCTAAAAGAACGTTCCACTAATTTGTGTTGGGCATTAAAATTAGTAATAAAAGCTCATTTGTAGTCATCATTTGGTCGTGGTGGTGCGATCCTATCAGTTAGGAGGTCAGCTCTATCAAGATGATCAATTGCAGCAAGTTTGCTAGTAATGATGTTAGTGTCGTAGCCACTACTAATGAATTTTTTGGACATCGTAGTTACTTGTTCTTTATATACGGTATCATCACTGCAATTTCTTCGGACTCTCTTGAACTGGCCCCCTGGTATAGCATCCAACCACTGAGTTGATTTTTTAATTTGTAGACTTGGTGGCGCCCCCCCCCCCCCCCCCCCAGATCCCGGCGCCCTAGGCAGCTGCCTAAAGCTGCCTAGTGGTAGAGCCGGCCCTGGCTGTAAGGCCCCCATAGGGTGGGAGGCATAGCCTTAAGATGCGACCCCTAGTTGTATGCTTTGGGGATTTATTTTGTTTCTGTGCATGTTAAATACTGTCTACTTTATTTTTTCCCTATGATGTAGATTTCAGTTTGAACACCCCCCCCCCCCCAAATCTAACTCTCTTTGCACATGTTACTTTTGCCCCATCTACAGTGCACATGGTTTTATCCATTTGAGAAAAAAAAAGTGCTTTGTGATCAAGTCTGAATTAGGCCCAATGCTAACTAAAATAAGAAAATGTAATAAAAAAAATGATGTTTTTAACTAATAAAAAGGTTATGGATAAATGTATATGCTTCAAAATTACTAACCTGTATTTGTTGTTGCTGGATTTTATGGGATGGTGAATAAAATAACAGATGTAGTTTACATTTACAGCTATTTTTGAATCTACTGCATTTAATCTACTGCTGAAAAGTCATTTTACAGGAAAACTATTTTTACATTTATTTTTAAAATAAAAAAATAGTCGTACAGGTCGAGTATCCCGTATCCGAATATCCGTTATCCGAATTATTCCGAAATACGGACATTCCAGAAAGTGAAAAAAAAAATTTTTTTTGCTAAAAACTCACTGGGGACATATGTAACAGCATCACTGGGGACATGATATGTAACTGGCACTATATATGTGCAAGACAATGATTGCTTGGCATTCAAATTCAGTGCTGAGATAGTACACACATTTTGTTTCACGTTTTGAAACCTTGTTTTTTGAACAATTAAAATATGTTTGTGTGTATTTTATGTGGTAATAAAATATATTTGTGTGTATATTATGTGTTTATACAGCATAAATGCAAGATACTTCAAAATACATCATTGAAATATTAAAATATTCCGAAATACGGAATAATCCGTTATCCAAAATTCTCCTGGTCCCGAGCATTTTGGATACGGGATACTCAACCTGTATTATATTGAACACAAAATATTATTTTAGAAACTATATGTTCTTATAGGCATGATAATTGGGTTGTAATTGATGTGGAAGTACAGTATACACACATGTAAAACATGCCAGCCAAAAAGTTTTCTATTTGGGTTTGAAACTGGTTATTTTTCGTTCATGTTTAAGTAGTTTTCGGATGTGGATGTGAATACGAATCCTAAGTAAATTTGTCTGTTTTATGTTTCGTTTTAAGAAACCTGCAGAGTTTGTCCGATGATCTATATATATATATTTGTACATGTGTGTTGTGCTGTGATTTTCATTCATATTTAAGCAAACTCTACCGCGAAGGGACATGGATTACTTTACATGTATTGCACGTCCCCTTGCGGAGCTCGCTTTGCACACCACGCTTCGCTCGCCACGCTTCGCTCGCCACGCTTCGGCTCGTATTCCACATCCCCTAGCAGGGCTCATAGGCAACTATGGTGTGTTTATGTGCTGAATGTAAAGCTTGATGTGAAAAATGTGTACACTATAGGAATTGATGCACAGTGCAAACTATTTCAAGGATCGCTATGCAAATTGGCAAATGTTCAAAAGGTATTCAAGTGAAAATATTCTAGTACATTAACTTATTCAATGGACCCTTGAAACATAAATTATGGTTAACAGAATAATAATAACAGTCATGCAAAGGCTACATAAAGCAGCATAGTGTCAGAGAGCTAATGTTCTATTATGGTTGTGTGTAACCCCTAACTCAGGGGTTCCCAATCTTTTTTGATTCAGGGCACCCTAGAGAATCAGAATTTTTTTCACGGCACCCCTAGGTCCAAAAAAAAATATTTAGATTGGGTTTATATGCGATTCTTAGCGGCAGTTATGTGGTAAAGGGCAGGATTTGTTTCTGTTTGTACACATTCTATCATTGGCAGCCACCAGCACTGGTTTTGCTCATAAATAATTAACCATTAATAATTTGAGTTGGTCCTGCACCACCAAGCCGCGGCACCCCTGCATGTGTCCTGAGGCACCCCAGGGAGCCACGGCACACAGTTTGGGAACCACTGCCCTAACTCAATAATTTCCCACTTCATTCATAGCTCAGAGGTAAACTGAAGAGCAGACATCCCATGTTTGGTGTGCATAGTGTATATGTTGTACCTGGACATGGATACTGGTTCTATCAGTATACTGTAAATCCAGTTAGTTCTAATTGGGTCATTCGTGGTATTAATTTCATCTAAATATTGGAAAATTACTAAACCTTTTGACTTTCCACAAAATCCTGCCAAGCGCTGCTGTCTGTACCCTAGCCGTTCTCCATATCCAATTGATCCAGGAGGCACCCAGGTATTCTTAGACGCTGTGGAAGAGTGCTAGGCTGAACATAGAACTCATATATATAGATAAATAGATAGATAGATAGATAGATAGATATACAAATACAGGGGGCCCAGCACTCACTAAAACAAACAAACTCACCTTAACATTCAAATAATCAATTAAATAAATAATGGGGTTTTAGTTCATGAATTGATCAATGCATTTAAGCTTGCAGCCCATCGCCAAGGGACCCCATTTCACTGCAAGTCCTACACTAACAACTGGTTTTCTTAGGAACCTGGCAACTGCTTACACATCATAGTTAAAATGAACATGTGTTTTTTCTTGGGTTAAAGCTCACCTGCCATATATATGATATCAGTGTCAAACACTTTCTTTGTCTATAATATTGATATGCCTCTTTCTTTCTCTAAACAAATCCATTTATGTTTGTTTTATATTACTTTGTATTACCGCTTCATTCTGGATTATAAAACTTGCCATCACTGCACGCTAAGTGGAAAGTTTTACTATATATAATTAAATATCGGCTATAATGCAAGACTTATTGATAACAGGTGTCTTTATTCTGTGCTAACATATGATTGGCTATTAGGCCTTTTTAAACACCTCCTCATCATTTGGGCTTATCTTCTGAGGAAACCGTCAAAACATATGACGGAGAAATGCGTCAAGTGCCCCTGCATACTGATATACTGACACTAGAATTGCCAGTGGGTATGGACTTTAAATCTTGCAGTGCAGATACTCCCTTACAAAAAAGTTATACCGGACCCGCCACAAAGCCTGTTTAAATCAGCTGAGATTTCAAAGCCGCATCGATTCGAAGGAGCAGGAGGAAACTGTGCAGCAGCGGCAGTAAGACTGCACTTTCACGAGTCTCCACCCCCAGCGGAGTGCGAGCGGACTACTCGCAGACGCAGTTGGAGTGAGCTGGTCTCCCGCTGCGGTCTGCCATCATACACAGCTACCAAATTATCTACCTGCTCCCTGCGACTCACTTCAATCCAGGATTGGTACGTAAACAGTCCTTAAACTTATTATCGATACAAATGACACTTTGCTACAATCTGCAACAATTTCATGCAAGACTGTGTCCAATAGCCAATTACGGAATTGTGCCCGTATATTGAAATATCAATACAGAAATTACAGCATAAACAGGACTTTATTAAATCGGAGTAACACTGCTATCCGACAAATCCTATTGTGTCTGCTATATTGGAGTGATTTGCATTATGGACCATTTGACTGCTGAATTTAATAGATAATTGGTCTCATATAAACAGAGACCCTACTTCTAACTGCAGCCTCATTAATGTTCTGTAAAAAAGTACTGTCAACACTCCCCACAGCTTTCATTGTCTTTTTAAGGTACTTGTTTCCTAGCACGGCGCCCAATATTTTCATCTTATGGCATCTTATGCAATCGCATCGCATGCCATATAGCCGCATACAATGCATGCGATGCGATGGTATATGATTTTTTATTGTACAACCACCCTGATGGGTCCTTACAATGTTAAATGGCCCCCCATACTCAACGCCACCCCCACGATCAATGCCAACCCGAAGCGTGGTGAGCGGCGGTGGTACCCCCACTATCCACGTCGGCGTGGAGTTGACTTTAGATAGTGTGGCGAGCGCAGAGCGATAGTGCGGAATACGAGCCCGAAGCGTGGCGTGCGCAGTGAGCCCCGCGAGGGGACACGGATTACTTTACATGTATTGCGCGTCCCCTCGCGGGGCGCGCTTCGCTCGCTATGCTTCGGGCTTGTATTCCGCATCCCCTAGTGGGGCTCACTGCTCTCGCCACGCTTCAGGCTTGGTGGCTCGCTACACTCGCCACACTATCTAAAATCAACTCAACGCCGACGTGGATAGTGGGGGTATGAAAAAGTCGGAGGACACGTACCGCCGCCCCTCGCGGGCTCGCCACGCTTCGGGTTGGCGTTGATCTTGGGGGTGGCGTTGACTATGGGAGGCCATTTCACATTGTAAGGACCCATCAGGGTGCCTGTACAATCAAAAATCGTATACGATCGCATCGTATGCCATTGTATGGCATACGATGCGATGCAATATTTTATTGTACAACATTGCGTCGCATCGCATACCATTGTATACCTTATTTAGTGTTATGGAATACGATGCAATGGGTGCCGTGCTAGGAAACAAGTACCCTTTTTAATTTAAATGTGATTTTTTTTATCAATCATATGATTGTTTTTTATGTGATATATTAATAAATAACTATCAGTGTTTAAGATCTATAAGTGTCATATGTGCGCTCTCTTAAACAATATATTGTTTAATACTGTATACTTTCTGATTTCTATTGAGAGACACAGAGGTCCTCATTTGAGAGTTGCAGGTGACACTTTTAAAAATTGACACCTTTTTTAAAACTTTATTGTGCGCCCGATTTTGTGGTCTTCTTTCCCACTTTCATCTGTGTTTCGGGACACTGTTTGTTTTTAATTTATCACACAGTGTTTGCGACACATAGGGTAAGGGGAATTAAGAACATTATTGTTGTTCTTTAAACTAGGCTCTCCCTGAATTGGGGGCTAATTTAGCTCCCATCACTTACTAGCAATAATTGCTATTCAGCGATATGGTGAACCATAAAACAGCAGTTGCAGTCTGGAAAATGTGACTGCAGTCTGAGGGCCAACATGGCATTGGGAGCGTGGTTTGGACAATGAAAGCATGTCTGGCCCATATACAGTGGTGCAACGGGAAAAATAGAGGTCCAATGATTGCCTTCACAATTATTGCAATTACAGCATGGAAAGGGGCAAAGTCATGCAGAGAGGCCTTGTCCTATGCTGGGCGTCTCCTTCCCCGCATCCTGGAGGAAGAAGTTGTAGTTTTGCTTGTTATCTGCGATCTGTCACAAAGCTGAATAGGGTCCATGGTAACATTTGAGGTGACTGTGGACAGGATGTACTAAGCATTGCTTCAGTTACATGGTGCAGTACATCCCGCAACTTACCGCATACATTTTAATTACATATGTACTATTAAGTAGTAATGCAAGCAGTAAAGAAAGAGAAAGCTATACCAATAAGAGATGTCCTGATTGATTGCGCAGAGTGACTTGGCAGCTGCTTAGGGTGCTCAGAATAATTGCAGAAAGAAGTCCATAGGCTTTTATAGAGTAAAGCCAGCAAAAGCTGGCTTCACCCTCTGCATCTAAACCCCAGAATGCATTGCATTCTAGTGCTTAGTACATATAGCAAATGCAGCTAAAGTCCAAAAAATTGCAGTTTTTGTGGTTTCAGGTGTAATTTTCCTTTAGTTCATCCCAAACTGTGTCCAAAACACTCACTGGCGGCTGCTGGAAAATAGTCTTTTGGCAGTCATCGATAACCCATAACACTGCATGCCTTCTTCACAGGCACTTTATAAAACTTAAAAACTTAACATGTCAATCACTTCAGCAAACAATTCTGCTATTCATTCACACATTTAACTTATTTCCTCAAACCTGTTAAATTCACAGAAGAAAAATCAAAATCGAATATCATTCATCACTTTTCTGCAGATTCTGTATTGAAAACCTTGAGATTACAAGAAAATAACCCATCTCTCCACACCATGATGCTGATGGCCAGAAGACTGGTTCCGGAATGCCAACACCTGTTAGAATGCTGTCTTGAGGGACAAGGTTGGCCTGTAGGGGTAGGGTTAGGCTGCGGGGGGAGGTCTAGGGTTATGGTTAAGGTTTGGCATAGGGTCAGTTTAGATGCTCATTTATGACGGGACTAGGGAAGTCGGGATGCCGGTATAGTGACCACTCATTCTAACTGCCGTTATCCCATACCTAACCCAGCAATACTATACACTCATTGCACTTTGCTCATCACTGGGCTGACCTGGTCCTTTTGTGTTTGCTGGTGGATAATCTACTCCCTGAATTTGATTGCAATAGGGATTACCATTCATCTACCTGCATGTCTCCTTTTCTGTGCATATATGGATTTCATGCAAAAAACTATTTGTTTTCGCCCTTAGGGCCAGATGTATCAAGCTTCAAAAAGTGATAAAGTGGAGAGTGATAAACAACCAGCAAATCAGCTCCTGTCTGTCATTTTTCAAACCCAGCTTGTAACATGACAGGTAGGAGCTGATTGGCTGGCTGTTTATCACTCTCCATTATCACTCTCCATTTATCACTTTTTGAAGCTTGATACATCTGGCCCTGAGTGCAGGGCCGGCGCTACCCACTCAGCAGCTCCTGCAAAGCAGGGAGGCGCCATGCTGAAAAGGCGCTGTCTCCCTGCTCTGCTAAAGCTGCCTCAGCCCTCACTGCCTCATGCACGCCAGCCGCAGCGCCTGTCTGACAGCGGGTGGCAGTATGGAGAGGCTGAGCAGTATCCCTCCTGCACCGCGCACACACTGTCCTCCTCCTGCGACCTGCCCCCTCTTCCTCACGGACACTTGTGCTGAGGCATGAAGCGCTGTCTGTGAATGCCTGGATGACATGTCATGTCTGGATCCGCCCCCCTACCCATTGCTCCCTGCGCCTGTCAGCTGTCAATCAAATGATGAACAGGCAGCAGCGCCGCCTCCCCTTCCTTCCCTCTTCTCAGTGTGCTGTGCCAGTGCCACTGCCAGTCCTCAACACTCCGCCCCCTTAATCTCCTCCCCTCTTCTTCCACCTCCTCCTTCTCTCCCCTCCTTTCCCCCTCAGTCACGAGTGCTGCACATACTTTTTGTACTGCTTTCGGATCGCATCGCACACACACATTGGATGCATGCCGTGCGATGCGATTTAGCCCATTTAGTGCCTGCAACATTTTGCAGACACAGCACAAAGATGGTGTATGCATACATGTACATGCACCAGGATCGCATGTTACATACACTCCCACAATCGGGTTGCAGCTTGTTGCAATGGCAATGTGAAAGGGCGCAAAATGTATGGTTTGCAGGAGAGCGCCGGACACCCTAGCACCGGCCCTGCCTGAGTGTCTGGAAATCCACATAAAAAACTTAGAAGAGCCTGGAAGAATGTTCATTCTGCCCTTATTAAGGCTTCATTTCATAATTTTTTGCAGATTGTCATCACTGGCCATGTACGCTCAAGGTTGGAGATAAAGTCAGAATTTTTACCCAAAATATTAGACTTCCTCAGCCTTTATATTCACTGGACCATTTCAGATTATCAAACCATTAAGGACCATTTCCAGGTCCTTAAGAATTCTACTTATTATTATATTTCATTTATAAGCTGCTGGAAGCGATTTGCAGTGCCATCCATATGGCACATATCACAGCAATACAGCGTACACAGAATTTAATGTTGCAATAATTAAAAAACTAAAACAAAGCACAGATAATAATTAACACCATTATTCTCATTATACAATACACATGAGATGTGGTAAAGGATTTCCTAGCATACTACTAGGAGCAGGCTGCTGTTAGAAGACATGAATAATTAGAGTGAGAAAAGATGCGAGTATAGATGGTCCTTGAGTATAAATGCCCCCATACATTAGTCTGACTTGTCCTAGGGACAAGCCAGACTTTATTACCCCTGCAGCTCCCCGGGAGGGACACACACGATTAGGCACTTAATGTGCCAAGTTTTGCATATGACATTTCGCATGGATTTATCATATGCAGTCCCCGGGGAGCTGCAAGAGGAGGGAGCCTTGTGACTGGCAGGGTGGGGGGAGCTGTTGTGGAGAGCCGGGCAGGGGAGGAAGCCGCACGGGAGACAGCAGCGGGCGGGGGATGCCGGCTAATATAGAGCCGGGCGGAGAGAACAGGGGGAGGCGGCGTAGGGAGCAGGCCAGGCGAGGAAGCTGTTGCCCTCAGACTCAGAGTGCCAGTGGGAGCAGGGTGCCAGGCAGGAGAAGACGCTGGCTGCCGGGCAGCGGCGGGAGGAGCAGAGCACTTGAAAAAAAAAAAAGCCCATACAGACCTGTCTCAGCCAATCACTGAAGATTATGGACTCCAAGATAGTGCAAGGTCACATTATTTTCTGGGCCTGTGTAACCCTGTTTGGAGGATATTCTGCATAATAAGAAATGAAAGAAAGAAGAATGGCTCATGCTTGTATTGTGGCTGCTATGGTGACAGAGATGTAAGGAACAGTATATGGGGGGAAAAAAGAGAAACAAGAATCATACTGGCTGCACCCATGTTTAGATCTGGAGGGAAAGTTTGTTTGCAAACAGCATGCTACGGCACAATAGAATCTGAGCGCTAGAACGTAGCCATAGAAAAGACGGTTGCTGCGCCTGGTACAGCAGCCATCTTTTCGGTGATTCAAGCAGTGCTCGGACTCAGGAGTGGTAAATATTAAGAAATGGATGTGGTAGTATTGGCCCCCCTGGGGTCCAAGGGCCCTTGTGCAATGTGCAGGTTGCACCATTATAAATACACCACAGGGAGCAGTGTCCTGGCAGAATAACAGTATAATATAATGTCCATGATATTTGTTCTTTTTATACATTATAACAAGTTATTTCTTATGATTGTGTGTGTGCTTGCAATGCCTCTTTCCTGCAGAGACACTGGTAAGTTGCCTAGGCTGCTTTTTGTCCACTGTGAATCTCAGCAGGTCAGAATTTAACAACTTGGCACATTCAGTACAACTCGCCCACTCCTGTCCCAGAGTTCTTCAATGCCTGCCTCTTGTTCAACACTTTCTTGACCACAGTCTGAATGTTCAAAATCTTCCCACACACCCAGTCATCATCGGCCTCCAGATAATATACTGGCTTACCTTCATCAGCCACTTCAGTGCCAATGCCCTCTTCTTCCTGTTGGAATACTCCTTTGTCTTTGTATTCCAAAAGTAAGGCCTGCACCCCCTAGACCGAAATTAAAATTTGCATAAAATCTGTGTTTATTTCTGGCAGGATATAAATCTGGCAAGAAAAATACACTGCTCAGTGAATATTGCCTCTCTCTCATGCGTGGGTTTCCTCTGGGGACTCCAGTTTCCTCTTACAATCCAAAGAATATATACTGGTACTATAGGTTAATTAGCACCCAACAAAATTACCCATAGAATGAATGCGTGTGCATGTAAATGTGATAGAAAATATAGATGGTAAGCTCCACTGGGATATGAAATGTTCAAATATTCTCTATAAAGCGCTGCAGAGTAGTGTGTGCTATATAAAGAATTGGTAATAAATAAAATAAATAAATTCACCACACTGTACAAGTCTGCACATCAGAGGGGCATAGCCACAAAGTGATATCCAGCAGTGTCCAAGATGAGCAGACAGTAGTATTATCCTGTTCTTCTCATGTAGATATAATTGAACTTTTGCTAAAAGTGTGGATGGTAACAAGGCAACAGACATAAACCCACCACAATGTGGTACTGAGATCTGTAGTCCTGAGCGGGGAAAAAAGCTTTATAAACAGTGTGACTATATATTTCTCCATAGAATGTGTGTGTGTGTGTGTGTGTGTGTGTCTATGTACCACCGAATGGTGAAAAATTTATATAGCACACAGTGGCCTGCGGTGGGGTGAGGCAGGTGAGTCACAGCCTTTCCTGTCATACTAGCGCATATGCTGGCATTTTGAGTTGATAAAGTAAGTCAAAAATACAAATAATTTATAAAAAAAAATCTTATTTATATTATTCTAATCATTTTTATAGTCAAAACGCTGGAGTAAAAAGTCTATGGCAGGTGAGGCAGTGCCTCACCTGGCTACCTTTTCTTCACATCTCTTATCAAAACTCAGTGAATCTCCAGCAGTACACACTGCTGCACATGTGTATAATACTGGTATGTACCCCATGGCTCATATATTGTGTGCATACTGTTACTGTATCTGGCTCTGGTACTTGCCAGGGACTCTTGAGCCATTTACCTCACCGCACGTCCATGATAGCACATCTTACTTTGACAGGGATAATGGGCCAATAGCTGCTGCATTCAATGCACATACAGTATGGCAGTTATGCCCTTGTAATTGGATATTTACATACTATGTATAGGTTAAAAAAAATTGGTGTATAGGATGTATGCCTTTAGCCACACAAGTACATTCTACGCATGAGAGCAGAAAACATTTGACTAAGAAAAAAAAAAAGTATATTGCAGTATCATAGACTGGGCCATATACAGTAAAAATAAAACTGAATTTTTACATCAACATAGTTGAATCTCATGTAGTAATGGAGGAAGGTTTACATGAGTCCACATACAGTAGCAAGCCACCTCACCTGTTTTAATTGTGCATGCCCACAGAGGCACTGCTGCTGGAGAATTGCTTGAACGATCGAAGATGCATTGCACTTTTTTCCAATCTGGCCTGGGCGGACAAATATAAAACAGCACAAAGATTTTAGCTTTCAATTCAACCAGTTTTATATGACTGAAGAGACATGAACACTTACAATATCAAAAGAATGGGTCAAAATCGAAAGAAGGGCCCAACTTTTGGATAGGTGTGTAATGACCATTAGAAATAGAAACAAGAAATAATACAATACAATCCACCATCTTTTGAAATGCCAAGCAATATGGCAAGTAAATGAAATTACATTTGCCAATCATACTTGTAGAGATAAGTGTTAGGTGCTCATCTAGTAAAAACTAATTTCTACTTTATTGTTGTCATTATCTAACTATAATTATATTTTTTCACAAGAATGAAATCCTTTCATTTTAAAACAGCATCTTACTCTGTCATTAAAAATGAATTATAACTATTTATAGTCATTATGCTTATAACTAAAAGCATATTGCGCCATTATTTTGCTCCGCAGGCCAAAAAGACTTTTTTTTTTTCATTCGCTACATTTACTCTAAAAGTAATTTGTCAAAATGTATTGTTCCTAAGTTAAATTAGTAGGTACTGTATCATACTATTTTAGTGCATTTGTTCATAATTTAGCACATCATTCAGTATTAAGGAATAGAACCTATGTAAAAATAAACTTATTAAAAGTATAAACTTATTCAAACATACATTTTTAGAACTGAGATTAATATGTTGTGGCACCACACAGGAGGCTATAATACAGTAGACACCTCAATTATCACTATGATTTATTGTTATTTTTAAAAAAAATCTTTTTATTTTTCAAAATAGTTGACATACAATATAATGGGCGGTATTCAATGAGCCTGATTCGCCATGTTTTTATGGCGAATTTGTGCTGTTTGGCGAATTTTGGACTAAAACGGTGAATCATCCTATTCAATGACCACATGGCGAATACATTTGAAGTTTTTTTTCGCCATGATTCACCGAGTAGCAATCGCTATCTTTTGATGGAGAAGTGGAATGTGAACTTTTAAAATAAAGTGTTTTGTTTTTTACATTTGGTGTAAAAAAATCAGGAATTTTATTCTGAGGAGGGGCATGCTACTTTTATTCATGTGCTGTAAGCACATGAATATATATTTAATTAAAAAAAAAATATATATATATTTTTTTTTTACACAGCAGCCAGCAGGGGGCGCCGGAGCCGAGCCGCTCATTACATATTCATATATTCACTGCACCCGATCGTTACGATCGGGTGTAGTGAATATAGGTCCCCTGCTGGCACCCCTGGGGGGCAGCCTGTGCTGCCTGGCACCCGGGGAGCCCACCTGCCCCCCACAAACGTTCTGGGGCAGGCAGAGAGACTTCCATCTCTCTGCCTGCCACCGTCCTCATGCTCCCTGCGGCATTCGCCGCAGGAGCTCATATTCGCTGGTCAGGGGCTCGCTGCCCCTGACTCGTTGAATACCGGAGCCGGTGAGGCTCCGGAACGTGGCGAATGTGCAGCGAATCCAAAAAAGGATTCGCTGCACCTCGCAGGTATTCTCATTGAATACCGCCCATTATATCAATCAAAGATAACAGTGTAGTATAGTGTACAAAACAGCACAAAATAACAGAATGTGCAAGATCGTGCAACATCCGTACACCGGGAAATCTGGTCAACTATTAATACTTTACAGTTATAATTCAAAGAACTGTAATATAATAAAAAAAGGATCAGGCCAACATCCTGGGCGGGGGTGTGCGAGCGGGGGGGGGGGGGGGGTTAGATGAAGGGAGGAAGATATCGCCCAGGACTATAGTCTAACGAAGGCTAGCTTCAATCCAGACAATCTTCTATGATAGTAAGAATACAAAGGGTCCCAACTTGGCCCAAATTTAAGTTCGGTGTCAAGAAAGAGAGATGAAATATATTCCATGGATGCAAAGTACCAAATTTTATTAATCAAGGTTTTCATGGATAGGCCAGTAGGTTGTTTTCAATATGAGGCAATCAGTACCTTTGCCATGGTGTAAATATGGGTCACATACTGTAGTTTGTTTTGTGGTTTGGAGAGTGACCTAAGAGGTTTAGAAAGGAGTAAATGCAGTGGGTCTTCAGGGGGAGTGAAAGCACATATTTTGGATATCAAGGACAGCACCTCATCCCAATATTTAAATATCTGGTGACAATCCCACCAAACATGTAGTCATTTCTTGCGACGGTTTGATTAAAGCGAAACATAGAAGCTTTTTCAAGGATCTATGTCAGTGGTCAGGGAACTCGGTCCTCATTACCCCACGCAGTGCATGTTTTGAAGGTCTCCTCACAGAATCAGAACTGAAATAATTAACTCCACCTGCAGACCTTATAAAATGTGTCTGTGAGTTATTAGTACACCTGTGCACCTGCTGGGTTACCAGCAAAACATGCACTGTGTGGTGTAATGAGGACCGAGTTCCCTGACCACTGATCTATGTGGTTTAAGTCCGTGAGTGTCGCTTTCTGTGTATCTAACATTATAATTGTTTGAAGAGGGCACCTGGCATGTGAAGATGGATTGTGATTGAGTGCCGAATACATCTGACTTTACTAGAGACCCCTTGGGTTGATCCACGACAAGGCACTCCAGGATTTCTTTCAGGTAGACAATTTTAATTACAACATTTCAGGTGCGAACCCCCTGTCGGCAGGTAGACAGCATACAAATGACATAAATACAAGAACCTCACCTTATAGTGTGTATGTATGAGAGTATGCAACCTGTCACGGCCCCGGTCAGCGTCAAGGAAGTCACAGTTGCACTGATTACATGAGAGCATTCCATGCGATCCTCTCATTAAATCCTTTGGGGAGATCAAACTTGCTTTTAGGCATAGCAGAGCTTTTTGACAAATCACCTCCCCTAGCCATTGGGGGAATATGATCAATAATTAAATATTTTAAGGCGGGCCAGGGTGTCCATGGCTTTTGAAATGAGACTCTACTGGCTCTTCCATGGGCTTATTGTCAAGCACCGTCTGGATGGTCGATCAGTGCAAGGCCATGCATTCTTTAAACTGTCTTGTCAACATGCCGACATAATAATGGCCACATGGGCAAATGATGATGATGTATATTATGAACTTTGTGCTACAGATAAAGATGTGGCGGATGTGGTAGACTTTGTCGCTGTGGGGGTGCTTGAATGTAGTGCTTGGGCCAGGTATTGGCAAGTCATGCATTTAGCACAGCGATAACATCCATGGGGTTTAAACCTTGTGTTGACATGTTGACTACTGATGTACGTGTGTGAAGTAACATGTCAAGTAAGTTCATGCAAGTTCAAGTGAGGACATGCAGGGGGCGGGCAGCTGACATCTCCGGATGTCAGTTGCCCACCCACTTCCCCCCGAATGTACACGCATATGTAAGGTTGCTCAGAGCAACCTTACATATGTGTGCACCTTTCATGGTCGGTGACCATCGAAAGATGTGGGAGGGTCCCAGTGGCATGTTTTTATATGTCATCCTTAGGTTAATTTATGTGTTAAGGGACAGGATTTGCTTTTATTCATTCATTTTTTATGATATGCAGCCACAATCAATGGTTTTTCCTATTAAATTAACCCTAAATAATTTGACATGGTTCTGTACCACCAACCTAAGGCACCCCTGCAAGTGCCTTAAGACACCCAGTATAGTATAGTTGAGCAAGATAAAAAATATATAATAACATACACATAGATTTGTATCTATTTCTAGATATTTATATACACACAAATTCAAATACTGAAATACAGTAAATAACATAGATTTAAAATATTAAGACAATATGCTTATAAATAAATAACAAATATGCACATATTGTAAGGGTAACACTAGGGTTAATTTTATCTGATGTCTGTGATACCTTAAATGTTCTGGCCCTGGCTACTGTAGCAAAGAACACTGTCTAGACTTGAGGCTTGTTCTGGGAATCTGTCGTCTGGCATCACAGGAAGCAGGTTACAGTACTTCCTATTGGTTACTATGGCAGCAACCACAGCCTGATCACACGGAGGTAAACTGTCCACAAAAGGGAAAGTTGTATTTTAGAATGGCCTCAATGAGGGCAGCCACTGTGGAAGTATTATAATTATACCTTGTACCCCAACAGTACAATTTGCTTTTTATATTTTATTTACACACATAAAAAGCACCCTACTTGCTGGTTTCATTCTTTTTAGTCAAATTCCATTTATTTTGTTATACTATGCAACACTACTACATTAGATAAAACTGTGACTACATTTTGCTCATGGTGTGGATTGTGGATTCTAAACAGGAGCATAAGTCCCAGAAGCAATGGAGACGCCCGCCTCCAGGTTCTAAGCTCTGAAGCACCTGCATTTACATCAGCACCTGTATGGTTCACAGCGGGACCCATGTGTGACCTGTGCTCTTCCACACAGCTCTGCAATGTAATCACTGCTGCATAGTTAATTGACTCTATCCCAGGAGCCCGATTACACCTGGATTAGGGGGCAGTGTGGCTCCCGCCTTGTACCATTCAACATGCACTGCAGTCTGTGGTATGGGACTCACCAGTGAATGCTGATCCTGGCTATGTCGTGTGTAATATATATATATATATATATATATATATTTATATAAATATATATAGAGTCCGGCACTCAAACAATTCCAAGACAATGGAAAGAAATAATGTTGCAGTGCCTTCCTAGTGTTAGGTTTTGGGTATACACCCGCAGCCGGGACTGCTGTTTAGAACAGCCACGGCAGAGCCCTACGCTACCTCTGTTGACCCCCGGAGTTGGGTGACCGGTTCCTGCAATAGCTAGGCTTCGCCTGTAGCCGCCACGTTTGGGAGGGCGAGTTAAGCCCGCCCTAGCTCCGGTGCAGCCAGGAGTTATGTAAGTACAAAGAACCGGGGACCCCCTCAGGGTACGGCCAAAAGGACAACCTAACTGAAGGGTACTAACTGAGTTTAAGAAAAAAGGCAACTAGCCGAAACTAAATAACGCGGCTAAAAGCGCCAGCGACCTAGTCGCCACCCACTGCGACTGCGTCGCATACACAATAAAAATACACCACACCAAAAGCACACGACGAAACGTAACGCACAAACATGGAACACAGAAAAAACCCCTACAGATAACCCAAGATAGGGAAAACCGAAAACCCAGCAACTGCTGGAATGACCCTCTAAATACCAGAATGGAGGGTAACAAACAAGGATAAAGAAATGCCCAGGAGGGCAACTTGCCAGGAGACAAAATGAACCAGGTCCCCTACAGGGGAACTTACTGCTCCGGGAAGTGGCAGGAAGCCAAGGAGATCTCCACGCAGCAGCGGCACTGACAGGCAGGGAACCAGGTACAGGAGGGATCAGGCAGATGACAGCTGACTGAAGCTATCACCGGCACGGTCTGACTGGGCCAGCTCCCTTAAAAAGGGAGAGTGACCAATGGGTGATGCCTGCCTAATTAGGACTAGCTGGGACAGCGCGCGCTGCACAGCGTCCTGCACGCTGCCCAGCAACATAGCAGCGGGGAGAGACACTTCCGCCGCTTGTCCCCCTTAGCGTCCTCCGTTGCCAGGCAACCCCAGCGGCTTCCGCCGGAGGTTGAGAATTGGCGTCCCTGGTTGCTGAGCAACCAGATGTGACGCTCGACGGAGGACGGGCGGCCGGGCACCTTTTAACAGCCGGAGCACTCCCCCGGCGTCTACTACCTGCGGCCACCGCCGCAGATCTCTTAACAGCGTCTCTGGTTGCTAGGCAACCAGACGCGACGCTCGGGGAAGCCGGACACCTCTTCCCTGCCGGGGCGCTCCTCCGGCGCCTAACAGTACCCCCCCCTTGATGAGGGGTTATCAACCCCTTACCACCGGGTTTAGCAGGAAAGTCCCGAAAGAATTCCATCTTCAACCTTGGGGCATGTAGGTTCTTTTCAGAGACCCAGGATCTTTCTTCCGGACCATACCCCTTCCAGTGCACCAGAAATTGGAGAGATCCACGCACAAATTTGGAATCAAGGATTCTTTCTACCAAGAACTCTGGTTGCCTGTGTACATTTACTGGAGCTCTTCCCTGAATGATCTTCCGAGGGAACTTTTTTGAGACTTTCACAGGTTTCAACAAAGAGGAGTGAAAGGTATTGGCAATCCTGAGAGATCTGGGAATCTGCAATCGGAAGGCCACAGGATTCACTCTTTTAATAATGGTGAAGGGACCAATAAATTTTGGTCCAAATTTGGCTGAGGGTTGTCGAATCCTGATGTTTCGAGTAGACAGCCAAACTCTCTCACCCACCTTGAAAGTGCAAGGTCGTCTTGAGCGGTCTGAAAAAACCTTTTCCTGGAACGCAGCTTTTTTTAGAGCAGAATGTACTTCCTTCCAGATTATTCTTAATCTGGAGGTGTTGGCGGAAGGGACTACTGGCTCTTCTGGCCCCAGGGCATTGGCTTTAGGGTGAAACCCATAAACCGCAAAAAATGGTGACACTTTGGTGGATGAATGATAAGCGTTATTATAGGCAAACTCAGCTATGGGCAGGAACTCTGACCAATCATCTTGAGTTTTAGAGACAAAACAGCGCAAGTACTGCTTTAACGATTGGTTGAGTCGCTCAGTTTGC
Organism: Crinia signifera; assembly: GCF_055691185.1. Taxonomy (NCBI): domain Eukaryota; kingdom Metazoa; phylum Chordata; class Amphibia; order Anura; family Myobatrachidae; genus Crinia; species Crinia signifera. The sequence continues at coordinate 129,345,352 of NC_139221.1, read as the reverse complement.
CCATTGGATTCTGGATGGTAGGCGGAGGTCAAACTGCATTTAACCTTTAAAGCCGCACAGAACTTCCTCCAGAATTGGGCCACAAATTGAGGCCCCCGATCCGACACAATGTCCTTGGGCAGGTCATGAAGTCTGAATATATGACGCAAAAATGACTTAGCCAGTATTTCAGCCGAAGGCAACTGGGGCAATGGAACAAAGTGAGCCATTTTGCTAAAACGGTCGATAATGACCCAAATTACCCGAAAACCAGATGATACGGGAAGATCGACCACAAAGTCCATGGCGATGTGCGACCAAGGCCTGGAGGGAATGGCTAAAGGAATCAATTGCCCAACCGGCGCAGTTCTGGGAGTTTTATATCTCGCACAATCCGGGCATGAGAGAACGAACTCCCTCGTATCCGCAGTGATGTCAGGCCACCAAACACTCCGAACAAGGAGTTTCAAGGTCTTTTTAATTCCTGGATGTCCTGCGATTCTACTTTCGTGAAATTCAGCTAACACCTCTTTCCTTAAAGACGGTGGAACAAATAAGCGTCCAACGGGCACCGAACTAGGCGCTTGGTCCTGAACCTGGAGAAGTAACTCCTGTAGGGTCTGTGTAAGACCAGAATGAATCCGTGACCCTGGAAGAATAGGTAACAGAGGCTCTTTCGCCTCTTGTTTAGGGAGAAAACTGCGTGAAAGGGCGTCTGCACGGACATTCTTTGAGCCTGGCCTAAACGAGATGATAAAATTAAAGCGTGTAAAGAATAATGCCCAGCGGGCCTGTCGTGCATTCAGGCGTTTAGCGGATTCGAGGTACTGCAGATTTTTATGATCTGTAATTACCAAGACCTGGTGTTTGGCCCCCTCCAACCAGTGCCTCCATTCCTCAAGCGCCCACTTAATAGCAAGCAACTCACGGTTGCCTACATCATAATTGACCTCTGCCGATGAAAATTTCCGTGACATGAAGGCGCACGGAAAGAGGAATGAGGAGTCTGGATCACTCTGGGATAATACAGCCCCTGCTCCTACCTCTGAGGCATCTACTTCTACCACAAATGGTAGTTCTGGATCCGGATGTTTCAAAATAGGTGCTGAAACGAAAGCTCGTTTCAGCGCAATGAATGCCTGTTCCGCCTGCACAGACCAAACAGAGGCATCCGCCCCTTTTTTGGTGAGGTCCACTAACGGGGCAACCAGATCAGAGAATGAAGAAATGAACCGCCTATAATAATTTGCGAACCCCAAAAATCTCTGGATGGCCTTTAAGCTTGTGGGTCGCACCCAATTTAAAACTGCTTGCAGTTTTTTCGGTTCCATGCGGAAACCGTCAGCAGAAATGATATATCCTAAGAAGGATACCTCAGGCACTTCAAACTCGCATTTCTCGGGTTTGGCAAAGAGGTGGTTTTCGCGGAGTTTCTGAAGAACTTGTCGAACTTGCATCCGATGCTCCTCGAGAGTTTTGGAGTAGATCAGAATGTCGTCTAAGTAGACCACCGCAAACCTCCCCAAGAATTCTCTGAGAACGTCATTGATGAAGTCTTGGAAGACTGCGGGCGCATTAGACAACCCAAAGGGCATGACCAGGTATTCATAGTGCCCCGTTTGGGTACTAAAGGCCGTCTTCCATTCGTCCCCAGCTTTAATGCGAACAAGATTATATGCCCCACGAAGATCTATCTTAGAGAAGACTCGTGCGGAGCGAAGTTGGTCAAAAAGGACCGAAATCAAGGGTAATGGATACGTGTTTTTGACTGTAATCTTGTTGAGAGCCCTGTAGTCGATACAGGGCCTGAGTGACCCGTCCTTTTTGGAAACAAAAAAAAATCCTGCACTTAACGGGGATTTGGAGGGTCGAATGAAACCTTTGGCAAGATTTTCTTGAATGTACTCCTCCATAGACTGTGTCTCGGGCCCAGACAAGGAATAAAGCCTAGCTTTGGGGTACTGCACGTCTGGCAGCAAGTCTATGGTGCAGTCATAGGAACGATGGGGTGGAAGTTTATCTGCCTTGCCTTTAGAAAAAACATCGGCGAAGTCCGAGTAACTGACAGGGATTCCCTCGAGTAAAGTGGATGCCATCAGTACCGGGTGAACCAAACAATGGCCTGAGCATTGATTGCCCCAACGGGCGATCTCCCCGACCTGCCAATCCACTTGAGGGTTGTGAACCTTTAGCCATGGATGACCCAAGACTATAGGAGCTGCGGAGCAGGAGGTTAAATAAAAAGAAATTGTTTCTTCATGAAAGATACCTACCACCAAACGCAATGGAGGTGTCTGGGAAGATATAACCCCGTTGCCGAGAGGACTACCATCAAGACCTCTCATGACAAGTGCCTTGTCCAGGCTTAATTGGGGAATCCCAATTTTCCTAGCAAAAGTGATGTCTAAGAAATTCCCGGCAGCCCCACTATCGATGAAGACGGATACCGGAGTCTTAATACCTTCATACTGAATCTCTGCAGGTGCTAATAGCGCGTTACGAGAGGAGATGAGTTGCAGACCACAGTGAACCCCCTCAATTTTCACTTGGTCCGGGCATTTCCCGACTTGTTTGGGCAAGTGCGAAGGAAATGGCCTTTGTTACCACAATAAAGACAAAGTCCTGAGCTCATCCTCCGCGCTCTCTCATCTGGGGAGATACGAAAAGCCCCCAATTGCATGGGTTCATCCTCCTCTTCGGTCGGGGTATACCCGATTGAAGTAGGTCGTAGAACAGCCCCTTTTTCTGATCTCCGTTCCCTGAGGCGCCGATCAATCTTGATGGACAATTCCATAAGTTTATCTAGGGTCTCAGGTGCAGGATATTGAATTAGACTGTCTTTGATTGCATCTGATAACCCTTGCCGGAATTGGCTCCGGAGAGCTGGGTCGTTCCACCCACAATCATTGGACCAACGGCGGAATTCCGTACAGTATGCCTCTGCAGGGTTCTTTCCCTGTCTCAACGCACGCAAGTGGCTCTCGGCCGAGGCCTCTCTATCTGGGTCGTCGTATAATAACCCAAGAGATCTAAACAAAGCATCGACTGACCGGAGTGCTGGATCCTCAGGTTTAAGCCCAAAAGCCCATGTCTGAGGGTCCCCTTGGAGTAATGATATTACCAGCCCTACTTGTTGTCGCTCCGACCCTGAAGACTGTGGCCTAAGCCGAAAGTAAAGTTTACAACTCTCGCGGAAATTAAAAAAATCTTTGCGGTTTCCAGAGAAGCGGTCCGGAAGATTCATTTTAGGCTCAGGGACCGTTACCGGTGAACCCCGAGGTGCGTCCTCTTGAGACTTAACTCGTAACGACAACTCTTGGACCATCTGAGTTAGGCCCTGGAGCTGGTTAGCAAATGCCTGAGATGAGGTGGGGGTAGTAGGATTCATAGCTACTGCTCAAACAATGACCAGGGAACCTCAGAGGGTGACACCCAACCACCTGACTGATCCCCAAAAAATTTTTTATGTGTGGCCGGTGATAATGTTAGGTTTTGGGTATACACCCGCAGCCGGGACTGCTGTTTAGAACAGCCACGGCAGAGCCCTACGCTACCTCTGTTGACCCCCGGAGTTGGGTGACCGGTTCCTGCAATAGCTAGGCTTCGCCTGTAGCCGCCACGTTTGGGAGGGCGAGTTAAGCCCGCCCTAGCTCCGGTGCAGCCAGGAGTTATGTAAGTACAAAGAACCGGGGACCCCCTCAGGGTACGGCCAAAAGGACAACCTAACTGAAGGGTACTAACTGAGTTTAAGAAAAAAGGAGACTAGCCGAAACTAAATAACGCGGCTAAAAGCGCCAGCGACCTAGTCGCCACCCACTGCGACCGCGTCGCATACACAATAAAAATACACCACACCAAAAGCACACGACGAAACGTAACGCACAAACATGGAACACAGAAAAAACCCCTACAGATAACCCAAGATAGGGAAAACCGAAAACCCAGCAACTGCTGGAATGACCCTCTAAATACCAGAATGGAGGGTAACAAACAAGGATAAAGAAATGCCCAGGAGGGCAACTTGCCAGGAGACAAAATGAACCAGGTCCCCTACAGGGGAACTTACTGCTCCGGGAAGTGGCAGGAAGCCAAGGAGATCTCCACGCAGCAGCGGCACTGACAGGCAGGGAACCAGGTACAGGAGGGATCAGGCAGATGACAGCTGACTGAAGCTATCACCGGCACGGTCTGACTGGGCCAGCTCCCTTAAAAAGGGAGAGTGACCAATGGGTGATGCCTGCCTAATTAGGACTAGCTGGGACAGCGCGCGCTGCACAGCGTCCTGCACGCTGCCCAGCAACATAGCAGCGGGGAGAGACACTTCCGCCGCTTGTCCCCCTTAGCGTCCTCCGTTGCCAGGCAACCCCAGCGGCTTCCGCCGGAGGTTGAGAATTGGCGTCCCTGGTTGCTGAGCAACCAGATGTGACGCTCGACGGAGGACGGGCGGCCGGGCACCTTTTAACAGCCGGAGCACTCCCCCGGCGTCTACTACCTGCGGCCACCGCCGCAGATCTCTTAACAGCGTCTCTGGTTGCTAGGCAACCAGACGCGACGCTCGGGGAAGCCGGACACCTCTTCCCTGCCGGGGCGCTCCTCCGGCGCCTAACACCTAGATGTTCCTGTTAGGAGCTAACAATGTGGGGAAGAAAAAGGTGGCACTCCACAGGCTGATTTGAAATGGTCCTTTACTCCAACAGTTTGGGGGAGTATTGCTCCATACCCCCCCATATCCCCTGATGACGGGGTAACCCCGAAACTGTTGGAGTAAAGGACCATTTCAAATCAGCCTGTGGAGTGCCACCTCTTTCTTCCCTCTCTGTCTCTCCTCAATGCCCCTCTAACCCTACCTTACCATCCTAAGCTTCCCCTCCATAGCCTGACCCTAACCCTCCCTTCTAAATGGCTAAACTTGACCCCCTCCCCACAGCCTACCCCTGACCTTCCCCTCCCTGCAGCCTAACTCTAAGTCACCCCCACTAGCACCTAAACCCAACCCCCTTCTTTGGTCGCTAGCTCTCAGCATACTTACAGATCGGGATGCCGTCTTCCGGTATTCCAGCATCGACATCCTGATCCATTTAATGTTCTGCCAGCAGTCGGGATGCTGGCGTCTGTGTACTGATCCCTGGTATTCTAACTGCCTGGACGCTGACTGTCTATATGGAAGTAGACATTGATACACAAGGCTATATGTTATCTATTGCATAATGGTCCATCAGATTGCAAAGGTTCTTCTAGATGGACTTTATGATAAGGTTACCCAACCTTACTCCATCAGATGGAGCTCCTGCCTGCCTGCCTGCACCATCTCAGGGGATCTGGCGATTCCTCAGGCTGGATTTGAGTTTTGAGTTTTAGCTGTGTCTTGTGAAATGTTTAATCATATTTTGGATTTGTTTTTTGGATGTATGTAACATGATTGAATGTAGGAAACAACGGACAGTTCAATGTTAAGGATGATAGCTTGGTAGTGAGCTTGTGGTGTAGGATTGTTTGTCATGTTCTCAACAGTGATAAAGATGTCAGGTTGGTAACTACTATTGGTTGGCGGAAATATAATTAATTCTGTTTTTGAAATATTAAGTTTGAGGTGGCAAGATGACATCCAAGATGGCATTTAGTGACACGGACCAAAACCGATGGTGACAAGCATTTGGATGCATTAACCATTAGACCAACAGGGACTAAAATGACATGGCATTTAAATACACATTCTGTAAAAAATTATCAAGAATTACCAGTCATTAACTATTACAACGGCACCCACTTACCCCTAAAGACATTAACCCCTGAATCCATCACTACCCACACTTTCCTGCCCAATAGAGATCACTGCTGTCACCTGGAAGGAACGTAGGTTAAGGGACCTTTGGTAATAGGGATCCCTAAAAGATACCCTAATACCCCATAAGGGTCCTCCAGAGTGATACCGCGTAGGTCCCCCTGTTGAACAAAAATTTCAGGACTATATATAATTTATTAAGTTTTCATTTATTTACAAGAATATTTCTTAATAACAACATATTCTTTAGCATACTGGGGTCAATTTACTAAGATGTGTATTCTACTTCACATGTAATGTTACTATTGGAAATCAGAATCTATTTCTTATTTATTTAGTACCCTCTAGAAGACAGTAGACAGGATCTGATTGGTTGCCCATAGCAACATCACATGTGAAGTAGAATACGCATCTTACACATTATTTAACACATACATAGAGCTTAGACCACTCTACCCAGCAGCCCCTTTGAACACCATCACTTCTAACTCGACGCTGTTACCGCTTCCTAGTAAACTATTCAAATACAAATACTTCAATAGAGTTGGTCCCCCTTTTGCAGCTAGAACAGCTTCCACTCTTCTTGGAAGTCTTTCCATGAGATTTTGGAGTGTTTTTGTGTAAATTTGTGCCTATTTGTTCTGTAGAGCATTTATGAGGTCAGGCATTGATGGTGGATGAGAAGACCTTGCTCGCAATCTCCATTCCAGTTCATCTGGGGCAAATTCATGTTGGCATAGAAAAGGGCCTTCCCCAAACTGGTGTCACAAAGTTGGCACCAGTATTATTTGCACCATAGTATTGTTCAAAATGTCTCTGTATGCTGAAGTATTAAGATTACCCTTCACTGAAGATAAGGGACTTCACCCAAACCCTAAAAAACAGCCCCATACCATTATGCCTCCTCTACAAAATTTTACGGTTGGCATATCATTCTTCCAGCGTCCGTCAATTCCAAACTCGGCCATCTGCCTTACAGAGAAACATGATTCGTCACTTCACAGAACACGTTACACCACTCCATCCGATGCTTGGACTTGGTGATGTGAGACTTGCATGCATCTGCTCGACCAGGGAAACCTATTCCATTAAGCTCATGCTGCAGTTTTTGTGATTACATTGTCAGCGGACTTTTGGAACTCTTCAGCTATGGAATCAGTAGAACGTGCACCATGCACCTCAACAGTCGTGATTTTATGTGGTCTTCCAATTCATGTCTAAATTGCTGTTGATTCTATTAAAATCACTTAGAGCAGATTATGGAATATCCAGCTGGGATATATATATATATATATATATATATATATATATATATATATATATATATATATAAACTCCACCTAAAACAAACAGAGGGGGCGCTTCATGGTGTAATATCGTTTTAATAAAAACGTGGAAATCACTTTAAAAACTTTTCTCCCACGGAGAAGATAAAGCCCGTACCGAAGTAATCATCCGGTGTGGGCTGAATACCACAAGATATGTAAAACAATCCACTGGTTCAATACTGCATGCCCAGAATTTTAAACGTGTCACTCACGGTACCACTCGGCAAGACGCCGGCGCCTCAGCGTCTCAGCAGCGGGGCTTCCAAACAGCGTGAACACAGCGGACTCACAGATGCGTCACACAGACCACGCCCCTACGCGTTTCGTCGATGGACTTCGTCAGTGGAGTGGTCTGCATGACGCCGCATCAAACATTTATACCATTATACAGGTGCTATAATTAGAGCTTCCCAGCTTCTCATGAACCGGGCGCATCCACCTGCTCTCTATCTGCGGGTGTGACCAGTACTCAGATCAGCAATAGTGGTAGCTCCCATAAAATAGAGAAAGGATACATATACTATGAAGTAGAAAAAGATGTGTTGCCAATGCAATAAAAAAGAAAACGGAAAACGGAAGATAGAGTTGGAGTGCTAGAATATTTAAAAGGCGATTCTCTACCATATATTTCTAATCGCCAATAATAATATTTTAAGTCGGTTTTAAAGAACCTTATTCATAAAATTATTTTTAGAATTATTTGTAATACACTAAATTATATGGGGATAAATATATAAGAAAAATAGGGATATGCAAGCATATATCAAAATATATGTATATGGTAATATAAAAATATACATATAAATATAAATATAAAGAGGATATCTGTATGGAAAATGCATATAAACACATATAAAAAAGTGGATCTGGTCTTTGAAAAATGAGACAGTTACTAGAGTGGACTATAAGGCTATGTATTACCCTTATAATGAGAAATTGGGAACCACTTTACATGGAGGAGCATACATCAAAAAATTACACATTTTTATATATCTATCGATAGGCCACTATAGATATGACCTCAACTGCAAGGAATTTTATATATACAGAACTCATATAGGCAACGGTGATCGCGTTACTCTATAACCAAGCAGTGACTATATGTCATAGCTGAAGCTTTTTCATATATCTAACACAAGGGATGTCATCAGATATAATTAAATATAACATTTTGCACATAGCTGTTATCATAAGGTCAACGAGAACGATCCATAGTAGCTCATGCAATACTCAAACGATAATGAAAATCGATATGTATCGATAGGCCACTATAGGTATGGCTTCAAAAGCAAGAAATTTCATATGTACAGAACTCATATAGGCAGCGATGATCGCGTTAATCTATAACCAGGCAGTGACTATATGTAATAGCTAAAACTTTTTCATATATCTAACACAGGGAATGTCATCAGATATAATTCAATATAACATGTTGCACATAGCTGTTATCATAAGGTCACAGAGAACGATCCCTAATAGCTCATACAATACTCAAACAATAAAAAAAATAAAAAATAAAAATATATAAAAAATCAGTGGGTAAAGAGAAGCAATCGATGATAAACATGATGAACCAGGAAAAAAATGAATTACAATACAAATTATGCCAGGAGACAAAGGAAACCAAAGAAGGACCTCTTCATATATCACAAGCCCTGAATAACGATGTTATGCAACCGCATAGGGACGATAGTGGGGGGAGATATCTAATACACTATCGATGGTATAATTTCTTTCTAAATAAACGGAGTTATCTCATAGTTCTCATTGAGACCTCTGGGCATCACTGTGTTGAGAGTGATAATCCAGTAGGTCTCCCGTCTGGACAATCTGTTCTCTCTGTCTCCTCCCCTTTTATCGATTGGAATATGTTCAATAGCCTTAAATTTCAAAAGGGACGCATCTCCATTGTGGCATTCAGCAAAATGCCGTGGGATGCTATGGTTCTGGACTCTATTTTTAATATTCCGTGTGTGCTCCAGTACCCGGATTTTCAAAGATCTTTTAGTTTTTCCGATGTACTGGAGCCCACACGGACATTCCAGCATGTATACAACGAACGAGGTGTTACAATTAATTAGGCTCTTCATTTTATACTGCTCAGTTTTCTGTGAGCTATGAAAGTCCTTGGCTCCTCGTTCCATTAATGGACAGATCTTACAACTGCCACAAGGATATGATCCAAGAATGCCCCCAAACATAGTTGGTGGAGCATTCACAGGGACTTTTTCCAACTGGCTCTTTGATATCATGGTTTTGATGTTATTAGCCTTTTTGTATATGATATCAGGGTGATCGGGAAGGTGTTCAGAAAGAATGGCATCCAACTTCAACACATGCCAATGTTTTTTTAAAAATGTATTTATTCCTAGAGGAATATAAATATCTGCTGAATGACACCCCTAGAACGGCAACGTTCTATCACATCCCAAAAATACATAAGAATGTTACATGCCCTCCGGGACGTCCAATTGTGAGTGGGATAGGCTCTCTGTGTTCTAGAATGTCGGAATATGTAGACAAATACATTAAAGGGTATGTGCCAAAAATCAACACATACATCCAGGATACAACCCATGTTTTGCAGATCTTAAATGAAGTTGAATGGCAGACAGGGTATAAGTGGTGCACGGTGGACGTGCAGGCTCTGTACACCGCGATACCACACTCTAAAGGAATAGAGGTAATCAGGGAGAGACTAACAGATGATCCCGAGGTTGACACTACAAAAGTAGATTTCATATGTAAATGCCTGGAGTATGTTTTGAAATTTAATTATTTTGGTTTTCTTGAAGAATTTTTTGTACAGATGTGTGGGACAGCTATGGGCAGTATTTGTGCCCCTAGCTTGGCAAACTTGTACATGAGTCATTGGGAGAGAGGTGTGTTACAAGGACCATACAAGGATAACCTAAAATTATTCAAGCGATATATCGATGACATCTTGATCGTGTGGGATGGTAGCAGCACAGAATTTGAAAGCTTTATGAGTACTATTAACATCAATGACTACAACTTAAGCTTCACCCACACGATCAATGAGTCAGAGATCGAGTTCCTTGATTTGGCCATTTGCACAGGAAACTTTCTAGTGAGTGGCAAAATTGAAACACACACCCACTTCAAGAAGGTAGACAGCAACAGCTATCTTGACTTTTTCAGCTGTCACTTACCCAGGTGGAAACAAAACATACCTTTCTCGCAATTTACAAGATTGCGTAGAAATTGCACCACTGTAGAAGCTTATGATGAACAGGCTGGTATATATGTGGAAAGATTTGATGAAAAAGGGTATCCACATGAAATTATACAAGATGCCAACTTGAAAGCTAGGAACAAAGACAGAACCGAACTTCTCACATATAAGCAGAAAAACAGAAAAACTGATAAAATATTTTGCCCATTCATAACCAAATATAATAGCAACGAAAAAGATATAAATAAATTTTTAAAAAAACATTGGCATGTGTTGAAGTTGGATGCCATTCTTTCTGAACACCTTCCTGATCACCCTGATATCATATACAAAAAGGCTAATAACATCAAAACCATGATATCAAAGAGCCAGTTGGAAAAAGTCCCTGTGAATGCTCCACCAACTATGTTTGGGGGCATTCTTGGATCATATCCTTGTGGCAGTTGTAAGATCTGTCCATTAATGGAACGAGGAGCCAAGGTCTTTCATAGCTCACAGAAAACTGAGCAGTATAAAATGAAGAGCCTAATTAATTGTAACACCTCGTTCGTTGTATACATGCTGGAATGTCCGTGTGGGCTCCAGTACATCGGAAAAACTAAAAGATCTTTGAAAATCCGGGTACTGGAGCACACACGGAATATTAAAAATAGAGTCCAGAACCATAGCATCCCACGGCATTTTGCTGAATGCCACAATGGAGATGCGTCCCTTTTGAAATTTAAGGCTATTGAACATATTCCAATCGATAAAAGGGGAGGAGACAGAGAGAACAGATTGTCCAGACGGGAGACCTACTGGATTATCACTCTCAACACAGTGATGCCCAGAGGTCTCAATGAGAACTATGAGATAACTCCGTTTATTTAGAAAGAAATTATACCATCGATAGTGTATTAGATATCTCCCCCCACTATCGTCCCTATGCGGTTGCATAACATCGTTATTCAGGGCTTGTGATATATGAAGAGGTCCTTCTTTGGTTTCCTTTGTCTCCTGGCATAATTTGTATTGTAATTCATTTTTTTCCTGGTTCATCATGTTTATCATCGATTGCTTCTCTTTACCCACTGATTTTTTATATATATATATTTTTTTTTTTATTGTTTGAGTATTGTATGAGCTATTATGGATCGTTCTCTGTGACCTTATGATAACAGCTATGTGCAAAATGTTATATTGAATTATATCTGATGACATTCCCTGTGTTAGATATATGAAAAAGTTTTAGCTATTACATATAGTCACTGCCTGGTTATAGATTAACGCGATCATCGCTGCTTATATGAGTTCTGTACATATGAAATTTCTTGCTTTTGAAGCCATACCTATAGTGGCCTATCGATACATATCGATTTTCATTATCGTTTGAGTATTGCATGAGCTACTATGGATCGTTCTCGTTGACCTTATGATAACAGCTATGTGCAAAATGTTATATTTAATTATATCTGATGACATCCCTTGTGTTAGATATATGAAAAAGCTTCAGCTATGACATATAGTCACTGCTTGGTTATAGAGTAACGCGATCACCGTTGCCTATATGAGTTCTGTATATATAAAATTCCTTGCAGTTGAGGTCATATCTATAGTGGCCTATCGATAGATATATAAAAATGTGTAATTTTTTGATGTATGCTCCTCCATGTAAAGTGGTTCCCAATTTCTCATTATAAGGGTAATACATAGCCTTATAGTCCACTCTAGTAACTGTCTCATTTTTCAAAGACCAGATCCACTTTTTTATATGTGTTTATATGCATTTTCCATACAGATATCCTCTTTATATTTATATTTATATGTATATTTTTATATTACCATATACATATATTTTGATATATGCTTGCATATCCCTATTTTTCTTATATATTTATCCCCATATAATTTAGTGTATTACAAATAATTCTAAAAATAATTTTATGAATAAGGTTCTTTAAAACCGACTTAAAATATTATTATTGGCGATTAGAAATATATGGTAGAGAATCGCCTTTTAAATATTCTAGCACTCCAACTCTATCTTCCGTTTTCCGTTTTCTTTTTTATTGCATTGGCAACACATCTTTTTCTACTTCATAGTATATGTATCCTTTCTCTATTTTATGGGAGCTACCACTATTGCTGATCTGAGTACTGGTCACACCCGCAGATAGAGAGCAGGTGGATGCGCCCGGTTCATGAGAAGCTGGGAAGCTCTAATTATAGCACCTGTATAATGGTATAAATGTTTGATGCGGCGTCATGCAGACCACCCCACTGACGAAGTCCATCGACGAAACGCGTAGGGGCGTGGTCTGTGTGACGCATCTGTGAGTCCGCTGTGTTCACGCTGTTTGGAAGCCCCGCTGCTGAGACGCTGAGGCGCCGGCGTCTTGCCGAGTGGTACCGTGAGTGACACGTTTAAAATTCTGGGCATGCAGTATTGAACCAGTGGATTGTTTTACATATCTTGTGGTATTCAGCCCACACCGGATGATTACTTCGGTACGGGCTTTATCTTCTCCGTGGGAGAAAAGTTTTTAAAGTGATTTCCACGTTTTTATTAAAACGATATTACACCATGAAGCGCCCCCTCTGTTTGTTTTAGGTGGAGTTTACGTTTGGAGTCCCGTGGGAATCGGGACATTCAGAGGGGAGCTGCACCTAGTAAAATTCATTTGGACTGGTGTGGATTATATATCCAAAGAACTTGTTTCCTTGGACTGAACGGACTTAATAGTGTCAGCGCACCTATATTTGTTTTATATATATATATATATATATATATATATATATATATATTATATGGGGTACTAAGTTCCAACTTGCCTCTGGCTGACTGGGATGAAGTTACACACTTTATTGTAAATGTCTGTTTGGAAGGAAACAGGCCAATTAATGTAATTACTGGCACGCAAAGCAAGATTTAAGGCCCATAAACACTAGATGATATTGGTCAGAATATCGTTCAGAAAGGGCTTTCTGAAAGATATTGTGAACAATATCGTCTATTATGTACGCTGTGTATCGTTAATGATGCATGCTCCTGTGCATCGTTAATGACCCCCTTCCTCATCCTAGCATGTTTCGAAGAGGGCGGACATTGTCAACGACGGCCATGCAGCAGCTGCAGCATGAACATCGTTCCCCCCACCCCCTCTGTCGGTCCCCTTGTGTGCTTCCTCGGCAAGTGTGTATGCACTTGACGATGCTGGTCCCCCCCACTGGGTTGTAATGTGTATGGGGCATTAGAGACAGTGTTGGACGGGGGAATAAGAAAGCCCACCTGGGAAAGGTTGTAAGGACCCATGTTTAGGGGTGTGATCAGCCTCCAGGGGATAATAAGGCAGATAATTGTACATGATTGCCTCTTTGAGAGAGAGAAAGAGAGGCGGTGCGCTCCCAGAAAGTGGGGCCCACCAGGGGATTCCCCTGTTCCTCCTGTTTGCTAGTCCAAACCTGCTTAGAGGAATTCAATTGTGTAAGTCACCTTCCAGTAGGAGAACCATCCAGCTTGTGCTTATATTTGGATCTATTTTTTAAGAGTTTTTACAGCTCAGACCCAGCTCACATACAGTATTTAGGGTCTACATAGCCACTGAGTTAAGGGAATTGTCAGTCTTCTGCTCCTAATTTAGTAGGACAAAGAGAGATCTGTGGGATAGTTTGGGTCAATAAGAGTTCACTCATTTTTACATTAGAGCACATGCAGTGAAATATCTGCTTGCACTAATAGCTTTTATTACTTTTAACATGTATTCACTTAGCCAAACAGGTGAAACTGATTTGTGCCAGGTTTTACAAGCCCAGGGGCTGAGATAGAGATGAGGTTTTGCTGTGACAAGCTCGAGCTTCTTCTGGTTCCCATCCCAGTTTGATATTTGTGAGAAATTCAATTTGAGAACAGACCCTTTTCAACTTTCAGGCTAACTAGGATGCTGGAATCAAAACCAGATGTACTTATCAAGTCTAAAAATAACAAATATGCTGGAGGACCACCAGAGCAAGGGATAGAAAGAATCTCATGAAATTCTAGAACAATACATAATAATGTTCAGCAAACCACTAAGTCTGAAGTGAGAGGGGTTATTTTCTGCAATTCTGAACAGTATCACAGCATTGTGCAGCAGACATTTGAGATTGTTTAAGTGAAACCAAAGCTGGTATGTTCTCCTCCTGTGCTCTCTTGCTCCACTGCTGTGCTGCCAAAGGCAGGTTTGTCCAAGTGTGCCCATAGCAGGGGATGGTTTGTTTTGGCTGAGGAGCAGGTGCCTTCCAAGTTCCAAGATCTGAAGTGTCAGCAGTGACCTCAGGTCTTGGGTGGCCAGCTTCACGCGTTCATTTCCCCCTGTCAGCTGATACTCCTGCCACCCACACACAATGGAGAATTTAAAGAAGTTTATATGGAATTTTTTTTATTCCTATTGCCTGTTAGACTTTTGATGTACTAAGCTCACAATAATAGCATACTATGTAGAAGACAAACTTTTTTAATATATATTTTATGACCTTGTGCATCAACATAAATATGTGGTTGCTTACAAAAATTAAAATATATAAGTGAAAGCAATTACTGGCATGTGCTGTCAAGTTACAATATTATCCGGCTTTTCTCTTACTTTCAGGGTTGGATCTTGCCCCTAAATGCCATTTATGGTATGCCAGCAGGGGAAATGACAAACACAGATGCTTGGAGCAGCAGTGCCTGCAGTTATACCTCAGAATGAGGATAATGCAAATACGGCCTAATTTATGTTTGAACGCAATGGCCGATGTGCGCGCAATGGAGTGAATATCAGCAGACTGTACATGTGTGCGCACTGTGCATGCACCAAGGCGCCATTACAATTTCGATCAGTGAGGATTTCATGGAGAATGATTGACAGGAAGTGAGTGACTGTAGGTGTTAATGGGGAGTGGTTGGACAGAGGCAGCCATGTCATGGACATATTTAGGGTGTGTTTCTACCAAATTGCTGCAAGACTGTACATGCAAAAACATGGCACCTGCATCGTCACTGCTGTGTCAAGTCTATTAGCCATTAACTCATATGTTTCTTGTTCTTGCATATGGGCTGTAAACTGGGAGTCTCTTCATTTTTGGATGGCAGCTTCACCTGCTAATACTAGCAATACCATAGCCTAGAGAATCACAATTGTATTTGCATACAGTACAAACATGAATTAGGCCCATAATCCATCCAGCAGCAGTTCCTACAGTTATACATCAGAATGGGAACATTGCACATAATACATCTATATCTTTCGTTGTGTATGTAGTATGGCCTGAGCTATTGCTGTCATTTCATGGGGCATAATGGAAACAAAAATGTTTGTTAATATCATTAATTGTGTATGTGCATTCATATCATAGTGTTGCATAGGCTATAATTGTCTGGTACAGTAGTAAAAGTCTAAAGGCTCCATACAGTGTGTAATAATGTGTTTTTCATTATTACATGGACTGTGTGTTTATATCTGCAGCTCACATGGCTCAAAAAAGTGATAGCTTCAGTCAGACCATGTTCAGGCAGATTCTTAAATGTCAAGGCCACTGGGACTGCGGCAGGATTGAAATAATCTGGAGTAGAAGATACCAAGGTAGGTAACTGGCTCAACCGAAGTAGGGCCAGAATGGATCATTCATGCAGACTGGACTGTAATGGGATTGTATGAAGAATATAGGCTGGGCATTCCCAGAGTGAAATCGGAAGTGTTTTCAGTGCTCAGCTGCAACTTGTTAGTCAGAATACATACTGCTATATATTCCAGTATAAAAAAAGGGAGGAAAAAACTGCGCTCTAATCAAAGGGTGCAGTCCTGCCCAAAAATAGTCACCACACTATTGAAGTTATGTCAAACAAATGAAATATATTGTAAGGCGCTCCCACTTGGGATATTACATTTTCACGATGGTATGTTTAACGGGGATTGGTACCTCAAAGTTATACTATAAAGAGATACTATGCCAAAGCTAATTCCTGGTGTTATATTTCTGCTTGCCATTCTGGTGTTAGCCCAGTGATTATTTTGTCTTGCTCCTCTACCTAAGTTGCCCTGTTCACTAATACCTTCATCCAGCATCACTACCTCCTGCACCCGGTTTCCTGGTTCATTAACAGTTCATCTGGTTCTTAGGACCTGATGTAAAGTTTTTTAGGTAAGACTCAAGTTTGCAGACTGTAGCTTAAACTGATTTACTATAGTAGTATTAGAAGCTGCACTGGTTTTGCAGAAATCTCCACAGAAGTCTAGTTGTACTGCAATGTACTACACAATACTAATATAAAGGAAAGATTTATGTAAATCCCACTGCACTGTGATTGGACACCTGAGTCATGTGTGAACTGAGTGTTTGTGCATTAGTGTCACACGGCAAAACATAGGGGCAACAGTAGTGTCACAAATCTGCATTAACCCAAATGAAACCAGGCTTCCTCCTGAAATGACCAGGAGGCTCCCAAAAAATCGGGTCCGTCATCTGGCCCCCCGGGAAGGTGGGCAAGTCTCCTGCTTGCTGCCCATTCCCCCTGCACCCCACTTTCCCATTGATTCAATTACCGGAATTTACGGGTCTCTGAAAAAGGGGCATGGCTCAAATGACGCGAGTAGCTTCATTTTGCATCATTTAAGCCAGGCCCGCGAATCATAGTGTTTGGGGGCATGGGGGCAGAGTCTTCTTTTCTTTCTGTCTTTATTTATTTGTTTGAGTGCATATCCCCTCGCATTCTAGTGAGGGGATTCGGGGGGGCTTTCGTTGTTGCGGCGGGTGATGCTTACCGGTGATGCTTACCTGTTGGCTAGGCTGTGAGTATACGCAGCCTAGCCAACAGGCCCTAAGTCCTTGATACAGTAAGCATTTTGGGTGCAGGTTACTGAGGCTAAAGACAGGTGCCAATGCATTTTGTAAATGCAGGTTACTTGAGACACAGGGGGTTATTCTGGCGAATTTACAGCTTTGCGAGTCTCCCAGACGCCACCTGCCAAATGCCAAATGAACATAAACATCCATTCGCAGGCTATGTGGTAACACCCACATCATTTGCTGGTCGCCGACCAGCGAATGATGCGGTGAGAGCACACATATCTAAAGTGGAAGAAAAAAATATTATGTCAATGGGCTGAACTCAGGAGACATTTTAAATAGGGCACTCCCAGTGGCTATTGGCAACACAAGTCAAGTTTGGTTGCACCTTAAATCTGGTTGGAAGATGGAATCATATGAATAAATTCAAGCTGGCCATCCAGCACAAGTATTAATGATACCATGGTAAAATTACACAAATGTGTGAAAACCATAAGTATTCCACATTGTATTATGAAATATGATTTTACAAACATTAAGGTAGATAGTGAAACAAGATTCTATCATCTCAGCTGCACAATGTCCCAGAATATAAAAAAAAAATCAAAGACAGAATAAGTAAAAAGGGAGGCCCGCGTGCCCAATATAGTGTGAGTGAGGACGGCACCACAGTACACAGCACGTCCTGACCCGAGGCAGCCATCCCCACCAGGAGCTGCCCTGTAAATCACTGCCTCACACTCCTGGACTGTGAGGTCGTATTGGCTAAGGTTAGCGGTGCAGGGCGGCATTAGAGAGTCAGCACAACCGATCTCAGCGACCTGTACCTCTGGGCACACTCGCACAGAGGGGCCACTTTTGGCATCGTCTGGGCCAGCATAAGGTGCGGTAGCACACAGGAAGCAAGGGGACATGGGAGTCGGCCACACCACCAGCAGGACATACCTGTCCCTGATGAACCAGGAGAAGTGGACATTGACTAAGTTTCGGTCCAATCCCACTTGGCAACGAGCATGAAGCCCCCTTGGCATCGAGCTTGAAGCCCCTAGCATCAAGCAAGAACCCCCTAGCAATGAGCATGTAAGTAAGTGGCACTTATGTGTCAAATATGTAATGGGCATTACGTTGTTATATAGTATGTAATGGGCTTAATGATGTGTGGCACAATGTGTAATGGGCATTATGGACTTACAGTATGTGTAATTGGCATTATGGCGTGTGGCTTTATGTGTAATGGGTATTATGGAGTTTGCTAAAATGTGTAATGGGCATTGTGTGTGGTATAATGTGTAATAGCACGCCCCTTTTGCGATGCCACGCCTCCTTTCCATGTGACCTTGCCGCGCAATAGTCACACATGCTAAGTGATTGAGTCCGGGACCACCCATTACCATATTTCTAGATTTGCCTATACCTATGGGTCATATTTGACCATTCATTGCTACAAAGGCCAGTTTTAAGTAGAGGCTAATAACCCAAATGTTAATCACTGAAGCTGTATGGAAAACGGGTGCCGGATCACTGACTGGCACTCGGGATTCTGACAGTCATTACACCGACATCGGAATCCTGACTGCTAAAATCCCAACAGACGGGCAGCGGCTATTCTCCATCATGGTGGTCCATGACCCCCATAGAGGGAGAATAAAATAGGTGGCGAGCGTAGCGAGCCACTGTGCCTGCAAGGGGCTTCATTGCACTTCCCCCGCTGTCTGAGTCCCCGCAGACAGGATTCTGGCGTCGGGCTAATGACTGTAGGAATCCCGACTGTCGGTGTGTTATACTACACTCATAGAAAAGTCTGTGAGAAAATATATGATCACCAGTTAATGTGTGGGAAAACCCATTGATTTAACAGTTTACACAGAATTAGTAAAAGTGCCCTTACACTTATAAAATATGGCCCTTTTTCACATGATATCGGATCATATAAGTCATAAGAGATCCAACCTGAAGTTTCATCATTACCAGCAAACTGTGCATGTGCAGACTGGGTCCTTTAATCACATCTCTGAAATGAAAATGCCTCTGTCAGGCAGAGGCATCAGTGGGGAGGCATAGGGGAAAATGGGGGGTGTCACCTCATTTTTGCTAGGTGTGGTGAGGCCAAGGACTACATTGCATACATAGATTCCTTGACCTCCCAATGACCCGATGTTCTCCCTGATCTGTGATCACACCACAGTTTTAGCAACTGAATGCAGGAAAGAGGAATCTGCTGCGAGTAGATTAGCATATGGAATCCATGCTGAATGAGGGCCTGCATGCAAAAGCAACCAGTTTGTACCATGAAAAGAAAAAAATATAACCTATGCAAAGCTAAATCTCTCTGCACATGTTACATCTGCCCCACCTGCAGTTCTCCATGGTTTTTCCCAGTTGATTTACTACTACAAACATGAATCAGGCCCTCTGTCAATGATTATTTGTTATATCACTTTGCTACATGTCTGTGTGGTTCAATATGTAACCACCACTTTCAAAACACCATGTAATATTTGTGTCCGTGATGCATTAACCCATCACTAGCATTCGCTAGTTCCACTTTAATAGCTAACATAAATGATTTTACCTCTGGCCTGTTGTCACCTTGGCAAGTAGAGAACATTGATTCATATTTAGTAAGACATGAAGCTTAAACCCATCTTTCTGTGGTTACTTTGATTCATGCAATAAAGTATTTTTCCTCAGTCCTCTGGCTGGCAACTCCCAGTGGTAAAATATGTAGGCCACATTTAGCTGTTTTTCCTCTTTTATTCAAACCTTCTGAAGCATCAGGCCGAAAATATAATCTTCTTGTTATTCTACTCTGTCAGAATCTGTGTGGAATTACTGAAACTTTTAACTGATGCCTGACCAAAGTACAAACCTAGAAACATAGAATATAATGGCAGATAAGAAGATCTTGGTCTAGTCTGCTATGAACACACACAGAAATACACTAGGGTTAATTTGTTTGCTGGGACACAGTTAAACTACCAGTATATATTGTGAATACCCCCATGCAAGTACAGGAAAGATATACAAACAGTTTGAAATCTTACCCATGCAAAGATGAATTAAAGGAGGGCCCAGGGGGTACATTACCCCGGGCCCCATGTCTCTTAGGACCCCCTGTGAAGCACTGGATAAAAAATGTTTTTGGAGATGTAAGTAAGTAAGTAAGTTTAATTTATATAGCGCACTTTCTCCAACAGGACTCATGGTGCTTTACAGACATTAAAAAACAATGCACCTAGTACAGAGGATGCTGGTGGTACAGTAACAGACAAGTCACAGACAAAAGAACCATTGAGCTCACAGTAAGTATAATGCAGGAGTTGTGCAGCATTTTGGATAATAACTTCCATGGGTTGTGTACTCCACCCTGACAAGGTACCAGGTGCGGCAGCCATTTTAGGCACTCTGCGTAGGATTACCCAGGGTGAAATAGATGACCCCTAAAAGAAATTACCCAAAATGGATTATTTCAATGTATACTCAGGTCCATGTACTTTTCATCCCATTTACAAGTGCACCAGATGAGGCAACCATAGTGGGCGCACTACGAAGGTTACACTGTAACCACGAGCCATACAAGGACCCAATGCATATATTGGAAAGCAAATACTTCTGTAGTATGATAAACCCTGCACAGAAAAATCCACGTGACCCACATCCTGCCCGCAGAGATACCATCTGAGGCAACCAGCTTGGTGCACTGCATAGGTCAGCACTGGCAGTGTGTGCAATCTGCGGAGGTACACAATACAGGAAAAGCACATGGTGAGGTAGATGTGTGTGGCAGGAGAGGAGGGGGGGGGGGAGAAAAGACATGAACACACATTTGCCAAGGACAGACACCTTTACAAGGTATTCATGGGTGAAGTGTTGGTACATACTGTAGGCTGGCCCTGCTGCTTCCCCTCACAGCTCCATGCTCACAATGAGGGGGTAGGGCTGGGAGTAGTCCAGGTGTTTTCAGCCATAAGGGCTATGAGATGGGGCTATGAGAAACAGGGAGAGCACTTGGGCTGTCATGCCAGTGCCTCCAGTATGGTCAGGGCCACCACCAGCTCCCTCCTCTCCTGAGAGCCGAGGAGCTGGAGGCCGCCACCCTCTGGCCTGGAGCAGCTAATCCTTGGCTCAGAGCCTCAGACCTCCTGCAGCAGTAACTACCAGCAGTGCTCCATGCAGAACGGCCCCACCAGCTGGGTATCTTAAGACATATGGGGCTGCTCGGTCTCCATGTGGCCGCATCGTTCAATGTAAGTGTGTTTGCAGTGCCAGGTTATCTTATAGGCTGATTATGCTGCAGCCTGAGGTGCCAGGACTGGGAGGGAGGGGGGGGGGGGTTCAAGAAATAAAATAAAGGCCTAATTTATTTAATGCTTCTTAGCTGTTACCCATCCCAATGTACTGTGGGGGGTAAAGTTCTTAAGGTGATTTCCAAATGGCTGTGCCAATGTAACTTACGGATAGAACTACTGTATTACTTTATGTTCATTGTGCTACAGCGCCAACTGCTCAACCTAAAGCCAAAGACCCATGCCACAAGCATTATATCCTACATGCCAGTTGTATGGACTTGGGCAGTATGATTGTCGAGTCCCTGAGCAATCATACACATGTGTTTAGCAGCATTACAAGGGGAGCTACATGTGTATTAACCTAGGGCACCTTGAAACTTTAATCCGTAACTGTGTGTGTGTGTGTATGTATGCTGTGTTTATTGTTTGGGTATTTAGTATGTATGCTTTGTGTATATGTATGTTTGTTGTGTGTGTATGCAGTGTGTGTGTGTGTGTGTGTCATATTGTGTGTATATGTATGTATGCATGCTGTGCGTGTGTATGTATATATGTATGTATGTATGTATGCAGTGTGTGTGTGTGTGTGCGTGTGTGTGTGTGTGTGTGTGTGTGTGTGTGTAAGTGTATATATTCATGCATGCAGTGTGTTTGTGTATGTATGTAAGTTTTGTGTGTGTCCCTGTAAAATGGCAGTTAGAAACTGATTGGTTGGTATGCACAACTTCCACACTTTAGCTCTCTCCAAGATTTAATAAAACTCCCCCAGAGATTTGTGGTGTAGCATTAAGAAACATTTCCAGAATATTTAACTCTCAGTGCCTCACAGTATTCCATTGCCAGTGATGGGGCAGAGCAGTAGAGACCAGCTGTGCAGGCAGCAAATCAGAGGGTACCATAGAACCCGGATCCTCAGTGTCATTTGGGTATTTCTTGCTCTCTTTTTTCATCATGATCCAAAGACCTGGAAAGTCTCTCATGGTTACCTTTAGGCTGCCTGGAATTCCCAGAATTATCATTTCCACTTCTGGACCTCAATTTATAATATATATCTTTAATAGTATATATTCATAGTCTTCTGTTAGGAGTACATTTCTCTTTCTTATAGCAATTATTTACTTTATTTTCCATAGCCAAGAAGACTGGTTGGAACGTGCTTCCTGGGCAGAAATGGCTACAATAACTCACCCTAAGCATCCAATAAAATGGTACCTTTTGAAATGGAAAATTCCTAAAGCATTTCCCTTTACTAACTCTTCTTCAATTTATTTTATGTTAATAATATGGTTTTACAAATCAATGAAGTTCCATTTCTTGCTATTAAATAGAAAAAGATTAGAGCTGCAATATTGTATGGATATTCCTAATTAGGATGTAAAAATGTAATTCACCACAGCACATTTTACTTTTACGTTATTTGTGTCAAATGTGAATTACAAAATAAGCATGCATACACAATACATTTGATATTGTGCAAATACACTTGCTTGTCCCTCAAACACATGATAATGTAGAGTCAACCCTAAATTCAACTTTTGGAACCAACCATTTAAAGTTATTTGTGATTACTTTTATAGGTTGCAGATGCAGTTGCAAACACTGATGTGTAAATCACAAAAACAACTGAATTGAGAGTGAATAAAAAAGAGAAATAAAAATATAGGGCAAGAAAGAAAGAAACCACATGTTCAATTCATTCATATTTATATTCTTTTTTAAGTGTTCATTTATCATTTCAGTACTTGTGAGTTATCTGGGCGCCCGATTTCTAAATCGGGTGGGATCGGGCACATCGCATCGCATCGCATGCGACCATCGGATGCGATGCGATGCGATGACCCGATTTTTCCATAGGAATCAATGTTAAAATGGACTGAGTCCATTTTAACATGGAATTCAATGGGAAAAAGGGGTCCTTTTCATACCCCTACTATCCAAGTGGGCATGGAGTTGGATATAAACCTGTGGCGAGCGTAGCGAGCCACCGAGCCCGAAGCGTGGCGAGCGTAGCGAGCCCCGCGAGGGGACACAGAATACCGTCCCCTCGCGGGGCTCGCTTCGCTCGCCACGCTTCGGGCTCGGTGGCTCGCTACGCTCGCCACAGGTTTATATCCAACTCCATGCCCACTTGGATAGTAGGGGTATGAAAAGGACCCCTTTTTCCCATTGAATTCCATGTTAAAATGGACTCCGTCAATTTTAACATTGATTCCTATGGAAAAATCGGGTCATCGCATCCGATGGTCGCATGCGATGCGATGCGATGCAATATCGCATCGCATCTGATTGTATGCCTTAACTTAAGGCATACAATCAAAAAATCGGGCGCCCAGATAACTCATAAGTACCATCATTTCCACGTAAAAGTGAAAAACAAAACACAAGCATACATACCGGGGTACAGTATTCAAGGCCGAGCAAGTACAATTTTTTTTTTTTTAACAATATGTTTATTGAGTTTTGTCTGCATTCAAACAGGGGGGGGGGGGTTACAGAAAAGAAAATAGAGGGAGGGGGTGCGTTATACATAGTAGTTACATACATAGATCACAATTGGTAAATAGTATAAAGTGAACGTTAACTCGTCACTCATTTAGAGAGCCAGGAGCGTACTTGAATGGTGCTCAAACAGCTTGTATTAGACGTATAGATAGTGGTAGAGCGTAACAGGAGGAGAATCCCATGTATTAACTTTTCCTATCCCTCTATATGGGGTTTACAAAGAGTAATCATTCCTGACCCCTTCCTAACACTCAGAATCCGGGGAATTTAGAAGATTAATATCAACAGAGGTAGAGCTCTTAGTTATATGCTCCGTTTCTTCTCTGAATGTTAACCACCCCAGCCACATCAAATGTATAGAGTTAGGGGAGGAGGAATACTGCGCTCCCGCCGTCTCAAAACTGTAGTGTTTCTGGATTTTATCGCATATCGAGTCAACACTGGGAATCCTCTCTGATCTCCACTGCTGAGCGATAGCTGCTTTTGTAGCGATCAGAATGTGTCCCAGGACATAGGTTTCGCCTTTGGTTAGGTGGCCTCCATATAGGTGAAGGAGAGCCGTTTCGGGGTTAGGTTCAATTGGTTCACCAATTATTTTACCAATCAAGCTGAAAATTGACGACCATAGTGGCTTCAGTACAGGGCAGTCCCAAAATATATGAAATATGGTACCTATTCCCCCGCAATTTCTCCAGCATGATTTTGAGATATTAGGCCATATTTTGTGCTGGCGGTCCGGTGTATAGTATGCCCTGTGAATTAATTTAAAAAACATCTCAGCATGGTTGATGCACTTAGACACTTTGAAACATGACTTAAATATTAGGTCCCATTCCTCTACTTGCAGGGTTCTTTGGAGGTCTTTTTCCCATAGAACCTGAGATTTAAGTTTAGGTGGGCTGTTCTCATTAACCAGATAGTTATACCATTTAGATATTGCTCCCTTCTGGTGTGGGTTGCTAAGTAGATTATGAGTCATTGGGGCAATGCGTGGGGTCGTGTTTGGGGGAAGGAGGTATTTTGACAACCAACTTCTCAACTGTAGGTATTTAAAGAAGTCGCCCCTAGGGATATTGTATATTTCTTGTAAATGGTTAAAGGGGGCTAAGTGGCCATCAATAAACATGTCGCCTATTTTAGTCAGACCGCTTGATGTCCAATTTGACAGTTGTAAGTTTGGAATCAGATACATCATTGACCGCAGGGTCAGCAGGGGGGCGGGTAGAGTAGTATCCCTGTTTCCTGCCATACTATTGTGCCAGGTCCTCACTGTGGCCCCTATAGATAGGTTTTTAATATGCAGTGAGCGGAAGGAAGGGGGTGGCATCCAGAGTAGATCAGCCAGACTACATGGTGAGGCCTCTGTCTGCTCCAGACACACCCAGGGTTTCGGGGGGTCCTGGGTAAGCCACTCCTTTGTCTGGGAAAGGAGACACGCTTGGTGATATTTTTCAATATCCGGGAATGCAACTCCCCCGGCTGGTTTAGAGCGTATTAATACGTGTTTGGCTATCTTTGGTTTTAGGCCTTTCCATACGTACTTAGTGAGAGACCTGTTGAATTTGTTGTACATGGTTTTTGGGAGTAATCTAGGGATTGCCCTGAATAAGTACAGTAGTTTTGGAAGCAATACCATCTTTATTGCTGCCACCCGCCCCAGCCAAGAGACTTCTTGCATCATCCAGTCTCTGGTTAAACCCTCAAAAGCCTTTAGGAGGGGGCCATAATTGCATTCTAAGATGTCTTCCTCGCTAGCTAGATGAATCCCTAGATATTTTAAGGATTTCGACTGCCAGGCATACCTGTATTCATCTTTGAGTCTAGTCAGTATTTCGGGGGGGGTAAAAAATGGGAGGGCTTCTGTTTTACTTGTGTTCAACTTGTAATAGGAGACGGAGGAGAACTGTGTGAGGATAGTATGCAATGCTGGAAGGGAGGTTAATGGGTTTAATATACATAATAAGACGTCATCTGCAAATAAGCAGATCTTGTGTGATAGGCCTCCTAGCTCCGGGCCGGATATTAAATTTGATCCTCTTATTTTCGCCGCCAGCGGCTCAATCGCTAGGGCAAAGACAAGAGGGGAGAGTGGGCACCCTTGTCTGGTGCCATTGGTAATGGGGAAACTCGACGATAGACACCCGTTGGAGTATACTTTTGCTGAGGGGGATGAATACAAAGCCAGAATGGAATCCAGGATTCTACCCGTGAAGCCGAACTGTTGTAAAACAGCTCTGAGGTAGCCCCAATGCAGCCTGTCAAAGGCCTTTTCTGCGTCCAGGGACAGGAGGAGCAATGGTCTCCCCGCCCTGGAGCAGAGTTCCAGCACATTAAACATTCTACGGGTATTGTCGGGGGCTTGTCTGCCTAGCAAAAATCCAACCTGGTCAGGGTCAATAAGTGTTGGCAATAGTGGGCAGAGTCTGTTGGCTACTATCTTTGCATACAGCTTTATGTCGATATTGAGTAAGGCAATCGGCCTGTAGTTCTGTACTATGGAGGGGGATTTCCCTGGTTTGGGTATAGTTATAATTTGTGCTTCTAACATTTCTTTGGGAAAGGAGTTCAGATCGGAAGCTTCATTAAAGACTGTCGTAAGGACTGGGGCTAATTCTGTTTTGAAAACTTTATAAAAGTTAGCCGGGTAACCGTCTGGGCCTGGAGCTTTATCACGGGGCATGGAGTCTATAGCCAGGGAGACTTCTTCTACTGACCAGGGTTCGTTGAGGGAACTACAGGCCTCAGGGGACAATTTGGGCAACTTCAGTTCCTTAAGGAATTCTTCAATTAGATCTATTTTTGGCTGGGGAGTTGTAGGGTCATTCTTAAGGTTGTACAAGCTAGAGTAGTACGTGGCAAAAGCATTAGCTATGCCAACCGGGTCCATAACCTTCTGTCCTTGCTCTGAGGTTATGCTCTGAATTCTTTCCTTGGCTCTTCTACCCCTCAGTTTACGTGCCAGCATTCGGCCTGCTCTATTTCCCAGAATATAGTATTGTTGATTGAGTCTTGTAATATTCTTCTGGACTTCAGCTAGGGAGAATTTATTTAATTCCTCACGTGCATTCTTCAGGGATTTTAGTAAGGGACCGTCTGTGGGGTTAGCTTTATGTAGTCCCTCAAGTCTTATTACTTCTGCCTCTGCCTTAATAAATTGCTGTTTATATTCTCTTTTTAGTTTCGCTGCCACTTGTATTGCAGAACCCCTGACTACAGATTTAAGAGCGCACCAGTGATTGAATGTTGAGGTATCTCCTGGGGAATTTTCACTTAGGTAGTTCTGAATTGAACTGCTGATCTCTTGCAGTGCCCTTGGGGTCGTTAGTGTCTGTTTACCTAACCTCCATGGCCCGGGGGTGGTACTCCTCCCAGTGATGTCCCATGTGATGAAAATGGGAGAGTGGTCTGACCACGTTAGAGGGAGGATTTCCACTTTACTAAATGAAGGCAAAGACCATTTATCTGATATAGCCAGGTCTATACGAGAGTAGGTGGAGTGTACATGTGAGTAGTAAGTGTAATCTCTAACCGACGGGTGCTTAGTCCGCCACACGTCATAAAGATCATATTCTGCCAGGAGTGATTTAAGGTTTTTGTTAGATTCCAGTTGAGGAGGAATAGGTAGTATAACTGGTTTTCTAGTCCTGTCTACAGCTGGGTCTAAAACCGTATTGAAATCCCCAAGCAGCAATAAGGCCCCCTTGACATGTATTTGGATAATTTCCAGTACCTTACGGCAGAACGCTAATTGTTTGGAATTAGGTGCATAGCACGTGGCCAGTGTGACCTCCACGTTATCTAGTAGCCCCACTAGGATTAAATAGCGACCTTCTGGGTCTGTAATTTGTTTTGTCAGAGAGAATGTGCAGCCCTGGGATAGAATAATAGCAACTCCCGCTTTTTTGACCGGGCCGCATGACATATAGCAGTGAGGAAATTTTGCGTTGGTAAAAAGCGGTGGTGCCGATTTTTTAAAATGGGTCTCCTGTACGGCAACTACATGTGCTTTTAACTTGGAAAAGTATTTCAAAGCTAGTTTGCGCTTGTGAGGGGAATTTAGTCCCTTCACGTTCATCGAGATAATATTAACCATAGTCAAAGTACATGGTGATGATTAGTCTGCACTTAGAGCACTTTATACAATAAGAATTCACAAATACCTGGCTTCTACTATGATAACAGTAGGGATAGGGGGGGGAAGTTAACCAAAGAAAGGAAAACAACAAGTAAAGAGAATATGGGGAAACTGAAATGCCCCCTCTTGGGGGCACAATGAGGTGCCATACCATGGCGAACCTAACGGGGCGGTGGTCGGGGGAAACAGGAATAGCCACCCTCTCGCATCCTCATGTCTACCACAGATATTTACCCAGTTGGCTTATGGCGCCTACCTCTGTTGGGAATTAGAACAGCGTCTCTGTCTGAGGTGGAATATGAGGGAACATTTATAAAAAAAAAAAAAAAAAAAGGTAACCTTTCTGTAAGTCTAGATCATAAACTTTCAAACCTAACAGATAAACAGTGTCAAAGGATTAGAAAAGTCACTATATCCAAAGCTGGATGTAGGCCTGCAACTAATAACATTTAGGAAGGAAAAAATAAACTGTAATATTTACGGCAAAACAGGGAGGATGTCCATATGATGAGATAAAGATACATCACTGGGAGCGGATGTTCAATTCTTGGAGCCAACCACGGCCCAGTCCTGCTGGAGGCCGCGATCAGGGGAGGAAGTCATGGGTGAGGGCCCAGCGATGTTCCATTTAGAGATGAGATGTAGTCCGTCCTCCAAATTCGTAACCGCTGTCGTGGAGCCATCTCGAGTGATCAGCAGTTTAGTGGGGAAGCCCCATCTGTACTGGATGTTCTCTTTTCTTAGGGTCGACGTGATAGGGAAAAAGGAACGTCTCTTAGCAAGAGTAGATTGGGATAGATCTCCAAATACTTGAATAGGGCCAAGAGAGGAGTGGGTGTCTTCCGAGGGTCTGGCAGCTTTCAAAATCGCCTCCTTAATATGGTAGTAATGCATGCGCAGCAGTACGTCTCTAGAGGTACCTTCCGGCGCATTTCTGGACCTAGGCAGTCTATGTATTCGATCTATCAGTAGGTCTGCAGGCTTCGCTGTTGGGAGGAGTTTCTTGAATAGGTCGACTGCATAGTCGTTAAGGCTGGAGTTAGAAACATTATCTGGGATCCCTCTGAGTTTAATATTTTGTCGTCTCGATCTATCTTCCAAATCTGCAACTTTATCTCTCAGTAGCTCCACCTCGGCCTTTAATGCGTCATGGTTGGAAATCAAGCCATTATGGGAGCTCACCACTTCACCCATTTTGTTCTCTAAGTGGTCTGTTCGACCCCCGATGTCATCTATTGTT
Source organism: Crinia signifera (assembly GCF_055691185.1). NCBI lineage: Eukaryota > Metazoa > Chordata > Amphibia > Anura > Myobatrachidae > Crinia > Crinia signifera. The sequence goes on along the minus strand of NC_139221.1, from coordinate 129,316,115 downwards.
TGTTGGAAGGATTGAAGCGTGGAGCGAAATTCCGCTGCTACTTCCGATTTAAACTGCTGTAACAGGAGTTTCATTGACCCCACTGTAAGGGCCTCAGAATCGCCCATAGTGTCCTGTAGGGTGGCTTCCTGAGTGACAAAACGGGGATCAGGCTTGTTCGCCTGGGTCGAAGTGGAAGGGCCCATTGCTGGACTGCTGTTCGGTTTTGATTTAGAGGCTTGGGGTGAGGGCTTAAAGAAGGTTACTGGGGGTGCGGATTTATCTGCCTTAGGTCTTTTGGGTGGCATTTTGAGATTGTAGAGAAGAGGAGAAGCGAGACGCCTCAGCAAAGGGAAGGTTACTTCGGGATGGCTCCACGGGTAGTCAGTGTACAGTATCAACACATTTAGCTTCTTGGGTGCGAGAAGGGGCAAATGATGCTTTAAGCGTGCATGTGAGGTCCACTGGGATTATCCCTGGGGAACTGTGGCTCCTCTGACGATGACGTGCTTAACTGGACCCTGTACAGTCCTTTATGGTGCTGCATAACATGTGATGCCAATGCAGATTGTCCTTAGGCACCAGTCCTGGAAGCAATGGGTTAACTAGTTTATAACCTTGTACAGGTCTTCTGTTTAGCACCTTCAGGCATACACTATAGGTCAGGGTGTCCACTGTCTGTTGCTGGGGTGATATCTGTGCAGGGCTACAGTGGGTCTTAGTAGTTTAAGGGGTAGCCGGGGGTGCTGGTCAGGAGGGCATAGAGGGTGTCCACAACTACACCTACCGCTATTTAGTGGGCTCAGCAGGGGTGCTGTGTGCAAGGGGCTGCAGCGTGTAGCTGGAATCTGCAGTGCCCCGATCCAAGATGGCCGCCGCTTCTATGGAGCAGGAGAGCTCCCAGTTTGTAGCGTCTCTCCAGTGGCCCCAGCCGCCCCCAGAAGTCGGGGTTCCCCTGCCGCTGGTCTGCAGACACTTAGGTGGTGCTGTGGATGTGTTCGGGAGCCTCTGCTGCGCTCCCGCGGCGTTCGGCCGCAAACCCCCGCTTCTGGAACTGCGCCGCGGGTACCTGTAGAAATCTAGGCCCCGGCTTCACTTGTTTTGTAGGCCGCAACCCGCGGGGACTCCAGAGAGGTCCCCCAGCTCTGCGGCTTAGCTTCCCTGACAGAGGGGGTCCTGAGCAGGCTAATGGAGCCTGTTATTGCTGTGTGGTAAGCACTGGGCACCTACTATGGGCATAGGAGAGGAGAGCCCCAGCGATGAGCGTCCTCTCTCCTCAGTGTCCAGGCCACGCCCCCGAGCAAGTACAATTTTAAGAGAATATTGAACATTAAAAATGCTAGGTTTGGGGTCAACCAGACAATTTTGTGTTTTACATGAAACGAATAAGTTGCAAAATGAAAAGCACATATAGTCAAGACATTGGCAAGGATAGAAATAATGATTTTTATTTGAAATAATAATTTTGTCAAACTGCTTTTGTCAAAGAATTCTCCTTTTGCAGCAATTACAGCATTGCAGACATTGGCATTCTAGCTGTTAATTTGTTGAGATAATCTAAAGAAATTTCACCCCACGCTTCTTAAAGCACCTCCCATAAGTTGGACTGGCTTGATGGGCACTGCTTGTGTACCATACGGTCAAATTGCTTCCACAACAGCTCAATGGGGTTGAGATTTGGTGACTGCACTGGCCACTCCATTACAGACAGAATACCAGCTGCCTGCTTCTTCCCTACATAGTTCTTGCATAATTTGGAGGTGTGCTTTAGGTTATTGTACTGTTGAAGGAGGAAATTGGCTCCACTCAAACGCTGTCCACAGTGTATGACATGGTGTTGCAAAATGGAGTGATAGCCTTACTTATGTAAAATCCCTTTTACCTTGTACAGACCATCACATTACCTCCAACATGCTTGACAGATGATGTCAGGCTCTCTTCCAGCATCTTTCCACTAGTTCTGCAAAAATGTTCTTCTGTGTGATCCAAACACCTCAAACTTCAATTCGTCTGTCCATAACACTTTTTTCCAATCTTCCTCTGTCCAATGTCTTTGTTCTTTTGCCATATTAATCTTTTCTTTTTATTGGCCAGTCTCAGATATGGATTTTTCTTTGCCTCTCTGCCTAGAAGGCAGCATCCCAGAATTGCCTCTTCACTGTAAATAGTGACACTGGCGTTTTGTGGGTACCATTTAATAAAGCTGCCAGTTGAGGACCCATGAGGTGTCTATTTCTCAAACTAGAGACTCTAATGTACAGTACTTGTCTTCTTGCTCAGTTGTGCAATGGGGCTTCCTACTCTTTCTACTCTGGTTTAAGCCTGTTTGTGCTGTTCTCTGAAGGGAGTAGTACACACCATTATAGGAAATGTTTAATTTCTCACATGAAATAGCCTTCATTTCAAAGAACAAGAAAACTGTTGAATTTCAAATTATTATTTTTTTTTTAGCCATTGTGAGAGTATAATTAAACCCACAAATGTGATGCTCCAGATACTCAACTAGCTCAAAGGAAGGCCAGATATATAGCTTTACTAATGAGCCAACCCATTTTCAGCTGTGCTAATTGCACAGTGTTTTCAAGTTTTTTTTAATCATCTATTAGTCTTCTAACACAATTGGCAACACAATGTATCATTATAACGCTGAAGTGATGGTCGCTGGAAATGGGCCTATGTAGATATTCCTTTTAAAAAGCAGATGTGTGCAGCTAGTATAATTATTTACCAAATTAACAATGTATAGATTGTATTTCTGATTAATTTAATGTTATCTTCATTGGAAAAAAGGGCTTTTCTTTAAAAAAATAAGGACATTTCTAAGTGACACTAAAGTTTTGAATGGTAGTGTATATTAAGGAATGCTGTTATCTTCCACAAGTAATGGAGTACTGTATATGTAAAATACAATCATTTGTGATTCCTACAGTAGTGAATAAATGAGTAATCTAGGTGAAATCTAGGTATAATCAAATGTTCCAATAATAACATAACATTATTATTATTATTATTATTATTATTATTATTATTATTATTATTATTATTATTATTATCAATTGCTCCTCTGTCCTTATAGCATTATTAATGTGTACAGGTATATATAATAATGCTAAACCATTTAATTATTTTACACTGATTATTCTGAACAAATTTTCTATTCTGACCACCTTTCTTGAATATTAAATCTTAATTAATTTCCCACAACTTTTTAGAATCTCTTCTGACATCAAAACATTTGATGGTTGATTGCAAGTCTGTGGGATAATAATGTGCATATTATTCTGGCATGCTTTGTGGATTGATTAATGGGCTTTCATTTTTTTGGATCTGGAACAAAACCATTTGATGTTTTAAAAAGTACCCTCTTAGAGGCTCTCAGTACAGTCAGACTCTACTTTTCCAGACTCTCCACGGAAGGATTTGTGGAAAAAGTTACAGTAAAGGTAAACAAAGTCATAATTAGTGTCCGCTAAGTATTACATTTTCTGTAATCAGCAAGCTTCATAGTCACTGCAACAAGGAATTCTAGCAGACCATATGTTCTGTGCAAGTATCATTAACAAATGCACTGTAGGTTTGCGTTACATAAGCTATGTGCCACTGCAAAGTGAACAGCAAAACATGAAGTGCTACATGATGGAAAATAGTACAGTGTAAGAAATCAACTAACAACAGCAAATCCTACCACAGTGGTTTTATTAGGCCAGAAGCAGCTAATTACAGGTTTACCTTAGTCAGTTATAATTTTGGTACTTAAACTGCTCCAGGAAGCAGTTTTTTTGTGTGGTAAAACTATATTTAAGATAATGCTGATTTTTTTTTATTTTTAAATATAAAATGTTTTGAGGTACTACTTATGTAGTAGACGGGCGCCCACTAAGCAATTTGCTTAGTGGGCTATTCTGCGTAGGAAAATCGCATCGCATCGTATCGCATGGGCCATTTTAAGGGCCGTGTGGTGCGATGCGATGTGATGCGATTTTCCGATGTAATTTATTCACTGCTCTCTTAGCCCCGGGGGATCACATCGCATCGCACCTCCTGCAAAATCACATGCGATCGCATGTGATTTTATAGGGTGTACGATGCCATTACACCATTACATTAGCTATACAATAATATAATTGTATGACATACAATGAGGTTTTAGGCACCCCCCCACACACACACTATCCATGCCACCCCAAAGCGTGGCTAGCGCAGGGTGGCGGAATGTGTCCTCCTACCTTTTCATACCCCTACTATCCACGTCGGCTTGGAGTTGACTTTATATTGTGTGGCAAGCGCAGCGATCCACCGAGCCCGAATTGTGGCGAGCAGACGCGGAATACATGTAAAGTAATCAGCGTTCTCTCGCGGGGCTCGCTGCGCTCGCAACGCTTTGGGCTCGGCCACACTATATAAAATCAACTCCACGCCGACGTGGATAGTAGGGGTATGAAACAGTCGGAGGACGCGTTCCGCCACGCTTCGGGGTGGCGTGGATAGTGTGGGGGGGTGCCTAAAACCTCATTGTACTGTATGTCATACAATGAAATTATTGTATAGCTAATGTAATGGCATCGTACACCCTATAAAATCACATGCGATCGCATGTGATTTTGCGGGAGGTGCGATGCGATGTGATCCCCCCGGGGCTAAGAGAGCAGTGAATAAATTACATATGAAAATCGTATCGCATCGCACAGTACTTAAAATGGCCCATGCGATGCGATTTTCCTAAGTTACCGAACGTATGCAAATTGGGCGCCCGTCTACTACATAAGTATCTGTTTTGATTGTTCATATAACAAAATCCCCTTCTACCTTCCTAATGTCTGATTGGCTTGTTCCATATGTACCTAATACAAGATGGAAGATGCACTCTGTGGGGGTTATTCTGGTTCATTCGCTCAGATGCAAATTTACATACTTGCAGGTGAACCAGATCCCACCTTGCAAAAGGTGGTACGCCGGCCCACCATTCGCAAGGTGCATACGTTTGCACTGGCTGCAAATTGATATTTTACATAAACATCCATTCACAGCCTGTGGGGGGAACGCCCACATCTTTCGATGGTCGCCGACCATTGAAAGATGTGGAAGGTGGGTGCACGCATATGTAAGGTTGCTCTGAGCAACCTTACATATGCATGTACGCTTGGGGGGAAGTGAATGGGCAGCTGTCATCCGGTGTTGTCAGCTGCCCATCCCTTGCATGTCCGTCAGGGCCGCATTAGCATGAGAACGCCCAGCGTTTTCTTGGGAACATCCATGAAACACTGGGCCTTCCCATATGCTAATGGGCCAGCCCGGCCCACCACACCCCCCACCCGCAAAGAACAGTTTGTGTGCATGTACACCAATGAACATGCACAATATTTAATAACATATAAAATCATGTAAAACACTTAAAGTAGGACAGCAGGATCCATTCCTATTAATGCCACCAATGCTATCACATAAACTCCAATAGTATCCAGAAGGAGAATCAAACCCACATGGTCGGTACCAATTGATGGTGTTGTGAGAGTGGGTAGATAATGATAGTTACCACAATTGGATCACCAGGAGGAATTGTTCCATTCGGAATGCATAACAGCAATGTCTCTCCAAGAAGGGTGAAGGTACCAAAGTCCAATGGTAATGGATAAATGGAGTGCGTGGTAAATAATTGCTGGGGGTGGCTGGTCCGGATCCAGAGGGAAATAAAGTGCTGGGGGCAATGTCCAGGGCTTCCTGGTGCGTTTTTCCTGCAACTAGGTGCAGCTTTGTCAAAGTACCCCAGCAAAGCAATTACCCCTCACTGGTCAGCCTGGGCAGGGATCCTGGGGAAGTGGGTAACCCCCCCCCCCCCAATGAAGGGGTCCTCCCTCCAGAATTTAATTGCTCAGGCTGAAGCCCAGGGCTGTCCCCGGGGCCCCTGTGTGGTGGGCACTGGGCTGTTTGTGTAAAAAAATAGAACAAACTATTGTGTATTGTTGCGGAACTACAAGTCCCAGCAAGCCTGCACCACATGCAGGGACTTGTATGAGGTCCCAGCATGAGGGGCATTAAAGGGTCCGCTGGAACTTGTAGTTTCACAACAGTACAAATAGTGAAAAAAAATCACAGACACATAACACCAGTAAAACTTTATTACATACTACAATCATCCACTCATTACCTAGGAGTCCATCGATGACCTGTCCTCTTCTCCATGTAGAATCTGTTATTTTTTTAAGCCAGGACCGGCTCTTTGAGCCCAGGGCTGGTTATGCTCAGGAGGAGGACCCAACGCCTTTTTTATTCTACTGTTACAATTTTGTAATTACTTTTAACTTTTACATTTTTACTTGGGCATGATTCTGTTAAAATTGTCTGTCAGAACCTGGTCTTCTTAAATTTGCAAGTTGCATACTTTTTAATGGGAATCCATTTAAAAGTGAATTGAAGTGTGTTGAAAAATCAACAGGTCAGAATGTGCATTTTTCACTGCAAAAAGTGCGACTTTTACGGCAATTTGCATCAGTATTAAGTATTCGCTATTAAGTTGGTGATTTTGGAAAAACTTACAAATTCAGTAGTTTTTCCACTAAACATTGCAAAAGTCAGGATATCTCATTCCACTAAATGTCACCCAAAGCCTCTTTCATACCATAATTGGTGACCTATGAATTAACCGCATTTTATTCCAATCCCTGGATGATACAAAACATGATTATATGACGGTCACCCTTACCCCACTTTATCTCTATAAACTTCCTTCAAACATTACAAGTCTGACGTTATCCATTCAAATTTTTGCAATGTGTACTAACAAGTTGCATGCAAAGAAAGTAATTATATTTTAGAATGTATCAATAAAAGTTAATTTTTAACAAAAAGCCACTGTGCCATTTAATTTCTGAGAGTTAGAATGCCCCCAACCAGAGTTTTCTTTCTTCAATTTCCTCTCTTGGATTAGCTTTAAAATAATATTTTTTTGACTCAGGGTTGCACCACTGCTATCACAAACAATGGGGTTATTCTAGTTCACTCTTTCTGACAAATTCCGTCTTAGATGGACAAAACCATGTGCACTGCAGGTGGGGCAGAGGTAACTTGTGCAGAGAGAGTTATATTTGGGTGGGGTTTTACTTCAAAGTGAGATCTATATTGCAGTGTAAAAATAAAGCAGCCAGTATTTACCCTGCACAGAAACAAAATAACTCACCCAAATCGAATTCTCTCTGCACATGTTACATCTGCCCCCCTGCAGTGCACATGGTTTTGTCAATCTAAGAAGGATTTTGTCAGAAAGAGTGAACTAGAATAAGGCCCAATGGCACACGTTTTTCATACAGTGTACCGTGATATATTCGAGATTTTCCGCCTTTAGTCAGTTGTCTCAAGTACAGTATAAGTGACTAATAATCACACAACAAGTGCATTAATAGACTGGTGCAGTATCCCTTCTTCATTTCTAGTTTTCACATTCATAGGGAATGTAAACAAGGAGGTTATTCCACACATTGACTCCTAACCAAAGTAGGATACAGGTGATCGAAGATAAACAGTAGTCAATATGATAAGGTATCAATCTCTCCTGTACTAAGTATTGCACAGCCGTACAGCATTTTGACAATCCAATAGCACAGTTACAGGCTTGGGCATATGCAGACCCTTTTATACAGTTTATATCTGAACCTGCTGTTTATTCAACATGACCTTTAAGTTTGGTGACTCAGACATGTAATGTTATTGTAGCCAATGAGTCATGCACAATAACACCCAATTAAAAGACAGTTTGTATAATTTAAAAATATCACTACACCTCACCACTTTCCCCTCATTTAGAGATGTCTCTTGTTATAAACTTCTAGATATCTCCCTTTCTCCCAATTTTTTACCATCTGCCATGGTGCGTTATGCTAGCACACAATTTTTTTAGCACCTTTATTGGCACTTTATGACATTGAATATTGAGAGATTCTTTTGGGTTAAAAAGTTTCAGTTCAAGTAATGTACTTTTATTCCAATGTGCCTCATTTCCTCCTTCAGGCAAGACCATATACTGTATTATGCTTCTGTTGTTTACCACCTTATCACTGAACCTGTCATTAAAGCCAGTAGCTAGTATAAGAATGTCTGCCATCTTTTTTGCACCATGCTCTGCATTGCAGAATATTTTAAACTGTAAAGGTTTAGTCTTTGAAAATATATATTTTATGGAGCTAGAACCTTTTAGGAATCTTAGGATTCTCTTTAATTCTAAATAATGCTGTTTCCAGGATTCAGTAAAATCTGGCTAATGTTGCTCACTGTATACCCCGTACACAAGGCGAGATATTGGCTAATGGCCAATTTTGACTAAGAAATTTGACTAAGCAATTTAGACTAGATGCTCGAGATTTTGGCTAGGTGGACTGTAGATATTGCCTGCACATTCAATCTATGCTAAGCAGTCTACAGTATGCTAGATAATATTGACTAAGCAGGAGAAACAATGAGAGATTTTGGCTAGGAGATTTGACTATCTAGTCAAAAGCTCCTGCCAAATTCTCACCATGTGTTCACGCCTTTATTAGTGTGCTGTCCAGGCAGATTAGATGGGCAAATTGGTTCTTATCTGCCATCAAATGCTATGTTTCTTTAGGGGTGTACACATGGAGCGATTCTTGCTAGTGAGCGACTTTAACTAAGCTATTAGTCTAAATACATCAGCTATTTTGACTGAGCATTTTGTCCAAAAATTTTGACTAGATAGCCAGTGATCTAGTCAAAATATCCTTGCCTTGCCACTCTTTTTAAACTTAAAGATATTCACTTAAACTGGGCCATCACAATCATCCATAGGGCGATTTGTATAACCTTGTCAGCGATAGTTATTAACCTTCTAAGCTATTTTGACTGTGTAGTCAAAATTGCTTAGAAGGATTGCTTCATGTGAACACCCTTTAAGTTTCAAACTTCCAACAATTGCTTACTGTACATCAGACTTCCAATTGCATTTTCATATGGGATAGGTCTATTCTCCTCTGTTTTAGATTGTGTAGTTGGTGACATGTTTCTAGTTAGTTTTTTTTACGTTTTAGAAAGTTTAGTTAGAAGATTATTGAGAGGTTTTGGTTTATGGAGTTGGTGATATGTTGGAGAGTTTATTGGTCGATTTCTAATGTCTTGTGTTTCTTGTAGTGCTATTTGCTGTTCTTTATTCGTCTGTTCCATTTTTCTTTCCATGTCAGTTTTCTTTTGCAGACAATTTGGCCCAGGTGACAGATGTGAGATGCTGAGCAATCTGTCAGGGCCAGTGTTCTTCGGTGAGAACACTAGCCCTTGACCGTCGATTAACTTGATTCATCCAGCATGCTGGATCTTAATCGCTAGGCGATCATGTCACGTGGGGCCTCGCATCCAGGTCCGTCTTAACATTATATTGGGCCCCTGGGAAAAAAATTAATTGAGCCCCTGGGCAACAAATTCACTGCCCCACATTTCCCCCCCAAGTCCGGCATGGATACAGGTGCATAGGCGAATTTAGGGGGTGGTCCGGGGGTGCACAGGACCACCAATTAGCCCATTTTGTAGCTGAGGGATGGGGCTTTCCAACGAGCCCAGCCCCATGTCTCTAGCCCCCTGGGAACCGGAGATACGGCTAGGCAAACCTGGAATGTTTTCCCTATAGGATAACATGGGACCCGCTAATTCCCACCCCCACCCAGTTCAACGGCTGCCAGTTCCCCCTTCCTCATCACTGAAGCTCGAGGTTGATCTCAGTCGAACCCAAATCGCTGGGCCTTCAATCTGATACCAGGCTGGATCCATATGGGTTAATTGGTTCCAGGGATATTGAGGTTAAACCGTTTTTTTTTTCCATTTCTTAAATGTAATTTCATGACTGTTTATGTTCTTTGAGGGCAGATTTCTCTGGAACCAAACAGCCCAGTTTCACTGGACCAAAATCATTCGAAGACAACTCAAAAGTTCTTCAATATGATACTGGTCTCATGTAAATGGGTCAGTTGGTTCCAAAGATATAGCTGGTTGGTTAAAGGGGGGTAGGGAGAGGGGAGTGGTTGTCTCTCCCCCTCACACCAGAAAATGCAGGGACTATGCTGGTGTATAAGGGGTCAGCCTGGGAATGTCCCTGCATGATCCTGGGACCATATTCCCGGGTAAATCCCTGCATTTTCTGTTGTGAAAGGGGTATTATTTCAAACAGCCGTGACCTGCAGTGCTCTGAATATAGCCGGGCCGCCCCCTGCTCTCTGCCCAGCTGTCAATGACTGTCACCCCTGCAGCTTCCGCTCCAATTCTTCTCCCCGCTTTCACCTCAGCCCGCCCCCCCTTTAATCATGTGGTGCCGGCGCCCGGCGTGCTTCCTCGACTTCACGCACAATAACAGCGCGCACTATATTTAAAATGTCCACTCGGCTAGAGGGGACAGCAGGAGGGGAGTGGGAGCGTTCTCTTCGCTGCGCTCTGCTCCTCTCCCCATAGAAGCAGCTGCACCACTCTCCATCTCTCCCTGCAGCAGCAGCGAAGGCTCATATAGAAATTTACAGTAAGTGGCACTTTTGGGGGCATTGCTTAAGGGACGCTACAAGTGGCGGTATGTGGGGGCATTACGCATAATGTGTGGCTTAATGTGTAAGGGGCATTACGGTGTGCAACATATGTGTAAGGGGCATTATGTGTGCAGCATCATGTGTAAGGGGCATTATGTGTGCAGCATCATGTGTAAGCGGCATTATGTGTGCAGCATCATGTGTAATGGGTACTATGGTGTGCAGCATCATGTGTAATGGGTACTATGGTGTGCAGCATCATGTGTAATGGGTACTATGGTGCACGGCATCATGTGTAATGGGTACTATGGTGTGCGGCATCATGTGTAATGGGTACTATGGTGTGCGGCATCATGTGTAATGGGTACTATGGTGCCATCAAGCAAGAACCCCCTAGCAATGAGCACGTAGGTAAGCAGCACTTATGTGGCAAATATGTAATGGGCATTACGGTTTGTTATATAGTATGTAATGGGCATCATGATGTGTGGCACAATGTGTAATGGGCATTATGGCGTGTGGCCTTATGTGTAATTGGCATTACGGCTTGTGGCTTTATGTGTAATGGGTATTATGGAGTTTGCTAAAATGTGTAATGGGCATTACTGTGTATGGTCTAAAGTGTAATACCACACCCCTTTTTGTGATGACACGCCTCCTTTTTATGAGACCACGCCCCCTTTTTGCAGCGCGGCTACGCCGCGCAAAGGTCCCCCTTCTGTTATGTCTAGATCTGGGACCACCCATTACCATAAATCTAGATTCGCCTATGTACAGGTGGTACCATTGGTGGTACCTTTGCAGCGTGGATCCAGGCACTGTGAGCAGCGGTGAAGCAGGCAGTGGTGAGGACACTCTGTGCTGTAGTCACCCTATACACCTGCCCAGCAGTGTGCAGCTATATCCTCCCTAGGAGCTGCAGTGGCAGGTGGCGGTCAGCACCGCAGCAAGGATCCGGGCAGCGTCGGCGACTGGGAGGTTGTAGTAGTCTGCAGACCGCAGTGTCCGGGAAGCACTGAATGAGCTTCGGACACTGCAGACAATGGCGGCAGAATTTGATAATTCAAAAGATAGGCCGTCCACCGATTGGCTGAGAGCAACCAATCAGTGGCCGGCATATCTTTTGAATTATCAAATTCTGCTGCCGCTGTCCACAGTGTCCGATGCTCACTCAGCACTTCCAGGACACTGCAGACTACTACAAGCTCCTAGCCACCAGCACTGCCCGGATCCTTGCTACGGCCCTGACCCTTATCCCCGCTGTGGCGCTGCTCACTTACACGCCGCTGCAGCTCCCAGGGAGATATGTATGCACAGTGCTGGGCGGGTGTATAGGGTAACTACAACCTGGAGTGTCCTCACCTGCTCCCTGGCTCATCTGCCACCAGCCACATCCTCCCAGACACTGCCCCTAGTGCCATCTTTCCAATTGGGGTGGGCCCCTAGAACACTTGGGCCCTAGGGCAACTGCCCCTTATGCCCAATGGGAAAGACGGCCATGCTTGCAATGCTATCGCTATGGCCCCTACACAAGGAGTGATGTAGGGGTATTGAAAGGTGTGCTCTGCGCAGTCGTGATGGGCGCAATAACTCTACATCTAGGAGTCGTCTAGGCGTTGTCTAAGAGTAAATTGTTGAAGATAATATTTGCAGCTGTTTGCTCTTCACACAACATACTGTATAGGAATTCAGACATCATTACACAAAAAAAAAACATGATCATTTGGATATGTGTATGGTGTTTTCAGGCTTGATTCATTATTTTAAGAATACATTTTAAGATGGTTCATAAGGGATTAACCCCTTCAGTGGTGTGTTTTCTGAAGCAGCGCTCCCCACTGAGCGTGTTTTTATGGGGAGCTCTCCCTAAAAAAAACCCCACCACACTCTCCCTGGGTCCGGGCAGCGCCGCTGAACTGTGAATCAGCCACTGCCCGGCCCTGCTCCCCGCCGCCCCGTCCCTGCTCCCGGCAGCCGGGTTGTCATAAGCCAGCGCCGGACAGAACAATACAAAAGCCAGAGGGGAGGGGGGAGGAGGAGGTAGGAGGAGGCACCACAGAGGGGAGGGAGCCGGGCAGGGCCGAAGCTTTCACATCCTTCTGACCCTTGGCCAACATTGCGGTGTGTTCATATCAGGCCCAGTATCCTCCTCTAGATCTCAAAGCTTTTTTATCAAATTTATTTCCACTTGAATGTAATTCTTTTTCTGATTCAATATAATTTGTTGACTTTTTGAATTGTGGTGCGCTCAGAAACCCCCTCTGATCACAATGTGTTAGAACATTACGTATCTTCGCTATGTAACAACATTGTTCTGTTCACAGCCAAAACACACAGAAAATACTGCCAACATAAACAGACTGAGGTTTAAGAAATTGCAATTTGTAATATCAACGTCAAATATGTTTCTTAGAATATTTTAAATATCTCTTTTTATTATTTTTATTTGCAAACTGTACTGTGAAGATTTTTTTTTTTTTAATGTGGTGTCCCGTTAAAGTATATAGTAATATTTATTGTGCACTGAAAGATTCTCATAACTCATTTAATAAGAAAAACAAAGTATTTGTTTGTTTCATGTACTGTATAACTAATCTAAAATTTATGGTGGTAATATAAGATAAAATTGAGGTACAGTATGATTCAAAGCTGGTTGTCAGTCTAGGAAATTGACTAGTCAATGTTCCCAGACTGGAAGGTCCTGAGGAAAAAAACAGTTGGCCTTATTCTGGTTGGTTCTTTGGGATGCGCTTTCTTTCGGAAATGACCGAACGCCACGCACGGCAGACATTCTAAGAACACACGCCCACAGCTCGTCCACATCCGTTCGGACGGACTCGCTAAGAAGAGGGAGTGTCTTCAGACTGCATCCAAACGTGCGTGTGCAGTGGGAACTCAAATAATCTGCACGGTCTTACTGCGTCCGAACGGACGGGAATCTGACCATACGCACCGAGTTGGTGTATTTGCGCAAACCTCAGTAATCTATTCGGAAGTCATGCTTCAGCAGCATGACACATTTATCCAATTCGGGTACCTCTTAACATATATATATATTTGTCATTAAATCAATTACTTCCTAAATGACACTTAAACACATTACTAGCACTTAACCCTTACATCATGTTAAGTTGAAATACTTCATTGCCCCTTTACCTGTGTTTTATGTATGCATAATATTTTTTAGGCAGCAATGCTTCCAATTGAACCTGTGAAAATAGGTTAATTAATCACTAATGACTAGAAGAGTGGATTGTATTGTGGTCAGCTGCGAGTGTTTAAGGTGCGGGCGTACTAATCGGGCGATCCGAATGCCTATCGCATGAACCATTGCCTTCCGAGAACTAAAACTTGCTTATTGACACCGCAGATTTCTGCCGTGTTGGTTCGCTTGCACTGGGTGTCCAGTCCAAATGCACACCTACTACTGTTCGTGCACTCCCACGTGTTCGCCCAGATTTACTCCCAGTTTTGCCCACTTTGAAACTGCGCCCTTGTGTACGCCCACATGATGTCCATATTACGCCCATATTTCGCGAAGGAGTTTGGTGCACATTTGTAGACAGTATTGGTGAGAACAAGTGTGAAGACACTATATTCCCTGAAAGAATTGCATCAGACAATAATCCCTATATTGTTCAACTGGACAGCTTTATATACACTCTGTTGGATGTAAACTATGGATGGCGACTAGTCAAATCATTGTTTTTTTCATTGCCTCTGATGAAGTCATGGTTATGATGAAACGCGTTGGGATTTCTGCATTGACCAAATTATGTACGCTAGCAACAGGGGTGTAACTAACTATTTTGTGCCCCCCCCCCGCCGCATGTTTTTTCGGTGCCCCTCCCCCCCCACCCCCGCACACACCTAACCTGCCCCCCCCCTCTTACCCGTACCTGCACCCGCGGTCTGCGTCTCACCCGGCTCTCTGCCGGGACCTACCTGACCGTCACAATCCCGGCCGGCTCCTTCTGCTACAATGAAAACTGACTCTTAGAAAATGGCTGCCCTCATACTGCAGACAAAAAACTGTCTGCAGTATGTCGGCAGCCATTTTCTAATTGTCAGTTACATTAATGCAGGAGCCGGCCGGGACCGTGACGGTCAGGCAGGTCCCGGCAGAAAGCCGAGCGAGACGCAGACCGCGGGTAACTATAGCCCCGCAGCCCCCCGGCGGCACCCCCAATTTCTCTGCGCCCCCCCGCCACCGCGGGGGCTGCGGAGCTATAGTTACGCCACTGGCTAGCAATCTGCCAAAAAGGATGTTGTATTGACATACCACAAAGAAGTATATGTAAATTGTGTATGCATTTGTTCGCCCAAAAAGGCGATTTTTATGTTATTTTATATCAGTTTTATGTATTAAATATTTTTTTAATACAGTTGCTTAAATGCTTCAGCGCCCTCTAAAACATTTCTTTCCTTTTCATATCTGTATACTGGATTCCTTGAGGAGGGCGGCCCGGGTGCTTCCGCCCGGCGGTGCCAGCGCCGGGAACATCACATCTGCCCGGCCGGATATACACCTTCCGAAACGGCTGTAGAGCATAACTGAACATCCATGCAGTGGTTCCGTGTTTGATTGTCTTCCTATGCTATATCTGATGAGTATATGGATTTACTGATGCCAGTTTGTGATTAACACTGCAACCTTCGGATGATTTTTTCATGTTTTCTATATAAAATACTTTTTTGCAAATTTGGATGTGCTGACCTCTAATTACCAGACTCTAATCCCCTTTATGTGGTATTGGCACTCCCAGGATACTATGGATTGGTGTGCGGATGATCTAATGTTATATATATATATATATATATATATATATATATATATATATATAACCTGTAGACCGCGCAACTCGGGACTTAGCATACAAAAGTTCAACATGTAGCCATGCTAGTTGGGTGACGTTTCAGCCTCTTTATTAGGCTTTTTTTCAAAAACAGCTTATATGTAAGCTGTTTTTGAAAAAAGCCTAATAAAGAGGCTTAAACGTCAACCAACTAGCGTGGCTACGTGTTGAACTTTTTTATGCTAAGTCCCGAGTGCCGCGGTCTACAGGTCATATATTCATTAGGGCCCAGTGGCAGCTGTGCCCTTATCGAAGGCATCGGGCAGAGTATTTACCCACGGAGTCGAGTGTCAGCACCACACTGAATATATATATATATATATATAACCATACATTATAGCAGAAATATATGTGACAAATGTTTCAAGGAGCAGTGCCCAGATATTTTCCTGAAGACAGGACAAGTTTTCAAAATGTCAAACCTCCTCTTCTCTGAACCACCGTATGTTACTTGGGCAAGGTTGGCTTATTCTACACAAGTCAAGTATAGATAAACTCTGTTACGCTACCAGAGCCTAGAATGTGTTTTAAAATGCAGCAGTGCAGAAAAAGTTGAGAGTATTTCTTTTGGCTGCTTAACTCGGGATCATGTTAAAAGTACATGTAACAATCCTGCCAGAGCAATGAGATCAGGACATTTGGTAACATGTGCCAATATTCACAGACCTAGGAGTGAATCAGTTCTTTATCTAGCCACAAGTTAAAAATAAATGTCACATCTAATATCTGTCCCAGAGAGACCTGTTCATATTAAGCCAACAATATCGTAGATTGGCAATGAGACTAATACTTTGTACTAGATTATTTAATAAAACAGGGTAAATCTATTGATAATTTTTAGTCTTAACAAATCTCAAGAAATAAGATGATATTACTTTATGCAACATCTTGTCTTAAAATTATTCCAAGCCACAGTGGCACTGCAGTTCTAGTAATGAGTAAAAAAGACAAGTGTTTCTCAACACATAAAAAGATTTGGCCATAGGTTCTCTGCGGTATTTATAGAAATGTAGAGAAAGCAAACTCTGTGAACAAACATTTTCCATTGAGATATTTTTATGGCTGTCATCGACATAAAGATGCCATAATACAGGAGTATAATAACAAAAAAAAATGACATATTTATGTACAGTAGTATACTGTACTGTGGAACAAAGTGATGCATTCACATTAATACTGTTTAATTAATACATAACCCTTGAGTGCCAACGTTGCTGTGAGTGATTCTCAAGATATCAGCTAAAAATGTCAGCATAGCTGTAGTAATAAATAAATACAAATACAGCCAAGTGAATTAATTGAAGTTTAGTTAAATATTGCACCCTTAGCTGTGAGCGATGCCGGCATTTCTAATAGATATTTAGCAGAATAGCAAACAGGTAAATGCCGCCCGGCCGAGACAGTCTTTTATTGGACAAATTCAGGGAGGACGCTGATATCAGCCACAGGCCCCGAGCTGGCATCGACCCACCTGCATTTGCCGGAGTACGCCAAGTGTTTTCATGGGCGCACGCACCGTTTTGGGGGGCACGTCCATGAAACATTTTAATTGAAAAATTGAAAATGAAGGTGGCGACCTTAATTATGCAAATTCGCATCATTAAGCTCCACCACTCCTTGCAGACCTGCAAATGACAGCAATGAATGTCAGGCACTAGGCCGACTGACAGGTGCAAGCAGCATCTCCTCTCCAGTCTTTCTGCTGATATGTCTTACTCACATGATTTCTATCCAGGTGAGGTTGGCCAGTACTGACATAAACATTACTCAGTGCAATTCTCACCCTGCTGTTTGTATTTTGGATTAATCCTTCGGCCGCTTCCTTTTTAAAACCATTCATATTGGTGGCTACCTGTGACGTGGGAATAACCCTGCAAAGTTCCGGGACTTAATTCCTAGGTCCAGTGGCATAACTATAATCTATGCACCGCAGCCCCCGGCGCCCCCACTTACACAGTGCCTCCCTGCTACAGCGGGGGCTGCGGGGCTATTGTTACGCCACTGCCTAGGTCAATAGACCCGGGTAGATGCAGTCACACCTGTTTGCACTGAGACACGACCTGGTTCTTCAGGACTTGCTCTAGCAATATCCCGGGTTTGTGCGGTGAGAACAGGGTATTAGATGGAGCCATACAAAGTAATCTAGTCACAGGAAGACATAAGAGTAAATTGTAAATATTTAACAGCACACATGCATGTATTCCTCTTTTTTCAAATGTGCAGTGAGAAATTACACATTATGTTACATAAAATGGCAATGCCATAACATGGGGCTTGCAGGCACACTTTGGCGGCTACTCACCCAACAATGTCCTTTGACCAATGGCAGTAGAAGGTGACCAATTTTGGCCAAGCCCATAGGTAATTTTGACTAAGCCCATGGGCGATTTTGACTAGGCTGATTTGGACTGTGTGTAGTTTAGTTAAAATTGCCTTCTCTGCACAGTCTATTAGGCCAGGAGTTAGCAATGCCATTGAGCCGCGAATCGCTTTTGCCTGCAGTGTACACACGTTGCGGTACTGGCTAATCTTGCTAGGCACTTTTGACTATCTAGTCAAAATTGCCTAGAACATAGCGCGGTGTGTACATGGCTTAAAAGACACTCCAGCAAGGGTGCTACAGCAGATACTCAGGCTGCAGGGTGCCATCGAGTATTTTGAAAGAACCTGCTAAGGGAACTCGAGGCAGGATTCTAAAGTAAGTCCAATACCATTAAGTCCACTGTGAGGGTATGCGGTCTTAAAGCTGTGGTAAAGAAAACGCTACATGCACGCGAGACAGAACGCTAAAGTAAGTGACTGTCTAAACGCGTGGATAGCAGCTTCTTCTGGCCCTATCTGATCGCCTACTAATCATTTGAAAAGAAGGTCGAACAAGATAAAAAAGCCTACTTTTTAAACCTGTGTACTTATATTGGTTTATGTAAGCGCTAGTATCAACCCAATCCCTGTTTTTTATCTGTGCTATTACATTGGGAGATTGATGGTCTCCCGGGTTGTTACAAGCAGCTGCTTATTTCATTAATCCGCAGGTTGCACCTCAAATATCCATATATTTTCCCATAACACTGCAAGTCAAACCCTGGAGCCAATTCAGACCTGACCACAGAGCTACAACTTTTTGCAGCCCTCAAAAATCAGCTAGCCTCCTCCTGGCCCTAGTGATAGCCCGCCCCTGTGCACGTATGCAAGGGGGAATCATCACTATCAAATGCCCCCCGCGCACGCATGTGCAGTGCCACACAAGTCAAAACTTGCCCGACGCTGCAATGTCCGTGGGGAAAACAGGGCCACTGATGAGGACAGCAGCGGCCATCATTGGCGGTCCTTCAATAATCGCCAAAGCTGCAAATTCAGAAATCAGACCCTCTGAAGAACACAGCTGGTATAACCCTAGTTTTGGGAATGGAAACTGGCACAGTAGACACTCTGTATCAGCCATACAATATAGAGATTTAGAATAGAAGTGATTGAGTATAGCTGCTGTATCCACACTCATCATGGTGGAATCTACCCTCTAGCACCTGTTCTGAATATACTGCTTCTGAGTAAGCCTGACCTATTCTAGACTTTACCATCTGGATCCCACTGAATGCTTATTGGAACTTAATTTCCATGTGAATTTTCTATGCCTTACAGGTATATTTATATTAAACATTTCTCCAACTGGTGATATACTGTAAGGCTGGGCCCATCTTGCGAACATCTGACATCTCCAGCTCCTGCTGCTTTTCATTCCCCTTCAGAAAATAATTCCAGATGAAATGGTAGGAGGTAGAAGACAAAGGTAGAGTCAGGTGTCTGTACTTGCTGGGGGCTGACACTTGATGCCGCTGTACAGTACATCTCTGTGACCAATGTATTTGTGCAGCTGAAAGCACAGTTTGCAGCCTTTAGCTGAATTACTGAAAAATGAAGAGCCAAGTATGACTTTCCCTGCACCACAAGGGGTGCGGGGAGGGGAAATATAAAAGTTACAATGCAAAATATTACAAGTGCTTCGGGCTAAAAGATCAGTAAGCATAAAGATCAATTACATCAGGATGTTGATACTGCACGGGTCCATATGGTATTAAATGATAAATTCTGGAAAAAGAAATGCATAATAATAGTCTAATGGTAATTAAATTTACTATGCTTAATGAATTACATCATGTGTAACCCAGAATATGCAGAACTAGCAAGATACAATAGCACTTCTGTTCTGCGAATAATCATGTTCACAATGCTCAATACTTGGCAGAGAAGAATAAATAATATACCTGTAAAGTATATACATATTATTATTTGAAAATAAGTAAAATGCTTAAATATTTTAAACCTACATATAATATTGTTAATATTTTCTTACAGAGTACTAGTCATGGTGATAAACTACATCTCAATATCTTCAATGGGTGCTGGTTGACCTCCCGATAGTCTAGATTCCGATGCTCTCTATATCACCATCGGAATTGCAACTGTGACATGCCCGACAGTCGGGATACCAACTGACAGGGTCTATTCTCCCCCATGGGGGTCCACAACCCCCATAGAGGGAGAATAGATCCTATCGCGAGCGCAGCGAGCAACCAAGCCTGCAGCGCAGCTTCTTTGTGTTTGCCACTTTTAGCAGTTGTGATTCCGATGTCGGAATATTGACCAATGAAATCTCAACTGTCGGCCCATCATACCACACCCATCTTCAATAGACAACATAAGGAAATATATGTTACCTTCATTAGTTAAGTTGTAATGTTACCTTTCTGTTCCTTGAGTGTCTAGGAATAGATAATCCTATACAAGGCTATGGGCCTAAGAACCTTATTCTGATTAATTTGGTCCTCCGTGCGTTCACACGAAGGACCAATGTTTTGTGTCTGCGCATGCGCGTTTCTGTGCATGTGCAGACACAGGGTGCGTGCACACACAGTGAAATTTCGGTTCGCCAGGTGCATGTACCTTATACGCTGAGCGGGGGGGGGGGGCGGAGGAAGGCGGAGGGCACCAGCCAGCCCCCTTAGCATATGGGAATGCCCAGCGTTCCATGGGCATTCCCATGAAAACGCTTTGCGTTCCCAGGCTAATGAGGCCATGGCAGACATGCAGGGGGCAGCCAGCTGACATCACCGGATGTCAGCTGCCCGCCATTTCCTTGCACAGGGCACCCGCAGTTTACAGTGACTATATAGGTCACTCTGAACTGCGTGAACGGGAGAAATCATTCGATGATCAGCGACCATCGAATGACTTCCCCGCCTGCGAATGGATGATTATGGGGGGTTTACTGCATGCGAGGGGGGGGGGCGGCCGGCACTGCAGGTGGAGGGCGGCGTCTGATGGACTTGCAAGGCTGTGATATTGCAGCCTTGCGAGTCAATCAGAATAAGGCCCTAAGTCATTGTGGATCGCTAATCAAAGAACTTGAAAATCAAGCAATTATTAAATGGCTGCCCAAATGGGAGGGAAAATATCTGTACGCATACCGTAGATGTAGAAAAAAATCAAGAAGCCAAAGTTTATGGACATAAACATGGCATTTTCTGGGTGTGCTTGTCAAAACACTGCAGTGCCCAGGCATTTTTTTTCGTGTTTTTTGAGCAGATTAGTGGAAGTCTTTTTACTGGCACAAATAAAAAAACTGTATGATGGTTCGGTTTTTGCAAATGGATCTGCGAATGCACTGTAGAAAATGTACCACAGTCCTAAGTGGAGTATTATGTAAGTTATGGGTACAGAATCCGAGCATTTATGATGTCAGTGGTCAGAAGAATGACAGTGGCATCCTGATTCTGAAAATCACCTTATAGGTAAGTATCCTAAACCTCCAACCCTCTCTACTTGCATCCCAATCCTAAATCCCCCCCCCCCCCCCCCCGCAGTCTAACTCCCTTAGTGCCTAACAATACTCCCTTAGTGCCTAAGCCTCCCTTTTTAGTGCCTTTCTCTGACCCCACCGCAGCCTAACACTAACCCTTCCCTTCCCCCTGCAGCCTAATCCTAACCCTCCCCAGCATACTTACTGTACATTTGGTATGCTGTCTGTCAGTATTCCAGTATCTGCATTTGAGCAGTGTCAAGATTCCAGCAACAAGCTTCTCACCAAAGTGCGGATTCAGGCAATGCTATTTCAGCTGATGTGCCAATTGGATCCATAATGTAATACACTGTATGTATAATTCAAATGCACTGTTTGGAACCAGATACACAAATAAGGAAGTGAGGCCCTCAGACAGTGGCAACCCACCGGGGGCTTCCCCTGTACCCCAGAGCAGAGCCTGATTAGCAACAAACAGGCCCAGTGACAGGGGGGTATAAGGGGACAGCTGTGACAGGCCCCAACGATACTGAGGGGCCCCAGAGGAAGAACATGGCTGTGGGTTGCGGTGGCAGTCCACTTGTACTGTTTGTGTGCCTGCCGTGGCCATCCGCTCTGCCGTCTACAGTATGTGCTGTGCCATAGGGACGCAGTTCAGATGAGCCCTAAAGCATCTATAGAGGGGCAACAAGCATGTAATCCCCTGGGCGTTGAGCATTTAACCTCTTGGGTAATGAGCATGTACTCCCCTGGGCAACAAGCATGTAAAATCTTCCTGACAATGAGCATGTAATTCCCCCTGGGCAAAGAGCAAGTAATCCCTCCTGGGCAACAAGCATGTAATAAATTGTTGTATATATTTTTTGAGAAACGTCTGATACAATTATTTGGAACAGCCAGCGCAGGCACAACTCTTTTGTCTTTACCATTGTACTTTTTAGGGCTTGACCGCCCTGTGCCAGCCGCTGTTGATTTGCGCACCACACATATTTTTCCATTTTTCAAGCAGCATAACATGTAATAGACATTATCAGTAGTGGCCCGTACCTTTTCTGGGGAGGGCTGCCAGGGTACCACGATGCAGGCACCTCCCCCTGTCACCGTAGGTCCCTGCAGATTCCCAGCGCCTGTGCTCTGATGACAGAGCACAGGCGCTGGGAATAGGAAGTCACTGCCAGCCACTCACAGACTGCATCTGGCTTCACTCCAGTGGTGGATTTTACCTGAGGCGGTAAAAACCGCCACTGGACATTATGGTGTGTGTCAAAATATGTAATGGGCATTATGGTGTGTTATGTAATAGGCTTTATGGTGTGTGGTATAATGTGCAATGGGCATCATAACGTGTAGTATAATATGTAATGGGTATTATAGCATGTGGCATAATGTCTAATGTGCACTACAGTGTGTGGTATAATGTGTAATGGGCATTACAGTATGTGGTATAATGAGTAGTAGTTATTATGGTGTGTGGCATAATTTGTAATGGGCATTACAGCATGTTTTGTAATAGGCTTTATGGTGTGTGGTATAATGTATAATGGGCATCAAGGCATGTGGTATAATATGTAGTGGGCATAATGGTATGTGGCATAATGTATAATGTGCATTACAGTGTGTGGAATAATATGTAATGGGCAATAGGTGCAAGATATAATATGCATTGGGTATTACAGTGTGTCGTATAATGAGTAGTTGCTATTACGGTGTGTGGCATAATGTGTAGTAGCATTACAGTGTACATTTTTGATGCGTGCCTGCAGCACACTGTTCCTCCTTTTATTATACAGTATACTGTACTGTATGTTGAGGTTTGCCAAATTTGTAGTGAGGGAGGTGGTACTCTCACTACACATAATGGGGAGGGGTTGAATGGGGTACTCTCATTCACTAGGAAGGGTGTAATGATGAAGGGGGTAGGTACTTTCACTCACTGAGGTTTACTGTGTTTTAATAAATAATAATAAATAATTGAAAATAATAATTGTCTGGGTACTTATGTAATATCTGGGCTCCCGTTTTTCATATGAGACCGCGTCCCCTCGCGGGGCTCGCTGCGCTCACCATGCTTCGGGCACAGTGGCTCGCTGCGCTCGCCACACTATATAATATCAACTCCATGCGTAGTTGGATAGTCGGAGTATGGAAAAAATGGGGTGCATTTAACATGGGAGCCCAGATAATACATAAGTACCATTGTCTGTAGCTGTCAGTTCAGAGATGAGGCTGTCTGTGCTGGGGGTAGTCATAATATTGACCTTCTTGCCACCAATACCCTCCCTCCCTGCTCCACACCACTACTAGTGCTTGAGGGGGTGGGGTGCCACTAAAAATAATAGCGTATGGGGCCCCAACATTTCTGTTGCCAGCCCTGACAACAGACCAGCCGAGGTTGCAACACATAGCTACATCATAAGTCAAGGGGTGAGGGTGAGTATTGCATTTTGTTATTAGCCGAGTGAGGCATCATGTGAAATCGGAGTAATACAGTGTTTTAACACATTTGTGTCCACTCTCCTGCAAGGCATAAATCTGTAATGCTCAAATGTGCTGAGACTGAGAGGCCAGAGGTTCAAAAGCGAGGCCACCCAAGCTTAGGGAGAACAATAAGTGCCTCCAACATCGACTGAGGGAGTGTGGCAATATCATACAGACCATAAAATATTTCAAGTAAATTTGGCATATAAAATGTATGCTTTTTATAGTGCTCCACTGGAATGTCATCAAACGTAGGATCTTTACCAGCAGAAAAAAAGGTCTGTATCCATCACTTCCAGGTGTGGCATCCAAAAATGCTTTAGCAACTGACAACAGGGATGTCAAGCAAATGCAAGCAAAATTAGATGCCAGTAATTTTTTAATCTAGATATGTACCCATAGAACTGCAGACAGATTGCAGTGGTGTCTGGGTCCAGAGATTATTTAAATGCCGTCAATGTCTAGAATTTCAGGATCTGAAGCAGAAGGCTTACTGTATATGCCCTAACCAAGTAAGCTGCAAAACTAACATTCATATCAGCATTTACAGTATATAGTAAGAATGACCAACACATAAAAGTTTTAACATAGATTTATTACAAAGATAGTCTGACCACTCCTGAGATGCCAACCAAGCCTTTGGTTATCGCACAGGATCTTTAATACTTTATTTTTTTTTAAACTTCATTTTTATTGAATTTTGCAAATTGACATACATACCCTAAAACAACAGACATTTCACTCAAAAACATTACATCAGCCAGTGAGTTGGTTACATTCTGTGTCCTTCAGTATGTTGTTTTTTTACCGTATTGCGGTTTGCACTAAATGGACACTTTACCAACTACCCTTGCATTCATTCATTGTACTGCTCACTTACTTCGACCCTTTCCTTATTCTCTGTCCTTGGTGTTATCCCTCTACTAACCCTGCCCTTTCCGGTAGTTCTCTTTCCCTCCTATGTGCCCCCACTTTTAGCCATTTTAGCAACTAGGCCTTGATACAGAGTACCTTCCACCCTGTCCTTAGACTCCTCTACCCTTTATTTCTCATAATGTATCATTTGTGTCATACGCATGATAATACTATCTTCTGACAGGGGGTCAGTCATAGTGATCTACTAATAAACAAGTCCAGTTAACCTCAGTCTAGGCATTTGCAGAGGCACGGGGGCTCTCTCACAGCTCCCGCTACCCTCTGTCCTCTCCTTTCTCGCGACTGCAGTCTATGCCGGTAACTCGACATCCAGCTTCCCGTCCAGGACCGTCACCGCCGCTCTGCCCGGCTCGCCAGGATGACGTCACCCGGCTCGCGGCTTATTGCTCGTGTCTCAGCCTCCGACCACAGCTCGGCGTCTCAGCCACGGCTTCCCTTCAACAGGAAATTTAGCAACGGGCTTTGCAACAGTTAACACGAGAGTCGGGGACCGGGTGTAACTTCTCTGGATCAGCCGGGTTATAGCTGCTAAAAGCAGTTTGAAATCACATAACGGATAGGTTTAGTTCCACCTGCCAGGGAGCTCACGCTCCTACCTCCTCACTCCCGCACCGCCGTGGCCACGCCTCACACCATCCCAGGATCTTTAATATTTAATACAGTATTTTATTTTATGCATGAAGAATTGAAAAGTAATTATTGTTGACATGTAATTAAATGATTAAACGCTACAAATTGTCTCTTAAATGAGAGTTATTGTGCGTGATTCATCAGCAACAAAAACATCACAAGTCACCAGACTTATAGTCTAGGCTGACTAGACTGCAGGTGCATGTGTTTAAGTGGCTCTATAAAAGGGTGAGCATATGCCCAAGCCTGTCACTGTGTTATTGGAACATCATAGTGCTGTATGCCTGAATAAGACTTGGTGCCCACAGACGCTACAATTGTACTGTGCTATGCGTTTTTGTCTGTACAATGGTTCTATACAATTTTTCTTCCAGCTTGCTATGAGATGTGCACTGGATGCATGCGATGCGATGTGATGAACCCATGTTTGTAATGTTAAATTTCAGATGTAGTCTAAAAAGTACGTGCAGCACGTACTTTTTTAGACATACAATATCGGACTCCCGGGAACGCGCATCGCATCGCACAAGCCCATAAACACCATCCAATAATTGTACATAAGATTCAATTTGTGCTTAAAAAGTACAAAACGCATTCGATAATTGATGCGTGTGTGGGCACCTTTAGCCCAGGTAAGATTGATACCTTATTATATTGATGGCAGTTTATCTTATATCACCTGCATCCTTATCTTCAAAAGAACCTACTCTGGTTCAGAGTCAGTGTGTTTACTAACCTCCTTGCTCACATCTGCTATGAAACTACAAACTTGTAGGCATCTGCCAACGAATGAAGCTCTTCTATTGTTATGGTTAGTGCTTTTACAACCACATACTGCTGCAGTAGTTTCCTTTACTTAATGTGGATTTGCACAGTGAAACATGTAGATGTTAAGTTGTTTGCTCTTTTATAGATGATTCTCAGATTTGTTGGCAGTATTTTAGATAGTACATTTTTTATCATGTTTAGGAGGTTGAGCAAATTAGCCAAATGTAAAATTCTTGGAGTTTTGCGGCAGTGCGGGATGCCAGCTGAACTCTGAGGTTTTTTTAAAGGGACAGTCAGTTACAAAGCAAAACTATACCTTGTAAATTATTGCCCCTTTTAAAAAAAACCTCCTAGTTCGGCCAGTATCCTGCATAGCCACCAAACTGGGAGGCAGGGCTGCCACTAGGAATTTTGGGTCCCGGGACTGGGATTTCCAGTCGCCCTCCCCCCCTTCATCTCCCCCACTTCCTTCACTTTCCACCCAACTCCTGCTCCCTCATCCCCTCCTGCTGAACGAAGCAGGTCCTAAAGCACAGTGTTTATGAGGATTTTCTCCTTTTCTTTTCTGGGAAATGTTTCTTTCTTTTTTGGAAGCAATAATGATGTTCTTTTAATTTATTTTATTTCTTCCTGGTGCTAGTTGTTACTACATAAACAGTAACAAACTCTTGGTCTGACCCAGAGATGGACGCAGTTTGTACAACAGCTGATTCTTTGGATGCTACTGCTGTATGAAAATATGTACAAGCAGCAGGAGGCACCTTGAGAATATAGAGACGTCCTGCATGCTTGTGTGAGCCGCTGCTGTGTATGAAGACACAGCATCGGATTACTTGTGTGAACTTCGGACATCTTTTTAACCTTCAGGTTACTCAGTATGGCTGGTTGTTCACACTGTTTGAGCCCATGCAACTGCCATCAATGACACAGCTTGTCAATCAGGCTGTGGCTCTGGGGCACTGCGTATGGGGAAATAGAACTTGTTCTGCACATTAAGATAATAGGGGGGACATTTACCAAAATGGATTCGTAGAAAAAAGGTGTATTCGTAGGGAGAAATACACTTTTTTTTACGAATTTGTATTTTCGGGATTTACAATCCCAAAAATACAACAATTCGTAGTCCTAAAGATGGGACATTCGTATTTGTAGTTACAAATACGAATGTCCTACACCATCGATAGGATACGACAGAAATCACCATTCAAAAGAATGGTGGTTTCTGATTTACTAAGCAGCCGTATGGATAATACGGCTGCTAATGGGGTGTGATACACCCACGCAAATACGACAGGAAAATAGAACACCATTTTCCTGTTCTATTTGCGTTTTAGCCTGCACGGATCAGTCAGATCCGTGCAGGCTGCAGTGTAAAAAATAGAAAAAATAAATAAATATTAAAAAAAAAAACGGCGTGGGGTCCCCCCCACAGCTGTAACCAGCACCAGGCTGAAGGAGCCGGGGCCGGTAATTAAAAATCAGGGAACCCGACAAATAGGGGTTCCCCGATTTTTAACAACCAGCCCCAGGCTCCAGGTCCGGGGCTGGTTCCCAAAATACGGGGGACAAAATGACTAGGGGTCCCCCGTATTTCAAGAACCAGTCCCAGGCACAACCAGCCAGCAGGGTAATGTCACAGCCGGGGGACACTTATTATATAAGGTCCCGCGGCCAAAACATTAACCCTACCGACCAGTCAGCCTGGCCAGGGGCCCTGGGGGAGTGGGGACCCCCCCAATGAAGGGGTCCCCCCCCTCCAGGACTTACCTGACCAGGCTGAAGCCTGGTACTGTCCCCGGTGCCCCTGGACAGTGGGCACCGGGCTGATTATGGTGTAAAAAATAGATTAAACTATTGTTTTTTACTGTGGCACTACAAGTGCCAGCAAGCTGGGACTTGGAGAACCACAAGTCCCAGCCTGCTGGGCATTAAAGGGCCCGCTGGCACTTGTAGTTCCACAGTTAAAAAAATAGTGCACAAAACACACTGACACACTTTTAAAATAAAACTTTAATACATACAAAGCCCACACATACTGATACTTACCTATCTTCTTTCCATAGGTCGCCCTGGTCCTGTGTCGTCGTCTTCTGGTCCTGTGTCGTCTTCTGGCTCCATGTCGACCGTCGCTGTCGCAGTCCGGATCCGACGAAATCCATTTGGGAAGCTGTGGAAGGAAACCATACTCACCTGTCCCAGCGCGACGTAGTCCAGGTAAGTGTCTTGGGAAAAAAAACAAACCGACACCCCGAATCCAGCCGGACAGCAGAGAGCCGCACGGTGTTTGTTTACATCGTGCGGCTCCGCCTCCCGAATGCCGCTATTGGCCGCCTTGCGGCCTAGCGGCTCCTGATTGGCCGCTAGGCTGCAAGGCGGCCAATAGCGGCATTCGGGAGGCGGAGCCGCACGATGTACACAGAGTACCGTGCGTCTCCCTGTCCGCTTGGTTTCGGCCTGTCGGTTTGTTTTTTTGCCAAGACACTTACCTGGACTACGTCGCGCTGGGACAGGTGAGTATGGTTTCCTTCCACAGCTTCCCAAATGGATTTCGTCGGATCCGGACGGCGACAGCGACGGTCGACATGGAGCCAGAAGACGACACAGGACCAGAAGACAACGACACAGGACCAGGGCGACCTATGGAAAGAAGATAGGTAAGTATTAGTATGTGTGGGCTTTGTATGTATTTAAGTTTTATTTTAAAAGTGTGTCAGTGTGTTTTGTGCACTATTTTTTTAACTGTGGAACTACAAGTGCCAGCGGGCCCTTTAATGCCCAGCAGGCTGGGACTTGTGGTTCTCCAGGTCCCAGCTTGCTGGGGAGGCTTGCTGGCACTTGTAGTGCCACAGTAAAAAACAATAGTTTAATCTATTTTTTACACCATAATCAGCCCGATGCCCACCGGCCAGGGGCATCGGGTACAGTACCAGGCTTCAGCCTGGTCAGGTAAGTCCTGGAGGGGGGGGACCCCTTCATTGGGGGGGTCCCCACTCCCCCAGGGCCCCTGGCCAGGCTGACTGGTCGGTAGGGTTAATGTTTTGGCCGCGGGAACTTATATCATAAGTGTCCCCCGGCTGTGACATTACCCTGCTGGCTGGTTGTGCCTGGGACTGGTTCTTAAAATACGGGGGACCCCTAGTCATTTTGTCCCCCGTATTTTGGGAACCAGCCCCGGACCTGGAGCCTGGGGCTGGTTGTTAAAAATCGGGGAACCCCTATTTGTCGGGTTCCCTGATTTTTAATTACCGGCCCCGGCTCCGTCAGCCTGGTGCTGGTTACAGCTGTGGGGGGGACCCCACGCTGTTTTTTTTATTTATTTATTTAATTTTTCTATTTTTTTTTACACCTTGCAGCCTGCACGGATCTGACTGATCCGTGCAGACTGCTAGAAATAATTCGTATTAGCAGCCGTATATACGGCCGCTAATACGAATGGTTACACCATCGGAGGGTTACAAAGCAGTCGTATCTGACTGCTTTGTAATTTCCCCTCCGGAACACGACTTTGCATACGACTAAAACAGTCGTATGCAACCGTAGGGGAAATACCAATACGAAAAACTAGGTTTTTCATATTGGTAAATTTCCCCCTAAATGTCTAATTTTAAAATATTTATATTCTGATCCACATATATAACCCATTTCCAAAAATTCAACTGCAGTGTGATCTGAAATGCACCTATTCTTACATTTCATCACTGCCACAAGGGAGGTAAACCAGTGGGCCATGTTGATCTTATGAAAAGAATGATGTTTATAAGAGAAACAAAAGTTCTTTATAGATATAATGATTCTGTGTTCTCCATATATCCACCAGGCCCAGCTCCACTGCAGGTCTCATAATATCCTGAACCCCCTACAGATTAATAGTTACATTTTCACTCTAGTGACTTACAGTTTGTCAAAGAACATTGTTAATATCATGTGTTAAAGTGGAGGTTGGGGGTGGGGTGGTACAGGATGGAACGGGGTGGAACGGAGTTCCACCACCTGTAATGGTTATAGAATAGGTTCAACCTCCACCTTGGGCCTGCACAGTAATTCTAACAGAGAAGGCCCTGGCTCTGCTTAATGGGTGGAGACAGGAAAATAAGTGGCAGAGGTGAATGTGTTCCACCACCTCTCCTGGACCACTTTAAGCCCTGGATAACATTCCCCAGACAGAACTCACTGCACTTTTTCAGGACTTCACTACTGTATGGATTTGGTATATAAAGCATAAAAACAGGGAGGAATAGACTCTGCGTGGACCCTGTCTGTTACAAATCATAGACTTTTTGGCTGAGGTTGGATGCACCCCCTAGAGCAAGATGTCAGAACCATGGGACCTGATTCAGAGGTTCATTCATAACTACAGTATCTGTATTTGTGTATTTTTCTGCAATTGTGTCTGCACCTTTATACTAATGCCTTGGCAAAGGGCCTGCTTCATTTTATTAAGACATCAGACATTCCATCTTAAGAATCCAACTACATTTCTAGACATACAGTAGGGGGTACTTCAGACCTGATGGATGGGCTACGAGATTTTGGAATCTGTGATCGCAGCCATGCACATGAGGGGAAATCCATTCAAATCAACTCACCATCAAATAGTTTTCCCCTCAGCGTAAAGAGTAAGTCCTTAACTCAATGCTGCAATGGCCGTGGGGAGAAGAAGGAGGCTGATGATGTCTCATTCTTCTTGTGAGTGTCA
This sequence comes from Crinia signifera, assembly GCF_055691185.1. NCBI lineage: Eukaryota > Metazoa > Chordata > Amphibia > Anura > Myobatrachidae > Crinia > Crinia signifera. The sequence goes on along the minus strand of NC_139221.1, from coordinate 129,285,467 downwards.
TACTTTTTAAATCTGTTTTTCTTTGTTATGTTGATGATGAAGCTTTCTGACGAGATGTTTCCCACTTGTCCACATTTATATAACTGTTTCAGTGGCGGAACCTGTGGGTTATGAGCCAAAGGAGAGGAAGAGGCAAAGAGTGACTGGAATAGGCAGAGGGAAGCAGAGAGTGACAGGGAAAAACAGTGGGTGACAGAAGGAATGTGACAGGGGCATCAGTGGGCCCCTTATACCTCAGGGTACCCGAAGAGTTGCACCTGCCAATAGTAGTTCAGCCTCTGATACCGTTATATCTAATTTAGTTAGAACTCGCCCATTGTTACTATATACTCGGCTACCTAATAAAGGGATACGGTCATTGGGTCACCAGCATGATGGTCGACAAGCATTAGGTCGACACCATTAGGTCGACATGCATTTAGGTCGACTTGACTTAAGGTCAACATGCAGGAAAGTCGACATGACTTAAGGCTGACATGGGTTCGGTCGACAGGGTCATTAGGTCGACAGGGTTTTTTTTACTGTTTTTTGAGCCAAAATGTGCCAACAGGCGGTATTTCATGCCCTACCATCCACTAGGGCGAGGCAGGAGAATAAAATAGTATGCCGAGTGTAGCGAGGCACCGTGCCCGACGCAAGGGGACGTGGTGCTACGTTTTGTTGTCCTTGTCGACATGACATGTGCCGACAGGCAGTATTTTATGCCCTACCATCCACTAGGGCGAGGCAGGAGAATGAAATAGTGTGCCCGAAGCATGGCGAGCCATGCGAGGGGACACGGTGGTAAATTTTAGTGTTTATGTTGACTGTGTTGACATTCCAGTAAAAAAATGTAGACCTTACCCATGTCGACCTAATGACCCTGTCGACCTAACCCAGGTCGACCGAATGACCTAAAGTCATGTTGACCTTCCTGCGTGTCGACCTTAACTCATGTCGACCATAATGCAGGTGACCTTATGATCCATACCAGTAAATAAATACAGACTGCAAAAAAACATTCATTCTTAGCAAAATATTATAGTACTTTACTCTACAATAGTATATATTTTAAGCTTCATCTGATTGTTTTTACAATTAATTAATTAATTAGTAAAGTAAGCGTTCCCAGAACAGCGTGTGCGTGTGTGCTGCTGTTAGATTTTGCTTAGCAGGGTAATGCAGAGTTACAGTATGTAGGCTGGAACCAGTGCACGCTTTCACCAGATGGAACTCAGGAGAGCCAAGTTTATTATAAGCTGCCTATAAACCCATTATGTATACATGAGGTAACCTGACCATTATTTGGTCCATTTTCTCTTTATAAGTAATAAATAGTCCGCTGAATCAGGGAATTTATTGCATGAAGGGAATATAAATGCTTATATAATTTCAGTCAGAAAAATATGCACAATTCGTCTTACATTTTTCATTAAGAATGGAGTGTCCGTGGCATACGGCACCTGAATAAATGAACAAAGGCCTGATTCAAAATGAGTTGTAATTTAGCAAGAAATCGCTATACTACCAGTCCTGGTACTTGCATGTTGGGAGCACCCAGCACAGCAATATTCTGTGATCACAGTTTCAGGGCTCTGTGAGTTACCCAATTCTGCTAATGGGTCTGAATTAGTCCCAATGTGCGGTTTCTGTGCACTGGATACCAGTGACGTGTGGTGGTGGCTGTGTCCAGAGAGACACTGCCACTCACCCCCAGCACCCACTCCCATGTGGAAAAAAATTACTCACCAGGGGCCAGATGCACTAAGCTTCAAAAGTGATAAAATGGAGAGTGATAAACAGCAGCATCTTCTGTCCAATCACAGCAGCCCCTGTCAATGAAGCACTTCCAGAAGTGCTGCATTTACTATTTATATTAATGCGCTTTTTCAGCCCATGACTTTGCTGCGCCCTTCGGGCACTTCATCCCCGTATGCCCTTATAGACTTGTTAGCGGGAAGCACACTTATCGGTGCCTCCCAAACTATTTTACTTGGTAAAAATTGATAAAATAATATAATGAAAATACCTCTGACACAGAATGTGTGTGATAGGTATATTCTTTGTATTATTTTAAACAAAATGACAGGGAAGCACCGCCTCTCTGCCTGCACATCCCTGCTGGATACACTACATAACAAGACTGCCTTTATGAGGAAAGAGCTGCCAATTAATTATTTTACAGAAATACAATACTGTGTATTCAGATTGAAAGCGTTATTTAGCATCAACACATATATTGTATTATATGGAAAGATTATTTATAATCTATTGTCTGCTGTTAGCAGAGCACTCACAGGAGTGGATACAACACCATTTATTTGTCTCTAGAGGCTATACGAATACTTAGACCACAAAACTCTGCTTGAAACATTATAACATTCCTTTATTAGGGCATGTTCACCACTGTCCAGTGGTAAGGCATTTTGCCAGCAGTATTCATAGGCTTAATTTTTACTTTCTTTTTATATGTACTACACCACATGTATTAAACATGAAAGCAGGTAAAATGCAAATAATGTAGCAGAGACTGTCCCCTTCAAGTAGCGAAAGCCTGTTGATGGCGGAAAACTCTATCATCAATTCTATCATCAACATCAGAAATGGTTCCAGAACAGCCAGGGCTCTGCAGAGAAATCCGCAAACTCACTACCCCTCTCTAGGCATTCTTACCAGCTTTATGCTGCTGTGTGTAAGTGGGGTGGGAAGGGGGTGGGGGGAACTTGGGGAAATGGGGATGTGATTTGGATCATCTCAGTCTTGCCCAAAAAAAGTTAAGTGTAAATGACATTAAAAGCATCTCTCTTATTTATGCATTCTCAACAAACTGCTACATTTGTGTTTTTACTTACATAGACTAAGGGGTGTATTGGTGCCATGAAGAGATGGGATATCAATAAAATAGAAATGTTGTATATAGTAAAAAAAAATTCTCAGAAGGTCATTTTCTACAAAACTTGTAATCATTTTGTGCACAAAAAGTTTGTGTACAGTACATTGAACCGTCCGAAAATTCCAGACATTGGATAATTTGTATATGGGACATTCATTCTGCAACTTTTCCCTGTTGATTTGTGCTGCTCTACAGACATGGGACTCTGGAGACCCAAGTATAATTATTGTACTGTGTGGTGCAGGCTCTCCTGGACCAAAAGGCCCATGTGCGTCCTCCATCCATTATGGATGTGCTAATAGAGAGGTACTATTATTAATAAACAAAGTTACATAATTCAATTTGATAAATAATGAAAGTTTGCTAAAGACTAACTGCTTTGTGGATGAATAAGTCTAAAATATACGTTTATTGGACTAAGGCTGCATTCCAACTTAAGAACTTCAACACCAGTGGTGACACATGAGTGGCAGCATCACAGTTTGGGAATGTTGCAGCATGATGTTATTACGAATTGTGGATTGTGCTAGCAAAATACACAGGAGAATGTCAGGGCTACCCATAGGGATGCTACATATATGCCATATGCAGCCAAATGAGAGCTTGAACACATCAGGATCCAAAAAGAATACTTAAGCAAAATACATTTTACACTTTGGAATAGGCTAGACCAGGGCTGGGCAACAGTGGCCCTCCAGATGTTGATGAACTACACTAGGATGCTTTGCATTAGTTTTGCTATGTGGCCATGCTGAAAATGATGCAAGGAATGCTGGGATGTGTAGTTCATCAACATCTGGAGGGCCGCTGTTGCCCAGCCCAGAGCTAGACAAAGAACCAACTTTTTTTTTTAATTAAGTCTTTATTTATATTTTCAGACATTCAACATATAAAAATATCATATATTTTCAGTAAAATTTCACATATATTTTTATCAACACAACATAACAAAACATTACATAACATACATGTTCCTGCGTTTCCCCCCTCCCATCCCTACCCCTGCCCAGTATCCTATGGTTACTCTCGCTATCCGTTCTCTTCCTGTCATGATATAAACTACATCTCTACCACTCTCTTTTTTTACCTTTTGTTCTTTATTTATAATTATATTAATAGCCATTACTATAGTTCCTTATACATCATTATTTACTGTGCAAAGATCTGCCCATTATTTCATCGGGGAGGAGAAAGGAGAACGAAGAGAAGAGAGAAAGAGAAAGAGAAAAAGAAAGAAGGAAAAAAAAAAAAAAACATACGGGAATAAAGCATATATCATCCCTGAGTGTGACCGACGTTATTCAATATAATGTTTTATAGTGTTGCTTCTAACACACGTGTATTATAAATACTATGTGATCCAATACGACTAGCAATCCATAGTGAGTTTTTATGTAATTTTCTTTCTTTTCCCCTTATTTCTCCCCTTTCCCTCCCCATCCCTTCCTCCCCTTCCCACCCTCACCGCCCCTCACCCTACCCTACCCTCCCTCCCCCACCCCCACCTCTCCCTCCCACCCTCTATAAATATGCTCTCTATATTTCTTTTTGTGAAATTCCATACTGTGTATCTCTCATATCATGAACACATAAAGTACTTTAAATGATTTATTCTCCACTCTTATTTAATCAATCAATATAGTGTTACACACAACGTGATTCTAACTCTATTATTATTTATAAATTTCATTCCCCTTACCCTCTCCCTTCCATACCCCTCCTCCCGGTGGCATACTCTGCCCCTAATTCATCCTTCTTATAGTTAATTACCTTTCGTCACCTTATAATAGATTGATCTTTGCCAGTACCCCCATATGTTTTGAAATTTCTGTGAGTTCCCCCGAGATGCGTATATACATTTTTCATGATCATGTGTGGAGTTTACTAGGTTCAGCCATTCTACCACCTCTGGGCCTTTAGCTGCCATCCAATATCTAGCCAAGATTACTTTTGCTAGGGCGGATAGGTTCCTAGCCAATTGCATCATATCACGTGACATAGCGCCCTCCCTCCATACCCCTAACAGCACATTCACTTCGTTTAGTTGGCTACTAGGGATTCCCAACTGGACCATGATTTGGATTACCTTATCCCAGAAGCTGGCCACCACCTGACACCTCCAAAGCAGGTGCCAGAAAGCAGCCTCACCTACCCCACATTTGGGGCATTTGTCAGATTTTGTCCCATTAAATCTTTTTAACTTCACTGGGGTAATATATATCCGATGCAGAATATTGAACTGTATCTGCCGTACCCTTATTGAGTTAGTAGCTGATTTATGAACAGATAAGGCCCCTTTCCAGCTTAACTCATCCAACTGTGGCATATCCTCAACCCATTTCGCCCGTACCGACCCCAATTCCTCCATTTGACCATATGAGTGTAGGATATTATACAGCTTGGATAATCGCTTGCCCTGTCCCAATTGTTTAACGAATATTTTACATGGAGACTCCTCAATACACACCCGTATGCCCCCACTAAATTGGTTCAGGGCACTCCATAGTTGCAGAAACCTAAAGAACATTTCTCTTGGAATCTCATATTCAATTTGCAGCTGGTCAAAGGATTTCAACACTCCCTCATGATATAGCTGTCCCATTGTTTCTATCCCATAAGCACTCCAAAACCTCCCCCCTTGTTGTTCTTTAATAGCCTTAACTGTCTGTATCGAAAACACTGGCATATCTGGATCTAGTCCCTCCGCCTTGCATGTTTTACTAACCAATTTCCAAACTTTAACGGCCTGTATAATAATTGGTGGATGTTTACGGGGGAGACCCTTCACCATCAGTCTCTGCAGGGGTGTCGACTCTGGGTCCACGGTTTCAATAAGATGTAACAATTCCCTAGATGTTTCCTCATGCCGAATCCAAGAGCACAAATGGACAGTTTGTGCAGCCATATAGTAGGTCTTGAAGTCCGGCAGAGCGAGCCCCCCTTTGTCCCCATCCCTGCAGAGAATCTCCAGCTTGACTCTAGGCCTCTTATCCCACCATATTAGTGATGAAACCAGGCTATTTATTTTCCTAAAGTAGTCATCCCTTATATATACTGGAGACTGCTGAATTATGTATGTGTATTTAGGCAAGATAACCATTTTTACTAGATTAACTCGTCCCATTTGGGAAATTGTAAGCCTAGTCCAACATCTACATTTAGCCCTTAATTCCTCCATAAACGGCACAATATTATCCTGAATGAAATCCCGTGGCACCCTAGCAACCCAGATCCCCAAATTTTTGAATTTATCCACTTTCTGCAACTGAGTGCTATCATAAGATACACCTTGAATATTTTTACTTATTTGCAGGAGGTGGGATTTTGTCCAATTCATACTTAGTCCTGAGTATTCCCCATACACTCGTATAATCTCAGTTACTACTGGAAGATTTTCCTGAGGATTTGCCAGCCCGACCAAGAGATCGTCTGCGTACAATGATACCAAATTATTTCCACTACCCCCTTCCAGCTCTCTCCCATCCAGGGCAAATCTCAGCATACATGCCAGGGGTTCCATCGCCACTGCAAATAGCAGCGGAGATAAAGGACACCCCTGCCGTGTACCTCTGGATAGAAAAAATGGAGAGGATGTATATCCATTAATTGACATCCGAGCACTCGGATTCTGATACAGCCGGGAAACTAGATTAATAAACCCTTCACCAATCCCAAATGCTTTCATTGCCCCCCATAAAAACTTCCACTCCACAGAATCAAACGCTTTATGCGCATCAAAAGAGGCTATCACTGCGTCCAATTTCTTCTTCTCTATGCATTGAATATATGTGAAGACCCTACGCAAGTTGATCATGGTGGACTTACCCGCCATGAAACCCGTCTGATCGGGATAGATAATCTGGCTGATCACCCGGTTCAATCTGTTCGCAAGGATCTTTGCATATATTTTTACATCTGTTGTTATGAGCGAAATTGGTCTAAAGGAATCAACCCGGGCGAGATCTTTACCACCCTTTGGAATCATGATTATTGTGGCCTCTGTCATTGAGGGGGGGATTGTTCCTGCCGCTAACATGTCCTGAAAAACCTCCAGCAATTGGGGTCCTAATATTTTTATATACTTCTGGTACACTTCTCCAGGGATCCCATCGAGCCCAGGCGCTTTAAGTGTTTTTATAGCTAAATCCACTTCCTCCTGGGTTATTGGTGAGTCCAAATATTCCCTTGCTTCTGGGGACAACCGTGGCATATCAATTTTACCCAAGTACTCCTCTATTTCCTCGTCACTACAGCGTAATTTAGATTGATAAATTTCTTTGAAATATGTCACAAATTCTGCTACTATTTTTGGGGTTTCTGTCAGTGTTACACCAGCTTCATTCCTAATTACGGGGATGATATTAGAGGGTTTATCCTGCTTAATTAGGTATGACATAAATTTCCCCGCCCGATCGGCTTCCGAGTACCATTTATGAGCCACAATTGCCATCTTGCGGCAAGCTATTTCTTGCAAATACTCCAGCCATTCATTCTGTGCCCTCAACCATTCGGACCTGGCCTCGTCAGATTTACTTACAAGAAAAACATTTTCTAGTGCTGTCATCCTTCCCTCCAATTCTAATGCCCTGGCTCTACAGTATGTGTTTTTTTCAAAAAAGCGATTTTTTTTTTTTATAAAGACCCCTCGTATAAAGGCTTTACATGCATCCCAAACATACCCTGCTTGAGTTGAACCCTTGTTATCCATCATAAAACCTTCTATCGTTCTTTCTAGCTCTTCCTGTTCTCCCATCTGAGCTAGCCAGAAGGGCTGGAGTTTCCAATGCCGGAAGCCTACAGGGATAACCAGGTCTAGTTGGATAAGGAGGGAATGATCTGAAATCCCACGGGGTTTATATTCAACATGGGTAATTTTATTAAGAAGTCCATCAGAGACCATGACCATGTCTATTCTTTATGCGCAGAAGAATAACAAGAAAATTGTTGAAGCTCTGGGTTTCTAAGCCGCCACGGATCCCTCCAACCCACCTCCCTCATAAATTCTGCAAATCTATTTCCCTCCCTGGATATCTCCTCCTCTGATCTATTCCACCTGTCTAGTCCGGGTGCCAGTACTTTATTAAAATCTCCTAAGCACAATACCATATTATCAGGGTACTGTGCCGCGAACTCTACAGCCACTTTTATCACTTCATAAGAAAAAGGGGGGGGGATATACACAGCGAGTAGACATATACGTATTTGTTCTATGCTACACTCCAAGAATATATATCTTCCCCCTGTGTCGATCTTCACCCTTCTACATTCAAATACCAAAGCTTTCTTCACCATAATTGTTACCCCTCTCGACCCTGAGGAGAAGGGAGCATGATATGACGGACCAATCCAAGGCCGTTTCAAGGAGACCACCCGTTCTTTAGTTAGATGGGTTTCTTGCAGGCAGATAATGTCTGCCTCCATTGTTTTACATTGTTTGAGTACCAGAGCTCTTTTTACTTTTTCATTCAGCCCCCTGACATTCCAGGTCATTATCTTAACCATAATACTCTAATACTGTATATACCATAATGTTTTGATTCATATATACTTATTTTTAGGCATATAGGGGGCCCTAGGGGTGTTTTTCCTTTTCCCAGCATAGGTACTTCATAAACATATATACAATATTTTCTAACTTATAAGGATTCATATGGTACTTTTTAGGCATATTAGAATTCATAGGACCCTTTAGGGGCCTTGGTCCGGGCAAGGATACTCCAGGAACAAACATAGACTTACACTTACACATACACATACCCCACCCCCTCCCCCACCCTGTATAACCTATCCCCCTAGGCATACCTGTCCCCCACCTTATACCGTTATACATATATTGATATTTAGACATGTGTATCAAACATTATTTCACACATTATTTGCCTCTAGGCCAATATACATAAAGCCCCCTCAGTATTCTATCTGATCACGTTGGATAATACTTGTTTTTTGCCCGGATAAGTACTATCCAGCCATTGTGCTGCCTCTTCTGGATAAAAGAAAAACTTTGTAGCACCATCCGCAATGACCTGTAAAATTTGTCTCTGAACTTGGCTCGATCTTTTTGCACTTCAATGGGGAAGTCTGGATAGGTCGAGATCTTCTTGCCATTAAATTCGAGGTCTACTTTGTCCCTCGCCAACCTAAGGATTGAGTCCCGGTCTTTAAAATGCAGGAATTTTGCTATCAGGGTACGTGGGGGACCCCCTGGGGGAGACGGCCGACCTGGGATACGGTGTGCTCTTTCTATTGCGAGTTGTGCCGAGAAGGCCTTGTCCCCAACTTTTTGTAGCAGCCATCCCTCCAGAAATTTCTCTGGGGCATTCCCCTCTGCTTTTTCTTCGAACCCAATGAAGCGCACATTGTTGCGCCTAAGCCTGCCTTCAATATCGGACATTTTGTGGCGCATATCAGACATTTGACCAGTTAGAGCTTTAACTTGAGACTGCAGAGGTGCAACCGTGTCTTCCAGTGCCCCTATCCTGGTTTCCACCTCCGTGACTCTCTTCCTTAGGAGCATGATATCGCTTTGCACTTTATTAATTTGTTCTAATAGACGAGATTCACAGGTATTTATGGCCTCCAACACCTGCTGCAGAGTCACCTCAGGGGGCTGCTGGGTTTTACTTTCTTTCACAGGAGTGGTGAGCGGGGTACTGGTTTGTGAGCTACTGCCTGCTTGCTGTCTGGCATATTTCTCTAGCCGTGTGGCCACAGCACTTTGTCCTATTTTCCCCATCTTCAGGTGTTACAGTCACAATTTTACCGGAGAGCTGCCTGCACGTGCCCCACTAATGATTCCAATAAACACCAACGCGCATAGATTTTGTGCAAAGGCCCAGATATTTCACCTAGCTATCTGCAGCGTCCAGGGTCAGATAGAATTCCCACCTGGCGTTACACAGCAGTCCCCTTTATGGAGTATACGACTTTTTTATATATGCAGTCAGTATAATTGAAAAAACGGTATTTGGCTTTACCTTCTCCAGCCGTCTCTCAGATACATGGATTGAGGCGAGGGCTATCCAGCTAGGTACCTTAGCGGTGAAATAGGCTGCTGTCCTCTTTCCCTCCTGCCTTGTACTGCAGGAGCTGTAGTGGGATTCTTGGCGAATTATACGTTTGCCCACCACCTTGCCGGATCTAGACCTGTGTCACCCGGCACACGTCTCACACCCGTGCCCGGGCTATCAGGAGATGGCGGAGAGGGAGGGAGTATTCCGACTCTCTATTCCCAATATCCTCCGGCTGCTGGGGCTGTGCTGTATTGCGGCGTGGTAACCAGCTTCCTCCCGCCCGACGCTCCTGGAACTCCGTCTGTGCTGTATTGCCCGGCGCCGCGTCACTCACCGCCGCGTCACTCACCCGTGCCCGGGCACACAGGAAACAGGGGAGCTGAAGGGGAGCGCTCCGTCTCAACCGGTCCCCACGTCCACCGGCCACCGGTGCCGCAGTCTCTCTCGGAACTCAGCGCGCTCACCGTTCTCCCGACAATCACTCGCGTCTCAGCTCACTATGGGTAAGATTTCTCCAAGGGGCTCAGGGGGGGGTACAGACAATATTCCCCGGGCTGGGTCACTTGTATTCGGGGAAGCTCAACCGAGCATAGGGGAAGGCTCCATAAGCAGCTGCAGACACAGGGGAGCTCGAACTCGCGCCCTTACTCACGTCCTGCCGTGGCCACGCCTCCTCACAAAGAACCAACTTAAATCCAATAAAATGTTGTGGCGGGATATTAAGCAGAGTGTTCATGCAAGAAAGCTCCCCAGCACCCACAAGGGGAACAGCTCTGAAAGGAGGAATGGGCCAATAATCCTCTATGCCCATGTGTGGGACTGATCAATAATTACAATAAGCATTGAAATCATTGTTGCTCAAAGGGTCACTCCAGTCACTGAATCCCAGAGCTTCCTATTCATAGGGTTTATTCTAGTTCATTCTTTCTGACAAAATCCTTCTTAGATGGACAAAACCATGTGCACTGCAGGGGGGCAGATGTAAAATGTGCAGAGAGATTTAGACTTGGGTGAGTTATTTTGTTTCTGTGCAGGGTAAATACTGACTGCATGATTTTACACTGCAATATAGATCTCACTTTGAAGTAAAACCCCACCCAAATCTAATTCTCTCTGCACAAGTTACATCTGCCCCACCCGCAGTGCACATGGTTTTGTCCATCTAAGAAGGATTTTGTCAGAAAGAATGAACTAGAATAACCCCCCATGAGTGAAACAAGCAAATCCTTTCATGTGTTATTTGGCTCATTGCATCCTCTTTATCAATGTGTATATGGCTTAAATATAGAGCCGAACACTTTTATGGTCACATTAATGCAGAAAATCAAAATATACCAATGCCTTCAGGAACTTTATAGCATTATTGTATGTATAATTATTTTACCCTCAATAGTTGTTGAATCTGCTTTAATAAATATGTTTGAAATCGTCTTGGAGGCCCCATGAGGCAAAGTTTTGTCCTATAATCTATTGCTATTGTTATACAGTACCCCTGATTGTAACGCAATGAAATACCCCAGGGCCCAAGCCTGTACGAATTTCAGACAATTTTGAGAAACTCAATATAATATCCAGGAGCTAGCCTGCCAGTCATCTTTTCTAACCGTTATTCAGACGTGTTAAAGTTTTTGAAATGTAAAATTGACCTTTGCCATCCAGTGTGATTTAGTGACTGTAGGGAGATGGAAGTAAATACCTCACTAAGTCCTCCGTGTATTTTAGTTTTACAACTTGTGTGTATTTCAGATCTGCGGTGCTGCTTAGAAACGATGTGTGAAGTTCCAGTATTTCTCCTTTCTTCTGGCAATAATTTTTGTAGAAAATAGATTGAAAAGTGCCAGCATCCCGCTGACCCTTAACACCAACACTTGTTTCATAGCTTTGTTTGTGGCTGGACCTTTAATGAGGCTTTATATCGTGCCCCAGAGTGTTCATGTCACAAGTGCTTGAACAGAATTTTTTACAACTATATTGAAACATTCAATATTTTCCCTCCATTTATGTGTTTTACAGTAACTAGATAATGCCTTGTTTTCTTTAGCCTTACACTTGTGGGATCTTTATTGCAGATGTTAGTGATATGTAAAGTCCTTTGAAATAACATAATTACTCTGTAGAGCATAACTGAGCCACAATCTGTACCAACCCTCCCCAAATAGCTGTTTTACTGTCTGCAGCCAATGGTGTTTTTCAGGTTTCTTGGCTTCATCGCTAGGCTTTGAGAGGAAGGTAACACCGCCATTAATAATTTTAATGTGGATAAAGAACAGTTTGATATTTCAGGCAGCATCCAGTAACTGGGTATTCTTGTAGGAAGACATATATGATGAACTCCACCCAAAACATAACATGTACAGTATATTTGGCTGGAACTAGAACTAGGTTATAACACATACAAAACTCTATTACATGGGGAGCAATGTACTTCCAAATCAGACAAATGGAGGTACTGCATACCAAGAAGGAGCATCAACAAACATCCTATATTGCAAGATTAAGATTTATCATACCTTTCCTCCTTCCACCATATCATTATAATTACCTAGTTTTGCCCCCTGCATATACCTCAGAGCATCCCAATTACGTCTGCAGACTGTGAAAAAAAGCAAAGAGGAACCATATCATAAAATTTTAAGAAAATTGTATGATACCAAACGTGTGATTAGTCTGACCTAAAATCTTAGAAAAGTGTATATAAATAATCTTCAACTACAAACCTATAAGAGCACTTATGGTGTATAAAGGAAGAAAAAATGTGTTTCCAGCAAACATTTTAAGAGCACCAACAGACTTGTTGCCATTAGCTTGTGTGTGGTTTTATTGAGAGCAGGACTGACCACAGTATACTTTTTTCGAGTCAATCCCTCTAAGACCAACCTATCAGAAAGAACTCAGTTGGCAACACTAATCTTATTAGTCCATATTCCAACAAACCACTAACTGCAAGATACAGAATTCTGCATAAATAGATGTAGATCACATCTGACAGCTATAGTGTCACAAAAACACCAAAAACAGTTAGCCATGAACCCTGCTACCTACTGATATGTGCAATGACCCAATTGCAAATTGTTATAATAATTTAAAAAAAGTGTTCCATATTAAGATTTTAAGATATACGGATACACTTGCCTGTGGTTATCTGAAAGTTTGGCATTGTATTTTAACACATGCCCATAGCTATATCTTAACTGTTTATTTTATTTTGAATAAGAAGTGCTCCAAAACATTGTCATTCTTTATTCTCCTTTGAGTATGTATATTACACTGCCTTTTTGACTCTTATGAGCACCACCATTACATAATTCTGTTAACTACATTACTGAAAATTTTCTTAGATAATACTGTTGTCAGATTAAAAGTTTGGTAAGCAGCGCTTGAAATTAATGATGGGTGAATCAAATAAGTTAAAAGTAAACACATTTAATGAAATACAAATGAATAAAATAATTGCAATGGTTATAATGTTCAAAACAATTTGAAGTAGTTAATCCAGACCTCATGTGGTTGGAAAAGTCCGCAGTCAAAATCTGTATAACCTGTGCTGTCCCCACAGTCAGTGATGCAAATTAAGGACTCGGTCCAAAAGATTGGTGACCCTTGGAGGGTAAGAGTGGTGGTTGAGGGAGTGGCTGATGTGGGAGCCCAACTTCTATCTCACCGCCATTTGTATCCAATTTTGCTTAGGTTGTGCTATTTTAATCTCCAGATCTGTGGTGTTTTATTGGACTTCATCTATACACCTGTCCAAATACAAGATCCTCCTTTTCTGGACTTCCACAACCTAAGCAAAATTGGATACAAATGGCGGTGAGATAGAAGTTGGGCTCCCACATCAGCCAAATTGTTTTTAACATTATAACCATTGCAATTATTTTATTCATTTGTATTTCATTAAATGTGTTTACTTTTAACTTATTTGATTCACCCATCATTAATTTCAAGCGCTGCTTACCACACTTTTTTTCTTTTTGTCTCGATTTTCTTGGGGATCGACCCACCCCATCTAAGCAGCTGCTATAAGTAAGCAAATCACATCAAAGCGCTCTTCCGTCAGAGGCTACTTTGCTTCTGACTTTTGTATTCTTCTGTTGTCAGATTAAATCTGACAGTATAACAATATCAATTTCTTTCAGTTCCTGATCGTATTCCAGTAACTACATTCTGTGACTTTTCTACTCTTCAATCAAGTTATTATTATTATAATTATTATTATACTGTATGTTCTTTTGTGAGCTCCTAAGATGAAATTTACTAAGATGGGAGTTCTACTTCAGATGGGATGTTGCTATGGACAACCAATCAGAATCTACTTCTTAGTTATTTAGCACCTTTTAAAAGATAATAGATAGACTGTGATTGGTAGCCCATAGCAAAATCCCATCTGAAATAGAACTCCCATCTTAGTAAATTTACCCCCTAGTATCAGTCCAGTTGTATTTGACCCTAGTCCATAAGAAAAAAACTTTATTAGGCTGCCCAGCTTCCTGCTACATTCCTAAACCTGACCCTACTCCAACCAGTGATTCCAGTCCTAGTTCACAAATAAGCACATGTGCAAGATAGCATTATTGTAGGTGGCCTGCTGAGGTTGGAATTGAAGGTAGATTCACTCCCATTAATTTATCTCCTCTAAAACTGTACCATATGGATAGCTATTCCTTTTTATGTCTCCACCTCTAACACCTCCTGCCATTGCCTTCATTTTTCTGTATTTTTACTCAAGTCTCTGTCCTTGGTCCCTCATCTTTTTCACTTTACAGCTCCTCCATTTGTAAACTCCAGTTCTTTTGGTCTATAATACATCCTTTACGCTTGTACTTATCCTCCCTGACCTTACTCAAACATCTTTGAAGATAACTATCAGCTCTCTAATCCTGGATGTCAGTATGTTTTCTTGATTAAACATGTCCATAATTGAACTCATTGTCCATAACCCTACTAAAGCCACATCCTCTCCTCTAATTTTCTGTCAACAGCATCTCTTACCCCCAAGGGTGTCAGATTTGACTCCTCCCTGTTATTCTCATAAAAATATCTTACTGCTGCCTCTTCCACCGCCAACATCTTAAGGTCAGACCCTAACACCAGCAGTCATGCCCACTCTGGAAAAAAGAAATGTAAAATACATTTCTCCCCTTCAGGGGGTGCCCTGAATCAACATAGGCCTCTCCAGTATACCTGAGCCAGATTGATTAATTAATTCCCACTCCCCTTTCAGCACCCATCAAAACCATCTCCCAACTTGACAATTGTAACCTCCTTATCTCAGGCCTCTCCCTAACTCACCTTTCCACAATTAAATGCATCACGATTACTGCTGCACATCTCAATTCCTCTCAAAATGCTATGTTGGGCCTCCCCTATGCAAACTGCTTAACTCTCTATCCCCACACAGAATTCAGTTCAAACACTCATAGCCACTGATTGGCTGTGAGTAACTTATCTGTCAATAAATAGCAGCCTTGATGCTGATTGACAGTCAGGGTGTTCATAGACAATTAGTGAGCTGTTCCTATAGAAGCAGCTACTAATTCGCTGGTGGCTCTGCAAATGATAGACCTCACGTTGGTTCCGTCACTTTCGGGAGATGCGCTGCATGTGCATACAGTGCGGTGAGTGTCTAGCTGGATTTGGCTTAATCATTTTTTTTATTTTAAACCTCCTGTATTCCTAATGGAGAAGAGGACTTGATCTATGTATAGGGACAGGTGAGTACAGGATCCCATGCACCCATGTACCTGATTCTAATGGAGAAGAGGATGGCACATGCGAGGGACAAGGTGAGTAGTATGTACTAAAGCTACATTCGCAAGGTGGGTGTGTCTTGTTTATTTGAATATTTATTTTACAGAGCACTATAGTTACCAGTGGTACTTGTGGTTCTCCAAGTAAAAGCTTGCGGGGGAGGTTTGATTTTTAAACTGAATTGCTATCAACTCAGAACCTACCATCTAGAGGTGCCAGGGATAGCTCCAGGCTTCAGTCCAGACCTTGGGTGCCCTAAAGTGGGGGTCTCTTTATTGAGCCTGGGCTGATTAGTTAGGTAGGAGAATGCTTTGGCCTGGGGACCCTGTCAAGTGTACCTTGGTGGTGGCATTATGCTCTGCTAGTGGAGACTGGAGGGACCTCTGCTTGTTTTGTTTCCCATATTTTTAGAACCGGGGACTAAACACAATGAGTGATACTGAATCGGCCCCAATGTGTGTACCCAGTGACCCGACGGGACTCGGCATGTGCATACACACATGCTGATGGTGACAGCTACGAGTGATGGCGGCAGAGGATCAGGGCCATGCTGCATTGACAGCATGGCATCGCTAGTGAAACCCCCCCACCCCCCACCCCCCCTCCACCCTGATTGAGCTCTATGTATGTTATCTGCTAATGTCGTGTTCTGCAGATTTGTTTAAAAAAATCATCTAGTGTGTACGCAGCTTTAGGGTTAATTATCGTTCAGGTTCAGTATTATGCACTGAACAGCAGTTTTGTGTTATTGGTTATTTTTATTATAGAAATACCATTGTCCCAAATTTTCTTCATCTTGTTCTGCCATAGTTGCGTGTTACTAAAAGTAAAAAAAAAAGGTTTTGTTTCATTATCTACACATAAAAATATGGAAAACTGCCTGGAAACTAGCAGGGGAGTGCCATCTGAGGAATAAAGCTTATATCTAAATAAAACTACCCCTATTAAATCTTCTTTTTGAAAAACAATATTTATTACTCATCATTAGTCAGAGAAAGTAAAAAATACAAAGCTTATTCATGTTTCATGCAAAAAATATGTTATTTCAGAAGGTGCTAAAAAGCTGGTTTTAAGCTTTAAAACTTGACAAGCATGATATCCATACCAAACATGAACCCACTGAGTTTTCGGGTGAGCCAAGTATATTACAGACAGACTCATGATATATACCAGGTCACTACAAGGTTTCCATGACAATGCTCTGCTGTTTTAAGTAACTCATTTACTGAATATCAATTTCTGCTGCAGCCTAGTTTTCATTAGAATACATGTTATAATTCATTATATAAAGCACCATGCCACACTAAAGGGCTTTAACTTTAAAAGATTCTTGCCGTGAGATTCATACTTTGTTTCTATGGTGACACTGTGTATTTTGGCAGAGTTTGATATTCTAACAAGTAGCTAAAATAGTAATACGACCTCCCCAAACCATGGCTACATTTAATATTGCAAATCCAAATATTGAAGTGTGCCCAGGAATATTGGGGGGTATTACAAGTAAAAATACTTGTGGTGTCAAACCTCAGAGAAAGTAAAAAAAAAAAAATCTGTAAAGGAGGGTTTCTGGGCATCAACAGTGCATATAGATTAAATTCTAAATAATTTAAGTAATATTTCTATGAATTTTTCCAAATCTCTTACACCCTATATTCAGCATGAATATTATTAAGCAATTGCTGGCACTGATTCAAGCCTGCATATTGGCATACTTCCCAAATGTCCTATGTGAAAATGATTTCAAGTGGCGCTGTATAAACCTATACCAGGTGCTTGTGTGGGAAGCGAGTTACCTGCTCATGATGATGAGGTAGGAGGAGTCTATAACAGGTGTAACAATATTATAGTAAGAGGAAATCCCTGTGTGTGACCAAGTAAGCCAACACGGGTTGCTTATGGAAAAGTAACCTCATCACAAACCTGGACCACGTGGCCATGGAGTAGTAATACCCATCTTTAGGTATACTGCATTCACACTGTTATCTGGTGCACACTGGCGAATCTAGAACTTTGCTAATGGGTGGCCCCAGATTCAACTTATGCTGTAGTAGGGCAGGGATTGCTGCGTGGGGGTGTGGTCTCATAGGAACGGGTGTGGCTAAGTGGGATGCCGCTCCTGCAAGCCACTCCCCCATTATACATGTAACAGGGGGGATAAAACAAACCTGCTTCACTACAGCAATTTACCTGTTGCAACGGCAGCTTTACCCCCACCCGCCGATCAGCTTCGCCGCGACCAGCTTATTTCAGTCAGCTGCACAGCAGCAGCACAGGTGGGACAGGCAGCCGGCAGATGACTCACTGGAGGAGAAGGACAGTCTCCCGGCTGCAGTATTCTATAGGAACTGCGGGATGAGCCATGCGGACGTGACTTCCTGTGCAATTGCACAGCTTGTCCTCCTGTAAAAATGTCCCCGTCTGGTCGGCGCAGTGGGTGCAGGCAGCTCAGCACTCAAAAACATGAGCATAGCAGCTTCTGCCATCGAGTGCCCCAATGTTAGCAGCCGGGTCAAATGGGTGCATCCCTGGACCACCCCTTAGATTTGCCTATGCTGGTGCATATGCAATATACCCAATGGCAGATTTGGAACTAAAAGTGGCCCTGGAAAAATTAGAAGTGACCTCACATGGGCAGCACCAAATCAAATGTAGGTGAACCCCAATATAGAAAATAATTAATAGATAGCTACATCTGTGTGGAAACCATTAGCAGTCTAGTGTCCTCTAGACCTTTAAGCTGCTGTGACAAACCACAAACCTTTTTAAATAATACCCCACTGAATACAGACCCCAAACCTCCATCAAACAGACATACAACTCATTAACAAAATCCCGATAATCAAAAATATCCTCACGCCTCCTCCAGTGAAGGCCAGAAACACCCCAGAAATTAATACATCCTCATATAGCTACCACTCCTGTCCCTTAAACAGTTGTCACAATGGATACAGATGGGTGCCCACCAGAGCCTGATCATAGGTTCCAGGTGCACTAGGCTAATACACATGTAGCTCCATGTAATGCTGCTAAACTCACCAGTCATACTACCCATGTTCATGTAACGAAAGTTATACAACTGGCATGTATGATCTAATGCTTTTGGCGTGTTAACACTTCGGCTTTAGGCTGCTCAGCTTGCGCTGTAGCACAATGTACAAAAGGTAATGGTTCCATCAGTAAATTACATTGTAACAGCCATCTGACAGTCAACTTAAGAACTGTACCCCCCACAATACACATTGGGACAGGTGATAGGTAGGAATCATGGAATAAATGAGCACTTAATTTTATTCCTTGGTTGTCACCAGCAAGACCCCCCAAGTTCTGACGCCCTAGGCTGCAGCCTTAACATCCTATTGGTTAATTCGGCACTGGTGCCAGTCTTAGATTACCATTTTCAGCATCAGGTATTCTACTCTGTGACCAAGCAAAGTGTGTTTGTGTGACAAAAGAAGAAGGATCCACTTCTATGAGCAGGACCATGTCTTAGAAAAAAAAAAGGTCACTGGCTGACAGGTGGCCTCCCGGATGTGCCGGCCTACTGGGAAACTTCCCCGTAAGGTCTATGGCGAATATACCCCTGAGTATACCTAAGGATGAACAAATATCAGCTCTTGTTAAAGTGATAGGAAGTAGTCACTGTGGATTAAGATTTAATAGCTTTAATGCAAATAAAGACCATGGAATGGTCGACACGTCATCTGCTGCAGCCAAGTGCATGCATAAACTCAGGTCATTAAGGAAACTTCTGGGTGCGTACTTGCAGCATAAAATTCTGCCACTTCCCAGTAATGATGGGATGATCAGTATTAAGTGTAGAAGGGTACCTGCATTTTGGAGCTGCTATCCCTGCACTGGAGCAATATGGAACTGCTCCGGTATCTTAGTAAGCAAGTTGGATATTTATTTTGGGGGAATGAATAGTATGATGGGAAAGGACAATGATGGAGGACCAATCTATATTGGATCTCATTGATTAAGTCATTAAGTCATAAACTTTAAGGTAGTACAGATGGTGTAATAGCATTACTATTACTACATGGGTTCAGCCTTGTGTGGAGTTTGTATATTCTCCTAATGCTTTTGTGGGTTTCCACCAACAATCCAAATATATACTGGAATGTTCATTAGATTGCGATAGAAATGAAACATAGTGTGTAAGTGTGACAGTGTGTAAGTGTGTGCTTGCATAGGGGCAGATTAGATGGGCCCCATCTTTCATCAAATTCTATTTTTCTATCCTTGAAGGTTTTATCATAGTTGCATAGACAGTTTGATTCTGTTTTCGATTAGATTTGGCCAATTCGACATGTTCTGATGTTTTTCTACTCATTTTCGATTTCCACTATTTTGCCTTGGATATACTATTAGATGTGCATTCGATTTGCACAATTCGAATTGCTATTCCATCTCATCCTAATCCTTCAGGCAGGAGATTGAAATCGAATATGGATCAAATCGAATGCAGCAGTGAACACATTAGATTTGCATTATCTACTATTAGATTTCCACTACATAGTCTTGCCTGACAAGACTTTTTTTCTATTCGATATCCACTACATAGGAGTGCGCATTGGGATCGAATCTGCATCAAATGCTAATAAAAGCATTCAATGTGCCATCTATTTCGATTCAATTTCTATTCGATTTTGCTTCTATAAGCAAAATCAAATAGAAAAATAGAGCATATCTCACTGTGTGTAACCTTTACTTTCAATTCAATTTGCTTTCGATTTCACCTATTCCACCCCCTTTCGATTTGGCTTTGCTTTTACATTGGATTTCACATTCGATCTGCACTTTTGCATTCCATATCGATTTTGATATTGAATTTGATTTACATTCAAGGCACAGTGTACACATTAGATTTACTGGATCAAATTCGATATTTCCTTGCCTGCACAGTCTATTTTTTCTTTTCGATATAGAGAAAACGGGAGCGCGCATCAAATCGAATGCAGATCGAAAGCATCTTAAAACCCATTTGATTACGATTTGATTTTGTTTCTAGCAGCAAAATCAAACCAAAGGGCCCCAATCAAGATAAATATTCAGGGTCCACCACCCCTTTTTTTCTGCTTTTGTTTTAATGTATCTTGTTTCCTAAGGATGGGACCTATACAGTGTCATTTGCCTAGTAGCAGGCTGTCAAGGTGCAAATCGCATGCTTGCGCATATTTCTAGGGGAGTGAACCAGTATCATTTTGGACTAATACTATAATATTATATATAATAATATTATATATAAAGTGACAAACTTGTTTTCTTATGTACAGTATAATATTTTGGTAGATTTGGGACACTGCTTGGGGTGCTTTTGTGTCTAATAGGTCTGACCCTACATTTATCAGCTTGCTTAATTACAGTATTGTGGGGTAGATTTATTAAGCTTGGTGAAGTGTCTGGTTTTTATCACTGGCCAATCAGCTCGTACCTGTCATTTTTCAAACCAAGCCTGTAACTTCACAGTTAGGAACTGATTGGCTGGTGATAAAAACCAGACACTTTATCACTTCACCGAGCTTAATAAATCTGCCCCTGTGTTTCCAATATTAATCTGTTGTAATGTATAGTATGTATGTTGAGTTTACTTCTATTAAGCCCTGATATAGGACGAGATGTACTAAGCCTTGAAAAGTGATAAAATGAAGAGTGATAAACCACCAACCAATCAGCTCCTACCTTTCATTTTCTAACAACAGCCTGTGACATGGCAGTAAAGAGCCGATTTTTCATTGTATACCCACCCTTATGGGTATTTTACATGAGAAACGCCACCCCACGATGAACGTCAACCCGAAGCGTGGTGAGCGCAGCGAGCGCGCGAGGGGCGGCGGTACGCGTCCTCCGACCTTTTCATACCCCCACTATCCACGTCGGCGTGGAGTTGATTTTATATAGTGTGGCGAGCGCAGCGAGCTACCGTGCCCGAAGTGTGGCAAGCCCCGTGAGGGGACGCGCAATACCTGTGAAGTAATGCGCGTTCGCTCGCCACGCTTCGGGCTCGCCATACTATATAAAATAAACTCCACGCCGACGTGGATAGTGGTGGTATGAAAAGGTCAGAGGATGCGTACCGCTGCACTCGCCACGCTTCGGGTTGGCGTTCATCATGGGGTGGCGTTAACAATGTGGTCATATTTGACCCATCAGGGTCGGCAAACAATAAAAATTGGGGTCTGGGGGCAATTTAACATTGGGGCCAATGTAAAATCGCGTCACATGCGATTTGGTTGCATGCGATGGACGCGATTTCGGGGGGGGGGGGGTGCCGATGGACACAAATTTTTATCGCTGGCGCCGTGCTAGGAAACAAGTACCCACATTTTTGTCTATTGTGACATAAGTGTGAATATATTAGGATTTGCCAAGTTGTATATATCCTCATACATAAAGAATTGTTTTCCAGGCAGAAACTTGAAATGTATTCTGGTAGACTGATCGGTAAATTGGTAATGCTCACTTGTTTTATAAGTTTTCACAGAAAGCTACATTAATTATTTAATTGTGTGTTTTGTTTGTGAATGCTAGTGCTGAGTTATGTTCCGACTATGTCCCATTCAGAACTGGAGATGGTGTGCTTTAGCTTACTTGATTTATTATCTGTGCAATAATCCCATAAATCTGTGGAAATAATTCTGTTATATTCCATAGACTGAGTAGCATACCTGTAGCATTACTTTGTCCTGCTCAGTGTTATATTAAATCATGCTTAAGCATTGGAGTCTCTCTCATACCATTAGCAAAACAGCTAGCAGAAAATTCATTGTCGTCTATGGGATCTGTCACAGTACATGAGAACTGGCACAGTACAGACTATGACTTTCCGTCAGACCTGAAGATTGATTACTCTGGCTATGGATCCAACTTTCTGTTCATGTCTCACCATAATGGTCACAAGAATAGAATTTCTGTCTGGGTTCACAGCATTGTCCAATCACTTTCCATGTTGCACTGTCGTGGGTGCTAATCTTGCTGTGAACTCGAGTGATAATTTGTTTTAAAGAAACCCAGAACCCTGTGAATTACCTCAGCACAAATCTGCTATTCTTTAATAGGGGAAAAGTTTTTTTTCCTGTCTGGTGGCAAGAGCAGTTCAAAATAACTCAGGTTCTTATGCCAAATTCTTGTTTAGCTTTACTAAGCTCTGTTAATAATGGTTGCAAGAAACTCCATAGGTGATACGCACAGGTGCAAATTCTGTAATCCCAAATATTTATTTTTCCTATTCTAAGGTCTTTTACTAAAATACATATACCATTCATGCATGCATGCATCACTCCGAATGTGAACTGTACCACATTCACAGAAAAGTCACTGAAATAAGAATACTGGGGCCATGAGATCCTGCTAATAGTATTCCAGGGGCCGTTTTGAAATGTAAAGTAATATAAAAATTAACAAAAAAAATAATTATTGTGGATAATAAAGAAAAATATTACCTCCTGGAAACCATATTTGTTTTAACACTTGTATTTGTATAAATAAGTATAAATAGGCATGCATTATGGAGTGGCCAGGTAGGCACTTAAAATACAAAAAAACAAAAATTACTTTATTCTAAGTGTCTTTGACCATGCCTCCTGTGATTAGGCCACACCCCCAGAAAAATACCTGGGCCGGCCAGGCTCTGTACTGCCCTGTGGAGGGATACTTCTATATGTAATTATTATTCTAACAATATTGGGGGAAATTTAATAGGATGAGAGATTCAAAAAGTGAGAGATTTGATAAGAAATCTCTAGTTTTTTTTAAAACGGCAATTAATTACACTGCAAAACCAGTTTGATTTGGAAGTGTAAATGGTTGCCGCTTTAACCCCTTCCCGACATTTGACGTACATTTACGTCATGGTCGGGATGTACTTCCCGACACATGGCATAAATGTACGTCATGCCATTAAACTGTCACCGCGTCTATAGACGCGGTGACAGAGGGACGATGTCTGCTGTCCCTGACAGCAGACATCTTCCCTCATTGCCCAAGGGGGGCAGCGATGCCCCCCCCATTGGCGATCGTTGCGATTGGCTGTTCAAATGTGAACAGCCAATTGCAGCGTTTTATGAGTTATGTGTATAATTTTGACTCTGCTGCTGCCTAGTGTCCAAAAAAAAATAAAAGGAGGTTGAAATAATGATTAAAACATAAAGTATACATATGGTCTATGTTAGTTATTAACTATTTTGAGTGGTATGATTATTTGTCTCACAAGCAGAAAATTTAACATTTTGCAAATTGCAAAATGTTCAATTTTTTTACGACATTTTGGTATTTTTCACAAAAAAAAAAGGACTGTATCGACCAAAATTTACCACTAACTTAAAGTACAATGTGTCACGAGAAAACAATCTCAAAATCACTGGGATAAGTAAAAGCAATAAAAAGTTATCCCCACATAAAGTGATACATGTCAGATTTGAAAAAAAGGGCTCTGTCAGGAAGGCAAAAACAGGCTGCGGCGGTAAGGGGTTAAAAAAAACTGGAGATTTCTTACCAAATCTCTCACTTTCTAAATCTGCCGATAACGGTTTTTCATTTGTGATAGGAACACTCACCTTTTGCTTGTATTAATTTAATGTGTCAGTGTTAAGATATACAGTAGCTGTATAATGATAATCATTTTGTAGGAATGACCCTACCTTTTATAAACATGTTAATAAACCGCTGGATTTTTTTTGTATGTCATAATCATGTTATTTCCATTCCAAAGCATCCTGCCAGTTATGGACGCATAGCATAGTGAAAGTTTTAGGTATCATTTAATAGATACTACAATTTTGGGTGATCCAGCATAATGAGCAAAGAGGAAATCGTTATTGATGGAGATGCTGTCAGAATGCTGCATTCTGGGCACACTAGTTTGTATGAGCCAGATGTACTAAGCCTTGAAAAGTGATAACGTGAAGACTGCCATGATACAGGTTGGGTTTGAAAAATTACAGGTAGGAGCTAATTGGTTGGTCTTTCATCACTCTTCATTTTATCACTTTTCAAGGCTTAGTACATTTGACCCAATATGTGTCAAAAGACTCACTGCTCTCTTAAATATAATAATTTTTATTTCATAACGACACATTACTCTCCAAAATATATATGTTGTTCTGAGATAAAAAAAAAAAACTGTAACACTATTTTGTTATGCTATCTGCATATTAAACATACTCTATGGCCAGTATTCAATGAGAAAAATTTGCCGTGTTTTATGGCGAGTTTGTGCTATTTTCGCGTTGGAAGGAGCATTTTGCTTTTCAAACGTGAACCACCTTATTCAATGTGATATTTTCGCCGTCTTTTTAAGTGATTTTCGCCGTGTCTCTCCGTGTAGCAATTCTCCATCTTTTCATGGAGAACTGGAATGTGAACTTTTAAACTAAAAGTTTTTTTTTTTTTATTTTGGTGTCAAAAAAAAAAATCAGGATTTTTTTTCTGTGAAGGGGCATGTTATTTTTATTCATGTGCTTATAGCACATGAATATATATTTAATAAAAAAAAAATATTTTAAATTTTTTTTAATTTTTTTTACATAGAGCAGCCAGCAGGGGGCCGGAGCTCTCGAGCCGCTCATTAGATATTCATATATTCACTGCACCCGATCATTACATATGCACAATCGGGTGCAGTGAATACTGGGTCCCCCGCTGGCTATAGGGGGGGGGGGCAGCTTGTGCTGCCTGGGTCCCGGGGAGCCCTCCTCCCCTCCACATATGTTCTGGGGCAGCCAGGGAGACTTTAATCTCCCTGGCTGCCACCGTCCCCCGGCTCCCTGCCAGCTCCCTGCCGCGGACGAGCGTCCGCGGCAGGGGTTAAGACTCGCCGCGAGTGGCGGCGAGTCTTAACCACATTGAATAGTGGGAGCAGGAGTGGCGGCGAGCCCTCCGGAACAGGGCAAGTGCATGGTGAGAGAAAAAAATCTCTCGCCATGCACGGAGAATTTTTCTCATTGAATACTGCCCTATGGCAGGCATTCCCAACCACGGTCCTCAAGGCACACCAACAGTGCAGGTTTTAGTGATATCCAGGCTTGAGTACAAGTGACTTAATTAGTACCTGAGTGATTAAACCATCTGCGCTGAAGCCTGGATATCACTAAAACCTGCACTGTTGGTGTACCTTGAGGACCATGGTTGGGAAAGCCTGCTCTATGGGCCCAATTATGGCTTCTCAAGTTAATTCTCAGTTAATTTTAAATTCCTGACCTGTAAAGCGATATAGCACTCTACAGACTTAATGCCCCCTTTTGTTTCACGAAATTTGGGCTTTCTTTCATGCAAATGTGGCAATAAATCATACAAAAAGCGCCCAAATTGCATGTGATTGAAAGCAGATCCCGTGCGCATCGCACCGGATCCTACGAGTCGCAATGACTGCAGAATCAATATATTGGATTGCTTCTGAGCCGGGCAGGCTTGTCTGACATCGCATGTGATATATTGCATACAACAACACCTCATGGGATATATCAAGGGGAGATTGAGGGCGACTTCTCTGCAGGGAAAAGTTGCCTTAGTTTATGCTTAGCTTTAGCATAGAAAATCCCCTCTACTAGGCTATAAAAAGGCTGCATTAAGAGTGCTTTTAGCATGACTGGAAGTTGCCAAAACTCTTGCATTACTCACTCCACTGGAAAATAGTAGAGGAGGCATTGCCTGACTGCAATAAGCAATGTATTATACACACAATAAACTGTTTTTAAAAGAAATAATACAGCATTGTATTATTCTTCACATTAAAGCTCCAAGTTCATCAACACTTTGCCATATAATTATCTGTGCTCAATGGAATCACACATGGATTTCCTTCATACTTATTATGGTAAACCAAATAAAAACAGCTAAGCATATGACTTCTCCAGCTAAAAGACTGTAGTATTACTTTTTATTTTATGAAACATTTATAGCTATAAAGACAAAAGCTTGTTAAACCTGGCAAGCGTGGGCACCAGATGTGTCCAATTACATCCATATATGTGGTCTTCAGGAATGCCAGCAGTGCGTTTGGCTCATGGTTCCACAGCTCACAACAGCCGACTGTCACACGTGTTTAGCCAAACCACACCATATGGAAATGTGCTGAAAGAAATAACCAGTGTAAAAACAGAAAATAACTCCATTGATAAAGTATCAAAGTCAGTGGTGGATCCAGAAAAATGTCATAGAGACACCTTAATCGTGTGACTGTGTTAGAGTGGAGAATGCAAGTATGTGGCAAAGTCTGTGATGAGGGCTGTGACCATGCACCAACTGTAAACATACAAGATGCAAGGAGGTGCTGTGCTGGGGCAAACCTGTAGGAGATACAGGATCTTGGAGGCCTGCTCAGTTCCTCGAAAGTTGTGATAATCCTATACAGAAAACCTGTCCTTGTTGTCATGCTGCAAAAATCGGTACTTATGTATTATCTGGACTCCCATGTTAAATGCACCACATCTTTTCATACCCCTACTATCCAACTACGCATGGAGTTGATTTTATATAGTGTGGCGAGCGCAGCGAGCCACCGTGCCCGAAGTGTGGTGAGCGCAGCGAGCCCCGCGAGGGGACGCGGTCTCATAAGAAAAATGGGAGTCCAGATATTACATAAGTACCCAAAAATCTAATACAGGCATCTATAGATAAGGTCTAAGACAGGGGTGGCCAAACCGGTCCTCAAGATCTATCAATGGACCATGTTTCCCAGATCACCTAGCTGGTGCACAGCTGTAGTCAATACTAACGGTCACATTTTCAAACCTGCTGCATTCATTCCTACTATAGATCCACAGGTTGCCAGGAAAACATGCACCGTTGGTAGATCTTAAGGACAGGTTTGGCCACCCCTGGTCTAAGATAATGATATTGTAGTAAAAAGATCAAAGAAAATTGTTGGAACAGGAAAAGGAATCCTGATTTTGTTGGCTTCAGTACTTGCTGCTAGGGTGGCCAATCCCCGGGCATTTTTTTTCAATCCCGGGATTGAAAAATGCTCAATCCCAGGATTCATCCACCCTAGTGCATTTATTTAAATAAATCCCCCTATCCCAAAACCATCTGCCACACAGGCTTACATGGGGCTGACCAGTGGTGGCAGGCAGCGAAGGACCCAGTGGGCGGTGGCTGGAGAGGTGCGGCGGATGGAGAGGTGCTGTGGGCAGCATAGGGGCAGCATAGGCGCCGATTCCGTGAGTGCTCCGGGGCCTGAGCACCCACGCAAAATTGATAGCACCCACCAGGTGAGCTGGTGGCTGGCAGCACAGCCAGCCCACCCATATTGATGCTCTGGCCAGCTCGCGATGTGACGAGCTGGCGTCACACCGCGCTACCCCCTCCCTCTCCCCTGCACTCCTCCTGAGTCAGTACCGTGCAGGGCGGGGGAGAGGGAGGGGGAGCGTGTTTGACGCCAGGTATTATGTGGCTGGCCACTAGGCTGAGGGAGCTGCAGCGCACAGCTCCTCTCATCATTTCCCTTCCCATGGGGCTTAGCAGCAGATCCGGGCTGGACCCAGCCGGAGGCAGAGCCAGACGGGCTGAACGGAGGCAGAGCCCGGCTGGCCGGAGGCAGAAACGGGCTGGGCAGAGACATCCTCCTGACTCTGTGTGTACTGTAGTGTTTGTATATTGTGTGTCTTTATGCTGCAGCTGTGTGTATGGATGTGTGCACCTGCTTTGTGTATGTATGCTAAAAAATGTTGTGCATGTGTGTGTCTCCTGTGTGTATGTTTGCTATGTGTGTGTTTGTAAGTATACTGTGTATACAGTATATGCTACTGTATACAGTATGTGTTTATGTATGTACAGTATGTATATTCACCAACTACCAGTAGGCAACATGCTGTGAGTTTTATTATTAGGATAAATCTCTTTGGAGTGCTGGCTACTGTTGTCACTGAATAGAATATATATGTGTGTACGGTAGGGATACACTCAGGATAACCCTCTCTGCCAATCCCCCTAACCCTTCTCCCCACGCAGCCTGAACCTACTTCCCTCTAGTGCCTGACTCTAACCCCTGCACCCCACCGCCTAAACCAAACACCCCCACATCGCATCATAACCATGGTATTATTTTCTGGCCACGCCCCTTCCCCGTGAAGCCACTCCCCTATATTTTTGGCTTGATCACCCACCAGCAAAAACATAAATCGGCACCTATGGTGGGCAGTGCTGCAGCCTGAGAGGTATGGAGGGAAGAGGTGCGGCGGGTGGTGCAACGGCTGTGCAGCGTGACCAATGACCATGACACACTGCACAGAGCCACACAGCTGGGGGTAAGAGAAGCAGAACAGTGTCTGAGTATTTGCTCAGATGCTGCCCAGGAATAAACTGAGCATGCGCAGGCTAATCCCAGAACCCCAAGAAAGGAATTAACAGATGTTAATTTCTGAGCACTGATCATATGTTGCCCTCTTAGAGCAGCTGCTTAATGGGGAGCGGTCAACATTTAGACCAGTGAAAAGCATTGGTGCTATATTGGATCTAGACCTATGCTGACTCAAAACCTTTTGGAACCTACCTGCTCAGTCATCTGACCACTGAATCCCAACATTGACTGTCCTTGGCCGAATCAACCAACTGGAAACCATTGTCGTATATATTTGGGGAGGTATAGATTGGTCCATCCTCCATATTGGACCAATCTCTCTAGCGACATCCAGGACCTTTGGACTACAATTTGGATAATCTTGGCATACAAATTCACCCAGAGTACTCTGTCAAATATCTGAGGAGGTTACAGATTAGTCCACTCCATCCATTGGACCGATCCCTTCATTGACACCCAGGATATCTTTTGCGGAGTGGATTGGACAACATTGGGATTACTATCAATTAGTACAGTGCAGGTTAATTGAGATTTTGGGCTTCATGAATCAGCACGTGATCCTTTTCCATTATTATACATGTTTTTAATGCTTTTTAAATATTGTTGATTAAAATGTTTATCAATTGATTCACTTGCTATTGTGTATTAGTGTGAAGCACCGCTTTTACGTTTTTCATTTAATCCCTTAACCCTGAAGATTTTAATGCCAAGTCCCGGTATTGGCCACTCTACTTGCTGCAGCTCATCATCGAAGTTCCACTGGTGCTCATCTAAACACAAGAAAGTGGCAAATGTACATGGAAAAAAAGATAAATAACATATATTAGCCCCTCTTCCTAATAGGAAGGCCCTATAGCAGTGAGGAAAAAAACACAGAAAACCATACAAAAACATGCATATATGGGTTGCATTTAGCATCCCGGCAGTGGGAATGTCAGTCTTCACAATTCAGATGCCAACATACTGTACCAACTACCACCCGGAGACCGTCAGCAGAATCCTGACATCAGTGGCGATGCCTGCACTGGAATCCTGACTGGTGGGATGCTGTATGTAAGCATGTTGGTGGGTCAAGGTTAGGCCAATATTCACAAAGTCTACCTTGCGGAGTGTTTAGGGCAGATGTAAAGTCTCCCAGATTAGGCCAAGTTGGACCTGATTTCCCTGGCTGCTCCTGGGAAGAGCTCACATACGATTAGGCACTTGAGGTGCCATTTTTTCCATGTGATAAATAGTGTCACAACATTCAGTTATTGTTTGGTTCTTACCTGGTTTGTGGCTTCTCCTGTCAGTTCAGCCCTGCTCCATTCTGCAAGGTTCTGTGTGTTCTGAGCTCTGTGTGGTCTGAGCTTTGCTAATTGATTACAACACCTGGGTGAGTCCATGCTGCCAGACAGCTCTGTGTAACCTGACCATTGCTAATGATTAAAAACCTGAGTGAGACATGCTCAGTTCTCATTGATTGAGGCACAGGTGATCCAGTTCCTTGTGCTTCCTATAAAAGGCAGTCTCTGGCAGACAGAGGCTGCCAGAGTATAGGTTCACTAACCTGCTCCAGCGTTCCCAGTGCTTGGTCTGATATCCAGTGTTACAAGTGTATGATTCCGGCTATTCTCCTGACTATTCTCCTGCCTGCTCCCTGTGTACTACATCAGTGACATCCAGTGTATGACCTTGGCTTGTTCAGTGACCATTCTCCTGCCTGCTCCCTGTGTACTGCATTTGTGACATCCTGTGTATGACCTTGGCTTGTTCTGTGACCATTCTCTTGCCCGCTCCCTGTGTACTGCATCCTGTGACTCCCAGTGTATGACCTGGCTCGTACTTGGACTCTTGCTCAAGCCTACTCCTATAGTACCTGTATCTGTCTACAAGTTCCTGACCCGGCAAGTCTGACCATGAGTATTCCAGAGCTTACCCTGCCTTACGCCCAGTGTTTACCAGCACCATGTGGGAAACCTGACCAGGGGACCGCGACCGGCGTACCGAGTGCAGCGAAGCCCAAATCCCGCTTGGAGGGGTCACTGGCGAAAACCACCGGTACGGTTAGACTCCGCACCCCTGAGTCAGGTCAAGCCAATTCCCGGTCTGGCATTTACCCATCCGAGTCAAAAACCGTGACAAATAGCATGTCATTTATCACATGTAACTCCCAAGGAGCTGCAGGAGGAGGGAGCCAGGAGGGGGTAAGCAGAGAGAGCTGGGCTGCAGGATAATAAAAATAAACCATACAAATGAATGGTTAGCATTACTGCCTCACAGCGCTGAGGTCATGGGTTCGATCCCCACCATTGCCCTAACTGTGCGTTGTTTGTATATTCTCCCTGTGCTTGTTTGGGTTTACTCCGGGTACTCCGGCTTCTTCCCACAATCCAAAAATATACTGGTAGGCTAATTGGCTTCCAACAAAATGAACCCTAGAATGTATGTGTGTGTGTGTATACATGTGGTAATGTAGTAGGGACTATTGATTGTAAGCTCCATTGGGGCAGGGACTGATGTGAATGTTCAAATATTCTCTGTAAAGCGCTGCAGAATATGTGTGCCCTTAATAATAAATAAATTATGAGTGCTAAAGAGCATAATATGACTGCACGTAAGATTTATCTTATGTACATTATGTATGATATCTGGCTCCGATCAGATGTCATACACATGCAATTGGGCTGTGTATATAAAACTGCATTATCAATGTTCACAATGTCAATATTCTTGTAATTTAATGATAGGAGAGACTTCCTCTGTAACATTTATGTCTCTCCACTTACTGTATTATAATTAATGTGTTTGGAAACAGCACTGATCTTCTTGTAATCAAGATATGTGTGTGCTTCGCCGTTTAAGCAGCAGGTGGCAATATAGATATTAAAAAAATATATAATTTTTTTTTACTGATACAATTAGCTTATGAAATTATTTTACACTACAAATTATTATTTAGCGATATATATATTTTTTTATAAATTCTTTATATTTGAAAAATGTATATAACACCAAGTTATAACATAATTCCAAAGAAAAGGCAAGCAGTGTCACTAAAGAATATCACATTAAGAAGCATAAATTACGCGTGTGTCATCAAAAACAAAAAAAGAGCACAGGGCCCAATCCTGGTTGGATTACAGAAGTCGGAAAAAAGGTGCAAGGTGCATTTTTTGGACTTCTGCACATGCGCAGGCTACCCAGCGTGTGTGCATGCATATTCAAAGTGCGATCGCATCCCAGAAGGATGCAATTGCATTTTGATTGACAGCAGAGAGAATCAAGGGGGGCAGCTAAACGGCATTTAGGGGATGCAGTTTGGGCAATACAGGTGTGTCTTGACCATATTTGGGGTGGCTGCGTGACATCAGGAGAGGAAAAATGGCAGCGGTGTGCCTGCTTTCGCAGCCGACAACTGTAATCCTAGAGATTCTTGCAGTGCAGGGTGGGCCTTGTCATGCTGGGTGGCCTCATACATGCGAAGGTCTGCGTTTTCAGTTTTGCCATTTTACTACCGCTGAATTGGCCACATAGTACATACTACAAATATATCCAGGTTAAAATGGGGAAAGCAAGTAACAGAGGATAAAAGAAGGTGAAGGCCACCTCCAGTGCAACTAGTATAACCTCAGGGCCTTGGAACCAATGCTGCATATTGAGGTGATGACTTAGGGGTAACTTTACTAAATGACCGTTCCCTGTACTGACGTGTACGATCGAGATCTGCTGTAAATGGGCCAACAATATGAATGGAGAATAGGGCAAAGTTGCTGTATTCTGCAGATTCGTATTTTCCAAAGCCATTCGTATTTGGCTGCCTAATTCACAGCAGCCAAATATGGATGAGCCGCCAACATCGCACGGATCATTCAGATCTGTGCGATGCTTCCCTGTGTAATAGACAGAATAAATAATCAAACTGGCATGCATTCCCCCGCCCGGCAATAACCAGTCCTGGGTTTATTGAGCCGGTTATGGTTGTAGAAATACAGAGGGGAAAAAACCTGCGGGTCCTCCTGTATTTATATAATCAGCACTAGGCTCATGGCCCAGCCCTGGTTCACAAAATACGAGGGACAAAACAAGTAGGCCAGTGATATGGCAGGCAAGGGAACATGTAATGGCAGGAGTAGCCTATACTGTGTCCCCCTACCACAGCATTACGCTCCACAACACTCCAGTTAGTTAGGTGCTATTTATTAGAAAATAGGGGCACCTGGGTGCTGGTTTCCGCCCCTTTAATCTCAATACCAGACCAGAATAAGAGGCCCGGGACTGGTTACTGATTTGGTGGGGAAATGCACTTCCTTTTTGTTTTTAATTAGCCAGAATCCCTCTTGCAACTGACTGCATCACATGTCACTGGTACTAATGTATGGTTCTTTATAAAAAATAGCCTCTTTCTATCGCAGCCAACAAGTAGGTCCTGGGCTACTCACAGCCTGCACACACAGGAAAAATCATTAGATGGTGTGTTTGCCTTTGGACTTGCAGCTAATCGCAGGGACTGCAATATTTTAGTAGCCCATTCGCAGGCTTGCACAGGGCGAGATCTTACTACGGCAGCTATCTGATTGCATGGCTCTGCATTTAGCAGCCCTGCAATCAGGTCTGAATAGCCCCAATATTTGTACACTTACACCATAGATGATCATTTGAAAACCTGTTAGCAGATCAAATATTAAATGGTGTTGTACAAATCATTGTAATGTGCATAATATAACTCAGTTCATTTATACATCAGAAAGAAACACACAGAAGCTTAGGTACTTGTGTAGTTTCACGGCGCCACCGCGCGCACAGTCTGTGTTTGAAACTTGGCAGCTTGCCAGACTCTGTGTTTAACTGTGCGCGTGCCGCTCTAGCTGTTCTCAGCGCAGCACGTGGCTGCTTTACATATGTAATCTACGTTATCAGCATAGCGATGGGCAGCAGCATAGCACTGGGCAGCAGCAGCGCGCGCTGCCCAGCGCTGACAGGTCACTGTGGTACTTGTAGTTCCACAGTGAAATAGACAGTCCTGCACACCGCTGACAACGGGGGCATGTAAACTGGACACCCCGGCACACCGCTAACGTGCGGGGCTTCTAAACTAGACACCCCGGCACACGCTAAAATTTAGACGCTTTAGCGTCTAAATCCAGACTCCCTGCACCCGCTAAAATTTAGACGCTAAAGCGTCTAAATCCAGACTCCCTAGAAGCCACTAACCCCCCATTCTATACTTTAAGACGCAGCGAGCCCCGCGAGGGGACGCGTATACCTGTGAAGTAATCTGCGTCCGCTAGCCACGATTCGGGCTCGGTGGCTCGCTGCGCTCGCCACACTTTATAAAATCAACTCCACGCCGACGTGGATAGTGGGGTATGAAAAGGTCGGTCAGACGCGTACCGCGTCCGCTCGCCACGCTGCAGGGTGGCGTGGATAGTGGAAATAACAAGGTCGACAGCTGTTATGTCGACTAGTGTCATTGTGAACAGGTTTAAGAGTGTTTTGCACAGTGCACCCCTATGCACCCCTATACCCAACTAAATTCAGACGCTTTAGCGTCTAAATTTAGATGCCCCCTTCTTAGCAGTTTCCAGGGAGTCTGGATTTAGACGCTTTAGCGTATAAATATTAGCGTGTGCCGGGGTGTCTAGTTTAGAAGCCCCGCACGTTAGCGGTGTGCCCAGTTTACATGCCCCCGTTGTCAGCGGTGTGCAGGACTGTCTTTTTCACTGTGGAACTACAAGTACCACAGTGACCTGTCAGCGCTGGGCAGCGCGCGCTGCTGCTGCCCAGCGCTACGCTGATAACATAGATTACATATGTAAAGCAGGCACGCGCTGCGCTGAGAACAGCTAGAGCAGCACGCACACAGTTAAACACAGAGTCTGGCAAGCTGCCAAGTTTCAAACACAGACTGTGCGCGCGGTGGCGCCGTGAAACTACACAAACACCTTTTTTTTTTTTTTTTTAATTGAGTGTTTTTTATTGAATTTTCAAACATAGAAAAGACAACTTAGGGTTCTGACATTAGCAAAACAGGTGAGCACAGGCAGTAATTTGCATATACCCAGAGTGTTAAAATTACATCAGATAAATGACTGCTAACGCCCTTCGTCTATATGAATAAATCATGGTTGCCCAAAGGCACCATCCAGGCAACCAAGAGAACAGGAAATATAGGAGCACATTTGTACAGGTGAAATATTTGAAAATGTACCTCAGTCTCATAGTTCAGGATGAGTGAGCAGTAAATTGCCATCTGCCAGAAACTCCATACTAAACTAAAATAAACCTACTAAGCACTAACAAAATATATTTCCAAAAGAACCCAAAGCAAACCTCCCCATAACCCCCCACCCTCTATAACCTACTCCATCTGAGGCATACATGGAGCCCAACCCACTAACCCCTATCCCACTACCTACACTTACTAAATCTACCCATAACTACCCTTATAGAAACTGACCCCCCCCTCCCCAAATTATAAAACACAGGATATTAAAGAAAGGGGTACTTGTTTCCTAGCATGGCGCCCATCGCATCGTATACCATAAGCCGTACAATGGTATGCGATGTTGCGCGATGGCACCCGATGTTATACAATTTAAAATAGTATACCTTCGCATTGTATGCCATATACAATGGTATACAATTTTAAATTGTATAAGCACCCTAATGGGTGTTTGTAATGTTAAATGGCCCCCCTATAAGATTATTAATTGTAAAAGCACCGTAATGGTAAAAGCACCCCCAGTATCAACGCCAACCCGAAGCGTGGCGAGTGAGGGGTGGCGGTACGCGTCCTCCGACCTTTTCATACCCCCACTATCCACGTCGGCGTGGAGTTGACTTTAGATAGTGTGGCGAGCGCAGCAAGCCACCGGGTCCGAAGCGTGGCGAGCGCACGCGGAATACATGTAAAGTAATATGCGTCCCCTCGCCACGCTTCAGGCTTGGTGGCTCGCCATACTATCTAAAATCAACTCCACGCCGATGTGGATAGTGGGGGTATGAAAAGGCAGAGGACACGTACCGCTGCGCTCGCCACGCTTCAGGTTGGCGTTCATAGTGGGGGTGGCGTTAATTATACAATTAAAAATCGCATAGGGGGCCAAAATCGCATCGCATGCGGCTATATGGCATGCGATACAATGCATAAGATGCCATACGATTAAAAATCGTGGGCGCCGTGCTAGGAAACAAGTACCAAGAAAGGATATATCGAGGGCTATAAGCATATGACTATAGTCCCAGCTATATTGGATCAGCACATCCCCCTAAATATCGTAATATACCGCATTTAGCAATGCGGATATATGAAGATTGGATAAATAATTTCAATAGCAAATCTGTACACATTTTTTACGTAGCGCGTAGAAGCCTAAAATGAAAAACAATAAAAAATATAGAAAGCATCACAATACAGGATTAAAGTAGCATTCTAGCCATTAGAGAACTTATCACCAGAAAAAAGTGAACAACTGAAATGTGCTAGTGATATTATAAGCACTACCCACAGAGGTATTACTCCAAACCATGGTATAACCCTAATCTGGCCAATTTTCTGTCCCCTGAGAATACCAAGCATACTTTTTGTTGGAAGCTGTAGCACGTAGGGGTCAATGTCCAGAAGCCAAATATAAATGTTGATAGCAGGAGAAGAGACTGGAAACAGACCGAATCAGTATCAATATTCTGAAGAATAATATTTCCATCAGACTGGGATTGTAATTGGTTATAATTAAACAATTCCAGTGTAATGTTCAGGGCCTTTGCAGGAGACATCAGGTCATCATTAGGCATATAAGGAAGGATCTTCCCCATCAGGTAAATCACATCTTCCAGGAGTATAGTGGTGGGATATGGCACCCCCCTGTAGATCATCCAACTGGCGATAAATTCGGGTAGAAGAGGCATAGATCGCCTGAAGAATCTGTGTAGTATGGGATTCCATAATTGTCCAACATATAGATCGGCCAGGAGACTCACTAGAAGACAGTGTGGAATAAGGATCAACAGGACACGCTAGTACCAGCTGACAAATGTAGGAATCAAAGCAGTTTACAGCAAACGCCACAGTGCAGTAAACTTGCAGGGAGGGCAAGACAGCGCCGGCTCCCCCGTGCAGTCTGCGGCAGCGAATCTCTATCGAGACCCCTTTCCGCTCCCCGCTACAGGATAATGGTTGCTGGTACAGCATAGACTCACAGTCTAAGATGGCCGCGGTCTCCTCCCTACCCTTATGATGTGTGACCGAGCCACACTTGTTATCAGGTGTCCAGGCGCAGGACAGGCAGATGTTGTGTAATGCAACAGCCAGAAATACTAGGCCTGACAGAGGGTCAGGGACACCTTGAAAGCGGATCCAACGGTCAGGCAGCCCTCTGGACACTACAGGATCTCAAGATGGCGTCAGTGGTGGCCCAGCAGATCAAAAGCAGCCCCAGACAGGGCCGCAGACGGAGCCGTCGGGAGGGTGGGACCCAAAACGGCGCCCGGCAGCACCGAAGATAGAGGCCCCGGCAGCCGCGTCAGGCCACATGGGACAGCCGCAAGTGACACAGGACAGGCAGGAGAGGCTCCGGAGGGCAAGTGAGAGGGAGCAGGAGGCTCACGATCAATAAGGCAAAATAAATCAGCAGGATGTTATCGGAGCCCACACATGGTTCACGGTTCTGGCCGAACCACGCCCCCCTTTCTGTACTTTAAGTGTTAAGTATTCCTCTACCTTCCTTGATTTTTACTCCTGGACAATACAATTTGTTGAAAATGATGTGCTGATTATAGAGTTGGCCTAACCTTTATTTATATATTGTTCTTCTACCAAGGTCAGACAAAAAGGGCATGCTGACTTGTACAGTGAGCCATGTCCTTTACATAAACATGCTTGATGTTTGATGCCTTGCAGTGCACAATTCTTGTTTATCTATGCTCTAGGCCAGGATTCAGACTGGATAACACAGCCACAAATTTACAACGACCAGCGTTCAGTTAAGCCACTGCCCCGCAAGAGTGAAATTCTGCCTTGCGAATCAATGTGCACACGGTGTTAATGGATGTGTACAGCTACACATTAATTTGCAGCCATGCCAATAGGTCCAAAACTCATCGTAATAGGCTCACCATCGAATGATTTCTACACTGGCCACAACTCACTGCAGGTGCCACGTAGCCCTGGACTTACTTAGCGGGGTGATAGATAAAGGCATATCAGGCCTATTGCTGACATCACGCATCATCCCCTAG
Source organism: Crinia signifera (assembly GCF_055691185.1). NCBI lineage: Eukaryota > Metazoa > Chordata > Amphibia > Anura > Myobatrachidae > Crinia > Crinia signifera. The sequence continues at coordinate 129,247,318 of NC_139221.1, read as the reverse complement.
AAGGCTCAGGCAAACCTAGCATTTCCTCGGACACTCCCAGTGTTTTTCTAGCTATTTCTTAGCACTTCCACTAAACGGCCGGTTTCCACCCACACACGACCTACTTCCTGTGCAAGCAGAGTGTGTATAGTAAAAGTCGCAGGACTTCATCGCAAGATGACCTCACGCGTGTACTAATGGCCTTATACATTCGCAGTGTATTGATAATCGTCATGCAGTCAGGTCTCAATCCGGCCCTGTGTTTGAGCAGTGCTAGTCCAGCTGAATGTTTAACTGAAGGAATATTTTAAACTCCATTATATAATCGATAAAACTCAATATTTATTGATAAATTGGATTACTTTTTTCAATAAGTAACTGATAATCTGTGTTATTATGTATTACATAAGCAGTACCACTAAATGTTACAATTAAGCTGCTCAATAACTTCACCTATTAACTAGTAGTACCTGAAAGTGTTATGGGAAGGGCCTCAGTTTTGCTAGCGTTAAGTGTAAGGCTCAACTATATCAGTGTAGAATGTTATGAAGTGTGGCCAACTAGGTATCAAGGCTAGGCACCAACAAGAGAACATTGTCTGAAAAAAGACACAGTTTGTGAGAGATACAGTATCATGAACTGTAAACTCTGGAAAGTTCCAGGATGTGTAAGAGGTTTAATGGCTAAAAACAAATGAAATGCCTGGTGTCATTTGAGATGGGGAAGGAAGTGGAAAGGTAACCATTTGTGAAAACAAGTGCTGTTGGGAACTTATACAGGGCTAATATCGCATTCAAAATTTTCCAGGTGTATTTGAGTGAAGGCTGCACAGATCAGTGTGGTATATGCAGGCTTCAATGTAAAAAAAAAAAAAAAAAAAAAAAAAAAAGGAATTTAATACCTACCGGTAATTCCTTTTCATGTAGTCCTTATGGGATTCTGGGAACGTCTCAAGACATTGGGTATTAGAGGGTATCTGCAGGAGACAGGCACATCTATAAATTTGAACTGTCTGTACTGGCTCCTACCCTCTAATTCCCCACCCACGAACCAGTTCAGGTAAAACTGTGACCGAAGGAGAGTGAACATATGAGAGGAAATATATATATATATATATATATATATATATATATGACAAAACAAGAGACAGGCAGCGGCACTCCAAGGATTTTTCAAGCAGTGTATTTCAAAAGGTCAGGAGCCAACGTTTCGGGGTATCGAATCACCCCTTTGTCAAGGTACAAGTGAAGACCTTGACAAAGGGGTGATTCGATACCCCGAAACGTTGGCTCCTGACCTTTTGAAATACACTGCTTGAAAAATCCTTGGAGTGCCGCTGCCTGTCTCTTGTTTTGTCTACAATTTGTTTCCAGAAGGCACCCAGGTATTTGCCCCTCACAGCTGGAGTGCCAGCCCGCCCTCTACAAATATATATATATATATATATATATCTTATGTAAAGACATATGTGTGAAAAAATGTGGTGAGATTTATACCAGCACACCCGCATTCAACCAAAATAAAAACTAAACAATGAGGCAACCAAAAATAAGGTGGACTTCTGTAACAACAGATTAATATTTGCAGCGAGACCCCGCACTGGGTGGGTGCCCAGTATCCCATAAGGACTACGTGAAAAGAAATTACCGGTAGGTATTAAATTCCTATTTTCACTAACGTCCTATGGGATACTGGGAACGTCTCAAGACATTGGGGATGGCCCAGAGCTTCCAGAAGGGGTGGGTACATGCGGAGACTGCTGCAGTACTGCCTGCCCAACTGGGTATCCTCTTTGGCCAGGGCGTCAAAGTTGTAAAATTGAACAAAAGTATACTGCCCCGACCAAGTAGCAGCTCTACAGAGCTGTTAGACAGAAACACACCGAGCAGCCGCCCAGGATACACCCACAGACCTAGTGGAGTGCGCCTCCAGTCCTGAAGGTGCTGGCAAGCCTGCCACTACATAAGCCTGTTGTACCATTGCCCGAATTCACAGAGCAATGGACTGTTTTGATACACGGCGGCCCTTTTTCTGTGCATCATAAAGGACAAAAAGACAATCCGTCTTTCTAAATCTAGCTGTCCTCTTGACGTAGGCATGCAGAGTGCGCACTACATCTAAGGCTACCGGAATCGCCGGTGAATTTGAAGCAGAAGGAACCACAAGGGGTTGGTTCAGATGAAAAGCCGAGATCACATTAGGCAGGAACAGCGGGTTTGTTCTCAATTCCGCTCTGTCCTCATGAAAGATCAAGTAGGGACTCTTACAAGACAGAGCCCCTAACTCAGAGACTCTACGAGCCAAGGCCAACGCCAAAAGTACCACTGTCTTCCAGGTGAGGTACTTCAATTCCACCGACGTCAACGGTTCAAACCAGGACGACTGTAGGAAAGTCAGAACCACGTCCAGACTCCACGGCGGTGTAGGCGGAACAAAAGGGAGGCTGAATATGAAGCACTCCTTGGAGAATGGCTGTTTTACAAGAGGTACAGACCTATTTTTTTTAAAAATTGACAGGGCCGAAATATGGACCTTTAAAGATCCTAAGCGTAGGCCCAAATCTAAGCCAGCTTGCAGAAATCTGAGGAACCTATTTAGGTTAAATTCTGCTGGTGGAAAACTTTTTTCCTCACACCAACCTACATATTTTCACCAAATATGGTGGTAGTGAGCCGCAGTCACCGGCTTCCTGGCCTGAGTCATGGTGGATATAACTGAAGTGTGAAGGCCTTTATGAGCTAGAATCTGCCGCTCAACCTCCAGGTCATTAAACGAAGCTGCCATAAGTCCTGGTAGACTCAGGGTCCTTGAGTGATTAGATCGTTTCTGAGAGGTAGACGCCAAGGCTCTTCCACTAACTGGGTCTGAAGATCCGTGTACCACGCCCTTCTTGTGGTCTACAAGAATGGCCTCCACTCGCTGATTTCGTACTATTTTGAGTACCTTTGTCAGCAGTGGATGTGGTGGAAACAGGTATACCAGTGTGGAAGGCCACGCTGTCGTCAGGGCATCTATGGCCACTGCCTGGGGATCCCTGGTTCTTGAGCAGTACCTGGCGACCTGTGATTGAACTTGGACGTCATCAGGTCTATTTGTGGTCGACCCCATCGTTCCACAATGGACGCAAACACTTGGGGATTGAGGCTCCACTCCACAGGGTGGAGGTCGTGGCGACTGAGAAAGTCAGAGATTGCCGTTACATGCATCTCTGCCCAGGATATAATCTTGGAAACTTCCCTCATGCATGACCTGCTCTTTGTTCCTCTCTGGCGATTGACGTACACCACTGTTGTTGCGTTGTCGGATTGTACCCGAACCGCCAGATCTTGAAGGAACAATTGAGCCTGCAGTATATCATAGTACACGGCTCTTAATTCCAGGACATTGATGTGTAACCTCGATTCCCACAATGTCCAACAGCCCTGAAAGGACCTGCCCTGAGTCACCACTCCCCATCCTAACAGACTCGCGTCCGTTGTTAGGTGAATCCAATCCTGGATCCCGAATCTCCTTCCTGTTAGCAGGTTTGGAGCATGGGTCCACCACAGGAGCGATTGTCAGGCCTGATGTGACAGGGGATATTGAAAATTCATCCATGGTCCTACAGAACCCGTCTTGTTCTGACAATGGCCCTTATTCTGATTGAGTCGGATGACTCAGAGTGTGCACGGACAGCCGATGATTTGTGTTTGGGCATGTGCGAACGCCTCACACGTACGAAGACGGCGTGAGGTCCATGCAGAAAATGCTCGTACAGAACTATTCGAGGAGGGGGTGGAGAGGGGCGTGAAGGGCTGTTTGGGCTCATTACCATATGCATACGCCCCGCGTTTCATTGGCGTTCCCATGGCGTATGTATGATAATGTGGGCGTGATGCACGTGTGGGGGGCGGACAGCTGACATAGCCGGATGTCAGCTGCCCGCCCACATCCCCACATTTTATACGGAGAAATGTCTGAGTGGTCTGGAGCACTCAGTGCTGTCTGACCACTCGGTCCATCATTCGATGGTCGGCAACCATCGGAGGATGGGGAGGTTCCCACAGACGGAGGAGGTGATCACGTGAAACATCCACTCGCGGTCCGTTCAGTCTGCGTTCTACTGCATTTGGACGGTGTGAGCGATCCGTACGATAGGCGGGGCTAAGAACATCGGTTCCTGTCCGAAATACGCATCCATCCGATTCAACTAGAATAAGGGCCTATATCCTGTACCAGGATCTGTTCTGATCTTGCTTTGAAAAGCAAATCTTCTAGGTAATGATGTGGATTCCCTTCCTCCTCAGCAGTCATCATTTCTGCCATCACCTTCGTGAATATGTGAGGCGCAGTTGACAGTCTGAATGGCAGTGCTCTGAACTGGTATTGCGCTTTTTTTCAGAGCAAACCTAGGGATGTGGAGGTAGGCGTCCTTCACATCCAATGATGCTAGGAACTCTCCCTCCTCCAGGCTCGCTATTACCGCCCTCAGGGATTCCATTCTGAACTTGTCCACCTTTAGAAAAGGGTTCAGAGTTTTTAAGTTCAGTATTGGCCTTACCGAACTATCCAGCTTTGGTACTACGAACAGGTTGGAGTAATAACCCCCTGCCCTGTTCCTCCACTGGGACAGGTACAATGACCAGTGATTTTTCCAGCCCGTGTATTGCCTGGCGCAAAAGTACCTGATCTTCCGCAGCTGCTGGTAAGCCTGACCGGAAGAACCTGTGAGGGGGAGGTCCTGTGAACTCCAGCCTGTAGCCGTTGGAAATAACATCCCTCACCCAAAAATCCAGGTGAGATAAGTCCCATACGTGGCTGAAATGCGCCAGCTGACCCCCCCCACCTCGCACGAGCCTCGTGGGGGGGGGGGGATCCCCAAGTCATGCCGAGGGCTTAGAGGTGGATGCACTAGGGACACGGTCCTGTAAAACTGTGGCTGCTGAATGTACCGCGGCCACCTCTGGCGCCAGAGGAAGTTCCTCTTGCCCGTTGTTTGGGCCTGGAAGGCCGAAAGGACTGAAACAGCTGAAAGGACTGCCGAGAGACAGGGCATCTGGTTTGCGTAGCCGTAGTCGGCAGAAAAGTGGACTTTCCTGCTGTTGCTTTGGAAATTAGGTCATCTAACTCACTGCCAAATAGCTTTTCCCCTGTAAAGGGAAGATTTTAAATGCTACGCTTGGAGTCAGCTTCTGCTACCCACTGGCGTAGCCACAGGGCCCTACAACCTGATACCGCCATCGCAGAGTTGCAAGCATTGATAGCGCCCAGCTCCTTCTGTGCATCACACATAACTTTTGCGGTGTCTTGGATATGGTGCAATCTTTCAGCGACTTGCGCTACTGATATGTCAGCCAACAAACCTTCCTGGATTTCAGTGGCCCAGGTATGGATAGACTTTGCCATCCAGCAGCTGGTGAGGACTGGCCTCTGAGACGCACCATTTGCTGTGTATATGGCTTTAAACGTGGTATCCAGCTTTTTGTCAGCATTATCCTTCAGAGTGGCAGACCCTGGAACAGGGAGTACCTCCTTTTTGGACAACCTGGACACCGAAGCATCCACTACTGGAGGCTCCTCCCACACCTTCCTGCTGACAGGGTCAAATGGAAAGGCGGATTTGAACCTCTTGGACAACTGAAAACGTTTCTCAGGTTGTTTCCAAGCCTCCTTAAAGGTGTCCTCTAAATCAGCCTGTTCAGGAAAAACAAGATGCTGTTTTCTCTGCGAAACAAAAAATGGGTCACCCTCCTGTGTTTCCGCCAGAGCGAGATCCAAAACCTCTCTTATAGCCATAATGAGAGGCTCCAGGCCACGCAGAGATGATTGAGAGTCCTGCAACAGTATTCCATCTTCATTATCATCATCTCCTGCCTTAGAATCAACATCTGAGTAAGGCAACATGGCGGCCACAGCGCGCTTGCGTGACTGGCCCGGTGTGGGGGTGATATTATCCACCCTTGCAGACAGAACAGAAAGGTCCTGCTGCACCTGTTTGGTCTGCACACTATTTGCAGCCAATTGGGCATGGCCGTCTGCAGCATGGTTTTAATGCCAGAGGCCCATTCAGGATCCTGGGAGTCTGATTGCGTGGTCCCACTAAGCTGGGGTGACACACCAAGCTGTGGAGACATGCATTGTTCACAGGTAATCTGTGAAGTGGACCCATGTACAAATTTAGTACTGCAAATCACACAGATTATTTTTCTCACCATTGCTGGAGAATATTAACCTTCCCACAACACACAGCAAACACTAGTGAACTATAAATAAATCAATGCGAGGTGTATAGAATCTATTTATGTGTGAGTCTCTAACACTGATGTGTGTGTAGCTTTAACAAGCCCCTGGGGGAGCGCTCAGAGTAAACTGAAGAGACCAGCACACCCTGTAACCTTAACCCCTGTTTTAGGAGTTGGTTCAGTACATACACAGTTAATGTCAGTACAATGAGTGCACAGTGTAACACACAATGAGCAATTTAGCGCTTAACAAAAACTTGCTGTTCTGTTGCAGAATCCCTCTTCACCACCTCACCGCTGAGGAGTGTCTGAAGACAGTAATGGCGCCGCAGGGAGAAGCAGTGTTGGTGCCCCCAGAGTCTCTGGTCCCGCTCCGATTAAGCCTTGCCCCCTTGCAATGGCCTTATACTAATATTTATACTGGCGCTGGCTGTCAGTATTGCCCGCCTGAACAGCAATATTTATGGGAACTACCCTGGTGGTCCAGTGGTTGTCCCTAGCATCCAGTCTTTGACAGGGGGACTGCGCAGCACCTGTGCAGGGATGCCACGTCTGCCGCCGCCATCTTGCCGCGCAATGCCTGCGATGACAAGCACCCACTCAGGACAGTGGTCCTGCAGCAAGTACAGCTCAGTACCTTAAGAGGCCTGCAACTTAACCCTTCTCACTGACTTCCCATGAAGCAGGAATGCTGTGAAGTCCAACACAGCAGACCCAAAATACTAAAAGAAAGTAAACTGAAGACTAACTCTCTGGAGCTCCAGCAGTGTGCATCCTCTCCTGAGGGCACATTTTTCTAAACTGGTTTGTGGTCGGGGAATCAGAGCGGAGGAGCCAGTACACCCAGTTCAAAGTTATAGATGTGCCTGTCTCCTGCGGATACCATCTAATACCCAATGTCTTGAGACGTTCCCTGTATCCCATAGGACGTTAGTGAAATAGTTAAAATAAATAATGTGCCGTGCAGTCCACCCGTGCAGCAATTACAAGCTTAGGCTCACTTGTTTTAAGAATTCATGGAACAAAAGTCATAGGGATTCCCTTGAATTTTTAAAACCAACACCAGGCTAAAGGGCCACTCCTGGTTCCCAAAATCTGGAGGAGGGGTCCCCCATATTGGAGTAGCAGAGAATGTAATGTTTACATTGTCCACTCCTCCCCCGAAATGCTCAATTGGTCGGCCAATCAGGAGCCGAGTTTTAGGAAGATGAAGGGAAACTGAGATTGGCACATACAGATGTTCTATCTGACACACTGATTTAAATACGGTTGCAGCATTGTGTCCACCTCTAAAGGTCTGGATGCAGGCCCCTACAGAGACTATTCTAAGGTTTCCAATGCTTTTGAAGTAAATTGTACTTGGCTTGACATGTCTTCTACCTACATGGTAAGGCTCACAGTTGCTGGTACAGTACATCATGTCAGATGGACCATTGACAACTTTTGATGGAGAAATATAAATTATAGGATTAAGCAATCAGTGTAGGGGAAATGGCATTTTGAGGAGTCCAGATTCAAAACGTGTGCTTTGTAACTAGCACAAGCCACAACACACAAGCTGATTCAACAGCCCCAAACTTTTTTCCTCACCCTCGGTGTAAATGTCAAAAACTCTGGGTAGAAATAGGGTCCTTTAAATGCAGGGATTGGTGGGTGACCTTTGGAGGGGCAAAGATTATGTGGCATGACCCTGGGGTCAGTGCTCCTGCAATTCTAGTGAGTTCCCCACAGTATAACAATAGATTATCCAATAGTCAAATATAGTATTAAAAGTAAAAGAACAAGTAACTAGGTAAGGCAGAGTCTAGGAGGGATTAACTGTGCAGCCAGGACACCGTTATTGTTACCTGGTCATTTTTTCAAACCTGGCATTTCATGTACCATTGTTAGATTGTCTTCAGCTCTGTTGATTGCGATCACAGGGAATGGGATTGGTAACATTGGAGTTAACTCTTTCAGGTACTACTAGTTGATAGGGAAGTTATTGACCTGCATAAGGTTGCATTTAGTGTTACTTCTTATGTAATACATAATTATGCAGATTAGCAGTTATGTATTGAAAAGGTAATCCAATTTATTAAATATTGAGTTGTATCGATTATATAATGGAGTTAAAATTTCGGTACTTGTTTCCTAGAACGGCGCCCACTAAGCTATTTGCTTAGTCGGGTATACTGCGTAGGGAAATCGCATCGGCCATTGTAATGCCGTGCGATGCGATTTTTTCATGTAATATTAGGTATACAATAATATGATTGTATGTCATGAAATGGGGTTTTACGTCCCCCCCACTATCCACCCCTACCCCGAAGCATGGCGAACGGCGGCGGTACGCTTCCTACGACTTTCATACCCCCACTATCCACGTTGGCGTGGAGTTGATTTTATATAGTGTGGCGAGCGCGCTTCGGGCTCGGTGGCTCGCTGCACTATAATAAGTATGCCGACGTGGATAGTGGGGGTATGAAAATGTTGGAGGACGTGTACCGCCCCGCTCTCCACGCTTCGGGGTGGTGTGGATAGTGGAGGGTGCGTAAAAACATCATTGGATGTCATACAATTATATCATTGTATAGCTAATGTAATGGCATCGCACACCCTATTAAATCGCATGCGATTTTGCGGGAGGTGCGATGCGATCCCCTGGGGCACCCAGAGCAGTGAATAAATTACATTAAAAAATAAAAATCGCATTGCATCGCACGCCACTAAAATGGCCCATGCGATGCGATTTCCCTACGTTTTGCGTACATAGAAAATCTGAGCGCCGTTCTTGGAAACAAGTACCAAATATTCTATCAGTTGAACATGCAGTCTGAGTAGCACTGCTCCAACAGAGGGCCCTGATTGAGACCTGAGACTGCAAATTCGCACAGCAGGCATTTATTGATACACTGAGGCCATCCTGCGACTTTTTCTAAACGCACGGCACTAGCACAAGAAGTAGGCATGTGGGTGTGGAAACTATCCATTTAGCGGGAGTGCTAAGAACTGCTTGGAGTGACCAAGAGAATGCTAAGCATGCCAGAGCTTTTAGGGGAGGGTGTGTGATGTCAGCACCAGGCCTGATATGCCTTAATCCACCGAACTGCTGAAGGGCTACGCAGCATAAGCGATGAGTTGTGGCCAGTGTAGAAATCATTCGATGGTGAGCCTGTCAGGATGAGTTAGACATATTCACATGGCTAATAATAGATGTTTAGCTGTACACATCCATTCACACAGCGTACACATTGATAAGCAAGGCGGAATTCACTCTTGCGGGAGGTGGCTTAACTGAACGCAGGTCGTCGCAAATTTGCAGCCGTGCAATCAGGTCTGAATCGGCCCTAGAGCATGTATAAAAAAGAATTATGCACTGCATGGCATCAAACACGTTCCTGTAAGAGACATGGCTCACTGCATGTCAGCATGCCCTTTTTGTTGGTAGATGAACAAGTATACAGTATAAAAGGTTAGTCCAACTCCATAATCAGCACATAATTTTCAACATATTGTGTTGACCAGAAGTCAGTGGCGTAACTAGGGCTCGGCAGCCCTAGCAGTGGCTGGGGGGGGGGGGGGGGGAAGAGATGCCGGAGATGTGCAGGGATGCCCCCCCAGACGCCAGAGATGTATGTGGCATTATCATGTATTGCATTATGTTTAGGGGGCAGTACATGGGGGGCGCCAGAATGTATTTTGGCTCGGGGGAGTATAAGTATGTTTGGGGCAGGTGCAGGCTTATGAGGCTTCCTTACCTGATTAATGTTGACATGGTCAGTGTCGACATATCACGCCACACACCGCTTGGCACAGCATGTTGCGTATAGTGAGCCAGAGTATAACCTAAGAAATGTAGTAACATAAGAACATATTGGTCATTATCCCTCATGTATCTGAAGTAGAGTGTTTCTTAGAAGCTACATTATGTACCATTTGAATAAATTAAAACTATGATCAATAAATTGTCAATAACATTATATAGATTATTATATTATAAGCTTCTGTCTCTGTTTCATTCTGATGTATAAATTAACAGAGTTATGGGATTATGCACATTATACTGATTTGTACAATACCATTTAATATTGTACTATCAGATTTTCCAATAATCATTTATGGTGTAAGTGTACAAATATGGGGGGTATACAGACCTGATTGCAGAGCTGCTGAAAAGCAGAGCCATGCAATCAGATATCCGCCACCTTGCCACAGTAAGACCTCGCCCTGAGCAAGCCTGCAAAATGGGCTACTAAAATACCACAGTCCCTGCGAATAGCTGCAAGTCCATAAGCAAACACAACATTAAATGATTCTTTTTCTTTATGTGCAGGCTGTGAGTAGCCCAGGACCTACTTGTTGGCTGCAATTGAAAGAGGCTGTTCGGTGCCAGAGCTGATGTCAGAGGCCCACCCTGAAAATGCCTGCATTTTCTCCGACACGTCCAGTAAACGGACAGATGCAACCTCCAACGGCTGGCTGCCAGTCAATCAACTTGCCTACTGCCAGCGAATAAAACTATTGCTGGATTTTATAGGTGAAAGGCCCTGCGCATGTGCACTACATTCCGTGTAAATGTGTAGTCAATCGGAGGGGCTCTGAATTCACAGCCATCCAACGAGATCTGAATAACCCCCATTGTACCTACAGCATTTTAGAAAGAAACAAACTTTAGTACCAGTGACGTGTGATGAAGTCAGTGGTATGGGGGACAATAAAAACAGAGGACTGTACACTCCTAGAAAATTACGACAGTTCGTATCCATGTGGAAAAAAAATACAAAAAGACAAGGCATAGCAAGTGTAAAATAGAATAAAAGAAAGGGCACTAAACTGCCAGAAAGTATTGTGGAGTTTTAAAAATAAATCTGAAGAATAAAAATGTTTAACACATAACGAATAAAGATACCTTTATATGGACGTCTCAGCATAACAAACCATGAGTACTGCTACGCAAATGAAAGATACCTTGATGAGAGTTATCTAATTTATTCATGTGAGTAAGGTACGACTGAATAAGAAAAGGCACTCCATTTTGATAAGGGAACCTTGATATTCTTTTCCTAATTTTTGTGTAAGTGAGGAATGAATCATGACTTCACATCAGGATAGATCATGCAGATATAAATCTGTTTCACAAGAGCATATTTATTTATACACACACATCTTTGTAACTTTGTTACAAGAATACTTCCTTTTCATTTTTAATTTTATATTTGTACCTTAGCAAACGGGAAGGAGCATTTATAAATGACAAAAGAACAAAAAAGAAAAACAAAAGGATAAGTATCCATCCACCCCCTTTTTTTCCCTCACTGGTTTTACCTAGGAATAGTGCCACTTTATACACAATCCTTCTGAAAATTACTGATCTGTTTCAAACTGGATATGAAGAGAGGAAGCTGTGAAGACAGAGATTGGCGGTAGCAGCTAGTGAATGTCATTTTGACGGGTTTTTAACTATTACACATATATTTCCTCATGCCAAGGCTTTAGTAGGTGGACAGGATACATTTATTCTTTCCACCTTCTACCCAGCTGGCAGGCTCTATAGTTCACCTTGTACAGGTCCTTGCCAGAGAAGAAAGTTTATTTTCTTGGTTAGGGACAAGAATTAACACTCCGGGTTGAAAGTACAGACTATTGCCGCACTTTTTTTGAGGCTCATGGGCCTCCTCTAAGTGTTGTTACACCAGAGATTGTAACAACATCCTTTCATATAATTGTAAGTAAATGTTGAGCTACAGCACATTTGGTTATTTGGGAATTAGTTGCTCCCAACCTTCCTCGAGAATGCCCAGGAAGTCCCTTATATCTATTCCATACAGGAGATCAAATGGACTAAACCCCATTGAGGCCTGTGATACCTCCTATACCGTTAACATAAGGATAGGAAGAAGAACATGTCAATCTTCTTTCTTGGGCCATCCACATCTATTCAAAGTGCTCCAACAGCCCATTTGTAATAGACCCAGGTGTCAAGAGACTTTATCCCAAGTAAATAACTTAACTCATCAATTTTCTCTTAAAAAGAGTGCCCTGGTTAGTTACATTTTCTCTTGAAATACCCAGCCTCACATGGGGGGTTATTCTAGTTCATTCTTTCTGACAAAATCCTTCTTAGATGGACAAAACCATGTGCACTGCGGGTGGGGCAGATGTAACTTGTGCAGAGAGAATTAGATTTGGGAGGGGTTTTTCTTCAAAGTGAGATCTATATTGCAGTGTAAAATCATGCAGTCAGTATTTTCCCTGCACAGAAACAAAAAAACTCACCCAAATCTAATTCTCTCTGCACATGTTACATCTGCCCCCCCTGAAGTGCACATGGTTTTGTCCATCTAAGAAGGATTTTGTCAGAAAGAATGAACTAGAATAAACCCCATAAAGAAGTAGTAGCCAATTAGCTATAGTACTTGAGTTCATATTGTGCAGAATAACTTCCATATAATGCATGCAAAAATCACGAAAATGTATTGTAGCCACAAGCCAATTAACTCAAAAGGAACTTGAACAACTGTTATTGGAAATAGTGGGGCCTTGTAATCTGTTTTTGGAGACATTTTTTAACATATTGCTCAGGACAGGCAGTACCTTTTTATGCTCCATGTATTTCTGGCCAGTAACACTCTTTCTAGGGTCTTTGTTTCAACAAAATGTCCCTTCACAAACATATCTGTGTGCAGCTTAAAAAAGAAAAGGAATTGTACCTATGGCAGTGGTTCCCAAACTTTCTTGAATCACGGCACCCTAGAGTAATAGCATTCTTGCAAGGCACCCCAAATCCAAATGTTTCTTATTGATAAATTAAGTAAAATACATTAAGCCTTTGGGTGGTATGCCAGGAAATTTTCCGGGCTCAGCTGTGCTGCCACAGCGGGCTGTCCCCAAAAACTTCTGGGCATACCACTATGCAGTAGGTGCATGCCAGTGGTACCTCCAGATGTGCACCATTGGTGCACCCCCCATTGCTCCCCCTTTCTGTTGCCCCCCATCATTCCTCCCATTCTGTCGCCCCCCCCCCCCATCCTCTCCAGCGCTCCCCAGCCGCCAGTCACTTAACAGCAGTAACAAAGGCGGCAGGTTCTGGGATGTTGAAGTAGCTCGGGGGGACTTGGGAGCGCTCAGGAGTTCAGGCGCCCAAGTCCTCCCGAGCCGCCGCAAACATCCCCGAGCCTGCCACTTGTGGTCACTGCTGTGACTGGCGGCTGGGGAACTCCGGCGCGGAGGTGAAGGGGGGCCCCTACATTCTGTGGTGGGTTTTGCAGGGGCAGGACAAACCTGCCCTGGTAGGTTTGTCCTGCCCCAACAAAACCCACCACTCAAGAGGTTAAATTAAGTAAGGTATGCTTCAGTTATGTGGTGGACATAGTTTTGGTTCTATATGTCTGTATAATTTATGATTGGCAGCCACCATCACAAATTTACCTTTCACTTTCAGCAAAATTAATTTGTTTTGGGCCTAGACCACCAAGCCAAGGCACCCCTGCAAGTATTCCAAGGCACCCCTGGGTGCCTAGGCACACAGGGGTAGATTTATCATGCGGCGCTGTGGGGCATATGCGCTATCCCCGTGCGCTAAAGCAGGGGATAGCGCATCTCCTAATCTATCATACCTGCGGTGCGGGTGTTCTAACGGCGGCGATGGGAGGGCGGGGACATAGCGTATGTACTATTTCTAGTACAGCTCTCACCATTGAAACTTAATTTATGAACGGTCAGAATCGCTGACCGTTCCACCGCCTGCAGCTGTCGACTTCGACAGCTGCAAACGGCGATGCCCTATGCCTACAGCAGGGACAGCGCTGTCCTTGCTGCTGGCTCTGAGCTGCGCTGGGATCTCACGTGAGTAGCGAGATCCCGCGCATGCAGTGAGCCAGCCGGGGGAGAAGCAGACAGTGCGTCAGTGTTAACTGACGCGCTGTCAGCTGGAGGGGACATCGCCGGAGGGGGGAGTTAGCGCTCCTCCGCTTCGGCGACAAGATCTTAGTAGATCTTGTCGGTGTCCCCTCCTGCTTCGTCTCGCTAATGAGGCGAAGCAGGGAGTGTTATAGCGGCGCTCTTAGCGCCACTATAATAAATCTACCCCACAGTTTGGGAACCACTGACCTATGGTATTATGGTATAAACCAGGGCTGGGCAACACCGGCCCTCCAGATGTTGATGAACTACACATCCCAGCATGCCTTGCATCAGTTTCAGCATGGCCACATAGCAAAACTAATGCAAAGTATCCTGGGATGTGTAGTTCACTAACATCTGGAGGGCCGTTGTTGCCCAGCCCTGGTATAAACGGTTAATCAACATGTGTCCCTTGAACAACCCCTGCTCTCCACACAAAATCCTCTTTTGCTGTCCTGGCAGATTTTCTTTTAACAACACTAACTTCTAGTGTTCATTCTAGCACCCGCTATATTTGAAAACCAATGCAGTTTATCTTCCCTGCCTGGGGTGTCACTGTCTGCTCTGGTGTTTCTAGCACAGGTCTGGTTTGCATACCAGTGCTGATATACAGAGCACACTGAGACACCCCAGACAGGGAAGAGGAACTGCATGGGTTTTCAAATATGGCGGGTGCTAGAATGAAAACTAAACTTCCACAACAGTTGTAAATGGATTTTCTATGGTAGAATCATTAAGTTGATCCCTAGCAAATTATTGTAACAAAATAAGTCCTTCAATTGGGGATCAGTCCTTACTTCCCTCTGGTGCCATTAAAGTTTCCTTTTGTTTGCTTCTCTACTCCTCTTGGACAAAACTTGGAATGAGTAGTGGTCTTGTACCTGTATCAAGAATCCATAAATGACAGTTCAATCTTCTTAAATCCATTGATATTTCCTTTAAGGCTGGATGTTTGCCAGTGTTTCAGTTGCTGACATGTCCAGCCATATCCAATCAGCAATAACTTCCTAGAATAAGGAAAAGTCTTGCCCCAGAATAAGAGGGTATAAAAATGTTAGGGATACAGCAGCCACTATTATACCTGTGTGCCCTTTTACTGTAAGAGGTAGACAAACTCATTCATCTTATGCAGTCTAGACGTCATTTCCTTTGGAACAACAGAACTGGAGACTAATGGTTTCTTGCTCCCAGAATTCCCCTGGGCCAACACAGCCTGTTGCTTTATTAGAAAAGTCACTCAAAACAGCAAAGAACCTTTGTAAATAGGTACATGGTGAGGCAACTAGGAAAGGCACAATCCAGGGATCCCGTTGCCTTTGGAAATTTGGACAGAGATTTATGGATTTAACACACAGGTTCTCAAACTCAGTCCTCAGGACCCCACACAGTGCATGTTTTGTAGGTTTCCTCACAGAATCACAAGTGAAATAATTAGCTCCACCTGTGGATCTTTTAAAATGTGTCAGTCAGTAATGAGTAAACCTGTGTACCTGCCAGGTGACCTGGAAAATGTGAACTGTGTGGGATCAGAGTTTGAGATTCCCTGATTTAACACATTCAAGGCACTTATGTGAAGATACTTTGCACACTGGCTTTTCCTAGGCATCAATTTTGGATTATCCTCAGAAGCCATTGACACGTGTTGCAGTGACAAATATTGGTCTATCGTCACCATGGCAAGGTCCTCATAAATCTACTTGCAGCACCCACCTCTGTAAGCGTTGGTCATACCCATGGATACAGTAATCAATGACTAGTACTTTATTTACAGCATATTGACAGGTGAATTAGTTTGCAACCAGCTTTACTTACAAATGGGCCCTTATTCGGGTTCACTCTCAAAAGCAAATTCCTTCTCAAATGGAAAAAACCATGTGCACTGCAGGGGGGCAGATGTAACATGTGCAGAGAGAATTAGATTTGGGTGGGGTTTTACTACAAAGTGAGAATTATATTGCAGTGTAAAAATAAAGCAGTCAGTATTTTCCCTGCACAGAAACAAAATAACTCACCCAAATCTAAATCTCTCTGCACATATTACATCTGCCCCCCTGCAGTGAACATGGTTTTGTCCATTTGAGAAGGAATATGCCTTTGCGAGTAAACCAGAATAGGGGCCAATAGTATACACAAAAAGGTAGCTACAATCAATCACACAAAAGCCCTGTGTATGTTGGGCTGGTAGGGGCTGCAACTTGCAGATAATAAAAAAAAATTCATACAGTATTGTTACTTTTAGTCAGTATTAGTATTTAATCAGTACTAAAAATAACACTTTATAGTTCATGTTGGAGGTATAATCTTTAAAATCCTGATAAAATCCATAATCCCAAAGATAAGAAACAACAATGCTAACTGTTTTAGGAATTCCATAGATTATATTTTTGTTTATTTTGCAATCTTACGCAGCAAGTTTAAACCAAATATTATAAAACAAACACCCAGCTGTGTAAAGAGCAAGTGTTAATACGTCATTTTAGCCCACAGGTCACCAAATACGAGTGTTAACAGATTGCACAATGAACATTATAGGACAGTTAAACCAGTTTCCATTTCTTGGAAACTCATATACAGTGTCCAGGATACAAATCATACACTAGAGGTATTAAGTCTTAATGCAATGAAGAAACAAATTAGGAAAATAAAACAAAGTATGACTTCACAGAATACACAGGGTGAAATGTAATAGGGTGAGAGAATCAGAAAGTGAGAGATTTGGTAAGAAATCTCCAGTTTTTTAACCCCTTCCTGACAGAGCCAGTTTTTGCGTTCCTGACAGAGCCCTTTTTTTCAAATCTGACATGTATCACTTAAGTGGGGATAACTTTTTTTTGCTTTTACTTATCCCAGTGATTTTGAGATTGTTTTTTCGTGACACATTGTACTTCAAATTAGTGGTAAATTTGGGTCGATACAGTCTGTGTTTTTTTGTGAAAAATACCAAAATGTCGTGAAAAAATGGAAAATTTTGCAATTTGCAAAATGTCAAATTTTCTGCTTGTGAGACAAATAAACATACCACTCAAAATAGTTAATAACTAACAAAGACCATATGTCTACTTTATGTTGCAATCATTATTTCAACCTCCTTTTCATTTTTTTGGACACTAGGAGGCTTCAAATATGAATAGCAAATTCTCAAATTTTCAAGAAAATTTCAAACTCTGATTTTTTTAGGGACCAGGTCAGTTATGATGTGACTTTGAGTGACTTGTATGTGAGACACCCCCATAAATGATGCCATTTCAAAAACTGCACCCCTCACAGTATTCAAAACAGCATTTTGGAAGTTTGTTAACCCTTTAGGTGTTTCACAGGAATTAAAACAAAGTGTAGGTGAAATTTCAAAATTTCATTTTTTTTGCAGATTTGCAATTTTAATACATTTTTCTAAGGAACACAGTACATTTTACTAGAGAAATGTGACTAAAAATTGATTCCCCCAATTCTTTGGTTTTCATAAATATCCTATATGTGGCCCTAGTGTGCACGGTGACCAAACCACAGGCTTCATAATAGAAGGAGCACCTACTTGATTTTGGAGCCTCCTTTTTATGAGATTATTTTTTAGGCACAATGTAGGTTTCTAGGCACCATAAGATGCTAAAAGTTAGGTACCCCCCCACAAGTGACCCCATTTTGCAAACTACACCCTTCAGGGAATTCATCTAGGGGTATAGTGTACATTTCAAACCCCCAGGGGTTTCACCAATTGTGGTACAACTGGGCAGTGAAAATGAAAAAAATTAATTTTTCATTTTCACAGCTCAGTTGTATCAAAATTGGTGAAACCCCGGGGGGTTTGAAATGTACACTATACCCCTTGATGAATTCCCTGAAGGGTGTAGTTTGCAAAATGGGGTCACTTGTGGGGGGGTTCCACTGTATGGGTGTTTCGGGGGTCATTCAACCAGAATCTGTGCTGCAAAATCCAAAAATCACTCCTTCCCTTCTGAGTCCTGCCATGCACCCAACTGGTATTTTTTGGTCACACATGAGGCATTGCCGTACTCGGGAGAAATTGGGGCACAGATTTTGGGGTGCTTTGTCTCCTTCATTCCTTGTGAAAATGAAAAATTTTGAGCCAGATCTGCATTTTTGTGTAAAAAAATGTAATTTTTTACAGAAAAATGCTGTTCTGGCTCAAAAATTTTTATTTTCACAAGGAATGAAGGAGACAAAGCACCCCAAAATCTGTGCCCCAATTTCTCCCGAGTACGGCAATGCCTCACGTGTGACCAAAAAATACCAGTTGGGTGCATGGCAGGACTCAGAAGGGAAGGAGTGATTTTTGGTGGTGGAATGAATGGTGGGTGCTATGTCGCATTAGCAAGACCCCCGAAGCACCAATACAGTGGAACCCCCCCACAAGTGACCCCATTTTTGTCACCAGCTTTGGGAGGGGGGCTGGCGCTGCGGCTGGCAGGGGGGTGGAAGGGGTGCTGGCGCTGCGGCAGCCGGGTGGGTGGGAGGGAGGGGGGCTGCCGGGTGGGAGGGGGGGGGGCTGGCGATCGGTGGTAATCGGTGCGGTATATACAGATGGGGCAGGTCCCATCCTTGCTGGCGGGTCGCCAGAACGTACGCGCTGGCGACCCGCCAGCAGCCTCGCCAGCGAGAAAACTGAGACGCGCGTGCGTCTCACGCGCACGCGCGTCTCAGTCTCCGTCGCTAGCGCGACGGAAACCCTGTCCGTCTCCGCCTCAGGGAGACGGACAGGGTTAGGGGGGGGTTAGGGGGGGTGCAGGCAGGCGGCGGGGACCCCGGGTTACCGCCGGCAAGCCGGCGGGGACCCGGGGAAACTTATGGAAGCGCCGTCGGAAGGGGACGCGCGCGCCTCTCGTGCGCGCGCGTCCCCTTCTCACGATCGCCATGGCGCTGGCGGGGGATGACGGCTGGCGACGCCAGCGCCATCCCCTGCCAAGATGGGAAAAGACCCATCTGTACACACACACACACATATATATATATATATGTGTGTATGTATATATATATATATATATATATACATATATATACACACACACACATATATATATATATATATAATATATATATAAATATATTTTTTCAGTGCATATATTTTTTACTTTTCCTGCAGCTTGATGATGCTGCTGCTGCGGGGGGGAGGAGGGGGGAGGAGGGGGGAGGAGGTCAGCGCTGCGTGCGCTTCAGACGCTCCGGGGGAGCCGGGGGAGCTGCTGCTGCTGCCGGGTGAGTGCCCGGCGGGTTGGAGGGGGGGCTGCACATCGGAGGTGATCGGTGCTGTACTTGACAGCACCGATCACCACCGATCCCTGTGTTACCGAGCGGCTTAGCCGCCGGTAACACAGGAAACGCTGTGAATGGCTGTTCAGATTTGAACAGCCAATCACAGCGATCGCCGACCGGGGGGGGCACCCCTGCCCCCCCTGGGCGGCGAGGGGGGATGTCTGCTGTCAGGGACAGCAGACATCACCTAACTGTCACTGCGTCTCTAGACGCAGTGACAGTTAGAAGTCATGACGTACATGTACGTCAAATGTCGGGAAGTACTTCCCGACCATGACGTACATGTACGTCAAATGTCGGGAAGGGGTTAAAGCGGCAATCATTTACCCTGCAAAACCAGTTTGATGTGGAAGTGTAAACGATTGCCGCTTTAAAAAAACCTGGAAATTTCTTACTAAATCTCTCTATCTGATTTTCTCACCCTATTACAGGGGTTCCCAATCTTTTCTTAATCACGGCACCCTAGAGTATAAGAATTTTTTTCGCGGCACCCCTAGGCCAAATTTATTTTAATTAGATTGGATTTATATGCAATTCTTAGGGTCAGTTGTGTGGAAAAGGGCAGGAATTGCTTCTATTTGTACACACTTTATGATTGGCAGCCACCAGCACTGGTTTTGCTTATAAATAATTAACCATTAATAATTTGAGTTGGTCATGGACTACCAACCCAGGGCACCCCTGCATGTGTCCCGAGGCACCCCAGGGAGCCACGGCGCACAGTTTGGGAACCACTGCCCTATTACATTCCATCCATAGAATCTGCTGAAATGTGAAGTAGTCTTATCTTTAAATGATTGCTGTATACAAAAGCATAATAGAAATGTCACAAATCAGGTATTTAAACCCTCTCACCCTACCTGGCACCACAAATTCACTGGCTAGCCTGTATGCTTGCCGATCATGTCAGTATTGTAGTGAACATGTGGTTTGATGCAGCAAGGGTGCTACCATCTTGCCTAAGGTCAGCTAAGTTCCACATGGGCCTAAAGATTACATTTATGAAGAGCCTATTGTCTGGCCGCAGGAGGTGTGATCAGCTCGCAGCCCAGCGATCAGGTCTGAATCGAGCCCATAGTTACAGGGGCTGGCTGGGCAGCTCAGCTTTCCAGGAATCTGCATGGCCTCCCGGCATACAGAAACGAGGTATGCCCCCTTAAGTTGTGACCAAACCCTCTTATATGATTATGCCCCCTTGTAATGTGCACCTTAGAATGGGCCTAATTCAGCATGGATCTCTAATCAGAGAATTCACAATCCATTTGATTATCAAACTACTGTGCGAATAAATATCCATACACATAGCTGTCGCATAGAAGTTGTACAGGTTG
Organism: Crinia signifera; assembly: GCF_055691185.1. Taxonomy (NCBI): domain Eukaryota; kingdom Metazoa; phylum Chordata; class Amphibia; order Anura; family Myobatrachidae; genus Crinia; species Crinia signifera. The sequence continues at coordinate 129,226,635 of NC_139221.1, read as the reverse complement.
AGTATCCCGTATCCAAAATGCTCGGGACCATGAAAATTTTGGATAACGGATTATTCCGTATTTCGGAATATTTTAATATTTCAATGATGTATTTTGAAGTATCTTGCATTTATGCTGTATAAACACATAATATACACACAAATATATTTTATTACCACATAAAATACACACAAATATATTTTAATTGTTCAAAAAACAAGGTTTCAAAACGTGAAACAAAATTTGTGTACTATCTCAGCACTGAATTTGAATGCCAAGCAATCATTGTCTTGCACATATATAGTGCCAGTTACATATCATGTCCCCAGTGATGCTGTTACAAATGTCCCCAGTGAGTTTTTAGCAAAAAAAAATAAAAATTTCACTTTCTGGAAAGTCCGTATTTCGGAATAATTTGGATAACGGATATTCGGATACGGGATACTCGACCTGTATTATGATTGTCAGAAATACAGCTATTAGGAGTGGAATTTTTTTTTGGGGGGGGGGGGTTGTGAAAACGCAGGTGTACCCAGGTGCTTTTTGGGTTAGTCTCTGACATCAGAGCCCACTTATATATGTTACACCAGGCAGAGCTTCCGCATGCACATGTGATGCCTGGCAGAGCCCCCTTATACACGTTATGCCAGACAGAAAGCCCTATACACATTATGCCAGACAGATGGACCTTATATACATAGGCCAGGAGGGCAAAATGTACAATGGGGGCATTATATACACAGGGGTGTGGGGCAAAATATATAAATGGAGGCCTAATGTACACTGGGGCATTATATACATGGGTAAGGGCTAATGCACACTGGGGCACTATATACACGAGTGAGGGCCATAATGTACTGGGGCATTATATAAACTGAGGCATAATGTGCATTATATACATGGGGGGGGGGATGAACACTGGGGGCATAAGACCTAAGGAACAAATAGGGTTGAAATTGAAAAAGGATAAATGAAAAAGCGCAGGTTAGATCAGCCAAGAGATTCTTAAATACCATCAAATTCTATGACTCAAGGCTGTGTGCGGTAAAAGATTTTCGCTGTGCAACTTTGGAAGGAAATTTAAATTTTTGTGCGTCACTTATAAATAACTGGAAAATGACGTTCAGCATTTGTGTTAACTTTACACCCTGGTCTCAGTATGGATTGGATAAGTGGGCATAAGATCACATCTTAATCAGGCCCTGAAGGTGCCCATACATGGTACAATTTAATAGGTGCGATGCGGACTCTTGCACACATCACATAGCACAAAAATGTATAGGTGCCCATACACGCACCGATCCCGGCGTGCGTTCTGGGCTAGAATAGCATTGCATGCCTTGTGCATGCAATGCGATGAAAAGCAAGTACTAAAAGTATGTGCAGCACATAATTTTTGTACTGTGCGATGAAATGCCGCGGGAGCGCGCACCTCAAAGCACAGATCGCACGCCCGGGATCGGTGCGTGTGTGGGCACCTTATGCGCTGCACATACTAGATTGCATTGCAAAACGTATGAGATGCAATCTAGTCCAAATTGCATAGAATAATTGTACCGTGTATGGGCACCATGTGAGCACAATGGCTGGTTGTTTTGTTATGAGGTATAACACAAGGGGGTTAACATATAAAAATTTAGGGCATAGGTGCCCACCCTCCTGCATTCTGCAGGAGACTCCCTGAAATAATAGCAATCTCCATCATTTCACCTACTGTAGCTCACATTACACTGTTACATTTTGGGGGAAAAAAGGATGAGCGAGATACATTTACATTGAATCTTCAGCATACCTTCCAACATGACCGTCTCAAGGAGGGGAACAATGCTCTGCTCTTGCACTTCCCTTTAATTTATGATTGCCATCACCTGTGGTGAAGCACCTTTCTTATTAGATAACCTGTTCAAAACAGGTGATGGTAATCATACATTACGAGAGAAGTCCAGGAGCAGAGCCATAGGCGTGCGCACGGGGGGTGCCAGGGGTGCACAGGCACCTCCTAATGACCAGCACCCCCTGCACGATTGCAGCACCTCCAGTGACCGGCAGCTGCAGCTTCCACCCGCCCGCGACCCGACCAGTATATTTCCAATTGATGAAACCCCCCCGCACCCCCATGTGACTGACACACACACACAGATCACTGCCGCGGGTGCTGCTGGTGGGAGGAAGAGGAGGGACAGTCTGTGTCGTGTGCTCTCCTGCTCCAGCGGCGCTGCAGGCACAAGGTACTAGCGGCAGGCACCCTCCCCTACACACCGCACAACTAACCCCGCGCCCCAGCCTCTGCGTACCGCTCACACCAGAATTTTTTAGCACAGGAATCGGGCCACACGTGTGGACATGGCTGTATCATCCTCCTTCCTGCCACCCCTCGCGGGAGCCCGGCCCACATACACTGTGCGAGCTGGGACCCTCCTGGGCTGCCGCCCGGGAGCACGGAACTGCAAGTCGCCAGGAGCTGGGACCCACCTGCAAGTGCTTCCACTCCCCGGGCCAGTGCATTTTAAAGTATTTGAGGTGCTATATAAGAGTTATGTGTGTACAGCAAATAAGCATATGGCTATAAGGGGTGTGTTTGTGTGTATATAAAGGGAGTATATATATATATATACACACACACTGTATATACATGTATACACTGTATATATACAGTATGTGTGTATGTATATATATATATGCATACATACTGTCCCCTCTCTCCCCCCTCTCACTCAATATCCCCTATCACTCCTCCCTTTCCACAACCCTCTCTCCCCCCCATCTCACTCGCTCACTGTCCCCTCTCTCTCTCTCCCCCCCCCCCCCTTCTATACATCTCCCTGTCATATACCTGCTGAGCTTCTGTCCTGTAGTCACCATATTGCAGGTAATAATAGACTTTAATTTATTATTTGGTGTTCGACTCGTTCCAACGTCACTTCGCCAAGCCAGGGGCCCAGCACCAGCAGGCCTGGTAGGCTAGCCCAGGCCATCATCACCCACCTCGCCCTGCCTGCCTGCCATCACCCGTGGAATCACAGAGGAGCCACCGCCATCCGCACAGAACACCGTGCAGCAAGACTACCACAGACTGAGTAAGTGCACGCAACCCCTGGCATCGAGCAAGAAACCCATAGCAATGAGCATGAAACCCCCAGCAATGAGCATGTAGGTAAGCATCATAAAATGTAATAGGCGTTACGGCCTGTGGTATTATGTGTAATGGGCATTATAGTGTGTGGCATAAAGCATAATGGGCATTACGGTGTTTGGTATAATGTGTGTTGGATATTACGGTGTGTGGAATAATGTGTAATGGGCATTATGGCTCAATTATCGCTTCTCGGCCTTTTGGCTAAGATCAAGTGTAGTATCTGTTCTTATCAGTTGGGCATGGACTGGCCTCCTGGCAGAGAATAGAGAAAGGCTGGTCTGAGTAGCTGCTCTGATGGGCGGAGGGTGTGGGACCCCTCTGTTTTTTCCCGGGAGCAGTGAAAGGGCTAGCTGAGTACCTTCACCTCTGCCAGTGGTAGGAGGTGTTGTTTCCATAAACCCACTGGTAAGAGGGGGGGGAGAAACACTGGGCCTAGTAGTTTGACTCTCTTGACGGGGTTCGTAGCCCCCGAAGGATGAGTCAGCGAAAGGCTCAGTCTAGTATCCATTCCCAGGGAGCGGAGAAAAGCTGAGACCGAGTAGATTGGTCCAGGTTGGGGCAGGCCCCCGGCCTGGGCACAGCGAAAAGCTCAGCCTAGTATCTTAACCCTGGGAGCGGAGAAACACTGGGACTGAGTAGATTGCTCTTCCGAGGGGGGTGCAGCCCCTAAGGGAGTCTTTCGAAAAGCCCAGTGGAGTACCCATTCCCATGCCAGGGGCTGGAAAATGCCTGCTGGTGAGACGGAGAAAAACTTGGTCGGACGCTGATTGGTCGGCTGCCTGGAGCCCGAGGCTGCACTGTGCCCCCGGGGTAACTCGGGGGTGCCTGATTTGCACTGGTGATGTCCAGCACCATGCACTGAATGGCACTTGCACCGCGCACTTCCCTCTAAGTTAGGCTACACGTCCTTACCTCGTCCTTTTGGATGGGGTAGGACAATTTTTTACACCCCCACCCCGGCCTTCTGGCTAGGGCCTCTTTTTATTTCTTTCTTTGATTTGCACTTTTGAGCACTTCACGTTTTTCGTTAGTTTGTCACGTTTTTTTTTATTTGGGTAGTGCGGCTGTCCCTAACGGGCCTTCCGTTCCCCAAACGGGGCTGGGACTCTTCACCTTTTGGGGAGAGTCCCGGTCCCCTCGAGGGCAACCCCGAGCCGCAAGGCGGAGGGAAGCCTAAGCGGGTCTCTCCAAACCTTCGGGTGCGGAGGACCCACCGTCCAAAACCCTTCCGGGGGTGGAGGAAACGCGGGTCTCTCTGAGCTTCGGCGAAGAGGACCCACCGATCCCTTTTTTCCCTTCCTCGGCCTTATGGTTGAGGAGGGTTAGGGGGACCATGGGGCCTTTCTCCTTTGGGAGAGGGTCCAAACGTTCGTACGGCTGCCCCCTTTGCACGTGTTTAGGCACAGCACTGGTGGTGGTGGGAGCACACCTCGGGCTCCCTGAGTTTCTTCAAACTCATGCCCCTCAATGGGGCACTGTGCAAAATTCTGGTATCAACTATAATCTCCCTGAAACTAGTTTTCAAAAGTAGGTAAGTATGATTTAGGGGCACCAAACAGATTATAGCATGCCGGTAGTGGCTAGATCCCCTTCAGTTTTGACAATTGTCCCATCATACCCTGGGTCCACGTACACCTGGAGGGGGGATATAAATCTGTGGCGAGCCAAGCCAGCCACCATGCCCGATCTAGTCTCTACCTACAAGTATACAGGAAAACCGATGATTCACGCAGTTTCTGCAGGAGGAGGCCCAGCAGGCTGGCGGTGCTGCCAGGGAGGGACACGTGTCCCTGCCTCCCGCTGCTGTCACCACACCACCATGTGTACTGTACCGTACTCCCATTAGCTGCTGTTGGGCGCCGGCCAGCCGGGGTGTAACTGTGTATGCCCCGTATAGCAGGTGGCAGCAGCAGTTCCGGGATGGGCGGTTACTGGAGGGCTGCGTCACTGTGTGAGGGCACTGGGAGAGGCGGGATAACAGCGCGCTGGTCTCTGACTGCTCGCCCTGGTTGGTTGCGGGAGGAGCCGCAGCGTTCATTCAATCTCATAGGAGGCGGGAAACAGGAAGAGAAACACCGGCGGCGAGTAGAGGAGGATAACGCTGCTGGTAACAGCATCCATCTTACTGCCCCTGTCAGCCCCACGCAGCGCCCCCTTCTCCTCCTGTGCAGTGACAGTGCTCACTGTCTGCCTTACTGTAGCACAGCGCCTCACCTGCATGGTGCGGGAGCCCTGTCTGGTGTTCCTGCCACCCTTATACCCACCTCATACAGCTGCGCTGGCCCCAATAAAGCCATCTGTGCCACTTACAGTCCCTGGTTTGTTTACATCATTCCTGCAGCCTTCTGGGTACAATAGTAAATGATTACTGCTTATTACTTGTATATAAGCTAGTACATATACAGTATGGCATGTGTATTAGCTGTAAGTAAAGCCAAGTTCTCTAAGCAGTTTATGAGTGTGTGTGCACCTGCTGCTCATATCCCCTCCCCGTGCACTTATCACACCTTCCCTTTCCTAATGTCTCTCTCCTGTTCCAGGGCTTCAATAGGTCTGCAGAGACAAGTGGAGATTAGACCCTTCCCATCCACGCCCTCACAAACGCTAAATCAGGAGGCTGCTGCAGCTCAACCTGTTTTACCTGTCACTTACTTCTGCCTCCGTGTGAGTGACTGTCCTGCCAGCTCACAGCCATCTTCTTTACAAGCCAAATCACACAACGTGGAAGCATGGCATCAAGCCAGGGAAATGGATCAGAATCTCCAAGAAAGGTGGCCCTTGTCACAGGGATAACAGGCCAGGTAAGATTTTGTTTAGCTGTTCAGGCATTGAGTTGATGTGTGACAAAACACAACAAAGCATATATGTCCATTTATATCTAGAATGGCTTTGTGGGCCACCAAAGTTCAGTTTTGGGCAGTGAGTTGCAGCTATATACAACAGCCAGTTGTGTTAGTAGGTTTAACTGGCATCTCTGGTATTTGAGGGGAAAGCTTCAAAGGGTGGACACTCAAGGTGCAATTAGAAAACCGCTCACCGTGTGCTACAATGTAATCCATGGTTGCCTGCTTGGCCCTCTCCTTCAGGGAGAAAATGCTCTGTTCCTGGACTTCCCTGGTAATGTAGGATTGCCATCATCTGTGATGAAACATTGTGGCGTTTTTTACCTATGGGCTGCAGCCCCCCAGGTAAAATCAGCAACTGTAGTGAAGCCAGATGCAGCACTGTGACTTCCAATTGGAAGTCCGACCTGCCAGTCACAAAGGCAGTCCCATTGGGTGGTGTTCCCTCCCTCCGGGACCCCTTTGGGGGGGGGCGCTGTGCATGTGTGGGCGCCGGGGGGCTGTGGTGCTATAGTTGGCCCCCTCCTGTCTGCCAATCCGCCGCCCGCAGCCTTACCTGTCTTGCTGGTCCCGTCCCGTCTCCCTTGCTGGCTTAATTCTTCTGCTAGTGAGACGGACCAACACAAAATGTCCGCCCCATATAGCAGACAGTTCTCTGAAACTGTCTGCTGTATGGGGGCGGACATTTTGTGTTGGTCCGTCTCACTAGCAGAAAAATGAAGCCAGCAAGTGAGCCGGGACGGGACCAGCAAGACAGGTAAGGCTGCGGGCGGGGGGCGCCCCCCATTAACGGGGGGGGGGGGGGCGCCGCCCAATTCATAGTTACGCCACTGTCCTGGTGCCTGTAACTTAAATTGTACAGGCGCTGGGACCAAGATTGCTTCTGTGGACTGTTGCCCAAGCAGCCCATAGAAGTTGGCCGCATGCGCAGTACACGTGTGTACTGCGCATGCGCCTGTCACTCATCACAGCACAGGCGGCGGGGACGGGAGAGGAGGTGGCGGTGACAGGGGGAGGGGCGTGCCTGAATCGAGGCACCCCCGCTGTGGCCAGAGTCAGCCCCCCTCCCCCAATAAGGTACGAGCTGCCACCTTTCTTATCAATTACCTAGCTCACCACAGGTGATGGCAATCCTACATTACCAGGGAAATCCAGGAACAGAGCATTTTCTCCCTGAAGGAGAAGGTCAGGTAGTCAACCATGATGTAATCTTATTAGGTATGACATAACACCCTGCACATCAGATGTGGCTAATCCACACATGTATAGTGGCAAGAACTGGAAAGGGAAGAAAAAAAAGGTTAACACAAATGAATTTGCTACACTGCCTCGCAGTATATAACACAATAGATTTTATATAACTTCCACACAGGTTTAGCAGGGACTAAAAAAAAAAAAAAAACAGAACTGTACTACACCTGGACCTGACAAGTTCTATTTTTTCTGGAACTTTTAGTGCCTGTTCTGGGGGTGTCTGACACCTGTTACCGGGGAGATGGGTGAAAAAAAGAGTACAGCCTCCCCATTTGGTCCTGACCATTCTGGGTTTTACTACATACCCGGACCATACAGGGAGGCTGTAATCTCTCCCTCTCTGGTGACAGGTTTTACACGCACCTCTTCTGAACCGGACAGCAACATTCGGAACAGACATTACAGCCTACCTGCCAACAGGACCCTCTCCAGGAGGGACAGAATGCTATATTCCTGAACTTCTCTCTTGATTTATGATTGCCATCACCTGTGTTGAAACACCTTTCTTATGCTGGCCACACATTAGACCAACTTTCCTACAACCATCCAACTAGTTGGTTGGATGTGATAAAAACATTGTACCGGATAGGAGCAAATGTAATTTAAGTAATTTGTTTCCAAAATCGTAAAATAGATAACTGTCACTGAGACAATGTACTGTAGTTGGACCTATTTGATTTAAACAATTTCACTGACTGTTTTTGTCCATTCTCCTGAGTTTGTGAGCATATTGCTTATTGGCATTTGCCCCCATACAGTACCAGATTCAGTCCAAACAACTAGCTGGATGGTTGGAGGAAAGTTGGTCTCATGTGTGGCCAGCATAATCAATCAACCTCTTTAACACAGGCAGTGTCGGACTGGGGTATAAAGGGCCCACCAGGGAAATGCACTCATAGGGGCCCACCAAGAGGCGGGGTCATTTGCTTTAAGGGGTGTGGCCTCCTGACCAGAGAGGTGCGCCTGCCCATGCCTTTCCTGTATCCTAGGGTCCTCTTTGGGCTGCATAGTCTCTTGAATATATTTTGCTATATTTGAGTCTATACTCTGTGGACCTGAATCCTAAGTATCTGCAGCACTGGTCACTTGTAGTTACTCCCCTAGTAACTGAACGTAATGGGTTATAGAAATGGTAAGTGACTTTGTGCGCTGACCCCGTTCCAGTGAGTATGTAACCGTATATTCAAGGTGAGAGATAAGTGGATGAAAGGTTAAGAATAAAATGTTACTTCCCTTATTCAATGTCTCTTCACCGCAAAAAGAGGCTCTCCAATAATATAGAAAACAGGGACATGGGAGAGATGAAAAGGCAAATAGTGTGATATTGTAAAAGATAACAATTTATTCCAATACACTAAAATTGACAATAAAACATTTCACACAAAATAATTAAAATGGACCAATCTGTAGGGTCTCCTAAATAATTATGGGTGGAGGTTTACCAGATGTTGGTGATTTGGAACGCCTGTAGGAAAGTTCTTTTATTCCTCAAAGAAACCTTAGTTCTCCGGATGAACCTGGGTCTCAGGAGCTCCAAAATTTCCAGCATTGGGTTCCCTCCTTCCCACAAATGACACTCCAGCCTCCTACAACGCATATCGGGAACTGCTTTTCCCTTCGTCAGGCAGTGAACTGGAAGTGGGTACTCTCTCTCTCTCTCTCTCTCTCTCTATCTATATCTATATCTATATCTCTCTATATATATATATATAATCTAAGCCCTGATGCATTTCCGGGTCAAGAGGTCGCATGTTGCTTCACCTTTTTAAAAACATTTTGGTCATACTTCTAAAACTATCATGTCCCCTTTATGCTTAACTTCTATGTAATCATCTTTCCCCTTATGTATATACGGGATGCGGTCATTTGGTCTACTGCATTATGGTCGACAGTCATTAGGTCGAATCCATTAGGTCGACATGCTAAAAGGTCGACATGACTCTAGGTCGACATGGGAAAAGGTCGACATGATTCTAGTTCGAAAGGTCATTAGTTCGACAGGTCATTAGTTCGACAGGTCATTAGTTCGACAAGGTCATTAGTTCGACATTGTCTATGTCGACATTCACAAGGTCGACATGGAGTTTTTCACTGTTTTTTGAGCCAACATGTGCCGACAGGCGGTATTTCATGCCCTACCATCCACTAGGGCGTGGTGGGAGAATAAAATAGTGTGCCGAGCGTAGCGAGGCACCGTGCCCGACGCATAGCGAGCGCAGCGAGCGATGCGAGGGGATGCAGTGCACTTTAAACTGTGTCCATGTCGACTGTGTTGACATTCAGGTAAAAAAACAGTGAAAAACCCCATGTCGACCTTGTGAATGTCGACATAGACAATGTCGAACTAATGACCTTGTCGAACTAATGACCTGTCGAACTAATGACCTTTCGACCTAGAATCATGTCGACCTTTTCCCATGTCGACCTAGAGTCATGTCGACCTTTTACCATGTCGACCTAATGGATTCGACCTAATAACTTTCTACCATAATGCAATAGACCAAATGATCCCAACCCGTATATACACATGTCAATCTGTTGTAAACATTCAAAGTTAAGATCGCGGCATTTGGAACGCAATCTCCGATCTGTGAGCCGCATCTCCATTTTACCAGAAGTAGTTCATATTTCCTCCGTCATCCGTGCTGCCTTTGTGGAACGCACCTCCATGTTTATTTTTTACAGTCAGTGGAACTCACCGCCGTTGTTCTGTACTCGCTCTAAGTTCTAATATTTTAAAGTGGGGGTTTCCCCATCAAATACAGTATGGGCACTTTTATGCACTTTATATTCAACCCCATAGATTTTAAAGTTCATAAAAGTGCCCATATTTGATGGGGAAACCCCACTTTAAAATCTATGGGGGTTGAATAGAATTTTATGCATGCTTATAGAGATAAGCCACTAATTAAAATGTATTCCTTTTTAGAAGTCCGCACAATACATTATGGGCCTTATTCTAGTTCACTCTTTCTGACAAAATCCTTCTTAGATGGACAAAACCATGTGCACTGCAGGGGGCAGATGTAACGTGCAGAGAGAATTAGATTTGGGTGAGTTATTTATTTCTGCGCAGGGTAAATACTGGCTGCTTTATTTTTACACTGCAATATAGATCTCACTTTGAAGTAAAACCCCACCCAAATCTAATTCTCTCTGCACAAGTTACATCTGCCCCACCTGCAGTGCACATGGTTTTGTCTATCTAAGAAGGATTTTGTCAGAGTGAACTAGAATAAGGCCCATAATGTATTGTGCGGACTTCTAAAAAGGAATAATTTTAATTAGTGGCTTATCTCTATAAGCATGCATAAAATTCTATTCAACCCCCATAGATTTTAAAGTGGGGGTTTTCCCATCAAATATGGGCACTTTTATGCGCTTTAAACTCTATGGGGTTTGAATATAATTTTATGCATAATAGATTCTATATATGCTAATAGAGATGAGCCACTAACTAAAATTATTCCTTTTTAGAAGTCCGCACAATACATTATATTAAGCATGGATATTGGAGTGGATCAGGACAATGGCGGTGCGTTCCACCCGATATACGCGGAAGTACAGCTGATATGCATTAGAATAAACAGCATATTAGAACTTGTACAGAACAATGGCGGTGCGTTCCACTGACTAAAAACTAAACCTGGAGGTGCGTTCACAAAGACAGCGCGGATGACGGAGGAAATGTGAACTGCTTCCGGTAAAATGGAGATGCGGCTCACAGAACGGAGATTGCGTTCCAAATGCCGCGATCTTCACTCTGAATGTTTACAACAGCTTGACATGTGTATATACATAAGGGGAAAGATGATTACATAGAAGTTAAGCATAAAGGGGACATGATAGTTTTAGAAGTATGACCAAAATGTTTTTAAAAAGGTGTAACAACATGCGACCTCTTGACCCGGAATTGCATCAGGGCTTAGGTGTGTATGTATAGAGAGACAGGACCCACTTCCAGTTCACTGCCTGATGAAGCGAAAAGCAGTTCCCGATACGCTTTGTGGGAAGGAGGGAACCCGAGCTGGAAATTTTGGTGCTCTGAGACCCAGGTTCATCCGGAGAACTAAGGTTTCTTTGAGGTATAAAAGAACTTTCTTACAGGCGTTCCAAATTACCAACATCTGGTAAACCTCCACCCATAATTATTAAGGAGACCCTACAGATTGGTCCATTTTAATTATTTTGTGTGAAATGTTTTATTGTCAATTTTAGTGTATTGGAATAAATTGTTATCTTTTACAATATCACACTATTTGCCTTTTCATCTTTCCCATGTCTCTATTTTCTATATTATTGGAGATCCTCTTTTTGAGGTGAAGTGACATAGAATAAAGGCCCCCATACACTATGCGATTTGGGCACGATTTCACCCGATTCTGATGAAAATCGGCCCGATCGCACTTGCAGACACCCCGTCCGATCCGATGCGCGGTCCCGTGCGCATCGGATCGGGGTCGGGAGGTCGGACGGCTGCACATAAGATTTGCTAAATCTTATGTGCAGCCCAGCCCCGGAGCCGTGCGGGGGATGACAGCGGGCGGGGGATGCCGGCTATAGGGAGCCGAGCAGGGGGAGGCTGCATAGGGAGCCGGGCAGGAGGAGGGTGACAGCAGGAGCAGCGCGCTGGGCAGGGAGGATGACGCTGGCTGCCGGGCAGCGGCGGGAGCCGGGAGGAACACACTAACTTGAAAAAAAAAGAGCCCATACAGATGACTAGCAAGCCATTGATTGGCTGAGACCTCTCTCAGCCAATCAGCGATTGGCTGAGAGAGGACTCAGCCAATCAATGGCTTGCTAGTCATTCTGTATGGGCTTTTTTTTTTTTCAAGTTATCTGTGTTCCTCCCGCCGCTGCCCGGCAGCCAGCGTCATCTTCCCTGCCCGGCGCGCTGCTCCCGCTGTCACCCTCCTCCTGCCCGGCTCCCTATGCAGCCTCCCTCTGCTCGGCTCTCTATTAGCCGGCATCCCCCGCCCGCTGATGACCCCCCGCACGGCTCCCTCCTCCTGCAGCTCCCCGGGGACCGCATATAATAATCCATGCGATTTATCATATGCAAACCTTGGCACATCAAGTGCCTAATCGTGTGTCCCTCTCCCGGGGAGCTGCAGGGTGAAATCATGTCCGACTTGTCCTTAGGACAAGTCGGACTAATGTATGGGGGCCTTTAGGGAAGTAACATTTTATCCACTTATCTCTCACCTTGAATATACGGTCACTTACTCACTATAACGGGGTCAGTGCATATTCTCTTGAGCCTTGTTTCGTATTCCCATTGTTTGCATTATGCTGCAGACATAGGGGGGTATGCAATATGGGATCACTGCTGTCGATACCCGCCGACAGCCGTGATCCAGGCCCGTTTGCGGTCAGATTGACCACATAACGACGGGATTCAATGTCCCGGTGGGCGCAAAGGGGGTATGGCCGGATAACGACAATCCACGGCCGTTATCAGCAGAACGGGCCCGACAGCTTCTGAAGTTGGGCCCATTCTGCCGTGATCCCGCATCAATGCTGTCATTGATGACAGCATTGACTAGGGAGCCGCCGATATTTCCCATGACGGAAATAGCCGCAGCAGACTGCATACCCCCATAGAGAAGGATGACTGCAGGCACTGCTATGATCACTAACTGTACACATACTGTGGCTGAAGCAGTTGGCTCTGGCCACGCACTGCTACCCTCTCTGCGGCTGCACACCAGCCAGATTGCCCCGGACACTGCATGGGTTACACTGTGCCAGGCTTCAGGACTGAGCATAATATAACATAATTATTACCAGCCCTGCTTGCTTCTCTCCCCACTGCTTGTAATAAATATGTGGGTGAGGTTATGCAGGGGCTGGCTGGCAACTTTCAGTCTGGTTGGCAAATGGTACGAAGTGCCCCATGGATTTTCTACTAGCCCATCACGCATATATCCTTTACTGTCCACTCCATAGCTGTCTCATATAGGGGGGGGTATTCAATCTGTGCCAATATTTCCTGACAGGGGAAATATCAAACATGGTGAGTATTTGCGAACCCTGCACGCTGCAAAAATGTACACCGTAATGCCCATTAAATGTAATGTCACACCGTAATGCCCATTAAATGTAATGCCACACACTGTAATGCCCATTACACTATAATGCCCATTTCACATGAATCACATGCGTCCCTACTTCCCACCAGTAGGGAGGTACAATGTTTGGTTGGTCCGACAGGCCAGCAGGTCCGACCGCCCGACACAGGTCCGATGTGCACTGGACCGTGCATCAGACCCAATGGCATGTCAGGGACAGCCAATTTGGTCTGATTTAATGTCCCGATTGGTCGCAATCATCCGAAATCGGCTCAGTGTATGGGGGCCTTTCCTATATGACCATCTGAATGAGAATTTGTGCAGATCCTGTGTGGCCATTATAGAATACATGATAACACAATCAGCAATAACAATATAACACTGCAAATGTACAGAGTGCTACACTAGCCTTACAGCACACACCGCCACAACCCTGCTCACCTGCTGCGTTGGCGCCAACCATGGTCACCGACACCCTATAAGTGCGCAGCAGGGCAGACAAGCAGTTAGACTGTGGCTACGCATAGAAACATAGAATTTGATGGCAGATAAGAACCACTTGGCCCATCTAGTCTGCCCCTTTTTTAAACATGTTACCTCAAACCATATTTGATCCTTATTTTTTTGTAATGTTATCAATATGCTTATCCCAAGCATGTTTAAATTGTACTACTGTACTTGCCTCTACCACCTCTGATGGGAGGCTATTCCACTTATCTACTACTCTTTCTGTGAAGTAATTCTTCCTCACATTTCCCCTGAATCTTCCTCCCTCTAGTTTCAGTGCATGTCCTCGTGTTCTGTTGCTCCTCTTCCTGTGAAGAATGTCTCCCACCTGTACCTTGTTAAAACCCTTGATATATTTGAAGGTTTCTATAATGTCCCCCCTTTCCCTTCTCTGCTCTAAAGTATACAGATCTTTTAGTCTTTCCTGGTACGTTTTTTTTTTTTTTTATGTAGGCCATGCACCGTTTTAGTTGCCCTTCTTTGTACAGTCTCTAATGTATTTATATCCTTCTGGATATACAGTATGGCCTCCAGAACTGAACACAGTACTCTAGGTGAGGTCGTACCATTGACCTATACAGTGGCATTATTACTTCTTTCTTTCTACTGCTGATACCTCTCCCTATGCAACCAAGCATCTGACTTGCCTTCTTCATTGCTTTGTTACATTGCCTACCTGCTTTTAAGTCCCCTGAAGTAGTGACACCTAGATCCCTCTCCCTCAGTAGTTTCCATTATAGTGCCATTTATACTATATTTAGTCTTTGGATTTATGACACCCAAGTGCATGATTTAGCATTTTTTGGCATTAAACTGTAGTTGCCATGCTCTTGACCATTCCTCTAATCTACCTAGATCCTCAATCATTTGTTTTACCCCTCCTGGTGTATCTACCCTGTTGCATACCTTTTTGTGTCCTCTACGCAGCGCTACTGTAATAATACAGCCTCCGTCCAGTCTACTCTGTATTAAAAGAAAACTCCCGCCAGGAGCAGGGGGGCGTGGAGTTCCGGGCAGGTGCGCTGCTTATTGCACGACATTTCCGAAACAAGTTCCTGTGGTCCAATAACTGCGTCACAATGGTCGGCTGACGGCGGTAGGCGGGATTACTGCTGTTGAGTGTCAATCACTCAGTCCGCCAAGCACAGATGCCGCCCCGGCTGCCTCCACTGCCGGGTCAGTCATCTGCAGCGGATGCCACGGACTACCCGGCAGCGACTTCCCGGGCCGGTGGCATCATGCGCAGGCCACACCCTCTTTAAAATTGGAAGGAGTCTTGAACCAATAGGGCCCACCAGGGAATCTCCTGGTCCCCCGCCAGGCCCGTCCGAGCCTGAACACAGGTGATGCCAATTATAAATTAAGAGGGAAGTCCAGGAAAAGAGCGTTGTTCCTCCTGGGATGGGTCATGTTGGGAGGTATGCTACAAGCTCCGTAATTACACAATTTGATCACTGGCGTCTGTCCAGGGTTCGGTTCCGGTTTTTACCCCTTCCCGGGTTAGCGGTCTTTTTTTTTTTTTTTTGCACATTTATTTGCAATGTCCTTATTTCCCTTGCTTTTCAGAAAACCTGTTTGTGCTGATCACTGTTCAAAATTAATGTTTGTATATTTTTTTTTTCCATCAAAGCTTTCAAATAGAAAGCTTGGTACTACATTTGTTGATACATGTCATTGAAATACATGTGTTCATTTTGCTTAGAATACGAAATACATTTTTTGAATAGAATTCTGGTAAGTTGAAACGATCATGGTTCCCAAACTGTATGCCGTGGCTCCTTGGGGTGCCTCGGGTTGGTGGTCCAAGACAAACTAAAAATACAAAGATACAAGACAAACTAAAAATATTTATGGTCAGCTCTTTATGGGCAAAACCAGTTCTGGTGACTACCAGTTATAAAATGTGTGTGCAACAGAACCCTTTACCATATAATTGAACCTATGGATCAAATATAAACACAACTCCCTTTTCTATAATTTTTTTTTTTTGGCCTAGGGATGCCATGAAAAAACTATTGTACTCTAGGGTGCTGTGATTCAAAAAAGATTGGGAACCCCTGATATAGGAGCTTATTTTTCATTAAATATTTGCAATAAATTGCTGCCCTGTCTATCTGGGTTTCAATTTGTGCTGTCATGGAAGCGTAAATCGGGATCGCAAGGTAAAAAAACCTGTGCGATCCTGTTGCGATTTTTGACTATATAGTCAAAATCTCATGCTTCATTGTACTGTGTGTACACAGCATAACCCTGGTGCCAAAAACTAACCATCCCCTTTCAAAGCCTAAACCTCCACCAAGTTTTTAGCCCTAAACATAAGTATAACCTTTATAAATCATAAAAATTAATGCCGACCTTCTCTGTGCCACCATTTGCATGGCATTTTGACCATATTGACTTGCACCCAATAAAACATGCATGTAGTTTTATTTTTGCATTCTCTATAAAATGTCTTGCAATTAGTTCACACTTCCTGAAGTAGTATTTCACATGGCATTTACTGACCCCATAACCTGGTGAGCCTGATTGCAATTTCATGACAAATGGGCTGGGCTTAGTACAATTCACAGTATAGGATTTCATATGCTTGCTAAGGACTCTTTGTGGAATATACATATTGTTTCTTTTTACACCACAAGACAAAAGTATATACTTGTATTACAGCATTTACATTATTTGTTTAATTTTATTTTTATTGGATAAAATAAGCTTTTGCTATTCCCCCCCCCCCCCCCCCCCCCCCCAATTTATTATATAATCGCTGGAATTCAATGAGCTTTTGTAGGCTAATTGATCCCCTAGAGTTATCCAATTGGCCCCGAAGCCAGGAATTGATCTGCAGATATAGCTACAGATGGATCGGGCAGCGTGTTCTCCATACACACTTCCTTATATGCCCAGTTTGATGTCAATCATGACGGATCACAGAGAAGCAGGAAGGACCTTCTCTACATAAAGAACCCCATTAAATTAACAAATTATATTGATAGTTTGCAATTGGGCCTTAAAAGAAGTGGACTCTAATCAGAGGCACAGAGTCTAACCCCACCCATTGGTTTTCTCCAGGGACCCCTACATGGGGATACGGGTTTCACTACAATCGGTGGGCAGGTTACTCACACCTAACTGTGCTACCGCTGCTTGGTATGTAGTGATTGATCAGCGGTCGGTTTGTACTCTGGATATTGATGGTGCTGGGTCAGTTTGAAAAGATGGTCAGTAATCCTGTGCTGATTTCTTGTAACTGATGGTAACTCTGGTAGCAGAAAGTGATAAATGCAGAATACAAGGCAGGTGGTGAGCCAGGAATAAGCAGCAGCAGGATAAGGTTATCTATGGTCCGGTAACCTGGAGCCTAGAAATCAGCCTCTGGGGTCTCTCAGTAAGGTAGACAGTTGTTCAAGGCCCTGAACTGTTCTAACCTGACTCTTTATATCCCCCTCAGTGGCAGCTGATTGAATGTCTGTCATGTAACTACAGATTGGTCCATGATTGGAGAGCAAGGTTCACACAGATTATATTGTGCTTGTATCACATGACATACACTGGGTATGGGGATTAAAGATGACTCCAGGGGTCATGGCGGCAGCCGCATGCTGGCGTGGGACATCAGGCTGCATGCTGAACTAAATCAATGAAATGACAGTGGGACATCATGCCAGCCTGTGCTAGGTCTGTGACAGAGTACTGACCAATGCGTGGGTAAGACATGCGTGCCAGTTCTGCGTTTCCTGAAAGGTTTATTGGATCAAAATTCCGCAGTTAAATGGTTGTCATGACCTTAAGTCGATATGGTCAAAATGCCATGCAAATGGTGGCACAGAAAAGGTTGAAATATTAGTTTTCATGATTTATAAGGTTGTTTAGGGTTAAACACTTGGTCAAAGTTTAGGCTTCGGAAGGGGAGGGTTCGTTTAGGCACCAGGGTTTTTACTTTAATACTTAAGAACATGTCAACCTTTTGACCCTGTTGATTTATTGATTGTTGACTATCTAGTGTAGACCTATTCAGTGTCTATTTACTGTTAATTTAATCCACACCCATGTAGTTTGTGTGTGTGGATCTGAAAAAGTGGTTCATTACATGGTTCTTTATTGAAATGTGGCTTAGTGACACAATTGGTAACCAGTATTTGCCGTCAAAGCTGTCTGCTCTACCCCTAACTTTCCTAATAAATAGCATACTATCCGGAAACTTTCCCTTTGAAGCACCTAGATGTGCCATGCAGTTGATTGAAATAATTTGCGTGTCTTCCTAATAAATACAGTGTTTTGCTCATTGCTTATAAATTGACATGTCTGACCAGAGTGGAGACTGTTTAGGTGTAATGTACTGGCAAAATGTGGCCAGACTGTATTTTTCATATGTAAAAAGTTTTGGAAAACTTTCAGGAGCTTGTACCCGATTTAGTGATGCCATATATAGCTAGTGTTGCCAGTTAGAAGCCTATGGGTTTCTTTGCACATAACTCCGAGGGATCCTATCAGTGACGTGCGGTGAGGTTAGTGGTTGGTGAGGCACTAGCTTGGTGGAGCCAGCACTGACGAGCTCTGTGGGGAGCCCTGGGTCCACAATACTTCTGCACTGACAGGCAAGTGCAAGAGCTGCCAACTACATAAGCTGCAGAGACCAGCAGAGCAGCTCCTACACAGACTCAGCGCTCCCTGCAGTCGGTGCTGGCTCTACCAAGCCGCCATGGGGTCTGCCCACTGTTCTACCACCCCTGCTGTAGTGTTTGTGAGGGATGTTTAGGTTTGTGGCTCTGGGCTGGGGATAGGGTTAGCTGGTTAGATAGGTGGCACTGGTATTAGGGGATGGCTGATTAGATAGGGTGGTACTGGGCTGGGGACAGGGATGGCTGATTAGATAGGGTGCTACAGGGCTTGGGATAGGGATAGCTGGTTAGATAGGGGGGCACTGGTATAGGGGATTTCTGGATAGATAGGGGCCACTGTGCTGGGGACAGTGATGGCTGGATAAATAGGGGGGCACTAGGCTGGGGACAAGGATGGTTGGATAGATGTGGGGGCACTAGGCTGGGGACAGCGATGGATGGCTGGATAGATAGGGTGGGCACTGGGCTGAGGATAGCTGGTTAGATAGGGTAGGCTGGTTAGATAGGGCAGGCACTGGGCTAGGGAAGGGGAATGGCTGGTTAGGTAGGGGGGCACTGGGCTAGGGAAGGGCTGGTTAGGTAGGGGGCACTGGGCTGGGGACGGGGATGGCTGATTTGATAGTGTGGACACTGGGCTAGGGAAGGGGAATGGCTGCTTAGATAGGGGAGGACACTGGGCTAGGGAATGGTGTGGCTGGTTAGATAGGAGGGCACTGGGCTAGGGAAGGGGGATGGCTGGTTAGATACAGGGGATCTGGGTTGGGGGATTGCAGAACTGACCTGAAGGATTGCAGTTCCTCAGATCTGGCATCAGGCGTGGGGGGAGCTGTCAAGTCCCGCTGATGAAATGGAGCCTTGGCTGGGCCGTGACAGCCATCATGTCACTTCCCCGCTGGTCTCACCTGGAGCTGGGGCCAGCGCCAGGGGAGATTAGGAGCCGCTGTTGTCTCCTGGAGCCGCTGGAGATGTGGCCAGCGCTGGGGGAGAGGGGGAGCCGCTGGTGTCACTTGGAGCCGCTGGAGATGCGGCCAGCGCTGGGGGAGAGGGGGAGCTGCTGGAGATGCGGCCAGAGCTGGGGGAGCTGGTCGCTGGGCTGCCCGGTGTTACATTCAATACTGGAGCTGAGGTCAGCGCTGGGGGAGAGGGGGAGCCGCTGGTGTCACTTGGAGCCGCTGGAGATGCGGCCAGCGCTGGGGGAGAGGGGGAGCCTCTGGAGATGCGGCCAGCGCTGGGGGAGAGGGGGAGCCTCTGGAGATGCGGCCAGCGCTGGGGGAGCTGGTGGCTGGGCTGCCCGTTGTCACATTCAATACTGGAGCTGAGGTCAGCGCTGGGGGAGAGGGGGAGCCGCTGGTGTCACTTGGAGCCGCTGGAGATGCAGCCAGCGCTGGGGGAGAGGGGGAGCCTCTGGAGATGCGGCCAGCGCTGGGGGAGCTGGTCGCTGGGCTGCCCGGTGTCACATTCAACACTGGAGCTGAGGTCAGCGCTGGGGGAGAGGGGGAGCTGCTGTCACTCGGGCTGGCGCTGGGCGGTAATTAACAATTAATTTATTCCCCCTGCTGTTATTACGTCGTTCAGCGCTGGAGCTGGGGCCAGCGCTGAGGTAGAGGGGGATCCACAAAGTCAGTCCCCCGCTGGTCTCTTGATTAGCGCCGGGGCTGGGGCCGGCTTACGGCACCTATAGAAGCTTTCAGTGGCTTGGTTCAGGGCCGTGCTTTCTGTTTCTGGCTATATGAAAGCACGCCCCTGTCACTGAGGCAGCGCTACTGTGCCCAATCACATCTGCCTCAGTGACAGGGGCGTGCTTTCATATAGCCAGAAACAGAAAGCATGTCCCTGACTGTCACTGAGGCACCGCTATAAGTGCCGCCTGTGCTGCTTTTTGTAATGGGCATTCACAGCCTGCTACTTGGCCCTGCCCCCTACCCACCCCCTATTTCGGAAACGCTAACATTGACACACGGAGGCACCGCTCTTGGTGCCTCCGTAACCAATTATAAAAAAAAAAAAATGGGGTAAAAGTGATTATTATAATATAAAGCATATACTTATGACACATATGTGTCATAAGTATTTTCTTTGTATTATTTCATTAATCACTAATGACAGGGGAGGCTCTGCCTCCCCTGACTGCAAGTCCCTGGATCCTATAGTATCTCATCAGTCTACCCATAGCAAAGGTCATGTTATCCAAAGAGCTGTCATTGTACTGTACATGCGTATAGAGTTATTAAACATGCTAATCAGTGACAGGAGGTATTGATGATTATTATTGTTATTATTATTATTAGACATCATAAGGTTTCAGAAGTGTCTAACACATAACTGAGCAAAAAACAAATAATTAATGTGGTGTATGTTTTATTAGGCGTTGCGAGTGCACGCAGATTACTTTACATGTGTTCCGCGTCCCCTCACGGAACTCTCTGCGCTCGGTGGGTCTTTAGGCAAGTCTATCATATTATTTAAGTTCTACACGCATAACCCTCTGAGGCAATTATCACTTATGTGTTATATAGCTTCCCTTCTGGACTTGTAACTTGGTGGGACTGCTATGCTATTACTGGTGCCTGTCCTGTGTTTCCCTCCTATATCAGGGATTGAAATAAAATCCCGGCGTTCAAAATCCCGACCGCCGAAATCCTGACAAGACTGGGGACGTGGATCGTCCCCCCCGTCCCCTCGCTACGCTCGGCACACTAATTTTTTTTATCCCTCTATGGGTGTCGTGGACACTCACGGACGGAGAAAGTGTCGGGATTTCGTCGGTCGGGATTTAAACTGCAACCCCTATATCCCTATAGATTGTAAACTTGCAGCAGTGCTCTCCTACCTCCAAGTTTGTCTGTTGTTACCCAGTTTGTTTTATCACTGTCTACTATTGTAAAGCGCAATGGAATCTGCTGCGCTATATAAGAAACTGTAAATAAATATTACGATACAAAGAAACAAGTACAGGATAATGACCGCCACTGGTACTGCAGCCTGTAAACAAATCAAGTTTTTAACACATCCACACAGAACAAGTACAAAATGGGTGCTTGTGTAGTTTTATGGTGGCAGTTACATGGTCAGCATAGCGTCCGTGTCAGAATCGGCGTAGTGTTTCTGCGGTCAGTATCATGACGGGTGTGAATTTGTTCCTGAAACGCCTGTACTATCCACGCCAACCCGAAGGGTAGCGAGCCCCGTGGTACGCGTCCTCTCAACTTGTTCATACACCTACTATCCATGTCGGTGTGGAGTTAATTTTATAAAGTGTGGTGAGTGCAGCGAGAGGACGCGGAATACACTTCAATTAATCCGCTTCCCCTCGCGGGGCTCGCTTGCTCACCATACTTTATAAATCAACTCCACGCTGACATGGGTATAAACAGGTCGGGGGGACGTGTACCGCATCCCCTTATGGGGCTCACCATGCTTCGGGCTAAAGTGGATAGTGGTCGTTTGCTATAGAGCAGGGGTGTCAAACTCAAATTCATTGGGGGCCGCATCAGCAGTTTGGTCACCCTCAAAGGGCCGGTTGTATCTGTAGGTCCCCCTGTATAATTATAATGCCATGACGCCACAGGCTGCTCCCCCTGTATAATATAATAAAAGTTATGCCATAACACATAAATGATTATACCGGAGGAGCAGCCTGTGGTGTCATGGCATTATTATTATACACGGGGACACCACAGGAAACAGTGTGTGTGTGTGTGTGTGTGTGTATATATGTATGTATATATATATCTATCTATCTATCTATCTATCTATCTATCTATCTATCTATCTATCTATCTATCTATCTATCTATCTATCTATCTATCTATCTATCTATCTATCTATCTATCTATCTATCTATCTAGCAGGGGCACTCACCAGTTTTGCTTCAGTCAGCAGTTTTAATGCATAGAGTCACTCAAAAAAGTCGACGTTTCAACCCTCAAGGGGCCTTTGTCAAGACATACAAATTAGCCATCAGCACAGCAGGCAGAGAAGGTATATACTGACACATGCAACTGCAGCCATATTTATACCCCTTAGATTGCCAACATTGCTCACATCTGTGAGGCTCAATCAGCCATTGGTGGTGCAGTGAAACGCACACACATTAAACCAATACATCAGTGTTAGCGGCCACATAAACACACTATATAAATCAATAGGCTTAGCGCTAGTGAGGGCACATAAAAACATGAAAAAGATGCAGAAACGAGCGTATAGAGAACGCTATTTACCTTAATAGTTGAGCCCTGTATCAGCGTATAGACCGGAAGTCCGCGTGGTGACACGCATTTGACTTCCGGTTTTTGCGTTCCAGCAGCAAGCCGGCTGGAACGCAAGGAAGCTGGAGAGAAGGGCTGTGCTGTAACTCACACGTATAGTGTGTGGGCGGATCCCCGCACATTGTAGCCTATTGAAAGCCGCTAAGGGGGACACATACACAGCAGTGTAGTGTCATAGATGAACCCTTACGTGTGGCTATACTTGATACAAAAACGAAACATGATGTATGCTATTTTTAGAGCAATGTTGGTCTAGACCAGGGGCGCATTATGACTGCTGATTACAATAAAAAACATGTACACAACGACAGAATAATAAAAGGAAACTTATGAAAAAACTTAAAGTCTAAGGAAAAATAAGCAAAGATATAAATACATTTGACCAGTGGTTATTATGCTAGATAGGCATTACTTCATAATCACTGTTTCATTGGAGAAATATGTTGAGATGATTATACTCATTGAGACCCTTTGGGTCGATGGTGTTTAGGCGATTAATCCACCTCGCTTCAAGTTTTTTTAACTGAAGTTCACGGTTGCCGCCCCTTGGGTTTTTCTGTACGTGATCTATGAGCATACATCTTAAGCTGGACACTTGATGCCTAGCTTGCATAAAATGTCTCGCGACAGGCTTATCCGAACTGCCGGCCAGCAATGCCGCTTTGATCGAAGTTCTATGATTAGCCATGCGTTCACGAAAGCATCGAGTGGTGAGTCCGGTGTAATACAGTCCACACGGACATATCAAAATGTAGATCACATGATCCATGGTGCAAATCAATTTTTTATTGATACGGATTTTTTGGCCACTATGTGGGTGGGCGAATGTTGCACCGGCCATCATTGACCTGCACGTAGTGCATGTAGGGCACTTGAAGCAGCCCTTTTTACCAGAAGTCAGCCAGGTGGATGTCTTCAGTGACGGATTCATCATTGGCCTCATCAGCATCTGTCGGATGTTGGGGCCCCGTCGGTAGGCATTCATAGGTGGCACTTTCTGGTCTAGTGCAAGAGCCGGATCCGATCCAACTATTGGCCACAGTTTTTTATATATCGACTGTGTGAGTCCAGACTGATGGTCATAGGTGCTGACATGGACCATTCTTTTTACTTTAGTGGCTGACTGTGACTGTGTTGGAGCCTCAAATTTTTTTATGGCTTTCTTGAGACAGCGGTCAACACTAGTTGGTGAGTGCCCCCTCTCTAGGAATCTTAGACGCATTTCCTCCAATTGGGTAGCCGCATTGTCCTTAGAGGAATTTATCCGGAGGACTCGCAAGAATTGCGATATTGGCAAACTCTCCTTGGTTGGCGCTGGATGTTGGCGTGTAAGAGAGTGTTTCGGTCGGTCTCTTTCTTGAACAGCGTAGAACCGAGTTTAGACCCCTCTCTATATAGCCTTACATCTAAAAACTCGATAGAATCACTTTTGATATTATAAGTGAATTTTACAGGCTCATTTAGGTTGTTCAGATAATTGATCATCTCGATAAATTCACATTCAGTGCCAGACCACAAAATAAATATATCGTCGTTGTGTACATGTTTTTTATTGTAATCAGCAGTCATAATGCGCCCCTGGTCTAGACCAACATTGCTCTAAAAATAGCATACATCATGTTTCGTTTTTGTATCAAGTATAGCCACACGTAAGGGTTCATCTATGACACTACACTGCTGTGTATGTGTCCCCCTTAGCGGCTTTCAATAGGCTACAATGTGCGGGGATCCGCCCACACACTATACGTGTGAGTTACAGCACAGCCCTTCTCTCCAGCTTCCTTGCGTTCCAGCCGGCTTGCTGCTGGAACGCAAAAACCGGAAGTCAAATGCGTGTCACCACGCGGACTTCCGGTCTATACGCTGATACAGGGCTCAACTATTAAGGTAAATAGCGTTCTCTATACGCTCGTTTCTGCATCTTTTTCATGTTTTTATGTGCCCTCACTAGCGCTAAGCCTATTGATTTATATAGTGTGTTTATGTGGCCGCTAACACTGATGTATTGGTTTAATGTGTGTGCGTTTCACTGCACCACCAATGGCTGATTGAGCCTCACAGATGTGAGCAATGTTGGCAATCTAAGGGGTATAAATATGGCTGCAGTTGCATGTGTCAGTATATACCTTCTCTGCCTGCTGTGCTGATGGCTAATTTGTATGTCTTGACAAAGGCCCCTTGAGGGTTGAAACGTCGACTTTTTTGAGTGACTCTATGCATTAAAACTGCTGACTGAAGCAAAACTGGTGAGTGCCCCTGCTTTGTATTAAGCATTCTGGATGTATTTGGCTGTTTGAATTGGACTGCCTTAGTGGTGCACCCCTACTAATCAACCCGTCTGGATGTGAGTGCAGGACCCTACGCCTATATATATATATATATATATATATATATATATATATATTTATTACAGGTCGAAGAACCGCACACAAAGAATCTGAATTCCAACGGTGGGTGCCAGATCACGTAATCAATAGCATATGTTTCATTCCCACAAGAAGTAGAAAAGTGGTCTGCACACCAGTTTAGTAAATATGAAAAAAAGCTTTTATAAGCATAAAAAGTCAATAGCACATGGCAACATACTGAGAATAACAGGTTTTAAAGCAAGTGGGAGGGTTACTTATCATAGGTCCAATGCATCTGTGTACAGCATACTTCTATAGGACACCCATCACCACTTCCAAGCAGGATACCCGACAGCCTGTTTCGGTGGTACTACCACCTTCTTCAAGGAGGTGGTAGTACACAGATGCATTGGACCTATGATAAGTAACCCTCCCACTTGCTTTAAAACCTGTTATTCTCAGTATGTTGCCATGTGCTATTGACTTTTTATGCTTATAAAAGCTTTTTTTCATATTTACTAAACTGGTGTGCAGACCACTTTTCTACTTCTTGTGGGAATGAAACATATATATATATATATATATATATATATATATATATATATATATATATATATATATATATATATATATATATATATATATATATATATATATATATATATATATATATATATATATATGGAAAGAGATATCCTGCACTCATATGAGTGACAACGTGCCTGGTGCTGCTATTCCTTAGCAAAGGAAAGATATATGCACAATGTTCTGAAGCACTCAGGACTCAAACAACATGACAATTCTCAGAAAGAAAACACCAACACGGTGGTCTTATGCCAACGTTTCGGACAATGAAGTCCTTTATCAAGACATGAAGAGATGAATGAAATACTACTTACATTTATACAGACAAAGTGTGAATGAACCCCTGGTGCCCCCTCCACCGATTCGTGACTGCGCCGGGTGCCGGGTGACGTCATGAGAGCGCCGAAGCGCTGGCGGGTCCGGACACCCCCCTGGGCGTGTCACTCTTAGTGCATTACCGTCACCTAGGTGATATAAACAATGATATAATAAAGTTAAAAGAAACAGACAGAATGCCCCAGCAAACTGGCGCTCACTGTAAGCGTATACAGAGTACATGCAATATCCAGATCATGCTATAGACTGTAATGTCCAATGCAATAAACGGCAATACTGTGCTAAGGCTATGTACTGAGCGCTGAACAAATCCTGTGAAATGAAGGAGTCACGTTACTCAATGGGGAAAAATCCGCAATAATAAAACATAATGTGGAGTAAATAATTACAGAAAGCAAGAGAGAGACAATTGTTCATTAAGACCCAATGGCTGCACCGTCTGTAGCCGGTGTATCCACCTGGCCTCTAACTGCAACAGAGCCTGTCCTCTGTCACCACCTCGCCTGTTGGGGGGGATATGATCAATGATCTTATATCTGAGCGAAGGTAAAGTGTGGTTGTGCAATTTGAAATGGCGAGCTACGGGCTGGTCTGACCCCTTGCCTTCCAGCGCAGCACGGATGCTCGAGCGATGTAATGCAATGCGCTCTTTAAATTGTCTTATCGTTTTACCGATGTACAATAGACTGCACGGGCATTTGATATAATAGATCACGAATTTAGTACTACAAGTCAATGCATATTTGATTTGTATTTTGTCACCCGTTCTCGGATGAAAAAAATGGTCCCCAATCTCTAGATTGGAACAAGTGGTGCAGCCTAGGCAACGATAGTTGCCTTTCTTGCGTGTCAGAAAATGTGGTGGAGCCGTGTTGCTCATGGCTGAGATGTCATTATGCACAACAATATCTTTTATATTTTTACCTCTGCGGTATGATGGCAATATAGTGTTATTGCGCAGAGAGGGTAAATGATGATCAGTGGTTATTATGGGCCATACCTCTCTAGCTGCTTTCATTAAAGAGCTGCTGCAGTTAGTGAACCTTTGCGTCCACACAATTTTGTTATTCATGTTTTTAAGGTTGGTGGTATTGAGGGCAGTTGTTCTATCAATTGCCAAAACTTTGGCTTTAGTGTTTTTTAACAAACGATATGGGTATCCTCTTACAAGGAAGTCATTTATCATGATGTCAATCTCTTTGATTGCGTCCACATGATTGCTGCAAATCCTCAATGCCCTTAAAAATTGAGAGTATGGCAACCCCCATTTGAGCGAAGGTGGGTGATGGCTGGAGCCTAAGAGTGTGGTGTTTCTGTCGGTGGCTTTTTTAAATAATGTGGTGACCAACTCTCTGTTTTCAGTAATGGTCACACAAACATCCAGAAAACTAATGCTACACGGACTGCAATTGTATGTGAATTTGATTGATTGGTCTGCTTGATTGGCCATTATCATTAATTGATGGAAGTCTTCCTCTGGTCCTGACCAGAGGATGAACACGTCATCAATATAACGAAAAAACGCTTTAATGTGCTTAACAATGGTCGGGTTTGAGAAGAAGATATCTTTTTCAACTTCATGCATAAATATATTAGCCAGGCTCGGGGCGACGCAAGAACCCATTGCGACCCCCGAGCACTGGATGTAAAAGGCATTATCGAAAATAAAGTAATTGCGTGATAGTGCCAAATCAAGCAGCTCAATGAAATACATGGCATCAGGACCTTGGTACAAATCACTGCTCATAACTGCCCTTTTTACAGACTCAATGCCACGAGCATGCGGAATGCTGGTGTATAGAGAAACTACATCAACAGTGCACAGAAAACATTTAGTTGCTAATGGAGACAGCTTATCAATTTCAATTAGGAAGGTGTTGGTATCCTTTAGGTAAGTAGACTGTTTCTGCACAATGGGTTGTAAAAACATGTCCAAAAACTGCGAGATGGTATAGTATAAAGAATCTCTGGCGGAAATAATCGGCCTTCCCGGGGGATTTACAGGGTCTTTGTGCAATTTCGGAATAGTGTATAACACTGGTATTTTAGGGTAGTCAGTGGTTAGGGCTAATTTGATCTTGGTAGGAATAATACCAGACTTCACTCCTACTTCTAGGAGAGTGTCAAGTTCAGCTTTGAACTTACTGGTAGGGTCAATGTCAAGTTTGCGATATACCACAGTGTCGCTGAGTTGGCGGTAGATTTCGCTTTTATATGCCGATAGGTCTTGCACAACTATACCTCCCCCCTTGTCTGCGGCCCGCACCACAATATCTTGATACGAACCCAAATTGCTCAGTGCTTCGGTCTCAGCGGCAGACAGGTTGCGGTGGACGGAGTTGTCGGTGTTACTGGTCTCAGTGATTTTGTAATCCATGTAATTCAAAAACGATTTAATCGCAATGTTGTGTGATTGCGGATCGAATGCAGGGGAAGAGGCAACAATCAACGTCCCCCTTTAGGGGTATCGACGCGGGCCAGAACAGGTCCGCTCCCACCAACAGAACCCGCCGCGGCGGCGAGTGGGCCAAAAACCGGAAAAAAGAGAGCCGGCAAGTAGACGTTGTCTTCAACTTATCTGCACGGACCCTTACCCCGACCGAAACTGACGTTTTACAAAAAGGGTTATCCTTTATTCCTACAACCACCCCGAATGCGTTTGATGACAAAGTTGACCTTTATAAATTCGGAAGACGTCTGCGACTGAGGGAGCATTTTGGTACCACCACTGCTCCAATACAGCCCACACCCACGATCAACAAGAAAACTACATTCGATCCGCAATCACACAACATTGCGATTAAATCGTTTTTGAATTACATGGATTACAAAATCACTGAGACCAGTAACACCGACAACTCCGTCCACCGCAACCTGTCTGCCGCTGAGACCGAAGCACTGAGCAATTTGGGTTCGTATCAAGATATTGTGGTGCGGGCCGCAGACAAGGGGGGAGGTATAGTTGTGCAAGACCTATCGGCATATAAAAGCGAAATCTACCGCCAACTCAGCGACACTGTGGTATATCGCAAACTTGACATTGACCCTACCAGTAAGTTCAAAGCTGAACTTGACACTCTCCTAGAAGTAGGAGTGAAGTCTGGTATTATTCCTACCAAGATCAAATTAGCCCTAACCACTGACTACCCTAAAATACCAGTGTTATACACTATTCCGAAATTGCACAAAGACCCTGTAAATCCCCCGGGAAGGCCGATTATTTCCGCCAGAGATTCTTTATACTATACCATCTCGCAGTTTTTGGACATGTTTTTACAACCCATTGTGCAGAAACAGTCTACTTACCTAAAGGATACCAACACCTTCCTAATTGAAATTGATAAGCTGTCTCCATTAGCAACTAAATGTTTTCTGTGCACTGTTGATGTAGTTTCTCTATACACCAGCATTCCGCATGCTCGTGGCATTGAGTCTGTAAAAAGGGCAGCTATGAGCAGTGATTTGTACCAAGGTCCTGATGCCATGTATTTCATTGAGCTGCTTGATTTGGCACTATCACGCAATTACTTTATTTTCGATAATGCCTTTTACATCCAGTGCTCGGGGGTCGCAATGGGTTCTTGCGTCGCCCCGAGCCTGGCTAATATATTTATGCATGAAGTTGAAAAAGATATCTTCTTCTCAAACCCGACCATTGTTAAGCACATTAAAGCGTTTTTTCGTTATATTGATGACGTGTTCATCCTCTGGTCAGGACCAGAGGAAGACTTCCATCAATTAATGATAATGGCCAATCAAGCAGACCAATCAATCAAATTCACATACAATTGCAGTCCGTGTAGCATTAGTTTTCTGGATGTTTGTGTGACCATTACTGAAAACAGAGAGTTGGTCACCACATTATTTAAAAAAGCCACCGACAGAAACACCACACTCTTAGGCTCCAGCCATCACCCACCTTCGCTCAAATGGGGGTTGCCATACTCTCAATTTTTAAGGGCATTGAGGATTTGCAGCAATCATGTGGACGCAATCAAAGAGATTGACATCATGATAAATGACTTCCTTGTAAGAGGATACCCATATCGTTTGTTAAAAAACACTAAAGCCAAAGTTTTGGCAATTGATAGAACAACTGCCCTCAATACCACCAACCTTAAAAACATGAATAACAAAATTGTGTGGACGCAAAGGTTCACTAACTGCAGCAGCTCTTTAATGAAAGCAGCTAGAGAGGTATGGCCCATAATAACCACTGATCATCATTTACCCTCTCTGCGCAATAACACTATATTGCCATCATACCGCAGAGGTAAAAATATAAAAGATATTGTTGTGCATAATGACATCTCAGCCATGAGCAACACGGCTCCACCACATTTTCTGACACGCAAGAAAGGCAACTATCGTTGCCTAGGCTGCACCACTTGTTCCAATCTAGAGATTGGGGACCATTTTTTTCATCCGAGAACGGGTGACAAAATACAAATCAAATATGCATTGACTTGTAGTACTAAATTCGTGATCTATTATATCAAATGCCCGTGCAGTCTATTGTACATCGGTAAAACGATAAGACAATTTAAAGAGCGCATTGCATTACATCGCTCGAGCATCCGTGCTGCGCTGGAAGGCAAGGGGTCAGACCAGCCCGTAGCTCGCCATTTCAAATTGCACAACCACACTTTACCTTCGCTCAGATATAAGATCATTGATCATATCCCCCCCAACAGGCGAGGTGGTGACAGAGGACAGGCTCTGTTGCAGTTAGAGGCCAGGTGGATACACCGGCTACAGACGGTGCAGCCATTGGGTCTTAATGAACAATTGTCTCTCTCTTGCTTTCTGTAATTATTTACTCCACATTATGTTTTATTATTGCGGATTTTTCCCCATTGAGTAACGTGACTCCTTCATTTCACAGGATTTGTTCAGCGCTCAGTACATAGCCTTAGCACAGTATTGCCGTTTATTGCATTGGACATTACAGTCTATAGCATGATCTGGATATTGCATGTACTCTGTATACGCTTACAGTGAGCGCCAGTTTGCTGGGGCATTCTGTCTGTTTCTTTTAACTTTATTATATCATTGTTTATATCACCTAGGTGACGGTAATGCACTAAGAGTGACACGCCCAGGGGGGTGTCCGGACCCGCCAGCGCTTCGGCGCTCTCATGACGTCACCCGGCACCCGGCGCAGTCACGAATCGGTGGAGGGGGCACCAGGGGTTCATTCACACTTTGTCTGTATAAATGTAAGTAGTATTTCATTCATCTCTTCATGTCTTGATAAAGGACTTCATTGTCCGAAACGTTGGCATAAGACCACCGTGTTGGTGTTTTCTTTCTGAGAATTGTCATGTTGTTTGAGTCCTGAGTGCTTCAGAACATTGTGCATATATATATATATATATATATATATAATTTTTTTTTTTTTTTTATTGTGAGTGTGATCCTCATCCTCACTTACTGTTTCTACGTCTGTCCTGCAGCTGCTGCGGCTTCCAGCTTTTCTTCACTGCTTGCTGCGGCCACACTGTCCCCGACTCCCGGTCCAGCTTCCCTGCCTGCTCCTACTTCTCTACAGACGCATGGGCGGGCGGCGTCATCGTCATGACGTCCCCTCCCAGTGTCTGTCACTGCCGGGCATCAGAGGGAACAGGCGGCCGGGCCCTCCTCCACGTAGCCGTGGAGGCCGGCGGCCATGTTTCTGTAGCCGCATACATATGTGCCTACAGGAACATGGCCGCCGACAGTGGAGGAACAGGTAAGGCGGCCGCGGTGGGGTGGGTGAGAGGAGGTGGCCTAGGCAGGAGCTTGGACACACTGCCCTGCGTGCTATCTCCTCGCGCGGGCCACATGACGAGGTCTGGCAGGCCGGATTTGGCCCGCGGGCCTTGTGTTTGACACCCGTGCTATAGAGGCATTTACCAGTATGTAACATGGAGCACTGGCAAATGTGTCCTTTTTTATTGTGCATGAGACGCACTTGTGCACTGCACTCCCCCTTTGTGCAGGAGAGGCATGCGCTACCGAACCCCTAACCCTGTCTGTCACCCTGAAGCGGACACAGGCAGGGTTGCCGTACCCTGCTGCAAGAATTACTGAGACGCTCATGCTTCTCAGAAGGATGGAGCGCCTCTCCACCGGCACCCGCATGATCTCCTCCTCCTTCCCTTGCCATTCGACTTAAGGTTCGAGTGCTATGCAATCTTTGCTATCTCTGTACCTTTTACATACAATCCGCTTTAGATTTGCACTATATAGTCATTGCTGCCCTGTCTATCTTGGTTTCTATTTGTGCTGTCACGGGAGCGCGCATTGGAATCGCAAGGTAAAAATTCTGTGCGATCTGCATACGATTTTGACTCTACATTCAAAATCTAATGTCAAGTCTCATCGTGTGTACACAGATTGTAACACTTTTTAAAGTAACGCTATTTAAAATATTGTATGAATATTAAAAAATAATAGAAGCCTTAATACTGCATTCACATTAGTCTGCTGAACACCTTTTGCTCTATTCAAGAGATTCTAGGGTGTGTTATATACATTACTAAGTGCATGCTATTTCTGTCTTGTTCCACAATGATCTTGTTACCTATTCATACTTTTTCCTTATCAAACCTTGCCTGCCCAGTCCTTTATCACTTTCACAGAATACTATTACTGCATTAAAGCAATATTTCACAATGCACAAATCAAGTACGTCTCATATTAAGATATACAGTAGACCAGAAACTTTTAACTCTTTGCTTGTAATGGCCAGCACATAAAAACAAATTCAAATGCTGTGACATCTAGACCGACATATCGAACTACAGACTGTTAAGTGAACATGCTTACCAGAATTGGCTGGTGTGACAACTAGTTGGATATATATTTTTACACACACACACACTCTAGTTAATGATTTCCCTTGAACTGGCTGGAACTCTAAGCAAAATAATATAATGTATACACATTAAACGATATCGCTCGGTGGCCACATACAGGAACATGCTGGACTATTTTTGTGGTCCGGATTTGACTTCATGTACGGATGACTTCAATTAATGACCTGCGGGAGTGTGCATCAGTATTGAGATATGGCCAAGCTCAGACTGAATTGTAAAACACATCTCCCCACCCCCCTTTTTTTTTTTTCATCTAATAAACCAAACCATGTGCACTGCAGGAGGAACAAATGTAATATGCAGAGAGAGAGAGTTTGATTTGGGTTAGGTGTGTTCAAACTGAAGTGTAAATATAAGGTAGCCAGTATTTACTTGCACATGAACCAAATCGAACTATCTGCACATGTCACATTTGCCCCACCTGCAGTGCAGCTTGCTTTTGTCCATTCGAGGAAAGAAAATGTGCCCTGCTGTCAAGGTCTGAATTAGGGTTATAGTGCATACACAAACTATATTCATGAATGAATTGTTAATGTTTTTGTGCAATTCATTAAGGAAAAATTTGTGTAATGTGTACCCAGCTCTGTGTGTGTGACAGAGCAATTGTCGAACGGTAAAAATTGAGTTTGGAAATTAATCCACTTAAAAAATTTAGTCCTAAAGCGGAAAAAAAATAACGGGTTCTATTCGGTGTCTCCATGTGGAGAGGAAAATGAAGATATTTTTATTCAGTGGGCAATAACCCTACATTTTGACGAATATCTCTCAAATTTGAAACTAAAGCCCTAGAGTTGTTTTATGTGGCTTTGATGTTACTTGTGTCCAAGTCCCACCTGTTGTGTTCCATTTGGTTATCTTGTCCATTCTGTAGTGATATGGTTGGACAGCATCTTCTGCCATTAGCGCAATGTAAATGGAAATCAAGAGAAATCCATGATTTTGTTGGTTTTGTTTGCTCCTACCCATCTGTTGTCTTCTACATGGATTCAGTTTTGAGCCTTTTCCAAGGGTGTGGTATGATTTTGCTGACCTTTATCGTATTCACATGCATCAGGTCATCACAATGTTCATATCCTTCAACTGTTGACATGCAGCATGGTAACATTCAATTCTACATGATTATGTCAACATGATGAACTGTTGTCAAAGCATCCCTGGAAGTTTATTGGTGCCTAAAGGCCCATACACACTGGGCTACTTTAAGCTCAAAGCAGCTTAGAACGGCAAGTTTGAGCGTCTTTCAGCTCAGTCATCCCGTGTGTATGGCCTGGCGGTGAGCAATGCTGCGCATTCCTGTATCATCGCCGAGGAAGCTGCTCATCTGCTGGTGTTACAAGCAGATGGGCGGCTTTGCATAGTGCTGCACTATGCAAATCGGTCGCCCCCCCCCCTTGCTGACCTGGCAGGGGGAAAGCCGCTTAGTTTATATGCACCGAGCGGCTTTCCTCCTAGCGATGGTCGCCTACTGTGTAAGGACCTTTTATGTTCTCTCAGCAGTGGCTCTGCGGTCTTCTTCCAGGTCACTGCATTTAGGTGTACAGCAGTTCTACAATGCCCGGTAAGTATTCTACTTGTGTTCCTTAATCCTAATCCATGCCCCTAATTTCTAACCTTATCCTACCCCTCTAGTTTGAACACCTCCTCCTCCCCTACTGTAGCCTAGCCTGAATGGGCTGGCATACATACAGTAGCATGTTTATATTTCACATGGTATGATGTCGAAATTGTGGACATTCTGAGGATGGTGCATAGCAACATTTGAAATCCATGTAGACTTTCAACATCATAAATGCCGACCTGGTTACTGACCATTCTCTGCTTTTTTTTTTTTTTACCTACAGATGTGTCCTCGTACATCTTTGCTGTAGTCACACCAAACCGCTCCTCTTGGCATTCCATGGCTTGTAAGCATCTTCTAGCATCCAGCACCTTTTCTGCAGAAAACTTAAATATAATGGGACTAGGATGTATAAGGATACTGTCCTGATTAATTTGTGGTGACACCTAATATCTTTTTGCCTCTGAATCTGTAGACAAAGTGTTACACTGTAGCAGTGGCAGCTTTTTCCCAAATCAGGTTCTGTGCTGCTCAGTCCCACAAAATGTATTACAATTTTTTAGTCATATTAAAACAAATTTTCTGCAAAAAAAGACTGCCGACATTAGCAGAGATGCATGGGACCTGGCAGTTCACTCAATGCCAGGCATCTTGCTCTGCATGGTGTATTGGGACTAGATGTATGAGGACATACCTCTTGGAACATCTAATTAGCCCCTTTCTTTTTCTATGGAATAACTGTAAAGTCACTTTTCCTCTTTATTAACCTATAGTAATATGGGAAGCGGTCATCTATTAGAATGAACTTAGGTCTACAGTCATCAGGTCGACCCCACTAGGTCGACTGGCAGGAAGGTCGACATGACTCAAGGTCGAATTTGCATAAAGGTCGACTGGTCATAAGATCGACATGGGTTTTTCACTGTTTTTTGACCCGACATGTGCCGACAGGCGGTATTTCATGCCCTACCATCCACTAGGGCGTGGTGGGAGAATAAAATACTGTGCCGAGCGCAGCGAGGCACCGTGCCTGAAGCATTGCGAGCGATGCGAGGGTCCGATTCTCATTGCCAACTGTGTCCATGTCGACTGTGTCGACATTCGGATCAAAAAACAGTGAAAAACCCATGTCGACCTTATGACCAGTCGACCTTCCTCATGTCGACCTTTATGCAAATTCGACCTTAGTCATGTCGACCTTGGCCCATGTCGACCTTAAGTCAGGTCGACCTTCCTGCCAGTCGACCTAGTGGGGTCGACCTAATGACTGTAGACCTAAGTTCATTCTGACAGATGTACCGCTTCCAGTAATATTGCCTTTCTTTCATTTAACCTTGATACTTTAAATCTCACAAACAAATAGATATTGACAAGCCAATAGACATTACTAATTTGACATCTGGTTCTGGTAAATTACGCAATAACAAGCTAAACCTTTAGGCCTCATCCTTAATTTGAACTGTATTTGCTCCCCACATTTAACCATTTGTGTGACATCTGTGAGAGATGCTGAAAATATCATCTAGAAATGCCAGCATCTGTTAGAGATCTGCAAAATATTGGCTGAAAATGCCAGCATCGCTCATACAGGTTGAGTATCCCTTATCCGAAATGCTCGGGACCACGAGCATTCCGGATAGGGGATTTTTTTTTATTTTTTTTAGGCTTATTTACCTGTCCCCTGATGGTGTCCGGTGGTCCCTCGGCGTCCCTGGGCGTTCACAGCAGGCCTCCGGCATCTTCTCTGGGTCTCCAGCGGCAGACTCGCGCCATCCATTCCTGGGACTGCTGGAGGCCCTGGAGAAGATGCCGGAGGCCTGCTATGGACGCCCTGGGACTTGGTAAGTCTGAAAAGAGGGTTAGGGGGGTAAAAAAAAAGAAAAAAATTTGATTTATTCCAAAAACCACGTTTTTTGGAATAATTCGGATAATGGTTACACGGATACGGGATACTCAACCTGTGTTCGTTATATAAATTCAAATGAATGAAAATATATTTTCTATATAAAGTAAACATTACAGGTCATTATGATTAATAAAAAATATTTGCTTGCCAATTTTCACCACTGACAAATTCACTTAGCACTCAAAAGATTAATCTGTCACAAATCCTATCTAAAATATCCATCAAACATTGTTAGAACTCTTATTTATTCACTCAGTACAATAGTCTCCTTACTGGTCTTATTGCAAAGAGACTTTCACCCATAGAATCTATTATTGTGGTTGCCTAAATTTTACACAGTTCAATATAATGTGTTTAAGTAAAACAAGACCTTTTTTCCCCAGCTCACTGAATGGTATTAGTAACCAATCTTGAACACTACATGATAATATAATTCAGAGATATTGATTACATATACCTGCGCAGGTGTATGATATGCCCCCAAGCCACGTCAAGGCTTCTCTGTATATTGGGGGTCCATATCGCTATATCTAGGTGAAGAATGCAGCACTCCAAAAACTGTCATAAGCTAGAAAGCCCAGTGCGGCACGCCAGTGAGATACTATAGTGTTAATAAATATTAGTGATAGGAAGCCAAAGCGAGATAGATAGATAGATAGATAGATAGATATATATTATAAAATATTAAATGTAATTAAAATAGAGATCTAGTGTTAGTGAGTGAAAAGTGTTAATAGAATGTAAGGACATGCCGCACTAAAGCCACCCAGCTCAACCAGTCCACCGCACCCCACACCACCATTGCCCTAAAATGGGTCTACGATTAACCAGCAAAGAGCCACATGATAATGGCTCCTTACTTGATATATCTGAAATAAGAGCTATCTACCTTGGAGCAACCCCAGACTACTCCATATCCTCCTAATATGGGCTCCCTTCTGCCTCTAACACACATACAGATAGAGGTAGATGCTCAAATTAGTTCAGTAATACCACTCAGGTGCATGCAAGGGAGGGGTTAATACTGGTTAAGTACAATAGTCTCCTTACTGGTCTTATTGCAAAGAGACTTTCACCCATACAATCTATTATTGTGGTTGCCTAAATTTTACACAGTTCAATATAATGTGGTTAAGTAAAACAAGACCTTTTTTCCCCCAGCTCACTGAGTGGTATTAGTAACCAATCTTGAACACTACATGATAATAGAATTAGGAGATATTGGTTACATATACCTGCGCAGGTGTATGATATGCCCTCAAGCCACGTCAAGGATTCTCTGTATATGTGGCAGAGACAGCATTCCCCTGCATGAAAGTAATGTTGAGGCTCCAGACAAGGTTTTGGAAGCCGTAGCAGAATCCCAGGTGTGGAATCAGCAGCACCTGGGTTTTCAAGGCAGAGTCACCTTGCTCTTGATGGTGGAATAGTTAGCCAAGTGATAAGGCCGGGAGGGTTTATCATAGGGACCATTGACGCCTTGCAAGAGTCTACTATGCCTTACCCAAGCCTGTCCTAAACCACAAAAAATCCAGGCTATGCCTCCCAAAACTTGAATTGTCAAAATCCGGAGCTTATTTTGGGCTTCCCGATGTCTCTAATTATTCCCGCTCCCTTATGGCATGCTATGCTGTGAGGTGGCTTCTGAAGAATAATTCCAACTCTTTATACGAACTAGTCTGTGCCATATTTTTCCCCCTATTCCCATTAAAGTTCAATAACGTACAAACAAAAATCTGATTCCTAAAAATATCTACCATAACAATTTGTTTGAAGATGCATACAATGCCTTGAGGCACATTTGCATCAAACTAGATCTGGACCATTTCTGCTTGGAATGGATCCCAATCTGCGGAAATCATATGTGTATTCCCCACACCACACACACACACACACACACACACACACACACACACACACACACACACACACACACACACACACACACACACACACACACACACACACACCACCCTATAGCACAAGTATTTGACCCGTGTGGTAATCTTTTACCAATCCAAACACTTCAGGATCAATTTGGTCTGCTGCGTAACAGTGTCTTTCCGATAATGCAAATCCAACACCTACATTTTGTCAGTTTCTCCACATTCAATATTCCGTTCACCCCCCCACATTTTATTTTTTATCCACACATGGCTGAATAAACTCCAAACGTTTGACTGTCTCTATGGGGCTTTTTGCACTACACTAGTGTGCCGTCAGTGGCGGTCTGGTGTGCTGCGAGAGATGCGCTGCCCAGCGGGCGGCATAACAATGGTGCGGCAGATTTGAATGCCGGGACGCCAGGTGAATCTCTGTGTGGCTAGCCCACGCCACCTGTCGGCCAGACTAATTCTTCCATCTGCCCGGCCACATGCCACAATTTCGGGATTTGCGTTCCAACTGCCAAGCTATGAAACCAAACCGGAAGCAGAGTATCTGGAGGAGGCTGGGGATGCTGGTAGGAAATTGCAAGCAGCTGGCTGTGATGGATCCGCACAGCCGCGGCTCTTATTCCTTGCCCCCGCGAGCAGCTGCAACTGGGACTACAGAGTAAGTTTGCTTAAAGTCAATGGGAGCCAGCTTAAGAAAGGAGGCTCCCACACCTGGCCAGCAGCCTGCAGGAGAGATAAATTGGCTATGTCACCCACCCCCTAGCGCCGTGCAGTCAGATGAGACCCATATGCTGCAGAAGATGCAGCCCTTCTTGACTCCTGTCGCTATCTGCCTTCTAACATTCATTCAGTTGAGGGCAGCTATCCGTGATAGGAGAGGGGTTTTAGGCGTTAGACATTGACATACCAGAGACAGTGAAGGGGAGGGGGCAGGCGGGATGGCACAGTGAAGGAGGGAGGGAGGCAGGCGTGGTGGCACAGTGAAGGACAATCTACATGAATCACTGTGGGGCAATGTGTGAAATTACTTAGGGTGCTAATGTGTTTGATTACTGTGGATGAAACCTGTATTACTGTGGGGGCCATTGTGTTTATATTACTCTGGGGGCCTGTCACAGACCCACCTGGTTGCCTCCTCAGATACGTCAATCTGTGCAGCTCCGGCCGTGACTGGGGTTCACTTTGGACACACAAGTCCCCTCGGAGGTACGCCGTCACCAGCAGGCTTGATTTAGCGCTTTCATATTGCACAAGGGCGCCTTGCTGCCCCTGACCACACAATACAGTATAAAAACAGAGGTAACGCTGACCACTCTTCTTTGGCTTAAAAAGGTCCTAAGAACACAAAACCAGAACTGGGAATATGTATGATTTAGTGAAAAAACGGTTACAAGATATTACAATGATTTTAAAAGTACACACATGGATACAACTCAGAAATAAAAGGGAATTAAAAAAATGACAGAACTGTATCTTACACCCAAGAACTCATTCTGTTGTGGGGGGTCTCCACATGAAATCTGTGCCCGGGCCGCTGCGTCACTGAAGGGGGCGTGCCCGGGCCGCTGCGTCACTGAAGGGGGCGTGCCCGGGCTGCCGCGTCACTGAAGGGGGCGTGCCCGGGCTGCCGCGTCACTGAAGGGGGCGTGCCCGGGCTGCCGCGTCACTGAAGGGGGCGTGCCCGGCTGTAACTACGTCCCCAAGCTGCCAGGAAAGCGCTGTGCACCGCAATTTATGGCGGCGCTGGGCTTCACCTGTGCACTCCGGCGGGCAGGTAGCAGGCTGTTTTAGCGGGGCGCTGCTAGAGGAGCAGGGCGCATAAAAATCGGGCAGGGCGCAGCGCCCCGCTAAAACAGCCTAGCGGGAACACTAATTTTAATAAACTAAATTACCTTA
This sequence comes from Crinia signifera, assembly GCF_055691185.1. NCBI lineage: Eukaryota > Metazoa > Chordata > Amphibia > Anura > Myobatrachidae > Crinia > Crinia signifera. Next base: position 129,186,577 of record NC_139221.1, on the reverse strand, counting down.
TACATAATGTCTATGTATTTGTGCTTTAAAAAATGTGGTGTTTTTTTTTTTAAATACTATGCTTGGGGTTTGCAGAAGTTGTATGCTGAGGATATATAATATAGTGCTGGCCAACTTGTATCTCCCCAGCTATTGGGGAAACTATGGTATAAATTCACTAAAGCTTCTAAAAATAAAGAGGTGATGTTACCCATAAATCAGTGCTGCCATAGGAGGTAAAGGAACAGGATCTACAAAACCTGATTGTTATGGACATGTTCCTCCCCCTTGGGTAGTAGATGGGAAAGAGAAAAGACACCCGTTGGCATGTAATCGCCCTCCCACTGTCTCCTGCTGGGAGAGTGAGTACATAAGCTGCAGGCCCGCCCCACTTACAAGGGCTGGTGGAGGCAGCGACGTCAGCAGCATGTCTGACACGGTGCACTTTTATAGTGTCCATGTTGACTGTGTCACCAAAGTAAGTGAAAAACCCATGTCAACCTAATGACCCCATTGACCTAACTCCATGTCGACCTAGTTGGTGTCTATCCAATGAGCTATACCCCAATCTACTGTCCAAGGGGGCGGAACATACCCAGAAGTTTGTGCAGCCACAGAGAAGTTAAGGAAATCATATTAACTGGTACTAATCTGTAATTTCTAGGACGCAATACAGAAATGATAGACCGGGCTGGAGCTACCATTAGGCTGCTTTAGGCATCTGTCTATGGGCGGTCGCATTTCAAGGGCGGCACAGATAGAAAAAAAAAATTATGTGTGTGCTACACAGTGAGGGATGTTCCCACCTTCCACAACTTCTTTGCTCTCTCTCCTGGTCCCTTCCCCTGACCCGATAACTCCACAGAAGATCTGTTCCCTCAGCTGGTGGCTATATGAGTGCCATCCATGATACAAGCAGTGACGCAGGATAACTGAGCTGCCAGAAGAAAGGACTCCTGCAGCCATGCTGAGAAGAGCCAGGGGTAGAGTGGGCTACCGCATCCTCTGAGAATGGCAGGGGGAGATTGGTCTGCTGCAGCTGTGCTGAGGATAGCCGGTAGGGAGCAAAACTGGAGAGGGGCTCCTGTGGCTGTGCTAAGGAAAACCGGGGGTGAGGGGGCTTGCACAGCTGCTCTAAGGAGATACAGGGAGAGGGCTTCCATAGCCAGGCTGATGTAAGGGAGACTAATTGAGGGGGTTGTACAAAGTGGAGTTGAGGCCCAGCCACCAGCCTTGCATCTACCTTGCACAATCCCTCCACTCCTGGGTTCCATATGCCCAGAGTTATCAAAAGGAGAGCAACCTACTTCATTACTGCAGCTCTTCCCAACCCGCCCCTTCTCCACCTCTGCATTGCTTACTCATGGCCATAGAACAAGGCACGTCCTCTTCTGCTCCAATCTGAGATGCTGCCATGCTCCCTCCAAAACAAAGGGGGCCAGGTTGTCCTCATTAGTATGTTCATGTGGAGGGAGGTGCTAGAGTGTTTTAATGTTGTGAGGAATGTAGTGCATTGCATAGTGAGTAAGTGCGGCCTGTAAGGGGGATATAAAGTAGCAATGTGGTTTTCAAGGCCACGTCCCCTTTTCCGGTAGCACACACGCCTCCTTTCTCCTGTTCTCTTCACGTGTGTGTCTCTGTCCTATCTCTGGCACTCAGAGACTTAATCCAATAAATAAACACTCCAGCGGGGTCAAGTGCTCAACGTTTTGGGCTGTTATGCCCCTTATTAAGACAGAAAAAATACTGTTACGTACATATATATCTTTCAGCCTCAGAGGTATATGGTTTCCATCAAGAAAGGTGGGCACCATATCATGCTGATGTTCCGTAGTGCGCTATAATTGCGAAAGCAGCACATCTTACCCCTCCCCTGTTAGTGAGGGGCAAGGGGAAGTATAATGGAAAATGATTACAGTGCGCGACAACCTAAAATAAGAAGTACCACCCGGTAATACGATTACAATGTTTTTCTTAAAAACAATCACAATATCAATGATTCTTATATCTGCATCTATTCAAGCAAGACGCAGGATCCATTTTGTAGTAAATACTTTTTATTGAGTGATAAATTCAGAAAATCAAATTAAGTTTGTGGGGTAAGGAAACCACTTAGACCAGATCTATAATGGTCACAAAAGGATTCCCCTTCTTTTGAAAGGGACGCCAATCACAACGAGAGAAATAGTTAGAGCTGTTGCCTTCTCCACTCCAAACTGAGATTCTCAGTATGGCCCTTATTCAGATCTGATTGCAGTACAAATGTGTTGGGAAAATGGGCAAAACCATGTGCACTGCAGGTGGGGCAGTTGTAACATGTGCAGAGAGGGTTAGCTTTGTGTGTTATTTTGTTTCTGTGCAGTGTAAATACTGGCTGCATTATTTTTACACTGCAGTATAGATTTCAGTTTCAACACACCCCACCCAAATGTAACTCTCTCTGCACATGTTACATCTGCCCCACCTGCAGTGCACATGGTTTTACCCATTTTCCAAACAAATGTGGGTACTCTTTACCTAGAACGGCGGGCATCGCATGCCATTATAATGGCATGCGATGCGCCCAATGCGATGCCCACGATTTTACATAGAAATGCATGTTAAAATGTAAATCGCGTCGGTCGCATCGCATGCGGCCAAAAAACGCATGCGACGCGATTACCTCGATTTTACATTAGGAACAATGTTAAATGGCCCAATTGACCCGATTTTACATAGGGAACAATATTAAATGGCCCACAGACCCCCAAATAGCCACCCTGAAGTGAGAAATGGCCCCCCCAATTGTTAACGCCACCCCACGATCAACGTCAACCCGTAGCGTGGCGAGCGCAGCGGTACGCGTCCTCCGACCTTTTCATACACCCACTATCCACGTCGGCATGGAGTTGAGAATAGATAGTGTGGCGAGCGCAGCGGATACCTGTGAAGCCCGTGAGCGCAGTGGATGCCTGTGAAGGTATCCGCGTCCCCTCGCGGGGCTCGCTGCGCTCGCCACGCTTCGGGCTCAGTGGCTCGCTGCGTTTGCCCCACTTTCTATTCTAAACTCCACGCCGACGTGAATAGTGGGGGTATGAAAAGGTCGGAGGACGCGTACCACCGCCCCTCGCGGGCTCGCTGCGCTCGCCGCACTTCGGGTTGACGTTGATCGTGGGGTGGCGTTAACAATTGGGGGGGCCATTTCACACTTCAGGGTGGCTATTTGGGGTCTGTGGGCCATTTAACATTGTTCCCTATGTCAAAATTGCTGTAATCGCGTTGGTCGCATCGCATGCGATTTATTTTTTTTTGGGCCGCATGCAATAAGTGTGTGTGTGTGTGTGTGTGTGTGTGTGTATATGGGACACTCCTGAAGAGTGTCATCATAATTTGATGCGGGCGAAACGCGTTGAGGACTGTTTGGTGGATGGTCCCCGCTCTCTTGGGAACCCTGCGGGGTCCCTACGGGGCACTGCAATTAATTAAATATATCCACCTGCCTATAGTGCGTGCCAGAGAGCTTTATTAAAGCAGCAGGGACCCTACGAAAAAAAAAATTAGAAGGGGGGGGGGGGGATTGGAGCAGGGCAGGCGGCGGCGCCAGCATGCTGATAGGAGAGGCAGGTGTCAGCATGCCGGCGGGATCGGAGGGGGGGGGAGGAGTTAAATCTTTTATTATGTAGCTCCCTGTTCCTGTCTCCTGCTTTCCCTCTTCTCTGTTTGATGCTGCCAGTTTGCAGGTGAAAGCAAGAGGGAGCTAATTTTAATTAAAAACACCATAAATAAAACACACAAAAAAATGGGGACATATGCTGTCACTGTGTAGCAGGCGGCGTATGCAGCGTGAGGGGGGGAGCAAACTGGCAGCATCAGAGAAGAGGGAAAGCAGGAGACAGGAACAGGGAGCTACATAATAAAAAAAATACATACTTTAAAAAATTAAGAATCGGAACATGACCTGTGCAGAGGCCAGCTATCAGCAGTGCACAGAGAAGGGAAGAGGAGCAGGGAGTTTACATCGGAGAGGGGGGGGGGGGGGGGGGGGGAGGGAGGACATGCGCAGTGAACACAGACCAAGACGAAAAACTGGGATCGTAAAAAAAAAAAAATTATTACAGAGAACAGGTGAGTTAACGATTAACGTTACTCACTAGCGCCATCTTCATACATTAGGGTAAAATCAGTCCCTGCTTCTGAGCGTTATGCCAGGAGAAGTGGCAAACGTTAAAATACAAACGTTAAGGGGACATTGATACATCTGCCCCACTGTACTGGTAACTGAGGAACCAGTATATTTCAAAAACACTACAGCATTTTCGTGGCTGTTATACCAGGTGTGTGTTCTTTAACCCCTTCCCGCCGCAGCCAGTTTTTGCGTTCCTGACAGAGCCCTTTTTTTCAAATCTGACAGGTATCACTTAAGTGGGGATAACTTTTTTTTGCTTTTACTTATCCCAGTGATTTTGAGATTGTTTTCTCGTGACACATTGTACTTCAAGTTAGTGGTAAATTTGGGTCGATACAGTCTGTTTTTTTTGTGAAAAATACGAAAATGTCGTAAAAAAAATGGAAAATTTAGCAATTTTCAAAATGTTAAATTTTCTGCTTGTGAGACAAATAATCATACCACTCAAAATAGTTATTAACTAACATAGACCATATGTCTACTTTATGTTGCCATCATTATTTCAACCTCCTTTTAATTTTTTTGGACACTAGGAGGCTTAAAATATGAATAGCAAATTCTCAAATTTTCAAGAAAATTTCAAACACTGATTTTTTTAGGGACCAGTTCAGTTCTGATGTGACTTTGAGGGACTTGTATGTGAGACACCCCCATAAATGATGCCATTTCAAAAACTGCACCCCTCACAGTATTCAAAACAGCATTTTGGAAGTTTGTTAACCCTTTAGGTGTTTCACAGGAATTAAAACAAAGTGTAGGTGAAATTTCAAAATTTCATTTTTTTAGCAGATTTGCAATTTTAATACATTTTTCTAAGGAACACAGTAGATTTTACTAGAGAAATGTGACTAAAAATTGATTCCCCCAATTCTTTTGTTTTCATAAATATCCTATATGTGGCCCTAGTGTGCACGTTGACCAAACCACAGGCTTCATAATAGAAGGAGCACCTACTTGATTTTGGAGCCTCCTTTTTATGAGATTATTTTTTAGGCACCATGTAGGTTTCTAGGCACCATAAGATGCTAAAATTTAGGAACCCCCCCCCACAAGTGACCCCATTTTGCAAACTACACCCCTCAGGGAATTCATCTAGGGGTATAATGTACATTTCAAACCCCCAGGGGTTTCACCAATTGTGGTACAACTGGGCTGTGCAAATGAAAAATTACATTTTTGTGTAGTTCTGGCTCAAAATTTTTCATTTTCATAAGGTATGAAGGAGAAAAAGCACCCCAAAATCTGTGCACCAATTTCTCCCGAGTATGGCAATGCCTCACATGTGACCAAAAAATACCATTTGGGTGCATGGCAGGACTCAGAAGGGAAGGAGTGATTTTTGTATTTTGCAGCTCAGATCCTGGTGGAATTTTGGTGGGTGCTATGTCGCATTAGCAAGACCCCCAAAGCACCAATACAGTGGAAGCCCCCCACAAGTGACCCCATTTTGCAAACTACACCCCTCAGGGAATTCATCTAGGGGTATAGTGTACATTTCAAACCCAAATAGAGGTATATAGCAGCGCTAATATTACAATGTAAAAAAATTTTTTATTTAATACACAGTTAAAAACATAAGTAAATGAAATGCAATAAATGAACCAATTGGTGCAAAACAATGACAACAATATATAGTGGGACTGGACCCAGTTATAGTCACCGAAAGTAGAAAAATGAACCTGCTCTGATCCAGAGAATTGGGGGGGGGGGAGTCCTTTACGGCCACTTGAATGGTATCCTGAAGCGAGAATTTGGTGGACTACGACCGATGGCAAGTGTGGAATTAGCCCAATCGGGAGTCCCGCTGAGATGGAGAAGTCAGGTGTCCAGACAAGAAATGTAGGCTTGAGACTCTCAGGAAAGTTGGTTTCCGATCAGATGTTCTTTAGCAGGTGAGATAGTCCTCGGTGCAAATTGAGGTTTTTTGGGGTGAGATGGGTCCAGGTGGGGGGTGTCACCAACGCGTTTCGCAGTTCTCCGACTGCTTTGTCAAGGTGTCTGTTTGGGTCCATGGGTGCCATTTTTATACCTGAGCACCCATGTGCTCATTTGCATACCACATTGGTTCATGTTACAAAAACACAATAAAAACAGTGAGTAGAGTCACTCGGAGACAAAGAACATTCAGTATCAATATGTATTATTCGTCTGATGGCTCTTTTAATTAAAATATAAGCCAGAAAACGTATTTATAAAACAAGCATATATGGAAGCACTTCCGGGTTAGAGGTCAGGTCATTAACATAATGATCGTCCGTTTTTTGTGCTGCACATTTTAATGGATCCATTATTGGGATCTACGGTGGTGATATAGCACTATTCAGAGGTCTAATTAGTAAATGGGGTGATCGCCCCGTTACTTACATTTAGGCTGCAGCATCAGAATATGCTTTGTATGGATCGTATTTCGTATATCCCGGAAGTGACGTTACGCCCGACTTTAGCCGGCGCGCACGTCACTTCCGGTTCTATTTTGTGTACAGCCGTTGTCTTAGAGACCTGGCTGCATATGGAGTGACGTTCTCCCGGGATTCGGCGTTAACGTCATATACGTATGGCTGGTTGTCATGGACGCCAGGCTGAGAGAGGATTGACGGTGCGCCTAGATACGGCGCTCAACGTCAGGTCCAGTCAGCCGGGTTATGACACTTCTTCCTGCCATTTGAAACGCAAATTGCGTTTCATTGTCACTCTGATTTCCGGATACGGTGTCACGTATTTGCGTTGTCATAGCGACACCTATACACATAATATCTAAGATATTGCACTTTAGAAAAGAACCGCAATGGTGGCCCATAAAAAATTATAGTTCACATATATATTTTAAGCAGTGTAAGCGTGGCAATCGGCATAGGAATATAGGGCACATATAAAGTCCTATTCATACAAACATATAGATGTCTATGAATACAATTTATTTTACATATAGTAATTATTTATTACATAGTTTGTTTCAGCAGAAGAGATTTGACCACAATATTAATAGAAATGTTAAGAAAAATTGTCAAGAGAAATTCTCGAGAAAAATTATTAAGAATAATTATACACAAAAAGGACATAAAGCATAGTGATGCAGATGTATACTTTGTATACATGTGTCAGCAGAGAGTTACATACATGTATATAAGGTGCATCAATGCTTTTAGTCTTTGAAGATTTGTACAGATTTTAGGATTATATGATGAATGGAAGAGGAAAGGGGAAGGAAGGAGATGGCTGATACTTAGAAAGTGGGTTTTTATTCAAAGGACAACATTAAGTTCAAGTGAATCATTTAAACCCTTCGGATGAAGGGAGTTGAATTTAAAGATCCAGTATATTTCTTGACTGCATAAGGTTCTAAATCTGTTACCACCTCTTTTACTGATCTCTATTTGCTCTATGCCCAATATACTGAGATCTTTAGGATCGCTTCTGTGTTGTTCAAAAAAATGGCGGGATACGCTGTGTAACAGATTTTTATTTATAATATTTCTGCGGTGTTCGAGAAATCTCACTCGCATGGGTCTGGTGGTCCTACCCACATACTTCAGACCGCATGTGCAGGTTAAAAGATACACTATGTAATCACTATTACAATTTATGAAGTTTTTGATTACATATGGATTCTTTTCCCCTTCAATATTGATGGATTTAATTTTATTTTGAATATGTCCACAGGTAATACATGTGTTCCGTCCACATTTGTAGCATCCATGAATTTTATTGGGTAGCCACATATTGGGGGTTCCTGATGTTATCATCGGGTCTTTAGGATTGTGTTTTAGCTCTTTTAGTTCGCTAGGTGCCAGCAAAGTTTTCAGGGTTTTATTTCTCTTAAAAATGAACGATGGTTTGGTGGGAAGTAAATCTCTTAATGTATGGTCTTGCTTGAGTATATCATAATTCTTCAGTACAATCTTTTTGATATCCTTATATTGGGAATTAAAAGTAGAAATAAAGGAAATATTTTTATCATTTTTTTGACTTGACTGTTTTTCCTTCCTTTTTTGAACCAGTAGTGTATTTCTATCATATTTTTTAACTTCTACTATTGCGTTATTGACCAGGTCATTGGGATAACCCCTGGAAATGAAGGATTTGGCCAGATCTGTCGCCTGAGACTCAAAAGAATTTAGATCTGAGCAATTGCGTCTCAGACGGAGCATTTGGCCCCTGGGAATATTTCTCTTCCAAGACGGATGATGTGCACTTTGATAGTGCAGATATGAATCCGTATTGACAGCTTTTTTATAGTTGGAGGTATGGATTTTATTACCTCTCGCTTCCAAGCTGATATCCAAAAAGTCCATTTTGCAAGGATGAAAAGAATGTGTAAACTTAAGGTTATATAAATTAGAATTAAGGTGTGTGACAAAAGTGAGTGCTGAAGATAGATCCCCATCCCAAATGATAAAAAGATCATCTATGTAACGGCCATAGAGGACCAGGTTCGCCTCCCAGCCGCCTCCCCACACTAGGAGGTCTTCTACCTCCCCCATGTAGAGGTTGGCATAGCTGGGCGCGAACCTGGTCCCCATGGCCGTTCCCATAGTTTGAAGGTAGTGAGTATTCAGAAATGAAAAATAATTGTGATGAAGTATAAAGGTGATAGAATCAATAATAAATTGAATGTGTTCCACACTGAGGTCCCCATCTTGGTAGAGTCTTTTTTCTACCGCTCTAATACCCAGTTGGTGAGGGATGTTGGAATAAAGACTTTGTACATCCAACGTTAGGAATGCATATGAGTCTTTCCACTCTATTTGATTGATTAGATTTAAAAAGTGGGTGGTATCTTTTATGTGAGACCTCAGTGTGGACACCCGTGGTTGTAAATAAGTGTCAACATAATGGGAAAGATTAGAAGTCAGGGACCCTACACCAGAAATAATAGGACGGCCAGGAGGTGAGGTGAGGGATTTGTGTATCTTGGGGAGGTGATAATAAACAGGAGTGATTGGATGGTCAGTTAGAAGGAAGCGGAATTCATCTTTGGTGATGATGTTCGCTTCACGTGCTTGGTCGAGTAATATTCCCAGGGACTTGATGAATCTAGGGGTGGGGTCTGAGGATAATTTCTCATATGTCCCCTCGTCTTCAAGTTGTCTCAGGGCTTCACAGATGTAGTCCTCACGGTTTTGAATAATTATCCCCCCCCCCTTGTCCGCCTGTTTTATTGTAATGGAACTATCTTTGATTAGTTTATTGAGAGTTGTTTTCTCATGTCTCGTAAGGTTATCTTTTATTGTTTTTCTTTTTGTATTCTGTGTAGAACAAATATTCTTAAAGTCTTCAAGAGTTAATCTGTAGAAACTTTCTATAAAAGTGCCTTTTGACTTTATTGGGAAAAAGTCAGATTTGTTTTTTATTGAACTTTTGTCTATATTAAACAGTTTTTGGGTCAGATTTTCTGGGGGATTGTTTTCGTCCAGAAGCATCATTAATGAAGAAAGTGCTTCATCATCTTCGCTATCCAGGAGGATGGGCATTGAGGGATCTTCTATTGTTTTTAGTTTTTTATTAGCAAAATATTTTTGCCTACAAAGAGTCCGTACAAATCTATTCAATTCTACGAATAGATTGAAAATATTTGCTGGGGTGGTGGGTGAAAATTTTTAAACCTTTATTGAGTAATCTTGTCTCTTCTGAGGTTAGGGGTCTGGAGGATAGGTTAAAAACAACTTTTGGTTCGTCTTCAAACATTTTGTTTTTTAATCTTTTTAGTTGAATTTTCTTGCCCCCCCTTCTCCCTCTACACTGGAAAACCTTCTCCTTTTGGGGGTCCCTTCTCTTAGATCTTTCTCCAGGTGATGGTTCCTTCTCTGGGGTAGGTCTAAAAAATCCTGGTCTCTTCTGGAGTCATTATAATTTTTTCTGGAGTTTGAATCTTTGGGTCTCGCTCCCTGTGATCTATAGGAGTTTTTTCTATATGGACGTTCCCTATTTTGATGGTCTCTGCTACGTTCAAAATTGGGGCTATCATAGACTCTAATGTTTTTAATTTTTTCAGATTGTTTCTGATATGGGGGATCTCTATTAGATGTTCTTTGTTTGTGTTTCTCCCTAAAAGCTCTGATGTTACCTGAGTTATAATCATCCAGGTCTCGCTGGAATTTTTTACATTTATTATCAATAATACTTTGTTCAAATTTGGTAATCTTATCTATTGTTAATAAATCTCTTTCTCTATACTCTGCTGTGTGATTAAAAGTTTCAAGTTTATTTTTCAAGGTTTCTATCTGTGCTTCAAAGGACTTTGTTTTCATTATTCTAAACTCAATCACCAATTCAAGAAGCATGAAAGAACATTTGTCCAATACGGTATCCCATTTTTCCTGAAAATTGCTATCACCATTAAAAATTGAGGGCTTAAATAGCCTTAAACCTCTTGGGATCATTTTTTTATCTAAATACTTCTGGAGGTTTGTTGCGTCCAGCCAATTTTTTGTCTCGGATTTTAACAAATCCTCCAGAAGGTTAAAGTCATCCTTGAGGTTATCCACATTTTTAACAATACATTCTGTGGGTTTCTCCCACTTAGAAAAATAATTTTGTCTCCGAGTAAGTCTGTCATTGTAATTGAGAAAACAACTCATGGTAGCTGCTCCTTATGACTAAAAAGCTGAAAAAATTGGAACCAACCGAAGTTAGTATGGAGCGCTTATCAGGAGTGGTTTTAATCAAGTAGCTGCTGCTAGAGGGAGTAGTCAGCTCCCTCTAGCAGCAGCTACTTGATTAAAACCACTCCTGATAAGCGCTCCATACTAACTTCGGTTGGTTCCAATTTTTTCTACATTTCAAACCCCCAGGGGTTTCACCAATTTTGATACAACTGGGCTGTGCAAATGAAAAATTACATTTTTTTTACACAAAAATGCAGTTCTGGCTCAAAATTTTTCACTTTCATAAGGTATGAAGGAGAAAAAGCACCCCAAAATCTGTGCCCCAATTTCTCCCGAGTACGGCAATGCTTCATGTGTGACCAAAAAATGGCAGGACTCAGAAGGGAAGGAGTGATATTTGGATTTTGCAGCACAGATTCTGGTGGAATTTTGGTGGGTGCTATGTCGCATTAGCAAGACCCCCAAAGCACCAATACAGTGGAACCCCCCCACAAGTGACCCCATTTTGCAAACTACACCCCTCAGGGAATTCATCTAGGGGTATAGTGTACATTTCAAACCCCCAGGGGTTTCACCAATTTTGATACAACTGGGCTGTGCAAATGAAAAATTACATTTTTTTACACAAAAATGCAGTTCTGGCTCAAGATTTTTCATTTTCATAAGGTATGAAGGAGAAAAAGCACCCCAAAATCTGTGCCCCAATTTCTCCCGAGTACGGCAATGCCTCGCATGTGACCAACAAATACCAGTTGGGTGCATGGCAGGACTCAGAAGGGAAGGAGTGATTTTTGGATTTTGCGGCTCAGATTCTGGTGGAATGAATGGTGGGTGCTATGTGGCATTCGCAAGACCCCTGAAGCACGGTGAAATGATGAACCTAATAATCCATAGATGTGTGGTATATTTTAAAACACTCCTTTATACATAGGCCGGGTTTGTCGGGGCAAGTGTCACACTGGAAAATAGTTTGCTTTCTTATTCCCTTTTTATAGCAAACTTTGCACCTTTTTTGTGTCCTGCCCTTTTTTCCAGTGGAGGGGATTTCATCAGGAAAATGCTGCCCTGGTACAATACGGGGGCCAGTACTAGAAGTACTGGGGCCCTCTGCCTGCTGGTTCCCAAATATTAGGCTCTTTATGACTTCCTCTTGAAAGTGCATAAATGTCCCCCTCTGGCTGGTAGAACGGAATAGCACGTAAGCGTTATACAGTGCCATCTGGATGATATACACGGCCAGCTTCTTGTACCAGATTTTTGTTTTCCGCAGGGCACTGTACGGCTTCAGTACCTGATCTGAAAGATCCACTCCGCCCATGTACTTATTGTAATCCAGGATACAATTAGGTTTTGAGGTGTGGGTACTGGTACCTCGTACAGGGACGGAGGTGGTACTGTCTCCGTGAATTGTTGTCAGTATAAGGACATCCCTCTTGTCCTTATATTTGACCAACAACATATTTTCGGTGGATTGTGCCCTGCTTTCACCCCTTCTCATTACTTGGGCAATGTGCGTTTTTGGGAGGCCTCTTTGATTCTTGCGCACAGTACCGCAAGCTGCTGTACCTCTTGAACCAAGGGCCTTAAACAGGGGGATGCTAGTGTAAAAGTTATCCACATAGAGGTGATAACCTTTATCCAGGAAGGGGTGCACTAAATCCCAGACAATTTTTCCACTAACACCTACGAGGGAGGAGGGGCATTCTGGCGGTTCAATTCTTGAATCCTTCCCTTCATATACCCTAAACCTGTGAGTGTACCCTGAGGTGCTTTCACACAGCTTATACATTTTTATGCCATACCTTGCCCTCTTACTGGGAAGGTACTGGCGGAATTTAACCCTTCCTTTAAAATGTATAAGGGACTCGTCTATGCAAATTAATTTATCTGGGATGTACATCTCTGGAAATTTGGCACTGAAATGATCAATGACCGGCCTGACTTTGAATAGCCGGTCAAAGGTGGGATCATCTCTGGGTGGGCACTGTGCATTATCGTTGTAATGCAAAAATTTAAGGATTAACTCAAAACGAGTCCGGGTCATGGCCATACGGTAAAGTGGGGTGCTGTATAGAACATCTGTACTCCAATATTGCCTAATTTCTGGCTTTTTTACTATGCCCATATGAAACACCAGACCCCAAAACGTCATCATCTCTACTGCATCTACAGGGGTCCACCTAGCAAATGATGACGTGGGGTTTTGAGCAATAAACTGCTGGGCATATAAATTAGTTTGGTCCACCATTAAATTTATAAAATCATCAGAGAAAAATAATTTGAAAGTCAATTTCTCTGAGACCTGTGGAATCAAATTGGATTCCTGGGATGGCCAAAAACTCAGGAACCTGGGGCTCAAAATTGTCTGGTGGTGGGGTCCATATGAGATCAATTATTGGGGGGGGTCTCAGCTGCTCTACGGGGGCGTCTTTGAGGGGGTCCCTCATCACTAGAGGAGGAAGAGGAGCTTAAGATGAATCCTTCAAATTCCCCGCTTGCCTCACTGGCTGTGTCAGAGTCAGAGGCAAGCATGGCATATGCCTCCTCCGCTGAATACATTCTTCTGGATGACTGGGATGACATTTGGGATGCCATTTTTATTTTTGTGTTTCTGGTAGTGAAATGTTTCAACACGTGTATAGTGTAGGGGGGGTACAAACTTTATTTCAACCCGGGGGGGTATGTGGTATGTAGTGTGTAGTGTGTATGTAGTGCAAAAAAAAAAAAAAAAAAAAAAGGTCCTGCGCCAAAAATTGAGCACAGATGTTGGTCAGTAACGTCCGTCACTGAACAGCGCTCAAAGGCAACAGGAATTTGATCAAAAAAAAAAAAAATAGATCAACCCTGTGCCGAAAAAGCTGATCAGTGATGTACGTCACTGATCAGCGCACAGTGGCCACAGGACACCCACAAAATCACAGTGTGTGTAAAAAAAAAAAAATTAAAAAAAGACCCCACAGCACCCTCAAAAAAAAAAAAAAGGTGATCAGTGATGCGACACTGATTACCAGTGAGGGGCAGCAGGTGCACAGCCTTTGGTGCAACTGACAGTGCAACTGGCAGCAACTGACAGGTATATATAAAAAAAAAAACCTGCACCCCCAAAAAGTTGCTGATCAGCACAGATATACTGATCAGCACAAAAGGGGGGGTAGCAGACACAAAATATAGCACTCTCTATCACTCTGTCACTATCTCTCTCTATCTCTCTATCTCTCACTATCTATCACTCTATGACACTGCAGCAGCAGCACTGACAGTTATATATATTAAAAAAAAAAACTGCACCCCCAAAAAGTTGCTGTTCAGCACAGATATACTGATCAGCACAAAAGGGGGGGTAGCAGACACAAAATATAGCACTCTCTATCACTCTCTGTCACTATCTCTCTCTATCTCTCTATCTCTCACTATCTATCACTCTATGACACTGCAGCAGCAGCACTGCACCCCCAAAAAGTTGCTGATCAGTTAATTTATACTGATCAGCACAAAAGGGGGGGCAGCAGTCAGTTGCACACGCAGCACAGCTGTATATATATATAAAAAAAAACCAGCACCCCCAAAAAGTTGCTGATCAGCACAGATATACTGATCAGCACAACAGGGGGGGGGGGGCAGCAGACACAAAATATAGCTCTCTCTATCTCTCCCTATCTCTCTATCTATAACTCTATCACACTGCAGCAGCAGCAGCACAACACAGGAAGTCAGATCCAGGAAGCATCCAGCACGCTACAAGCAGTGATCAGGTAAGTATTTGCAAGGATCAGGTCAGTATATCACGGCAGATAGGCACGGTGACCGCACTGCACGCAATTCCAGACCGGAATGGCGTCTGCAGTGCAGTCACCGTTAGTTTAAATCACCCTCCATGGCTGTGATCGGTCCGACGAACCAATCACGGCCTTTGGGGGCGGGTGGGGTGACACCAGTGTCACCCTTACACCCCGTGGTGATTGGTGCTGTACTTTACAGCACCAATCACCACCGATCCCTGTGTCACCGGCGAACGTTATTCGCCGGTACACAGAAAACGCTGTAATTGGCTGTTCACATTTGAACAGCCAATCACAGCGATCGCCGACGGGGGGGAGGCATCGCCACCCCCCTTGGGCATGCAGGGACATGTCTGCTGTCAGGGACAGCAGACATGTTTAAACTGTCACCGCGTCTATAGACGCGGTGACAGTTTAACCCCTTCCCGACATTTGACGTATATATACGTCATGGCCGGGAAGTACTTCCCGACACATGACGTATATATACGTCATGACTTCTAACTGTCACTGCGTCTAGAGACGCAGTGACAGAGGGACGATGTCTGCTGTCCCTGACAGCAGACATGTCCCTGCATGCCCAGGGGGGGCTGCGATGCCGCCCCCCCGTCGGCGATCGCTGTGATTGGCTGTTAAGTGTGAACAGCCAATTACAGCGTTTTCTGTGTCACCGGCGAATAACGTTCGCCGGTGACACGGGATTGGAGGTGATTGGTGCTGTAAAGTACAGCACCAATCACCGCGGGGTGTAAGGGTGACACTGGTGTCACCCCACCTCACCCCGCCCGCCCCCAAAGGCCATGATTGGTCCGTCGGACCGACGGACCAATCACAGCCATGGAGGGGGGTTTAAACTAACGGTGACTGCACTGCAGACGCCATTCCGGTCTGGAATAGCGTGCAGTGCGGTCACCGTGCCCAGCTGTCGCCATTTACTGACCAGAACCTTGCTAAATACTTACCTGATCACTGCCTGGATCTTGCTTCTTCTTGTGACATCCTGTGCTGTGTTGTGCTGTGTTGTGCTGCTGCGAGTTATTAGATAGAGAGATAGAGAGAGAGAGATAGAGAGAGATAGAGAGGCCTAGTGACAGAGAGTGCTATATTTTGTGCTGCTGCAGTGTAATAGTTATAGATAGAGAGAGATAGAGAGAGATAGAGAGAGATAGAGAGAGATAGAGAGAGATAGAGAGAGATAGAGAGAGATAGAGAGAGATAGAGAGAGATAGAGAGAGATAGAGAGAGATAGAGAGAGATAGATAGTGACAGATTGTGCTATATATTTTTTATATAACTGACTGCTGCCCCCCCTTTTGTGCTGATCAGTATAAATTAACTGATCAGCAACTTTTTGGGGGCGCAGGGTATTTTTTATATATATATATATACCTGTCAGTGCTGCTGCTGCAGTGTCATAGAGTGATAGATAGTGAGAGATAGAGAGATAGAGAGAGATAGTGACAGAGAGTGATAGAGAGTGCTATATTTTGTGTCTGCTGCCCCCCTTTTGTGCACCCCCAGCAACTTTTTGGGGGTGCAGGGGTTATTTTTCATATATATAACTGTCAGTGCTGCTGCTGCTGCAGTGTCATAGAGTGATAGATAGTGAGAGATAGAGAGATAGAGAGAGATAGTGATAGAGAGTGCTAAATTTTGTGTCTGCTGCCCCCGCCTTTTGTGCTGATCACTATATCTGAGGTGATCAGCAACTTTTTGGGGGTGCAGAGGTTTTTTTTTTATATATATACCTGCCAGTTGCACTGTCAGTTGCACCAAAGGTTGTGCACCTGCTGCCCCTCACTGGTAATCAGTGTCGCATCACTGATCACCTTTTTTTTTTTGTGTGTGCTGTGGGGTTTATTTTTAATTTTTTTTTTACACACACTGTGATTTTGTGGGTGTCCTGTGGCCACTGTGCGCTGATCAGTGACGTACATCACTGATCATCTTTTTCGGCACAGGGTTGATCTATATTTTTTTTTTTTGATCAAATTCCTGTTGCCTTCGAGCGCTGTTCAGTGACGGACGTTACTGACCAACATCTGTGCTCAATTTTTGGCGCAGGACCTTTTTTTTTTTTTTTTTTAACCCCTTCAATTTTTTTTTTTTTTTTTAACCCCTTCAATTTTTTTTTTTTTGTATAAAGTATTTTTTTTTTCTGCACTACATACACACTACACACTACATACCCCCCGGGTTGAAATAAAGTTTGTACCCCCCCCTACACTATACACGTGTTGAAACATTTCACTACCAGTAACACAAAAATAAAAATGGCATCCCAAATGTCATCCCAAATGTCATCCCAGTCACCCAGAAGAATGTATTCAGCGGAGGAGGCATATGCCATGCTTGCCTCTGACTCTGACACAGCCAGTGATGCAAGCGGGGAATTTGAAGGATTCGTCTTAAGCTCCTCTTCCTCCTCTGGTGATGAGGGACCCCCTCAAAGACGCCCCCGTAGAGCAGCTGAGACCCACCCCCCAATAATTGATCTCGTATGGACCCCACCACCAGACAATTTTGAGCCCCAGGTTCCTGAGTTTTTGGCCATGCCAGGAATCCAATTTGATTCCACAGGTCTCAGAGAAATTGACTTTTTCAAATTATTTTTCTCTGATGATTTTATAAATTTAATGGTGGACCAAACTAATTTATATGCCCAGCAGTTTATTGCTCAAAACCCCACGTCATCATTTGCTAGGTGGACCCCTGTAGATGCAGTAGAGATGATGACGTTTTGGGGTCTGGTGTTTCATATGGGCATAGTAAAAAAGCCAGAAATTAGGCAATATTGGAGTACAGATGTTCTGTACAGCACCCCATTTTACCGTATGGCCATGCCCCGGGCTCGATTTGAGACAATCCTTAAATTTTTGCATTACAACGATAATGCACAGTGCCCACCCAGAGATGATCCCACCTTTGACCGGCTATTCAAAGTCAGGCCGGTCATTGATCATTTCAGTGCCAAATTTGAAGAGATGTACATCCCAGATAAATTCATTTGCATAGACGAGTCCCTTATACATTTTAAAGGAAGGGTTAAATTCCGCCAGTACCTTCCCAGTAAGAGGGCAAGGTATGGCATAAAAATGTATAAGCTGTGTGAAAGCACCTCAGGGTACACCCACAGGTTTAGGGTATATGAAGGGAAGGATTCAAGAATTGAACCGCCAGAATGCCCCCCCTCCCTCGTAGGTGTTAGTGGAAAAATTGTCTGGGATTTAGTGCACCCCTTCCTGGATAAAGGTTATCACCTCTATGTGGATAACTTTTACACCAGCATCCCCCTGTTTAAGGCCCTTGGTTCAAGAGGTACAGCAGCTTGCGGTACTGTGCGCAAGAACCAAAGAGGCCTCCCAAAAATGCACATTGCCCAAGTATTGAGAAGGGGTGAAAGCAGGGGAATATGCACCGAAAATATGTTGTTGGTCAAATATAAGGACAAGAGGAATGTCCTTATACTGACAACAATTCACGGAGACAGTACCACCTCCGTCCCTGTACGAGGTACCAGTACCCACACCTCAAAACCTAATTGTATCCTGGATTACAATAGGTACATGGGCGGAGTGGATCTTTCAGATCAGGTACTGAAGCCGTACAGTGCCCTGCGGAAAACAAAAATCTGGTACAAGAAGCTGGCCGTGTATATCATCCAGATGGCACTGTATAACGCTTACGTGCTATTCCGTTCTACCGGCCAGAGGGGGACATTTATGCACTTTCAAGAGGAAGTCATAAAGGGCCTAGTATTTGGGAACCAGCAGGCAGAGGGCCCCAGTACTTCTAGTACTGGCCCCCGTATTGTACCAGGGCAGCATTTTCCGAACGAAATCCCCTCCACTGCAAGAAAGGGCAGGACACAAAAAAGGTGCAAAGTTTGCTATAAAAAAGGGAATAAGAAAGGAAACTATTTTCCACTGTGAAACTTGCCCCGACAAAACCGGCCTATGTATAAAGGAGTGTTTTAAAATATACCACACATCTATGGATTATTAGGTTCATCATTTCACCGTGCTTCGGGGGTCTTGCTAATGCCACATAGCACCCACCAACATTCCACCAGAATCTGAGCTGCAAAATCCAAAAATCACTCCTTCCCTTCTGAGTCCTGCCATGCACCCAACTGGTATTTTTTGGTCACATATGAGGCATTGCCATACTCGGGAGAAATTGGGGCACAGATTTTGGGGTGCTTTGTCTCCTTCATTCCTTGTGAAAATGAAAAATTGGTGAAACCCCTGGAGGTTTGAAATGTACACTATACCCCTAGATGAATTCCCTGAGGGGTGTAGTTTGCAAAATGGGGTCACTTGTGGGGTGGTTCCACTGTATTGGTGCTTTGGGGGTCTTGCTAATGCGACATAGCACCCACCAACATTCCACCAGATTTTGTGCTGCAAAATCCAAATATCACTCCTTCCCTTCTGAGTCCTGCCACTTTTTGGTCACACATGAGGCATTGCCGTACTCGGGAGAAATTGGGGCACAGATTTTGGGGTGCTTTTTCTCCTTCATACCTTCTGAAAATGAAAAATTTTGAGCCAGAACTGCATTTTTGTGTAAAAAAATGTAATTTTTCATTTTCTTTGCCCAGTTGTATCAAAATTGGTGAAACCCCTGGGGGTTTGAAATGTACACTATACCCCTAGATGAATTCCCTGAGGGGTGTAGTTTGCAAAATGGGGTCACTTGTGGGGGGGTTCCACTGTATTGGTGCTTTGGGGGTCTTGCTAATGCGACATAGCACCCACCAACATTCCACCACCAAAAATCACTCCTTCCCTTCTGAGTCCTGCCATGCACCCAACTGGTATTTTTTGGTCACATATGAGGCATTGCCATACTCGGGAGAAATTGGGGCACAGATTTTGGGGTGCTTTTTCTCCTTCATACCTTATGAAAATGAAAAATTTTGAGCCAGAACTGCATTTTTGTGTAAAAAAATGTAATTTTTCATTTTCACTGCCCAGTTGTATCAAAATTGGTGAAACCCCTGGGGGTTTGAAATGTACACTATACCCCTAGATGAATTCCCTGAGGGGTGTAGTTTGCAAAATGGGGTCACTTGTGGGGGGGTTCCACTGTATTGGTGCTTGGGGGGTCTTGCTAATGCAACATAGCACCCACCAACATTCCACCAGAATCTGAGCTGCAAAATCCAAAAATCACTCCTTCCCTTCTGAGTCCTGCCATGCACCCAAATGGTATTTTTTGGTCACATGTGAGGCCTTGCCGTACTCGGGAGAAATTGGGGCACAGATTTTGGGGTGCTTTTTCTCCTTCATACCTTCTGAAAATGAAAGATTTTGAGCCAGAACTGCATTTTTGTGTAAAAAATTTAATTTTTTATTTTCACTGCCCAGTTGTACCACAATTGGTGAAACCCCTGGGGGTTTGAAATGTACACTATACCCCTAGATGAATTCCCTGAGGGGTGTAGTTTGCAAAATGGGGTCACTTGTGGGGGGGTTCCTAAATTTTAGCATCTTATGGTGCCTAGAAACCTACATGGTGCCTAAAAAATAATCTCATAAAAAGGAGGCTCCAAAATCAAGTAGGTGCTCCTTCTATTATGAAGCCTGTGGTTTGGTCAACGTGCACACTAGGGCCACATATAGGATATTTATGAAAACAAAAGAATTGGGGGAATCAATTTTTAGTCACATTTCTCTAGTAAAATGTACTGTGTTCCTTAGAAAAATGTATTAAAATTGCAAATCTGCAAAAAAAATGAAATTTCACCTACACTTTGTTTTAATTCCTGTGAAACACCTAAAGGGTTAACAAACTTCCAAAATGCTGTTTTGAATACTGTGAGGGGTGCAGTTTTTGAAATGGTATCATTTATGGGGGTGTCTCACATACAAGTCCCTCAAAGTCACATCAGAACTGAACTGGTCCCTAAAAAAATCAGTGTTTGAAATTTTCTTGAAAATTTGAGAATTTGCTATTCATATTGTAAGCCTCCTAGTGTCCAAAAAAATTAAAAGGAAGTTGAAATAATGATGGAAACATAAAGTAGACATATGGTCTATGTTAGTTATTAACTATTTTGAGTGGTATGATTATTTGTCTCACAAGCAGAAAATTTAACATTTTGCAAATTGCAAAATTTTCCATTTTTTCACGACATTTTGGTATTTTTCACAAAAAAACACAGACTGTATCGACCCAAATTTACCACTAATTTGAAGTACAATGTGTCACGAAAAAACAATCTCAAAATCACTGGGATAAGTAAAAGCAAAAAAAAGTTATCCCCACTTAAGTGATACATGTCAGATTTGAAAAAAAGGGCTCTGTCAGGAACGCAAAAACTGGCTCTGTCAGGAAGGGGTTAAAGCCATGACGTACATTTATGCCATGCGTCGGGAAGTAATTCCTGGCCATGACGTAAATGTACGTCAAATGTCGGGAAGGGGTTAATACTTATATGTTAGTTGGGCGCCCACTATAGTTACTACGCTCATACCCCCACTAACCATGTCGGTATGGAGTTGATTTTTTTTATAGTGTGGCGAGCCACCGTGCCCGAAGCGTGGCGAGTGGATGTAGAAAACTAAGCAAATGGCTTAGTGGGCTCCCAACTAACATATACAGTAAATACCTGTTGGTTTTTTGTGTTCTGCACCAAAGACTGGGCAGCCGTAAGTACTATATTCTAACTGGAAACCTAGGCATTTATTATTGACTTGACTTGCCTGATAGAAATGCCAAGTTGTAGCAAACACATTAAGTAGACGCACTATGGGAGACTTGTGTGAAATAATGTATGGATATTGAAGGAATAATTTTTAAAACTTTTTCTTGTGACTAGAATAGACCTTTTTTATAAAAATAAATTTGACTATACTTCAAATCAGATCTTTTACCGTCAGGTAACTGAAATTTATTTTTAATCTCATAATCCTATATTATTTCTAAAGGTGCCCATACACTATACAATTTGGACTAGATTGCATTGCATCAGTTTTGCAATGAGATTTAATCTAGTGCAAAAAGTATGTGCAGCACATACTTTTTGAGCTGTGTGATGGGAGCGTGCATCTCATTGCACCCAGCAATTGAACCGTGTACGGGCACCTTTAAAAGGCAATTTTTTGTGACGCTCCCTTCATACTTAACAAGATTCTCCTCTTCTGATGTCAAATGAGAGACTCCTTCTCTGTCAAATTTAATAGTGCCAGAATTTTGACATATTAGTGTAAATGCATGCTTGCCAATTTGTAATCTCTGTTGTGTAGAGAGTAAATATATATTGCTTTTACAGTATATCTGTACACTTGATTACTTCTAAAACATAATGGGTATATGTAGTTGAAGCTGCAAAAAACACAAATGTGTGCGAGTGCATATCCTAGATGCCCTTACAAGCAGGAACCAAACAAAGTAACTTTCTATCTGTGCTAGTCTATTGATTTATACAGGACTGATATGGAAGTATCAAACTACACAATATTACAGCTAAAATAACAAGTTTTAATAAACCAGTTTTTGCATAGATTTAAAAAAAAATGTTAATTCACTTTCATATTTAGGGCAGTACAGATGGTGCAATGGTTAGCATGTCATGGGTTCAATACCCACCATGGCCCTAACTCTGCGGAGTTTGTATATTCTCCCCGTACTTGCGTGGGTTTCCTCCCACATTCCAAAAATATACTGGTAGGTTAATTGGCTCCCAAAAAATTAATGTGGTACAGAATATAGATTGTAAGCTCCACTGGGGGAGGGACTGATGTGAATGGTCAAATTTTATCTTTAAACCGCTGCAGAATCTGTGTGCGCTATATAAGAAACTTCTAATAAATAAATAAATAGATAAAAATGCATACTTTGTACAATAAGCAAGCTTGGAGAAAGGTGTATCATCCACATTTTTTTTATAAATTGCTCCCGGTGAATATGTATCAGTGTTATTGGAAGCTTCTTATTTCAACAGGAAAAAACGATTGAGTGCCTATAGGAATCTCTGTGTCAGCAGCTGTCTGGTGGGACTACTAAATCCCACCAAAATAGGGATTGAGTAGTCACACCAATATTTCAATATATTGATTTGGTGGTTTATAAATTTGGATGATTCACCTTTCTTCAAATAGGCTTATAATGCATTTGTATATGAAAGTGAATTCACTCAAACCCTTGTGCACTGCTCATGGGGCAGATGTAACATGTGCAGAGAGAATTAGATTTGGGTGGGGTTTTACTTCAAAGTGAGATCTATATTGCAGTGTAAAATCAAAATAAAGCGGTCAGTAATTTCCATGCACAGAAACAAAATAACTCACCCAAATCTAATTTTCTATGCACATCTTACATATGTCCCCTGCAGTGCACATGGTTTTGTCCATCGAAGAAGGATTTTGTCAGTGAACCAAAATAACCCCCATTGTGTGGTTTGATCCTTCCATATCAGTCCTCTTTAAATCCATATACTAGCACAGATTAATGTTAATTTAAAAAATTGTTAACTTTTTTTTTTTGTAAAAGGTGATTTTGCTACATTACCTTTTCAGCCAAAATACCTCATGTGCCATTTAATTCATCTCTTCTCTGGTTATCCATAAAATCTTTCCAGCCTTTGCAGAAGGAAAATCTCGGTTGTGGCATGAATATAGCACCTTCACTAATGCAAGGGAGAGCGTTTACAGCACATAGTAAATTAGACCGAATAAATATTTCTGTAACCATGAACTGAGAGAGTGAAAATAAAATTACAGTTTGAGATTATATAGAAAACCGCTTGTTAAGAATACTATTTTGTCACAGTTGAAGGGAAAACCATTCATATTTACAGGTTTAGGCTCATGAATAAAAATACTGTGCAGTGTCCAAAATTGCACAATAAAACAATTTCTGGTCTACATATTGTTTAATAGAAGTTGAAATGGGCTTGCTGTGTTTTAAATTGGGTGTCTAGACAGCAGAGTTGTATTGACATGCTGCTATGGAGGCCAGCTTGTTCTCTGAGCATATAGCTGAAATGTTTCAGGTGGGATTGCATGACTTTTAAAACATTATTAAGTGCAGGTTGCTACTGAAATCGGCCGGGATACTGACAATGCCAGATTACAAGAGGCTTTTTAATTTACAGTGCATATAAAAATGTCTAGCCAAATCCTCGTGTTTTGATTTTTCAACATTGTACATCAGATGCTACATGTTCTGTTTCTTACTTGGAACACAAATCAGCACTCTGTATTTTGCCAACAACTACATTTTGGTAAAAAAGATGTGGTTAGAGGCAGAATTTGATGTGTCCCATATTAATTCTGAATGCTGAGTAACTGCTTTTTCAAATCAGTCATCTGAAACACAGCTGCATTAGTAAAGAAAGCTGGAAAGGGTGCCACGATTGGCGTGAGCAGTAAGTAGTTGGTTTCTGGCTGTGCCTTTTATAGCGGGAGGTAAAATGTTACCTTGTGCCCAGCTTCAGTCAAGCAGAAAGCTATAAAAACCAAGGCCACTGGAAATGTGCAGCTTTCTAAATAGATGCTTTTTTAGAATCTTATGTTAGAAGTCACAAGTTTTTTCATGTCGTAGTTGCATTAAATGGTCAATTATAAGCCTTTTGAGTTAGGCAACCATTTTTATTGTCATCGGATTTCTGGACATTTTATACAGATACAGTAACTTCAAAATAGCCTGTGACTTTACACTACAGTGAAGACCTATATTAGCTTATTTCCAGTCTTATTTTTGGCATTGAGAGGAACATTTATGTACAGTATCTGGTTTTATGAAGCCTAAACTACATTGAGCAGCTGTAAAGCTCTGGTTGCATAAAGACACACTGGGGTTTTTTAGGTGAGTCTTTACGGCGGTCTGAATTTGCTTAAAAGTAATCACACCTCCATAGGGTTGCAAGCAATTTTAAGTGAATTCGGGCCAGCGAATCATGCGAGAGCTGCTTAATTAGAGTGCCGTTTTCAGTGTTTAAACTGCACCTGAACTGCACCTCGCACCCTTCGGTGCTAATAGGATCGACCCCCATTGTCTCTTTCTGGGAAAACCAACAGTATGTGAAGTAACTATAGTTGCTTACTTTCAGATTCCCTGTCTGGTGACTGCACATGAAATTCCACCCACAGAGCACAGTGTTACTAAAGAGGTGGTGTTGCCAGAAGAGAGGAAGGCAGCCAGACCAGCCCATCTGCCCATTGGCCTTTTTGGCAGGTGACCCTTTGAGTGCCAACATCTCTCAGATGTGTAATATATCCACTAAAAATACCAGTGTTGCTCACATTTATTATATAATTCAAATACATAATATTGCGTAAAAATAAATAAATATATATATATATAATTTTAATACCTACCGGTAAATCCTTTTTCACAAAGTTCGTATGGTGTATACTTGGTTCTCATTACATTGGGGAAGAACAGATCCTCCGCAGGAGACAGGTACATAGAACTCTTTTGGTGGGTGTACTGGCTCCTCCCCTCTACTTCCTCCTTCACATCCTTTGTTAAGTAAAAACTGTGACCGAGGAGAATGAACGTATGTGAGGTAAGGATATAAGTATATGTGAGATTCGTACCAGAACACTCTTAACCGTTTTATTTACCAGTTATAAATGTTTAACAACTTGTAGAACACTACAAGCAAATATCACCTAAGTGATAACATGGGCAACAAGCCAAAATACTTCACACCTTGAAGTCAGGCTTTCGTGCCCAACACTCCACAGAGACAGCGCTGACTAAAGTTGTGAATGATCTTGTCACTGCTAAGTTTAAAGGTCACTATTCACTACTAATTCTTCTTGATCTCTCCGCTGCTTTTGACACTGTTGACCACACACTTCTCATACAAACACTACAATCCCTAGGTCTTAAAGACCCGGCCCTCTCTTGGTTCCTATCCTACCTATCTAACTGCTCCTTTAGTGTTTGTTTCTCTGATTCTACCTTCTCTTCGCTACCGCTTTCAGTTGGAGTACCTCAGGGTTCAGTTTTAGATCCTCTGCTTTTCTCAATCTATACCTCATCTCTTGGCAAACTAATCAGCTCTTTTGGATTTCAGTGTCATCTGTATTGAGCCGTGTCTCTGAATGCCTTTCTGCTGTGTCATCCTGGATGTCCTCTCGCCACCTCAAACTTAATATCTCAAAAACAGAATTAATTATATTTCCGCCAATAAATAGTAGTTACCAACCTGATCTCTCTATTGCTATTGAGAAGATGACAATCACTCCTCCCGCTCAAGCTCGCTGCCTAGGTGTTATCCTTGATTCTGAGCTTTCCTTTGTACCCCACATTCAATCGGTCTCAAAATCATGCCACATGCACCTTCATATTTAAAATTCACCCTTACCTGTCACAAGACACTGCAAAAACTTTAATCCATGCTCTCATCATCTTACGCATTGATTATTGCAATGGTCTCCTTTTTGGCCTTCCCCCCAATACAGACTCTCACCACTACAGTCCATGAATGTAGCTGCGAGGCTAATCTTACTAGCCAGACATTCATCGTCTGCAAAGCTACTCTGTCAGTCACTTCATTGGTTACCTGTATTCTACCGTACTCAATACAAAATTATTTTACTTATGAGGGGGGCGTGGCTTGGCTACGAGCAGGACGAGACGTGCCTGGCCTGAGCCCCCGCACGAGCACCCAAAAAAACGCTATAACCCACGGCCCAAAGTAAACCTAAGTACCCAAGAGAGGTACCTGCCACCTACCCGGCACATCGGAAACCTCCGGCAGCGATCGCGGAGCCGGGGAGCTCTTTTAAGAGCTCCTGCAGGTTGCGGCCTGTTGGAGATCCGGAGCCGGGACCTCGATTTCGGCGCGGGAGACGCTGGCGCCCGGAGCCCTCTAATCGCAGGGGCTCCCGGAGAAGACGGATCACCAGAGAGGGGCACCGCGCCCCTGAGGCTATCACCCGGGACCCGTGCAGCTTTACAACTGCAAAAGCATCACACGCGCCGCTGACCGGGCAGCGACAGCACCCGCAGCCATCTCCCGGAAACGGAGGCAGAGGCCACAGAAGAGGGGGAGAGAGACGAGACGCCTGACAGCGCGCCACACCGGAGGCGCCCTCTGATAGTCAGCCCCCGGGCATAACCACAAGGCTCCTGCCTGAAGCTGCGGCTCTCCCCGACGATCACCCCAGCAACAGTGAGTAACAGTGGGCAACCCACTCCAGGGCCCCCCAAACGCCGGGAATCACTAATAATATAAGCAGCAGCAGCTGTAGGCAGTAACTGGGACACTGGCAGCACACTGCAGGCCCCAGAGCCCCCAACACAGCTCCAAGCTAACAATAAAGGCACCCCCCATAGTAAAGAGTGCCCAACACTGACACAGGTGGAGCCCTACAGCGTTGCACGAAGAACAGGCTTATAGCCCACACAGTCATAGGACCCAGAAACCTTACAGGGACATACTGGAAGCCAGTTGGGATCAACCTGGTATATAATAAAAGTACAACAAACGGAAGCAGACCAAACCAGATACAGCCCAGGCACTGGCCAAACATAAACGGCCCCTTCAGTCCCACAGTCTTTGAAATAAGTACCCCTATGAATGCACAACTTGCTCTTGGGTGACCCACACGTCCGGCCTTGAAATGATCTAAGCCAACCACGCGGAGGGGACCAAGGGCCTAACCACCGATATACCATGACCTAACACAAGGCGACGGTATACCCCGACCCATGTAGCTCTCACCCACATGTCTAACCGACGTCGCAATAAAGGATCGGCTCAGACCTCTGCAAAGCCATCTCAAACAGAAGCCTTCTGCACACTCTTTGGTACCTCCACCACAGACCCGAACACTCCCACTCCACCCCCTCCCAACCCGACTGACGCCATGGAAGGTACGGGGCTTCGGGTTCCTCCAAATCAAAAACCACACCTACCACAGAAAAGGTGGACCTCGCATCCATTTTATCTAAATTAAATGCAATCCCGACCAGACAGGAAATGCAACAAGACCTGCTCTCCACGGAAAAAAGGCTGCAAGACTCAATGCAGACCCATATTGCCGCTCTTAAAACTGACATCACGCACATTGCGAACCGAGTGGAACAGCTAGAAGAACAGAACGAAGAAGTGGATTCGAGGCTTTCCGACCTCCATGACCTAGTTGCACGCCAATCCAAATCCCTGATCGAGATGAGCCGCAAGCTAGATGATATCGATAACAGGGGAAGGAGGAATAATTTAAGAATAAGGGGCCTACCAGAAGACGTTCTACCCCCCAACCTAGAACATGCTCTGACTAAAATATTCAATCAACTAACAGACTCTGACCCAGAATACCAGGTCATGTTTGACAGAGCACACCGCGCTCTGCGCCCCAGAGGTGCGCCCACAGAACAACCAAGAGCTATAATTTGCCGGCTCCATTATTTCCAGGTCAAGGAAGAGATCCTTAAAGCGGCAAGACGTACCCAAGAGATAGACTTCAACGGCCAGAAAATACAAATCTTTCAAGACCTATCATGGTCCACGTTGCAGCAGCGGCGCCTACTTCGGCCGGTCACAGAGACATTGAAGAAGCATGACATCAGGTTCCGATGGGGCTTTCCTATAAGCATACAGGTAAACCACAAAGGCACATCGGCAGTGCTCCAAGATCCAGCGGGAATGGCTGACTTTTGTGCTTCATTAGGAATCCCTGCCCCGCTTCTACCCAACTGGCTGGATCCAGCGGCTCTTGTGCCCCCCCTTAAACCCCGCGGAGATCGGTGGCAAAAGGTCCCGAAAAAACAAAAGAAGAAAACTGTTCGTCCACCAACCGATGCAGATGGGTCAAGAGAGACCGAAATACCCCACAATCAACAGAGAGATACCGATCCAACAATCGCTGACACGTGAATATAGACTATGTTTCCTCACTTGTATGTATAGTACTATAATGTCATTTGAAAACTATAACCCATAGTTAAGGCGAAGCCCAAACACGGGACTCAAGACTTGTAACTAAGACCCCTGTATGGTACTGCGCTCACCTTCTTGGATAAACTGCTCTGGCTTGCCAGTGACAGGTATCCCGTGAGGTGTGAAGGTTTTAGTTTAGACCTGCGTGTTGATGGCTAATGGACATATGCAAGGAGACAGATGTAGGTGAAACCTTGTTTATTTGTATAGTAAAAGAGGAGGGAGAGGGGCTGTGGAGGTGAGGGCAGTGGGCCTGGATGGGCTCCACAGAATGCTCACTGCCGAATGGCTTCCACTCCGTGAGTGGTGTCCGCTGTCCGGCAGATGCAGATGGGGAAGGGTGGGCGGGGGGAAGGGGTATCAATGTCCGGGAGTGGCTCAGCACAAGGGGGCACAATGGACAGTCCGTGACCTGCTGTATAATGGTATGGTGGATGTCATAGGAGGCTGGCGTCCCAATACGCTCCAATGGTGCAAGCACACATACCTGTCGGTGATGTTCTCGGAAAAGGTCCCTCGATGCGAGCTTTCACTGTCCCTGGCGTCCTGCAGCGTAGCAGGTACGCCGATCGTTTATCCACACGGCTCCACAGTGTGCGCGTGCTTCCGGGTCGGGTAAGATGACGTCTTCCGGCCGGCGCTTCACTGGAGCGGTGTGCGCTCAACTCACCAAGGAGGAGGCTGCTGCTGTCTGACGTGTTGTGGGCGTGTAACGTGTTACGTGTCCAACGCGTTTCAGCCGAAGTCCGGCCTTCTTCAAGGATGTCCTGTCTGTTGCTGGGCTGGATTAAGTAGGCTGGATGCACCCGCCCAGCATGTTCTGATAGGTGGCGGCGTCAGTCAATCACAATGTATCTGTGATGTACGCTAGTCTGCATCGGGATTGCGGAGATGTGTCTGAATACTGTCCTGCACTCTAACGCCATGATGGTGCTGCAGCCTATTAAATACTAGTGTAGATGCACTAACAGGGCGAAAAAGGGGGGTTCCCATTTAAACAGATGGCTGTAGTCAGCTACGAGATGTGGCCACTCTGAAAGTCAATATTCAATCCACCAGGATGCAGTGTTTTTAAGTTGAAAATCCAGTATAATTCTCTGGTGTTAAGGAGGTCGTCATAATTACCTCCTCTCCAGTTTCTGAGGGGGGATTCAATGGCTGTAAACTTGAGACCAGCAGGGTTGGATCCATGTATTAATTTGTAATGCAGGGATAAGCTGTGGTTTTCATACCCAATTCTGATGTTGCGTATGTGTTCATACAATCTAACCCTGAACGGTCTGTTTGTCCTTCCTACATATTCTAATCCACATGGGCATCTAAGCAGATATATAAGTCCCTTGGTGTCACATGTCATATGTTGTTTGTAGTGTTGGGTGACGTTTGTAGTGACAGATGTCCAAGTGCTCTGTCCTTTGGTGGTGGTTGTACCCAGGTTCTTACAACCTGCGCATCTTCCACATTGGAAGAAACCTTTGGTGTTGGTCAACCTGGTTTGTACGGTCTGTTTGGGTGGTAGGTGGTTCCTAACGAGTCTCTGTTTAAGATCAGGTGCTTTTCTAAAGATCAGTGTGGGTCTTTCTGATATGTGGTGTTTCAGGTCATGGTCCTGCTTTAGTACGTGCCAATGTCTCTGGAGTATGCGTCTAAGTTGTTGCGATGACTGATTAAATTGAGTGACAAACGTGACTTCTGTGGGGCTCTGTTTGTGAAGGCTGTCGGGTATGTGGGTAAGGATCTCCTCCCTGTCGAGAGCGGCTATATCTAGGTCATTTCGGGCATCAATTCCATTACATCCAATCTCTCGCAATACGCAGACAGCTTCCTACAGAACCTCGTTAAAGATTTACCATCATACCTAAGGGACTCAACACATGTCATTAACACCATACACAACTTAGAGTGGCAAGACGATTACTGGCTGGCTACCAGTGACGTCACTTCTTTGTACACAATAATCAAACATGAACATGGACTGGCTAGCACCAGACACTTTTTAGAAAAAGCCAATCAGTTAAAAGAAGAACAGATTACATTCATCATAGATTCCATAGACTTTATCCTCAATCACAATTATACATGGTTCAATGACACATTTTACCACCAGACCACAGGGACCGCCATGGGATCAAAAGTGGCGCCCAGCTATGCTAATTTGTTTATGGGGAAATGGGAGGAGGATTTCATCTGGGGAGAGCATAGCTGGTCGTCAAATTTGATCCTGTGGCGACGATATATTGATGACTGTTTCTTTATTTGGAAGGGCACCCATAATTCCCTCACAGAATTCATGAACTACCTTAACACTAATGACAGAAATTTATTATTCACGACGCAAGCCAGCCAGACCAATGTACAGTTTCTCGATTTAGAAATTTTTATAGATTCCAATACAATCCAGACCAAAACATACAGGAAGACTGTCGATGTTAATAGTTATATACTATACACCAGCGGACACCACAAACCTTGGTTAGATGGGATACCTAAGGGACAATTTCGACGTTTAAAACGAAATTGTTCCCGCACACAGGATTTTGACACACAGGCCCATGAGATGAGAACACAGTTCCTTGACAAACAATACGATGAGAAACTGGTGGATAAGGCCTACCTAGATATAGCCGCTCTCGACAGGGAGGAGATCCTTACCCACATACCCGACAGCCTTCACAAACAGAGCCCCACAGAAGTCACGTTTGTCACTCAATTTAATCAGTCATCGCAACAACTTAGACGCATACTCCAGAGACATTGGCACGTACTAAAGCAGGACCATGACCTGAAACACCACATATCAGAAAGACCCACACTGATCTTTAGAAAAGCACCTGATCTTAAACAGAGACTCGTTAGGAACCACCTACCACCCAAACAGACCGTACAAACCAGGTTGACCAACACCAAAGGTTTCTTCCAATGTGGAAGATGCGCAGGTTGTAAGAACCTGGGTACAACCACCACCAAAGGACAGAGCACTTGGACATCTGTCACTACAAACGTCACCCAACACTACAAACAACATATGACATGTGACACCAAGGGACTTATATATCTGCTTAGATGCCCATGTGGATTAGAATATGTAGGAAGGACAAACAGACCGTTCAGGGTTAGATTGTATGAACACATACGCAACATCAGAATTGGGTATGAAAACCACAGCTTATCCCTGCATTACAAATTAATACATGGATCCAACCCTGCTGGTCTCAAGTTTACAGCCATTGAATCCCCCCTCAGAAACTGGAGAGGAGGTAATTATGACGACCTCCTTAACACCAGAGAATTATACTGGATTTTCAACTTAAAAACACTGCATCCTGGTGGATTGAATATTGACTTTCAGAGTGGCCACATCTCGTAGCTGACTACAGCCATCTGTTTAAATGGGAACCCCCCTTTTTCGCCCTGTTAGTGCATCTACACTAGTATTTAATAGGCTGCAGCACCATCATGGCGTTAGAGTGCAGGACAGTATTCAGACACATCTCCGCAATCCCGATGCAGACTAGCGTACATCACAGATACATTGTGATTGACTGACGCCGCCACCTATCAGAACATGCTGGGCGGGTGCATCCAGCCTACTTAATCCAGCCCAGCAACAGACAGGACATCCTTGAAGAAGGCCGGACTTCGGCTGAAACGCGTTGGACACGTAACACGTTACACGCCCACAACACGTCAGACAGCAGCAGCCTCCTCCTTGGTGAGTTGAGCGCACACCGCTCCAGTGAAGCGCCGGCCGGAAGACGTCATCTTACCCGACCCGGAAGCACGCGCACACTGTGGAGCCGTGTGGATAAACGATCGGCGTACCTGCTACGCTGCAGGACGCCAGGGACAGTGAAAGCTCGCATCGAGGGACCTTTTCCGAGAACATCACCGACAGGTATGTGTGCTTGCACCATTGGAGCGTATTGGGACGCCAGCCTCCTATGACATCCACCATACCATTATACAGCAGGTCACGGACTGTCCATTGTGCCCCCTTGTGCTGAGCCACTCCCGGACATTGATACCCCTTCCCCCCGCCCACCCTTCCCCATCTGCATCTGCCGGACAGCGGACACCACTCACGGAGTGGAAGCCATTCGGCAGTGAGCATTCTGTGGAGCCCATCCAGGCCCACTGCCCTCACCTCCACAGCCCCTCTCCCTCCTCTTTTACTATACAAATAAACAAGGTTTCACCTACATCTGTCTCCTTGCATATGTCCATTAGCCATCAACACGCAGGTCTAAACTAAAACCTTCACACCTCACGGGATACCTGTCACTGGCAAGCCAGAGCAGTTTATCCAAGAAGGTGAGCGCAGTACCATACTTTGCAACTGTCACTTTCCTAGAGTTTGGAACACTCTGGTCCTGCGGCCCCTTCGTACAACAGGTAACTGCAGCGCCAACCTACCCAATCCAATCTAAGACCCCTGTATGTTACGGGTTTGACAATACATTGGCCCCCGAGAGGGATGAGAATCCCAAAAGTTAGTCGTAATTTGACTCCCCGGCACTCACGTAACCTCTAAATTATTTGAGGCTGACGTAGCGACGGCCAACATCATACTCCCTATTATATATAAAAAAAAAAAAAGTGACAGTTAAAATGGACTTGTTGAAACAACTAGCCTAGTTACTAATAGAGCTACTGATAGATAAATAGATAATTTGTAAGCATTTACCTTGTTAATAATACTATGTTTACCACTTAGGTGGTTGGCCTTGGTTCCCCCTCTTTCCCCCAAGCTCTGCTGTACAACTTGAGACCATGGGCCCTCACTGGTTCCCCAGGTCTGAAAATGCAGAGAACACCCAATTCCATTCAACAGAATGGTTTGGGGCTCTTTCGAAGTTTTATGTTCCCCCCCCCTTAAGCTACCCCAAAATCCCTTCCATTCCCCACATTCACCACGGAGAGGTAGACCCACACCGATAACAGATGTACTCACAAGCGCATACACATGGCTAACCTAAAGATAATCTCGCTGAACGCGAAGGGCCTCAACATACCGGAGAAAAGATCTAGACTACTGCACACAATGAATAATGAGAGGGCTGATGTGGTATTCTTACAAGAAACACACTTCAAAAAAGGGAAAGCCCCGAAGCTATACTCAAGACACTACCCCATAGGTTACTTTAATGATTACTCCGAATCCAAGTCAAAAGGAGTCGCAATCCTATTCGCTAAAAACACACCCCTTATCGATACGACAGTGACCCAAATCGGAGACGGCCGAGGACTATATGTAAAAACTACTATACGTAATCAGGTGTTTACATTTGTAAACTTGTACCTCCCCAACAAGGGCCAGTTTCGCACCTTGAAGATGGCACTGGAATTAGTGGAGGGTAGCGTGGAAGGGGTGCTGGTAGTGGGGGGTGACCTTAACTGGGTAGCAGAACCCGCAATGGACTCAACTAGCGCCTCGACTTCCTCTTCAATTAGTGACCAGAGACGGTTCAAAAAGCTTATGCACGACTTCCAACTCATAGACACATGGAGACTAATGCACCCCAAGGATCTAGATTACACCTTCTACTCGCACCCACACAACTCATACTCCCGCATAGACTACTTTTACTTAAGTCATAGTTCACTTGACCTTCTGGCCAACACCTCAATAGGACAAATAGTGGGATCAGATCATGCTCCCATAACACTAGAACTATCACTGCTACACCCACCAGCACGCCACTGGCAATGGCGCTTTAACGAACAATTTCTACGTGAAGACGACTGCAGGAAACAAATAGAGGAAGCGATAGACGACTACATATCACTAAATTCAAATGACGAAACATCACCCGTTACAATATGGGAAGCCCACAAATGCGTGATTAGGGGTAGGTGCATAAAAATAGGATCTTACCTTAAAAAGAAAAAAATGGAGTGTGATGAGGCTCTACTAGATAAAATTAAACAATTAGAACGATCACACAAATCCTCTCTGACCCCAGAGGTCCTCTTGGAACTACAAGACGCTAGGGCTTCGCTAAATAGCCTGCTAAACGAGGGCACACGCAGAGCTCTCCGATGCTGCCGCCATAGATATTTCAGATGGGGCAATAAACCAGGTAAACAGTTGGCTAGAGCCCTGCGGGCCCAGAGATCGTTAACATATATCACAGAGATGAAAGATAACTCAGACACCCTACACTCTAAAAACAACAAAATAGCGGAGATCTTCCAAAACTACTATACAGGCCTATATAACATATCCTCCCAGGGTCCGCCACGAGACCAGGTTGCACATGAGAACGCAATTAAAAAGTACTTAACTGACATAAATTACCCCATACTGCCCCAGAACCTAACAGAAACCTTAAATGACCCCTTCACAGAGGCTGAAATACGCCTGGCAATTAAAGCCTCGCCCTCAGGGAAGAGCCCGGGCCCGGACGGCTTCCCCATAACATATTATAAAGCGTTCCAGGATCGCTTGATTCCCCTCCTTACAAAGGCGTGCAACGGGATCTCTAAGTCCTCACCCTTATCTGCCCAGTCTCTTGAAGCCCACATCACGGTCCTACCAAAAGAAGGCAAAGACCCTTCACTCCCCTCCAGCTACCGCCCCATTTCATTACTTAACGTGGACGTTAAATTATACGCAAAATTGCTAGCTAACCGGTTATCCATATTAGTACCACACCTGGTCCATCCGGACCAGGTGGGATTCGTGCGCGGGAGAGAGGCAAGGGATAATACAATGAGAGTCATTGACCTGATAGCACATGCCCACACGGCTAGGACCCCGTGCATGCTGCTCTCCACAGATGCCGAAAAGGCATTCGACCGTGTAGATTGGTCATTTATGGAGGGGGCCCTTCGGCACGCTGGGGTGGGAGAACAATTTATAGGGAAAATACTCGCATTGTACCAGCGGCCTGCGGCCAGAGTGCGAGTCAACGGTATGCTGTCTGACCCCGTGCTGATTACCAATGGGACCAGACAGGGATGCCCACTATCGCCCCTGCTATATGTGATTTGCATGGAGGCTCTGGCTAGGGCCATTAGGGCCAACCCAGACATCAATGGTGTAGAGGTGGGGGGAGTTAATCACAGACTCGCACTCTTCGCCGATGACCTGTTGGCAATCATTACAAACCCCATAATAGCACTCCCGAACATCATAAGAGAGTTTACACGATTCGGGAAATTGTCCAATTTTAAGATCAACTACTCTAAATCAACAGCTCTTAACATTAACCTCCCAACCGCTACGGCAGAATCCCTTGCTCAACAGTTCCCATTTACCTGGCACCCATCACATATTAAGTATTTAGGGGTACTTATCCCTACATCTCTCCAGACGACCGCGAAAATTAACTATACACCGTTAATTCAAAAAGTGCGATCAGAATTAGCAAAATGGGCGTCCCAAAAGTTCTCATGGATAGGCAGGATGAATATCATAAAAATGAATGTCCTGCCTAGGTTTCTCTATCTGTTCCAGACTATACCGTTAAAACTCCCGTTAAATTACATTGTGGAAATGCAAAGGCTCATCAGCAAATTTGTATGGGGTGGCAAAAAGCCCAGATTCAAACATAAATACTTATATCGCAGGAAAGCATACGGAGGCCAACAGCTCCCTTGTCTACTAGCGTATCACCAGGCGACCACGCTACACAGAGTAATGGAGTGGTCTAGACCTGAAACAGATGAGAAACAATGGGTAGCAATAGAAAAATATTCCACAGGACTAGACCTTAGGACGACTCCTTGGCTCCCCAAAATAACTCCACCTACACACCCGACGGTAGAACCCACCCTAAATCTCTGGAAATCAGTGCGATATAAGCTGGGCCTCACTTCTCCAGATTCCCTACTTCTTCCGATAATGAATAATCCAGACTTCGAACCAGGGACCGCGGGAAGTATAGCACGCAGGTGGTATCGGGTAGGGCTGCTGAGGATCCTAGACTTGATTATGGGAAACACGGTTAAAACCTTCAGTGACTTAAAAGAAGATAAGACATTACCACAGTCGGACTTATGGTTTTACTTTCAAGTTAGACACTTTATCCAATCGCAGAGAGCCCCCCCCCACTCTTGTAAAAAAACCACACCCATTTGAGGTGTTATGCACGCAGATTACAGAACCAGGTCACACAATATCAGCCATATATAAAATCATAATGCAGGCACACACAACCGACATCCCCGCCTTCTGCAAGGCCTGGGACGAGGACTTATCCAAAAGAGGCATACACATAAAATGGGAGAAACAATGCGAAAATATGTCCCGTTGCTCATCCAGCCTAGAAGTGGTGGAAACGCAATACAAGCTTTTAACCAGATGGTATAGGTGCCCACCCCAGATACATAAATTCTTCCCTTCGGTTTCACCTATGTGTTGGAGATGCCACTCTCAGATAGGGACACTGGTACATATATGGTGGGATTGCCAAAAGATACAGAAATTCTGGGAAAGTGTGATACGAATCTCGTCGGAGATCCTGGGATTCCAAACTCCAGAGAAGCTCGACTTTTGGTTGCTATCCCACTCCTCCATGCCATTCAGTAAATACAGGCAATCGCTCCTGAAACATCTCAACAATGCAGCCAGGGCCGTGGTACCAGTGCACTGGAGATCAACCTCCATCCCGACCATGTGGGAGTGGTTTCAGAGAGTGGACTTTTACAGAGCCATGGAGGATGTATACTTCTCGGCCCTAGACAGGCACTCTGATTATGTAGCCACATGGTTGCCGTGGCTTGAGTTCCGGTCCTCAAATACATACAAAAGCCACATGCCAAGCAACCCCTAAGAAGCCTACCGCGATTGACCTAGATACAACCTGACCCAGGATAGGAAAACCCTAAGCCAGCGAAACAATATAATATACAAATAATATGCTCTCATTTCTGCCTCTACCTCGGTGCCAAAACTCCACATCCCCCTCCCCCCCTCCCCCATCACTCCAACCTCACTCCCCCCTTCCTCCCTCGTAACTGTATTTTCATATCTAGTTAAGAATCGTGTTGCAATTCACAAACCAACTACACAATTCATTATACTTGTTGCAAATTTTTATACTTTAATAAATAACGGTGATACCACAAGATAACACTGCAAATGTAATGCAAATGTACACCGCTTTGATTTGTTGCAATTGCCTTGAAAATGTTGTACTAAGTTTGTAATGCCTTTTATTATAACTTGAAAACTATAAATAAAGAATATATAAAAAAAAAAATATTTTACTTACACACAAAGCCATAAACCAAACTACACCAACATACATATCTTCTCTTATCTCAAAATATCATCCAATAAGACCTCTATGCTCCTCCCAAGATCTGCGTCTCTCATCCACATTCATTTATTCATTACTCTCTCTCATTCCCGACTGCAGGACTTTCTTTGGGCTGCACCCACTCTGTGGAATGCCCTCCTAAGCACAATAAGACTCTCCTCCAGTCTTCAAACCTATAAGCGTTCCCTAAAAACTCATCTCTTCAGGCAAGCTTATCAAATTCCAGAACCAGTCACAGAACCTTGCATTCTGGTGGAATCGATGCAATAAAGAATACAATATCTATCCTTATGTATCAATACCCATTTCCCTATAGATTATAAGCTTGCGAGCAGGGCCTTCCTACCTTTTGACTGTCTGTAAATACCCGGTTTGTTGTATCACTGTCTCCTTTGTAAAGCGCAACGGAATATGCTGCGCTATATAAGAAACTGTTAATGAATAAGTGACCACCAGATGCGAAAAGGATTTACCGGTAGGTATTAAAATCCTATTTTCGCTATCATTCATATGGTACAGTATACTGGGTTCATAATACATTGGGGTTGTCCCAAAGCCTCCAGAAATGGGGGGTACGTGCAGAGACTGCTGCAGCACTGCCTGCCCAAACTGGGAATCCTCTTTGGCCAGGGCATCAAATTTTGTAAAACTTTAGGAAAGTGTGTTAAGCCAACCAAGTAGCAGCTCTGCATAATTGTAGAGCCGACACATACAGAGCAGCTGCCCAGGATGCGGTCACCGCTCTTGTGGAATAAGCCTTCATAGAAGGTGGAAACGGTAAGTCAGCCGCTCCATATTCCTGACGGATAGTAGCACAAACGTGCAATAGATTGTTTTGAGGCCGGCAAATACTTTTTCTGGGCATCATAAAGCACAAAGACAATCAGTCTTGCGTAGCCTGGCCTTTCTACCAACATGGGCCTTAAGCCCTCGAACCACATCCAGGGATTCCGGAATCCCAGAGTGACCCACACTAGATGGAACCACAATAGCCTGGTTCAGATGGAAAGCCGAAACAACCTTTGGGAAGAACTGCTGTTTTGTTCACAGTTCTGCCCTATCTGCGTGAAACACCAGATAAGGACTCCTGCAAGATAAAGCACCTAACTCTGACATGTGTCTAGCCGACACCAGAGCCAGTAGCACCACAGTCTTCCATGTGAGGTACTTCAAATCAGTTGACGTTAGTGGTTCAAACCAAGATGACTGCAGGAACTGTAAAACCACATCAAGGTCCCAGGGAGCCGTAGGTGGCAAAAAGGGGGGTTGAATCCTCCAAAACCCCCTGGAGAAAGGTCTGTATCTTCGGAATATTAGCCAATTTCCTTTGAAAGAGACAAAACCTATACCTTTAAGGAATCTAGCCATAGGCCCAGGTCCAAGCCTGACTGCAGAAATCCTAGAAAATGATCCAGTTTAAAATCCGCAGGTGGAAACAAATTATTCACACCAGGCTACGTACTTTCTCCAGATCTTATGATAATGGAAAGCCGTCACCGGTTTCCTAGCCTGGGTCATGGTGGAAATGACAGAAGCATGAAGACCTTTTCCGGCTAAAATCTGCCGCTCAACCTCCAGGCCGTCAAACGAAGCCGCACTAAGTCCTGGTAAACAAAGGGCCCCTGAGTTAGCAAGTCCACTACGAGAGGTAGATGCCACTGTGTCCCTACGACCATGGCCTGAAGATCAGCGTACCACGCCCTTCAAGGCCAGTCCGGGGCCACCAGAATCGCACCCACTCCTTGGATTCGAATTCTTTTTAGCATGCGTCTTATCAAGGGAATAGGAGGAAACGGGTAAACCAGGTTGAACTACCAAATCGTCGTAAGTGCATCGACTGCCACTGCCTGAGTGTCCCTGGACCTGGAGCAATACTTGTATTTCTTTTTATTGATCCTGGACACCATCAGGTCGATCTGTGGTAATCCTCACTGATCCACAATCTGCGCAAACACCTGATGACTGATACTCCACTCTCCTGGGTGCAACTCGTGATGACTGAGGAAGCCCACC
Source organism: Crinia signifera (assembly GCF_055691185.1). NCBI lineage: Eukaryota > Metazoa > Chordata > Amphibia > Anura > Myobatrachidae > Crinia > Crinia signifera. The sequence goes on along the minus strand of NC_139221.1, from coordinate 129,146,864 downwards.
TCCCATTTGTACACACCTGGAATAAATATAGCCGACAAGGCCATGGCGTGAGCCTCTGCCCAAACCAAGATCTTGGATACTTCATGCAGGAGGCCTTAGAAATCACCTCATCTGGTTCCTTACCAAATAGACATTCTCCCGGCTACTCTTGGAGTCAGCCACCCACTGACACAGCCACAGAGCCCTGCGGGCGGAAACCGCCATGGCTGAGTTGTGCGCAGTAATAGTGCCCACCTCCTTTCGTGCGTCACAAAGCACCTTAGCCACATCTTGTATGTGACAGAGTGAACCAGCCACCTGGGCTGCTGACATATTGCCCAGCAATCCTTCTTGGGTTTGGGTCATCAAGGTTTGAATGGACTTTGTCATCCAGCAACTAGCAAGTACCAGGCGCAGGGCCGCCCCACTGGCCATATAAAGAGACTTGAGGGTACCATCTAGTTTTTTTTTTTATCCACTGAAAAAGTGTGGAAGTCCCGGGCACTGGGAGTACCATATTTTTTTTTGAGAAACGGGACATGGAAGCATCTACAACTGGAGGCTCCTCCCACACCCGCCTGCCGGCGGCATCAAAGGGGAGAGTGGACTTGAAGCATTTGGACACTTAATATCTTTTTTCAGGATTTTTCCAAGCCGATTTGAAAGCATCTTCCAAATCAGCCTGTTCAGGGAATACCACATCCTACCTTTTTTGAGACACAAAAAAGGCATCACCTTCTACAGGTGCAGCCAGAGGAAGGTCAAGGACTTCTCTGATGGCTAAAATTAAATACTCAGACCCCTGTAACAGAGCCTGAGACTCTGTTAGGGGATCATCCGCATCCTCCCCTTCTATAGCCTCCTCTTCAGAGTCCGGCTTAACTGCAGCTAAATCACGCTTGCATGACAAGCCACCCATGGGAGTGAGGATATCCACCCTGGCAGAAAGGACTGTTAAATCCAGCTGCGTGGACACCGCTTCCAGCATATTCTTAATGATGATACAGTGGTCCTGCAGCAGGGACAGTTCGGTACCTTGAAAGGCAAGCAACTGTAACCCTCCCCTGGCTTCCCACGAAGCAGGGAGCTGTTTAGTCCAAAACCAGCTCCCCAAAATAACAAACACAATTAAATGATTAAAAACTCTCTTCAGGAGCTCTGTAAGTGCAGCCTCTCCAAAGGCACATTTTTCTAAACTGAGAATGTAGAGGGGAGGAGCCAGTACACCCACTGTAAAGAGTTCTATGTGCCTGTCTTCTGCAGAGGACCTCTTGTTCCCCAATGTATTGAGAACTAAGTATACCATATGAATGTTGAAATATTAATCCTAATAGAAGGTTAATATTACAGGTCCTTTACAATCAATAAAATATTTACTTGGCAATTTTCACACCTTCATTGACATTCACTTTGCACTCAGAGTTAAGCAAAACAAAGATAAGCAGCACTAAAAATAGTTAATAAATGATTTGGATTGTCTTTTACAATATAACATTTAATAAATCTCACATCAATCGTGCACACTTAATATAACAGATTAAGAACAAATGGCACTTGAAAGGTGCTTTTTAAGAAATATTCGATTGTAAAAACAATCCAATTGATGAACTATCGCTGCTTTTATCTTTGTTTACTTTGGTGGCGTGACTGATCTGCTTGGTGAGTCAGCCCTCTTCTCAAGGGTGCGTATTTCCTTCTTTCTGGAATTTGCCAGTCCTACCCTGGACACAGGAATGGATCTTCTGGTAGCATATGCATAAAGTAGCTTCTCTAATAACAGTGGCGTAATAACAAATAATGCGCCCCTAGTCAGGAAAATTCAAAAGATAGGCCGCTGATTGCCTGAGAGTACGCTTTCTCAGCCGCCGCTGTCTTTGTCCACAGTGTATGCTGTCAGCACTTTAGTTCCCAGACACTGCGGTGCTTTTGCTTCATGCGAGCAGCATGCCAGGGGAGGGGGGGGGGGTTGCGTAACAATAGCGTCCGCAGACCCTGTGATGGCGGGGAGGTGCTAACTAAGATTGGGCGCCGGGGGTCTGCGGCCGCTATTGTTGCGCCACTGTCTAGTACATATAATATAATCTCTATCTCTCCAATGCAGCCGGCACTTAACTTGAACAGCTTGCGCCAGGTGCCAGAAAAACAATGTGTAATGGTCCAACTCCCACAATGGGAAGAAACTGCACTCAGGAGACGATTTACATACAATAAATTGTATTAGAACAATTTATTTGTTCTAATACAATGTATTTGCTCTAATACAATTTATTGCATGTACATCATCTCATGAGTGCAGTTTCTTCCCCTTGTGGGAGTTGGACATTGTATGTATGTGTGGGGTTTGGCTTTTAAATAAGAAGTAAATTTTAGCTGCACTCCCTTTCTGTATTCACACACCTCTGCATTCTTCTAGGTATTGTTGTTGAATATGAAAGACAAAAAACAACAAAGAGCTTCGCCCTCGTGTAATACTGTTACGGCCAAACACACTATACAAGTCAGAGGATAATAAATGGCTAATAAAGATGGATAATATGATCGGAGGGTTCCCCCTCTCAAAGCACTCACACCATTTAGAAATATTAAAGTGCATTACAATAAAACCAATCGACCTCCTTATTCTGGACGAATATTCAGATAGTCTGGGATTCCCCCTTTCCATGTACTCACTCTTTTACAACTTGAAGGAAGCGTATCATATGGTCTTATTCTGTGTAATGCAGCCAGAACTCCACCAAGGTAAAAACAAAATGGATCCTTTTATTCAAAAAAATATAGAACTAAAAACATGAGCTAGGTAGCTCATCTAAGGCTGGCTGACGTTCCAGAGGTCCAGATGGTAAGTTCAACAAGGCCCTGTATGTGGTCCCTCTGGTGGCTGTCAGGTCGCCCAGATGAGTTTGGCTGCTCCTATAAAAGTTCTGGCTTCATTACACAGAATAAAGATGCGTACACACGTACAGATTTTCTGTCTGATCTATCTGGTGGGAACAAAAACCTGGAAATGTACAGTATGGGAGCAACTGACACTCCCAAAATTTCTTTTACCAAACACTTGAAAACAGACAGTGATCAGTCAGACAAATTGTTTAATCATTCTGATATAACAAATTTATCAAAGCATATATATTTTTTTCTGTTTTCCTGCATCTGGGTGGAAATTTTTGATTGCCATATGCTCCCATACATTTCCAGGTTTTTGTTCCCACCAGATAGATCAGACAGAAAATATGTACGTGTGTACGCACCTAAAGACCATATGATAAGCTTCGTTCAAGTTGTAAAAGAGTGAGTACATGGAAAGGGGGAATCCCTGACTTTATCTGAATAATCGTGCAGAATAAGGAGGTCGATTGGTTTTATTGTAATGCACTTTAATATTTCTAAATGGTGTGAGTGCTTTGAGAGGGGGAACCCTCCGATCATATTATCCATCTTTATTAGCTATTTATTATCTAACCCAGACACGGGCCCGTAAACAGGGGAGTAACATTCATCTTTTATCGCTACTCTTAGGTGGAGGGCATTTTTTATTTTCTTGGAGTGGGGGGAGTGTTGTGTTCACTCTCTCTAGGACCTGTTAGGGCAGGGTGCTGACCACAGAGCAGGGAGGACACTTGAAACTGGTAACACATTTATAAACCCCACCCCAGTAATGCCCTGATCCCAGCAGTAAAACACATATAATGCCCTCCAGCAGTGACACAGTTTGCCAGTAATACTCAACACCCCTGCCTGGCCTCTTTTGTTGCTGCCTCCGTACTTATTGAGGGGAGAAGCAGAGTTCACGCTTCTCCCACTACACTACAATTGTGACCCTCAGCGGCTATTTGAAATCTGGTGCCAGCTCATTAGCCTGGCAGCCAATCACTTACCCTGGCTTCCAGCACCCGCGCTCCGTTTGGGCGCGTGTCAGCGGGACGGGGGGTGGGTGCGTATGCAGGTGGTACAACTTACAGCCGCTCTCTTCAGAGGAGGGGAGCGGCCTGTCAGCACGGCAGGGGGGCGGGATGTTGCTGGAAGAGTTACAGGCTGCACTGAGTTTAGCAGCATGTCAGCTCTTCCAGCCACATCTCGCACCCCGCCGCGCTGACAGGCTGCTCTGTCCTAAACCTCTCATGAGAGAGGCTGCAATAAAGCCGAAAAACGGGCATGACAGGGCACGGCGCCCCGCAAAAAGAAGCTAGCGGGAACGCTAGGAGAGGAAAGCCATATTGGAGAGCATTAAGGATTGTTAGAGAAGTAGCAGGTAAGAGCGCACTGGACCACCTGATCAAGTATGGGGGGGATGTGTTTACTTTGGCAGAGCTGTGGGGAGGGATGGACTGTGAAGAAATGAGTGATACTGTATGAATAAAGGAGGAACTTGAAGTGGAAGAAGTCCACCAAGACATGATAATACTTCCAGTGACATTCAGTGGTACTGCAGCATGTTTGAAGAAACTTGATGAATTTGCAGTGCCAAGTTTGGTGTTTGTAACAGCAAAGGGGTGGACAGTTAACCTCTTAGGTGAGATTGTAGAAGGAGGCTTTCGGGTCGTAACGGGCCATAGTGAAAAAGAGGGTATCAAGCAAAGAGGACCGAGGACAAGGGTCAAGAACATCAAGATTGCATCTCAAGGGGCACACACACAGGGCGATATTTTTTTTTTTTTTAGAAGACCCATATGTAAGTGATCTGACTAGATCACTTAGAAATGGAGCACTGATCGTTTCATGTGTATGCCCTGCAGCGATGGCGATGCTCGGTCCAATGCTATCGCCCACAGGGAAAGTCAGTTCTTGAACTTGCTTTCCTGTTAGATCATGGGGCCTTACCTGTAAACAATTGGTAAAGTCCTGCTCCGCATGTTCGCTCAGCACACTGCAACACCAGGTGTAACACGATGTGTACTGAGCAATTGTAGTTTAAGCCCTTCTCTCAGCATAGAGGATGGATAACCACGTGTATGCGGCTTTGTGTTGAGCTGGATTGTAGAAGTTGAGAATTGAGTGGGAAGAGGAAAAAGTTGTAGAAGTCAGTGTGTATATATTTTAGATAGGTGAAGACCTTGCTTAGGAAGTGGCTGAGCCAATTGGAGGAGATCAATCAAGACAAATACAGGGGTGGACCGACACAAGCGCTGAGTACAACCTAAATATATTATCTCCAGGTGTAGATGATACTGGAATCCGGCACCTACTTCAGACCTTCACAGATACGTACGTACATACATACATACATACATACATACATACATACATACATATATACATTTACATATATATTTTCTCTGGTGGTAATGGATATTTGGTAACCGCAGGAATGACACTTACTTTCAATTTCATTCACGTGTACCCGTAGCAGGATCTTGAAAACCAGACGTTCCGTGTTGGATAGGTAAAACAATTTATTCCACACGATAAAATAACAGGTACAAAACTGGAAGGTGGAGGAAGGGAAGCACATGGAGGTGTAGATGGTCCGGTGGGATTGCGCTGCAGACGCGGCCGCTGAGAACACTTCCAGTGGGTCCTTCGTCCTTCTTAGATCAGTGCTGCTTGAGTGGACAGCTGTAATGGCATCTGTCACCCTAAAGTTCAGAGCGTAAAAAGTTGGGTCATTGGGGATGACCCCCATGGATGTTAAAGTTGCCTAAGTTGATGGAGGGGATGTCTGAGGATATGTATTCCTGCCCCTTTTTAACAATACGCTGCTAAAACAGCCTTCACTCTCCCTTGCTGGTGCTGCGTGAATAGATGCCGTGCAAACACTCATGGCATCTATTTGCATTAAAGGGAGAGCTTGGGGGAAGCCCAGCACCTCACTAGTTGGGCACTGCCCCACCAGTCACGCTGATGGCTGGTGCACATGTAGTAATGTAGAGGGGAATCTACCACTCCTGATAGTGACGCTGGCAGGGTGCTGCCCCTTTATTACACAATGCAGTGCTCCTGCGCCCGACTGTCCCACATACAGCACTAGATGACTGGGATAGATGGGGTAGAAAACTGATTTAATGGAGGAAAAGGAGAAAGTGGGCTCAGAGGGGCTATCCTGAAAGGTACAATCTAGGGATAAGAGGATGCCCAGCCCTCTGCCAGAAAGGAGGGCAGCAGGGAAGCTGTATAAGAGGATGATATAGAGTCTGCAGTGATCAGGTCCATACACACTGGGCGATTTCACCCATTGTGTATGGACGACTATGAGAAAAATCACTGGGCTGAAAAAAAAATTGTAATTAAATTTTTTCCAGGGGCGGACGACTTTCTATAGCAGGATACTTTGGAATGCCGTCTACACACTTGTTCATCTGCTGGTATATTACCAGCAGATGAACGGCCGGGCCAGTGATGATGCGGGAGTGCGCATCAGCACTCGCCGCTCATCGCTACCCCATACACACTGGGTGGCTTTCAAGCTGAAATCCACTCAAACTGGTAAATAGAGTGGCTTTCATCTGAAAATCGCCAAGTGTGTATGGGCCTATAGTAAGAAGTGAAGAGCTTTGGAATTAATGGATAGCATGCAGTTTGTCATGCATGGATCTGGCCAAAGATTCCCCATCCCTGCTTTAGGAGCTATATCCTATTTGAAACTGTAAAGCCTATAAAGCCTGTAACAGTCTGTTTTAAGGTTCATATAGAATTATGGAGAGATGAATCTGTTTTTATTGCTAACTGTTCTAACTACAGGGTTTGCTTAAATACTTGAGGTACATATGGAGCGCCTTTCAGTCGGTGCTGGGAATCGCCAGATTCCCTTTGCTGGCATTCACCAGCAGAAAGGCGCTCCATCTGACGGGGAAGCATGAGCATCTCACACGCTCGTGCATTCCAGTCACTCGGCAGCGGGGAGCGGAATCCCTGCTCGTCTCCACTTCAGGGGAGACAGGCAGGGTAAGGGGGGTGCAGGCAGCAACGGGGGCGAGGCGGCAGAGGGCTCCTTCGGAATGGGATGCGCAATTGTCTCATGTACGCATACCCCCTTCCAGCGGATTGGCGAGCTCAACGCTGGAGCAGCTTCGATTGGAGCTGCTCCATCTGTAGCATCCCACCTACCCAAGCCATGGATTTCCCTAGTAATAAACACTCCCATGAAAATTCATCTAAACATTGTTTGCCATGCTGCAATCTAAATATTCACTGTGTGTTCCAGAGACCCAGATACTACGTAGTTTGTGGTAATGCCACCTCCATACTGCTGAAGTAACTCTTAAGGGGTTTACACATATTGTGACATAGACACCCCAAAAATTTGGAAAACTCGTGTTCACCTTTTTGACAGTGATATCCCAATGCATGTTGACTTTTTTCGTGTGTCCACCTTTTGACTGTCTACCTTATGCTTGTTGACCTAATGATCCACACCCAGTGCGCTCCACACAGTCCCTCATGCACTGGTATTGCAAAACGGACAATTCATGAGCCAGGTGGGATTTCTAACTGGTATCGGTTTCCACTGACAAAAGTCCAGGTGCTCAGCAGAAAGCAGGGCAGCTTTCGGCCAGAGGTTCTGCTGCTCCTGGCGCCTGTACTCCTCTTGGGTGAATGCCAGAGGGGAGTGAGGTGCACAATGTGTGCGGAGGTCTTAGGGCTCTGGCATCCAGCCTCTATCAGCTGCGACTGCTATTCTCAACAAAACAGCGCAACACAGCCAGCAGTATCCCCCTGATCCTCTGTGACCTATTAGCACAGTGATGGCTAACCTTGACACTCACGCTGTTGTTGAACTACACATCCCAGCATGCCCTACATAATTATTAGCATGGCCAAATAGCAAATGCTGGGATATGTAGTTCAACAACAGCAGGAGTTGTGGCCGCTGGCAAATTACTTCCTTGCCCCGGGTGACTCAAATCCTAGATTTTATCCTGATCTTTCTGGCTAATGTCGTCATTTTGTGAAAGTAACCATGGAAAGAATGTTCAGAAAATGAACTTTTTCATAGTCCTTATAGTATCTATGAAATTATTTTAGTAATTACTGCTACTGCCATAAAACATTTTTCCCAACAGGCTAAGCATTAGCAGTTTTGATGTTTGGAGAAAAGTTTCCTTAATAAATCTAGGCCGTTTATATTTTACTTGTAAGCTCGCTTGAAACAAAAGCTTTGAAAACCTATTCTGCTACCTTCTGTGTTTGTGCATGTGTGAAAGAGATGTAGTGTCACTCTCTGCCAGCATATGGCAGTGTTTCGTAGACTCACGGAAACTAGATAGATACATCTGATCAGTTTTCTTTTTTTACTCTGGTGAATGTGGCTGTTGGATAGATATCCAGCAGGTGGTGCTAGAACTGTGCATGTTATTTTGCCTTGTACTTAATGAATACAACAAACAAGTTTGGATAAATTGAAGTGTTTGTTTTTAAAATTACTTTAGGTAAACAACATCCAGTCGTGGATCTGACCATTATACACATACGTAGCGGATATTTATTTGATTTGAGTTTTTGTGAGGTATCTTCCGAACGATGCTTGTAATGTTATGTTGCATTATGTTTATTTAACCTCTACCAACATGTAATCTGTAATAAATCCAGAATTAAGGGTTCTATTTTTTTTTTACTTCTTATGGAGAGTGTGTACAATTTGCATTGCTAATAGGTCACATTTTGCTGATATAACTTTGGGGAACATTTTGATGTGTCAGTGAAACTATGCCACCCTGCAGACACTAAAATAATAAACACATCTGACACCACACCAATGGTTGTGGATTACGTTTTTTTTTTTTGTTTAATTTCCCTTTCTTCTCACTCTGCCATGCCTCAAATGCTGCCCATACACTTGTGAGATATTATATACAATCCTTCGATTTCAACCTCATCTGGCCGAGAAATCGAATGATTGTATGCACAAAATGTGTACCATTCGACACGACGCGCGGGCACGCCGCTCGAATGACGCATCTCACGGTCTTATGTGCTGCACATAATATATCTCTAATTGTATGTGCGGTCGAATGCTGTTTTGTGTGCATGTGATTTTTCTAAATGGCGACATGCGATTTTTCTAAATGGCGACATGCGATTCTTGAAGAGTTCTGGTCACTTCCTGGTCCCTCCTCCTACACCCACACTGTGCACATGACTGGAGAGGAGGCTGGATGCATGCTGCAGGGCAAAAGGTAGGCTACACCACTGACGACCAATGTTTTTAATACTTTGTAAACAACACTGCACGCCATTACATTAATGCTGGCCGTGCACACCATTATACTGCCCACCATGATACTGCCCCACTTGCCAGCATTATACTGCCCCACTGACCACCATTATGCTGCATCCGTACGGTGTGCACACTGTATTATACTGCCCCACTGACCGTGTGCACACCATTTGTTGCTACAACCCGCACGTTAATATATTATCATAAACGCCTCACCAAATTTTAACTCCAAAACAAACTTTATTTTACAACACCAACTAGAATACAAACTTTAAATATCAACAGTATAATAAATGCAACTATATACACAAACTTTATTTATCAACAATATTTACATATTTTTTTTTATTCTGCATTTGTCGCATGAAACGCAGGACTTCCTGTTTGGCTTTCTCAGCATTTACCACAAGGAGGAGTGTTTATCACTCCCTGACTACAGCAATAAACAGAAGCCGGGAGGCTGCCTACAACCGCCTGGTGGAGTACTCCAAGCCCATATATTTTGCCGCCTCGGTGACATGGGTGCGCAAAAAAAATAACAAACATTTGCACCGTGATTGTAAAAGAAAACGGGAAGATCAAGGAGTCCAAGAGGTCGGGGGCGGGTGCAGACAAGGTGTACATTCCGCAGCTGTGGTACTACAAGGAGCTCCACTTCCTTTTGGAAAAGCGGTCACCAAGGGAGTCGCTCGTAGTGATGGCAGAATCTGAGGAGGGAAGTCAGGATGCGTAGGAGGAGAGTGGGGTAAGTTGATATTGTTGTTGTTTTCATTATCTGATTCCTCCTGCCATGCCACAGCTCCCTCCCCAAGCATTGTAGCTTCCTCGGACCTGTTTGGCCCTAGCAGAGCCACGTAAGGAACCTACAGGAGCCGACACAGAGGAAATCTGCGCTATCTCCGCTGGCTGGTTCGGGTCTTTGGCTCCTGTTGGGAGCAGTGGCATTCTGTTGCTTGCCTTGCATCGGAGCATGTTGTACAAATTATGAGGCAGTACTTTTAAAGCAACGGTGCTTTAAAAGTACTGCCTCATAATTTGTCACTTTTGTACATTGTAAACAGCTGATCACTCCCAGCACTAATTACCACACAGGGCATAATACAGGACAGACCTCTGCATACAGGTAGAACTCTGGCAGGTGACTTTAGTTGGTGGTCAGCCGATTGTAGAAGTGGGTATTCCTTAGGGACCCACCATCTGAGCATCAGCTATTTTTCCCACATCCATTAAAATAAATTCATAGTTGGCGTTAACCACCGCCATGAGAACAACGCTTAAGTAGCCCTTTTAATTAAAGTAGTCCGAGATGCTGTTGGTGAGTTTGGTGAGCCGCACATGTTTCCCATCTATGGCCCCGCCGCACTTTGGGAAATTCCAGCGCTTGTCAAATTCTTCAGCGGTGGCTTGCCATTCTTCAATGTTTGTAAGGAACTGTAAAACAAAGTAAAATCATGTTTTAAATGTCATTTTTGTTTTTTCAACTACAGTCACAAGATCTTTTTCAATCACCTGAAGACCTTGGCCATACCCCTAACCTGAACGAGCTATCTGTTGAGGAGACAACGTCTCCACCGCAACAGGCTACCAGGAGGAAGCCTCGCAGAAGCAAATTTGCAGAAGACCCGCTACTACAGGAGGCACTGTCTTACCTGCTTACCACAAGAAAATTTGATGACTTTGCATTGTACGTAGTGAAAACCATGCGCAAACTCACACCGCAGCAGCAACTAGAGTGACACCAGAATGGAACCTCAATGGCCCACCACCCCAAGTACCTGCTCTGCCTGTCCCTTTCACTTACACCATGCCACCTACCCTTCCTCCGGTACCCATACGCATCAACAGCCCATGTACCGTTTGGGTTATGCCCAATCAATGGCCTCCGCTTACCAGCCGCCTCCTCACACCCCTCCTCAAATCAACCACCCTTCCACCTCTCTGCAGTCTTCTCCTCAAATCCAATTCCCCCCCCCCCCCCCCTCACCCTAAACCAGCCTCACATCCACTGTCTCCTCCGCAATATACACATCTATGTTGGCAGATCAGGATGAGGTGGAGGAGCCAAGTCTATTTAATGTTGGTTGTTTTAAATTTATTCCACAGCACCATAATGTACACATTATATTTTTGAGAATTTTTAAAAAAATTGGTTCACTTTCGCCATATATTTAACATGTTACTTTATAATATTTTCCAGCAGATGTGGTGCATTCTGCAGCTCAAACATTTGAGTGACATCGCTTGCAGGAGGACAATGCACACATGCAGCTTGGGGAAGGTAGATGGTAGCGGCGAACCATCTTCCTGAACCAAACTGCATGTGTGCAGTGCACCCCTGAAAGCGAAATCACTCAACATCAGTGCCGCAGGCTGCACCACATCTGTTGGTATTTAGAATTGATGTTGCACTTTATGTAGATTGTGATAGTTTTATGGTACTAAATGACATATAACCTTTTAAAGATATTAAGCGCTGTTGTGTTTTCCCATGTTTGGGCTTCTCAGCCATGTTGGGCATATATTTAAAGTGTTGTTTTTAAAGCTAAAAAAAAAAGAAACTTTCACATTCAGTTTTTCAATAAAACTTTTTGCTAAAATGGCAAGCCATGTGTGGTGTGATTTTCTTACCTTACAATACTTGTACTGTAAAACCTTGATGATGGCCTTGCAGGTTTCAGGGATGATGTGTCCCATACTTCAGGTCCTCAAAGGACTGCCCAGTCGCCAGGAACCGCAGGGTAGCCACGAGCCTCTTTTGAGGTGAGATTGGAATCCTCCATCTGGTCTCCTTCTTCTCAATATAAGGGGTCACCAGACCCAGCAATTCCTGGAAGCTGTCGTCATCCACCTGCAGAAAGTTTCTGAAGTCCTCAGGATTACGTTCACGGATATGAGCCAGGAGGGGCATGTAGGAACGAGCAGGCACGTCCAGCATGATCTCTCTCTTCTCCTTTGCTGGACCTTCTCCCTGTCCCCCCTGATCTTCAGCACAGCATAGCTCATGAGAGCTTGAAATCTTGCAGAATCCATCTCAAGACACAGCAGGAGAGAAGCACTTTGTAATGCCAGGCAGAACAAAGCAGTGCGCAGTAGTTAGCAATGTGAAACGAGCAGCATGTATAAACCAAACACCTCTAGTCACAACGCAAACAGGAGTACAGGGAGTTAAAATGGCTGCCTGTTTATATCTCTATATATTGATATATTATCTATCTTTCTATCTCCCCCAGATAGGCGAGCCCTCTATTTACATTTTTCCAGATCTGTTCGATTCGATAAAACGCATGTTCGAATGCACTAAAATGCTTTTTTCATGCGATTTTATCGAATGCTGAGCTTCAAGGAAAATCGAACCCGAGATTGCATCGAATGTAATCGTACATGTGTATGGGTAGCATTGGATGTTGGACTAATAACTCTGTGTACCTTGATTGGCATCACTGCAGGAAGAGCTGCGGTCTGCAAAACATGCAAGGAATGTAACACATCTTGAAAACAAAACAATAAAAATATGTAATCTCTCAAGATGAAAGGGAAAGTTGAGCCTAAAATGTCCTTTTGTTTAAAAGGTAACACAGACCTTTTGTTGCCACTGGGTGGTGCTGTCTATTTATTTCATTGCATGTGTGATTCAATTTTAATTCTTGCAATACACTAAGGAAAGTATATATGTGAGACAAATTGATGCCCATGTGTCTGCATGGATTATTAGCCTTACATTTTTACATTTATTTCACTAAATGAGTTTTTTTCTTGTGTCATCATGTATACTTATAGTACAAAAACCGGAATCCAAATGGCAAAAGGATTTAAAAAAAACTGTTTTAATGATACTCACCTTAATATATATATATTTTTTGTTAGTACTTACATTTTCTACTGGTGTGCAATAATAGTGCTTTTATTTTTCTGATGTCTATAGACGGATGAATTGATATTTGATGTGTTTCTATTGTACTGTACAATTTCCCTTTGATCCTTTCCCATTATTCTTCTCTTCTTTCTGTCACTGTATTTCTTCCTTCTTTCTGTATGTATGTACCCCTTAATGCAAAAATCTCATTAAAAACTATTAATGTATGTTATTTATTTGATGCTGTTGTCATTTATACATTATAATTTGCATTAATGCTACTTTGTTTGTTTCAGTAATTTTTACCTTTTTTTTGTATCTTCTATCTTGCTCATGCTAGACGGCTTTATTTCTAAAAAAATTGTGTGTTGATAAAGCAACCTGTCTCCAATCAGATCTGTTCACGACAGAAGTACCCCGTAATGTGATTTTTAGTTCTTTGTAGTCAATATGCAGCAAGCATATTACAAGGACAATTGTGTGCTACAGTATGAGGAGGAGAGATACCAGGCAAGTAGGAGGTCAGACTGAGAATTACCTAGTTGGTGTGCATTGTTCCTTCTGACTCCTAGCAAGTTCGTCCAAGAAGATTGATGTGAAATGCAGTTTCAAAAGAATTAAGCTAGCACAACCTTGTTTGAATCAGCAAGTGTATATACATGTTCTTCATATTGCTGACAGCGACGTACTGTAGCAGGGGCAATGCTGCATTTCGCAGCATGGCCCTTGCTTGCTATGTCCTCCACCTTACTATATGTATACACGGCTGAGGATGTCGCTGACTATGCAAGAGCACATAATCCTGGACTCTGAGCATATAAACTAGACAATATTAAGATTTTGAGGTTGTGACCCTTTGTAATCTGCAAAATTGTTGAAAATACCTTCTAGTGTGTACCCATCTTTAAAAATCAATATAAAATGAAGTACATTCAGAATGTTTTGTGATCTGAATATTTGTATAGAAGCTAAGGCAGGGGTTCCCAAACTGTGCGCCTTGGCTCCCTGGGGTGCCTCAGGACACATGCAGGGGTGCCCTGGGTTGGTAGTCCAGGACCAACTCAAATTATTAATGGTTAATTATTTATAAGCAAAACCAGTGCTTGTGGCTGCCAATCATAAAATGTGTACAAACAGAAGCAATTCCTGCCCTTTTCCACACAACTGACCCTAAGAATCGCATATAAACACAATCAAATTAAAATAATTTTGGCCTGGGGGTGCCGCAAAAAAAATTCTTATACTCTAGGGTGCCGTGATTAAAAAAAGATTGGGAACCCCTGAGCTAAGGGGACTATTGGCTCACTACGAATACTAGCAGTAAGGATTGTGCTTTTCTGTTCATACTGTAGCTTAGTGTGTTATACTCTAAGTATTGTTTTCAGTCCTGGAGACCACACATGTTTATTCCTCTAGGGAAAATTTCTAGTTTGGCTGTATCCTTCAAAATGTTAAATTTTTCTGGACGGACCGTAATGCTCATAGAACATTCTAAAATGGTTTGGGGTATCGCTCACAAAGCTTTCCATGAATGATGACATTTTTGGACAGAGATGCTTTACTTGATGGATAACGTAATATTTATTTTTACATTAAATCGCCCAAAATGCTTTACTGTATGGATTAATTTTTTTCATCTCACAATCATAATTGATCATTTCCTTAGATCCATTTTATACAAAATGTCCCATACTGTTAATTCAATTATTGGATAATTTCAGAATTTAAGTTTGGAATCCAATTGTTCACCCTGACCAGCCTCCTGAGATGTGAGCTGAAATGTGCGAAAACAGTGGTTTGGTTGCCAGGCCTTAAGGTATTATTGGGCAGGCATGCCCACTGGTGGGAGCAATTAAATAACTATGGTAGGCACCCACAAAAGTGCAAATCCAAGCAAGTGACTAAAAATGCCCCATTAGTGTCAAGTTTTGAACATAGAGCTATAATTAAACTTACAGTATGTACCTTTTTTTTTTTTTCCCTCATAGGTTTTCATTAAAAAAAAAAAAAACACACAGGTGGTGGGTTTGGTTTGTCCTGTAACATGACTCTTACATTTAGTGGTTTGTCCTGTAAAATGACTCTTACATTTTGTGATATTGTCATGTGTTAGAACAGAGAACCATTTATTTTCTACGTAAAAAAGCCTAGTTAATCAGTTTATTATATTCATCTTGTGTTTATACAATATATATATATATATATATATATATATATATATATATATATATATATATATATATATATATATATATATATATATATATATGGCTTGGGTGACTTCTTTCTGAGTGCCGCACCCACCCACCCGTATATATATATATATATATATATATATATATATATATATATATATATATATATATAAATATAAATGTCTTGCACTGTATGTGACTGGAATGTGTCAATCATCTTAAAGTAATTGTCTTATAGAGGGTCATATTAATTGTGCTCAGAAGAAAATACAGAGCGGAACGTAATTGAAGCATTAGGAATATAAGGAGATATTTTCCAGAATAAGCTACATTCAAGAACATGGAGACACACTCTAAGGACAAGCTTACTCCTTTTTACGCTCATGTGTGGTACACTGAGCTCACCCCACATCACTATTCCCGGGTTTTATCTGCTTTTCATAAGATATTGAAAAATATTAGACCAAGTACACTGAATTTGGTCAGGTCCAAATGGGTGTGTGTGAGCTGAAATGCGCAAAGGCGTGGTTAAACCTGACCATAATGAGCACGATATCCGCCAAAAAATAGATCAACTGAATATCGTCCTGTGATCTTCCGTTCCGTTCCGTTCGGGCACAATAAAAAAATTTAATACCACCCTTTATCTTTGAGTTTTTTGTGTACATTTTGCTTAACATGCAGATTAAGATTACACAAGTGGTGTTTTTTTTATTTTTTTTTGGTGCCCATCTTTTAAGTTCAACCAAATTGTGTAGTACTGTATCAAAAAGAAAAAACACCTAACTGTTTCAAAATAGGGCCCTGTACATAAATGGTACCTGGATGTTGCCTATGTAAATGTCAGTCTGTTGGTGGATGGAGGTGCATAACTAACTAGAAAAACAACGGATTAGGGCACTGCAAGGCACATGGTTCGACAGCTGCCACCGCTATGCCCACTGTTCATCTAGAGATAAGGTTTAAAAAGAAAAATGGCATTGTTCCATATGGATTCAGTATTGAATGCCGACGCCGGAATCCCGACAGCCGAAATGCCGACAAGGGGGGGACGTGGATCGCCCCCCCCCCCCTTGCGGGCTCGGTGCCTCGCTACGCTCGGCACAATAATTTATTCTCCCTCCAGGGGTGTCGTGGACACCCACAGAGGGCGAATGTGTCGGCATTTCGGCGGTCTGGATTCCGGCGTCGGGATTCTGAACGCCGGGATCCCGACCGCCGGGATTGTAACTGCATCCCGTTCCATATATATGTGTGTGTGTGTTCGTTCCTTTTTTAATAATGAGTTTATTGGTTGATCATACATATCCAGCATGGTAAAAATAATCTGACCAACCGTAACCAGAATACCAAGCCATCACTTAAGTAACAATACTTGGTCTAGGAGCTTCTAAATACGGAATCTGCCTGCACTTCGATATCCAAAACAAAGATGGCTTAGGCGCATTTATGTTTTTGAAAGCCTGCAAAATCAGCAGCTTTATCAATTCATATTGCCAGCAGTTATTGATTCTTATGCTTTTGTATGTGAGTAATACAAAAAATATTGAATACTTGTTGTGTGAACCTCTTCAGGGCAACTTTCTACTTCTCGGCTGTCCACACAGCGGTTTATAGTATAATTAAATGCTTTGTCTGCAATAAAGTTGAATAGGTTTCCTATCGCCTTAGCAGCTGAGTGTGAATCACTTTTGCTGTATCAGTTGCTTATCCATACCACACATTTTCTGCGTAAAATGTGTGAAATATGACCACCTGCCATTATAGATCAAAAACATATGGCCCAGCGGTGGTCCTAATTGATGGGCTTCACTGTATTCATTTTTTTCCATAGGGGAGGTTTGTTGGCTCGAAAGCAGATTTGATATATTAACCTGCGAATCATGATGATGGGGGCCAGGGTAATTTGTCATTCAACCACACCAGGTCTGTGTCAAATAAAACCCAAGTAGTGGTAATACAGTTTCTGTGCTCTGTTGCCTTGTAGCAGCCCAATCTTTTCTTGGTTCTGTGCCAAAGCGTCACAGCTATACTGCACTGACTGTGGTATAGGAATTAATATGTCTGACTTAGAAACAATGAGGTAAGCTGGGAGTCAGCTCACACATGCCCAAAAGGCACAGCGAAAGCAATCCTTCGCAGTCCTCACTTCTTGCTTCTTAAAAATGCTGTCTAGTTCCGAACAGCAAGATCATGGTCTTTTTTATTTTTATTTGTTTTTTTCTTATACTTGGCGTTTTCTATGGTTTATGTTGGTTAAAAATTCCAAATATTATTCCAGGAGGCTTTTAAATGCAGTTCAGTAAGAGTATATGTATATATAGTTTTATATACTGATGTAATATTCATGGCCATTCTCCAGGGCTCAATTAAATTCTTGGAATGGAAGTACTAATTTAGTTACCCTATTTAAAATGACACCACGTTTTGAGCCCTAATAATTATTCGTTTTGCTGTCATTTCAGAACCACTCTTTAATTAGTCACA
Source organism: Crinia signifera (assembly GCF_055691185.1). Taxonomy (NCBI): domain Eukaryota; kingdom Metazoa; phylum Chordata; class Amphibia; order Anura; family Myobatrachidae; genus Crinia; species Crinia signifera. The sequence continues at coordinate 129,129,199 of NC_139221.1, read as the reverse complement.
TCTTGATAAGTGAAACTGTGTAGGTTGTTTAAGGTTTTTAGAGCTTGTTTGACAGAAGTGGTTACGAGAGAAAAAAATTAACAATGGACTTCAGTGTGTGCTGCTGGAAACACCCAAAGGCATTTAGGAGGGGTAGAAAATATCTAGGTTAAGTGTTTACAAACCTTTTAAATTACAGTTAGCATGTTTGATTCATTATTCAGTAACACTCAAATAATAGTGCTTCTGTAGTAACATCTCTAAATGACATTCAACATGTCATTTGTTTTTGTTTAAAATGTATGTTACTTTTATTGCTTGCAACATTTATAGTATAATTTGATCAGTGTCAAAAGGGCATAGCTGCACCATGACAGATCTTGTTGTATCTTATGTAGAAGAAAAACTTTTGAAGTCTTGTATGGATAACACCATTTTCCCAATGATTTCCTATATGAATACAAAGTCTGTATGTATAGTCTTAAAAACATAATATACTTTTTATGCTTTCAAAACATTTTAAAGGAAGAAAGTATGGTACTTGGGCAGTTTCACTGCACCAGTTGTACACTACGCTATGTTTGAATCCTGGCACGGTGCCAGATTTATGCTAAGCTATGTTATCAGCGTAGTTCAATGGCTGCCTTGAACTACTTTGTCAGCGTAGTGCCTTACTTCTCTAAGCTACGTAGCTACGTTATCAGCGTAGCTCATAGGCAGTCTTGAACTAGGTTGTCAGTGGAGTGACTCTGCGGCAGCCCAGCGCTGACAGATCATTGTGGCACTTGTAGTTCCGCAGAGAAATAGACAGCCCAGCACACCGCTAACAAAGGGGGCATCTAAAGTAGACACCCCTGCAAACCTCTAACAAAGGGGCATCTGAAGGGTGCATCTAGTACTTAGATGCTATAGCGTTTAAGTACAGCGCCGGCAAAACGCTAACAAAAGTGCGCGTCTAAAATTTAGATGCTTTTGCGTCTAAATTTAGATGCTCCGCTAACAAGGGTGCCTCTAAATTTAGACACTAGAGCGTAAATATAGGTGCAACAACAGGTATTGGTTACATATCTTATAAGGAGTACTAGCTGTGGGCATGACCATGTAGGATACATTCATCGATCCCTGTAAGATCAAATTCAGTGTGTTGATTGATGTATGTAAACGGCTCCATGCTGTTGTAACCCCAGAAAAGGGACATGGACAAAGCAGGGAGAAAAACTTGCCTTGCCCAGAATCTGCTGCAGCATGAAACACTAGAGATAAGCGGGTTCGGATTTTAGAAATCAAAACACCCCTGATCCGAGCTGGGAACTGAGCACTCTTCGGGTATTCCTGCCAGACTCTGATCTCAGAATGAGGCAAAACGTCATCAGCCCGCCATCAGTCCACCAATCCGGACTCTTAAGTCCCCACCTAACCTCCGCCATCTCCACTCCGGCATTAGAGATGGTAGTGGGAGGAAGGTCTCTGTGTCTGTCATTGTTTGTTGAGCGCATGGGATAGCGACCTGGTTCCTACTGTTCAGTGGTGGTGTTCTGTGCTTCTACAAGTTTGGGTGCTGCAGCTGCTGTCCAGTCCAGTGGTGCTGTATATTCAATCAGTTTAATTTTTTCAGGCTTATCTCTGTGTGTGTGTGTGTGTGTGTGTGTGTGTGTGGTTTAGGGGTACACTCTCCTGTGTCGCATATTATTATAACTCCAGAAAGGTAATGCCGAACAAAAATTTGGAGGATAAAACTTTGAAAGAACAAGAAACGGTACTTATGTTATATCTGGGCTCCCGTTTTTCTTATGAGACTGCGTCCCCTCGCGGGGCTCGCTGCGCTCGCCGCGCTTTGGGCACGGTGGCTCGCTGCGCTCGCCACACTATATAAAATCAACTCCATGCGTAGTTGGATAGTAGGGGTATGAAAAAATGGGGTGCATTTAACATGGGAGCCCAGATAATACATAAGTACCCAAGAAACTCTTCCTCCTAGTGCTGAAGCTGCTGCCACTATTCCTGATATAGACCATGAAATGCCATCAATGTAGTCTGCCAAGGCCGATGCCCAATATCATCATAGAGTGCATGTAAAATCCAAAATGCCAAAGTTCATTAACACACAAAAAAAAATTAAATAGTTTGAGGAGAAATGTAAGCTTACCAATATGCCATATACTGTATGACACTGAGTGCTAAGGAACAGCCAAGGCCCTGGTCTATATTCATGACTAGTGGTTCAGCTTCACATGACAATGGAAGCCCTCTTTCTTGCAAATTTAAAAAAATTAAGCTGGTAAAAGCACAGAAAACAACTGTGCTTTCTCAGATGGTATCACAAATCCCCAAGAAGAATCCAAGTGTGTCGGCGGTTGCAATGCCTGACCTTCCCAACCCTGGACGGGAATAGTTGGTTCCTTACACCATTTGCACGCCCTATGAAAGTGCTGAAAGTAGCACACATGGTTCACTTTCTCTCCAGGATGAGGAGGATACGGGTGTAGGTTGCGCTTAAGAGGAAATTGACATGGATTCTGAAAGTGATGTGGTTTGTATAAATCAGGCGGTGGGGGTTAGAGGAGAGAGGCAGTTTTTGTCCATGGGATAAAAAAGCCCATCGCCATGCCTGGGCAGATGACAAAAAAAATCAACCTCCTTTTGGTCTGAAATAATAATGGTTATCTAGATCCAGGCAACAATTGTCTTGCCATATGTAACTTCTGCAATAAGCAGGTAAGGATGTTCGCCACCTAGGGACATCCTCCCTTGTACGTCACCTGAAGATCGTTCATAATTCACTGTTCAGTACAGGAACTGTGGCTAGAACCGTAAGCAGTCTATTGACCTCTAGATCACTTAGGGGGTTATTCTAGTTCATTCTTTCTGACAAAATCCTTCTTAGATGGACAAAACCCTGTGCACTGCGGGTGGGGCAGATGTAACTTGTGCAGAGAGAATTAGATTTGGGTGGGGTTTTTCTTCAAAGTGAGATCTATATTGCAGTGTAAAATAGAGCAGTCAGTATTTTCCCTGCACAGAAACAAAATAACTCACCCAAATCTAATTCTATCTGCACATGTTACATCTGCCCCCCTGCAGTGCACATGGTTTTGTCCATCTAAGAAGGATTTTGTCAGAAAGAATGAACTAGAATAAACCCCTTAGTCCTGTTGTATCCAAGTGCCTGAAAACCATACCAGCTAGTCCCTCCTTGTCAATTTCCTCCTCGATACGCATCAGAAGTAGTCATGCAGGCCATGTAACCAGCATGACTGACTCCTTTTTCTATCCGGGATTCCTCTGGAAGATCCTACAATGCAACACACATACACAAAAGACTCGCATGTGAGTTTTTCAAATTGCCATGCTGTCTGCCACTGCAGTGCCACTCTTAGATGAGCAATGTTTGTGCCACCCACTTGTGTCGCTTAGCATAGTCTTTCAGCTACCTTAGTGCAACCTTTTTTTGGCCTAAAAAAACAACATTGTGAGTTGTTCAACATGGAAATAAGTGGAAATTAATTTTCTTGAGGTTAATAATAGTGTAGGAGCAGAAAAAAACAAACAAAAAAAATAATCGAGTTTAGCAGTTTTTATTGTGTTTTTATTTATTTTTCAAATACAGATCCAACATCTGAAGGGTGGTTTTAGCAAAACAAATCCAGACCCCAAAACACGAAAAGTGGCCACGCTCCTAATAAACCTATAACCATAAACTGACAATGTGGACCATATGAGGTCAGTGACTTCAGGGACTGGCCTGGCCATACTCAGTATGTGCAGTGGCACATACTGGTATGGAGACATATTCGATCTGACAGCTACAGACATGCCAGTGTGAACCACATGTGTGAGTGATGGTGGGGAGCGGACACGATCTCTGACCTACCAGCGTGTTTATTAAATTCATAGTCCTGACCAGGTGTTTCTCCCCCCGCCCCCAACACACACACACACACACACACACACACACACCTGTACAGGCTACACATATCCTCCACTTATAATGTGATATCGGGAACCCTTGCAATCCGTTAACTATGCAATCTATAGCACCTATCCTTATGTGTCCATAGTAGAAAGAATGTATATTACCATATGCTCAAGCTGCCTATGGAATACAACTTTCATAGTAATAGTCATGTTTTATACAACCGAATAACGACACCAATATGATCCCAGGTGCTGATGAGGTTTTTTTTTTTTTAAATGATTTTCATCCAAGGTAATACCCAAAAGATAAGAAGAAACTAAACTACAATAGTGTGATACCATGAATAATAAACAGTACAGTTAAATTTGAGCTGGGTTTTAGTAAGATTTGTACCGTTCCAAATTGTCTACTTTTTGGGTAGACGAAAATCATGTACTGTATAGGGGGGTGGTCACGTCACCACTGTCTCAAGCTCCCAATCCAGAGTCTTAGATAATTAATCTAAGATAAATGGTCAATATATGGTGTAATACAGTTAATAATACATACATGCAGCTGTGTAATTTTAAAGCATACCACTCTCACCCTGTGGTATGGTCTATAAACAGATTGCCGACCAAATATAGGCACAATATTAAATCCCAGATGTTCCTGGGAGCCCTCACTGGGTACTAAGCAGTTCACACTTCTATCCCAAATCATATTCCAATACACATGGTATATTTTTCAAGACATAAGGAGAGTCCAGTAACCAGGGTATATACCACCCATTCAGGGGTAATAAAATAAACCGAATGTCAGATATGCATTTTCCTATCCTGCTAATCATATATACATAATTTTCAAATGGTCCCAATGTCCATTTTTTCCCCCCTTTATTCTGTCCCATGATGCAGGTGTGTTTCTGATCGGAGTTCCGATTCTGTGATTGGTGACTTCGGGTTCCAGGAAAACTAGGAAGCAAAATTATAGCTACAGACTATGTATTTAATCGTACTTCCGATTGCATTCAAACTGCCGTGCACCCAGTTGCGTTTCAACATTATTCTTTTAATATTGGATGGCGTTCATTTTATTGTGGATATTTTACTACTGAATACAAAGAAGTGTCTATTTGTGGGTGCCATTTTAGTGAGGTCCCTCAATAGAATAAAAAACACCATCAGGCATGAGACACAAAATTAAAAATCCTGGTTATTTCACATTTAGCCAATGAGGCCACTAGGTCTCCCCCTCTTCTCTAGTGGGCTACTTTTTGTACACTACAAAAAATTTAAATACAATTAATATTGCACTGATGTTGCTGTTTAAAATGCATCATTGGTGCATGTGTCTCTAATCCTTTTATGTATGTTTATAACCTGCTCACTCATCCTTCTACTAGTTCTACCGATATAACCTTTTATTACATTTGAACTCCATGGCATAAATAACATAACAATGGCAAGTTAAGAAATCCTTTTAATATTGCACTTTTTCCCGTTTATGGTTACCTCTGTAATTTTCATCCCACAATTTTTGGTGACACTTTTGAACCCTATACATACAGAATCCACATCTATAGAAGCCCATCAAATTTTCAGATTTTTTTTAGGTGGACTGGATATAATAAGCCTTATAATAAGCCTTTAACTAATTTTGTTTTTCAAGTTGGTGGCACATCCGAAAATACAACCAGGGTTCTCTGGAATTTCTGATCGGGTCCTTTTTTGAGCAAACCCCAGTATTTCTGGGTTATTTTTCGTTGTGACAAATTTTCTACAAAAGACCACTTCATTTCTAGTTTTTTTTACAACTTTCTCTTTTTGGAGTAACCATTCTCTACTTCTCAAATTTTATTTGCGTTTATGTAACACATGTGAGCAACGCTGGCATTTTTAGTGGATATTTTGCGCATCTCACAGATGTCAACACTCAAAGTGTTGATCTATTTTTTTAGATCAGTTGCCTGATCCAAGAAAAAGGGCTCCTCCAGTACAGTTCTAGGTAGACACCAAAATTGGCCCATTGGTATGGACTCTTAACTACTTGATTTGATTATCAATCTTTCATCAATAGAAATCGTTGCAATCAGCTGGTCTTACATAATTTCTAATGTCAAGTTAGTACGATACTAACTCGGAAGCCTGAGAAATGGGAAAAGTGAGATTAAAAACTGTTGTATGGCATTGATCGATACATTAGAGTTAGATATGAACAAAAAGACGTTATCTGTGAATAAACTAAGTTTCACCTCAAAGGTATTCACCCGAAATCCTGTGAGGCATGCAAGGTTATTGCCAGAGGTTCTATTGCTCGCGCACCCCTTGCCAATGGAGCCGGTCGCCTCCGGTCCCCCCCTAAACTGGACAGTGTCTCCCTGAAGGGGATCAGGCGGGCGCCGGCCAAGGATTAGCCCGGCTACATCTGTATATGCAAGAGAGACACATAGAGAAACTTTAGACAGGTTCTGACACATGAGGGAAAGAAGGGTAACATACAATAACAAAACATATGACATATTGCCTTTCAAAACAACCTTAACTTTTCTAATTATTAACTTCCGGTTTGTGACAGGTGTGGCAAGACCAGGCGCGCGCCCCAAGATCCGAGCCAGTGGTCCAAGGCCACCACAACCCCGCCGATATACACCAGTAAGGTGTAAACTCAAATAATGCCTACCAATAGTGCTCTAAATCGCACACATTATAACTGTAAAATGAAAACATTATGAATCTGCATATTAGGTAAATGAAAACTGAAGAACAGGGACCATCCGAGAAAAGGAAGAAAGAGTGAGCGTAGCCTCATTCATATACATTCCTCAGATAGTAGTCTGAGGGGTAACCTTGATATAAGGGGAGTCTTTAGGAATCAGTCCACCGAGTGGAAAGGACACTACAGAAAGCATCATAGTAGAATTGTTGAAAGGGAACTTAGTCATCAAGCAGGCTGGTCCTGTGTAAATAATGATGGGGAAGTCACCCCAGTATCCTCCCCCAACAGTTACACCTCGGCATCCATCACAGTTGAGAAGTCCTCAAAGGTAGACTTGGAGAAGAGGCGGAGACGGGCAGGATAGAGTCAAGCAAATTTTCGGTTATTTTTTGCCAGGCGAGAACAATGGGGTGTAAACTCCTTCCTTGTTCTAGCCACCTCCACTGAATAGTCCTGAAAAATGAAAAGTCTCTAGTCATTCCAAGAAAGATCACGTTTGCGACGCGGACCACAGCTCTTCCTTGTGGACATAGTTAAGACATCGGAATATCACTGGACGAGGGCAGGCATCTGTGTATGTGCTCAGGGGAACTATTCTGTGTTCTCGCTCCACAATCATTCCGGAGCACTCGTCCGAAACAGCCAATAGCTCCAGCAGTGTGGACTGGATAAAGGTGAATAAGACAGGGCCCTTAAGCATCTCAGGCAGGCCCACCGACCGAAGATTATTTCTTCGTGAACGATTTTCAAGATCGTCCAACTTAGACTGCATCTGGTACTCTGCTTTCTGCAAGTCTGCGGACCTATCCTTCAGTGTAGTGACATCCTGGAACACCTCACCTATCACCTGTTCAGCGCTAGAGATCCTTTTAGATAGCTGTTTAGGTATTTATGTAGTAGCAGGGAGCCCACTAAGCAATTTGCTTAGTGGGCTATTCTGCATAAGAAAATCTCATCGCTTGTCCCGTTTTAGTGCCGTGCCATGCCATGCGATGTGAAGAGATTTCCCTATATAATTTATTCACTGCTCTCTTGCCGCGAGCAGATCGCATGCACTTTTATAGGGTGCGATGCCATTTACTTTTCTATACACTTCTATGAGATGCAATGAGATTTAGGCACCCCTTCACTATCCACGCCACTCCGAAGCATGGTGAGCACAGCGGAACGCGTCCTCCCAACCTTTTTCACACCCCCACTATCCACGTCGGCAAAGCGTGGCGAGTGGATGCAGATTACATTACAGGTATTCAGTGTCCCCTCGCAGGGCTCGCCACGCTTCAGGCTCGCTGTGCTCGCCACACTATATAGAATCAACTCCACACCAACGTGGATAGTGGGGGTATGAAAAGGTCAGGAGGACGGGTTACGCAGTCCCGTACTGGGCTCGCTGCGCTTCGGGGTGGTGTGGATAGTGTGTGGGGGGGGGGGGGGGGGTGCCTAAGTCTCATTGCATCTCATAGAAGTGTATAGAAAAGTAATTTTGCGTGCGGTGCAATCACATGCGATGCAATGCGATCCGCCCGCGGCAAGAGCAGTTAATAAATTACATAGGAAAATCGCATTGCATGGCACGGAACTCAAACAGGACATGCGATGCGATTTTCCTACGCTAGCGTACGTATGCTAATTGGGCGCCCAGATAATACATGTTATGCTGTTTACACTGCGACTTAATGTCCTGGACAACCTGAGTGATTTTGTTCGCATGAGCCTCCATAATAGGACTTATGGTATCCTGGGTGGCTTTGACCATCTCAGAATATGTTATGAGGCCTTCATGATGGTGCTAGGACAGTGATAAAGTAGAGGTATATGAAGGGGAAGTGTCAGGACCCATTGTGAAATCTGTATCATCACTTACAGTTCGTGGAGCGAGGAGTGGTGTCTCCACAGCATCAGCTCCCTTTTTCCCCTTGCCAGATGTCTGCTGCTGCTAAGGCTGGGACTGTGAATTTGCCGCAGGTGCTATCTTGTCCCTGGCATGCCTGCTGGATGAGCAGTATCTGGGGGTGTCTACAGCGGCAGGCGCCACCAAGTATTTGTCCATTTTGTTGGGGGCCAGGCAGGATAGAGAGGTCCAGAGCCTAAGACCCGTGCCGTCGGACCGCAGCCGCCGCACTGGGTGTGACCCCGGCAAGCTGTTTGTAATGGCCGGGGGATTGCGTCCTCTGAAGCCAGACGGGCTGAGGCTGTGAGTTCCGTCTGCGGCAGGGCCGCTGTAGTGTCCAGCACACTGGGGGAGTGTCACCGTGGGTTCTGCGGGTATGTAGAGCTGGCAGCGGGGCTTGGAGGCTGGGGAGCACACAAAGCCTTAAGCCAGTGCTGCTACCTCCTTCAGCTCCGGAACCAGAAGTCCTTCATAGTTTTTCTTATTTCAGAGCACCCCCCACCACTCACTCTCACTCACTCACACCCCCCCCCCCCCTTATCAGAGTGTTTGATAAGGAGTTCTTTAAGAGTTTTGAACTCGCTCTTCTTTCCTTGTGTGTAAGGTTGTGCTTAATAGTCTTGAGTGCTTAGTTTTCAGATGTCATTCGTTACAAGAGAGTTAAATGATTCTAGGAAATAATTGAGATTTTAGTTTAAATGATGAAGTTTTAATATTTTAATCGACCTGTTTTTTTTACCATTAATTGTTTTAAGTAAGCTTTGTCCGAAATGTTGAAAATCCACTAAGATTTCAAATGGGTTCACAGGTACTGGTGGGCAGAACTTGAGACCCTTTTCCAGGTGGTATCTTTCCTCCTGTAACAGGAGATGATCCCTAAAGGTGCGTACACACGGGGTGCCTCCTTTTCATCAGCGACCAGAGATGGTCGCTGATGAACGGGAACCTCTGCCGGCAGTGCCGCAGAGGTAATCAGCTGGTCGCAGGAGACCAGCAATTAGAACGAGGCTGAAAACGGGAGCGCGCATCTGGCGATTTATCGCCGGGGCAAACTCCCATCACTGGCAATATGGTCGCCAGCGACCATATTCCCAGCGATATCAGCCCCTATTGCAGCCGTGTGTACAGTACATGGCTTAAGATGAAAGATTTTTATTGTATCTGATTCATAATTTTTTCTCTTCTCTTTTAATCAGTGTTTTTTTGCTTTCCTTCCCAGATTTCTTCTTTTGGTTAATGGAGGGCTAAATGATTAGAGTCTCATGCTGGGCGATATTCATCCCCCCAGAGATGAGAATCTATTGGAAATGGAAATATAATTATCCCTTCTGTTAGAATTTTCCATTTAATTATTTTTTCCCATCTATGTCGATAATCTAGTCTATTTTTTCCAGTTTGATACATAGATTATTTCATGTTTTAGAGGCATATTTTGACGGGGAGTATACTCTTTCTTTTTAATACCACTGTTTTGAAATTTTCTGAGTCTTTTTCCAAGGTTTGATTTGGAATGACTCTCCCAGTTTTTTTATTCCTCCCAATTATTATTTGCAGTTTTGACACTATCTCCTTATGCCTTGATACCGTGCATTGGATATTTAGAGATAGAAGTGTAAACTGCCTGGTATTCAACCCAGTGAAGGCTTCGAAGGATGCCTGTGATTTTATACAGGCATCTTTCAAAGGATATTTGCCGACCCAAACAGACCATTTGGAACGTTACGATTCTTATTGCAACACAGCTTGATTCTAACCATATGGTTTATGACCGTTTAACACTATTGTGGTTTATTTTCTTCTCTTTTGGGTATTACCTTGGGGGAAAATCATAGAAAAAAAACACCTAATCGGCATCTAGGATCAAATTGGTGTAATTTGGTATTTTATGTATAAAGACCTATTTCCATATAGACTATAAGCCTGCAAACAGGGCCTTCCTACCTTGTATTACTGTTTATTGCCCAGTTTTGTTTCATCACTGTCCAGTTGTAAAGCACAACGGAATTTGCTGTGCCATATAAGAAACTGTTAATAAATAATATGGGTTTGTATGGATTCTTGTATATGTTACTATGTGCAATAAAGACTTTTTTTTTTTTAAATAAAAGTAATATTATGGGTGGCTCCCTATAAACACATCCTGGAGGAGACATATTCCAGAGACTTGAAGGTCCGTCACCCCCCCTTCCCATTGCTCTTTCACCTCCTTCCTGTTTCTTTAAAAGCTGCATCACCATTTCTTCACATCTGCAATGGTTATGGCAGCCAGTGAAGATGGGAAATTGTCTGCTGAACAAGACCCTTCTATATAACCACGATAATTTTTTAGCTACTGTAACTCCAATCTCTCTCTCTCTCTCCTTGATGCCTTGCTTGTTCTATTTATGGACCATAATGTGGTCCTGACCCGACTACCTATTTAGCATGGCCATTAGGATAAAGAAAGACTCGTTAACTACTTATGATGCGCATTCTATTTAAACTCACAAATGCCAGACTCCCAACATAAAATGTCACCTTATCAAACTACTCTAAGTGGAGTTCACAAATGTTTGGCCTTCTCTTACTATTCTCTTCTATCAACAGGCCTCCAGATGTACCACAAGGCAGCTACAAGCACACCTTTATGATAGACTCACTGTTTTGTATAGGCCTCAGAATGTGTTTGAAACAGACTTTCCTTATGAGAAGGGGAAAGATATGAAAAACATATAGATGTCGACAGTTGCAGGTTTCATTGCCCATACTCTACAGCAGGGACAGCTGTCAATGGCTGCTGGATGCATGGGAGATCTTACGATAATAGCAAGATCTCGAGCATGACCAGTGGACCCGGCTATGGGGAAAGACACACCCGTAGGAAGTTTCCAATCTCCCTGTGCAATTGCAATAAAGTTCCAGGTATCATTTACCAAATAATAGCTTAAAGTACCGTCTTCTTAATAGCTTTCCCCAATGATAAAAATTAAATAAAAAGCTATAAGAATGACTTCTCTACAAACGTAAGAGGTTATTCTGGTTGACTTGCAGGGCTGTCAATTTTGCAGCCTTGCGAGTCCCCCAGACGACAGCTTCCCTCCCCGCTCCCGCACACCGTGATCTCCTGCACAGCTACGAATGGATGTTTAGCATATACATCCATTCGCAGCCTTGGGTGCAGGGGAGAAATCCTAGGAGGGTCTGCGACCATCAAAGGACTTATCCAGTGCTCGCAGATCTGTGGGCGCCTTGTGGGGGAAGCTGATGTCAGCTGCCCGCCCCCTCCCCCCGCACGCATCCGCGGGGAATTACCATGAGAACGCCCAGCATTTTCATGGGAACACCCATGAAAAGCTGGGTGTTCCCATAGGGGAATCCCCTGGCATGCCACCCCCCCCCGCTTGCACACAGCAGCTGCACATGCGCATAACTGATTGTGCAGTTGCAAAAAATTGGTCCCCCATGTGAACACGCAGGGGACAGATTACACCAGAATCAGATCTAGAGCTGCTACCTTTTATGAATGGGAGACCGCGCGTGTACTGCACACAATTGCCACATGAACGATAAGAAAGATCACCACAAGAAATTACACGATCTTCGAAAAACTCCAGAGCTAAATATTCTTGGTACTTGTTTCCTAGTACAGCGCCCGTCGTAGGTGATCGCATCCCTTAAGTTAAGGTATGCGATGGACGCGAACACTGCGATTTCAGGGCTATTTTTAGCCTTTTCCCCGACAATTAAAAAATCGTGTCTATCGCATGCCTTAAGTTAAGGCATGCGATGCGACTGATGTGATGGACGCGATATTACATAGGGAACAGTGTTAAATGGGCCAATGGACCCGATTTTTCATTGTATACCCACCCTTATGGGTATTTAACATGATAAATGCCCCCCCCCCCTATTGTTAATGCCACCCCACGATGAACGGCAACCCGAAGCCTGGCGAGTGCGGCGGTACGCGTCCTCCGACCTTTTCATACCCCCACTATCCATGTCGGCGTGGAGTTGATTGTATATAGTGTGGCGAGCGCAGCGAGCCACCGAACCTGAGGCGTGGCGAGCGGACACGTAATACCTGTGAAGTAATGCGCGTCCCCTCGCCACACTTTGGGCTCGGTGGCTCACCGCGCTCGCCCCACTATATAATCAACTCCAGTGGGATAGTGGGGGTATGAAAAGGTCAGAGGACGCGTACCGCTGGCTCGCTGCGCTCGCCACGCTTCGGGTTGCCGTTGATCGTGGGATGGCATTAACAATAGGGGGGCATTTGACCCATCAGGGTTGGGAAACAATAAAAATTGGGGTCTGGGGGCCATTTAACATTGGGGCTAATGTGAAATCTGGTCTCAGGGACCATTTTACATTGATTCCAATGTAAAAATTGCGTCCATCGCATGCGATTTGGTTGCATGCGATGCGATCAACGCGATTTGGGGGGTCTCGATGGACCCAATTTTTATCGCTGGTGCCATGCTAGGAAACAAGTACCATATTCTTCACAGACACATCTGGTTGATATAGGCCTAGCCCCTGCACACTTTACTACCTTTTGTTCTATATCCATCTCTACAGGTTGGGGTTTCTACCCACAGTATAGTGAGGCAGCTGCCTTAAGTGAAGCGCCAAAGTGTTTCCCATCATCCTTTCATCACAAACGACAACAAAATAAGCAGAGTACAGCAGACGACATTCTGGCAAAGGATCATGGACAAGGAAAGACTTTTATAGGGGACTCTTGCTGCTTTTAGGTCACAGGAGTCATGTGCAGGGAACAGTGTCACAGAATGTTTAATCAGTGGTCTGTTGATTGCAGGCAAAAAAAATGGCATCCATGTCCTGACTGTGGCAGCTCCACATGGGAAAGCAAACTGTCAGGACTTTTTCAATGTGCCACTTCTGCCAAAGACTGCCAAAGAAAGATGTACTGCATACTATCAGCAGCACAGGGTATAGTAGCAGAGACCACCTGTCTGCGTGTACCTGCATTATAATGTGAATTTTTACAAACGTAACTTGAGTACAAAAGTATTTATTTTTAAACTTACTGTATAGTATGTTTCATTGTAGTTTGAGGGGGGGGGGGGGGGGGGGGAGGTTAGATGATGGAAATGGGCAGTTTCTACTCGTGGCATTCCCACCCCTGCTGTCCTCTTCATATGTGCTTTTAGGGTCCATTGTTATATCTGAGAGTGCTCTAGAACACAATGAAGACTTTCCATTGCCTCTTGCTTTGTGACCACTTGCAGCTATGATGTTCAAAAGTCTCAATGCAGATAGTTTTAATTCTGGGATATCAGGCTACATTGGAGGTATTTAATTTGTGCACTTGATTGCATTGGAAATGTTAAAAATACAATCTTTGCACTAACAATTACAAGCGGGTGTGGATTGTTTGGTCGACATGGGTCTAGGTCAACACAAGCATTATGTCGACATGGGCTAAGTCGACAGTCAAAAGATCGACATGAGTTTTTTCACTGTTTTTTTTTTTATCTGAATGTCGACATGGACACAGTTTAAAGTGCACCACATCGCTTGCTATGCTTCAGGCACACTATTTTATTCTCCCACCACGCCCTAGTGCAGGAGTGGGGAACCTCAGGTCGATATGCGGCCCCCGTAGCCGCTCTGAGTGGCCTGTCCACCTGCCAATTTGTAAGAGAATTTTTTACATATGGCCCCGAAGGCTTTTTTCCCCATACAAAAAAGGTTCCCCAACCATGCCCTAGTGGATGGTAGGGCATGAAATACCTCCTGTCGGCACATCTCGGCTCAAGAAAACCCCCATGTTGACCTAATGCTTGTGTCAACCTAATGCTATGTTGACCTAGACCCATGTCGACCTTGCTGCATGTGGACCTAGTGGTGTCTACCCAATGCTTGTCGACCTAATGACCATATCCCTTTTACAAGCAATCCAGTTCATTTGTAAACACAAAAAAGGACCAGAAACTCTTGGATCTGTCTGTATAGAGCTACATTAATGCAATAGATTCCATTCAAGAAAGTTTTTAGTTCGTATAGATTACATTTAACATATTAGAGCAGAGGATTGGTCCTAATCAAACGGGCTTGATGCGGTTTTAGGGCTGTGGTTTGTTTTTGTTACAGTTACTATCCCAGGGACAATTGTGAGCTGTAGCTGAATAAAGGCAGGCAGGTTTCAACATAGTTTAATGTGCATAGAGAGACCTCATAGATCATGTACTGTGTGGAGTGCCTGTGTGTTATACATTCAAGGTCCAGCTATTCTATGCTTGCCAGGTTTAGCACTGCGAATATTGGGCAAGAAGGCTTTCATACCCTAAAATGTAGGTGTATTTAGAATGCTAAAGCTTTCAGGTTTTATAGGTTTGTCATACTGCTTACAAATGTCACATTGTAAAAAGGTGGTGGTTGCAAGGCAGTGTACTGTGTGTTCATCTGAAAGAGGTAAGGTAATGCCACACCCTTTCAAACTTATTACAAAAGGAATATTCAATTTACATGGCATTGGTAACTTTTTTTTTTAACCACTAACCACACAGACCCATGGCTTTCACAACAGCAAATTGCATTCAAGTGGGAATACTTGAAGCTGGTAATTTGCTGTGGTAATCCTATGTCAATGCTTTAATTTGAAAAATATTACAACCGTTTTAGTTCTCCAGAAATATCATATTAATGCAATTGAGTATGTAAAATTAAGCATAATAACGAACCTTTAAGGATGCAAGTGCATCATATCCAAGTGGGAAAATAATTGTCATGGTTTCTTGCATACTGTAATTTGTGCCTTGTGTTCTGTTTTGCCAAGATTTGTATAGTGTAAAAACCCTGTTTTAATGGTGCACCACTCAGTTAATTGTCACTAATTAGATCAAAAAGACAGTGTTAATCTAGAACTTTCAGTTTGTCCATTAATCAATGGTGATTATGGAGCAATTTAAAAAAAACTATAAAAAACTGAAACTGCATAAAAATATCGTTGTTCTTTGTTGAATTACCAGTATTGCTACTAATTACCCAGTCTCAAAGGGTTAAATGATATAGATTTGATGAAAAATCAATTAGCGAATAATACATATTAGGTATGGCTTGTGCCAGAAGTCCTATAATAGGAAAAACAGAGATCGCAGAACTTCCCTTTTGCATCTGGTCTATTTTGACTTGAGAGACATTTGGATGCTTTGGGATTTGCTTTCAGACAGGACACAGGTAGGTTGAAAAGTCATGTTAAGATCTGTTGGAGTTGAGGATGTAAGATGCTTCCTTTTTGAGCGTTAAGGGAGACATTGTCAAGGAGCTGTCCAGCGCAAGTTCAGTCCAGAGGTCACAAGGTTTACTAGCACAGGACATCCACCCAATTTTTAATTATTTTATGCTATGAACTCTGAAAGTTCAGCACTTTTCTGGAAACTCTCCAGGATTTCAGACCCTTTATCAATTGCCAAACGTGTGCAGTAATTTGCCCTGGTAAATTACATCGCTACATGCACTTTCCTGTCCATCAATATAATCAGAGGGAAACCGCATTTTAAGATTTAAAACAAGTGAGAATAAGATAAGAGACCATCTGTAATGGCCTCTTATTGTGTTGATTGTACATTTATGACAAAGTTTAGCTGGTCTTTGGTCACATTCATCCAGAGCAGATTAGCAGTACATGAGGGGACGTTTGCTTTTATTCCTGTACCTCAAAAAACCCTACAAAAGTAGTCAGACCTTTTCCAGATTTTAATATCCAGATAACAGGGTTCCTCATTACATACTTCCAAATGAATAACCTAAGTTTAGAAGCGGTATTTACTTTTTTTAATTTTCTTTTTTTTATAAATATTAAGTCATCGGGACGAAGGCTTCTCTTGGGTAAACATTTTAATAAGTCATTCTGAGTCCTTACTACTTGAATTTGAATAACATTTGTATTTATACCAGTGGTTCACAAACTTTTCTGAATTACTGCACCCCCTAGGGTACCTAATGAATGTCGAACTAGCATACCATAACCTTTCTCTCCATCTACTTAAATCTATTTCCATGATAATTACCTGTGCACTGTCTACTGCACCCCATTTGCTTTGTGATTTACCTCTGTGCTGCCATCTACATCCTCCTTTCCATGCTGATTACCTGTGCACTTCCTAGTCACAGTTCATAGAAACATGGTATTTGTTGGCCGTTAAAAACTACTTGACATATCTAGTCTGCACATATATATATATATATATATATATATATATATATATATATATATATATATATATATATATATATATATATATATATATATATATATATATTTATTTATTTATTTATTTTTTATAGAAACTTCAAACACTTTTTGATCTTTATGCATATCCCAAACAGTGGCATCTCCTACCTCATTGTGGGGGGTGGTGGAGCAGGGCCGTCTTAATGCATGGGCTTAGTGGGCAGTTGCCCAGGGGCCCCACAGTCTTAGAGGCCCAAGCCTTCCACCCCCATCTTAAGAAAGCCCCCCCCACCCCAGCATTGCTGGAACCAGTGGGACGGCTGCTGCTGCAGCAACATAGACAGTACTAACTGATCGCTGATCCGTGGGGGTGCAGTGATCTGTGTTGCTGCACTTGGCTGTCCAGGCCCCTGCCAGCCACCACAGATCGTAATGAGAGAGGTAAAGTCCGTAACTCCGCACTAGCAAACGCGGCACTGGTTCCCCAGTGACAGCCGCTGGGCTGTGATGGCTGAGTACTACTACTACTGAAGCTGCAGCCTGCACGGGAGCTGCAATGAATGAGACAGTGACCCAGCCTGCCACGGATTCCAGCACGGTACTTCATCTTCCTCATCTGCCCATATGCTGCTTGCCGCCATCCGCCTAACTGCTACCTATCACTCGCCCCATCGCCAGCCTGCCTGCAGCAACCTCCAACCCATCCCCCACATGTCTGCCTGAGGGTAGTAAAGTGTCAGAAATGTTTTGTAGTACAGCAGGATACATGTGAACAAACAGGTTCAGGGGAGATACGGGGATAGAGAGATGAAAGGGGTATAGGTGGATGGAGAGGGGGACAGAGGTTCAGGGGGGGATGGAGAGGGAAAAAGGGGGGTTTCTTGCGGTGAGGTGCAAGAATAAGACTGAAAAAGTCTTACCTGGGGCACGCTTTCTTTAAATGTGTTTAGTATTATTATAATTCTTTAAAACATAACTTTTAATACTTTTCTTTTTAAAAGGAGGGGTGACTTTTGTCACTGTTTTGGGAATATTAATTATTATGTTTACAATATCCCAGTTGTGCTCACTGCACCTTTTGATCAGGATGCAGTTGTGTGTAATTCACATATAGCTATCTGTGTCCTCAAAATTAGGATACAGGTATATAATTAAACTTCATTATACACAGAAATAATGTATCTCCACTTGCGAAGATTTTTTACCATATAACAGATGTGCACAGAAATGCCTTTTAAGGTTTACCTCAATCTTAAACCTTTTCACAATGTCTAGCATTTAATTCATATAAGGTACTTTCTGTTTGCTCCCCATTCATTTTTATATTGGTTTTCTCCCATATCCACAGTTTTTTACCAATTTGCATATAGTGGTTGCTATCGGTAAGAAAGATAGGTAGGGAAAAGGGTAGTGTGTTTTTGTGTCGCTACTTCCCTCCTCTGCTTTCTGGCATCTTAAGCCAGTATCAGATGCCAGATGAGAGAGAGGTAATGTAGTGTTTCCATTCACTAAATTTAAAGAAAGAAAAAACAGGGTTGGCTTCTGCTTGTCAAAGTTGGTTGCTCAAGGCGACCTTGTTGCCTCATTGGCAGTGCATGGTATTCGCTTGGCTACCTGACTAAGAGTGCCTTGCTGTTGGTATTTAGTAGAGACAAGGATTGCCTATATCCTTGTTATAAGATAGAAAGAATACTGGGATGTTTAGTCTGCGGTGATTGTTCTGCTGTCAGATATCAGCATACAATGCCTCAAATAGCTGTTGAGAGACAATCACTTTGACAATCACAGATTGAAATGATAGGCAGAGATGGTCGTTTCTGCTGTTCTGGATTCCCCTCTTAATGTCTCTGTTACTCGTGCATTGCAGAGACCATTGTAGGTTTCTTCAGAATGAGAGAACGACCGGTAGTATCAAGATAATAATACAAAATAGTTTTAGAGGAAAAGCAAATAGATATAGCTTGAAAAATGTTTTCACTGATTGCCCGGTGTGTATGCTACCAATTTTTCTCAAATCATACCATTCGTAAGAACCACAAGTAATAAATAATAACCGTCAGATTCTGCAATATTATAATGCAATCTTGTTTTGGCCAATTATTACTGTCCTCCAGATAATTTTAACATTTGCAATAAATTACTGCCCAATTATTACTGTCCTCAAGACAGTTTTGACATTTGCAATGAGTTGCTTTAGTAACAGTCTCAGATTTTTAAGACCATTCAGCTATAATTGCATCAAAATTGTTGCATGGTGTGTACGTTTAAATTATATCCACCTTCCAGCAATAAAGGCAGAAACAGAAAGACAGTGTAGTTTCTGATGTTACTTTGTAGCAAAAATTGCCCTTGTGGTCTGCACAACAATAGGATGCCAATGTATAGTTAAATAATAGCACTCAGTGGCAAATTTGTGTTAATTCAGCCAAACTAACATCAAACAGTCGCGCAGTATATACACTGAAATTGTATCAAAACTAAATCAATAGGTACAGGTACAATGACACTCTATCGATTTTTGATAATACAATTGTTGTGCTGCAGCTTTTTAGTATCCTGCAAGATTTAAGTGTTACCCCGCAATCTATACACCCTTAGCATTTAACTCATACAGCTGGGTGGGGTAGCGGAAGGTATGACAGAAATCGCACGGTACTGTAGTCTGTTAGTGGTTTAAATGCGGCAATTGCCGCTGGTCTACTCAATAGGTACAGGTACAGTGATAATCGTTTTTAAATAGTACAATTATTAGGCTGCAGTTTTTTAGGATCCTGCAGGATTTAAGTATCACCCCGCAGACTATACACCCTTTGCTTTTAATTCATACATCTGGGTGGGGTAGCGGGAGGTATAACAAAATTCACACTGTACTGCAGTCTGTTAGTGATTTCAATGCGGTAATTGCCGCTGGTTTACTCACGAACCGCCTATAGCGGTGTTTGGCGTAACTGGGATCAGCGGGAGAGCGGTGCATGTGGGTCAGCGGCAGGCATCTGTAGAAGCCGGTCTCTCACTCCATGTGTGAGAGCCGGTATCGGAAGTTATATAGATATATATATATTTATTTATTTATTTTTTATAGAAACTTCAAACACTTTTTGATCTTTATGCATATCCCAAACAGTGGCATCTCCTACCTCATTGTGGGGGGTGGTGGAGCAGGGCCGTCTTAATGCATGGGCTTAGTGGGCAGTTGCCCAGGGGCCCCACAGTCTTAGAGGCCCAAGCCTTCCACCCCCGTCTTAAGAAAGCCCCCCCCACCCCAGCATTGCTGGAACCAGTGGGACGGCTGCTGCTGCAGCAACATAGACAGTACTAACTGATCGCTGATCCGTGGGGGTGCAGTGATCTGTGTTGCTGCACTTGGCTGTCCAGGCCCCTGCCAGCCACCACAGATCGTAATGAGAGAGGTAAAGTCCGCAACTCCGCACTAGCAAACGCGGCACTGGTTCCCCAGTGACAGCCGCTGGGCTGTGATGGCTGAGTACTACTACTACTGAAGCTGCAGCCTGCACGGGAGCTGCAATGAATGAGACAGTGACCCAGCCTGCCACGGATTCCAGCACGGTACTTCATCTTCCTCATCTGCCCATATGCTGCTTGCCGCCATCCGCCTAACTGCTACCTATCACTCGCCCCATCACCAGCCTGCCTGCAGCAACCTCCAACCCATCCCCCACATGTCTGCCTGAGGGTAGTAAAGTGTCAGAAATGTTTTGTAGTACAGCAGGATACATGTGAACAAACAGGTTCAGGGGAGATACGGGGATAGAGAGATGAAAGGGGTATAGGTGGATGGAGAGGGGGACAGAGGTTCAGGGGGGGATGGAGAGGGACAGGGTGATGGAGAGGTGTCAGCAGTGAATAAAAAAAAAAAAACCAGCTACTCCTATATAGCTTTATACCAACATGTTTCGGGCTGAATAGTCCATCATCAGGGCCTTGTGAGTGCTGCCCTTTTGTTGCTGTATGGGGGCTGGTTGCTAGCCCTTAGAGAGCACTGGAGCAGGGAAGTGCCAGGAGTTTGCAGTATGTATGTATGTATGTATATATGTGTATATATATATTTTTTATATTTGAACTGGTGACTGACCCTATGGCAGCCTCAGTCTCTGCCAATGCCATCAACAAAGTAAGTGATGTGAATATTTAGATATCTAGATGCAGTAGGGGCGCTTCTTAGTGCCATATCGTTTATTCATAAAGAATGACCGTGTGTTTTTTCAGCATATGAAACATTGGACTCGCATCAGTGTGGGCCAAGAACCACATGGTATAAAATCAATCCCGCCAGCACACTCAGCTCTACTGGCTATCCTGAGATGTGGAACCTATCACCACACTACCAGTGGTTCACTGTCAGTGCATCCCCAGACAGATTGTAGAACTGAGTGGTATGTTGTTGTTGTTGTTGTTGTTATTATCAGTTTCTTTTATATAGCGCACACATATTCTGTACCGCTTTACAGAGTATAGTTGAACATTCACATCAGTCCCTGTCCCAGTGGAGCTTACAATCTATATTCCCTACCACATGTACATGCACACAGACATTCTAGGGTTAATTTGTTGGGAGCCAATTAGCCTACCAGTATATTTTTTGGAATGTGGGAGAAAATCCGAGTACCCGGAGGAAACCCACGCCAACACGGGGAGAAACTACAATCTCCGCACAGATATAGCCATGGTGGGAATAGAACCCATGACCTCAGTGCTGTGAGGCAGTAATGATAACCATTACACTGTCCGTACAAATAGACTGTAATTTTTTATGAATAAATATATGGCACTAAGAAACGCCCCTTCTGCATTTGTTTTTCGATGCATGTGTGCTCCTGGAGAGAGCTGGGCAGGGGCCCCATTACACTAATTTGCCTGGGGCCCATAATGATGTTGAGATGGCCCTGCTGTGGAGAGAAGACCGCTATCAGCCAAAGATCTGGCATGTGCCAAAACTGGCATACTGTATAGCAAATATGTTAATGAAATATCAATGAAGTAGATGTTGTAGTTTTAGTAAATCTAATGGTGTTTTTTGTCACACCTGCTGAAAGGCTTGTGAGCTCATGGTCAGTTTTACAACAATGCATAGTGTGATGTCTGAGGCATGTTGGGCAGTAGCATGGAGTACTGGGGATAAAACCCTATGCAGATTGTAATGTGGCCATCATTTAATTTGTTTAGGAATGTCTGAATATTAAATATCAACAGTTTAAGTTATTATGCTAAATTGCAACCAACACTAGTATCCACTCTGTTCCTTTTTGGGTGTATGTAGCCTTAAATCCTGTATCCCATATTGAACTAAAAATGAATGTGCCATCTTCCATGAACAAGCAGGAATAGAACAGATGTCTGGAAAATAGTTTTCCAATATAAGAATTTCATTTGGCAGTGAAATTTCTAGAGTGCAGGAGTCACAAAGACCTTTTTAACATTTCTATAAATACCATCCTGCAGATGTTGGGCCGCTGTCTACTCTTTCTCGTGGGAGTGCTTGAGGCCTGTCTGGTTGTCACCGAGCTGTTTGCCATCGCCATTTTAATTGACAAATTTAGCAATTATCTAGTTTTATTTCCCGTGTCAGTCACTGTTATTTTCCAGGTAAGTGGCCTAAAACTAGCACTTGCATGAGTCATTTGTTGGACATTCGTTTTAACTGCTAGATTTATAGCTCTTCAGTGTATATAGGTTTGTTTGTGTGTGTGTGTGTGTGTGTATATATATATATATATATATATATATATATATATATATATGTGTGTGTATGTATGTGTATATGTATATATATATGTGTGTGTGTGTGTATATATATATATATATATATATATATATATATATATATATATATATATATATATATAGTACTTGTTTCCTAGCACGGCCACAAATCTTGGCCATCGGGGGTAATTTTAGTGGCCTCCGACGCGATGCCCCCGATTTTTCCATTGAAAACAGTGAAAAATCGGGTCGGTCGCGTCGTGTGCGCCTAAAAATGCTTAAATGGTCCACCCGCGATGGCCGCGATTTCCCCATAGGGAACAATGTTAAATGGGTCAATTTACCCAAATCATCATAGGGAAGAATGGTAAATGGGCCAGAAAGCCCCAAAAACCCCCCTGACCAGTGAAATGTCCCCCCAAAAGTAGTTCACGCCACCCCGCGATGAACGTGAACCCGAAGCGAGTCCGCGAGGGGCGGCGGTACGCGTCCTCCGACCTTTTCATACCCCCACTATACACTAGGGCGTGGAGTGAGAATAGAATAGTGTGGCGAGCCCCGCGAGGGGACGCGGATACCTTCACAGGTAAACGCGTCCCTTCGCGGGCTTCACAGGTATCCGCGTCCCCTCGCGGGGCTCGCCACGCTTCGGGCTCGGTGGCTCGCTGCGCTCGCCACACTATTCTATTCTCACTCCACGCCCTAGTGGATAGTAGGGGTATGAAAAGGTCGGAGGACGCGTACCGCCGCCCCTCGCGGGCTCGCTGCGCTCGCCACGCTTCGGGTTCACGTTGATCACGTGGTGGCGTAAACTACTTTTGGGGGGACATTTCAATGTTCAGGGGTGTTTTTGGCCCATTTACCATTGTTCCTATGATAATTTGGGTAAATTGAGCCATTTCACATTGTTTCCTATGGGAAATCGTGGTCATCGCGGGTAAATTGAGGCATTTTACATTGTTCTCTATGGGGAAATCGCGGGCATCGCGTCTGGCCCATCGCACCCAATTTTTTTGCGCATGCGATGCCCGCGATTTTACCCCCGATGACCGCGATTATGATAGTTGTGGCCGTGCTAGGAAACAAGTACCATATATAATTACATGTATTAATGGGGCAGATGTATTAAGCCTTAACAACAGATAAATCCAAGGGTGATAAGGAGAGATAAATGTCCAGCCAATCAACTCCCAACTGCCATGTTACAGGCTGTGTTTGAAAAAAGTCAGTAAGGAGCTTGATTGGCTGGATGTTTATCTCTCTATCACCCTTGCATTTATTTCTTGTTGATGCTTAATACATCTGCCCCAATGCTTCTTAAAATGAAGAGGTGATCTTTCTCATACCAACCAAACAAACTATGTATATCATTTATCTATTGCATCCTAGAAGATAATATAATCTGATAGAATAGAATATGATTTAAAAGCTTTAGTAAATTTACCCCCAAGTCTAAAAAAAAACAAAAAAAAAGCATCCACAGTATGGGGGAAATTTACTAAAGGAAATTTGTAAAAATTAGGTGTATTTGTATCCAGAAATACACTTATTTTCGACATTTACTATCCCGGAAATACGGCTATTCGTATTGATAGCACATCAATACGACTACGAATTGCCGTATTTTCGGGATAGTAAATGTCAAAAATAAGTGTATTTCTGGATACAAATACACCTATTATTTTTACAAATTTCCTTTAGTAATTTCCCCCTATGTGTCTGTAACCTTTGTAACTGGCTTTCCATGCAATTTCGATGATAGCACTAAAAATGGATCTCATTATCTTAGTGCGCTATTCATTGCAACATCTTGCATTGTTTAGTCTAAAGGGGCCTACACGGAGATTTGCTGAGCATTCTGAGTGATACTAGATCGCTCAGACTGTTAAGCAAGATAATTCAGCAGTTCTCCGGTGAGAACACTGGCCATGCCCGGCGACTACTAACAGATTTATCCAGCATGATGGATATTAATAGCTATGCAGAGCTGTATATTATGTTTTCATGCACTTGTACACACAACAACAACAAAATGTGAATTGAACGACCGCACACCATATGCATCAATCAGCTGTGTTCATGGTCAACAAATGTGGGTGCTATTGGCCTCCAAGGAAGATCTTGGTCTACCCCTAATTGTGACATTTTAGTGTTGATTAAAGGACTATAAAGCACTGTATCTCTAATTGGTACTTATTTCCTACCACGGAGCCCACGATCTAGATTGTATGTGTCGGGACGATATCGCAAGCATTGCATGCATCTTATGTGTTTGTGCATGGACGAGATCGACGAGATATACAATCGATACAATTAGAAAGATTTTTAATTGTATGTACAATATCGCATCTTATGGATCTCATCTTATGAATCTCATGGATCTTATGCATCCATAAGATGCATAAGATCCATAAGAAGCCATAAGATAAAAGATCCATCAACACCAACTCGAAGTGTGGCGAGCACAGCGGTACGCGTCCTCCAACATTTTCATACCCCCACTATCCACGTCGGCATGGAGTTGACTTTATATAGTGTGGCGAGCGCACACACATTACTTCACAGGTATTATGCGCCCCCTCGCTGGGCTCGCCACGCTTCGGGCTCGGTGGCTCGCTGCGCTCGCCACACTATATAAAATCAACTCCACTCCGACGTGGATAGTGGGGCTATGAAAAGGTTGGAGGACGCGTGCTACCGCCCCTTCGCGGGCTCGCTGCGCTCGCCACGCTTCGGGTTGGTGTTGATGGATCTTTTATCTTATGGATCTCATGGATCTTATGCATCTTATGGATGCATAAGATCCATGAGATCCATAAGATGAGATCCATAAGATGCGATATTGTACATACAATTAAAAATCTTTTCAATTGTATAGATTGTATGCCTTAATTAAGGCATACAATCTTATGCGATGGGCGCCGTGCTAGGAAATAAGTACCCTCTTATTTTTTTCATTGGCATGCCCGGATATTCTCCGGGCTGCGCTGCAGGAGCGGGCTCTCCCAAGAAATTTTGATGCATGTTCGCATACCTCCTCGGTGATCGTACACCAGATCGCCGGGTCTACCCTGTGGTTGCCCCACACTAAAGCCACGCATCGCTCAGGAAGTTTGGGGCCACTCTGGAGCCCTTGGGTGTTCGAGTGTTCCCCCACATTGAATACCCCTCTATGACTCAATACTGCTTTCTATTTTCCAACTTTGTGTACCCAATTTTGCTGTGTGTGGTGTTTTTAATTTTTTTTTTTTCTGTACGCAGACTCTGGGCAGTATTCAATGTGATTATTCTCCGTGCATGGCGAGCGTTTTTTTTTCACTCGCCATGCACTCGCCGTGTTTTTGCGGAGATTCTCCATGTTTGGAGACTCTCCGTCACGGCACTTTATACACTATTCAATGTGACTGATACTCGCCGCCCCTCGCAGGGGAGTATCAGCCAATCCGGCGTATGAGGTGACGCCGCAGGGAGCCCGGGGACAGTGGCAGGCAGGGAAATGGAAGTCTCCCTGCCTGCCCCAGAACATATGTGGGGGGGAGGTGGGCTCCCTGGGAGCCAGGCAGCACAGGCTGCCCCCCCGGAAGAGCCAACAGGGGACCAGGTATTCACTGCACCCGATCGTGCATATGTAATGATCGGGTGCAGTGAATATATGAATATCTAATGAGCGGCTCGGCTCCCGGCCCCCTGCTGGCTGCTCTGTGTAAAAAAAATATAATAATAATTTTTAAATTAAATATATATTCATGTGCTATAAGCACATGAATAAAAATCGCACGCCCTTTCACAGATTAAAATTCCTGATTTTTTTACACCAAAATGAAAACAAAAAAACTTTTATTGTAAAAGTTCATATTCCACTTCTTCATGAAAAGATGGAGAATTGCTACACGGAGAGACACGGCGAAAATCACTTAGAAAGACAACGAGAAGTGCACGTTGAATAGGGTTGCTCGCTTTTTGAGAGCAAAAGTCTCCGTCCAACGCGAGAAAAGCACAAACTCGCCATAAAACACGGAGAATTTTTCTCATTGAATACTGCCCTTTGAGGTTCAGTCTGACTTTGTGGATTCATAACCCGGGCAATTCCCTGTTATTTGGATTGGTTTGGCACACAATACAATTTGACGGCATATAAAAATGTAATCTGTCCATTTTACACAATAGTTGGAAGCAAATTGTAGAGAATGCTAGCTTATTGGTATACTGATGCTGGGCATACAGTACCCTTGGATAAGTCACCTTTTGAGCTGCCCATCACCTTAGATTTTTATATATTACATGCGGTTCTTTTGCATGCATCGGATCCCATGCAATCCCAGCCATGCCTGCTCGGCTCGGAAGTAGTCCAACAGATTACTTCTGCTGCTCGCATGCTCCAGTATGATGCGCAAAGGATCGTGCATCACATCGGACCAGCTGTCAATCACATGCAATTTGGATGCTTTTCATACGCAATAGAGAGAGCCGCAATAGATCCCAAAATGCCCTACTGTCTTATGGGGCCTACACACTGGGCAATTTCAGGGCATTTTCTAAGATCACTTATAAAATGCTCCTACAGTACATCGTCCATGTGTAGGGGCCAAAGAGATGCATGGGCCTGCACGTCGCTATTACCTGGGGATCCAGTATGCTGGATAAATCTACTTATTCGCCGGTCAGGTCCAGTGTTCTCACTGGAGAACATTGGCCCTGACAGGTCGCTCCTCACACAGCGCTGAGAGCTGATCGAATTTGCTGAGCGATCTACATTACTCAGATCGCTCAGTAACATCTACCTGTGTGTAGGCCCCTTTAGTGTCTTAGGGCCGCATTTAGCAAACCATATTTACGGCTAAATGTTTTCGGGGTTTAGGCACAAATATTAAGTATTACCCTAATGTACCAAAGGTGGACCGCAGCAGGAATCTAAAATCCCTATTGCGATTTCCCCCTCTGCACGGCCGCTGGCCGCTTCGCCCATAGGTTTCTATGGGGAGTGCGAATCTGCCTGATGTATAAACATCAGGCAGAATCGCTTCGCATCCCTGGGCTATCGCCATTCTGAGATGGTGATAGTCCATTGTAGCCTATGGGCTACTGATCCCACTGCTGTTGGGGCAGTGGGGTCAGTGCTAACTGCGTATGCGCAGACCACCCGGCTAAGCACGTCACAGTTCTGTCCCTGTGCTTGTGGAGTGATACATCCCAGCGCTAGTATTGCATTTTACAATGCACATGGATGGCTGTGCGGACCCCCAAATAAATGCCACCCCACACCATTACTGACCCACTGCCAAACTGGTCATGCTGGAGGATGTTGCAGGCAGCAGAACGTTCTCCATAGAGGCTCCAAACTCTGTCATTTGCTCAGTGTGAACCTGCTTTCACCTGTGAAGAGCACAGGGCGCCAGTGGCAAATTTGCCAATCTTGGTGTTCTCTGGCAAATGCCAAATGTCCTGCACGGTGTTGGGCTGTGAGCACAACCCCCACCTGTAGATGTCAGACCCTCATACCACCCTCATGGAGTCTGTTTCTTACAGTTTGAGTAGACAGATGAACATTTGTGGCCTGCTGGAGGTCATTTTGCAAGGCTCTGGCGGTGCTACTCCTGTTCCTCCTTGCACAAAGGCAGAGGTATTGGTCCTGCTGCGGAGTTGTTTCCCTCCTACGGCCTCCTGATGTACTGGCCTGTCTCCTGGTAGCGCCTCCATGCTCTGGAGACTACTCTGCAAGACACAGCAAACCTTTTTGCCACAACTCACATTGATGCACCATCCTGGATGAGCTGCAGTACATGATCCACTTGTGTGGGTTGTAGACTCCATCTCATGCTACCACTAGAGTGAATGCACTGCCAGCTTTCAAAAGTGACCAAAGCATAGCAGCTGAGAAGTGGTCTGTGGTCACCACCTGCAGAACAACTCCTTTATTGGAGGTGTCTTGCGAATTCTCTATAATTTCCAACGGTTGTCTATTCCCCTTGCACAACAGCATGCAAAATTGATTGTCAATCAGTGTTGCTTCCTAAGTGGACAGTTTGATTTCACAGAAGTGTGATTGATTTGGAGTTACATTGTATTGTTTAAGTCTTCTATATATATATATATATATATAACAGAAGTAAAGCAGAGGGCACTCACCATTTGGATGAAAAACTTAGGAGTTTAATAGAAGTCAGGCATGTTAACGTTTCGATCCTGGCACGGATCTTTGTCAAAACAACAGCAGGAGATACACAGTGATCCTTTCACTACAGCCACACCAGCCATAATGGCCATTCAGCAGGGTATATATAGGCACATAGGTCACATGATCATTAGAGTAACCAATCACAGCGCTAAGAGTCAGAAACAGGTATTAAAGCCAGTATTTTATTCACATGGCCTTGTCAAAGATTATAGCATTGAGTCTCAATGTTTAAAATCATAGACCCAGAGAAACCACAGCATAAACATACTGTAAACACTATAGACAACTATTCTGGACGCCGTACCGGAAGTACTGTGCGTTCCAAAGCTATGGAACGCACAGCCATGACCGGAAGTGACGTTCCGCTATTCAGGCTGCATCAGCCTAGCTCTCAGAGCAATAGCGCGCGCACCATATTAATGGAGCGCATACAGGGGATAGTGACAGCCGGAGACATCAGTGCTATAGACAGCGCTGTACCAGGAAGTGTGCGTTCCATCTTAATGGAACGCACATCCATATTTAAATAAACAGGGTTTTACTGTTCAAAAAACGGGGAGAGAAAAAACGGGAGAGAAAAAACATAAGCAAGAAAAGGCTCAATTAGTAACCATATGCCCATATAGCAACCTGCCCAATGACCCAGTATCTTCATCGAGAACATTTTATTAAAAATTATAATAGTAAGAAGACATATCACACACTACTACATATATATGCTAGAATAGAAAATATCAACCACAGTTGATTTAAGAAAAGAAAAAAGAAGAAAAGACCATGGTCAAAACCAACCTGGTTTCGCCACTAAAAATAGTGTGAGGAAAAATTCTCACTAATAGGACTAGGGGGAACAAAGTTCACCCTATTGATTCTACCAAACCAATTAATGGACCAAAAAAAAAAAAAAAAAGAACAATATTTATAAAAAAATGTTCAAAGAATTGTATTCATTCAACCCTTTAGGGGTTACAGTTCCTAATTCGGCGATCCATTTTGCCTCTCGTTGCTTCAGTAGTCGCTCTCTATCTCCTCCCCTCGATGGTTGTGGAACATGATCGATGAGCATACATCTTAAACTTGAGACAGAATGGTTTTTGTGCATGAAGTGTACGGCCACTGGCTTGTCACTCTTCCGTGTATCAATGGCCTGACGAATAGAGTAGCGATGGTTCGCCATCCGCTCTCTAAAACTTCTCGTTGTTAGTCCAACATACATAAGCCCACATGGGCATGTTAGAGTATAGATAACGAACTTGGAAGTACAAGTTAAACGGTGTTTGATTTTAATGGGCCTGCCACTGTGTGGGTGTGAGAAAGTTGACCCAGGCGTCATGGACCTACACGTAGCACAGTCCGGGCATCTGAAGCACCCCTTTCTCCCTTGAGACAACCAATTTGAGGTACCCCTTGATGGCTGGAGCATCGGTCGCATCAATAGCTGCTTCAAGTTGGGACCTCTACGGTATGAATGCATTGGGGGTTTAGTGCTGATCTCATGTAACTTGGCATCGGACGTTATTATAGGCCAGTGCTTACGGACAGTTTTTTCCAAATGGTGTGACTGTGTGTTATACGTGGTGGTATATATCATCCGCTTTTCATCAAATGAACGTTTCACATCGGATTTTTCATATCGTGCCTTAGCCTTCAAGAGACATCTCTGTATTGTTTCAGGTGAGTACCCACGCTGCTTAAATCGACCCTTCATCTCATCGATCTGATGTTCTGTCAATATCGGGGAGCTGTTATTCCTCATCACCCGTAAGAATTGGGAAATGGGTAGACTCTCCTTTAGAGTAGTCGGATGGTGACTTGTTGCATATAGCAATGTGTTCCGATCTGTCTCTTTTCGGTACAGGGTTGAGCACAGTGTATTATTCTCACGAAAGATTGTGACATCGAGAAAATTCATCACATTTTTATCTATGCAAAACGTAAAGCGGATCGGACTGTCCAATTGGTTGAGGTGTTGCACCATATCAAAAAATTCTGTCTCAGTACCCCGCCATAACAAAAATATGTCATCAATAAAGCGACGGTAAAACATAATCTTGTCGCCAAATATTGGTATCAAATAGGTGTTCTCATAGTGCCCCATGTAAAGGCTGGCATATGCTGGTGCCAAGTTTTACCGTCGCTTTATTGATGACATATTTTTGTTATGGCGGGGTACTGAGACAGAATTTTTTGATATGGTGCAACACCTCAACCAATTGGACAGTCCGATCCGCTTTACGTTTTGCATAGATAAAAATGTGATGAATTTTCTCGATGTCACAATCTTTCGTGAGAATAATACACTGTGCTCAACCCTGTACCGAAAAGAGACAGATCGGAACACATTGCTATATGCAACAAGTCACCATCCGACTACTCTAAAGGAGAGTCTACCCATTTCCCAATTCTTACGGGTGATGAGGAATAACAGCTCCCCGATATTGACAGAACATCAGATCGATGAGATGAAGGGTCGATTTAAGCAGCGTGGGTACTCACCTGAAACAATACAGAGATGTCTCTTGAAGGCTAAGGCACGATATGAAAAATCCGATGTGAAACGTTCATTTGATGAAAAGCGGATGATATATACCACCACGTATAACACACAGTCACACCATTTGGAAAAAACTGTCCGTAAGCACTGGCCTATAATAACGTCCGATGCCAAGTTACATGAGATCAGCACTAAACCCCCAATGCATTCATACCGTAGAGGTCCCAACTTGAAGCAGCTATTGATGCGACCGATGCTCCAGCCATCAAGGGGTACCTCAAATTGGTTGTCTCAAGGGAGAAAGGGGTGCTTCAGATGCCCGGACTGTGCTACGTGTAGGTCCATGACGCCTGGGTCAACTTTCTCACACCCACACAGTGGCAGGCCCATTAAAATCAAACACCGTTTAACTTGTACTTCCAAGTTCGTTATCTATACTCTAACATGCCCATGTGGGCTTATGTATGTTGGACTAACAACGAGAAGTTTTAGAGAGCGGATGGCGAACCATCGCTACTCTATTCGTCAGGCCATTGATACACGGAAGAGTGACAAGCCAGTGGCCGTACACTTCATGCACAAAAACCATTCTGTCTCAAGTTTAAGATGTATGCTCATCGATCATGTTCCACAACCATCGAGGGGAGGAGATAGAGAGCGACTACTGAAGCAACGAGAGGCAAAATGGATCGCCGAATTAGGAACTGTAACCCCTAAAGGGTTGAATGAATACAATTCTTTGAACATTTTTTTATAAATATTGTTCTTTTTTTTTTTTGGTCCATTAATTGGTTTGGTAGAATCAATAGGGTGAACTTTGTTCCCCCTAGTCCTATTAGTGAGAATTTTTCCTCACACTATTTTTAGTGGCGAAACCAGGTTGGTTTTGACCATGGTCTTTTCTTCTTTTTTCTTTTCTTAAATCAACTGTGGTTGATATTTTCTATTCTAGCATATATATGTAGTAGTGTGTGATATGTCTTCTTACTATTATAATTTTTAATAAAATGTTCTCGATGAAGATACTGGGTCATTGGGCAGGTTGCTATATGGGCATATGGTTACTAATTGAGCCTTTTCTTGCTTATGTTTTTTCTCTCCCGTTTTTTCTCTCCCCGTTTTTTGAACAGTAAAACCCTGTTTATTTAAATATGGATGTGCGTTCCATTAAGATGGAACGCACACTTCCTGGTACAGCGCTGTCTATAGCACTGATGTCTCCGGCTGTCACTATCCCCTGTATGCGCTCCATTAATATGGTGCGCGCGCTATTGCTCTGAGAGCTAGGCTGATGCAGCCTGAATAGCGGAACGTCACTTCCGGTCATGGCTGTGCGTTCCATAGCTTTGGAACGCACAGTACTTCCGGTACGGCGTCCAGAATAGTTGTCTATAGTGTTTACAGTATGTTTATGCTGTGGTTTCTCTGGGTCTATGATTTTAAACATTGAGACTCAATGCTATAATCTTTGACAAGGCCATGTGAATAAAATACTGGCTTTAATACCTGTTTCTGACTCTTAGCGCTGTGATTGGTTACTCTAATGATCATGTGACCTATGTGCCTATATATACCCTGCTGAATGGCCATTATGGCTGGTGTGGCTGTAGTGAAAGGATCACTGTGTATCTCCTGCTGTTGTTTTGACAAAGATCCGTGCCAGGATCGAAACGTTAACATGCCTGACTTCTATTAAACTCCTAAGTTTTTCATCCAAATGGTGAGTGCCCTCTGCTTTACTTCTGTTATTTATTGGATTGCATCCATTGGAGTGAGCACCACAGCGACGACTGAATTGCCATTAGGTGCGGACTTTCTGTGGATATATATATATATATATATATATTTTTTTTTTTTTTGCTGTGGTACAGATACAAGCAGAAGCACTCCAGCGGTCTTGGAAAACAAACTTTACTTTAGGTGAAACACAATGTTTCGAGGCTACAAATACACCTTGAAGGCGGGGTATTGTAGCCCCGAAACGTTGTGTTTCACCTAAAGTAAAGTTTGTTTTCTAAGACTACTGGAGTGCATCTGCTTGTATCTGTACCACAGCCTATCCATTGTGCCCGGAAGGCACCCGCGGCAGCATTTAAGGAGTGCCGGGCTGACACAGTTAAAATATATATGTATGTATGTTTTATTTATCTTTTTTCAACCTATACAGCATAAGGATGATGTAAACATTCAGAAAGATTTGCAGTTGCATAGGACTATATTGCTGTGTCTTTTCCCACAGCCATATGCAGCATATCCCAACAGACCAATACACAGAAATGTGCAGTGCTCACATGTACAAGCTCTGGTGTATGCAGAAGATTTACAACACAATTAAAAAGCTGTTTTCCACTCCTTTTTGTTTTATGGGCATTCGCTGAAACAAATTGCCTAATACATACATTTTAGCAATAAAGGTACTTTTTCAATAGTATTCTTGCTGTGCGAAATCATTTAAATGTCAGCTTTCTGAAGGTAAAGTAATGAAGTAATTTCTTTTTTTGGCATAGCATAAAGCTTGAAACAAGAACACTACAGTATACTGTTTGCCTTTGACACTTTGTTATTAACCTGATCAAAAATACTTCTGAAAGTAGAGCCTGAAAGAGGGAAAGAGTAAAGAGACTGGGAGGTTTCCTGAGTATTTCCTGTAGTTTCCGGGATGTGGAGCAATTTCAAATGGCTATTTAAAAAAGCTGGAATCTGCTGGAAATATTCTGAATTTAAAAAATATAATGTCTTAAAACCTGTGCATGGTGTTAAATCTCTCCACAGCTTATAAAGTTAGCTAAATTTATCTGCGTTCAAGTGATTTGGACCATCAAATAGGGAAAATGAGGACTTTTCACTTATTTTTTCAATGTAATATGCATCCACACTTAAAAGACTTCTTTGTGAAAGGACATTTTTTTGTTGGCCTTCCTGAGCTGACTCCTGGGTTTCTGTCCTGTGAATTAAAGCAATATGGATTGAGCAAATTTATATGAACTTTGGTGATGCCAGTATTTTGAAATATTATATATCTGTGTTGCTGCTATGTTACATGCTCCAAGAGCGTAAGCACAGAGCTTAAGAATAAGGCTGCATTTGTTTTCTTTTTACAGCCGGTCAATAAAACGTGTGTGTTATGAACTTTTTTTTTAATCTTGATACTGTGCTGCTTGTTCTCGCTTCTGAGCAGAAACCATTCCCACCAGTGCTTTTAAATGTGTCTTTTTATTATGCCAAGAAGCTATTTTTTTGTGAACAAAATGTTGAGCTTTTTGTTTATTTAACTTAGTTCACTGTATTTCATGCGGTGCAGTTAGGTTTGCCATAGAGTTTATGCAGGGTACAATATGTGTGTGTATATACTGAATGTATATTTTGTTTTATTTTACTATGATATTGTAGTGCGTATTTTTGAGGCAAGTGGCAAATATTGCGCAATTTAGGTATTGCAAATTATTGTAAATATTTGATATTGGTCTGCCATGTCACCAGCAAAGTGACAACATAAGGGAGAAGAAGTAAATAAATAAATACAGATTTTGAGGGCTCATTCAAAGAGAAAATTCCAGGCTAGTATTACCAAAAGGGAGTTACATTTTAAAAGCATTAAAATGTGGCCTAGCATGTTTGTAGTGCAAAAATGTGCTAGGTAATGCCATTGTGTTAAGCACGTATTGCCAATGTACCAAGTTTGTTTTACAAAATCCGGCTGTTTTTTTTTTTTTTTTGGAAGAAACATTTTTTCTTTAATCCCTCTTTAGGCTAGAATGAAAGACCTTCCTTTTTTCTTTTTTTTTACATTTTGAAAATTGCTGACAACATCTTTTCCTTTTTATAAAGCGGAATGTATGTGTGGGTCATAGTCTCGTGGACAGACACTTTCTGGAGAGCGAGAAATGATCTGGGGTGCTTGGTAATTTTATTAAATAATCGATGATTCCTACAAGAATTAGCATATTAACTACATAGGCAAAACCAAAATATATTTTTGATGTGTGTTATATTATTTACCCAGTGGGAACTAAACATAATTAACAACCTATCCCTCAGATATATTGCATCTGTCGTGCAACATGGCCCAAGCAATAGATATGTATTAAATGTCTTTTAGAGAGTAGTAAAGTGCACACATTTAAAGAAGGTCGAAACAAAATATAATTGTTCCTCTTATTGGAGCAGATTTATTAAACCTGGTGAAGAGAAAGTCGAAGGTGATAACGCACCAGCGAATCCACTGCTAACTGTAATTTTTCAAACATAGCTGATTGCCTAGTGTGTTATCACCTACCTTATATTTGTTATCTCTTCACAAGGCTTAATACATCTACCCCTCTATGTGATATATCGTATTGTGTGTACCCAGCATTATTCTGCCCTGACTAGGTGGGGTGTGTAATGATCATGATGGCTCTTAAAGTGGATGGAAAGTAAAGACCAGGCTAATTTTACAGTAAATCAATCTGATTGTCTGAGATATTTATATATACAGTCACAAGCTGTACACATGTGCAGTAGCCATACAATTTCCTTTTGTATATTTTACTGCAGGTCTGGCCAACCTGTGGCTCTCCAGCTGTTGTGAAACTACAAGTCCCAGCATTCCCTGTCTCAGGCTCGCTATTGGGGAAGGCTAACACTTTAGCAGTGCATGCTGGGATATGAAGTTTCACAACAACTGGAGAGCCATAGGATGGTCAGGCCTGTTTTACTGTTTGTGATTGCAATCGAGTTTTCAAGGCATGTGTTTTGTAGTAGGGATGGACAGTGACAAATATGGCAATGTGTAATGGGTAACTCCTGAAGTACAGTATTACTTGATTGAACAGCTTTTCTTATATTCAAGTATATGTTACAGTGTAGATCTTTCCCCTGTCCCTTCCTTTATATTGACTCATCACCATGAATTACTGATTTCTTTTTTTTTTATGTGACTAATAAAGTTCAATGCACAGACAATTTTGTACATTATTAAACAAAAATTTGTTGGAACTCTGTAATTTTTTGCCTCTCTGCTTTTGATTTAAAAAATGAAAAATGTTGATATCTAAAATATACCGGTAACGTATCACTTGATTCCAATATTTTCTTTCTTCATTCCCATCCAAAGGTTGCCTGCGCTTCACCTACAGTAGTTATATAGTTTCCAACACTTTTTGCATACATTTTTAAGGCAGAATTATAGACTGAATGAAGTAGTAAACAACTGGGATAAATAAAAGGCATATCATTTGGAGTCATGGATGCCAAAGTGATTCCTAGACAAACATATCAAAAATGACATTTGAGTGATTATAGCACTTCATGCTAACCAATCAGCTCATCACAAACCTTTCAAGCACTGAAATACTTTTTTTGTTCATAAGCAACATCTGGAGAAAATGCTATTTTATTATTTTAGAAGTCTTTGGGTCAACAAGTTGAAAGTGTTTACCTTAAATTAAGGAATACACGTACACCCACCCTGGCTTAATATATATGGTCAAACATCATCAAAGTTGATAGCCTGTAGCGCTTTGCGGAAAAGAGAACTTTAGCTTGGACAAACAAACCTGTGTATTTTATCACATTTAGCACTTCTGGAATGTTCCTCCTTCCCTGATTTCATTACAGGATCTTGGCACAGGCATGAGACTAGAGTCAAAGCTTCGATTATAGACATCGACAATGGCTGCATTGCTGTGCCCTTTTTGAAAACTGACACCCAGTAGAAAAAAATTGTGGCCTATGGGTGCTGGTGGAGTTCCACATCAATCTGCGTGGTGTTTGTTACATTGCCAGACAGTAAATCAGCTGTGCTGTGCGTCAGCCAGACACCAGTAGCACTTGCTGCCTGTTTCCATCTCAATGCAAATCCCGGGCCTATCGCTCGATAGACCTGGAAAGGAAGTATAGAGGAAGCGAGTGCCACTGCTAGTTCAGAATGTTCCAGTGTGGTTGGAAAGTCTGAGAAATAGCTTGGGTGAGAAGAACAAGACCTTATTGACAGGGTTCAATCCTGGTCAGGTCTGTTTCTCATCAGCTTATTAAATCCACACTGCTCTTCCCTTTTTACCCTATGTATTTAGCACTTGCCCTACATTTTATTCTTTGCATTTTACAAGTCGAGCAATCACATGTGCAAAAAAAAAAAAATTACACCATTTTTCCTTTTTTTGTTTTTTTGTGCCCTAAGGAGCTTTTAAACAGTGTATGCACACATCTCCACTAATATATTAAATAATTTGAGGTCTAATTTATTATGTGTATGTTTAAGATCATAAAAGTTTACACTAAAATTACTGTTTTTTTGTTGCCAAAATGATTAGTTGTTACAGTGCATTTAACCATTACACGTGGCAGGTTTTGTAATTTGCAGTTGACTAAATATTACATGCAGGTAGCCATACATTTTTTGTCTCCTCTATTCCATTATATTCCAATACAGTTTTATTGTAATCTTGCCAATCTTTTATGTATTTGCAAACAATATTTATTGTACTTGATTGCTTTGTATTTATAGTTGTGTGCTGCTGGTACCCTAAAAGTGCACGTGTGGCTGTGTTCTGCCATATTTATCTTCTATCCTAATGGCAAATATTGCTTTATGTTTCTATAGCTGCTATCTACCCAGATTATAAAGGTGTTTTTTAATTATATTTTTTAAACCAACCTTTTTGTCATGTTGTTTGAAGCCTATTGGGTTATAACTGCATTGTAATATGTAATCTTGTAAGCCTCATTTGTACAGTATGCTATATTTTGATGGCTGTGGAAGGGTGTATGAGTACAGAATCAATCGGAAGTTGCACTTTCCATTTCTCCATGATTGTGGATCTCTTCCCTTCCTGCCTTGTAGCACCACACCACCCTACGATGGTTAGATGAACCATTGAGCATTGGCTTGGACTTGTCCTTTAAAATATAGATATTGTATAGATATATAGAGTGTATACTCTACGTATAGTATTGCAGCTGAGTACAATAGAATAGCCATGGCAGCACGGATGGTGTAATGGTTAGCATTACTGCCTCGCAGTGCTGAGGTCATGGGTTCAATACCCACCATGGCCCTAACTGTGCGGAGTTTGTATATTCTCCCCGTGCTTGCGTGGGTTTCCTCCGGGTACTCCAGTTTCCTCCCACAATCCAAAAATATACAGATGGGTTAATTGGCTTCTAACAAAATTAACCCTAGAATGTCTGTGTGTGCGTGTACATGTGGTAGGGAATATAGATTGTAAGCTCCACTGGGGCAGGGACTGATGTGAATGTTCAAATATTCTCTGTAAAGTGCTGCGGAATATGTATGCGCTATATAAGAAACTGTTAATAAATAAAATAAATAAATAAAGGAGCAAAGATGAAACTTGCTCCTACTGTACTCCTATATATAGCTTTCCATTGGCGAGTAGTGACCAGAAGTATTTTCTACAGATGAATTCTCTTTTCTAGCACCAGTACACATTGTGGTGTGAGATGTCACGTAGTGTGAGCCACCAGGCCCCGGGCAACTCTATTAACCTATGGTGACATTTTTTGGGGTCAAAATTTGTCTTCCTTCAACACAATGCAAATAGGATGCCGTGCTGATTAATTTGGTATGACACTTGTATATTGGGTGTGACTGAGTATATGCAGAACACAACAGAACTTATACTGGGGGGAAAAAAGCTGCGCCTTTTACTTTATGGCAGTCCATGTACAGATTCAGAGACCGTCGCACACAGCTATACAGTACAACCGTCAGGGCCGGTGCAAGGCACCAGAGCGCCCCAGGCAAGTCGGGGTGGGGGCGCCCCGGTGTCTGCCGCCCGGGTACCTGTCCTGCGGCGCTGTAAAGCTGGCGGCGGCAGCGGGGGGTCCCTGCAGTCAATAAGAAATAACGAGCGCTATCCGCCGGGCTATGCAGAAGCACTTCTGTTTTGGAAACACTGGCCGCACGGCGCACACTGATTGGCTGAATCTAAGCCAATCAGCATGCGGCCAGTGTTTCCAAAACAGAAGCGCTTCCGCATAGCCCGGCGGATAGCGCTCGTTATTTCTTATTGACTGCAGGGGACCCCCCGCTGCCGCCAGCTTTTACGCACATATACGCCGCAGGACAGGTACCCGGGCGGCAAGGGGGGGCGAAATACCGCCCTCCAGTGGCCGGCGCCCTAGGCAAATGCCTAGATTTGCCTAGTGGTGGCGCCGGCCCTGACAACCGTTGATACTAGATGCCACATATCAAATTGATCAGAGTCTCATTTTGCATCCTAGTATCATTGCATTGCCAATAAGACACATTTTCTGCAAAAAAAAAAAAAAGATTCCCAATGCTACAAGATGTTCATGTGACCTAGAGTGCCAATCGGGTTTTTTGGTGTGACTACAGCAAAGATGTATGGAGACATCTTGAATGTCATAACTTTTGCCACCATTCCTCACCAACTGAAAATCCCAAGAAATAATACATGTTGGAACTTCTAGGTTTTAAAACTATAAATAAAATCGTGATAGGGTCAGAATTCTAATATGGCTTAGAATCTGTTGGCAATGTGCTTGTATGCTTCTTTTTGCAGTGTTTATTCTGTAGCACAGTATTACATAATATCTGCTCTCATACACTGGTTATTCATGGTTCTCACATGCCTTAATCTTTTTATTTTTTCCTCTCTTCCTAGGATGGCTCTTATTTGGCTGAACTCCTCTTGGCAAAGGGCTACGAGGTAAGTGACTAAGAACTAGCACAGGCTGATGAAATCACTTGTGTGCAGCAGCCTACAGAGCTTCCTCTGTTGCTGTCCTTTTCTATGTGTTTTCCATTTCAAGTTCAGATAACAAATCAAAGCTTTTAAAAAGAATGTGCAGCACGGCCTGTAATCACGCCAGTTTATTGTCCTATTTATCAGAGAGGGTCAGCTAGTGGATTCTCTGGTCTCCTCAGGGTATAACCACTGTGTACATTTCCTGCAAGGTCAGATAAGAAGCAACCTGTACAGGCCAGAGCTGTAAAGCATTAGGGAATAATGTATGATGTAATGCACGACATAGAAAACACACTCCCAATTAGGTCACTTTAATTCAGAAATTGTATTATGCAATAGAATCCATATTAATCCAATTTCGTGGTAAAGTGAAACCTATTTTTTATCAGTCATTTCCATAGATGTCTCTGGTATTTCTACACTATATATAGTGACTATACGAATTGTCCTTACGGAACTTTGCTTTCAGTGTGACACCTATTCAATAAAATGGTGCAAGATGGTGTGCTCTGTAAATGACCATCTAGTGCTCTGTATTTGCTGTGTATTTTCACACTGCTGCCATTACAGCACTTTAATAATTAGCAGAATAGTAGCCAAGACCATTATGGCTAGTCAATGTTGCTGTCTGTTTTTCACATTTAGCCACACTGTTATGCTTGGATATACACTATAAGATCATATGTCCAATCTTTTAGGTTGGAACGAAAATCTGGTATTGTATGGGAGTAATTAACAATCAACCAGTGTTTGAGAGCAAATGGTAAATTGTCATTTTTTCCCATACATTACCAGGTTTTTGTTCCAACTAGACTGATTGGACCACAAATCTTGTATCTTAAATCTCGAGCTATTTATCTTATCAATGGGCTGCAAGTTAATGCTTTTTTATAAGTTTTTTTGTTCTGTTAATATACTACAGGTATGCCCTCATACACAATTGCTGCAATCGTGCCAAACCGCTCCTCTTGGCATGACAGTTTCCATGAATCTGCTTGTGGTGGCCAGCTTTATTTTGTTGCTGATTTGTGTATTTGCAATGCGGCACAACTAAAGTTGTGCGCACATTACACATTCTTTTCAAGCCCATTGTCTAGTGCACATGTTCTCAAACTCGGGAACCCACACAATGCATATTTTGCAGGTCTCCTCACAGAATCACAAGTTAAATAATTAGCACCACCTGTGGATCTTTTTAAATGTCAATGAGTAATGAATGCACCTGCTGGGTGACATTGAAAATATGTGAACTGTGTGGGGTCCTGAGGGCCGAGTTTGAGAACACCTAGTCTAGTGTGTGTGCAGTAGATGACACTGGCCCCCAAAAAAAAAAATGATTCTATAGTCAAGCATATTTGAATTAATTAAGGGTAATTTGTTAAGGGACATTTATTGCTTTAAAAAACGCTGCTTGTATGATTTATTTTAGAAGATCTTCACGCATAAGACCCCAACAATAGTCAGCCATCATATTCCTGTCCCATCTACCCTGGTACCTTTCCTCCATGACTTTTGTGTCTTGGGGAAATCTCTCACCTTGCTCCTCACTATAGTCGTCTAAATTAACTTCAAATCTGTCCAAGTGACTGTGAAGAAAGTCTACTTTTATGCTCATACCTAAGTAAGTAACTAAAAGTTCCAGTAAGTAAGAACACAATGAAGATCAAAACACATCTGCTAAGACAAAAAGGTCTAAAGTGTTTATGGGGAATGTTCAATTTCAGGGTATATGCAATATCTCAAAAACTAGTGCCAATATGGGAAAACTAATGGCATATTTGGAATCGGTACCATCAAATTACCATTAATTCATTTAATTATCCTTGACTATAGAATTATTTTTTTTTTTTTTTTTGGCCAGTGATATTCATTATGAGTATATTTAGTTTCATTTGAAGATATTTGTAGTAACTTCTGAATGCTAAGCAACACTGTTCTGCATGTACAGAATGTAATACACGTATTACTGTACTTCATTGGGTACCCAATTATCTAAAAAAATAGAGCCAATCTGGAAAAACTAATGTCAGATTCAGGGGGAGATTCAATCTCCGGCAAACACCTCCCGTCGGGGAGATGCCCGCTGGGCCCTATTCAATGCTGTCTTCCCCAACAGCATTGAGCAGGGTATTTCGGCAGAACGAGCCCGACATCACTAGCTGTCGGGCTCGTTCTGCCAAGAACAGCCGGGAAGTGACGAGCTGCAGGCTGCCCTCCCCCAAATGTCACTATAAAAATTGCACCCCCCCTCCCCACAATTCTCCCCCAACCCCCCTTCCCTGTCCTGTCACTCACTGTGGCAGTGGTGAGTGCAGCAGGGAGCAGGACCGTTTGACTTTCTCCTGGGGGCAACACAGCGGTCCAGGTTTGGGACAGTGACTGTGCTGAGTCTGACAGACATAGCGGTGGCCAGGCTGCACAGCATGACATGATGTCAGAGGTCACGCTGTGCTGCCTGGGTGCAACCATGCTTATCAGACTCAGCACAGCACACTGTCCCGACTCCCAAACAGCATCGGGGTAAGGAGCATTCAGCCGGGCAGCGTCTCAGCCATATTCTAAAGCGCTCAGCGCTGCCCGGCTTTAAACAAAAAGTTAATTTTTGTTTGGGAGTACTAATCCCGGAATCCTGGGATTTAAAACGCTTCCAATCCCGGGATTCAAATCCCGACCTTTTAAGGGCCAGAATCCCGGGATCCCACCGATCCTGATCCCAGGATTGGCCTCCCTACTCCCACCCTCTCCAGTCAGCCACAGTCCCTTCTCCTCTACCGTGGTCACTAACTCCATTGCATGTATCCAAGATTTTGCACGTGCTGCCCCTTCACTGGAATGAGCTCCCTTGCTTTATTAGACTTTCTGACCATGCAATGCTTCAAGTAATAACTGAACACCCCCCCCCCCCATTCATAAATGTGCACCTTCTGCATAACCTAGTACCGAGGACACTCAAAAAAACCACTTTGAGGGATCTGCCAGGGGATCCAGCTCTTAATCTCTGCCTAAAACCAAGCTCCTGAAATGGGCATCTCAAGTCCCAAATCAGAGTTCTCTGGCCGCATGAGGTGGTCAGAAGGATAACACGGGCCACAGAGCTCTAGGTTCCCACAAACCAGTGGTTCCCAACTTTGGTCTTCAAGTACCACTAACAATTCACATTTTCCAGGATTCCACACACAATTTCAGGTGAAATAATTATGCCCACCTGTGGATCTTTTAAATGTGTTAGTGAATGATGACCACCAGGAAACTAGTAAGGGCACTTTACTTTAATACATTTAAAATACACTTTTATACATGTTGTTAC
The DNA here is from genome assembly GCF_055691185.1 of Crinia signifera. Lineage (NCBI taxonomy): Eukaryota > Metazoa > Chordata > Amphibia > Anura > Myobatrachidae > Crinia > Crinia signifera. Next base: position 129,086,123 of record NC_139221.1, on the reverse strand, counting down.
CACCGAGTGCAGCACTGCAACGTGGGACCAGCAGTCCCAGCTCGCTTTAAAGTACATTGATATACTTTATGTAAAACATTTTGCCTAGCTCTGGACTTTACTGTCACCACCCCATAGCCTGGGACTGCTTTGCCTCTCGCAGCCTGCCGACTGTCTATCCTCAGTACTGAAGTCAAGGGAGCTGCACCCCCCCCAGATATCCAGGGGTTGAAGGGCTTCCTTGCTGCAGCACAACATGCAGCATTGCTGTGCTCTTATACCGGAGTTCCCAGTCTTGTAGCTCTGGGACTGATCCTGGCTGATGAAGCATGCTGTTCCCCTAACTGCACTGCACAGGGTCCCGCTTCTCCTGCATAATGAGAAGTGGTATCAACCATACTGCTGATAAGGAGAGCCGTTCTGTTCTGCCACTCACCAGGCTTCTTAATAGTCCAAAAACTGTTATTCAAACATCATACGTACAGAAAAGGTTGTCGTTTCGGTCCTCTTGGGGACCTCTTTCAAGACCACCTTAAGGAACAGGAGCAAGGTGATCTTGAAAAAGGTCCCCAAGAGGACCGAAACGTTTACCTTTTCTGTACGCATGATGTTTGAATAAACACAGTGTTTGGACTATTAAGAAGCCTTGTGAGTGCTCTCTGCTCTGCTACAAATATTTATGGAACGGATTGTTTGGATTTTATTTCTGAGATTCTCCTCCACCCCAGCAGTCAACAATATTGTATATGTGTGTATGTATGTATGTATGTGAATATATGTATGTAGTGTTCACTCTAGAAAATTTTTAGGGCAGGGTGCTGACCACGGGGAGGGCACATTTTTCAATCGTGAGGGCACATTTTTCAGTCAGGAAGGCACATTTTAATTTTAAAGGGCAAAATGAAGGTTGGGGTTATGTGCGCGCCGAAGGCTCCAGAAAAAGGGGGCGTGATCACCTAAAATGGGACGTGTCCTTGAGTGTACATCTTATGTACATTATGTAACACATAGTAGATCCCCTTTCACTTGCCCCATAGACATTATGCCACACGGAATCAGACAAAATTCATGTTAAGGTACCCATACATGGAGCGATGTGCTCCATGCATTTTGAACTAGATCACATCGCATCTAGTTAAAAATGTATGCAATGTGCTAAAGCAGCATGCATTTTGAACTAGATGCAATCTAGTTAAAAAGTATGTGCAGCACATATTTTTTGTGCTTTGCGTTGTGCGATGCGAAGGACTGCCCCCTGGAGCGTCACACCATCAGCACATCTATATAAACCCTCTTGTGACAACGGAGCGTCACACCATCAGCACATTTATGCTATATAACCATCTTGTGACACCTGAGCGTCACACCATCAGCACATTTATACTATATAACCATCTTGTGACACCTGAGCGTCACACCATCAGCACATTTATGCTATATAATCCATCTTGTGACACCTGAGCGTCACACCATCAGCACATTTATACTATATAACCATCTTGTGACACCTGAGCACATTTATGCTATATAACCATTTTATGACACCTGAGAGCGTCACACCATCAGCACATTTATGCTATATAATCCATCTTGTGACACCTGAGCGTCACGCCATCAGCATATTTATGCTATAAACCATCCTGTGACACCTGAGCGTCACACCATCAGCACATTTATACTATATAACCATCTTGTGACACCTGAGCACATTTATGCTATATAACCATCTTGTGACACATGAGCACATTTATGCTATATAACCATCTTATGACACCTGAGAGCGTCACACCATCAGCACATTTATGCTATATAAACCATCTTGTGACACCTGAGCGTCACACCATCAGCACATTTATGCTATATAATCCATCTTGTGACACCTGAGCGTCACACCATCAGCACATTTAAGCTATATAAACCATCTTGTGACACCTGAGCGTCACATCATCGGCATATTTATGCTATATAAACCATCTTGTGACACCTGAGCGTCACACCATCAGCACATTTATGCTATATAACCACCTTGTGACACCTGAGCGTCACACCATCCGCACATTTATGCTATATAACCACCTTGTGACACCTGAGCGTCACACCATTGGCATATTTATGCTATATAAACCATCTTGTGACACCTGAGCGTCACACCATCAGCACATTTATGCTATATAACCATCTTGTGACACCTGAGTCACACCATCAGCACATTTATGCTATATAACCCATCTTGTGACACCTGAGCGTCACACCATCAGCACATTTATGCTATATAATCCATCTTGTGACACCTGAGCGCGTCACACCATCCGCACATTTATGCTATATAACTACCTTGTGACACATCAGCACATTTATGCTATATAACCCATCTTGTGACACCGGAGCGTCACACCATCAGCACATTTATGCTATATAATCCATCCTGTGACACCTGAGCGTCAGACCATCAGCACATTTATGTATATAACCACCTTGTGACACCTGAGCGTCACACCATCAGCACATTTATGCTCTATAACCATCTTGTGACACCTGAGCGTCACACCATCGGCATATTTATGCTATATAAACCATCTTGTGACACCTGAGCGTCACACCATCAGCACATTTATGCTATATAATCCATCATGTGACACCTGAGCGTCAGACCATCAGCACATTGATGCTAAATAACCACCTTGTGACACCTGAGCGTCACACCATCAGCACATTTATGCTCTATAACCATCTTGTGACACCTGAGCGTTACACCATCGGCATATTTATGCTATATAAACCATCTTGTGACACCTGAGCGTCACACCATCAGCACATTTATGCTATATAAACCATCTTGTGATACCTGAGAGTCACACCATCAGCCCATTTATGCTATATAACCCATCTTGTGACACCTGAGCGCGTCACACCATCAGCACATTTATGCTATATAATCCATCTTGTGACACCTGAGCGTGTCACACCATCGGCACATTTATGCTATATAACTACTTTGTGACACCTGAGCGCGTCACACCATCAGCACATTTATGCTATATAACCCATCTTGTGACACCGGAGCGTCACACCATCAGCACATTTATCCCACATCCCCTACATCACACCTTATGCCTCCATCCCCTACATCACACATCATGCCTCGGTCACCTAAATCACACCTTATGCCTCCAGCCCCTACATCACACATAATGCCTCCAGCCCCTACATCACACATATTGGGGTGTATTCAATGTCGTGGGGGAGCGGTGACAGCGAGCAGGGCTTTCTGCTCGCTGTCACCGCTCACCCTGTCAGTATTCGACTAACCCCCCTCATACGCCAATTCCCCCTTGCTCTGTTTTTTGAGTGAGGGGGAATCGGCGTATGTGGCTGTAGAAGCTGCGAGACTTGCGGCTAATTACAGCGAGTTTGCTGCATTAGCTGCAGGTCTCGCTGTTTAGGGGATTTCCCCATAACGTTGAATAGTGCAACCAGCCGGCGCAGCGGTTAAACAGCGAGGATCGCTGGTTTTCTGCGATCCTCGCTGTTTAACCCCCTCGTCGGCCGCTCGCAGTGGCATTGAATACCTGCCTATTCCTCCATCACCTATATCACATATCAGGGGGTAAGGTGATGGAAGGAGAGAGGAGGGTGAGGTGATGAAGTGAAATCATGTGACACTGCACTCCTGTCCCTTCTTTGCAGGTGGGAGGAGCAAGCGCCGCGCATGTGACTATATTGCTGCTGCTACTGCCTACCCGCCGGTGGGAAGACAGGGATGGGAAAGAGCAGCAGCAAACAGGGCAGCGCCAGTCATGGCTCCACCGCGGTGGCGGTGTGCTAAGTTGTAGGGCTCTCCTCCCAGCGCACCGTCCGCGACAAACCCCCCAAACCAGGGCCGGATTTAAGTGCCTGACCGCCCATAGGCACTACATTTTTTGCCGCCCCCCACCCCACCTATTATAAGGCCCCCCTGTTGCCAGAATGTGCTTGGCTGCTCCTTAGCCCGGTGACTGCCTTCTCTACAAGACCCCACAAGGCATAAAGTGCAGATGGGATTGCACTTACCAGGTGTAAGGGGTGGCCGGCTGTGCGTGCAGAGTCCCTGTCCATGGCCAGATTAAAATTTGAGCGCTAGGGACAGGTGTACTGTGCTGCGTACAGATGGCTGCCTTCTGGTAGAGGGATGCCGCCCTCACTAAAGGTAGACAAAGAGAACAAAGGACCAGTGGGCGCCTTCTGTACGCTAAAACAATTTATTAAACCAAAAAACACACAAAAAAACACAGTAAATACAATTACAATAAAAAACAGTAATTTGCATGCATGCAGCAATTCAATAAAATAATTCTAAAAAGCCATTTCACTGCATTAGCATGAGAGGTATTGATAATTACCAGTTCCTGATTGGATGGAAAAATTGCCAGGTGTGGGCAGGTGTTACAGTCTCGCACAGATTTGTTGTAAGCAAGATTTTATAGATATTTTCAGGTGGAATTGGGGCTTTCAGGACGGACCCACACCGTATATATCACAGGGATTCCTTGATGGTACTTGGTATTGTCTCCTCCACTCACCCGGGCAGGTGCAAATTTGCCCGATGGATGTATCAAGTAGGTGCCTGATATATTTTAACACCCTTTTGGTCTGAGTGCTGCAGTAGCCAGTGGCCCGACTCTGGACTCTGTGCTCCACTGAATTAGTAGCCAGCCCAGCCTTTCTGTGTGCTGGTGTGGACAGCGTAGATATCCAGTGCACACAGCGGCTGACACACTTGCTTCCCAGCCGGCTGCCTGCGTGCACAGTATAGGCTTGAATGCGGCAAATCACTATCAGTCAGCTGGCATAAGTACCACAAGCTTCTGGTGCAGACAGCAGCTGCTGGACTCACTTCCCAGTCGGCTGTCTGTGTATGCAGTGGGGACCTGAATGCCGCAGATAAATATCAGTCAGGCGGCGGGCTGATGGTATCGGTGTAGCGCCCTACAGGTCCTCAACTGCTGATCCTCTTCTCTGGGCTCCTTAAAGACGCGTTTCGCTGCGCTCAGGCAGCTTTATCAATTTCAGGCAAACATGCTGGTGCCACTGCTCTCCCTTCTTGCTGCTCAGCTGCGCGGGGCATCGGCTGCTTGATGGGGGAAGATGGTGTTGGTGTCCCTGTTGTGCCTTCCTCCCGGGCCCGGTGGGCGGGGCTTGATTCGGCACAGGCAGAGATCCTTGCATTACAGTAGGGTTTGTATAAAAAATCAAATGCGCCCTTCCCAGCAGCCTATTTTCTCCCTCCTGCTAGTGCAATCCTCTAGCTGTATCTTATGGAGGGATCCTTGCATGTCCACCCGCAGGGCTACGATAGCGGGTTCTGGTGGTGCGCACAAAGTGTGTCCCCCCCCAACTGTCAGCGCAGGAGCTGGTGTCAGTAACAGTCACTGCTCCTGCGCTGTGTTTTTTTTCTTTTTTTTAACAGTGGTAACAGCGCGGGAGCAGTGACTGTTACTGACACCAGCTCCTGCGCTGACACCTACAGCGCTCAGCTATGCGGGCGGGCGGGGGGGGGGGGAAGCTGCGACTGCACTAAACTTTGAGGACGGAGGAATGCGGGGCAGATTGGGTGAGGGTGGGGGGGGGGGGTTGTAGCGGACGGTGCGCTGGGAGGAGAGATGCTCCTTGGAATAGCTGACAGCCGCTCACATAAGAGGAGGTGAGCGGCGTGGCAGGGGGGAGGAGGGATGCTTGATGGAATAGCTGACAGCCGCTCACCATAGGAGGTGAGCGGCATGTCAGGCTGAGGGGGGAGTGACCACTTCACACACTGCCGCGCTAGAAGCTGTCAGCGGGAAGAGACTTCTAGCGCGGCAGCAGCTATTAACTTGTACAGGGCGCAGGGCGGGCAAAAACGGGCAGGGCGGAAATCGGCAGCTTCTAAAGGGGCAGGGCGCAGCGCCCTGTAAAATAAGCCTAGCGGGAACACTATGTATGTATGTATGTATGTATATATGTATGTATGTGTATATATATATATAACTCCTACTGCCCGGCCCTGCCTCCTTCTCCCCTGCTGTGTGTGGCATGACCTTGTAACGTCAGGCTGCACACAGCAGGGTTGCCGGGGACATGGCCGGGCAGCGGCTGAAAGACTGTTCGGAAGAGCTGCCCGGACCTGGGGTTGCAGTGGTGGGTTGTTGTGTTTTTTTTTTTTTTTTTTTTTTTTTTAGTGAGCGCTCCCCAGAAAAAACTCATAGTGGGGAACACTCCCTAAAAAAAAAAACACCACTGGATGGGTTAAGCCAGTTAGTTTTGCATTAAGCTTCCTATGCATGCAATTAAACATGCAACGTGAACAACACAAGTACCAAATAATTATAGTGATAAGTGTGTCCCTGGTTGATACTGACAATAATTTTGTCAGTATTTTGTGGCCATACATCAGACCAACTTTCCTCCAACCATCCAACTGGTTGGTTGGATGGAATAAACACTTGGTTCTGGATAGGAGCAAATGTAATTAAGTAATTTGTTTCCCAAATCGGAAAATGGACAACTGTCACTCAGACAATGTATTGTATTTGGACCTATTTGATTTTAAACAATTTCACTGAATGTTTTTGTCCATTCTCCTGAGTTTGTGAGAAAGTTGCTTATTGGCAATTGCCCCCATACAGTACCAGATTTTCAGTCCAACCAATCAACCAACTAGTTGAATGGTTGGAGGACAGTTGGTCTGTGTGGCCAGCATTAAGGCTGGCCACACATCAGACAAACTTTCCTCCAACTGTCCAACTAGTTGCTTGGATGGAATAAAAATATATACTGTATGGGAGGAAATGTAATATTTTCTTCAGAAATTTGCTACCAAAATCTGGAAAAGGACAAAATCGGTTGCTCAGACATGGTACTGTAGTTGAACCTGTTTGATTTAAACAGTTTGACTGATTCTTTATGTCCATTTTCCTCGTTTTGTGAGCGCATTTCTGATTTGTCCTTTGCTCCCATCCATGACCATTAGGGCGGAGTGAAAAAACTGAAATTGAGAAATTCAAAATCGGCTAGTGTGGGAAAGTTGTGCCTTGACCTGAATTAGAAACGTGCAAAAGCATTTTGATCTGAGTCAACATCTTCTGTTCTGGAAAGAGGCCTAAAGTTTCACTTTTTAGGTGAAAATAATGAAACCTATGAAGATGCTCCGATCTAGTTATAATTATGTCAGGATGTCTTAGAGTGGTTCATTAATATACTTTAGCATAGTAAAAAAACAGTACGAGCTTGTCCTAGTGCAAAGTGACTGACTGGCGGGAGAAAAAATCCCTAATAATCGACCCATTTTCATGGTCACAATTGTGAATATTGTGTGTTTTCTCCTGAACGTGTTTATAATAGAAGAAGCACAAATACTCTAAATGGAATTTCAGTGACACTGGGTGAAATATAACACCGCATAATGGCCCTTAATCAGACCTGATCGCAGTACAAATTTGTTTTCAAAATGGGCAAAACAAATGCTGAATTGCAGGTGGGGCAGATGTAACGTGGGGAGAGAGTTACATTTGGGTGGGGTGTGTTGAAACTGAAATCTAAATTGCAGTGTAAAAATAATGCAGCAGGTATTTACCCTGCACAGAAACAAAATAACTCAACACAAATCTAAAGGTGGCCATACATCTACAGATCGATTGTGAGATCTGGCTGGTTGGAACAAATACCTGGTAATATCTGAATGACAGTTTTTGGCAGTTTTCCAGCATTTCAAAGCATCCATTACCAGTATTTTGTTCCAAACAGACAGATCGGACAATAAATCTGTAGATGTATGGCCACATTAACTCCCTCTGCACATGTTACATGTGCCCCACCTGCAGCTGCATTACAGCATATAATTATGCCAAAGATAAGCCAATATATTAACAGTTAAATACATTAAAGTGCAATATGCTGTAATAAGTATTGCTGATCAATCCTGCCTAGCAGGGCCGTCTTTTTGTATGGGCTTAATGGGCACTTGCCCAGGGGCCCCAGGCGTATAAGGGGATACAAGAATTTTGAAAATCGGCCCTGGGGAACTGCAGATATCCAACTTCAAAGCAGCAGTCCACATCCGACCTGTTAATTACAATTTCCAGTCATATTTCTCAGGTTCTCTCTGACACTAGCGGCTTGTCTCTATCATGCCCAGAACCAGAGATATCAGCCTTCAAGCAGCCGGTCCCTGCTCCAGCTCCAAACGTCTGGTGTAGTTTTATATTTTTGTCAATGGATTGCTCTGGCTCCTGATCTCTGATACCCAAGTTCCCATCACCTCCTGAAAGTTGGGACTCTAGGTTTTTATACTAGGCTAAGAAATCTATTTCCAGATAATGGCGATATCTGCAGTCAAACAAGCTGCCCTTCCACCGGAAAATGACGAATATTAAGCCCACTCCATTATCCAACCGTCCCCTGTGTATAAAACACCCCCTACCTCCCTGGAAGTCATTTACAAGGGACCCTTCATACAGCTCAGTGCCCCCTTCCACACGTTAGTGTTCTCCCTCCCACCACCTGTGCAGTAAAGGAGTAATTAGCAGAAGTTACTGCTCCAGATCCTACATGTTGAATGGAAGATAGAGCACCCCTCCCACCTGTGGGACATCAAAGCTGCTGCTGATACCACCCCCCACCCCTAGGAGGGGAGAATGGGTAAGGGCCCCAGTGCATTGCTTTGCCCAGGTGCCCACACTGCTGTTAAGACGGCCCTGCTGCCTAGAAATGAACACAGTGATTGGCATATATGTACTGCTGGACACCACTCATAGAATGATTAACCTGTTATTTTTTGAATCAATGTATTTGTTTATTTATTTATTTATTTACAGTTTATTATATAGTTTAGCAGATTATGTTGTGCTTTACAATAGTAGACAGTGATAAAACAAACTGGGTAATGACAGACAGACTTGGGGGTTAGAGGGCCCTGCTGCAAGCTTACAGTTTATTACATCATAATACACTTCAACGTATTTAACAGTTAATATATTGGCTTATCTTTGGCATAATTATATGCTGTAATGCAGCACAATCATGTTCCCAGTATAGGGGATGCAACACTGTTTTTCTGTCAATAAACAGAAGTGATATGTAAAATGATACATTAGACAGTTTACACCGTTACTTGTAAAACTTATTGTAACAGTTACTGTTTTTCAACAACAGACTGCAACAGTTATTTCTTATTTATATACACAGGATTTTCTATCTTTGTATTTGCACTGCAAAGAGAGCAGCATAAATCCAATTTCATGTAGTTCAGTGACACTGTGTGAAATCTAACACTGCATAGTGGCCCTTAATCAGACCTGATCGCAGTACAAATTTGTTCTCAAAATGGGCAAAAAAATGCTGGACTGCAGGTGGGGCAGATGTAACATGTGCAGAGAGATTTAAGGTGGCCATACATCTACAGATTTATTGTCCGATCTGTCTGGTTGTAACAAAATCCTGGTAAAAGATGAGAGCAAATGACAGTTGACCATTTGCTTTGAAATGCTGAAAAACTGTCATTCAGATATTACCAGCTGTTTGTTCCAACCGGCCCAATCTGACAATCGATCTGTAGATGTATGGCCACCTTTAGATTTATGTGAGCTATTATGTTTCTGTGCAAGGTAAATACCGGCTGCATTATTTTTACACTGTAATTTAGATTTCAGTTTCAACACACCCCACCCAAATTTAACTCTCTCAGCATGTTACATCTGCCCCACCTGCAATGCAGCATTTGTTTTGCCCATTTTGAGAACAAATTTGTACTGGGATCAGCTCTGATTAAGGGCTATTATGCAGTGTTATATTTCACACAGTGTCACCGGAATTCCATTTAGAGTATTTGTGCTTCTTCTATTATAAACACGTTCAGGAGAAAACACACAATATTCACAATTGTGACCATAAAAATGGGTCAATTATCAGGGATTTTTTCTCCCGCCAGTCAGTCACTTTGCACTAGGACAATCTCGTACTCTCTTTTACTATGCTAAAGTATATTAATGAACCACTCTAAGACATCCTGACATAATTTTAACTAGATCAGAGCATCTTCATAGTTTTCGTCATTTTCACCAAAAAAGTGAAACTTCAGGCCTCTTGCCAGAACAGAAGATGTTGACTCAGATCAAAAAGCTTTTGCACGTTTCTTATTCAGGTCAAGTCACAACTTTCCCACACTAGCCGATTTTGAATTTCTCAATTTCAGTTTTTTCACTCCGCCCTAATGACCATATTTTTATTCCAGCCAAACAACAAGTTGGATGGTTGGAGGAAAGTTGTTCTGATGTTTGGCCATTACAATATGGAAAGAATTACTAATTGGTCACCTTACAATAATATGATTTATTGTTGATGCATATATGGTGATGGTCAGTGGTGCCTAACCTAGAGTTAGGTTTATATATGGATGAAAACAGTAAAGACAGGCAGAAAACTTTTTTTTTTAGCATTATTACCAAGGTTATGTAGTCTTTACATGCAATAGCTGGATAAAATAGCTTTATTATAAACATTTTTAGAATCCACATACTAAATAAAATCTCATAATGTGGTATACAGTAATTTGTATAGCCAGGTGTGAATCTTTGCTGACTATATTTGTAGTATTGTAAGTATATTGGCCTTAATTGTTAGGACAAATTACGGAACAATATACTGTAACCTGTTTTAAGGTTTAATAGAAGATCATAATTTCTCCTCTGCACCCATAGGTATGATTGTATTATTTGGATTACTCACGTGTGGTATAATTTATACATGAACAAGTAGTGTGCACAGGTGTTGGTACTATCCAGAGTTGTTGGCTGCTCAAGATTGTCAGGAAGAGATTGAGAGTGTCCGGGAGAAAGAGAGACCAAGTCAGAGAGGGGAAGGGACCTAATGGATTAAATCTTCTAAACTTAAAGTCCTATAACCACGCTGATGTGTATCGATTTCTATTAGGGACTGGATACATAACCTAGCCAACCATACAAATCCAGACATTGACCAATCTTTTTTACCATATCAACATCTGGTATCATTTCTGCACTGTCACAAACAAGAAATCCCAGAAATCCTATCTCAAAATCCCCTTCTTATGACGTCTTGGATAGTTTGTCATCATAACGGACACAAAAGGGGATTAAATAGCCATCACTCTATTATAATAATAATAATAATAAAGGTGGCCATACATGTTACAATTATTGTATCCAATATTGGATACAATATCGCATCTCGGTTTTGCGATAAGATAAGATGAGATCTAGTACAAAAAGTATGTGCTGCACTATGTGTGTTTGTACTAGATCTCATCTTATCTCAAAACTGAGATACAATTATTGGATCCAATAACGCAATGTGTATGGGCACCTTAATAATAATAATAATAATAATAATCATCCTTACCACTGATGGCAAATCCAGAATTCTAATATTGCCAGGCATCACAACCCTTTCTCTCCTGGCGGTTTAAATGCATATCACACCTGCGGGCATTAGTCAAAAAAACAGCTCCCTTAATGGTACAAACCCTGGGAGGGAAATACATGCTTCCCCTTTCAAATAATCTAACTCTATATCAAGCCCAACATTACGCCAGCTCAGTTCTCAGACATTTCCCATCCCAAGATTGGTCAAATACCCTGGGCACACTATTATTTAAACCCAGATCAGGTAGAAAGGCTATAACCTTTTATTATCAAATCTTACATAAACTCATAGATCTGACAACCGCACACAGTGGCATATCCACATGGCTATAAACCTTTTCTCAGCACACAATAGACCAATTATTACCATTCTTTACATAATCATTCTGATCATTATCATACTCTATGTATAGAGTGCTCTTTCTACAACATCTACCACAATGGCTACCTCTCACACATAGATGGTATGTTATGTACATCTCTGACCATAATGCCTGTCCAAAATGCGGACGGTCAAATGCCACATTCATGCATTCTATGTGGGATTGTCCACTTATTGTCTATTTTTGGAAACTGGTGCAAAGATTTACCACAGTTTATCTTTTAAGCCACTTGCCACTAACAGCGGAATGGGTGATATTGGGACTTTTCCCTCCCAACACAAAAAATCCTACGAGACCGCAGAAAACTAATTATTTTTGTCTCGGCTGTTGCCCTCAAATGTATCTTGAACCAGTGGATTCACAAAGAACCTCCCACTATACAACTATTTAGAGCAAAACTCTTTAACGTGTTCCATAGGGAATGGTTGGAGGCATCTCTCAAAAAAGAACATATAGAAAAATTCTTCCAAATATGGGAAGGCTTTTTTTATTTAGATTTTTTAAATAGACCTCAAAACAGATACATAAATGCTTTCATTCTTCTCAATGGTATGAGACTTGTGTTATCACAAGGGATGTTCTGATCGATTTTCCTAAAATTACAGGATTTCCCAGTCATGTTCATCTAGCTCTGTACAGCCACCGCTATTTCCGGTTGGGGAAATAGCGGATGCCTATTCAATGCTGTTTTTCCTGACAGTTGAACAGGGATCTCGGCAGAACGGCCGTGGATTGTCACGCTCCCGGCCGTGTCTTGATGAGCCACGGCTGTATCTAGCGGCCACGCCCCCTTTTCGGCATACGACAGGCAGAACATTGAATCCCATCTGCAGAGATGCAGTCGAGCAAACCAAGAGCTGGACCAGGTCACAACTGTCTGGCCGGCCTGACAGTCTTGACCCGGGATTGAATACCGCCGTATGTAATCAATATTTACTTTCGATTCAATTTGCTTTCGATTTCCCCAATTCCACCCCCTTTGGATTTGGGCTTTGCTTTCCATTGGATTTCACATTTGATCTGCACTTTATCATTCGAAAACCTGTCAAAATCAAAGCATGACGGGGAGAGAGTAGCAACATATCATTTTATATACTGTATGTGTCAGATGGCAGTGTTTCGTAGTCACAGAAAAACAAGTTTGTAGCAAGTGAAACTACATCTGCTAGCTTTCGAAGCATTCGTTTTGAGCGGCTTAATAGTAACATACATAATTGTGCAGGATAAAGCAAACCTGGATCACTTCTCAAAACTTGAGCAATGCTCTAATACAGTGGTTCCCAACCTGGGGTACTCTGCAGACCAGTTGGGGGTACTTGAAAATAATATTGGTAATGGCGGACGATGAAAAGGTCTTTTGATGGCTGAAGAAGACCCATTGCCATGGAGACATGTTGTGTCATATGTCTGACCAGCAATCCACTGGGAGCTTCCCATGCTGCCTTCCGACATCAGCAGCTATCTGCCCAGCACTGACAAAGGTGGAGGAAGCAGCGGCATTAATCCTACCGGTGTTAGCGGGAATCCTGGAGATAATACACAACCAGTGTCTAGACACAGAAGGGCACGATTCCTTGCTGTATACTACTCCTCCGCTCCTCCTTAATATAAGGATCCGCATACCGCTAAGTACTGTCCATATTTCATGAGAGGAGGGGGTACTTATCAATGAAAAGCCCAATCAAGGGGTACGGGAGAGAAAAAAGGTTGGGAACCGCTGCTCTAATAGGTTATCATTCCTTATGCTGGTACTGGTCTCCAACGTACTCTTGGATGCTACTGTCTGTCTCCAAAGACTCATCCTGCTTATTCTGACACTGCATTGATAAAAATGGCCTTATCACCTGCAGTCAGTGGGTGGGGCCTCTAATGCTAAGTGCTGGAGTTATAGCCATGCTGATGCTGTCCTTCTAGTTCTGATCACTATCCGGTCCATCCTGCTCCTCTTACCTGTTTATTTCTACTTAATAGAATCTTTTGGCATTTTCACTCCTACCTGCAGTATTTTACCTTTCAACAATATGCCCCTCCCTCCAGTTCTTGCCTGCCTGCCTGCCAGCCAGCCAGCAGGCAGGATGGTGCTTCCCTGCACTGCCAGCTGCTCTGGTGTAACTGCTGGGTGCTTGGCTGGCTGTAGGGGGAGCTGCACCCAGTCTTATTTTACCCACTTACATCACCTATAAAATAAAATAAAAAAAAAGCTGCTTAGTGAGTGGCTGCAAACAATTATCACACTTTACAGACCACCAAGCAGTTTGTGCATGAAGAGTCCACCAATGGTCACATTTTACAGAGCACAATTGTGATACAAGTGGGAATTTTCCACATAATTCCGAAACCAAGCAAACAATAACACCAATCTTTTTCTGCAAATCTATGGATTAAGAACTTTGATGCCGTTGTCTGAGCAGAACACAAATCAAAGAAATATGTTACTCATAAGTCCTCCATCTGGTATTGATATACAGATAGTAACTAGCCTCAATATGTCATAGATGTCTGGTATGAGTGAGCCGCCAGGTCCCGTGCAACTCTGTTAGTGCTAGATATCTGGTAGCCTTAAAATGTGCCCTAGTCACATGTTGCGTCGAAGACACACCAGGAGACACTGCTCATTAATTATCAACACTTGTACAGCTGTATGCAAATGAGCGGAGTCTATACACAAAGCACAAGGGAACTTTGCGTGAAAAAAAGCTGCAAAATACTGTAGCTGTTTGTATTGAAGTCTTGATCGCACTGTATCCTGGTGCATTCTTGTTGTATGACATTGTGACTAATGCTACTGTAGTTTGGTAAACGGATGTGAAAAAGATGCCTGTTGCTAGCAGAATCACACAGTACCTGGTGTGCTGGGAGGCATCTTGGTACAACTGCAGCAGCAGTGCATGAGGACACATCTGTACCTCCCCATAAATATACTTAAAAAAAAAATACAAACTCGACACTACTCATCTTGAACTTGACAGTTTTTACTATCAGGTTGCTGACCAATCAGTGAAACAGAAATTACTGTAGTTTTGAAGGCATCTTACCCTGTCATTTGCATTCTAGTACTGTAATCAACATGTCCACGTCAATAAAGTAAATATTTTTTAATTACCATTAGAGTAATAGCACACAAAAGAGAATCTCCCTGTATTTAAGGGAGTAATGCATTTTTGAAAGTATTCATACAATTGCTATATGGATAATTGATCAGAGTTCTAAATTTTGTTGTGGGTGCTAGTGATTGGATCATTTTTACCCCTTTCACAATGCCATCAATATCTTGGGTTATTGCCTATGATTGTGCAGCAACCTGGGACATTGTGCAGTGTGAAAACACCCAGTTGAAATGAGACAGATTGAGAGACCTGGTATATCAACACCCATATCAAGCAGGGTTGAACACTGGTTTAACTCTGTGTGCAGTGTGAATGGGTGTAAGTCATACGAAGAGTTGGCATCTAGAGATGATATCCTCCCCAAATGCTGGCTCAGCTAGAGAAAAACCAGGTTGGGCCATTCGTCTGAAAGAGGTCTAAAGCTGAGCACACCTATATATACAATCCCTGTTTCTTGCGACCGTTCGACCAACCGTACACTCGTCGGACCGTCCTCAAACAACATCCGTTCACGCACGTACACACTTACAACGTCTGATGTACTTCCGTCCAAACAGTCGCAAGAAAAAGATTGTACCATCGTACACACTGTCTCCATTTGGGCTATTGACACGTCATATGTGAACAAAATTATCATAATGGGTTGGGTTAGGGCATAATTATAGCAAACCGCTATATATGTGAAATTAGTCAGCCGGCAGGGTGACTAAAATTTAGACGCAAACCCGTCTATATAGAACTTTAGTCACCCGGCAGGGTGACTAAAGTTCTATATAGATGGGTTATGTGGCTACATTTTAGTCACCCTTTTACCCATTAAAAAAAGAAGCGACGTGGGGTCCCCCCACAGCTGTAACCAGCACCAGGCTGAAGAGCCGGGGCTGGTATTAAAAATTCAGGAAACCTGACAAATAGGGCTTCACTGATTTTTTTTTTTTTTTTTTTTTTTTTTTAAACCAGGCTCCAGGTCCGGGGCTGGTTCCCAAAATACGGGGGACAAAATGACTAGGGGTCAGCCAGCAGGGTAATGACACAGCCGGGGGGAGACTTTTTATACAAGTCCCCCCGGCCAAAGCATTCAGCCCTCTGACCGGTCAGCCTGGCCAGGGGTCCTGGGGAAGTGAGGGTCCCCCCCTCCAGGACTTACCTGACCAGGCTGAAGCCTGGCGCTGTCCCCAGTGACCCTGTGCAGTGGTCACCGGGCTGATTGAAGAAAAACTATTGTCTTTTACTGTGGAACTATGAGTCCCAGCAAGCCTCCCCCGCATGCTGGGACTTGGAGAACCACAAGTCCCAGCATGCGGGGCATTAAAGGGCCCGCTGGCACTTGTAGTTCCACAGAAAAAAAAATAGTCAAATAAACACACACTGACACACAATACAAATAAAAGTTGAATGTTGAATACATCAAAGCCCATACATACTGATACTTACCTATCTTGAGCCCGTCGGTAGGTCCCTGGGTCCGGTGCCATACACACCTATACAATCGAACCGCCCTCCGACCCAGAACGGAAGAACGGCCCGACAATTGTATCTATGTGTATCCAGCTTTATACTGTGTACACACGGGTACAATCTGCATGAGATGTTGACTATATAGTCAAAATCTCATCAGGATCTTATGGGTTTTTAACCCTTGCGATCCCTATGCGCGGTCACGTATTGCAAGCCGAAAGTCTTGGCTGCATTGACTATATTGTTCAGATCTGCACTATATAGTCAAAGTTATATGCAGATCGCATGTATGCTGTGCGATGCAATTCCGATGCGTTCTGATCGCATCGGGATTGCATCGCACGATACTCACACATTAGCCAGGTCGCACTTGCTATATATAGTACATGTGCAAAACTCTGGGTGTGACTTGACGTAGCGGTGTGAAAGCTGCATCTAAATAAAGAGGTTAGAAAGCAGATTGTTTTTAAACTTGATTTAAACCTTTTATTGTTCTTCCCATTGAAAATATTCTTTGCTTTAGGTAACAATAATCGTGATGCCTCCAGGCAGTCATAATGGTTGTGGTATGGGGCTCCGACAGTGGGGATCCCCGACTGCTGGTGCTCCGACGGGGGGTAGCGCAAAGAAGCCCCTTGCGGGTTCGCTACCTTGTGGGCCCGGTGGCCGCTCGCCACAGGCTTTACTCTCCCTCTATGTGATTCGTGGACCCCCCCACAAGGGAGAATAGCCCCTGTGAGTAGGGATCCCTAACCATCATAATTGGGGCTCTGTCTATTTCTAATATTAGCATACTGTAGCACAATAAAGGTAAAGTGCTTCTACTTCACATTGCCTTTACCTGTCCAGTTAGACCTCGACAGTGGTAAAGCCATGAATACACAAAAATCTTATTACTAGCTCAAGGGGCACAGGTGCTATGGTCAAATATGTTTAGCAGGAATAGAAAACGTGCTTCCACCCGCAAAATTAGCTATACAAATCCAACCATGCTTGTAAGTTAAAACTACATTTTTGTATTTATTGCAGTCCGCAGTACACCAAACACCAAAACTCAATTGCCTTCCTTAGGTAGGCAATACCTTGGGGAGGAGGGGAAGGGGGGTCCAACTGTTTATTTTTATTTTTTTCCTGCTGCCCTGGTGTTTTGATATGCAGTTGGTGGACTGAAATTTCTATAGAAATCACTGCCTTTTTTAAATTTTTCTATATGCACTTCCCAGGGCAGGTCTTTTTCCTCAAAACTGTCATCCCCCCCCCCCCCCATGTAGTGTTCTCCCCCTGGCAAGGCACACAAGGTTTTTGTTCACCTCTCTAAACTTCACACCCAATTGAATCTCCCTTCTAGTGTAATGTTGTGGGGCCTGGCATGTTTAGCTTGCATCAGAAAGTGTTTTATTTCCTTTGTTAGCCCTTAGTTTCTGTGATACAGTTAAACCTATTGGTCATTTTCTCTTTGAATTATTGTTTCTGTCCGTTTGCTTCCGTAAGCCTTGCTTACTTTGACGCCGCAAAGTCGACCATTTATAAAAACTGTAATTTTTTTTCTTGCCATTACCCTTTAACCTATATACTTTTCTCTGATGTTGAAAACAGCTGAAAATGACATTTACTGCTTGTTATTAGTTATGTTCACAAAGAAAAGGAAAAGGAGGAAATTGCCATAAAAAAGGATCAGACAATGTACACTGGGGCACTCGGATAGCAACGCAAAAGTATTTAAAAGATTACAGTACTTTCCTAGTCTTTTCTTATATTTTCAAATTAATATTTCGGAGCTATGAAAATTATGTACAATATCTACATTTTATTCTTGCTCTTAAAGTAGTTTTAAGTTACTGCTGCTCACTTAATTGCAGGGGGGGATCTGCCTTGCACTTGATCTTTCAGTAGGTCATGAAATCTATTTAATAACTAGGATTTTTGTCACCCAGGGCAAGGTGGAAATTTTGCATGCACCCCCCAAAATCACATGGCCACCCAGCCTCATCCCTCTATACTGTACGCTGCACTACATCATTACACTACATCCCTTATACACTGCACTACACCATAACCAGCCCCTATACACTGCACTATACCACTGCACTACATCTACCATCTGCTCCACTGCAATAAATTACCAATACACTTGTTTCCTGCTATGTGTTATGTTGCATGAATTTAAAAAAGCTGTTTCACTTATAGATACCCGCTTTGAAGGATTCTCTATATGGGAATAGGTTGTACCCTGACTATCAGTGTTTTACATTGCTATATGTAGTTTTAAACAGTACACACTATTTTGAATTCTTTGTCTTTATTACATATACCCGTGCTTACTGATCATGTGAGCAAAGATGTCTAAATTAAAGATGCCCATACGCCAGTGGTGTTCCCCGATCCCTTGCTGGTTGTATCAGCGGAGTAGGGATATTTTAAATGTGTAAAAATCCTTACTATTCCGGTGGGGATTGCTGAATTGCGACTTTTTAACATGCTTCATTTCGCTGGGAATGCAATGGAATCCCAATCATTACTGCCCACTGATCGGTGCATCCGAAAGGCAGTGCCAGTGGGTCAGGGTAAAACTACCACAGGTGTATGAGCACCTTATTGGATCTAATATTAATTCTCTACAGATGTGCACTTTTTGTACACGGTGCAATTTCTTTGATTTTATATTTATATGATATCGATATATGGTAGATAAAGGACGTGTAGCACTCCAGCCAAAATCAGGGATAAATACTGGGTACTTGTGTATTAGCAAGGCGCCCGATTTTACTACGTACGCAAACGTAGTGAAATTGCATCGCATGCCGTTATGGTATGGCATGCGATGCGTTTTTGATGCTTATAATGGCATTTAATGTACTATAGCATTAAATGACATATAATGTCATTTATTAAGGGCCCCCCCCTCAGTATCGACGTGATCCCAAAGCGTGACTAGCGCAGCAGTACGCGTCCGACCGAACTTTTCATACCCCACTATCCATGTCGGCGTGGAGTTGATTTTACATAGTGTGGCGAGCGCAGCGAGCCCCGCAAGGGGACGTGTATTATGTTACATGTATTACGCATCCCTTCACGGGGCTCGCCACGCTTCGGGCTCGGTGGCTCGCTACGCTCACCACACTATGTAAAGTCAACTCCACAACGACGTGGATAGTGGGGGTATGAAAAGGTCGGTCGGACGCGTACCGCCGCCCCTCGTGGGGCTCGCATTTTACCATTAAATGGCATTTTTGTAGGTTCCATCAGAACCGATATCTCATCGCATCGCATGCCATACAATAATGTGATGCGATGCAATTTTTTTTATCGCATCCTATCTTTTTAATGGATTCACTGACACAGAGCAGTGAATACATGAGATAAGAAAATTGCATCGCATTGCATGCCATACAATATTGCATGGCATGCGATGCAATGCGATTTCACTACCGTGAATAGCCCTCTACGCAAATGGAGTAGTGAGCGCCGTGATAATACACAAGTACCAAATACTGTATTGTTTAATCCAGTGCAACGTTTCAGTACACCATCTGTATTATGAGACGAGGTAGAGATAGAGGGAAATATAAATATTAGTGTCCCCGCTAAGCTCTTTTTCGCAGGGTGTCACACTCTGCCTGTCTTTATAAACTCATGAATGGGCCCTGCCATTTTGCTTGCACTCTTCATGACCACTGCTGTGACAGCCACTGAGCTCTATGCTTACAGTGGCTGTCAGCTCTTCCAGGTGCCCCCATTGTCACCCTCCCCTGTGCAGCAGCTGCATGTGACCAGCTCCTGTATGTCGCTAAGGCGGGCAGGGCCTGCTCTGTGATTAGCTCCATGTACACATGTAACACTGTGCAGTCAGTGTGGAGGAGCCGACAGCAGCCACGATACAGACAGCCTGGGAGGAATGTGACACCCAGGAAGCTACACAGTGCAGATGCCCAGCCAACCTTGGCACAGGACAGTGATGACACTGGTCCAGCCACTTGTACCGGCCGGACAGGCATGAGAGGAGATGCAGATGAGGAGGAATGAGGTGACATGAGCCTGGAGAGGACGGAGTAGACTCACAGGCTGAAGCCTATGGATAGGAGCCTTCTGCTCAGTGGAGTGGGTGAGGAAGGGGGGATGCTGATGGAATTGGGTGGGTGGGGGGAGGGGTCTGGCAGATTAGGGGGTAGAGCAGGCTGGCATGAAGGGGGGGTTGGTATGTGGAGGGTGGGTCAGGCTGGCATATTAGGGGTCGAGAAGGCTGGCATGAGGGGGTGTTGGTGTATTATGGTTGAGTTACCCTTATCCAAATTATTGCGAAAACCAGTTTCCATAATGTACTTTTTTTTTTTTTTAGTGAAGTGAATGTGAGGCAAATGCACGCTGGTCTCCATTCACATGAGTGGCAGAATTTTCTTTATTTTTTAAATTCAGAATTACTACAAAACTCACAGGATCTGACTTCAATTTTCATTACAGATGACATTTTATACAGATCTGTTTAAAGAGCAGGACTATTTTTTCCTCTTATTCTGTATCTGTTTCACCTTCCATCACCTCACGTACAACCATTTCATAAAAGGAATCCTTTTGAGTCATGATTAAACACACATTTTTTTTATTTTTGGTACTGGATCCTAGCACGGCGCCCCCGATTTTGATCGTAGTACATCTTATACAATCGCATCGTATGCAATATAACGGCATGTGATGCAATTCGATTTTTTTATTGTACAAGCACCCATATGGGTGCTTTCAATGTTAAATGCACCTCCATTGGCCACGCCACCCCCACTATCAACGCCAACCCGAAGCATGGCGAGCGCAGCGATATGCGTCCTCCAACCTTTTCATACCCCCACTATCCATGTCGGCGTGGAGTTGATTTTAGATAGTGTGGCGAGCGGACACGGATTACTTTACATGTATTCCGCGTCCCCTCATGGGGCTCGCTGCGCTCACCGCACTTCGGGTTTGTATTCCGCGTCCCCTCGCGGATCGCGCTGCTCTTGCCGCGCTTCGGGCTCGATGGCTCACTGCGCTCGCCACACTATCTGAAATTAAGTCCATGCCGACGTGGATAGTGGGGGTATGAAAAGGTCGGATGACGCGTATCGCCGCCCCTCGCGGGCGCGCTGCGCACGCTACGCTTCGGGTTGGCATTTATAGTGGGGGTGGAATTGACAATGGGGGTGCATTTAACATTGTAAGCACCCATCAGGGTGCTTGTGCAATAAAAAATCGCATTGCATGCAATTTGCTGGCATGCTATGCGATGTTTCATTGTACAAGCACTCCTGTTAATTTAACATGAATATCGCATCACATACCACTAAGTATGGTATGCGATGGGCGCCGTGCTAGGAAATAAGTACCTTATTTATTTTTATTAAGGTGTAATTGCACACTTCTATTTAACAACTTTTTCCCAGTTTCTAGGATGTGGCTAGTAAGCAGTCTACAACATTTATTAGAGTTGCCATACATTTGTTTTGTAATCCCTTTATCTCACCTGTCAATCTTAATACATTTTGGTAATCCTCTCACAATACAAATGCTTCGCTGAATGGCCTAGTGGTAAGGAAGATGTGTGAATTGACTGTTAACTGAGGTGGAGTATTGGGGCATATTGTGGGTGGAGTACATTATCATTGGAACACAGGTCAGATCTAAAAGACCATAATTATGACAGAGTATCAGATAAAAAGCCCAGAGCATATATATGTGTGTATGTATATGTATGTATATATATATATATATATATATATATGTGTATATATATATATATATGTGTATGTATATGTATATATATATATATATATATATATAAATTATACACTTTTATTTTTTGTTTATTTATTAACCGTTTCTTTTATATAGCGCATACATATTCCGCAGCGCTTTACAGAGAATATTTTAACATTCACATCAGTCCCTGCCCCAGTGGAGCTTACAATCTATATTCCCTACCACATATACACGCAAACACAGACATTCTAGGGTTAATTTGTTGAGAGCCAATTAGCCTACCAGTATATTTTTGAATTGTGGGAGGAAACCGGAGTACCCGGAGGAAACCCACGCAAGTACGGGGAGAATATACAAACTCTGCACAGTTAGAGCCATGCCGGGAATCGAACCCATGACCTCAGCGCTGTGAGGTAGTAATGCTAACCACTACACCATCCGTACTGCCCATGCATACATACATACATACATACATACATACATACATACATACATAGTTTACAGTGTCCACCTGGACTTGAACATCCCAAAAAAGTGAAAAACTCTTGACGACCTTTTCTGTGTTTACCAAATACTTGTGTTGACCTTTTGACCATGTCAACCTAAGGTATATTGACCCTTTTCATGTGTCTACCTATGGTCTGTTGACTTATTGACTGTCGACCTTACTATTGTAGACCCTATGATCCATACCCCAAAAAGTTTTATGGCTTTTGGGGATTAGTGAAGTTAACCAATCATACTAAACAGGTGGTGATGGTCATAATTTTCATACGTAGGCTGAAACCGTCATTAATTGATTCTGAAAAAGCTGTGTAGTAGGCTTATAATGGGTGAAGAATAACCAACCCTGCTACAAAGGTGAGGCAGTGTCACAGGCCATACATCATGGAAAGATTAAGCACAACAAAAAGACACAAAGTACAGATGTAGCCAGCCTCATTGTTGCTGCTGACGCCCCAGATGCTCCGATTTGGCAGCTAGCACGCCAGCGTCTTGGATGCTCACGTGTCCATTGCCGTGAATGGGGTGCGCGTGCATCTCTGTTGCATGCATGCCATAATTGCCGGCGTGGCTTGCATGCCAGGAACAGGCTCCAGCTGTAGTGTACTGCTTCAACCGTTCTCTCCCAAGAAAATAAAATTAGTGTGCCAAACTCGAAGCAAGGCACCATGCTCAAAGCATAGCGAGCGTACTTGGTTCTAGGTTATGGTGTCCATGTCGATATTTGGGACAAAAAAAAAGATAAACACCCTACGTCGACCTTTTGACTGTAGACCTTCCCCCATCTCGACCTTATGCTTGTGTTGACCTAATGATCCGGTCGACTTTTAATCAACTGGATTGTGGAACAGTGGAAACATGTTCTGTAAAGAGACTAATCGTGTTTTCTTTATTTGGCTCAGTCAGATGGGCTAGTCCTGGGTTAGGTGGATGCGGAAAATGTTACGGTCTGACTAAATTATGCAAACTATGACGTTTCGTGGAGAGGGATAATGGTATAGCATTTTTTTTTCAAGGTTTGGGCTGGACTTCTTATCTCTAGTGAAGCTTCAATCTTGATGCTTCAACATACCAAGACATTTTGAACCATTTTTTACTTTTGACTTTGTGGCTGCAGTCTGTTAAGTCCCTTTTCTATCCCGGATTACACTCCTCCCTTTTTCTTTTCTGCAGTGCACAAAGTAAGGACTGTAAAGACATGGTTTGAGTTTGTGCAGGCCAAGCAAGTTCTTCCACACCAGAGCTCTGATCTCAACTCCATCAAGCACTTGTGGGGTGAACTGGAATGGACAATGGTAGCCAGGCTCCTTCCACATCAGTACCTGGCCTCATAAATGCTTTATTGAATGAATGGGCACAAATTCCCATAGAAACACTTATGAAGCCTGTGAAAAGCCTTCCAAAAAAAGTAAAAGCTGTTGTAGCTTCAAAAGGGCGACCAACTCTACATTACTGTATTAACAATGTTATTAGTCTATGTATGTATGTATGTATGTATGTATGTATGTATGTATGTATGTATGTATGTATGTATGTTATTTCAGCCATAACATTAAAATCAATTATATGGTTAAAATAGTACCTGTAAAGGGATTGGGGAAGATTAGGCAGCAAGTGAACAGTCAGTTCTTGATGGTTATGTGTTAGATGCAGGAAAAAATTATCAAGTTTTAAGGATCTGAACGAGTTTGATGGGCAAATTGTGATACTTGGACGTCTGGGTTGCACATCCTCAACATGGCTGATCTACTATGTAGTCTGGTATGCAGTGGTAATACGGGATACTGTCATTTGGTCGACAAGCATTAGGTCGACATGGTCTAGGTCGATAGTCAATAGGTAGACATGGGGTTTCTTGAGCTGACATGTGCCGACAGGCGGTATTTCATGCCCTACCATCCACTAGGGCGTTGTGGGAAGCACGGCAAGCGCAGAGAGCCATGCGACGGGACGCGGTGCACTGTCCATGTCGAATGTGTTAACATTCGACCTTTTGACTGTCGACCTAATGCTTGTGTCGACCTTGACCCGTGTCGACCTATCCCAATGTCGACCTAATGCTTGTCGACCAACTTGCTGTAGGCCAAATGATCCCATTCCTTCCAAATGTGGTCCAAGGAAAGACAACCCGTGAACCAGCAGGCACCCAAAGCTCATTCATAAACTCATTTATAAGCATATTCAGATTTGTACTCAATTCAGATATTCGCACAACTGCGCAATTATTGGTAGGCTTTGCATGCATTGTGGTCACACTGCGCATGTACCAATGTACTTGGCATGATTCTTTTTGCTGTGCGAATTTCTATGCTGGCTGGTTGAAATGAATGATCCATTTCAGGGGGTAACAAGAAATTGTGACAAACGCGTGTGTTATGGATGTTTTTGTATTTACAGCTGCGATCATGTGCATGGGGAAATATGGTCCCAGCATAGTTACTGCTGCGTCTATATATCTGCTGCTGTGAAGCTAAACAAGTACCAATATACAGCATAGGGGTCTGATGGTATATTAAAGGGCGAATGGTGGCATACAAGAGTCTTGGAAAAGTAAACTAAATATAACTAGTGTTAGTGCATATTAAGCTCATTGCTCTAGATGGAAATGTAATTACAGTTCCAAAAAGTGATGAATATGGTCACACTGCACTTGATCCGATTGTGATGAAAAATAGACTGGACAATAGATCTAAAACAAATGCATCAATCTTTTTATATATCTAACTAAATAACAATGAGTGCAGAACATTTTCTATGAACATACAAAACTAGAACTGAGTGAAAAAAAGGTTATTCTACTAATGCATATGGTCACCACATAAGCAGCCGAGACTTGTACTGTACCAAGAAAGCAATTTCAGAGTTACACAAACCACTGAGATGTCACTTTCCTGTAATTGCAGGAAGTCTTTACCAGTACATTATGGAGATTAGAAAATGTATAAATATAAATTTTTAAATAATATTACTGCAACTTGTAATAATGTGACACTTCTCGGTGCTCCAGAATGTACCGCACACACATGGAACTAAAAGGTTTATTGAAGAAACTGGCTCAACTGGACAGCAACTTATTTTTTCTAACCAGATGCAAGAAGGAACACTTAATCCCCAAAGGACTTTGCCTTAAGAACCCCATTCTGCACACCTACAAAACTCAATATGCACATCATCTCTGCTACAGGACTTCTGAGAGACTGCGAAACCACCTTATTCATGTCTTCTACAGCACCAAGAGAAATGTCCAAATGGAAATACAAATTTTAAAGCGCTCCCTCACAAAGGACTCAATACAGATACTACAACAATATTATAAAACACTACAGCTATGTCTAATCAATAACAAGAAAAAGAAACTTCACAGACTTCGCATAAAAGCAGGACTTTATTCAAGCACACAGAAAGTCCACCCCAAGTCTGGAGGGATAGAACAGAACTCCCAGCAAGACACAGGTAAATTTAACTGTGTGATTAATTTGTCATCTCACAAACCCACTAAAGTAGAAGTCAGTGTGCTATCTAGAGGACTTACATTTTGTCCGACCAAGCCTCTCGACAAAACAGAACTATGTAGTGACATGGAAGAATATTTTAGGAAACTAAGACTGAAGGAGTTCTTCCATGACAGAGAGGAGACAGAACCTACAAATAGCCAAACACAAATTAGACCAGTCCACAAGAAGAGTTCTGTCTGGACACCACCACCTGGCCGCAGTACCATTTTGGACCTATATATTGACTCTTTTAGAAATGTGGTCCAGTCAACAATATTGGAAAAACATAAAAAGGAATACTTTAACATCAGTGTGCAAGAAAGAAGAGCTATTCACACCTTAAGAAACAACAAGAAAATCACCATCAAGCCTGCAGACAAAGGTGGGGCCATAGTCATCATGGACACATCGGACTATACTAAGGAAGCAAATAGACAGCTGATGGATATCCAATACTATACCAAACTAGACAAAGATCCAACTCAAAAATATTTAAGGGAGTTGAGAAGGCTTGTCAGGGGGCTGTCAGCAGAGTCTACAGAACTTTTGGACTTGATACCCGACAGTCCCAGAATTGGAATATTCTACATGCTTCCCAAAATACATAAGCCCGGCAACCCAGGGAGGCCAATCATCTCATGCGTGGGAACCCTCACTGAAAAAATCTCAGGATGGGTAGAGGGTGTCCTGAAACCACTGGTGAGACATACAACCAGCTTTCTCCAAGATACCACGGACCTACTGAATAAATTATCAACCCTAGGTCCCCTCCCTAATGGAGCCATCCTTGCCACCATGGATGTGGAATCCCTATATTCCAATATCCCCCATGAAGATGGACTGACAGCATGCCAGATATAGCTTGAGTCCAATGGGATTGCTCCTGGTCCTGCAACACAGCTTACAAAATTCATCCTTACACACAATTATTTTTCCTTTGGCAAAGAAATATTTCTACAGCGCACCGGGACCGCCATGGGCAGTAAAATGGCACCGCAATACGCCAATCTGTTCATGGCAAAACTCGAGAGTGACTTCTTGGCATCCTGCTCAATCAAACCCTTGGCTTACTTCCGTTACATCGATGATATCCTGATCATCTGGACTGATTCTGAACAAGAACTCATACATTTCCATGAAAAATTTAACAGATTTCATCCAACAATAAACCTGACAATGAATTACTCATATACCGAGATAAACTTCCTTGACACCACTATAACAATTCAAAACAACGCAATACAGACAACCCTATACCGAAAACCCGTGGATCGGCCTTCATACCTCAGATGGGACAGCTTCCACCCGAAACACATCAAAAAATCCATTGTCTACAGCCAGGCCATCAGATATCATCGCATCTGCTCCAGCCCAGCAGATAGAGATGTCCACTTAAAACAACTTAAAGGGACCTTTTTAAATCAGGGATATCATCCCACATCAATCAACGATCAGATTATCAGAGCCATCAGGATACCCAGAAATCAACTTCTCCAATATAAAGAAAGAGAAAGAAACAACCGTGTACCCCTGGTAGTCACCTACAACCCACAGCTTGAGGTGCTAAGAAAAACTGCAAAAAAACTACATCACATCATACACAAAGATGACCGCCTGAAAACAATATTCCCAGACCCTCCACTACTATGTTACCGACAACCTGCAAACCTGAAAAATATTATAATCCGAAGTTCACTGCCATCCACTACACAAAGAGGAACCTATCCCTGCAATGTAAGGAGCTGCAAAACCTGTGCCCATATCCTCACTACAGACAGTGTATGGATCCCCAACACACAACAGGACTATAAGATCCCAGGGACATTCACATGTTCTACTACCAATGTAGTGTACCTGATTCTGTGCACCAAATGTCCTATTGGGGGTCTGTATGTTGGAGAAACAGGACAAAAACTTAAGGCAAGGATGAGGTCCCATCGCCACACAATAAAGGAAAAAAAGACACCCTTTCCTGTGGCCAAACATTTCTGCAGCCCAGGACACAATCAGGATCATATGAAAGTGATTATACTAAAAGGAAATTTCAAATCACAAAGAGACAGGAGGGTCTGGGAATACAAATTAATGACAACGTTTGACACCCTTAACACAGGACTGAATCTATCCGAGGGATTTATGGCCCACTACAACATCTGAGGAATCTGGCCCAGAGAGAGTGAGGGCATCGGAGCTCTAACTCTGGTCTGTCATCAACTTAGAGACAATAAAACTTTCACACTACTTATCTACAAACCAATTAAGGACTCAATTTACAAGCTCATTCTGTTATTTTGTTTTGTTTTGATCTTAAGAATGTCCATCTATCACATCTTGTTCCTACTCTGCTGTGTATATATATGTGGTTCTTCACACACCTTGTTATACCATGCCTGAGGAAGAGACCTAAGAAGTCTCGAAAGCTTGCATTTTAACAACATTTATTTTTGTTAGCCATTAAAAGGTATCATATTTGCTAGATTGCTATTTTGTTTTTCTCACTGAGGAACAATAAAACTTTTCTGTTTTTAAGATTGCACACTGATATGCCAGGCAACATACAGTATGAACATCCAGTGGCAGTGACCATTTTGACAAGTGCAGCTGTAAATTTAAACAGCTGCAATTGTTGCTGCCCCATTACCCCAGCAGGTACAGCAGTGCCATTGGCTGGCTGTGGCTGTGGCTGTACGAGACCTTGCAATGCTAGCGTGATCTCAAGCATGCCCACTGCATTGTTGATTATAGCATGGATCGTTGGGGGGGCTTTTCAATCCCCCACTTTGACTTCCTGTTTCATCTCGGAAAAGAGCCAAAAGAGGATGCACTATACCTGTGCGGTCTATGCGGGTAGAATACATCTACCCCTATGTACATAATTAATTACTCCTACGTGTGTCTCAATAAACTTCTGAGAGAAGTGTAGGATCGTTATAAAGCACTGCATGAGGGTGCATATACAGTATAACTGAAGTGAGCTATACGCAGAGTCGCTGGAAATCATGAACCTTTCATGCAGTGTTCTACGGAGCCCTTGAAGTTTCAAGAGTATGGGGAAATATGGCTCATTTGAAGCAACAGCCTTTTGCAGTATTAGTATTGCTTTTTTCTGAAAACAATTTGCAGTAAGTAGTGTTAAGTATGCAATTTTTTTTTTAATTGGTCTTCAAAGCGAATCTTATGGTACCCACACACAATGCGATTTTAACTTTTTAGTTGAAATCGCATTGCGTCTAGTTCCAATTGCAACATGTTTCTTTGCCTTTGCAATGGGCACTCCCATGTACTCAATATCACAAGGTAAAATTGCATGTGCATGCAGGTATTTTTTAACTAAATCACATGCATTATTATTGTAGTGTAGACAAAATTTGGGTGTTCAAATTGCATTGTGTGTGCTGTACAAATCACATAGCACACCTGGCATATTGCTCAAATTGAACCTAGCAAACATCTCACCATGGCCCTTATTCTGATCGAGTCAGACAGCTACGTGTTCAGTCGGACGGACGATGTATTGTTTTTGCGTATGTGCAAAGGCCTCGCACGTCCGAACACGGCATGAATTCCGTGCAGAAAAGGATCGTACGGACCCATCCGAGCAGGGGGTGGAGAGTGGTGTGAAGGGCTATTTGGGCTCATTACCGTATGCATATGCACCGTGAATCATGGTCGTTCCCATGAAACTGCTGGGCGTACTATGGTAATGCAGCTGTGATGCACATGTGGGGGGGGGGGGGGGGACAGCTGACATAGCCGGATGTTTGCTTGCCGCCCATATCCGGCTTTCACACGGAAACATGTCCGAGTGTTCTGGAGCACTCGGGCCTGCCTGACCACTCAGTCCATCATTCGATGGTCCGTGACCATCAGAGAGTGGGGGAGGTTCCCACAGATGTGGGAGGTGTTCGCATGAAACATCCACTCTCGGTCCATTCGCTCGGCATCTGTGCGATCCGTACGGTAGGCGGGGCTAAGAACACTCGGTGGCCGTCCGAAATACGCATCCGACCGAGTTAACTAGAATAAGGGCCCATGTGAGGTCACTATTTGTTTAAGCAGCTATATACTGGATCCAATCCTCTATATGACTCTTAGCCACAGATTCAGTGATCTTACCTTATAAGCAAGGTCTCGCACAATTCTATATGAAAATTATCCCAAATGTTCACCATATACTGTAGTACTTCAGCCGTGAAAGGCAAATACACTTCATTTAATGTTCGGTAACCTGAGCGTGTTAACTTTTTACTCATGGCAGACTGCAGGTGCTGCTTTCTATTAGATGGTTGGGTTCAAGCAAATCTGGTCAGTCGCATACATTGTTACTGCAACAGAAAACAGCCCTGGCAGTATGAAGATCTTGCTGTAGGGCTGGTCTGTACTGTGCAACTGCATGCCGGTGCAGCTAAAGCAATCCTAGTGTACAACAAGGTCTTTGCACTGCCAGGACTGTATGCTGGTCGATCCCATGAGAGAAAAGGGGACAGTGAAGAATGTCTTTTTTGTTGGCGCACAACAAAAAATACATTCTTCCCTTATCCCCTTTTCTCTACTGTAACACTAATTGTCTTTGGCTGCACCCCCTCTGAGCCTTATAGATAAGATCGTCTCACTTGGGGCCAACTGGTGCTATAGCACCCGCCAGTGTGGATACATCCCACTTCCCTTTTCCCCTTGAAATTTGGTCCATCCCATGCACTGATTGTGCAAACAGTCCTGGTGGTGCAAAGACCTTGTTGTGCACAATTTTTGCTGTAGCTGAATCGGCATACAGTCGGACAGTACAGATCAGCCCTACCCTACAGCAAGGTCTTCGTACTGTGGGGACTGTTTGCTGATGCAGTGCATGTGATGGACCAGCTCTGCTTGACAGCAACCTTTAATTACACAGAACTTGCGGTCTGCTATAAGTTAACACTTACATTGGCACATTACATTCTTTTGAAATCACGTGTTCACTTTTTTAAATTTGTTTGCAAATTTTTGTAGTAATTGTGTTTTTAGAAATCATCAAACATTGTTCACTTTCTAGTCATTAACTCTGTTCTATAAAACATTAACTTTGTAGAAATATGCTTACTACTCTAAATCTGAACGTTCATTAGAGAGCTAAAACATTGGTCTGTATGGGAAAATATAAATTATTTGTGCTATAGAACAGGGTTTTTTTTCTAGCATACATATGGTAATACAGAGCTGTTAACTCTGTTACCCACCAGCTCCCAAGCTTCTGTTTAAGATCAGATATTAGGAGTCTAAGTGGCTGGAAAAGTAACAGAATGACTACATTTGGCAATGATGACTGCTCATTTGAGGTTGAAAACAAGATAAGTTGTGCAAGCTGATGGATAGGTCTCTTGGACAATTGAAGAATTCCTTCTGGATTTATAGTAAGGATGGGGGACACTAATCTGTTCTTTAAAGATAAATTAAGTGTTCTGAGCAAAAGTTGGTGTATACTGTCAAAAATATGGTAGCTTTTTTTAACTTTGTTAAATATATGGTGATCCTTAACTTTGTTTCTGTTTTGTCTCCTTGTCTTTTTTTTTTTCTGTAATACATAACACTGAATTATTGTGTATATTGCCAGGTTTTAGAGTTGTGTGCATCCATTCACATTCATGTAGCTACTGTTGCTCAGAGCAATGTGTTCCTCAACACAAGTTGATTCCATTTTCTTTAATATCACACACAAATGAACTATTCTGTTGTTTGTGTGCCCCATGGTGTTGAGTCTATATGAAAAGGCACGCAATCTAGCAATTTACTTGTTGCTTTGTTCAAGTGTGGCTAAAACCGTCTAAATAAATGGTTGGGGTGCCCAAACCACATATTTCTGCCAGTAGAAATGTCTCTTCCCACGGCAAACAGCTGTCCAAATGGAGTAACAATTGAATTGATCCTTTTCCCCCTATTTTAATCAGCAAAAGCTGATTGTGCATCCTATTCACTCCATTTGGCAAATAAGACAGAAAAAAGTTGCAAAAAAGAAACCCGACATGATTAGAAGGGCCGCTTAGTATGAAAGGAGGTGAAATGACACTTATGCACATTTGCCACAATAGTGCCCTTATACACATTTCTGCCACTCCAACAGCTCCATGCTGTGGGTCCCTCCAGCAGTTTCCCCAACTTTCTATGTTCTTTTAGCCCCTTCTCATCTTTTCTTGCATGCACAGAGCCTGCTTCTTATACTGATTTCAGATTGCAAAATGCAGGGTCGCACCGGGACTTTGAAACAATTCAGTCCCGAAGCGACACTGCATTTTGCTCAGCAACCCGGCAATATTACTGGTTCGCTGACTTTATGCGGTGGCGGGGCAGAGCGTAATCGGGGGCGGAGGAGGACGCAGCACTTTGATGGAAAAGGCAATGCTTGGAGCAGTGTCAGCTCCAAGCACTGCCTTGCCATAAGTGTTAACTGGAACCGGCAAAGAATCTGCAAGAACCCTGTTTTTTTTTTTTTACAGGTTTATAATGCCAGGTTGCTGCAAGTTTGCTGGTTCCGGTAAGTCATTTCAGATCGCACCTGTTATCGGGTCGAACCGGCAACAAACTGGCATGAACTGAGTAATTCGGTGCAATCTGAAAGGGGTATTATTGTTTCTTCTGCACATCAGCAGTGGCGATGGCCCTTGGAGAATATGAAGCTGATGGGGGTCTGAGGAGGGTACGAATGCTGTTTGACAGACACTGCATAACATGCAGCTGCTATGACTTGAGGAAGGGGGAGGTGGCTGCAGCTAGTCAGTGACAGTAGCACCACCTGCCTCATCTATTGACATGGATGGTGTTGTGGGCTTTTCTGTTAGAATTACTGTGCAGGACTGTAGTGGAGGTGGAACTAGCTCACCTACTATTACAGTTGATGGGACTATGTTCCACACAATCCCCCTCCTACCACTCTAACCCCTAGCAAGAGTACACTGAATATAGGATCTAACATTTTTAAATACCGTATAAGTCGACCCGAATATAAGCTGAGGCACCTCATTTTACAACAAAAAACTGGGAAAACTTATTGACTCAAGTGGGACCCTCACTCGAGTATAAGCCGAGGGGGGGCTTTTTCAGCATAAAAAATGTTCTGAAAAAGTAGGCTTATACTCGAGTTTATAGTACTTCTGTTGGCGACTAAGCAGCTAATCTGAGTGCAAAATAGACTGTACACAGTAAGTATGTTAAATATGCAACTTACTGTAAGTACTTTTATTGTTTTAGCGTGCCTAGTATAGAAACCATTTTGTACATGTTACAGTGCGATTATCACACATCATTTTGCAAAATGTGACGAAAGTACAGAAATTGATACTCATGGTGGAGAGCTTGAGTTGTACCTAGCATTCTGAGTCATATGGCTCTTTAAAGGGTATCCTTTTGCCAGTGGGAATTTCCAACAAGTCAAATTGGTATTTTAACAAGATGTTTGACTGATGGTGATTTTATAGGCCTATCAAATTATAGTCTATTTGGCAAAACTCTTTTTCGGGCAGTAACACATTTGTGATAAGTTTTCAGTCCCATTTGTTATAGCAGAAAATCTGGTCTCCTACAGCTGGTTATCGGGGATTGTGCAACTAATATGTGATAATGGGAGAGCCAGAGCCTGGGTGATCCATTAGCCCTGGTAATTTATTGCGGATACTTAATTATACCTTTTTAAAACACTAGAGTAGGGGGAACACTTAAAATAAAAAAGATATAATAGTTATTCACTGACCAGTGTTAGAGATCCTGGTATGGAATTTGTTTGGTAGTTCATTGTATTAATAATCTTTTTAAGAACATAGTATCACCCTACATATTACATTCACTTTCATTGCTTCTCGCACTTTGTGTGACCAGAATCATTGATTAACTCATGCTGTCCCACTATCTAGCAATCTGCAAGACATTACAGTTTATTCTTCTCTGCATTGTATACAATATTATATAGAGGTGTGTACACCACTGGAGACAGGGTGTTAGTTCTATAAAGCCACCTACATGGTAAAGCAAAATTTATCTGCGTGTAGGGAGATATTAGGTGACATGGATTACCATCAGCTGCTTACGGGTTCCATTTCTTCTTCTCTTTGCTAGCAAGAGTCTGAATGTTTCCTATGAGAATAAACATGCTTAAGGATTATTATTTTTTTCAGCTGTGCTTAGATTTCTGCCAGTATTGTACATAATACAAGATGGTGTTCATCTTCACATTACAGCTGCATAGTGATTGACGTTGATCTTTGTATGATGTAAACAAGTTCTGAAATGTGTGCCTGCACCAAAACACAAGGGGAGAATCCCACAGAACGCAGGGAGATGTTTTTTTTTATCCTTTAGATATATTAATTTAGATTTATTTTGCTATGTACTAACTATGCAAATAGAGTCAGAATTTCTAAATGTGTTATTAATTGATGAAAATACAACTGTGTTATGAGGTTGATTCTAGATGGCAACACACAAGGTTTAGTAACTGCCAAATAGTATTTTCAGTTACTGGCAAAGTAAATTATATTTGATTACTTGCTAATTTTACCAAGCAAAAGTCAATCCACTGCGAATAATTAGAAGTAAGGATTGACAAAATTTAATTTTGTTTAGCCTTGAAAGGGTAAAATATCGGTCTATGTGTTAAGATTCTCACATTCTTAACCAGATTATCCAGTTTGCACACATTTTGGCTTGTCATAATGTTTACTTTACACCTGTATTAGCAGCAGACAAATTCTGCTTTCATCAGTTCTTACATTAATACTTGTTGTCACAGATTAAGCAGTTGACAAGTTTTTCTTTCTCTATGTACATTCCTTCAAAAGGGAGAGAACAGAACTGGAGGGAAAGAATGCGTTTGTTACCACTCTATGCAGAGGGTCTCTGATGATTTGCTTTGTGAGCATGATCTGTTACTGTGCCAGCCTACTGGCAGAGTAGTTATTCCTGCTGTCAACTCCAGCTGAAGGCTTTCATCACATTGCAGGGGGATGATACACAGCGTTAGCCCATGGGCTGTTCAGGACATGATTGCCGAATGTCTAACACAAAACAGTCATGAGAAGATGAGAACACTTAATCGTGGCTTTTGTAGGGGAAATAAGACATTTGACTGCTACGTTTTTCTTTATTGCCTCTCCTACACTCATGTAGACGGCTTTCACAATACTCATATATACATAGAAAAACATTGGGAGCCAACTGTATAAACTTTTTTTTTTTCTTTTTCCTTTTTTTTTCCTTTTTTTTCTGGTAAAACAAAAACCTTGGTTTCTACGTTCTTTCCAAAGCTGACACAGGGCAACCTTTGTTTTGTGATGTTTTGCAGCAGCAATCTTCTGCTTTTTGGCTTACTGGGTCTGTCTGTCTGAAATATATAATAAAGGTCCCTACTTACCAGCTTTTGTACTGGATACGAACCATGAATCAATATAAAATTATAATGAAAATAAACTATAGAAAAACATTGTTTATCATTTACTAATGCTAGCACTATAGTATAGCTAAAATAAACCTTAATGTTGCTAATGTTAGAGACCTCTCCTCTTGTGTTTTTAGAAGTATCTTTATTTGAGCCAGTAGTGAAAGATGGGGATCTCCACTTGTTAAGTTTTTACTATTAGACAGCTCAAGGCACCTCTATAAGGATATTGTAGTAATCCTACAACGTGGAGTTCGTTACAAATTTATCAGTTCCTTTCTTTTCTGATTATATATTAACTGATTGAACAACTTTTGAATCTGAAGGGTGATTTTCTGTACATTCCAGTAAGACTAGCTGATTTTCTGTGCCTACGTAGACTTGTCAGTCATTAGGGATGAACTGTGGTTTGTCATTCACAGGTGCATGGCATTGTACGTCGATCAAGCTCTTTCAACACTGGGAGGATTGAGCATCTATACAAGAATCCACAAGCTCATATAGAAGGAAGTAAGACTATTCTTGCGTTACATTACTCTTGGATAATCCTTAAATGTTCATAAACTTTTTTTTTTTTTGTATTTGCCTATATTTTATTTTTCTAAGCAGAGGATGCACAGTGGTAACCTTTTTTTTTATTTTTTTTCATCTAGCCTGTGTTCCCTAAAGCTAACCTCTGTAAGGCCAATATAATGTTGCATACAAATGTAGCCAGCCTCCTTGATCGCCCAACATTTTACAGACGTGACATGAGTGTCGAAAGGCTCGTAAACCGCCTATGTGCTCGTGCATTGAAGACTTATTGAAAATGCATTAGCCAGCCGCCCGGCACATCGTTTTGAGTTGTGGGTGTGACTTGCTGTGCCCAATGGGCACTAGCACCATAATGCAGCAACAATGAGCCTGGTTACATTTGTATGTCATACTGTAG
Organism: Crinia signifera; assembly: GCF_055691185.1. NCBI lineage: Eukaryota > Metazoa > Chordata > Amphibia > Anura > Myobatrachidae > Crinia > Crinia signifera. Next base: position 129,049,729 of record NC_139221.1, on the reverse strand, counting down.
TCAATATTTAATCACATTATTTCTTTTTCTTGCAATAACTGGCCACCTGATACAAAGAAAAAGGTTAAGACACCTGGCATGGAGTGAGACTTTTATTGTAATGTTGTTATAGCACATCTCCTATGTTGCCTGCTATATTAAGAATACTGAAATTGGTCTGTAGTATAGAAGGTAGACATTCATAATGTCAACATGGTCGAAACATCTTGCAGCATGTTAACATTAACAATGTTAACATTCCCCTTGTGGACACTACTGGTGGTCTACTAGGGATTTACCTTCTCCGGGTCGCAGCAGCTTCTCTATTAGTGTCTTCTCCCAGGTGCTGGCAGTCACGTGTAAGCAGTACCATCGCACACCTCTCACGGACCAGCGGATCTCCAACCCTAATGCTTAACCAACCACTTAGTGTCTAACCCAATCCTCCCTAATGCCTAACCCACTCATCCTGAAACCTAATCATAATGGCAAACATTCTGAGAATGGAAGTAAACCTGTTGCTTCTCAGCATTTTAGCAATATCGAGCCAAGGTGTCCTTCCACTTGATTTCTATCCAAAGTCTATTATTACAGGTGGAGTATCCCTTATCCAAAATGGTCGGGACCAGAAGAATTTTGGATAACTGATCATTCCATATTTCAGAATATTTTTATATTTCAATGAGGTATCTTGCATGTATGTTGTATGTACACATCAAACCCATGAAATACACACAAATATATTATATTTGTGCATGAAGCAAGGTTTCAAAACAAAAACAAAGTTTGTGTACTATCTCAGGCATTGAATATGAATGATAAGCAATTTATTTTCTTGCACATATTTAGTGCCAATTACATATAATTTCCTCAGTAGTGCCAGTTACAGATGTACCCAATAGGATTTTAGCAAAAAAAACAATTTGCTTTCTGGAAACTTATGGATAAGGGATACTCAACCTGTTATAATGATAAAATCTCCTATGTATTTACATTACAGCTTATACCCAAATGTACGGATTCAGTATTGAATCCCGGCGGTCGGGATCCCGGCGTTCAGAATCCCGACGCCGGAATCCCGACAGCCGAAATGCCGACAAGGGGGGGACGTGGATCGCTACGCTCGGCACACTAATTTATTCTCCCTCCAGGGGTGTCGTGGACACCCCAGGAGGGAGAAAGTGTCGGCATTTCGGCGGTCGGGATTCCGGCGTCGGGATTCTGAACGCCGGGATCACGACCGCCGGGATTATAACTGCATCCCAAATGTACTAATCGATGGCAAATGCAGAAAAGAACCATTTTGATCAGGCAATCCGTATAAGACTAATAACCATCTTTTACTCAACCGCTTCCAAGGTCCTATATGATAATGTTCATGTAAATTAAACCTATTACTTTCTGCTCATAATTAACAAATTATTGCTTTTTCTCTTTCAAAGACATGAAGCTACACTATGGAGATCTCACGGACAGCACCTGTCTAGTGAAAATTATTAATTCAGTTAAACCTAGTGAAATCTACAACTTGGGAGCGCAGAGTCACGTAAAAGTAAGTCTTTTTTTGGTTTGACTTAAAGTTTTAATTTTTATGGTCTACAATGTGTGTTTGTGTATAGATTTAAATCCCTAATGCAGTGTTCAATATTCTACAGCCTTAAATCACAAGAAAGAGGTTTTCAATCCGGTATGTCATTGGGCCTCTGGTCTTATAAGTTTCTGGACTATTTAAACTTCAGTAAATTACACAATTTTGTAAAAAATACAGCTTGAAGAGTAGTGTTTTTCGGTGTATGCTTGTATATATACTCAAAGGCCACTTTATTAGGTACACCCATGGGCGGATTGAGAATTTTAAAGTGGCCCTGGAACAAGTTAAAGTGCCCCATTTACACACCCAAATCGTCAGCTTGCCACCTCCTACTCCTTCAACACTTCCAGTTTGTAACTCTCTATACTTTTTCACCCACAAGCGGCCCTATATATGTGCTGCCCCCTCCCTTTAGTATCTCTTGCCAAGCCCCCCCCTACCCCCCTGTGTACACCTTCTCCCTAATCTAAATATTTGCCAAGAGGTTCAGGTGTTGTTCAGATTGTCATGACTGCTGATGTTGATGGAGTTATGTGGTGTTCAGGGACCAGAAGATGGAGGTTTGAAATGTGCACATTTAATAAAAGAACTCATATAGGGATAACCTAAATATGTCAAATACTTCTTTAAAGACTAAATAACGATTAACGTAAAGGAGCAGTCTTTGCTTGAGGTAACCTGGAGGAAAGTGGTTTACTTGAAAAATACAAACAGACGGTGGTGAGAGAGGTGCTGGGAGGAGATTGAAGGTTTTACCAAAGATAGAAGAATGCTGGCGGATCCAACAAGGCCTAGAGGACTGAAGGCGGGCGGTCAGAAAGAATGGATGCTGGAGAATGGAAGGGTGCTGCAGAACCGGACAGACAGGGCTGTGAGCTTAGGAACTATGATCGTCAGGAGGCTTCCAGGAAGTGAACAACCTTGGGAACACTTTGCATTGACTCTGAAGGCTGTATGGTGTATGAGGCTGCTACACTGGACCGACACCTGCCGACTCCCCCTGGACACCCGCGGAATGCATGGCAGCTGATGGCAAACACGGACAGGCGAGTACCGTACCCGCCGTGTCCTGCCACGGCGGAATGTGACACACATGAATCCCAAGAATGGGGGATACAAAGTAAGCTAAGGGACTCACCATATAATAATTAGTGCCAGACAAGGTGGTTTGATTATCTCAAGCTCCTCTTAAGATTATCATACACACGTTTTCTGTAGTTTAGCAAGAAGAACAACATACAGAATCTTGATGTTTATTGTCAGATAAGAACAATAAACATTGCCAGGTCTGACATCATTATTTCTGCTGCGGCATATATAGTGTATCACCTTGTGTCAGTGTTTTAGGCTGCAAGTGACAGACATTAGGCTTCTCAGTACCACTGTTAACTATCTCCTAATGGCTACTTTTATATCTATACATAAAAAATTATATAATATAGTTATGCACTCTGTTAATGTCTATTCATACTGCTCTAATGCCATCCCCATGTAGATTGGTACAGATGTGTCCTCAAACATCTTTGCTGCAGCCCCTCTTGGCACACCATGTCATGCAAGATTCTTCTATAGACGTGGGTCTTCTTCCCCCTATATAGTCTCACACGTTATTAAGGTGTCCTTAAATTAATCAATAGCCTCTCTTGGTGCATTCAAGATTAAGAAACTTTCTTGGCAAAAATGCACCCAATGTTACCAGAGCTGCATGGGATCAGCCTTTTCCCTCATGCCAGGTATCTGTATATGTAAAACAAATTGGTAGCACTCAGCAATTCAAGCAAAAAACATGTATGCATGTATGTATATATGTAGGTATATATGTATATATCCAGCTCTACACTGAACAATTAATCATGCACTGGTACCTGGGTGCCCTCCTGGGACAGCAGCAAGACAGCAACCAATGAAAAGAGGTGAATATGGTGGCACTTCCCGGATTTTACAAAGTCACTTCGTCAAGCAGAAGTTTTCAAAGTTTCGATTAAATAAAGCAGTTTTCGTCATGAGCATACTTACAGACAATTATCTGTCAGCCTGCCTGGCACCCATTCTGTGCCACCCGCTTTCGACTACAGCGTGTGATATCACAGTGTACTGGGGTCTTCAAGCATGGTTGCCTAGCAACCTATCAATAAAATGTGTGCCGTCCTAAGTATAGTTAATGTTAACTGTGCAGCGGTGCCGGGGGAACAATGTAATAATCACTGGCTATAGCGCCAGGGAGAACAAAATTGCTGTATAGAAATAACAGCACAATATAAATAGAGTGAGGAATGGACTCAAAACACATTAAGGCATGCCGACACTGGTAACGGTGGCCTTGTTAGGACCCAGGCAAATGCTGTTAGAGTAATGAAACTAATTAAAAGACCCGTAAATGAAATTAGGTGGTTAAAAACGAACAGTGAATATAGAGGTGCTGGAAATAACTGATCTAGACATGTTATAGAAAAATCAATTATGGGCCAAAAAATGGCTTAAATAAGACAAGATACCTGAAATACCAAGTAAGGGTATGAGTCATTGCCAAACAACCTTAGAGATTGATCCATCTCTCAAAGCATAAGTAATGCAGAATTCATATATGACACATCTCAACAAAATATGACATAGATAAGAAAATATACAAAAAGGTGACCATACAATAATAATGGCAGTAAACTGACAGGTCCAAGAGAAAACAACAAAATGACAAGCATTCATTAAGGCCAGATGGAGCCACTGTATTTAGCTGGAGTATCCATCTGGACTCGCGTTGTAGAAGTTTTTTATAACGGTCACCTCCCCTTTTCAAAGGGGGTACGTGATCAAATGGCTTGTACCGGAGGGTGGCTAATGATAGTTTTGCTTCCCTAAAATGGCGGGCAACCGGCTCTTCACAATCCTTGCCCTCAATTGCATGTCGTATAGCCAAACAATGCTGTGTGGCACCTTCCTCGAAAGTACACGTGGTCTTTCCAATATAAAGGTATCCGCATGGCTAACGAACAAAATAAATAATAAACTGGCTGGTGCAAGACAGAATATGCTTGATGGGTATCCTTTGACCAGAATGGGGATGCACAATATAATTGCCAGTCTCCTTATAATGACAAGACATACATCCGGTTCACCTATAAACACCAGGCTTTCTACTCAGAAATGTACTATAGGAGACACTTTGGGGAATGGCTGTCATTTTTGACAATCCAATCCTTAAGATTGTGGCCTCTTTTATAACCATTAAGGATTTTATGTTATGCAACCCAGAAAGTTTTTTGTCCGTAGTTACCATTGGCCAATACTTTTTGGAATTGGTGGAAATAATTTTGCTTGCAGTTGAGAAGATCCGTAACTAACGTTAAAGACTTCTGTTTGATTTTACCTTCAGAAGACCGACATGATTCACAAGTCGTTATTAGGGTCTTTATTTTTAGCTGACAGCAAGGCATTTTTTTTAGCATAACCTCTGTTTTAAAAATATAGGCAAACCTTTAAGGGCCACTGGATGCGAAATGTTGGCATGGAGGAATGTGTATCTGTCAGTGTCCTTGAAAAATATATAGGGTACTTGTTTCCTAGCACAGTGCCCATCTTATGCCATCGCATACAACTAATTATGGTATGTGATGGGACCCGATTTTCGGGTCCTAAGAGCCGCACTGTACAATTTTAATATCGCGTCGCATCACATGCCATTACAATGGCATGTGATGCGATTTGTAATTGTACAGGCACCCTGATGGGTGATTACCATGTTAAATGCACCCCCATTGTTAACGCCACCCCCACTATCAACGCCAATCCGAAGCGTGGCGAGTGCAGCGGTACGCGTCCTCTGACCTTTTCATACCTCCACTATCCACATCGGCGTGGAGTTGATTTTATATAGTTTGGCGAGCGCAGCGAGCGGACGCGGAATACATGTGAAGTAATTCGCGTCCTCTCGGGGGGCTTGCTGCGCTCGCCATGCTTCGGGCTCGGTGGCTTGCTGCGCTCGCCACACTATATAAAATCAACTCCACGCCAACGTGGATAGTGGGTGTATGAAAAGGTCGTAGGATGCGTACCGCCGCCCCTCGCGGGCTTGCTGCGCTCGCCAAGCTTTGGGTTGGCATTCATAGTGGGGGTGTCATTTACAATGGTGGTGCATATAACATAGTAATCACCCATCAGGGTGTATGTACAATGAAAAAATAGTTTTGATCGCATCGCCTGCGATCTGATCGCATGCGATGCGATTGATACGATCAAAACGATGCACAAGATTAAAATTGTGGGTGCCGTGCTAGGAAACAAGTACCATATATAGTTTTCTATATGCTCTTGTACTCTGCTGATCTTGACATCCAAGTAGTTGTTAGTCACATAGTCTGTATTTTACATGAAGTGGATGCTTTCATCCATCTGGTTAATCGGCATCATCAGATCTTTGAATTCCTCTTGAGATCCCGCCTAGATGACAAGAATGTTGTCTATGTGATGGGTAAATAATAGTAGACGTTCAGCAAAGATCATATTCTTTAGAAACAGCGTATCCTCGATTGCAAACATGTACGTGTTGGCGAAACTAGGCGACATATTGGACCCCATGGTGCATCCTAGCAGTTGGGCATAGTACTCATTGTTAAACATAAAGTAACTGTTCTTTAAAGTTTTCTCCAGTAATTTAATAAAGAATTTTAGGTCTGGTCCTTGATAGTGTAAGTTGTTTGCCAGTAGCTTTCTGGTGGCGAGGAGACACTTATCGTGGAGACTGTTAACATAGAAACATAGAATTTGACGGCAGATAAGAACCATTTGGCCCATCTAGCCTGCCCCTTTTTTTACCCTTCAGGTAAACTCAACCCTTTTTAATCCTTATTTCTTTGTAAGGATATTCATATGCCTATCCCAAGCATGTTTAAATTGTTCTACTGTCTTAGCCTCTACCACCTCTGATGGGAGGCTATTCCACTTATCCACTTCCCTTTCTGTGAAGTAATTCTTTCTAACATTTCCCCTGAACCTACCTCCCTCCAGTTTCAGTGCATGTCCTCGTGTTTTATTACTTATTTTCCTTTGAAGAAAATTTCCCACCTGTACTATGTTAAAACCCTTGATATATTTGAAGATTTCTATCATGTCCCCCCTTTCCCTTCTCTGCTCCAAACTATACATGTTAAGATCTTTTAGTCTATCCAGGTAAGTTTTGTGATGTAGGCCATGAACCATTTTAGTTGCCCTTCTTTGTACACTCTCCAATGTATTTATATCCTTCTGAAGATATGGTCTCCAGAACTGGACACAGTATTCCAGATGAGGTCATACCAATGACCTATAAAGTGGCATTATTACGTTTTTTTTTCTGCTACTGATTCCTCTCCCTATGCAACCAAGCATCTGACTAGCCTTCCTCATTGCTTTGTTACATTGCCACCCTGCCTTTAAGTCACTTGAAATAATGACTCCTAGATCTTTTTCCTCCTCAGTAGTTTCCATTATAGTACCCTTGATACTATATTGAGCCTTTGGGTTTTTGAGTCCCAAGTGCATAATTTTGCATTTTTTAGCATTAAACTGTAGTTGCCATTCTCTTGACCAATTCTCAAGTTTACTTAGATCATCAGTCATTTGATTTACCCCTCCTGGTGTGTCTACTCTGTTGCATATCTTTGTATCATCTGCAAAAAGGCATACTTTCCCTTCAATACCATTTGCAATGTCACTAACAAAGATATTAAAGAGCACTGGTCCAAGTACAGATCCCTGGGGTACTCCACTGGTAACATGTCCCTCCATAGAATGCACTCCATTTACTACAACTGTCTGTTTCCTATCCTGCAACCAGGTTCTTATCCATTTAATTGTTTTATAATCCAATCCCACACTTTCAAGTTTATTTAGCAGCCTGCGATGTGGGACAGTGTCAAATGCCTTACTAAAGTCTAGATATGCCACATCTACAGCCCCCCCTTCATCTAGTATTTTGGTCACGGAGTCAAAAAAGTCAATGAGACTTGTTTGGCATGATCTCCCTGCAGTAAAACCATGCTGTTTTGGATCCTGTAAGTTGTTTAATTTAAGATATTCCACTATTCTTTCTTTTAATAGTGTTTCCATTATTTTCCCTACTACTGATGTAAGGCTCACTGGTCTGTAGTTACTTGCTTCTTCTTTGCTTCCGCTTTTGTGCAGTGGAACTACATTTGCTTTTCTCCAGTCCTCTGGAACTGCACCTGTATCTAGTGACTGGTTGAATAAATCTGTTAATGGCGCTACCAACACATCTTTTAGTATCCTTGGATGCACTCTGTCTGGCCCCATTGATTTATCCACTTTCAGTCTTGAAAGTTCTGTTAGGACTTTCTCCCTAGTAAATGTACCTCCATCTACCTTATTTTTACGAATGTCCTTGCAACTTAACTGTGGTCCCTTCCCTTCTCCTTCTATAGTGAATACAGAGCAAAAGTAATTATTTAGATGATCTGCAATTGCCTTGTCTCCCTCCACCAAATTCTCAGTGTCTGTCCACAGTCTTATTATTCCTCCATTTGATTTTCTCCTTTCACTTATATACTTAAAAAAGGTTTTGCTTCCTTTATCTACTGACTGAGCCATTTTCTCCTCAGCTTGTGCCTTGGCACGCCTGATCACTTTCTTAGCCTCTTTGCGTCTGGCAAGATACACTTCTTTGTCATTATTATTTTGAGTCTGCTTGTATGTCCTAAAGGCCATCTTTTTTGCTTTAACACTAGTTGATACCTCTTTAGTAAACCATACTGGCTTCCTTTTCCTGGTACTTTTCTTAACCCTTTTGATACAAAGGTCCGTTGCCTTTAGTATTGAGCTTTTTAATTTTCTCCACCTCTCCTGCACTCCTTTCAAGTTCATCCAATACGCTAATGAGTCGCTTAAACATCTCCCCATTTTTGCAAAGTCAGCCTTCCTAAAATCCAACACCTTCGTTTTTGTGTGACTGGAGTTGGACCCTGCCTTGATACTAAACTATACTGCTTGATGATCACTGGATCCCAGGTTCTCACCCACATATATGTCTGATATCCTGTCACCATTTGTGAGTATTAAATCTAATATTGAGTCTTTGCGAGTAGGCTCCCGCACCAATTGCTTGAGAGAGGCTCCCTGTAGGGAATTTAGAAATTTGCCACTTGTAGATGATCTTGCAAAAGACTCCTCCCAATTCACATCAGGTAGATTAAAGTCTCCCATGATTATGACTTCTCCCTTTAAAACCATTTTAGTGACATCAAGCAATAGGCTCCTGTCCAAATCCTGCCCCTGGCCTGGTGGCCTATAGATGATCCCAGTACGAATAATGTCCTTCTCCCCCATTTCTATGGTCACCCAAAGGGCCTCAGTTTTTTCTTCAATGTTTTGTATTAAAGTAGCATTTATGTTTTTCTTTACATACATTGCTACCCCTCCTCCGATTCTTCCCATTCTGTCCTTCCTAAATAAATTGTATCCTGGTATAGCTACGTCCCAGCCATGGTTCTCATTACACCATGTCTCTGTGATAGCCACAATGTCTAGGTCATTCCTTGTCATTATTGCAATGAGATCAGGAATTTTGTCTCCTAGGCTTCTAGCGTTTGCACACATAGTTTTAAAATTTTTGCCTGTGCATCTGTTATTCCTAGCCATGTTCATACAGTACAAAATCGAAATCTAAAGTTGAAATTACCTGTTTGATGATGTTGTTCAATGTCTGTTTTTATTTTTTACTGTTCAGAAAAGCTGCAGGTCACTAATTCTAAGAATATAGTGAGTCTGTTCAGGTCAGGCTACACCTGAACACTAACGGCCAAATGGTCAAGGGAGATAATTTGCACTGTGTTTGAGTAGACATCAGGCAGAATGCAAGACTAAACTATGCTTCACTGAACAACGTCCCCAAACAAGTAATAACAATTACAATCAATTAATTAAATCAGAACGTTTCAAATCATACAAGAGTTTGCATAACACAGAAATAAAGAGAGCATATTGGAGATGAATTACATACTCTTGAGGTATCAATGCAGTCCATGTGTGTTTTTGTTGATTTGTAGTAGTTTGCCTTCAGTTTTCCTTCGGTGCAACACAGGTATAACGCTCGTAGTTATGACTCCTTTTTCCCACTTTAAAACGGCCCACTTCAATACAGGGCCACAGCTAAACTATGGCCACAGCCTATCCGGCCACAGCCGTATGCAATGAGAACTAATATACTGTAACAATGCTTTCTTCCCAATTTCCAATAATTGGAATCTACACCCTCAGTCCCCACCCCCTGCTATACAGAGCAATAAAAGTGGCTTACAAAAACACTTCTGGCATTCCAGGATACTATATCTCATTTAGAATAAAAAATACATGCCTCACTACACACAGGCAAGGTACTGTTGTTATTTACACAGATCAGATATTTGGTTGAATTTACCTATAAGACAATCCCACACACAAGGGATGCAATGTTCTGCAGTGAAGACACTTGCTTGCAAATGTACCCAGTAGAGTTCAAAAGCATGTGGATGTTACAGCAGAGAGAGATAGTCTGCACGTATGCCTGTGATAAAGTTGAATTTACCTATAAGACAATCCCTCACACAAGGGATGCAATGTTCTGCAGTGAAGTCACTTGCTTGCAAATGTACCCAGTAGAGTTCAAAAGCATGTGGATGTTACAGCAGAGAGAGATAGTCTGCACGTATGCCTGTGATAAAGTTGAATTTACCTATAAGACAATCCCACACACAAGGGATGCAATGTTCTGCAGTGAAGACACTTGCTTGCAAATGTACCCAGTAGAGTTCAAAAGCATGTGGATGTTACAGCAGAGAGAGATAGTCTGCACGTATGCCTGTGATAAAGTTGAATTTACCTGTTGGAGACAAGGATAGAGGAGGGGTCAGATGAATCAACGCAGGTATAACGCTCGTAGTTATGACTCCTTTTTCCCCACTTTAAAATGGCCCACTTCAATACAGGGCCACAGCTAAACTATGGCCACAGCCTATCCGGCCACAGCCGTATAACAACACAATTTACATTGATACAGCCCATTACACACATTTCTGGTAAAGGGCCTAATTGATTTGAATTTAATAAATAACTCCGTAGTCTCCATTTAAAAAGGTTGGTTTATTTTGCAGCACCGGTTGGAAAAAATGATCTAAATATTTTGCTACCATTCCATAAAGAAAATTCCAGGCAGGTTCTTGTGCACTTTTGGGAGGGTGTACAGGATGGGAACAATCGGAAAGAGCCTATCATGGCCCAAATTCATAATTAAATTTGAATGAGTCTTAAGTTTAGAGACTGAGTCAAGCATTTTGACATAGGTCTTTATGGACCGGTTATGTGTTTGAGGGTCAAACGTTGAGATGGATTTTAATGGATGCATAGCTGGAGACAGTGAGGTAGAGGGTTCAAATTGAAATAACTCTTGGTAATTGTGTATTTGCAGGGTGCCCACTAAGCTATTTGCTTAGTGGGCTATTCTGTGTAGTGAAATCTCATCGCATGGTACGTTTTCGTGTGCTGCGATCTCACTACTTAAGTTATTCGCTGCAACCTGACCGCGGATTGTATCGCATCACACGCAAAATCGCGTGCGATGCAATTTAGCAAAACACCCCCAGTGTACATGTCTATGTGATGCAATGGGATTTAGCACGCCCCCACTATCCACGTCGCCTCCGAAGTGTGGTGAGCATACCCGTTAAGCTTCCTCCCAACCTTTTCATACCCCCACTATCCACATCGGCGTGGAGTTGATTTTATAAAGTGTGGTGAGCGCAGCGTGACGAGGGGACGCGGATAACTTTACATGTATTCCACGTCCCCTCGCTGCGCTCGCCACGCTTCGGGGTGATGTAGATAGTGAGGGTGTGCATGGATGCTTTTAAAATGAACTACAATCACATCTCATCGCATGGGTGCTTATACATTGAAAAATCGCATTGCACCGCAAATGGCATGCAATGCAATCCGCGGCCAGAGGTGCACTAAAAATGAACTAAGGAAATTCGCGTTGCATCGCATTACACAGCAAAATTGCATGCAATGCGGTGGTATTTTCCTACGGTGCGGTACGTATGTAAATTGGGCGCCCTGCAAATACACAAGTACCGAACTCTTTGAGTGTGATGTTGCGCTGGTGTTTTCAAAGGTCAACCTTCCCCTCAAAGTTCTCGAAAGAAGAAATAGGCACATACAGTATGTTAGTCCTTTATTAAAAGCCTGTGTCAAAGTATATGACGAAATGTTAATAACTAGGATTTGGGCTTGGCTTTCCTTGTACTGATGACTGGCTGCGGCCCGAAACGCTGTAGGCAACCGTAAACCTCACCTATTTATCAAGACCCCGGAGTGCCGCACATATACATGCAGGGTTCATTACCCTGAGTGATGAGCACCCGAGCAAGCTACGCTGTTACACTGTGTGAGTAGTGCCAGAACCCCTCACGGTGTGTATGTGTATGTATGTATGTATGTATGTATGTATGTATGTATGTATATGACTCCCACTGGTACCAGAATAGCCCTTGGTGGGATTAATAGGTGGCACTCGTCTGGCTTTTAGAATTCAATCTGTGTTTTGTGCAGAATATTACAATATCAAATCAATCATTGTGACGACGTTTCAAAACCCATGTGTTCTTTTCTTCACGTCATGCATTAACGTAACAAAGCGTGCAGGTAAAAAAAAAGCCTTTGTTTTTTGACCTTTTATTATTATTATTATAATTTTATTTATAAGGCGCCACAAGTGTTTCGCAGCGCCGTACAAAGGAACAATACAGGGAGACAAAACTTGGCATAACATTGAATAAATAACAAAAATACAGTACAAATAAAGAGCACCACAGTACAATACACATTAAAGCTTAAATGTAAGTAGTGAGGACCCAATCAACATACAACTAGAGGCTTGAGGCCAATGATGGAGATGAGTATGAAGATGGTCACTGAGTGTTGGAGTAAAGGAGAGCTGTGAGTGACATGTGAAGAGAAGAGGGCTTTGACAACAGGAGGGAAGAGGGCCCTACTCGGAGGAGCTTACAATCTAGTAGGAAGGGGAGACAGACAGATTACAAGAGGTGCAAGCGAGGGGGTGGTGGTTAGATAGCAGGATGTAAACAGGCAAGGGGTCGGAGAACCAGCTTGCCTGTTTGCCTGCACGCTTTGTTTATTCTGGTACCAGTGGGAGGTTTTTTTTTTTTTAATTAGTTAGCTCATCCACTCTGAGAAGTACTTTATTTTAAGCCATGAACTTGGCTATCTCTCAAAAGTCTTTCTTTCTGGGCCTCCGTGGGAAGATGCCACTAGTCTTGGGGCAAATGTAGTTCCTTCGGCCAGATCACACAGTATTTTACGAAAAAATGCCAAATACAAGAGAATGACCTTGGCAAAGTCAGAGACATGAGCTAGCAAACCTATTAGATACTTGCTAAGTGTCTGCTAGACCTCTCAACATTCCAAAAAAAAGTGGGCCAGATTTTTATGTTCTACCTCAGTTTGTCTATTCACTAACCATTTGTACTGAGAACATGTTTCCATTCCAGCAGCACAAGACCATTTTGGTTATCAAACTCAGGGCTCCGTCATATTGTGTTGCAAAAATTGGAGACTTCTCAGTTTATTAATTCTATAAATGATTTACGAACAGTCTTGATAAGGTATTGAAATTGCAACATCAAATAATTTTTCTCATGCCTAAAAGATCAAGTTTTTTCCCCCCAATCTGGTACCATAATGTCCTATTTCTTTCTTCTATTTAACAAAGACAATTCATGTTTTGTTTTTAAATAAAGTTAGAGCTCCTTGATTGCGGGGACTCTTAGGGTGTGTGTGTGTGTGGGGGGGGGGGGGGGGGGGGGGGGGGGGGAGTTATTAAAGCTTGAAGAATGCCTGGTACTTTATTTCTCCAAATTTTACCAATCAGCTTCTGCCTTGTTACATGCTGTATTTGAAACCATTACATGAGCTGATTTTTTTTTTTTTCATACAACAAAAAACTACAACACCCCTTACATATAGGAGGGCAATTGGGCAAAATAATAATTCCAGAAAACATTAATGTTATTTCATTTCCCGAAGGCGCCATTCGGGGATGACCAAGCATGTAGAATATAAAACATAGTGAAATATTAATTGCAGACAGGGGTAGTCATCATCCTACCACTTAGGGCAGTATTCAATGTGAAAAATTCTCCGTGCTTTATGGCGAGTTTGTGCTTTTCTCGCGTTGGACGGAGAATTTTGGTCTCAAAAAGCGAACAACCCTATTCAACGTGCACTTCTCGCCGTCTTTCTAAGTGATTTTCGCCGTCTCTCCGTGTAGCAATTCTCCATCTTTTCATGGAGAAGTGGAATGTGAACTTTTAAAATAATTTTTTTTTGTTGTAATTTTGGTGTCAAAAATTCAGGAATTTTATTCTGTGAAAGGGCATGCTATTTTTATTCATGTGCTTATAGCACATTAATATATATTTAATAAAAAAAAAAAATATATATATATATATATATATATATATATATATATATATATATATATATTTTTTTTTTACACATAGCAGCCAGCAGGGGGCCGGGAGCTAAGAGCCGCTCATTAGATATTCATATATTCACTGCACCCAATCATTACATATGCACGATCGGGTGCAGTGAATACCCGGTCCCCTGTTGGCTCTCCTGGGGGGGGGGGGGCAGCCTGTGCTGCCTGGCTCCAAACATGGAGAATCTCTGCAAAAACACGGCGAGTGCATGGCGAGAGAAAAAAAACTCTCCCCATGCACGGAGAATATTCTCATTGAATACTGCCCTTAGTAGGAATCTCTTACTATATTATATAGTGACCAAGTGAACTTAGAGTACCTGATATATGCCCAACTACCCAAAATAATAAGTAAAATGATTCCCAAAGCAAACCTACCCCAAAACCCCCCACCCTGTATAACCTATCCCCAACTTAGGCATACCTGGAGCCCCTAAACCGTCTAACCCCTACCCCACTATCTATACTATGTCTAAACTATACTACCCTAGTTGGTCCCTCCCTCCCCGATAAATAAGGCAGTAACTATTGGTCACCATCCAGACGAATAGGATACCTAGGGGTAATTAGATTGGTGGAAATATTGGGGCAAAATTAGACTGCTCTCCTGTTTATTATGTGTGGCTGTTTGCCCTACTCATTACCGCCCCAGTTAGTCCATTCTGCTAATATCCTTCAACTGGGGGAGAGGTAGAGGGGGGGGGGGGGGTAGAAGGGGTAATTAGAGCTGATTGTTTTTTACTTTTACTTTCTCTCCCCAAAACTTTTGGTATACCCCTCACCCCACAGTGTTGCGGTGATGTCCATGTGTTTTTGCACTATGAACCAGCATTAAAACATCCTAAAATGTTTATTTTTTTTTTATTTGTCCAAGGTTTCCCAAAACTTGTAATGTTCTGATAGATGGCAGAATATGTCTGGTCATTTATACACCACAGTGTAGACATTATGGTATTTCCACATGAATCCCTTCTGTGCTCAACCTAATTAGGAATTTTGAAACATTTACTGACAGGCTTGTCCAGTGGGAGATTTTGTTACTGACTCACAATATTGGCTGCACAAGACTTTTTTTTTTTTTTTCGACTTGTGTGACGGTTTAACTCAGCGAGCAGTTTCTTACAGCGTCTATGAAATACTCAAGAGAAATGTTTCTTGAAGAATTAAAAAATGTATCTGTCTCAACAAATTATTCTTGTAAAATAGCTTTACATACAGCCCACAAAACTGTATTTTCATATTGTGAATGTAGAATTTCTGCTATAATTTCATAAGGCAGCAATACAGTATTTAGCTAATAACTTAAGGTGCCCATACACTAGTAAGATTTATCTGCAGATCTGGCTGGTTGGAACAAAAACATGGTTATGGATGAGTGACAGTTGTCATTTTTCCAGCATTTCCAAGCAAATGGTCAACTGTCATTTGCTCTCATCCATAACCAGGTTTTTGTTCCAACCAGACAGATCTGCAGATAAATCTGCGTGTGTATGGCCACCTATAGTGTAATCATGGCACTTTTGTGAATGCTTGTAGAATTTGCCAGCCTGTAGCTGCTAAGGACTGATTACAGCTGTAGTTATGTAATGTATGCGCCCACCTGTCCCCTTCCCCACTTTAGCTTATACTGAACTTGTTAGTATAAACCCAGTTTTCTTTAAGAATGCTCTGTAATAAAGTTGTTGTTTTGACAACGGAGTGCAGAAGCAAAAGTGAAATGTTTTGGACTCTACAAGTATTTTGTGCAGGTTTTTTTTTTTTTTTTTTTTTACTGTGTGTTTGTTTTGGATTATGATTGCACAGAATAATGTTTTCTATCACTGTCACTTCCAGTCATTTTTATGTGGGCTGTGCACAAGGCAAGGAAAATAAAATCATAGGAAGCTGGTCTGGTTTCCTGAAGGAAACCAATGAAGATGAAATTGGTTCTTGGAATGAACATAGGGTCTGGGAAGGACTGACAGAAGGACTCACACTGAATCATAAATAGTAAGCACTGTGACTCAGAGTGTGCTACACAGAGGCTGGTTTGATGCAGCGTGGTTGACGCAATGTGGGAGAAAGCAAGCTGACTTCTACTTATGAGATTCTTAAAATAGCACGTCTCAGGACCATTACTTAACGTTCATGGTGATTGGAGGAACAACTTGTGCACTAAACAGCTTTAGCAGATCACAGGGGTGGGGATAAGGAATGTAGCGACTTGTGTTCATCGCTGTCTGTATGGAAATTCTACAACAGTAGCTCATTCATGTCAGTTAATTGAAGTATCAGATAGATATGCATTTTTGTTTAGGTTCTTAAACTTGGTAAAATGCAACAGTATAATGTATTAATAAAGGGTCCTTCCTCCCGGCCCCCGGAAGGGTGGACAACCCTCCCGGAATCAGGGGGACCCCCACTGAGCCCCCCGATCGCGGCATTTATATGCCGCAATCCGCGGGTCTCAGGGGAGGGGGCGGAGCTAAAGCGGCACAATCGTGACGTTTTAGCCCCGCCCCCTCCATGGATAGCAGTTATTTCTGCTATTTGATGTAATGGGGGCGGGGCTTAATGATGTCACAGTTAAGCCCCGCCCCCAAAACTCGTAATGCAAGATTCCTCTCCGGGCTTCTCCCGGAGAGGATTTTCTTTTAAAGTCGGCAACCCTGATCTATTCCAGAGTAATCCAGTTTTATCTCTGTGCTAAATGTATGCTGTATGAGTGTTTCATTTAGATGTATATTCAAAAGCACCTGTTTAATTCATGAATTTATTTAATTTAACCAAGGAATTGGTACTTGTTTGCTAGCAGATTTCTTACGTACGCAAACATAGTGAAATAGCATCTCATCGCATGGTACGGTTGTACAAGCACCCATGCCACGAGATGTGATGGATGCTTACAATGAGATGTGATGGGTACTTACAATGAGATGTGATGTGATGTGTGCATAGTATGTGATGGGTGCTTAAAATTGTAAGCAGCTACGCCATTGTTTAGCGTCAACCCCAGTATCCACGCCACCCCGAATCGTGGCGAGCGGCGGCGGAACGTGTCCTCCGACCTTTTCATACACCCACTATCCACGTCGGCATGGAGTTGACTTTAGATAGTGTGGCAAGCGTAGCGACGCGAGCAGACGCGGAATACATGTAAAGTTATCTGCGTCCCCGCTTCGGGCTCGTCACGCTTCGGGCTCAGTGGCTCGCTGCACTCGCGACATTATCTAAAATTGACTCAACGCCAATGTGGATAGTAGGGGTATGAAATGGTCAGAGGACGTGTTCTGCCCCCCCTCGCGGGGCTCGCTGCACTCGCCAAGCTTCGGGGTGGCGTGGATACTGGGGTTGACGCTAAACAATGGCGTAGGTACAGGTGCTTACAATTGTAAGCACCCATCACATCGCATATTATGCACACATCACATCACATAGCATCACATCTCCTTGTAAGCACCCATCACATCTCCTTGTAAGCACCCATCACATCTCATGGCATGGGTGCTTGTACAATGAAGCATCGCATCGCATTTAGTGCCATGCGATCCTATGCGATATTTCATTGTATAAGCACTCCTGTGCAGTTAACATGGACATCGCATCGCACAGCAGTATAGACATTGCGCAATGCAATTTTCTAACGCAGAATAGCACACTAAGCTATTTGCTTAGTGGGCGCCCTGCTAGGAAATAAGTACTAAAGAATTTATGTGAAAAATCTTGTTTTAGATGTTTCAAACTTTTAAAAATTACTGACTAACAGAAGTGAACGTCCTTTAAAATGTTCGATTGATTCAGCCAGCATCACCTTTACATTCTTTTTACCTTAGCAAAGGTAGTGCTCTCATTAGAAGTAGGCCCTTTTCTAACAGCATATTTGGTGGCTGATCTTATGGAAAAATGCCAACCCCCCACCAACACACACACACACACACACACACACACACACACACACACACACACAGAAATAAAAAATCAAGGGCACCATCCCAGTTACTGTCCTAGGCAGAGCAATAAGATAGACCATCCCTAACATTGCCTAGTTACAGAACACCATCTATAATCCTGGAGGACAGTAATCTAGTATTGTGGTATATACATTGCTAGCTGATTGATGCAATATGTAAAGCCTACCAAATGCTAAATAATAAACTGTCTGTTTGAAGCGATTGTCTATTAAGATTTAGGTGGAGCTTGTGGTTTGCAAGCTATTATCAGGCCACACAAAGCCATATCTATTGTGCCCTGTACCAACCATCTTCTAATTAGTGTATGGTTTGTCTATATTACAGTGAGTAATAAAGCAAATATTGTTGTAATAATTAAACGCTGTTTATCTGAAAATGACTAGACATCATGTGGCCATTACATAAATATACAGTCTGTGCTTTGTGTGCAGGGTACATGTGATGTAGCAGTGCTTTGAATGGTTGCTCCAGTGTTCATGCATTTTGGTTTAAATGTAATTTGATGCCATTTGCTATAGTCATTTAAATACATTGATAGAATGTGTTTAGCTTCAAAAACATTTTTGTGTTTAGCTTCAAAAACATTTTTGCACTGGAACCGGTTGGCAGGAGAACTATCCATGTTATCTATGTTGACACCTCACTGGACAATTAGTGCTTTGGGAAACCATTTGCTTTTCAGCAGTACAAAACCTGAGAGACACATGGCACTCTGAGAGAAGATATCATTAGAATTTTTTTATTTCAGCAGTACATGCGATGAAATGGCTTTCAAGATCCCACTGAGCACCTATGTCATTACGATGAGGTAGAAAGAAATTTAGATATTTTAAGCATCATTGGGGCACATTGACACACACCTAATCATCGCATGATGTATACCATTGTATTAGCAATGTGGCCAGATTAGAGTAACATGCATGTATATGTTTATATACCATGAGAATGTAGGGATTCTGATAGGAATAGTGTGGAGATGTGGTTGACCGTGGTATATGCAAAGTTTACATAGCCATGTTTGTACACTATATAATAATAAAGTTAAGTGTTGTGCATAAGAGTTTAGTCTAGACTCTAGTCCATCACTTCTCAAACTGTGGGTCCTGACCTTTTCAGCGTTGCGACTTTCTAATCTCAGTCAGTGATTCAAGGAGCCTGATAAGTCTTGGTATGTTAGACTCCTCCCATCACTTTGTGCCTCCACAATGCTGCCATGCATGTGCTGTCTGCTGACTACACAAGTGATGTGATGACCTTCTGCCGTAACGTGCTGGGGTCCTATCATTATTTTTGTTGTATGATGTGGCCACAGAATTGTTTGAGGAACCCTGGTCTAGTCTGTGTTCTTAATAAATGTATTTAATATTTAAATATAGCTAAGTGCACAATATTTTAATTAACTATAATTTCCCATAACAGCGGTCTGTGGTGTGTGATCAATTAACAAAAAAATAAATATTTTGAATTGTGAGCTAACAATTATTCCTTCAAATAGGCAAATGTAATGTCCCATAATATAGCAGGTACACTAGTGATTTAAGTACTGTCAGTGGAAGTGGTCAAAATACAATCAGCCAGTCACAAGTGGCTAGCAAGTGCTGGCAGATGTCATGATCATCTGTGCTAGTTTTCCATTTGTCATTACTACATGAACATGTCCATTGTAACAGTATACACCATAATTGCCTACCCTCCTGCATTCTGCAGGAGACTCCCTGATTTAGCATCAATCTCCCACTCTCCCTCACTAGTCTAGCAATCTCCCTCATTTCACCTAGCCCACATTATGCATTATGCATTTTATGACGTGCCTCTCAGATGTAGCAGTTCTAGGTGCCACATTCACAATCTCTTTTCACAATATCTCCATATATGGAACTAGACACACCCTTTGGATGGAGCTTGACACGCACTCTCAATGGGGCTCTGTGCAAAATTCTACTGCCAACTATAATCTCCCTGAAACTAGTTTTCAAAAGTAGGCAAGTATGGCATACACTTATCTATAGCCTAACAGACTTATGTGCATGTGTTTCTGGGGCAAATTTGTGGACACCCCCTCCCCCCCCCCCCCCCCAAAAAAAAGAGGGTATTTCCAGTTACAAATCAATGACTGTATTTCTGCATGTATATAATACCAGTAGCAGCATTCTGATTATTTTATAATAAAGAAATGGAATGTCATCAAGCAGGTCCTGCATTATACTGTATAAAATAATGATTTTAGAGGAGTATTCCATTTAAATATCTATAAAACACATCTTGCCTGGTGCAGGTGCCGAGGCGCTGTTCCTAAAGCATGGTGAACATTTGCACTCTGCCTATGGATCTATCTCTAGTGAAAGTTTTTAATGTAAAGCCTCGTATACACCCAGAGCAACATCCTATCTTAAATAAAACTCCCATCTTGGTAAATTTCCCCCAATATGTCTCTAGTACAAAACATTGCTGTGTACTAATATAACCAGTGTCTATTTGTACATCTACAATAAATGTGTAAAAGTGTTAAACCTCCAACCAATCTGCTCCTACCTATCATTTTTCAAACACAGCTTGTGACATGACAGTTGGGAACTGATTTGTTGGTTATCACTCTCCATTTTATCACTTTTCAAGCTTAATACATCTGGCCCACAAACAGAATATTAGCCCTACTTGTCCTCTGGAGCAAAGAGGTTAATAAGTGACTTTCAAAGCTGTTTTGAAATTAAGTGAATGTACTGTAGTTTTGTTTCTATGAGCAGTGTGTGTGTGGCCATAATAAATTAATAAACACCTAAAATTATAATACTTCTGCATTATTCCAAATAGTGAATTGACTTTTAGTAAAAAACCTTTTAAAATTAGCTGTACATTGTTTGAAATGAACTGCAAGCCTCAATATTTTAATGAACTTTAATGCTGCCTGAAATGCATTTTAGATTTCTATGTGAGCACTTTTTTATATCAAATACTGTATTCCTCCTAGAAATAGCAGGGACTGATTTTTTAACAGGATCCAAAATCGTTAAATAACACATTCACATTTGTGAGAATTTCGACATGTATAATGAGGATGCATCACTCCCATGATTTCTACCATCCTCTTGCCATCCTGTCTTTCACTTTTAGTTTCATGATAGTTGATGATGCTGTACGTAGCATATAGATGGCAGCAGAGTGTCACTGACGATTCACCAGATTCATTGTTGCTTCAGAAATCTGATCATCCCAGCTGATAGAAACTACTGCATTACTGAATGTAGTATATAGCCTGAGACATTAGTTCTTGCTCACTGATGGATGCCTTAGAGAATAGGCAGAAGTATCTAATTTGCTTTTATTCCTTATCACATTGTGGTAAATTGATTGGAACAAGGAAATTTGACAATTACTTTAGTTTCAGTAGAGAAAAATGTGTGTAAATTAGCATTCATTTTCTATGCTTTTTCTTTCTGTTTACTCTAGTGAATTCCCAGAAGCAAATCTTTATAGTTTCTATACTGCTTGTTGTCTGCAGACAGAGGGCAGTATTCAATGATGAATTAAGCAATGTGCAGCGAATCCTGTTTAGGATTTGCTGTACATTCGCAGGGTTCCGCTCCCTGTCACCTTATTTAACATCGCAGGGGCTCGCTGCCCCTGAGGGCGAATTTTAACCCCTGCAGCGAACACTGCTGGGTGCCGGGTAACGGCGGCAGGCAGGAAGATGGAAGCCTCCCTGCCTGCCCAAGAATGTGTTTGGGGGATTGAGGGCTCCCGGGGACACAGGCAGCAGCTCTCCCCATTGAGAGCTGGCAGGGGACATGGGTAGGGAGCCGCTGCACTGCTCCCGCTCGTGCATATGTAATGAGCAGGAGCATTGGGAAGTGAATATATGAATATGTAATGAGCAGCTCCCGGCCCCCTGCTGGCGAATGTGTAAAAATATATATTCATGTGCTCCAAGCACATAAATAAAAATAGCATGCCCCTTCACAGAAAAAAAATCTGATTTTTTTTACACAAAAACCCCCTTTATTTTAAAAGATCACTTTCCAGTTCACCTTAAAAAGATGCAAAATGGTGAATCATGGCGAAAATCATGCTGAAAGCAGTTCTCCATCCTAGCATTGAATACACTCTCTGCAAATCCCAGTGAAAACCCCATTGAAATACACCAGCGAATTGCAGCGAGCATGAAACCGAGAACTGGCCGGCATTCACTGTTCGCTTTCGGCTAACAGTGAACATTGAATAGGGTGAATCAGATTATCATTGAAAAAGATTCACCACAAGGATTGCAAACCACCCGATTCCCCGAAAAAAAAACCCGGTGAATCGGGAGCATAGAATACTGCCCAGAGCAGTATTCAATGTTGCCATTTCGGATTTTTTTTCCGCCAAGGGTCGCTTTTTGGGGGGAGAAGGCCAGTCCTCTCTCTAAAAATGATCCTTGCCCTATTCAACGCTCCTGCTTCGCCGAAAAACCCCAGCGAGCTTTTCCATGTTTGCCGTTTGCTCATCGCGGTTGCTTTCTTGCGGGAAATTTGGTGTAACTCGCTGTTTGTGTATTCAATGCAAAAATAGAGAACGCTGCTCACTGTTTTTTTATTTTTTTTACTTGTCTTTCCGTTTTGCTCTCTGCATTTTTTTTTTGGTTAACTGAACTTATGTACTTTTTGGTGTCTACAAGTCTATTTTTTAATTATTTGCAAGATCTATATTAGCCACATTAATATATTTTTATTCTTATGCGGTAATTCTTCCCCCCCCCCCCCCCTTCCCCCAAAATGATGCATTTTTTTCCCTCACTGAATATTCTACCCATAGTTCACCTCAGTTAGTACCCATGATTCCCCTCTTCTTCCTCACTCCTTCATTTGGACTTTGAGGAGATGCACAGCTTTTCACACATCAGCTGCTTTGGAATTGTTTTTTTAAGGCTAATTTGTGGTTTTCTGCTTATATCTACAAAATTTAAACACTGCGTACAAATGGATCGAATAAATCCTCAGACCCCGCATTGGTCAATGCTCGCCGTCAGGAGCAGCTGATACATTGACTAGAGTGGACAGGAGGTATGGCAAGGGGTAGAAAAAATGGAGAATGCACAGCGAACGAAAAATGGATAACACAGTGTTGTGCTCGCCGGAGCATTGAATACACCTAATAGAAGATCTATATACCTAATTCCAAAGCCTAGAATAAGCAGGCACATATAGTATTTGTGTGACATTAGCCTGAAGCTGGGTACACACCAACATATTGGGCACATGTACATCATCTAATGTGTACTTACTGGTATGCATTTCCATGTGTCACATGGTCATCCCATCGGCTGTGCAGCAATGATATGCATTGGAGTGTGGCCATGAAAGATATGCAATACTGCACAAAAGTGTACCTACAAGAATTGATGCTGTTTTTGCAGGCAAATATTGATCTTGATTAAAATATCTCTTCTGTTCATTAACTTAGTTAATTTTTATCAATTAGCAAAATTTATATTTTATTTAATTATTTTTTTTAAAGCCTTCTTACCTGCCTAACCTTGCAGAGTCCTGTATCATTCAGTGTGTACAGGGTGGCCATCCTGTTATCTGGGCATACAAGTTAATGTATGAAAATAAATAAAATTGGGCGCAAAATCAACCAAAATAATATAAAAATATTCAGATAGCTCCATACAGATGTCAATCAGACCAAGCAATTGTTGCTTTATACTCCTCGTATGCATCTAAAGATTTGCACAGCATTAACTATGCACATATAAAAGACATAGGCTAGTATTCAATGCTGCGGCGAATGTGGGGGCAGCGTACGCTGTCTTGGTTACGCCTGCGCTCGCCGTGCTTACCCCATCAGGTCGATTCGCTGCCAGCCTGCCCGGTCACCAAATTCAACACCTCAGGGGCTTGCTGCCCATGACAGCGAAAATGGCAAAATACGGCGCACACAGCAGTGTGACGGCGGCAGGCAGGATGGCGGACTCCCAGCGTTGCACAGGCAGGAAGGGGGACAGGGCGGCCGCTGCAGAGAGGGATGGCTGCAGCTTACATTCATCCATAGGCCGGGTGACCCAGGCAGCAGTAAAGGCCCCCATACATTATGCGATTTGGGCCCTATTTCACCCTGTTCGGACGAATCTGGCCGTGAAATCGTCCCAAATCGCATGTTTTGAGACACCCTGTCCGACCCGATGCGCAGTCCTGTGCGCATCGGAGTCGGGCAGTCGCACCTGCTGCACATAAGATTTTTTTAATCTTATGTGCAGTCTCCGGGCAGGGTCAGCGGGCGGGGGGACGCAGGGGAACTGCAGGGAACAGCTGGGCAAGTTGAGCTGACAAATAGTCAGCAGGCGGGGACGCCAGTGATCCGGGCATGGGGAGAGGCTGGGCAGGGGCAGCGGGGGGGAGGGGGCGCCGGTGAACTGGCGAGGAGAACAGCTCACGTGCTGGGCAGGGGGACCAGGCAGCCGCAGCTGCAAGGAAGAAAAACCCAATACAAAGAATGGGGAGGCAGTGATTGGCTGAGAGCTCCCCACCCGCTGCCTATGTGTCCGCTGCCCCTGCCCAGCCTCTCCCCATGCCCGGATCACCAGCGTCCCCCGCGTGCTGACTATTTGTCAGCTCACCCTGCCTGGCTGTTCCCTGCAGCTCCCCAGTGTCCCCCACCCGGCTCTCCCCCTGCAGCTCCCCAGGGACTGCATATGATAAATTTATGCAATTTATTATATGAAAAATTTGGCACATCAAGTGCCTAATCGTGTGTCCCTTCCTGGGGAGCTGCAGGGGAAATCAAGTCCGACTTGTCCCTAGGACAAGTCAGACTAATGTATGGGGGCCTTAAGAGCTGAGCTGGTCCTGCTCCATCCATATCTAATGAGCGGGACCCAGCACAGTGCATATTTAATGAGCGGGTCCCTGCCCCCTGCATATGTAATGAAAATTAATTTTATATATATATATATATATATATATATATATATATATATATATATATATGTGTATATGTGTGTGTGTGTGTATATATATATATATATATATATATATATATATATATATATATATATATACATACATACATACATACACACACAACAACACACAGACGGGTGGCACTCCAGAAAAAAGGACAATAGTCAAACGATCGGGTGATCCAACGTTTCAAATGTTATTACAACATTTTTCATCAGGATGTGTGTATGTATATATATATATAGGGAGAAGTCCTGTCAGAATGCTCCAGAGCACGCAGAACAACCGGCACCAGTCAAAGGATAAAGCTTTCAAAGTAATTTCATTTAATGAATAATGAATCCAGGCTCAGTACAGTGAGTTAGTTATGAACACCCATCAGGCAGATACAAAAAGGCAATACTTTACACGTCTAAAGTATTGCCTTTTTGTATCTGCCTGATGGGTGTTCATAACTAACTCACTGTACTGAGCCTGGATTCATTATTCATTAAATGAAATTACTTTGAAAGCTTTATCCTTTGACTGGTGCCGGTTGTTCTGCGTGCTCTGGAGCATTCTGACAGGACTTCTCCCTATCCAATTGTGACCTGGCACGGTCCATCTACACTAGTCAGCGGGTGCGACTGCTCTCTGGACTATATATATATATATATATATATATATATATATATATATATATATATATATATATATATATATATATATATATATATATATATATATATATATATATATATATATATATATATATATATATATATATATATATATATATATATATATATATACAAAAGGATGGGGGGTTGTGACCCTGTCTGCACTGTGGGTTTAGCAGCACCTCTAAATACCTCGCTGTTAATAGAGGTGTATATATATATATACATATACATAATGTGGTGCTTGTAAAGAAATAAAATAAGCAAGATCCTTCAAATAATAAATAAACTGACTTGTAAACACCAAAAAATGAATAAAAAACATTACAGTAAAAATTTCAGTTCACCAAAAAAAAAGATGTCGAAAGCAAAACGGGGAACTTAACTAAAAAAAAAAAAAAGTGAACCGCGTTCTCCATTTTGGCATTGAATACACTTTCGGCGAACTATGCAAAAATCCCCATGGAAATACAACAGCGAATAGCGGCGACTATGAGACGGTGAATTGGCCGGCATTTGCTGTTCGCTTTCTGCTAACATCACTGTTGAATACGGTGATTATCGTTTACCGTGTAACAAATTGGCGTTACGCCAAAAAAACAGCCCTGTTCACCAAAAAAAGCGGTGAATCAAGAGCATTGAATACTCCCCATATTTAAAATTATATTTTTTTTTGCGGGTGTATTATGTGATTCTTGTATATACTATTTCTCATTGCATATATGACGTATGTAAAGCGAAAGGTAAGTTAATGTGATTAACATTAATCTCAACCCATAGATTACTTTAAAATGGCTTTGGCTCATGTCCAGGTTTTGGATGGCACACCCACCATTGGGGATCATATTGTCCATTTCTTAATCTTTATTTTAGCCCAACCCTGAAACTAGCTGTCATGGTTTTTTTGTGTGTGTCACGTTGAACACCATTATTGTGCAGCATGGGGGTAAAAGCTTATTTTAACTGCAACTTTTTATGAACTACCTTAAGGAGCTATTTACAAGAAGTCATATTATACTGATCCAGCATCTGCATTGCAATTTCTCACATAAAATATATGTGATGATGTATGGGGCTACAGCTGACATATTGCACTATAAAAATACTAGAACTATATATTAATAAAAAACCTACAGATCCTTTTTACTGTAGCTCCCGGTGCTGCTTAAGTACTTTCAGGCATCTCTCATAATTTTCACTGACAACCACGTAATCTGTTCAGTCTGATGAAAAACGTGCTAGAGCCTACTTCACTTTACAATATTTAGCGATTACAGAAAGCATGACAGCATTGGGTGTCCATGAAAAAAACAAGGGATTGTCAAACTGTAAGTATTGCAGTGCACCTGGTGAGTCTACTCATTCAATGTAATGCAAATATTAAACAGACTTTGCATGTATATGAATAAAACAGTAAAGATTTGACAACTTATTGAAACATTTTTAAATCCTAATTGTATCTTTTTTTTTAGCTGATTTAAAACAACTTTGTAAAGTTTGATGTTTAATACTGTACACCAGGTTTTCCCAACCACGGTCCTCAAGGCACACCAACAGTGCCGGTTTTAGTGATTCTGTATCCAGGCTTCAGCTCAGATGGTTTAATCTGTATCACTCAGGTACTAATTAAGTCACCTGTGCTCAAGCCTGGATATCTACAAAACCTGCACTGTTGGTGTGCCTTGAGGACTGTGGTTGGGAAAGCCTGCTGGACATGCCTGGTGTGCGCAGGGCTGGTGCAAGGCACCGGAGCGCATCAGGCAGGGGGGGCACTCCGGCACTCACACGCCCGGGGGGGGGGGGGTGCCGCGCAGCTCCGCTCCACAGGGGGAGATGCGACAGCGGTGGCCGAGTGGCTCAACAGGGAAGGGGGTTTTGCACACCTCCATTCGGCTCCCTCCCGCTGCATCACTCCAGGAAGAGGGAGATGCGGCGGTGGACGAAAGGCTCTGCGGGGGGGGGGGGGGAGGAGTTGCTCATCTCCATCCTCCCTCACACCTCGTCACACCGATTCAGAGACTTAAGCTGGCCTTACACCTAAAGATTTGTTGTCTGATGTGGCTGGTTGGAACAAAAATCTGGTAATATCAGAATGAATGTTTTTTTATTTATTTTTTCCTGCAATTTGAAGCAAATGGTCAACTGTCGTTTGCTCCAATAAATTTACAGAATTTTCTTCCAACCATGCAGACTGGACAATAAAATCTTTAGGTGTATGCCATCTTAAGAGACGAGTTAAATCTGTGTCAGATTTTTCGACAGTGGAAAAAACATTCGACCTATTCAATAAAAGGTTTTTTTTTTTACGCTCTAAAAAATCTGGCATAGTTGAAAACAAGTATTTTTGTCGATATTGCAGATATAGAGATACATATTACCCTTTCAATTGTATAATTCATATATATTTTTTATATATATATATAATCGTATTTGCCGGCGTATAAGACTACCCCCCAACATTTCCACTCAAAATATAGAGTTTGTTATATAAGTGCACCCGGCGTATAATATATACATACTCCAAGTGTTATATATATATATATATATATATATATATATATATATATATATATATATATATATATATATATATATATATATATATATATATTATTTTTATTAATTTATTTTTATTAATTTATTTTTATTTATTTTTATTAATATATATATATATATATATATATATATATATATATATATATTTTTTTTTTTGTCATGTTTTGCTGATGCAGTTTTGACTTTTTTTTTTTTTTAAGTGAAACTGCATAGGCCAAACATGACTAAAAACTTGTCGACATTGGCCCTAACTTAATACTAAATTGAATATCCCTGTTAATCATGCACATACACTACCATTCAAAAGTTTGGAGTCACTTAGAAATGTCCTTATTTTTTTAGAGAAAAGCACAATTTTTTTCAGTGAAGATCACATTAAATTAGAAATACATTCTATATATTGTTAATTTTGGTAAATGACTATACTAGCTGCAAATGTCTAGTATTTAAAGGAATATCTTCCAGCAAATATCACTCCAGTGTTCTAATGGTACATTGTGTTTGCTAATCGCAATAGAATACTTATGGATGATTAGAAAACCTTTGCGTAATTATTTTAGCACAGCTGAAAATGGGTTGACTCATTAGAGAATCTAACAAAATGTCCTTTGAGATAGTATAATGAACCCACAAATGTGATGCTCCAGATACTCAACTATCAAAATGGCCAGAAAAAAGTTTCATGTGAAACTTGACAATCTATTCTTATTCTTTGAAATAAAGCTGTTCCATTTGGGAAATTTGCCAAGAAACTGAATATTTCCTACAACGGTGTGTACTACTCCCTTTAGAGAACAGCACAAACAGTCTCTAACCAAAGTAGAAAGAGAAATTGTAGGCCCTGGTGAACAACTGAGCAAGAAAACAAGTCAATAAAGTCTTTAGTTTGAGAAATGGACACCTCAGAGGTCCTCAACTGGCAGCTTCATTAAATAATACCCGCAAAATGCCAGTGTTAATGTCTACAGTGAAGAGGTGACTCTGGAATGCTGGGCTTCTAGGCAGAGTGGCAAAGTAAATGCCATATCTGAGACTGGCTAATAAAAGGAAAAGATTACTATGGGCAACATTTTTTGAGATGCAGGACACGTGAAAAGATGCTAGAAGAGTGTCTGATGCCATCTGCCAAACATGTTGGAGGTAATGTGATGGTCTGGGGCTGCTTTGGTGCTGGAAAAGTGGGATATTTGTACAAGGTACAGTAAAAGATTTTGAATAAAGAAGGCTATCTCTCCATTTAGTAACACCATGCCATCCCCTGTGAACAGTGCTTGATTGGAGTACACCTCCAAAATGTGCAAAAACTATATTTAGGGAAGAAGCAGACAGCTGGTATTATGTCTATAATGGAGTAGCTAGCGCAGTCACCAGATCTCAAACCCCATTGAGCTGTTGTTGGAGCAGCTTGACCGTATGGTACTCAAAAAGTGCACATCAAGCCAATCCAACTTGTGGGATGTGCTTCAGGAGTCGGGGGTGAATTTCTTCAGATTACCTCAATAAATTAACAGCTAGAATGCCAAAGGTCTGTTATGCTGTAATTGCTGCAAAAGAAGCATTCTTTGACAAAAGCAAAGTTTGAAGAACAAAATGATTTCAAATGAAAGTTGTTATTTCTAACCATGCTAATGGATAATAGGAAATTGTCTTGGGTGACACCAAACTTTTGAATTTTAGTGTATATACAAATTAATCAGCATAGTCTCCCCATGCTTCATAGTCACATGGCATTGTGACTTTCATGTATTTTATATTAAAAAAATGCAAAAGTGGTTTTTGGCACGACTGCATCAAAGATGTATGAAATCAACTAAAGTAGTTCAGCTCTAGGACAAGCGATAGCCTTTGTTTAGCTGTCTAGGATTCTATATTATATAAGGTATTCTGCTGAAGTTGGTCAATTTGTAAACAAATCCATGTGTTTTGCATAATTATTGTAAATACTGATCTAGGGCACAACTGTCATTTTGATTCTAGTCATGTTACTAATTGAACTTTTTTGCAACTATTTTGAGATACCTTTTCATGCAGTACAGGTTGATTATCCCTTATTCATAATGCTTGGGACAGCATTATAGATTAATGGATTATTCTGTATTTCAGATTTTGGTACTTGTGTACTGTCACGGCGCCCATCGCATCGCAGACCATAAGGCATGCCATTACGCGTCCCCTCGCGGGGCTCGCTGCGCTCGCCTGCTAAGGGCTCGGTGGCTCGCTACGCTCGCCACACTATATAAAATCAACTCCACGCCGACGTGGATAGTGGGGGTATGAAAAGGTCGGAGGACGCGTACCGCCACCCCTCGCTGCGCTCGCCACGCTTCGGGTTCACGTTCATGGTGGGGGTGCATTTAACATTGTAAGACCCCATTAGGGTGCTTATACAATTAAACATCGTATAGGGGCTTATACAATTTAAAATCGCATCGCAGTGCATCGGGTGTATGCCATGCGATGCGATTTAGAAGTTGTGCAACAAAATATCGTGGGCGCCATGCTAGTACACAAGTACCCCGATTTTTTTTTTTTTTTATATTTCAGTGAGGTTTCTTTAGGAGGTGACCTATATGTGAACACAAAATGCGTTTATGTTGTATAAACACATCGAATATCTGAAATACACACATATATTTTCTTTGTGCTTGAAAACATGAAACATAGTTTGTATACTATGTTAGGCACTGAATTTGAATGCTAAGCAATCATTTGCATTTTACACATATTTAATGGCAGTTACATATCATGCCTCCAGTACTGCCAGATACATATCATGTCCCTAGTAGTGCTTTTTAGCCCCCCCAAAAAAGGGTACAGTACATTCCAGAAACAGTGGTTTTCAGAATAATTTGGATAACCGATATCCGGATAAGGGATACTCAACCTGTACGTTACTTCATTTTATATTCAGCTTACAAAAGTTGAGTTGGTATTTATGTACTTACTGGGCTGCCGATTTTGAAATCGGGTCCATCGCATCGCATCCGACCATATCGCATGCGATGCGATGCGATGGACCCAATTTTTCCATAGGATTCAATGTTAAAATGGACTGAGTCCATTTTAACATGGAATTCAATGGGGAAAAGGGGTCCTTTTCATACCCCTACTATCCAAGTGGGCATGGAGTTGGATATAAACCTGTGGCGAGCGTAGCCAGAATACCGTCCCCTCGCGGGGCTCGCTTCGCTCGCCACGCTTCGGGCTTGGTGGCTCGCTACGCTCGCCACAGGTTTATATCCAACTCCATGCCCACTTGGATAGTAGGGGTATGAAAAGGACCCCTTTTTCCCATTGAATTCCATGTTAAAATGGACTCAGTCCATTTTAACATTGAATCCTATGGAAAAATCGGGTCATCGCATCGCATCTGATTGTATGCCTTAAGTTAAGGCATACAATCAAAAAATCGGCAGCCCAGATACTACATAAGTACCGTTGATTTTTTTTTTTAAATAAAATACCATTTAGTTCAATTTAAGATAGATTACACTTTCAATTGTATCATCTATATATATATATAAACATATATGTGTGTGTGTATATATATATATATATATATATATATATATATATATATATATATATATATATATATATATATATATAAGAGAGAGAGAGAACTCCACCTGGACTGTGGACACCATATCCTACATAGACACTGAATATACAGCAGAATTGGAAAGGACACAGCAGGAGAGGTGTTCAATTATTGTTCATTTCTGACCACGCCAATATTCGTGATACCGAATACCACCCGTTTCGTGACTCACGAATACCTATTTCGGACACACTTTAACTTGTACATCTCAAAGGTTCCTCTCACAGTATATCTATGAGTGATAACCGCTTAAACCGAATGATTTCCGTGTATTACCCCTGAAGAAGTCCCGTAGGGTTTCTCAGACCAATATACATCTGAGGTCAAATCAGGAATCAATACACCTATGTGAAAATACTTACCGGAAAATTGTTGTATTTTATTTTATATATTTTATATGAAAATATTTTTATTGTTTGGAATAAACACATTCTATTTTTAAGAGAAGTCTGTTGATGGTGAAACACATCTAAGCGCACCTCTACATCTTTCTCTTGATCTCTTTCCATTGGACCTCTATTAACAGCGAGGCCCTAGAGTAGTGCTGCTTCCCAAAAAGCGCAGGTTAAGGTCACAACCCCCTTTTTTCCATATATATATGTGTGTGTGTATACATACAAGTGTAGAATATCCAGCACTCAAATAAAGCTTGATTACTTGAACGGGTGCCCCCAATAATTACTTAGAATATCTGCCCATCATTCACACATATATTTAGAAGAAGTGTCCCTCACGCTCCTTGTAAGAAACTGACGACTACTGTAAGGTAGCGGACTCGATTTCGAAGCATTTGTTACGAGTGGCCTTACTAGTGTGAACATAAAGTAGAACTGGTTTTTATTGTAGATGTATCCCCATGTTAAAATAGGTGCTATAAAAACTTTTTTGTTGACTGTAGGAATTTTCTGTAACTTATCTTTATCTGTAAAAATCGGTTTAATCTGTTTATTTATACAGAGCTTTTAAATTAAACTAGTGTAGTATGATACTGGTGTCACATACTGTGTGCACTTTGGAAGTTGTGTGTGTGAGAAACGCAGCAGTTATAGTACTGTATATTAGTCATGTCTTTATGATCTCCTCTTTTTTCCTCACATGGTTATATAGCTACACGTTACTCATGAAGGCCACACATAGTGCTTTCATTCAGGATATAAGAAAACATACTGATATCCAGGCCTTTGAAATTAATGTGGGACCCTTTCACAGACAATCCTTTTATTAATATATATTACTGCAAACAACATTGCATTATGGGCATTACTGCCTGACAGCGCTGAGGTCATTGGTTAGATTCCCACCATGGCCCTAACTGTGCGGAGTTTGTATATTCTCCCTGTACTTGTGTGGGTTTTCTCCGGGTACTCTGGTTTCCTCCCACAATCCAAAAATATACTGGTAGGTTATTTGGCTCCTAACAAAATTAACCCTAGAATGAATGTGTGCGCGTGTACATGTGGTAGGGAATATTGTACGCGTGTGTGTGATTGTAAGCTCCAATGGGGCAGGGACTGATGTGAGTGTTCAAATATTCTCTGTAAAGCACTGCGTAATATGTGTGCGCTATAAAAGAAACTGTTAATAAATAAATAAATTATACAGTAAATAAGATAATGTGAAATGCGAGCTTTATTGAAAGGAATTAGTTTATCAATGTTTTCTATCTGTTCTCCTACTTTTAACTATACTTTATCACTATTATCTGAAATGGACACAACCGTGCAAGTGTTATTTTGGTGTTCTCCCATGTTCAGACATGTTTAATGTACCTGGTCTTTTATTGGGAAATTTAGGTCAAATAGTTTTAATGTGGTGGGACTTAAAAGTGCAGACCAATGTGTGACACTGAGTGAAGAGAAAACAGCAAAGCCTCCCTTAGACACATGTCTGTAACACAAATGTATTATGAAATCACTACAGATTTGTAAGATACCTAAAACTCAGTGATCTGGAACAGCTTAGTTTTCCCTTGTGGTTGTCTTCACACAAGAATCGCACTTTTTCACAAAGCTGACATTTTCAGGGAGAACATGCTGTGCCCTTACATGTTTCTCAACATGATTCAATTAAGATGATATTCAGAAAGGAAATTGAGATGCGCATCTACTGTCACTCACTGCTGTATCATCTATGTGTGCTAGAAATGGAAACTGGCAAAGGATGACTAATAGGCCATACACAGCACGATTACAGCCCAATTTCTAAGCAATCTGTCTAGCCCTAATTCACATTTGATTGTTCCCCGGCGTATTCGCACCGGGGACCGATGTTATTTTTGCATACGTATAAGCGAATATACACATACACAGGGCCACTGTGCGGACGCCTTCGGAAACTTGCATGGCTACCAAGGAGTTTGCAAAGGGAGGGGGCGGGATGTAGGCGGTCAGGTGGCTGGCACATGGGGAAGCACAGCATTTCCTGGCATACCCACAAAAATGGTGGGTGCACCCAGGAGAAAACTGTGGGTCCCCAAGCAAACACAGGTGGGCTAATGGGTTCCATATTGCAGGCTGCTGATTGCATGAAGTCAGTGCTCGCCCCATTCTCGGAGCGAGATGCCACAAATATGGGTCAGTCAAGACTGAATTCTATATATGCAAACAGGGGGAAAAATCCTTTAATGGTTTCGCTCCCGTGCAAATGGATGCTATTGCTAAATGCGGCAGGGATGTTCGCACATTATTCGGATGTGGGCATTCACTGCTTAGTCAACGTGAATCGGGCCCTAATTACGATCGCTGAGTGTGTTTGGTCCCAAACGATGGCAATGCCCAGTCCTGTGGAAAGAGCATGTAATACTCTCCCGTGGGCCCCAAGTATGTAATACTCTCCCGTGGGCACTGAGCATGTAATACTCTCCCATGGGCACCGAGCATGTAGTACTCTCCCGTGGGCACCGAGCATGTAGTACTCTCCCGTGGGCAACGAGCATGGTTCATAATTGTATGTTAATGGGACCATACTGTGTAAGCTCGATTGAATTTATTATTCACTTGGAAACCGTATATACAGTATGATTTTTCATTTGTATATTTCTTTTTATGTCTATGTATTTTTCATTCTCTATTCCATTTTTACTTTATTTTTAATATATTGTCATTAATATGCTATATGAATTCTGTTTTAAATGTATGTGCATTATCCATATATTAAGCCCATTTGGGCGCTTGTGCTGTGCGAGTGAAATACCATAGTTTATAGTCAATTGGGGTTTCCCATTGGTAGGGTAATCCCTTATAGCATACCTCCCAACATGACCCTCTCTATTAGGGACACATTGCTGTGCTCCTGGACTTTCCTCTTAATATATGATTGCCATCACCTGTGTTGATGAGAAAGGTGTTTCAACAAAGGCGATGGGAAATCAAGGAGCAGAGCACGGTGTCCCTCCTGGAGAGGGTCATGTTGGGAGGTATGTTACTGTATGTTATAGTACTGTCGATCGATCAGAGCCACACCCGCGGATAAAGTCTCTGTCAAACCGCGTTAGGGAGGGGCCTGTGACACTCGCATCTCTATGTCCCGGCAGCCTCTCTCTCCGCGTGTCTCCCAGACTGACAGTCCCCAGATGTGGGGGCGCAATCCAGCGCCATCGGCTGATTCTCTATTCTGAGCGGAGGGCTCGGTGGAGCAGTGTGCCCCCCAGTATTTGTTTATACCATGTGTTAGCCAGCTGACAGTGTATATTACTCTGGTATGAGCAATTGGTTTTATCATCACGTGGAGCTAGTGTGTGGTCTCCAATAAAGTGTTTTTTTTTTACCTGCACCGTGAAGCACCCCTTCTCTCTCTGTTTTGTATAGATATTTATATATTTACACACACACCCAATTTGCCAAAAAATCCTTGCACATCTTCAGCTGCAGTTAATTCCACATATAGTTATCTCTATTTTGGTCAGTGTTTACTCCATGCAAATGTAAAAATAAAACTTTTAATGAGATCGCTACTTGCATGGGCGGATTAAGGGGGGGGCGGGCACCCCCTAAATCTGTCCTACCGCACCTACAGGCACTTAATGGTGCCGGTCAGTGGGACCCGATGTGTGCTGGTGATCTACACACCAGCAGCTTCCGGCGTC
Source organism: Crinia signifera (assembly GCF_055691185.1). Taxonomy (NCBI): domain Eukaryota; kingdom Metazoa; phylum Chordata; class Amphibia; order Anura; family Myobatrachidae; genus Crinia; species Crinia signifera. Next base: position 129,013,848 of record NC_139221.1, on the reverse strand, counting down.
GGGGAACAAACAAAGTGCATCAGCCAGGGCCTGTCTGCTGGGGGGCACAGCGCCTGGAGATGCCAGCGCAGCACAGCGGGAGGTCCGCATTTGCAGTGGTAGGCTATTATTGAAGGGGACTGGGTGGGTACTAATCAAGGTCCCTGGGGGGGGTGGTGATTAGGAGGCACTTTACCAAGTTATTACTGTCGCCACCCCCCTTCTCTCTCCCACTCCATGTCTGCTCAGTCACCTCTCTCCCACCTTCCTGTATACCTAGCCCCCTACTCCCCCGCCCTCCCTTTCTCCCTAATCCAAGTCTATTCCACCCTTTCACCACAGCCTCTCCCCACTCCCTGTGTGCTCAGGCCACTATCTTACCTTCCTGTCTCCCAAGCTCCCCCCATTTATCCCCCCTCCCATCTCTCCCCCCAGCTCCCCTCTCCCCCCCTGTTTCCCCAGCCCACCCTCTCCCCACTCCCTGTCTGCTCAGGGCCCTCTCTTACCTTCCTGTCTCCCCAGCCCCCTCTCCCCACTCCCTGCCTGCTCAGTGCCCTCTCTCTTAGGCGGCAGCGTGAGATTTCAAAAAGGCGGGATGTGCAGCGCTGTGAATACAGCAAGGCAGCCACCGGCTCTCTGCCCGGCTGTCAGAGCTAGTTCTTTCCAGCGGTGGCTGTCCCCTCGTTACCAGAAGCATGTATTGCCCCATGGCAATGAACATGTATTTCCCCATGGCAACGAGCATGTAATTCCACATGGCAACAATCATGTAATCCCACATGGCAATGAGCATGTAATACTACATGGCAACAAGCCTAGAACCCCTGGCAACAAGCATGTAATCCCACATGGCAACGAGCACGAAACCCCTGGCAAAGAGCATGTAGGTAAGCAGCATTTACAGTATGCAGCATAATTTGTAATAGGCATTACAATGTTTGGCATAATACATAATAGCTTAATGTGTAATGGTCATTATGGTGTAAATTCTTGCTGTGCGCCTACGGCGCGCAACGTCCTTGTTTGTGGCGTTTATTGTGTGCATCATGTGTATGGAGCAAGTATAAGGGGGGTCTACTATTTTGTTGCATAATGTGTAGAAGTGGTATATGGTGTGGTACACTGCACTCAAGGACATGCCCCTTCGAGTGACCACACACCCTTTTCTCCTGGATCTGCCCCTGGCTACTTGGATTAGAAGATCTGTACTAGCATGGGGGAGCTATGACACAGATGATTACTGATGTTATATAATAATAGAATGGAATGAGGTTTCATCTTGACATCTGAAATCTTTTTGTCTATGCAGTGTGTACATTACTCTAGTTCCCCAAAAAGTATATGAGTATTCTGGCAAATTGAAATAGCAATCATGGATGTTATGAAAAAAATATAAATGCTTATTGTTTGTTCTTTACAGAGTACCCCATTTTATTGCCTGTGGAAGAGCAGATAGAGCTCATTTGACATGCTACATAGCAGCTGCAACATTTATCCAGCTCCAAAAACATTCCAGTATAAATTTAATTGAAACCTTATTTAGAAAATATTCCTATCTAGTTGTTTATTAAAGTTGTCTGTATAGATTCCTAGAGGGCATCTAGCTAGTAATTTAGTTTACTATTCCACTCACAACACTAATTTCATGCATGGTTTTGTTGGTTCCGACTTATTAATAGGAGAAATAATGTACAGTAAAAAAAAAACCCTCTAAAGCTACTTAACTTTGCGTGTCAATTTTCCCATAAGAGATCATCAAAATATCCGCTAAAAATGCCCGTGTCGCTCACAGCGCCAGTTCTTTGTTTTGGGTGCAATATTTATTTTTGGCGACTATTTTAAGGATCTCTTACAGCAACGTTGGCAATCAAAGGGTTAGAGACCTATTCCTACCAAATATCCCATATATTTTCGATGCATTTCCCAATAATGCACATTACTCCATCCACATACCCAGCTGTTGATCTGAGCAATTCGGCTGCAATTGAATGGCAGATAGTTATTTAGTGTTTGATACTTGGACATGTAGAATGTCAGAGGTTTCTGTTAACATTCTAGTGCTGCATACATGACTGGCAAAGTTGTCATATTACTAAACATCAATCAAAATGTCTATGGTAATCTTCAAGTTTTAAGAGTCATCATCAGTCTGCTTTACCCAAACAAAAGGCATTTTCATTAGTCCTGAAAAGAACTTTAAAACTGACAGGTGTTATTATTTTATCACAATAGAACACACAATTTCTCCTATGCATGCAAAAAATGAGTACAGACTGTATTTTGGCTATTTTCTTACAGATAACTCATTATCTAACCTCTGTCTCATTTCCCACCTCATCTCCTCCTTGTGATATGCTTTTATATCACGATGATTCACTTTTAAGGAGAGAAGAGTGTTTTTTCTCTTTCACGCACTCAGTTACACACAGACATGCACAGAATATATTTGAGTGATCTGTTGCTTTTATTTGGACTATTTAATTGTCTTCTGATAACATGCATGCATACATTTTATTACCTTGTTGTGCCATATAGGTTTCTGCAATTAATCTTTAATACTGACCATCTTATTGTAGCCTTTTGTCATTGTTTTCACGTACCTCTCAAGTGTCCTGCTTTTTGTTGGACAGTCCAGTTTTTTTGGGACTATTCTACTATCTCACACCCACAGGCAGCAGTGGCCAGCTCTGTGGTGGATGTTGGGAGTCCCCAGTCACCTGATGCCCTGCTTAGTAGAGTATATTCACAGGAGACAGCAGGGCTGGGGACATGGCCTCAGCTCTGAGTGCTGGGCATGCACCATAATGATGAAAATGGGGCTTTTGATAACATTGGTCACATTTGATGAGGCCACGCCTCCTTTCAAGTGCCAGGGTGGCTTCTCCGGACAAAAGTCTGAATTGTGGCAGACTAATTGTAGGGAGACATGAGTACAGCACAGGCCTAACGCATATCTGTCCAGTTTTTTAGACTTTATATACTATTAGTCATATAGATTGACATCTAATCAGAGCAACACTTGATTAAAAAAAAAAAACATGGACTTGTCTGGCAGTTAATCAATAATGCTAACCAGGGACATTGTCAGGGCCAAACATTTTTAGTGTGAAATCTTACAAATCTGATACTGTCCTTAGTGACAACTAGGAGCTTATGCCCTGATGAACCATTCCATATTTGTTTCATTTGCAACCAGTAATTTGCAGAAGAGTTTGTATTTAAATTGTACAACAGTGTGAAAGAGGGTATGTCCTGGTTCACAACCGAAGTCACAAACGTTATCCGGATGGTTAGTGAAGGGCGCTTTTTAATAGCTGCTTCACAAATATAGGGAGTAGTCATTTTCCTGGTGTTATAGAAAGGACATAAAGAGGGAGTGGCAGCGCTTACCAGTAATGCCAAGTGAATGGTTGTAAATACAATCTATTAATAAAATCACAATAATTAAAAATTGCCATATTTAAGCCCACATAGTCAAATACTGCATTAACTTGGCTCCTTTCCAATATAGCTCAATGGTACCCCACTGGTAGCGGTGTACTGCCCTATGGAAAATTGTTAGTGGTTTATCATATACTGTATATATGATTCCTTGGCCGTCAACTTTGGAGGAAAAAAGTCCTGCTCTGTAGATCCTTTTGGTTTGGCAGTGTCCTCTCTGTGTATGGTGTCATGAAAGTAGTTTTCAGATGTTAAGACTGTGATAGTTGCACAATATCCAAAGGGCTTGAGTGGATAAATAAGTACAGAGCTTGGTTGGAGCATAATAATTCTTTAGTGGCGTTTCGCTTTAAATGTTTGGCCCTGACAATGTACTGCCCATAGGGCAGTACACAGCCAACAGTAGGATACCAATGCGCTATATTAGGAATAGCCGAGATAATGCTATATTTCCTTGTGAGTCTAAATATGGCAATTTTTTAATGTTGGCCTATTTTAATGTTTTAATTATTGTGAATTTATTATTAAATTGTATTGACAACCATTTACTTAGCATTAATGTTAAGCGCTGCCACACCCGAAGTGTCTGATCTGCTCCCTGAATAAAATGTGTCTTTAGCACGTTTACTGTTATGGTTATGTGCTGTATATGATGAACTTAGCGGTCACTTAGGTGCACTCCCGTGACCAAAACAAACCAGCCAAGATCTGAAAGGCTTTTTAGAAAGCACACTGCTTTTCTTGCTGTATTACAGTATGGTACTTTGTAAAAAAAAATAAAAAAAAACCTGCTTATGTTCATTTGTTAATCTAGTAAGCTGATCATCCGTGTACAGAGTGTCTCTAGAAGGGTAACGCGTACATTCCGCCACTTCAGCATTTTGAAGATATTTAACTCTGTTTTTCTTTGCTAAATTAAGCTGGAACGATCTCAGAAAAGTTACATTTGTTGATCTTGGAGTAAATCTTTCCTTTTTCATCCAGTGGGTTGGGCCTTTAGTGAGTCTAAAAATGTATGAAATTTGAAATAAGCCTTAAAACTGTCTTCCAATGCCAGCCCTGATATACCTCACCACCTACATGAGGTGGAACGTATGTAAATAGCAGTATGAAAGTGTTTTACAGTGCCTTGTGCCAAACAGAGAATTGGTGCCCTCACTCCTATATGCTGGGTGCATGTGCATCGGATTGAATGTCATACACATGCGTTTTTGAACTGGGTCCAGATCACATAGTGTATGGGCACCTTTAGAGTTAGGCTGTTGGGTGGGTGTGATGGTTAGGGTTAGACTGCGGGGGGAGGGGGGGGAGGATTGGCCACTTAGTGGTATTAGGTATAGGCTGCAGGTTGGGGGGATAGATATAGGTGGAGAGGTATGGGTGGTTAGGATTTGGCATTAGGTAGGAGGTTTCTACTGGGGGGGAGGGTTGGGGAGGGCAGGGTATACCCTAAGTATACTTACCTGGCCCCTGTAGGAATTCCCTCCATCGGGATGCCAGCGTCTGTGTTCAGACTGCTGACATCCCCACTTCCGGTCATCAGTATGTATCCTGCCATGAGAAACATTGTTTGATATGCATGTCAGGGTCATTGTGCCTTATAACCAGTGCAGGGAAGTGGCACTTGATGATCACATATTTGAAGATTTACATAGTTCTAAGAGGCCTGCACACACGCCTTGAATAATTTGGGAGAAAAATGCTCCAATGTCTAACAAGTAACACAAAGGGTGCCCTCACCAGTCTTGAAGAAGCAAAGTTTCATTTGTGAACATTTCGGTCCCCTTTTGGAACTATAGTAATACTGTTCTGAAAAAAGAGGTTCATGAACTTTGTCTGGGAAAGGAGCTATTTTTTTTTTTTTACTTCCAAGTATATAATAGCTACATAATGTGTGTAAGGTGCAATCAGAGAGTGTTAGACTATCCAGGGATATTGCTTCTATTTCAGGGAGCCTTACTGAGCAATCAATCTAAATGAATCAAAGGGTTGCTTTCCCATAGACCAAAGATTTTGGAAACCGTTCAGCTAGAAGTTTCCAGGTAGTATTGCAGATGCGTAAGATGAATATAGAAATTTACAGTCAAGTATTGGATGTAAGACTTCAGTTTTTCCAGGTAAAATGCTCTCTTCCTGATTTACCTATACAATACTTTTGAATATATAATCTCAAGCCTGTCATCTCATTCACACCTGCTGCAAGAACCCAGAAGTCTAATGTTATTTAGGCGGATGGTAAATGACGATGGCGCTCAGGGCTATGCTCGTGGTTTGTCGCAGTGTACGAAAAATGATTTTATTAAAAAAAAAAGTGTATTTAATGTGAATACAGCTGGATGGTAAATAAAAACAGGGCCTAAACTAGGATATTGTCAGGTCAGTAATTTGCAGTACATTTATTATTTATTTATTAATTAACAGTTTCTTATATAGCGCATACAAATTCCGCAGCGCTTTACAGAGCATAGTTATGAGCAAACACAAAACAAATTACATTACAAGACAGTTTAGGACAAGTACATGGTTAATACGGATAGGTGCATCAGGGGACAGGACACTGAAGCAATCATCAGGGTGGCAGTGGTTTATATATTCTAAGAAAGGCACATAAGGAGAGAGGGCCCTGCCCGTGAGAGCTTACATTCTAAAGGGGAGGGTTAGACAGACAGGGGCACATAGGGAAGAATAAAAACTAATGCTTTTTGCTGGGTGTTCCTAGTCCCTCCATGATTGTGCCCTGTTGACATTGAGTCGAGGGGTAGGAGGTGTCCGCACAGACGTATATTGTCACTTAAATATTTGGAATATTTTATTGATCCATTCCAGGTTTGCTGTGAGATACTTTATTAATTGTATTTTGGAGGTGCTCCCAGGAATAATTGTTAACTGGGACTACTTTTTCTTCTTCTTGAATTATGCCCTGTTGATATTGTCCAGTGGTGAAGGCACTGGCCTACCCTCGGAAGCCTATACTGACAACGGCTTGCTTCAGACTCATTACAGCTTTCCAACTGTTTGTCACCTACTACTTTGGCGTATCATTCCCCCACACATACAGTTGCAGCCCCTGGTCATAACACTGCTGATTTGAGGCTTTGATCTTTTGACCTAATTGTTTTTAATTAGGTTTTGATCCTTTGGCCTTATAAGAAATGGGACCCTTTTAACCTTCATTATTTTAATTTAAGTTCATTAAGATACACCTGCCACAACATCTTCATTTGGTTTGCTTTAATCAAATGAAATACTATTAAGAAGAACCCCAGATGAAGTCTTTGATAACACAAAGCGTTTCATGTTACTCTTAATCTATTTATGTGAAATTTCATCTGAACAAGATATCAATGAATCTTCAGAGGTTTTCTCATTTCTCTTATTCTGGTTCACTCTGAGGCAAATTCTTTCTCAAATGGACAAAACATGTGCACTGCAGGTGGGACAGATGTAACATGTGCAGAGAGAATTAGATTTGGGTGACTTCTTTTGTTTCTGTGCAGGGAAAATACTGACTGGTTTACACTGCAATATAGATCTCACTTTGTGCAGAGTGAATTAGATTTGGGTGGTGTTTTACTACAGAGTCCGCCCCCCCCCTTCCCGCAGTCAAATTCAGTACCTGAGATACTGTAGTACACAAACTTGGTTTTATGTTTTGAAACCTTGTTTTTTTTTAATAAATACAATATATTTGTGTATATATTTGTGTGTATTTCATGTGTTTTTGTTTATACAGCATAAATGCAAGATATTTCAAAATACATCATTGAAATATTAAAATATTCCGTAATATGGAATAGTCCATTATCCAAAGTTCTCCTGGTCCCAAGCATTTTGGATAAGGGATACTCAAACTGTATAGATATATATATATCTCCAACACCAAACAGTCTTGTTGTGTATAGCACTAGATCACAGCAAGCTTCATGTAATCGCTGCTGCGATCTGTAGGATATCCCTGGTTCCTCGGGTAAAACCAGGATCTAGAAATACTGTACTGTGTTTGTGTGTGTGTGTATGTATATATGTGTGTGTGTGTATATATATACATACATACATACATACATACATACAGATTTCTATAGGCATTTAGCAGCCTTTTTTTTTTTTTTTTTTTTTTTTTTGTGACACATTCAGAAAGTGTATAGTTTTAGCCAGTAATGGAAATAAATAACGAATGAGTTTCCGAACAGTTGTTTTCCTGCGGGAATATTTTCCATGTTTCTTTCACTTTCTATTATGCAACAGTTATTTCTATATTTACACACACTGTACAAAGGCAGATGGCTATTTTTGTCGCAGTACCTAAAATTTTCCTATATTTCCAGTCATTGGTGATCTTTAATTGTTCCTTATTGAGATATATTTAGTCACCTTTCAAGCACTTGCTTTCCAATTGTCTATTTTGCTTAGAGCACATACTCCATACATCAATGGTGACTTTTGTCTCGTTCTGGAGCTTTGCCAAGCTATTTGAAAAAATGACAGCTGGGATATTATTTAGTGCCGCTGAAATTTGGTGCTTGTATGGCTGCTTTGTTTCTCTTAGAAACGTGCAAGTCAAAACACAATTTGACAGCCATTGTAGCATTAACCTTCTGTATTGGACTTGGAACATGCCTGCAAGAGCTAGACCCATCAAAGCGTTTTCACATGTGTATTTAAGAGCCCCTTTTATTTTGGGTGTAGCATTACTTGGATGGCGGATGACTCGCCGACAGTTGGGATTCCAACAGTCATTACCCCGACGTTGGAATCCCGACTGCTCCCTCGTGGGGGTCCATAAAATAGGCGGGGAGCACAGTGAGCCACTGTGCCCGCAAGCGGGTTCATTGCGCTCCCCCCACTGTGCAGTTGGGATAATGACTGTCAGAATCCCAATTGTAGGTGTGTTATACCACACCCCATTACTTGAGTAGAGTGTCTATGGTGGACGTGTGTGTGTATATGTGTGTGTATATATATTATGGTGGCGGTACCTACTCGGATTTGTTTGTAGTAGAATAAAGCAGGTGACTAGCACCAATAGCTGCCTATGACAGCTATTGGTGCTAGTCACCTGCTTTATTCTACTACAAACAAGTCTGAGTGAGTGCCGCCTAAAAAAAATATATATATATGAGAGAGATAGATATATATATATATATATATATATAATCTCTATATATATATATAGATTATATATATATATATATCTAGATTATATATAAATATATATATCTAGATATATATATCTAGATATCTCTCTCTCTCTCTCTCTCTATCTAGATATATATATATATATCTATATATATAGATATTTGTAGTAAATCACGGCACTCCAAGGAATTTTCAGAAAAATATATTGAAGAGAACACACCAACGTTTCGGAGCTAGATGCTCCTTTGTCAAGGTGAAATACAGTGTATTATTACACTGTATTTCACCTTGACAAAGGAGCATCTAGCTCCGAAACGTTGGTGTGTTCTCTTCAATATATTTTTCTGAAAATTCCTTGGAGTGCCGTGATTTACTACAAATATCTACACATCCCTCTTCAAGGGCACCGGGGTATCGTGACCACCGCCGGGAGAGTGCCAGGCCGCCACCCCCTATATCTATATATATATATATATATATATATATATATATATATATAACAGGTGAAGAACTGTCAATCAGGTCTGATCTTAGCTGCAAACAGCTGTAGCTTGCTCCGTTGCCATAAGCTAATAGACTGTACCAGGTACAGCCAATAATGTAGAGAATGGGGAGACAAAGGCACTCGGAGACTTCTTAGGTGAAGCAAACATGGACCAGTTTAATCCATATAGAGCAAAGCCTGTCTACGTTTCGGGGGTCAAGCCCCCGTCGTCAGGACAATAAGGCTGGTATATAACAATGATGCATATATATGCAATGATGCTAGGCACTCAGTGAACTTGCGCCAGCTTTGAAGGGTGCTCGAATTTCCCAACAGGGATATAAATGCATGTAGGTGATGATCGGCACTCCTCCTAACCAATATGCAATTCAAATAAGAAAAGTCCAATACAGTGGAAGTCCCGTCAACGTTTCGGGTGCTGTACCCTTTATCAAGGATATATATATATATATATATATATATATATATATATGGGTCGGGGTGATGTCCGGCAACTCCTCCCGCTGACAGGTGCAGCACAATATCTTGCCCGGGTGCCCGCGTTGAGGGTGATAAATCACCAACACATGTAGTAGAACAAAAACACGTCACTCCGGGACTGGTATAGTAACAAAAAGTTTACTGCGTATCGTCTACGCCGTTTCGGGCTGGGCCCGTCTTCAGGACATTTGCAGTAATACATACACAAGTGAAATATATACCTTACCGGCTATTCAGGTGCCTCCCCGCCGCCCAACGCTCACCGTCCGTGTCCCGCTGCTGCTTCCGGTCAGAAGGCCGGAAGTGACATGGTGCCGGCTCTGGGAGCCGTCAGGAGTAGGGGCAACACTGTGGGCATAACAATAACAAATCAAAAACGTGCAAGAATGAAGACTCGCTATTAAGCGAGTAAAAGTGACATAAAAAGCGTGCTAGTAACAGTGATAAACAATGGCATATTTAGTTAAAATACATACACAAATAATCGACATCCTATGCGTCGTTGCTTTAATGACTAAATAAAGTGCTGAACTATTCAATTAACCAGCCACTTGGTGGCAGTGTACACCACTAATGTGATATCCTTCCCTCAGTAAATGATACGGAGGGGGGCATATCCCTGTGTCCCTAATATTTTGATAAAGTGCTGGTGCTAATGACATAATTTAAAAGAAATTTTTACTACCAAAAATTTTTTTTGTTTTTGATGAAGGTGACTATTAGTGGTGTGTTCATCCTATAAAACCATGCTCAATGCTGTCTCTCCTCTATTTTACTGTGGGCCCCCCACTATTTGGTTCTGCTCAATTTCCCAGATTTAATTTGTGTTCAAAGGAAACAATTGAAATTGATGGCCTCATTTAGTCCCCCTGGGTTAACAGTATTTAGGGTGTAAATCCAACGGCTCTCCAATCGGAGTAGCTGTTTGTCTCTATCCCCTCCCCGTAAACATACCGGTACATGATCTATAATGAGGTAGCGTAATTGTGCCATGCTATGTTGGGCCTGTGCATAGTGTCTGGCCACCGCCTGATCACTATGTCCAACTAATAACGTCGCCCTGATGGCCATCCTATGTTGGGCCATGCGTTCCTTGAACTGTCTTGCTGTCTTGCCCACGTAGTTTAACCCACATGGACAAGACAGCAAGTAGACCACGTATTTGGAACTACATGTGAGGGCATGTTTTATTTTATATTCCCTCCCTGTTAGGGGATGTTTGAAATTGTTGCCCGTCAACATGTAATTGCAGGTTGCACAACCTGTGCATTTATAGCAGCCGGCCTTCCTGCTTAAAAAGTGCTGTGTGCTTGGTTTAGGAATCCTACTTAAGTCAGTTTTGACCACCAGATCCCGTATGTTGGGGCCTCTCTTATAACTGGGCATTAACCTGGTTTGGTGCAGACTTTTCAGATCCGGGTCTGTGCTAATCATGGGCCACAACGACTTTACATTGGCTACTATGTCAGTTGTTTGGGTGGAATATTGTTTTTGTTCTACTATATATATATATATATATATATATATATATATATATATATATATATATATATATATATATATATATATATATATATATATATATATATATATATAGCAAAGAGGCTCCGCACTCACATCCAAATGTCAGGAACATAAACGGGGTGCACAGCAAAGGTCATCCAATCCAGATAGCCAATTCTATTCCAAGTGCTTAATGAAAAGCGAGGGCACTCACCATAGCAGCAAAAGTCAGCCAATTTTAATAGTCATACATGGTAGTCGACGTTTCGACCCACATGGGGCCTTTGTCAAGACACATAAGGTAAATCCAAAGGTACACCAGAGAAGGCAAAGTAACACTGGTGGCAGATGACATCATATCAATAACGTTACTATTAGACACAAATATAAAAATAAAAAAAACCTATAACTAAAAAACATACAACATATAGCAGCAATCATATACGAATAATTCATATGCGGTATTGCATGAAACAGTCAATATGGCGAACAGCAAAAGGGATGAATCATAGGGCATACAGGGAGCTATTTCAAAGAGAATTACTGTCACTGAAGTACCCACATTACCCATATTCTCACTCTGGCCCTTAGGAGCAACAGTATCTAAACGTATGATCCATTTAGACTCGCACTGTAGGAGCTGCCGTCTCCGGTCACCCCCCCCCCCCTTAAGGACGGTGCAATTCGGTATTTAATCATCAACATATTATGTTTAGCTGTCAAAAAATTACGGGCCATCGGCTGATCACTCTTCCCTGTTTTAAGGGCTTTTGTGATAGCAGAACTGTGAGCCGCCATTATTTCTTTAAAACTCCTATTGGTCCACACGGGCACAAAACTTGATGTACATCAAATTTAGAGTTGCATGTTAGCGTACTGTATGTCTAATGTCGATAGCCCTCCCAGTATGTGTGTGAATAAATACAGGACCTGGAATCATATATCTGCAGGTGGTACATGAACATCTCACACAACCCAATTTTTACGACCTATTCCCAACAAGGGGGGTATAAGTTTTAACCAAATAATCACGCAAATTAGGGGGACCTTTGTAGCAGGACATCAAACGAGTATCACCCACTCCCAAATCAGGGTCGGTCTGTATCATTGGCCACAACCTTTTAGCCGTAGAGTTAATACTGCTGCTACCTTGAGTGTAAGAAGTAACCCTAGGGAACACATTGTTACTGTCCCTATTGGCTTTAACCTTGTTAAAGAGACTTTCTCTTTCCAGCATCAATACTTACTGTTTAGGTTCCATTAGGGCACATTTGTCATAGCCCCTAGCTACAAACTTATTAATCATGGCATACATTTGTACTGCTGATGTTTCATCATTGGAGTTAATTCTTCTCACTCGAAGGAGTTGAGAATAAGGGAGACCATGAATCAACCCCTTAGGATGACAACTTGTGGGTAATAATAAATTGTTCCTGTCTGTTTCCTTAGAAAATAAGGAGGTCTTAATAACCCCACCTCTTAAGGATAAACACACATCCAAAAAATGAACCTGTGATGCACTATGCACAAATGTAAATTTTACCAGGCTAGGACTCAGGTTGTGGGCATCTAACAACGATATTAAATCTACAGGTGGACCCCTCCAAAATACCAGGTCATCAATGTAGCGGGTATAGAATATAATACTACCCGCTACAGATGGATCAGAAATAAATAATTTATTCTCTATATCGAACCTAAAAATGTTCGCGTAGGAAGGCGACACGGCAGCTCCCATCGCACAACCCATGTTTTGGCCCAAATCTCTCTCTCTCTCTCTCTCTCTCTCTCTCTCTCTCTCTCTCTCTCTCTCTCTCTCTCTCTCTCTCTTTCTTTCTCTCTCTCTCTCTCTCTCTCTCTCTCTCTCTCTCTCTATCTATCTAATATATATACAGATGGGTCTTTTCCCATCTTTGCAGGGGATGGCGCTGGCGTCGCCAGCCGCCATCCCCCGCCAGCGCCATGGCGATCGTGAGAAGGGGACGCGCGCGCACGAGAGGCGCGCGCGCCCCCTTCCGACGGCGCTTCCAAACGTTTCCCCGGGTCCCCGCCGGCTTGCCGGCGGTAACCCGGGGTCCCCGCCGCCTGCCCGCATCCCCCCTTAACCCCCCCCTAACCCCGTCCATCTCCCTGAGGCGGAGACGGACAGGGTTTCCGCCACGCTAGCGACGGAGACTGAGACGCGCGTGCGCGTGAGACGCACGCGCGTCTCAGTCTCCTCGCTGGCGAGGCTGCTGGCGGGTCGCCAGCGCGTACGTTCTGGCGACCCGCCAGCAAGGATGTGCATAGGCACATACTGTATGTATATATATATATATATATATATATATATATATATATATATATAGTAAAACTGTATATAAACAGCTGCACTCAGTAGGATTTTCAAAAAGGTGTATTTCAACAAACAATTCCAACGTTTCGGGGACTCGCCCCTTTCTCAAGGTGCGGGAGAAAACCTTATGTATGGGAGCATATGTATATGAGTCAAAGTGGGTATACGATGCTGGATGATTATTTCCAGTACTTGGAAATATCAGTTAACATCTATTCAATGCTGGGTGTTATTGTTCATGACTCGCTGCTGCAGATTCGGCTCTTCAAAAATCCGGATCTGCATTCACAGAAGAGAATGCTAAATTTGCTAATTAGCATCAATTTCTATGGCAAAAGATTGAATTCCAGGATCCAAGTCTTTTAGGATTTTCAGATTGTTTTCCAAAAATCAAAGAAAAATGAAAAAGCATGAATGCTGTAGATAGAATGCGAATTCCATCTACTATGTGCGAAAACTGCAAATATAACATTGAATATCCCCTAAGGCAGTGGTACCCAAACTTTTTTAAATCACGGGACCCTTGAGCAAAACCCCTGGGCCAAAAGTTTCTTATTCAGAAACTTTTAAATAAATTACCGGTAAGTAAATTGTTTTTATATGTAAATTGTTTTATATGTCTAAAATATGTTTTATTTTTAGATTTTATTATGGGTAAGGGACAGAATTAGTTTCTGTTTTGTCCACATATTTTATTATTGGCAGCCCACCAGCAATGTTTGCCTTTTTACAGTACCATACAGTAAATTTAATTTGGTCCTGGATCACCAATCTAAGGCACCCCTGCAAGCATCCCGAGGCACACAGTTTGGGAAACACTTCCCTAAGGCCATAATTTAATTACATCCAAACAATTACTGCTTGTGAAAATGTGAGATGAAACTCTTTATTTCAATTCCTTAATTTCACCATGATGGCCTTAATACCATTAAAGTACCTGGTAAACAGGCATTAACATACAGAATCTGTGTTGATGTTCAAAATCCTGATCCCCCCCCCCCCCCCCCCATATTATTGTGGATTTTTTCTACCCTCTGAAGCAGGTGGGAAAAAAATCCTGTTATTATTGGCTTTATAGCCAATTGGATAGGCCTGGGGGATCAATTAGTCCATAGTAATCTACCACTTTATTGATTTTCTATCTATATATCAATTTGCAATTTACGCATATGTTTATGTGCGCTTGTCATTTTTGGCATTCTGTGAGGTAATGTGAGCTTCAATTGACAAAAATTGTAATGTGTATGTGTGTGTGTGTGTGTGTGTGTGTATATATGTGTAAATATATATCACCAATGTTGGTGTGCGTGGAAACTTGAGTAATTTCTAACTTTACAGTTCTTAGGCAAATTCTTAACACAGATGTTCATTGTAAACTGAAGAATTAGCATTTCCCACCTGGTATGCGGGTCACCTTCCTGAAACACAGTGTAACTTATTTGTCCCCTCTTTTGTCCGGGTTCAATTCATGTCTTGGCCAAAGTGGCAAAACTAAACACTTGTGGTCTTAAGCTGACTGTTTTAAGTCCCTTCATGTACAATGTAAGTGTAACCAAACAAATGTTGTTTTCCTTAGTCTGGCAGAGGAGGCTTAAGACATTCCAGTGAAAAACGAGTGATCCTAAACTGAACCAGGTTAAATATATCCAAGAATGGCATTGCATTTCATAACATTATAAAATGTGGATTTGGTTGATTTATTAGTCTTGTTAGTTCAGCACAGCATTTGAGAGAAATGCTTAATTGTTAGCAGACTGGCTGTTTGTGTGTGTGCGGCTAGCATGGGAGTAGCAGATCATTAACCTCTTGTTTCTCTACATTACTCAGAAAAAGGTGAACATTCAATCCCATTAAAGAAGTGGCTGGATTTATCATTTTGGACGGTTGGAACATGAGTTCTACCTGATTAATCTTTCTTGTTTTCTGTCTGCTATTCATAAATGCCTTAGTTGATTAAAAGTACTGTAGGGTATTCGGGAACTCTGTTACACATTTTGCATTCAGCTGTGTCCTTTCTCTCAGTCCACTGGTAGTAATCTATTTGTAAATGATGTTTTATACTTGTCTCTTCACTGAAAAATAATATACAGATGTAGTTATGGAAGTTAGAATTTGTTAAGCGTACAAATTTGTTTTAATATTTTTTATGCTCAATCTTAAAATACCATTATTTGCTTATTGTTTCTTTTATGCTTCCTTATGGTTCACCGATATGAGGTACAGTAATTACTTGATCAGGAAGGTTTCTGGTCTTCAGTCTTCTTCCCAGTATCCCATTAAAGGGCACTATACTGAACTTTATGGTGCTTAAATGGGCTGCATTACAGATAATCGGCGGTCGGATTGCTGAAGTCGGCATCCTGAAGAAAGGAATCAAGACAGGGGTTAGGTAAGTAATACTTACCTTCCCCGCTACTAATCCTCCCCTGCTAGTGCTACGCTAACCTCCGTGCCCCAAGGCCTAAAGCTACCCCCCCCCCTTATAGTTTTGTTACTTTAACCCTACCTGCAGCCTAACCCTCACCTCACCTCCACTTTACACCAGGTGCCTAAAGGTAGAAAAGTATTAGAACATAAGTATATACACTGAAACTGGAGGTAGGTAGGTTCAGGGGGCAACCCTGAAAAGACTAAGCATACATTTAATAAGAAGTGAGTTCTATTGAAGATGGGGTGTTGCCCAAAGCTACCAATCAGATTGTGTATATTATCTTCTAGAAGGTGCTAAATAAATAAGAAGCAGATTCTGATTAGTTGCTATGGGCAACATCCCATCTTCAAAAAAACGCCCATCTTATTAAATTACCACTATGACAGTAGAGCAATTTAAACATACTTAGGATAGGCTTATAAATAGCCTAACAAAGTACTAAGGATCACAGAGTGTTGAGATTACCTAAAGGTTTAAAAACAGGGGGCAGACTAGATGGATCAAATGGTTATCTGCCACCAAGCATATCTTAATTATTTTATTTGTTCAAATGGGATGTGCTTAATATATTATATAACACAAAAATACTCCTGGACTGCATAAGGCTTGGTGTTCAGATTATGATACACAATACAGTAATGAGCGTTTAGCCTTTGTCAGAATTATAGGGGTCCATTTCCTATAGGATCAAATATACAATGCGATCTGGGAGGATCTACCATCCTGGAATGGCGGTAGCTGTGGGACTTATAGTCTCTGAATTTTATTTTATATTTTAATAGACTTTTATCTACTTTCGTGACAGGAGTGTCTAACTTTTATATAAAAAAAAAAAGTGAAGCCTTTTTCTTGAGTGTCTCTTTTCTCCTACAAGGAGTTAAAGTGAAGAAACTTTTTTTGAAACATCAACCTGGTATTTATATAGGGATTTTGATTGGGTTTCGGATGTTAATAATTGGAAACCTGATGGGGAGGCATGTGCGTGAAAATATTTTATTACCCTATTAGATAGTGACATTCATTTTCTCCCTATCAAATTATTTTAAATTATTTATTTTTTTCCCCTATATCTGTGTGTGTGTGTATGTGTCTGTGTGTGTGTGTGAATGTATGTATATGTATGTATGTATGTATATATATATATATATATATATATATATATATATATATATATATATATAGTCCGAGGTGTATCCGCACCTGTTGAGGTGTGGAATGTCAGGCACTCGCCTAATAATAATCAATCCAAAGGGTCAGATAAAATCCAAAGATTGTGCAGTTTTATTTCAACTATCCAATATAGTCATATTTGTCTCATGAAGTAAAGGAATATGCCCCGACGTTTCAGTCCTGGATAGACGGACCTTTTTCAAGGAGCTTTTCAGTGAAAGAGACTAGCAATCAACGGAGATCAGGCAGGAAAACACCCATGGTGCCTGGAGCTGCTGATCAGCCTGATGAAAATGCACCTGCATTGAAACGTTGCTGTTTGTCTCAATAAAGAAATTGGAAATTTACAAGCTTGGAGTGCCGCGTCATTACCCCACAGAAGTCTATATATATATATATATATATATATGTATGTATGTATGTATGTATGTATGTATGTATGTATATATGTGTGTGTGTGTTGGTGAAATACAGTTTGTAGTTTTGAAGCATGCACCATGCAATGCTGTTTTGTAGTTGAATGTGTGAGTTTTCATTTAACAGAGAGATAAATTATACTTTTACAGTGTGAACAGCTGTATCTAAATGATTCTGCACAGGGCAAGGGGTGCCAAAGGGTTCCATGTCATAAAGTCATGACAGGCCTAAGCAGGGTCAGTTCAGCATTTCATTCATCCTTGAGATGCTAGCAAAAGAAAAAAAACTGCAATGTCAAATTATTTTCTAGTAATCCTTTTTTTTTCCGTTTTCTTCCACCATATTTGAATCTGTGTGTTTATTGATGGACAGTGTGGGACAGCGATTATGAATATCTGAGTGAGTGCATCGCATGGGTATGGAGTATGCAGCTTGTGGTTTCCAGCTGTTCAACTTTAAATACATGCCTAGCTCACATGTAAGAAAACTAATGTATACTGTAGGTTACTGTATACTCTAGGAAATGAACCTATTCAAGGGACCTTAAGTTATATATTTCCTGTAAACCTGATTCTGGATTCTGGCTTTTCATCAATACTAAAAAAAAAAATCCACAATAATCTCTAGTTATTCTGAAAACTATATAGAAGCAAAATCGAATTGAAATCAAATAGAAAATTGAATGGGCATCGAATGTTTTTTCTACATTCGATGCAGATTTGATCCCAATGTGCGCTCCTGTGTAGTGTGTAAATCAAATAGAAGAATAGTCTTGGCAGACAAGACTATATAGTACAGATCTGTACGCGATTTGGTCGACAGGCATTTAGGTCGACATGGGTAAGGTCGACAGGGTCCGAAGTTCAACGTGTTTTTTTTTAACTGTTTTTAAAGCCAAAATGTGCTGACAGGCGGTATTTCATGCTCTACCATCCACTAGGGCATGGTGGGTGAATAAAATAGTGTGCCAAGCATAGCGAGGCACCACGCCTGAAGCATGGCGAGCACAGCAAGCTATGCAAGTGGATGCGGTGGTACGTTTCGGTGTCCATGTCAACAGCTGATATTTCATGCCCTACCATCCACTACAGCGTGGTGGCAGAATAAAATAGTGTGCCGAGCGCAGAGAGCCATGCGAGGGGACGCGGTTCTATGTTTTAGTGTTTGTTGACTGTTTTGACATTCCGGTAAAAAAAAAAAAGTAGACTTTTTCAATGTTGACCTTACCCATGTTGACCTAATGAATGTCAACCTAAAGTCATGTCGACCTTCATGCATGTCTACAGAACTTTTGGACTTGATACCCGACAGTCCCAGAATTGGAATATTCTACATGCTTCCCAAAATACATAAGCCCGGCAACCCTGGGAGGCCAATCATCTCATGCGTGGGAACCCTCACTGAAAAAATCTCAGGATGGGTAGAGGGTGTCCTGAAACCACTGGTGAGACATACAACCAGCTTTCTCCAAGATACCACGGACCTACTGAATAAATTATCAACCCTAGGTCCCCTCCCTAATGGAGCCATCCTTGCCACCATGGATGTGGAATCCCTATATTCCAATATCCCCCATGAAGATGGACTGACAGCATGCCAGATATATCTTGAGTCCAATGGGATTGCTTCTGGTCCTGCAACACAGCTTACAAAATTCATCCTTACACACAATTATTTTTCCTTTGGCAAAGAAATATTTCTACAGCGCACCGGGACCGCCATGGGCAGTAAAATGGCACCGCAATACGCCAATCTGTTCATGGCAAAACTCGAGAGTGACTTCTTGGCATCCTGCTCAATCAAACCCTTGGCTTACTTCCGTTACATCGATGATATCCTGATCATCTGGACTGATTCTGAACAAGAACTCATACATTTCCATGAAAAATTTAACAGATTTCATCCAACAATAAACCTGACAATGAATTACTCATATACCGAGATAAACTTCCTTGACACCACTATAACAATTCAAAACAACGCAATACAGACAACCCTATACCGAAAACCCATGGATCGGCCTTCATACCTCAGATGGGACAGCTTCCACCCGAAACACATCAAAAAATCCATTGTCTACAGCCAGGCCATCAGATATCATCGCATCTGCTCCAGCCCAGCAGATAGAGATGTCCACTTAAAACAACTTAAAGGGACCTTTTTAAATCAGGGATATCATCCCACATCAATCAACGATCAGATTATCAGAGCCATCAGGATACCCAGAAATCAACTTCTCCAATATAAAGAAAGAGAAAGAAACAACCGTGTACCCCTGGTAGTCACCTACAACCCACAGCTTGAGGTGCTAAGAAAAACTGCAAAAAAACTACATCACATCATACACAAAGATGACCGCCTGAAAACAATATTCCCAGACCCTCCACTACTATGTTACCGACAACCTGCAAACCTAAAAAATATTATAATCCGAAGTTCACTGCCATCCATTACACAAAGAGGAACCTATCCCTGCAATGTAAGGAGCTGCAAAACCTGTGCCCATATCCTCACTACAGACAGTGTACGGATCCCCAACACACAACAGGACTATAAGATCCCAGGGACATTCACATGTTCTACTACCAATGTAGTGTACCTGATTCTGTGCACCAAATGTCCTATTGGGGGTCTGTATGTTGGAGAAACAGGACAAAAACTTAAGGCAAGGATGAGGTCCCATCGCCACACAATAAAAGAAAAAAAGACACACTTTCCTGTGGCCAAACATTTCTGCAGCCCAGGACACAATCAGGATCATATGAAAGTGATTATACTAAAAGGAAATTTCAAATCACAAAGAGACAGGAGGGTCTGGGAATACAAATTAATGACAACGTTTGACACCCTTAACACAGGACTGAATCTATCCGAGGGATTTATGGCCCACTACAACATCTGAGGAGACTGGCCCAGAGAGAGTGAGGGCATCGGAGCTCTAACTCTGGTCTGTCATCAACTTAGAGACAATAAAACTTTCACACTACTTATCTACAAACCAATTAAGGACTCTATTTACAAGCTCATTCTGTTATTTTGTTTTGTTTTGATCTTAAGAATGTCCATCTATCACATCTTGTTCCTACTCTGCTGTGTATATATATGTGGTTCTTCACACACCTTGTTATACCATGCCTGAGGAAGAGACCTAAGAAGTCTCGAAAGCTTGCATTTTAACAACATTTATTTTTGTTAGCCATTAAAAGGTATCATATTTGCTAGATTGCTATTTTGTTTTTCTCACTGAGGAACAATAAAACTTTTCTTATCAACTGGCTAACACAGTACCAAACTTTTTTCTTTTGTCTACGTTAACGCATGTCTACCCAAATGCATGTAGACCTAATGGTGTAGACCTGATTCTTGTCGTCCATAATGCTGGTGAACTAATGATCCATACCCATCTGTACTACCTAGTAAAAATCGAATGTGAACACTGTAACTAACCCAACGCGAATAGGGTTCCAATAGAAAGGGAAAACTCACCATGTGCATGCACATTTACAGTAAGGATACCTGTACTAAGGTGATCCAGGAACACTTTTCAGCACTTAGAAAACCATCGATGGCAAGAGATATTGGTTAGTGATGTCTCTGCACACGTAACAAATTCTCTGGGATTATAATGCTTTGCATAAAGACAAGTGAGTTTAAAGTATGTTTAAAGTAGGATTTTGAATAGTACAAATACCAAGGTCATTATATCCAGACATGACTGCATGCTGCAGGATTGTTACATAGCCAGACGGACGTGCTGTGGACCCAGTGACAATAAGATAATTGTTATAAACTTGTAGATTGAGAAACAACCCAGTTTAGGTGTAAGAACTGTTTTCAAACGGTTTCTAAACACTAGCTACTTTTAAAGGTATCTGCATGCTGAAATAGTTACTTTTCATTATACAACAAAATTAAACAATAAGTTAGAGGTGTCCTCTGTTACACATACTGTAGAACATTTTGGTTAAAGCATTTTTTTCATATCCATGCCATTTTAGATGCAGCTAAAAAGTATTATTGTTTGGAAATGTTATTAACATCATACAAGTGCTCCTAATTTTGTGATAAAAACTATGAATTAGACAATTTGTACAGTAATGATTGTTTATGGTCTATTTTTTTTTTCATCTTGGAAATAACCTGCATGAAAATCTTGGTAAAATTACGATGCACCCTATTCTATGCTACTTCATCATCAACACAATGTACAGAAATTCATGTGTTTTAATTGCTCTGTGTTCTGCGACATCATCATTTTGGGATCTTAAGGTGCCCACACACTGGTCCAACTTGTCTGTCACAAGTCAGACCTGATTTTGCTTGAACTTCCCCGGCAGCTCCCTTGGAGTGCTTCCATCCAATTTGGCACTTCTATTTTTCCATGTGTTTTATCGCACAAAGAGCTGCCAGGGGATTTCAAGAAACATCAGATGCGATACATCGCATGTACTAAAAAGCACCCACGATGTGTACTGATGGCTGCACTTCCAATTTATCTTATGTGCAGCACGTCCGAACTCCAACCCGATATGCATAGATGTCAAACACATGCAATTTGTCCACTTCACCCAATTTCTTGGCCTGATGCATCGGAATCAGGTGAAAATTGGCCAAAATGCACCAGTGTATCGGCACCTTTAACACAGGGGCATTGAAATTAAAGATTCAACATACATTCTTAAAAGTTGATAAATGCCCTTATAACCTGAGGCGTTGCTTTTTAATACATATGTTCAGAGCCTATTTTAAAGTAATTCCAGTTTAATATAGTACATCTTGCAGTAATATAATTAAATTTACATTGATTACATTTAGAAATGTAAGCTTAATAGTAGGAATTGTTCAGCTATCAGTTTTTTTGCCACTGGCTTAGATCCCCCATTACCATATTTATTTATTTATTTTAGAATTGCTTTGTCTTTTTATTGACATTTGTGCCATAAAGCAAACAATAAAGCAAAAATATAACAAATGATCATGTCAAAACATGATCGGATGGGCAATAACTGTTCATAGTGAACAAACTGCCATTGCTGGAAATTTTCATGTACATTAAAGAAATTTGTTTTTTAGATAGATTCATAACCTATAATTCTTGGAGCACAGAAAGGCAGTTGACTGTAAATGTAAAGATAAAAATATATTAAAAGAAAAGTCTCATCTCCCTCCAACAACCACAGTATACTTTAGCTCCCTGGATGCTGGTGTTAAACTCACTTTAAGTTAGAAGGATCTCCTGCTGTCTCACAAGTTAAGAACCATGAGGTTTGGTGTAATAGTTCCTTAGATGTATAGATGTGTTTGATCCTTAATTTTGGGTAATAAGATTTTTATGTAACTTTTCTACATGTCTATAAACTTTTTTGTCTTGGATTCTTTGGCAAGAATCACCTCTACTCAGTTCATTCTAAAGAGAAAAAACGTAGGACTTAATAATAATGCAAATTCAGATGGGTGATTCCAAATAATGGGGTTTACCCTTACCCGCTGCCATAACAATAGCCATTAATAATCGCCTACCCCCAGGGGTAATGCAGAGATGAGAAGGAATCCCCCCAAAAGGTTAACATATTGTAAGTTTTAACCTGCAGCCAGAAACTCTGAATCAAAGGGCATTGCCAAAGACAATGGTATAAATCAGCAAGTGATTTAGATCATCTTTAAGGTATATAGCCAATGGGGCTTACAAAGAATGTACACCAAAGTAGGTAAGATAATGCGATGTCCCAGAAATTGGGAATTTCTATGGCCGCAGCTCAGAACAGCCAGTGGTTTTTCATCTAAAGTGCTTTCCACTTTATCAGATTGTCCCAAAAGCAAGACATTTCTGTGATCGTTTTCCAATGTATTCAGGGTTTAGACGTAGTTACCAAGTTTAGAAAAAACACGTCCTTTTTCTTTTTGCATGGTAAATTAGGAAGTTATCGAATATCTGCCAAGCTTGTTTATAAGCCTTACCGTTCCATTGTCAGGATGGCAGTTTATTACCGGAGCATGATCAAATATTAAATTATGGCGAAAGTCTGTTTTGCAAGCCTGGGTAACCAGGGAATTCCCTACCAATATTTTATCAATACGAAACCACGAAGAATAGACTGCTGAGAAAAAAAATATGGTATTTATTTGCATCAAGCAAATGTGAAATGTCTGAGTTTTTTTAGGGTAGATTAAAGGCACAGAATAGCTCTCCAAGGTTCTAGTATTGTTTTGAGCAGGTCGATAAACATACCAGATTATATTTTCCCTGCATTAATATCCCTTCCACTATTATATAAGGGTAACCATTTGTTTTTAGTTCCCTAAGAAATTTTGGTATTGAGACCATTGGGGCATAAAGGTTAACAAAGGTATAAGCAGCCCCACAAATAACATCAAATATGACAGTGTCCCTTAGGATCTATTTCGGTATTAGTCCTGGAGTATTGAGAATATGAAAAAGGATTGCTATATGTACCTCATGCCAACCGTGGAGCCCTGAGAGTGAAGTACCCACTAAGACTCCCAATGAGTCTCCTGCAAGAAGATATTATACAGTTGGAAGTGTTTTGAATGAGCACTTGTCTCCTTTTACTGCGCTAATGAAGGACTCCCACATTCCAAACTGTTCCTAAACTGTTTTGGGGCGTATAAGCAGAGTCTATTTCTATATCCTGCCTAATTATCTTACTCCAGTGTTCGGTGCACAGAAAGCAAGAAAAGTGTGTGTAACTAGTTTCACTTTCAACCCTCTCTGCCAGGTAGCGAGGGGAAGAAAAAATTACACTGCCAAAAAATAGGATTGTAGAAGCCTCCAGGCCCAGGGAGAGAAAACAAGGCCAAAAGGAAAACACATTGAAGACTAAAAACCAATCTTGTAAGTTTCCGCATCAACAGAAATACCAAGGCAAAAAATGGTGTGCAGTGTATGCCATAGTACAAAAAAGAATATTTGGCTAAGGACACTTAGCCAAATATACTTCAAAAACAGCTGTAGCCTGGAATCTTAACACAGGCATTCCCAGCCTCAGTCCTAAAGACACACCAACAGTCCAGGAATTAGTGATATCTATACTTGAATTATGAATGAATTAATTAGTATCTTAGTTATTTTAACGGAACCATCTATTCTGAAACCTGGTTATCACGCAAACCTGCACTGTTAGTGTCTCTTGAGGACTGAGGTTGGAAATGTCTGTTCGAACATGTAAAAAAAATAAAGGGATGGTATAATAATAAAAAGTGTGTCCATTGACTACTTGACAGCATGGTGAACAATAATTAAACATATGTAATCTAACTTCGATAAGGCTATATATTATCATTAGAAATCTATGAAATGTAGGAAGTGATAGCTATATTCCCATATGGCCTACACCAAGGAACTGGCTTAGGTCATTTTCTTCTTGGAATCCCAATAATCTATTCAATGCCTGAGCAATTTATATGTGCTTTGTCATCACAGTGAACACATTAGTTGCATGTTGGTATGCATGACAGCAAATAGTAAAGGCTGGCTAATTTTTAAAGACCAGGTAGAACAGGGCAAACCGATGGTGATTGTAGTGCAATTAGTGATGCAAATCTCAGGGGTTAGTATTGTCCATATCCGGGGATTTAGGACATTGGTGGCTGTGATTTTATCCTGGAATGGGAGCCTCCAATCCCAGGGTTTCTGGATCAATGGGCATGCTCATTTGGTCCCTTTCTACTGGGCAGCGATGAGCACCAGCACTGCTCAACTTAGGTGCTGCCCGGTAAACAGGTTGTGTTGCCATGCAGCCGCCTGTCGTCGCCCGCTTAGGAACTTCTTCACAGCAGTTCCCAACATGGTGTCAGAAGGACAATTTCAGGATCCCAAAAATCCTGGGATTGACAGTTTTTCAATCCCCAATCCCAGAATTAAAAACATGGCCTGAGATTGGCCTTCTTAAGTGCTAAAATCAGTATCAGAGAAAGCCTTACACTTCTATGATACTGCTACTAAATACTCCTAAACTATAAGGACTTTATGTTCCTGAACTCTTAAACTTTTTTCTACAGTACTGGTTATGGATTTTCTGCTTTGCTTTGTAGTCCAGAAACTTTATGAACACTTGCCACAGCCTGCAATGTCCCGAGTGGCTAGCCAGGCCCAATATGTGCTCTCAGAGATCCATACACGGAAATGTATGCTTTAGGACTCTTAAATTGATTCTGGTATGCCAGTGAACCAGATTCACCTTATCTATTTTAACTTACATCGCCTTAAGAGCAGTATGGGACTAACCCTGTTGCACATCTTGCAGCTTATCTTTGACATCATTCCCATATTTAAATTTCCATGTGGTCTTAGGGATACGGTCAGGTGGTCGGCACCACTAGGTCGACATGGGATTATGTCGACATGATCTAGGTCAACAGTCAAAAGGTCGACATGGGTTTTTTCACTGTTTTTTTGAGCCGCCATGTACCGACAGGCGGTATTTCATGCCCTACCATTCACAAGAGCGTGGTAGGAGAATAAAATAGTGTGCTGAGCACAGCGAGGCACCGTGGTGCACTTAATCCTGTCCACTTGTCCATGTTTGACTGTCGATCTAATGCTTGTGTCGACCTGTTGACCTTGTCCCATGTTGACCTAATGACTGTTGACTATCTTTAGGTCGACCGTATGATCCATACCCTGGTCTTCTAGAGCAGAATAATTTGCATGTGGCATTCAGTAACATGCTTACTTATGCTGGCAACCACCATTAAATGTTCCGGAAATGTAAGCCAGAACAGACGCTTATTGCAGCGTTTTTAAATTGTGCATACTCCAAAATGACCCATTCAAGGAGGGTCAAAATGATCTCTATAAGGACTTCCCTCTTTTATATATGAGTGGTGTTACCTTTTTTTTTGGACTGCCTTAATTAATAAAAAGATAGTTTAACAGGTGATTGCAATCATGTTGGATGTATGGATTGTGTACAGTATATTTAAATTTGAAAGTCATCTATTTTATAAAGTCTAGTGTTGGTGGAACAAAGGCAATTTAACATAGAAATTAAATCAAGTGTCAACCTGATGCGGCCTGCAGGAAACTATAATGAAATATAGAACATTACATAGGAGAGGTCTTGGAACCTTACTTATTTAACCATCTTCTGTATGTGGGTTTTGGTTAATATATTGATAAATACAGCAAATTGGATACCCTTAAGGTATCTCTCTCTACTTTATCACTCTCCAAAACTTAGTACATCTCGCCTTAAGCTTGAAGTCCTCTTGCAAGTCTGACTCTCCTCTCCTTGTGTGTCCCATCATTATTCACTCGCCACCCTCTGTGTGCCATAATAAGCCTCTCGCTACCCTCTTTTATCTACTAGCAGCCTTTTACCCTCCCGAATCCCTTTGTGTCATTTCAACAGCCTCTCTCCTCCCTCTTTTACCCACCTGCACTTTCCCAGCTCCCTCTGTTACCCAGCAGCAGCCTTTAGCCTCCCCCTGTGACACACCAAATATTCACTAAAAATGGAAACCTCGTTCTCAGCGACTGCATTTTATATTTTGGGTGCAATATTTAACTAGACTTCAATTTATTTGCCGGCAATAACTAAAATAATATATATTTCTCAACTATGGCTCTGGCATTTTTAGCAGATATTTTGTACATCTCTAACAGCAACGTTGGCGCTCAAGGGGTTAAGATGTCATATGCCTTAACACCATGTTGCCCTAGGTGTACCTATAACCGTGCTTGAGAAATCCTGGTCAAACACAGAATTACATAGAATGGTCTTGCTGCCTACAATACCATTTTTAAAAATGTATTTAACTAAAGGCCCCCATACACCAGAGTGAGATTGGATACAACCATCCAATCTTGACTGGTCGTGTGATGGTGTGCATGCGATCGCATGATGCACACACTCGTGGGTCGTGTGGTCGGCCCCTAGATGAGATGTGGTGCATGTCTCCTCCATCGGCTCTCATTACGGTTGAACAAGCAATCATATGTGCTTTTAAGCTGGTCGCATGTAGGTCGTACTGATGTATGGCTAGCCTTAGTCTCATACAAGTATCCATGGTGGTCGCTTTAAAATACAGTTTTTAGAGTTGATTGTGGCAGTTTGTTGCAATAGTTTACTGTAGATTTATCATAAACATAAGGCTTTAACTACTACATTTTGTCCTAGTGCTCTCATACTGTGACAGCCCTCTCCTTTCAATTAGAGATTTAGAATAAAATAATCAGTTATTGTCATTATTGCATAGACATTGAGTATTTGAAAGTACGAAAAAGGCAGTTTTATGTCCTCAGCAAGTTCAGTCTACAAAAGGTAATTGCTCTGTATAAACAGTCTTTACATTATACTTCAGACATGTTTAAAGTACAGAAAGGACTTTGATCAGTCAAAATTTCTTCACCAGCTAAACAGGCTATTAATTTAGCTTTAGTTATGTAATAATGTCTTTGGTCCTAAGATATACAGTTTTGAGAACAAAAAAAAATGTGTAAACCACAGAACTGTTGCTTGATTTCACCCACATTACCTTAATGGTATGCATAATAAAACGTTTGGAATTCTTTCTTCATGCTAATACAATTTGCATACATTTTATTTTAAGTTCACACAGATATATCCAGTGTAGTCATGGACTTTACATTATGGATATATTAGCATTTGTTATTAATGTAACTTATTCTGTGTTTCCATTAATGTACAGTGTGCTGCTTTATTGCAGTACCAGCATTTTAAGAATAGGATTTGTACTTCCAAGGGTGAAGTTCTGCTTTGAGACTATGGCACTCACTCACCTCTGTGCTTCCAATTTATTAATTGAAAAAATATAGGGGTAGATTTTATTAAGCTCAGTGAAGTGATAATGTGGCTGGTACTTTAGGACCGGCCAATCTGCTCCTGACTGCAAAGTTACAGTCTTAGTTTGAAAAATGACAGGTAGGAGCTGATTGGCCGGTGATTAATCCCTTCAGTGGCAATCCATCAAATTTTCCGGGCTGTGCCTCAGTGCTCAGTCTGGCAAGCCCGGGAAATTCTCGGGATTGCCACTTTTTAGAGCCCTCTGCCATGCCTCATCACCCCTCCCCTCCGGCTGTTCTATTGAAGTCCCCGGCGCCAGACTTATGACAAGCCAGGTGCAGGTCCAGGCAGCGGCTGATTGACAGTTCAGCGGCGCTGTCCAGACCCAGGGAGGCAGCGGTGTTTTTTTTTTTTAGGGGAGCACTCCCCATAAAAAAACTCACCCACATATTTATTTAATGTTGAACTGTACATCTGACATGATATTATCGAATAAGAACTTTGTTTTATATTGTACCTACCAATTCCAATGCCTTTTTTCCTGTCAATCGATTGTAAATTGCTATTAACAATGTTTCAATAAAAACATATTAAAAAAAAAAAAATAACTCACCCAGTGGGGAGCGCTCCCAAAAAAAAAAAAAAAACCACTGAAGGGGTTAAGACCAGAGACTTAAGCTCGGTGAAGTGATAAATAAATCTACCCCATAGTTTCCTGCTGTAACGTATGGAATAATTTTTAATTTTTCCAAAGCAGAAGTATTGCTTTTGAAAAGGCTTTCCATAAGAACCTTGGTTAAGCTGTGTCTTACATTTATACAATTATTTCAGCTCAGTAGGAGGCAAAGTATTTATTGGCAAGAAATACATTTGTGAGACACAAAGGATCAATCAATCTGCTTCTTTAATTTTTTTTTTTTTTTTAATTATCCCCTCATGATTATTTTACTAGTGTCAATCGCTACTAAAGGTGCTCATACATTGTACAATTATTGTATGCAATTTGGACTAGATCGCATTGCAAAGTTCACCTGTTCTAGACCTGATCTTTAGTTCAGATTGGATGCATTACCCACATCATATCTAACAATATTTTTAGCGGTTTATTCTGCAAACTATATAATTTGTTTTCCTTCTAACTTATTTGCATGTTGGAAAAGATCTCAAAAATACAGATCTGCTGAGAACAGTATATTATACTGAAGTATTTCCCAATACAGTTACACAACTGTAAAATATGTAAGTCAAGATTAGGCGTCATGTATTTTCTAGTCAGTTCAGAAACGAGGGACGTAGTGCTTGGGACTATCTATTGTATGCGTATCTACCAGGAAATGCATGTTCTCTGCCACAGGACAACATTCTTTTTCAGTGATCTAATGGTGGGAGTTTAAAAGTTCGTCATCCAGGGTGTGTGGTTTGAGCGGTCAGCAGTGGCAATAGTATTGTGACTTACTTTGCAATACTGCTAGCTGTTTGGTGGAATATGTGGCTGGGTAAGAGCCAATACTTTACATATCCCACTGTATAGCTGAGAAAATGAACTCCCCTACTTGCATCTAGTGGAGAAAATATTTTTCACATATATTCTTAAATTTGTTTTTATATATTTTTTTATTTTACATTAACTTGTACTGAATTCCTATGCAGTGAATTTATTGTTTTCTGCAGTAAAAACCAAAGCATTCTACAACATGTTTCAGCAAATGCAACAGAAACCACCTGTGGTTATACACTACACATGTATTTACTTTCTCTTTTATGTATAGACTACAAAGATATTCTAAACCCATGTGAATGTAAAAGTTCTCTAATGCAGTAGCTAGTGCAGTGGTCAGGGAACTCGGTCCTCATTACCCCAGGCAGTGCATGTTTTGCTGGTGTCCTCTCAGAACCACGTGAAATAATTAACTCCACCTGCGGACCTTAGAAAATGTGTCTGTGAGTAATTAATACACCTGTGCACCTGCTGGGTTACCAGCAAAACATGCACTGTGTGGGGTAATGAGGACCGAGTTCTCTGACCACTGAGCTTAGAGGGTGAACAAACTTTAACAGCATATTTACTGTTCAATTGGTAAAGCTATACACACTAGATAATCTGGTGTTCACTTAAAAATTTTCAGCACAGTTATGATGTCTTTGACAACATTGCGGCCGCATAATGGATGGTATATGCACCGATATACCGAAAACAACTGTTCTACAGGACTGATGCAATATATAGTAGGTCTGTGAATGATGTAGCTCTACACACCAGCTGATGTACTTGCCATATATTGTTCACCATAATATCACATAGTGTGTACCCATCCTAACTGAACCCCCCCAAATAAGTTGCTGTAATATTGATTATGACATCAGCTTTGGAAAATCCCTTGAATATGCTACAGAGTTTCATAAGACAAATCAATGATCTTCTGTACCTTCAATGTGGTATCAAAATGCCATCTTAGTTTAAGAAGTTACTATGCAGTATGAACATAATGGCTTCACTTTATGAAATGTGCCTTCGTCTTTTTTTAATTTAGACCCGGAAATTGCTCACCTTTCCATCACATCATTTAGGTGATATTTTTTACTTTGAATGTTCTGTGCATAACAAATGCCATGTTGTGGTGGGGTAAACGTTATTTTGCCTTCCCCACATACTTTCCAGAAAGGTCATCATTTTCTACAACTGTAATTTTTGGTTTACCTCATGCAGAGGATATTACTGTGCGAAGTTTTTTAATGCATTTTTTTTTTTTCAATAAGTATGCCGACTCCCACCAAAAAATCGGAAAGCTGTATAAAAGGTTCATACAGCTACAACCAAACAAACCATTAATTCATGGGGAGAACAACTCTGGCTTTTCACAGTGTTTTCACTATTATAGTCTGCTTATCAAAGCACTTTATCAGAAGCTGAGGGATGTGGGGTTAACCACTTCACTCAGATCTGACTTCCCAGCTAGCAGTCTGTCAGCAAACAGCTGTTTTTTTCAGTATGAACACTGTGTACAAAACCAGTTTTGAGACTTTGTCAAATAATTTATTATACTGCGGGTTAAGTAAGGGTGCCTGGTTTCATTAACCGTTTAAACAAGGAAGGTCATCCAAGTGACACTGTCATTTTAACACAGTAGGAAGGTGTGCAGAGTCCAAATACAAAGCCGTGTACTTACATGTTCATGTGCAACATATGAGTTTCTATCATTTACTATATAGGAAGCTTTTATCTCAGCTATTTGAAATAAAATATCTATGATTTGCTGCTAAATATACTGCATTAATTACTATTAACACTGGCTGAAATGGGATGATCCTCCTCCTTTTGCCAGTGTTGTAGCCATGATGACTGATGCAGATAGGTAAGAAAAGCTGGTCTGCACCAGGATGTTACATGAGTAACTCATCACATTGTTCGTTTGGCTAGCCTATTTGTTCTATTTCTTATGAACCAACATTACAAGAAACTCTTAGCACTTGGTTTTAAGAGCCTATTTCCAAAAGGGCAGAAACCAGTTAGCTTTTGGGTTTACAGTGCAGTAAAAGCTGGTTTCACATTAGAAGCTATTCAATAAATCGGCCTCTCTTCTGTGTGGTAAACACATGGTTAACCTACACTGATACATTATGCATAAAATGTGGAATGTATGGGCTGCCCCGCGCATTAAACCTCCAGAAGGTGACTTTTCTCCACACCTTCTGAGGCTGCAAAAAAAAGTTCTTCCTCAAGCCCCATACTCACTAGATGATGGGGTGTGGCCACTATCAGCATTAGATCGACCACTATAGGTCAATATGCATTAGGTAGACATTAGTTTTTCATACTTTACTATCCAAGTGGGTATAGAGTGCGAATATAATAGTGTGCCCAAAGCATGGCAAAGGAAGAGGTACACTTATACTGTGTCCATGTCCGACTCAAATCGACATAAAAAAAACCCTCATGCCAGATCCCAGCAGCAGCTCCAACAGAGAAATGGTTGAGCTGCTAAGGAGTCATGCTGTCTATTGCAGACGGAAAACTAGGTCAGTGCCCCCCTCAGCCTTCTGCCCCCCTATCGTACAAATCTATCCTTAATGCGCTACAAATACAGTATACATAATGCATGAGCTCAATGTGACTGTAGTGCCGGACATCTTTTTTTTGCGATCTCTTAAATTAAATAGCATTTTATTTGACAATAGGAAGCACACATGATATCTGCTGACTAAAATGATATGCAGCGTGTCTATATTCAATGTGTCACTGCCGCTGCATCTGTATATGAAATGGAATGTGACTGTGTATTCCTGAAATAGTGTAGCATTTCCTATGCCAATACAGTCACATACTGTATATAGACATGTGTCTTACAATATTCGGACATTTCCTGGCACAAACTTCTGGAGAAACAACTATGTGGCCTGCTGTGGAATGTCCTTGTTCTTTTCATTTCGGCAGACAACCGTATGCTTTTGGGATGTATTTTTCCTTCATTTTTATTGGATTATGACATTACAAATTATGCCAATATTGTAAATCAAGTCAGTACAATTCAATCAGACTATGCAAATTAATTGAGTGATTGATTTAGCTGTAGTGTTGAGACCATGTGTGGCACTTATTAAGTTGGGTAATTAGCACAGACTGTGTAATTGGGATGTGTTCAGCGTCCTGCTGGTGGGATGCTAGCAGTCAGAATCCTGATGCCAGCATCCTGACTAGTGGGCAGCAGACCAGTGCCAGACTTCTGACGTTGATACAGACGGCGGAATCTCAACTGCTGGCCTTCCGATTCTAAGTATGTGGGTTAGCATTAGTAGGGGGAGGCTTAGGTTTAGGGCTGCGGTGGAAGGAGTGTATACTTACCAGACCCCTGTCAGGATTCCCTCTATCGGGATGCCAGTGTCCGTATTCTGACCGCTGTAATACATGCCGCCTGTCATCTTTATGTATTCCATGTAAATGAACTGTCCTCCCTGACCAGCATTTGTATCCTAGGAAAGTACATTACGTCTACTAATACTGCCACATTTTATCGGGCTATGTGTATAAGGTACATGTTAAACATCAATGCATTTTTAGATTTGGTTCTCATCTCCAAGATCTCTCATTAGTACATGCAAATATTCCAAATAAATGGAAAAATACTAAATTCAACATATTTCTAGTCCCAAGCATTTCAGATATGTGGGTTTCAATCTGTAAAATAATCAGTGTCTTTTTTCTGTCATTTAGAATACTATTAGTAGTACAGTCTCATTACCCCCTGACTATGCCCAACCCTCTCTTCCAGCAGCTTTACAAAGAGGGCCTTCCTACCTCTATGTTGGTTTGTTATTACCCAGTTTGTTTTATCACTGTTCCAATTGTAAAGCGCAATGGAATCTGCTGCGCTATATAAGAAACTGTGTAAATATGTAGGGTTAATGACACAAAACAATTCTCTCAACGTTTATTGCTGATTTTATGGTTATGTTCAATGATCTAGGCACTGCCTCAGTTCTATAACAAGTAAATATCCACTAAAACTGGATCTAAATGAATGAAACTACATATTCCTTATCCACAGCAATAGTAATGTATATATTTTCGCCAATTGCTGTGTAAGTGAATCAGAAGTGGTCTTTAATATCTTTGTATATTTTTAGTAGTTCTATTCTTTAGAGAATATGATTTCAATTTTAAACTTGGCAAGACCAGATAACAAGGAAGCGATTGAAAGGCCAAAAGGTACAGTACTGTAGGTTGTGAGCTACTGGTAGCTCACAGGGCATCAGATTGTGACTAACTTAACAAAAACAAGCCTATGATGACTTCTGGGGTATCAGAAGCCCAGCTCCTAGTAATGCAGTAAGCTGGTGACCTCATGCTCTAACTCGTGCACTGTAGGGAGCTTAGAAACTGCTGCAGATTCAGTAGCTGTGGAGAGGCAGGGATCAAGTTATTACCCCTCGCCATCTGCATCACACTGCTACATACTATGTGCAACCACGGATTTTCCACAAGGCAACCTAGCGGCCTGCCTAGGCCCCTGCAGGTCCTAAGGGACCAATACCGATATCAGGCCATACAAAACATTCCCAGAGAAGCATTTCGCGACTATTGCATGATATCATGACATCACATGGACCTGCCCACACTCCCAAAGTCTCTTTCTCTGGTTTCAGCCACTGTATGCAGGCATTTTAATTTACATGTGCATCCCATCATCACGGTCTTTTAATCTATGGGACTGCCATGCTATGGAATTCTATCCTTATGTATCCCTCCTATTATCCCTATAGATTGTAACCTAGCGAGCAGGGCCCTCCTACCTCCATGTTGGTTTGTATCTACCCAGTTTGTTTAATTTTATTTATTTACAGTTACTTATATAGCGCAGCATATTCTGTTGCACTTTACAATTGGAGACAGCAGTGATTAAACTGGGTAGATACAAACAGACATGGAGGTAGGAGGGCCCTGCTCGCAAGCTTAAGCGCAACTGAATATGCTGCGTTATATAAGAATCTGTAAATAAAAAATAATGTGACACAGGTAGTAAGCTTACTTCCAAAAAACCTAGAGCCTGATTCAGATTTGTAAGCCATACTGATGTTCACACAGCTGAGTATTTACCAGCAGACTGTGCATACGCCAAAGTACTCTACTCTATCCATGTCTCCTGCATTCAGCAGCAAAAATACAGTGACTTGTTGGAGGGAGAAGGGCCATAAATTGGAATATCTTGTCTAGGGGCCACATTAGGTCTAAATCCGCCTCTGGTGGATCTAAAACATTATAAGAATTGTGAGGGCAAGCACTGGACAGCATTTTTATATGTGGAAAGTCATGCAACTGTGACTACCATCATACACTTGGTTCCATGCAGGTACAGAAAGGATTTTTTTATGGTTTTTGTGCTTTTGCAGTATTAAAAAATTGCCCAACTGCACAAACATCAGTAAAGTGCCCACCTCTTTATCAGGCTCTGTGATGGTGTTTTGTGGAGCCTGGCTCACAGAACATCACTGCTCAGAAAAAAAAAAATACTTTAATGTTTGCATTATTGTTGGTGCTACTATTTGATGTGGACGTCATGATTAAGGTTATGTTTGAGCACCTTGATGCCTGCTTATGATTAAGAAGGAGCACCTACTAGCTTGTGCCCTGATTATTCTAAGCTTGCTGATGCCAGGCAGGCAAGCCATCTCATCAACACATTATAGGTTAATTTGACTATTATCAGTCACACAAGCTACTGCTGTTTTTTTAATAAATAACCCTGTTAGTTTGTCTTGGTCGCTCTTGCAAGCAGTTTGCATTAGCCGGACAGGTCCAAGCTACCTTAGTTTTCTGTAAGACTAGCATAGAGGTCACATATTAAATATATAAATATATAATTGTCAAGAATGAAGCGGAGCTACAGGACATATTTAAATAAAGAACTTAATCATTATTCATGCAATTGTACGACCATCATCAGGAGGTTATATATATATATATATATATATATATATATATATATATATATATATATATATATATATATATATATATATATATATAGAGAGAGAGAGGGATATAATACAAATAGAGGCACTCCGGCGGTCTTGGTGAAACAGGCAGCGTTTACTGTGATACAAACGTTTCGGGGATATAGATTCCCCTTCTTCAGTGTACAATAACAGATAGCAAGTGTGCAATAACATACCTTTATACCCTGGATCGTGTGAGGTGGCTCCCGTCGTTGTGTGTCCGGCCCGGCGGCGTCTGACGCGGCTTCCGGTTGCGTCACTGGGAGGCGAGACAGCCTGCCGGCTCCTGCCGTCTGTAGCCTAGCAACCGAGCAAAGCGTCCGGGCTGCCATGGCGACCGGGGGCTGGGCACACTGTAGACAATAAGGAAACCATATACATTAAACTGTGCAAACGGTGTACAATATAAAAAAGAAAAAATACATAAGTAAATACAAATAACGGGAAATTCTTGACTGTGGCGCGCGGCGTGGGGTATACACCGTGCCTATACTAAAGGTGACAGCGGGGTGCAAAAAGATTTAAGACTGCTTCCGACTATCCGAGGACACAGATAGAAAAGTGGATCTAAGGTGCTTGGAGTATAGGGTGCTTACACGATACACAGAGGACGTGATGAGTGCCGTGACGGGATTTATACTGAGTATGGTCCGCAGTGCAGGCTATAGTGTCAAGCAGGTCTAACTGCCTGCTGGGTTCTGCCGTGTGTGCGGCGTAGTGTAAGGTGTCGTGTTAACTTAAATAATAAAATGCAGCTCTGGGTCTGGACCCCTTTCCACTGTGGAGTAGCTAACTGCTACATCAAACTCTATTATAGAGTACTTGCTGTGTCCATAATGTATAAATATCGCGGGGAATAGGATAACGTCCCGTTCTGTGCAGTGAGCAATGCACGCATAGTTGGTAGTAATCATATGAAGATGTTAAAAGGCATCCTTTTACATCTCCTCTATGAATCCATCCAATGTGACATTCCTCTCCAAAACACCAGGGTGCTATAAATGCCCCAAATGTACCACCTGCTCGCATATGATAGTCTCCAAAGAATTCACCAACTCGACAGGAGATAAAACGTACAAGATTCGACATATTCTGGGATGCCTATCCACGCACGTTGTTTACATGATAACATGTCCCTGCCATTTAAAGTACATTGGAAAGACTGTCAGGACGGTCAGAGAAAGAATGGCCCTCCACAGGTCCGCCATTAACGCAGCCCTTGAGGGCAAACAGTCGGACCAACCCGTGGCCAGACACTTCTCTGAAAAAGGTCACAAATTACACGAACTTAAACACATAATCATCGACCAAGTACCCCTTAGTCTGAGAGGGGGAGACAGGGCAGGAGCGCTGTTACGTAAAGAGGCCAAATGGATTTTCTTGTTGAATACCACCAGTCCCAACGGCCTCAACAAAAGGATGCCTTTTAACATCTTCATATGATTACTACCAACTATGCGTGCATTGCTCACTGCACAGAACGGGACGTTATCCTATTCCCCGCGATATTTATACATTATGGACACAGCAAGTACTCTATAATAGAGTTTGATGTAGCAGTTAGCTACTCCACAGTGGAAAGGGGTCCAGACCCAGAGCTGCATTTTATTATTTAAGTTAACACGACACCTTACACTACGCCGCACACACGGCAGAACCCAGCAGGCAGTTAGACCTGCTTGACACTATAGCCTGCACTGCGGACCATACTCAGTATAAATCCCGTCACGGCACTCATCACGTCCTCTGTGTATCGTGTAAGCACCCTATACTCCAAGCACCTTAGATCCACTTTTCTATCTGTGTCCTCGGATAGTCGGAAGCAGTCTTAAATCTTTTTGCACCCCGCTGTCACCTTTAGTATAGGCACGGTGTATACCCCACGCCGCGCGCCACAGTCAAGAATTTCCCGTTATTTGTATTTACTTATGTATTTTTTCTTTTTTATATTGTACACCGTTTGCACAGTTTAATGTATATGGTTTCTCCATTGTCTACAGTGTGCCCAGCCCCCGGTCGCCATGGCAGCCCGGACGCTTTGCTCGGTTGCTAGGCTACAGACGGCAGGAGCCGGCAGGCTGTCTCGCCTCCCAGTGACGCAACCGGAAGCCGCGTCAGACGCCGCCGGGCCGGACACACAACGACGGGAGCCACCTCACACGATCCAGGGTATAAAGGTATGTTATTGCACACTTGCTATCTGTTATTGTACACTGAAGAAGGGGAATCTATATCCCCGAAACGTTTGTATCACAGTAAACGCTGCCTGTTTCACCAAGACCGCCGGAGTGCCTCTATTTGTATTATATCCCTCTCTATCCATTGTGCCTGGAAGGCACCCGCGGCAGCTGTTTTCAAGTCACTCGTGGAGTGCCGGGCTGACACACTCTCTATATATATATATATATATATATATATATATATATATATATAATCAGAAAATTTACACACCCTCTCTGCAACTACCACGAATAGGCAAATCTAATAGTACCTCACATTTCTCAGGTATGTGCATTTGTGCGCAGTTTGCAGACTCTTAGATAATTGTTTTAATCCTAAAGAATACATGGCCCACTGTTCCATTCACCAGCCTAAAGGCCCATACACAATGGATGACTTTAAGCTAAAAGCAGTTCAGTTTTTTGTCTTTTTTTAAAAAAAATTGTTTAGCTGCTTTCAGATCAAAAACCGCCCTACATGTACTAAGCAGCAATGAGCAATTATGCGCGCTCCCACATCATCGCTGGCCCGGCTGCTTATAAGCTGGTATTACCAGCAGATGAGCGATGTGGTGGACGGCTTTCCATAGGGTACTCCTATGGAAAGTCGTCCACCCCCAAGAAAATTATTAAAACGGGCGACAATAGCTCAGTGTCTATGCACTGAGCGATTTTCAGCCCAGCAGTTTTCCCCATCATCGCTGTCCATAGATGCTGGGCAAAATCGCCCAATGTGTGTATGGACCTTTACTCATTCATGAGGAGACGGTTTGCCTAAAGGCATTCACTATCTAGTTAACACCACTTTAGCCAAGGAAAATAACTTATCAACTTTTCATAGGATGTGTGAAAACTGTCTTTTATATAGGAAATATAATCCTTTTTAACAGAACATTTTTTTATTTATATTTATATAACAAATATGAGAGACGCTGCCATTTTTAGCGGATATATTGAACAAAGATGTTGGCAATCTAAAGGTTAAGGTATGCAGTATCTGCTTACACTATGAGAAAACTATAGACCAAAGTGCATACACCCATGTTTCTGGAATATGTTGGTGCTTTCTACAGTATGTTAATAATAATACTGATGAATAATACTAGTGGACTTGATGTACTTATTTCTGCATCAATGGTGCACGTTTCGGAAGTTGTGTATGGGGCTTGCTGTAACTAAAGATATCTATAGAACATATTGTATGGTGTACCAAGCTCCAACCACAGGCCACATACAGGAAGAAAAACCATTGTAGAAGAGAAAAGGTAAGGACATTCCAGAAAGTTCAATGAGAGACATGGCAAAAATGAATGCCTAGAAAAATCTGTCTAATATAAGAAAGTGTTTATAAAGGCAATAGACCAATAAAGTGGGAGATCTGAAGAGACATACTGTACACAGAGAGAGAGAAGAAAGAGGAAAAATAAGAGCGCTACTGTAAAAAATTTCCTATGTTAATAAATTGGGCACAAAGGACAGCCATTTTTTTCCCCATGGACTTTACCTGGGTTGGGATCATTTGGTCTACAGCATGATGGTCGAGTCATTAGTTCAACACCATTAGGTCGACATGGGAAACGGTCAACATGGTTCTAGGTCGAAAGGTTGTTAGTTCGACAATGTCTAGGTCGACAGTCAAAAGGTCGACATGGGATTTTTCAGTTCTTTTACCTGAATGTCAACATGGACACAGTTAAAAGTGCACTCGCTGCGCTCAGCTTTGCGTCGGGCACAATATTTTATTATCCCACAACGCCCCTAGTGGATGGTAGGGCATGAAATACCGCCTATTGGCACATATCGGCTCAAAAAACAGTGAAAAACCCCATGTCGACCTAGACACTGTCGAACTAATGACCTTTCGACCTAGAACCATGTCGTCATTTTCCTATTGGATTACCTCAGCACAGTTAATTGAATACATCCTTCAAAGTGTCATTTTAGAATTTTTACGGTTATATCTGTGCAGTTGACCACTCATGTTTTTTCATTGCTGTTGCTTTAATTACTCATTTAATTCTATCAAACGTGTTTTGATACATGTCTTCATTAGTGTTTCTACTAGTATTTTAGACAAGGTCTTATTGATGCTTGCGGAGGCTAGAGCCTTTGCTTTCATTACATAGCACCATCCTTCTTGTAAAATATCACTGGGGGAAGATGGCACCATGTAGACAAGAGGAAGGTCATAACTTTCCAGCACACTGGTAAGGTACTGTATGTGAGGTGAAGGGCCAACTTTGGCCCATGTTCAGTATTGTGTTGCAAACCCTGTGGACATTCTAACTATACATATGGTTTTAGTGCTCTCTATTATAGGCTACCTAATACATGTACATGTTTTAATTTCCAACAAAAAAAGTATGTAAAATATACATATTCTTGTAAGTCACATTTATATAGAGCTAATGCTGCCCATCTGTGTGATCAGATGCGATGGGACATCGCATCTGATCGCATCAAGTGGTGCCCAGTGCAGCACCCGATGTCGCATGCAATCCTGCTGGAGGGGTGGTTTGTTGGCTGTGTAGGCGGGACCGGTGCTGTGGAGCTTTCAGGCGGGGAGACTTGTCAGCGGCAGCAGTTGACTTTGAAACACTGGGATGGCCCTCTGATTGGCTGAGGCCGCTGAGAGAGCGCTCTCTCAGCCAATCAGTGGCCTCACATTCAGGCAGCCGCTGATTGGCTGAGAGAACTCTCTCATCTGCTGCTACGTGCCGCCGGCTGAAAGCTCCATGCTACACAACCGCCATGCCTCCCCTGCTGCTGCCGAGTCCCTCCGGTCCCCAGCATTAAGGTACTGGCTCCCCGCCAACGCTCCAGTACCCATCCCTGCCCCGCTCCCCGCACCCGCTGCTGATTGCATTCGAGCAATCGCATGCAATTCGATAAATATTATGTGCAGCTCATAATATGTATCGATGCGACATTCGACGGCGTGCCTGCGCATCGCGTCGAATGTCAGCTTAAAAATGCATGCAATCATTCGATTTATCGGCCAGATGTGGTCGAAATCGAATGATTGCATGCAATATCTCACATATGTATGGGCAGTGTGAAGGCTGCACCAAATAACATTTTGACAGCCATTGTTTCCTGCATGTTTTTTTTTCTCCAACTTAACTTTTGTATTTCTAAAACTTTGTTTATGCTTTCGACAGATATAAATGAACCTTTAGGGAGTACCAATTACCCACAATCATTGGTCATGGCTAATTGATTCACTGGGGGATATGGTATTAGCCCTGATAAATCAGAGCTAACCGCAGCTAATTGGAGTTTGATTTCAGTGCCAGCCTTTCAGAGAAACCTGTGCGCTTTTGCATGATAAAAAGTAATTTGTTTTGTTTTATTTTTATGGGAGATCAATTTGGATACCACTTAAAAATTTTTGCCGAAACATCAGGTTAAAAAATGCAAAAAATGGCTTTTAATCTGATACCGCTCTTAGTTTTATTTTTTAATTCATTGTAATTAATTTAAATCTATCAAATGTATTTATAACCTCTATGACCTATGAATTGACATAGGGAAAAATATTAACTTTTTCTTTTCTTTTTTTTCTTTTTTTATTAAATCCTTCACTATATTTAGTTTTTATTTTATTTGTGGATAGTTCATTTTAAAGTTCACTCATGAATGGAGAATTATTTTGGTAAATCCCTACAGTACAGTGATCATAGTTAATTACATGCAATTGTCTGCCATTAGGAAAAAACGCAGTTAGTTTTCATTAATACTTAGATTACAAAAATAGCAGTGTATTCTTGGCCAAATCTGTGTCAGAATGAAAAATTAACTTGTGTAGACAATTATGAGCAACTTATCTATATCATATGAAAATAGTCTTCTACTCATTAGACATTTCTAGCAAGGATTTTATTTCCAGCAAACATACTCTTTTTAACTATATTTGGATTAAAACCGTGCTGGATTACTGCTCTACTCCAGACTTTAGCACAGTAAAGATAATTAGAGTGGAGATGGTTGTGCTTAGATTTTTATCAGCATACTGCTAATTTTAATAACACTTTGTTATATTAATGTATTTTCTGCAGCATGACCATAAACCTGTCATCGGGACAACTGTGTTATATCATTTAATTATACTTCCCATAGTTTTCTCACTGTCTAGTAAGTGGGAGTCTGCAGTTTGGTGTTTCTTTAACCAATCTAGCAGAAAATGAAATAGCCACAGTTCAAATATTGGTGCTTGTTTATATACATCACCTTAAGTTACATTATATTTAATTTAAAATCTATAAATTCAGTAAGGTAAAGTATAGATCAATGTGATGTTTTCCTGTCCAAACTATCATGCAATACACACTTGCACAATGCTGGGGTCAACAGCACAATGTACCAAAGCATTGCATTGTACATGTTCACATCTGGTTGGCCCTGCAGGTTGCGACTCGCATGAGAGAGCAATCACAGGCACACACTGAACAATCCAGCCAATAAATTGTTCCAATTGTCTGGAAACTAAATATTATGCCTTTTTAGTGTGAACACCCTTAGGGTCTATCTCTGGGGACGACAGTAAGCTTCCCTGCAGTTGCTATTTAACTACACAGTTATCTTATTTCTGTATGAAGAATGTTCTCCAGGTGCCCCAACAGTCCATGTATTTAGTATAGCCATGCTTGGCCATATATGACTTAATTAGTACAGCATATTTAACCATCTGTGCCGATCCATGGTTATATTTTAACCTTGAACCGTTGGACATCTTGAGGACCACATTTGGGAACCTCTGGTCTAGTGTATCTAACATGATTTGAATGCACTGGAAACATTTTCTGTAAAATGTACTACAGTATATAGACCAATTTCCGAAGATAACTAATATCTTCCACCAGTGTGATATTGTGACTTAATTGCTTTCCTTGAGAAGGTGAGGATGTGTTTTAAACCAAAGCACCCATGAAATGGCTGCCTTCTCACTAAAGGCATGTCTATGTATTGTGCATATTCAGGTATGCTGCCATTGCTGTGGTCGATTGAGAGACACTAATAGATGTGCAATGTACGTGGCTGCTACAGGGTCCAGAAGCAGGGGGTGTCCAGAAATACTGTAGTGAGTGGTGTGCCTTGTCCTTGCCTTCTTACCTTTTCTGACAAAGCGCAGGCCCTGTGCATGTAACGAAGGCATGATATAAAGAGTAAAACCTTAGTAACAAATTAGTTGTCACCTATTTTTTAAGTTATACAAATTAAATCTAATACAGGTCGAGTATCCCGTATCCGAATATCCGTTATCCGAATTATTCCGAAATACGGACATTCCAGAAAGAGAAAAAAAATTTTTTTTTTGCTAAAAACTCACTGGGGACATTTGTAACAGCATCACTGGGGACATGATATGTAACTGGCACTATATATGTGCAAGACAATGATTGCTTGGCATTCAAATTCAGTGCTGAGATAGTACACACATTTTGTTTCACGTTTTGAAACCTTGTTTTTTGAACAATTAAAATATATTTGTGTGTATTTTATGTGGTAATAAAATATATTTGTGTGTATATTATGTGTTTATACAGCATAAATGCAAGATACTTCAAAATACATCATTGAAATATTAAAATATTCCGAAATACGGAATAATCCGTTATCCAAAATTCTCCTGGTCCCGAGCATTTTGGATAAGGGATA
This sequence comes from Crinia signifera, assembly GCF_055691185.1. NCBI lineage: Eukaryota > Metazoa > Chordata > Amphibia > Anura > Myobatrachidae > Crinia > Crinia signifera. The sequence continues at coordinate 128,970,317 of NC_139221.1, read as the reverse complement.
CTCAACCTGTATGACCAGTTGCTCAATGTTTGTCATCACATCTGTTGGGGGCCGGGGATGGTCGCATGTACGTGGATCTCCGAACTCCCATACTCTGAAGGAGAAGCACAGCAGAGACGGTGGCGGAGGAGGTGTACTGAGTAGGTAGAAAGGGTTTAAGGATGGAAGCACCAAGGAGGACTGCAGAATGTCCCCCAGCGCAGGACGCAATGACCTGCTCACCTGCCCCCCACCCGATGCTCCAGCTTCAGGCAAACCCAGTGGTGGCAGGTACTGCTACTCATCTCCAGCCTCACTGACACTTCCCTTTACTGTTTACCTACAGTATCTGGATGTTGTAATCACCAAGTGGCACCATTGAATGGCTGCCTGGGTGCTGTACGGCTATTTTAAGACAACCTCCACTGATATGTTTTTGTACAGTATTCTTTCCAAATGAGTTTTAATAATGTTACAGTGGTCCTGCTAAATACTTTTCTGAGTATACACCTTCATCACCTGTACCTACATCCAGAAGTTTTTGGGAACGTTGCCATATGTACCGACTCTTCTCATGCATAGCTTCCATCTGCACTGTACCACAAGTAAATGGTTGTACTGTACATACTGCAAGAACCTCTTGTGGGAAACTTATAGTTTACATCTTTACATAGAGCTTTTAATTTTCCATTTGCTAAAAGGCTATTAGGCCAGGATGTTATAATAAGATTCAATTAAATGAGCCCTGTGACTTCAAGCATAATACCGTAGAAATGTGTAGAAATTGCACAATAAAATACTCAGTGAATTTTGAAAGTTCAAGCATCCAGATATAATCCAAACTTGAAGGCACTTGTCAAGTTGGCAGACCACTGCTCCCCAATGTTCAAATCTCAGATCCCATGGGTGAAGTTGAACATCTAAAGCTGTGTAGGGGTCCTGAGGACCGACTTTGGGAACCTGTGATCTAAAGGAAAGAGCCATGCAAATCAATTTATTTATTTCTTTAAAACTGAATCAGGATGTATTAAACACACAGTGAATGTGCTTTTACCCATTATGTCATTACTGTAACCTCAATTCAGAATGTAAACCACAACAATCACATCGATCACGTCGTTGCTGGGTTTTCACACTGCGCTGCTTGCCTCTTATGATTTTGCTGCACACTGGGGCACCTTTCTTGCACAGATCGAAGTCTGTAAACTGGGTTCTTGGTCATTCCACCAAGCCACTCCTGTTTGACAAAGTCCGTGATACAGTATGTGGACACTTTTTAGCTAACTTTTGTTTAGGCTGGTGTTTCTTAATTCATACAGTTAAATCAAATGTACAGGAAAAATTATATCTAGGTTCCTTATATTTTTATTCTGCGATATTTCTGTGCATGTTCCCTTCAGGTAATGTTTAGCGACTTTAGTTATCTATCATCTCTAAGATTTGACTTGTCATTAATAGAAAGCAGCATGTGTGCATCCTGCAAACTCATTTCCTTATTTAAAGTGGGCATCCTTCCTCTAGTGAGATAGGTTTCCTCTCTCTATATAGAAGTAAGTATCAAGCCTTTGTACGCTCTTAAAGGCATATCCCTGCCAATTGACCTTTTGTCCTAAGTTCCTAAGATGCATTGTTTAGTCATTTTAGAACAGCTTCATAATGTGTTGTAGTGAACACTTTTTGTATTAATTATATTTTTGGAAGGACAAAACACTTTCCTGTTATAATTCACATAAATAGAAAAGCAGCGGGCTCAGGCTAACTTAACTAAATGACTTATAAATTCTGTATAATTGTATCACCCCTGACATATGCACTAAAAAAATGTTATTCATACAGTAGAGATAGAATGAGCTAATGAGGCTACACAAGTACTTAAGTTTAATATGTTTAATATCCATTTTTATATAAGGTTTGGCTTCATGTAAACTAGTCTGTCTGCATTGTTACTGATTTAGCATTTTGCTTTGGGATAGATGGGAGATGGATACAAAGTTACCGTAGATATTGTTATAAGGTGAGCAAGAAATACAACATTTTAGAACAATACAGGTTACTACTTTGTTCCTACATTGGTCACTTAATGCTTCAATGAGATCACAAAATACGAGGACAGTCTTAACGGCCTTTTCGGGGGACAAAAAAAATGCTGCAATGGATTGACTACAGTCCTAGGCTACTTTTGAAAAACTTATGGATCAGGATAACTTGCCAATAGTTATAGATACGTTGTGCATGCTGGTACCTAGGTCCTCTCTCTCCATGTTCCTATTCTCCACTTTCTCTTAAGCATATCCCCATTTATGTCCTTCCCTATTAGTCCAGTTCTATCTTCCTTCCTCATCTCTCTTTTTCTGTCTTGCTTTTCTTTTTCTTCCCCCATTTATATACCCATGTTTCTCACTTTTCTTTCTCTCTCCTTCTTTCTCTGTCTTGATCTTTTCCCACTTCTTGCTCACCTGCACCTATGTGTCGGCATCACTTTTTCTCTCACGTCCCTTTTGATTCTTGACTCTCTCACTTTATAGTACAACCACCTTCATCTGCCCTTCTGCCGTTCTACCAATTGTTGTAGTAATGACTGGGCACATTTAATAATACCCCTCAAACATTGCACTTCATCACCAACATGGCAATAACCCTAGATGGACCCAGGTCAAGGTGCAGTGTGAAAGCACCATAGCTTATAACCCAGGTTTACCAACACCGCATGTCGACCTGGGTTATAAGAAGTATAATGGGCGACTTATGTTTAAGGCCCCCATACATTAGAGACCTGATTTCCCCTGCAGCTCCCCGGAAGGGGGACACATGATTAGGCACTTGTTGTGCCAAATTTTGCATATGATAAATAACATGGATTTATCATATGCAGTCCCAGGGGAGCTGCAGGAGGAGGGAGCCTTGAGACTGGCTGGGCGGGGGGAGCTGTTGTGGAGAGCCGGGCAGGGGAGGAAGCCGTGCGGGGGACGGCAGTGGGCGGGGGATGCACTTTAAAAAAAAAATCCCGTACAGATGAATAGGAAGACATTGTTTGGCTGAGACCTCTCAGCCAATCGTGTTTTCTCCTGCCGGGTGCCCTGATCCTGCTGCCACTGTGAGTCAGAGGGCAACAGCTTCCTCACCTGCCTGGCTCCCTACGCCGCCTTCTCTTGTTCCCTCCACCCGGCTGTCTATTAGCCAGCATCCCTGGCTGCACCTAAGATTTCGCAAATCTTAGGTGCAGCCCATCCGACCTCCCAACTAAAATCCAATGCGCATGGGACAGCGCATCGGGTCGAGTGGGATGTCTACAAGTGCGATTTGGGCTGATTTCACGTCCCAATTTATCAGAATTGGGTGAAATCTTGCCCAAATCACATAGTGTATGGGGGCCTTTAGAGTGAAAACAACAGATCTAGGCTTGCAATCCTGGTTCCGATCTGGCTTAGTAATGTGAAAGTTATCCAAGTTTTATATTGTATAACACATCACACAGAATGCTGATTTTCATGTCGTTTTGTTATTAGCAACAGCACATTCAAAAACAATTCTAAAACCCCCTATGATACATGCATAAATCTAATTGACTAAATCTTCTAAAAGTAAAAAGAGGTTGCCCATAGTAACCGATCGTATTCTTTCATTTGCCTATTAAGGGAATAAAGAAATCCCCCCCATCTCTCGCAGCATGTGTTCCCACGCACAGGCTACGAATGGATGTTTAACATAAACATCCATTTGCAGGGCAGGGGAACCTACCACATCTTTCGATCAAAAAATGAGAAAGTTGCACACATATAAAAGTGACTTTCAAGTTACTTACATATGCGTGCACGCTGGGAAAGAAATGGGCTGGCAGTTGACATCCGAAGATCTCAGCTGCCCACATCCGTGTCATGCCCTCATTAGCATGGGAACGCCCATGAAACACTGGGCGGTCCTATATGCTAATGGGGCTGCCGAGACCCCCGCTCGCTGTCCTGGGTGCGTGCACCTAAGGAACAGACTGTTCGTCGTGGGTGCACGCACCCTGCGCCTGCACACCAGTGGTCCCCCGTGCGCACGGGGGATGCAAATGGATTTGAATAACCCCCATAGTCCAAGGATTGTGAGGATCTGGAAGCAGAGTGTTGTCCGTATAATACCCTGCTGGGTTTTAAGGCTTAGAATCGATGGATGATATACTGTACGGCCCTGGTTGCTTCATGCATGCTGGTTGCCCCCAACACCTGTTGAGCTAGCAATGCTCATTAGTGTGACGCATGTAGCTTTTCAAATAAGCTGCCAAATGGCCCTCAGGGACTGGTGCTATGGTGGCTCCTCATTGGTCCACCACATCAACCAGTGGTGATGCAATGTAAAATGTGGGCGGGACCGGTAGCCTATGTAGGTCCCAGTGAGTATGGTAGGTGAAAGATGGACCTAGCCAGCTCCTCCATTCTATTGTGATACTTGCCACACAGAAGTCAAGTTAAATATACTGAATGCCTCCTCTAATGATCCACAAAACTCACGTAACACACATGCATGTGAAATGCATTTATATATATATATATATATATATATATATATATATATATATATATATAATATTTTTATTTGGATATCTGGAGATATAAGACGACATAGCATTAATGACAATTTGCATATCTTATACATATAGTAAAAATTGCATTTGCAGTAAAGTTCAGAATATGAATATTTGCGTTTTTTTTCAATATGGTATAATCTACAAGATCAGAGGTGAAAGTATGATCTTTGAGCAGACATATATCTCTGAAAGATTGTTCTATGATTGTCCAGAATCCATTTTTAATAATATATATAACATATGAAAGTGGTTAAATATGTTTGAGATTACTCTGAAAATGAAATGTTTAAACACTGAAAATCTAGCAGACCTTCTTGTTTGGAGTAAAATATTTTGAACCCGAGTGATAACTTGTAGGTACTTCGAAAAAAAATAAAATAAATGCATTAACAATACTAGGAGTAAAAGTAGAGATAATAACCAGACACAATTCAACCAGCATCTATCTAATAAGTAATGATGTAATTCTATAGTACAATGTAAATTGAACATAACTAAATCCTGTTATATAGCTTGTCAGCATTTGCATACCTCCCAACTTTATCAACAGTAGAATAGGGACACTTGCGCGGCGAATACAATAGTGTGATACAGTTTCAATGTATAATAACTTAATTAATAAATGGTGAATTATCGTGATATATTTGACTCGTACCCTTTTGATATGTCTACTTAATTGTAGACATTAGCATTTCATAGGGGAGCGGTCACGTCACCGATACGTCAGGTTTGTATCAGATCGTGTGGTCCACACACAAAGATGCAGACAAATATGTGGGGGATCCCAGGCATCCCTGATCGTCTCCCAGGTTCCAGTACCCCCAGGCTGCTACCTCCTACTTCCAACGCATTTCGAAACAGGTAAGTTTCAAGATGCTTCAAGAAGGCTTCAAGATGCCTTGATAAAGAAACTTACCTGTTTCGAAATGCGTTGGAAGTTGGAGGTAGCAGCCTGGTGGTATAACCAGAGATATCGGGGTGCAAATAGACACATTTTTCCTCATTGACCCCATTTACTAGTCTGTCTGCAGACTAAGTAGTAGTTTTATGACATCAGCAAAGGGAATCAGCAAGCAACCGTAGGTAGGGTCCCCTTCAATTGTCCACCTAGCACATTACTATTGAATACCGCAAATAGAAAATACTGTATAAAGAGGCTAAACACAGTGTTTTGGCATCCAGGAACTTCGGGAGGAGCTTTCATGCTTCCCCGTTATATTTATAGAAATATCTGTTCTAGCTTTAGCCATAACAGTACAATGCAATAAAAGCTGTTCGGGCACGTGCAGACGCACAGAAATCTTTATAGGGAGGCAGGATTTTTTGTGTTAAATATACAGCTGATCTACTATAAATTTGTTGGATAAAAGATGTTCCCTTTAATAATCAAATTCAGGCATACTGTACTTTAATGTACTACATTCAGAGCAGCACACTTATCCACCAGACTACACACCTGATAAGAGCGGCCAAAGCTTCCACCCAGATTCATCCTAGCGCCTTTCGACCAAACCAATGAAACGCATTAGTGTCTGTGCCCATAGAAAGTTATAAAATAGTGTAATGATAAGCACTTAAATGTAATTGTATTTATTAGTGTCTATCTACAGTACTGTAGCTTATTGAACAGTACAGTGGTAGCAAAGTAGTTCCTGCACTACAGAGCTTTTTAATACTATAGTCACTTCATGCACACGTTGCAGCACTCATTTCCCGCGCGCGCAGTGAAGATTTCAAAAAGTTACATCTGGTGTATTGCACTCATCCAGCAATGCCACCGCCAATTACCAAGCTGTTAATATGTATTGCGACGCCTTGTGCCATGGCGAGCTGGCAGTATAACCACCAAAGGTAGGCTGAATGAGTGGCACTACATCTATAGTTAATATTATTACGTTTGAAAATATCTGTTAATTACAATAAAAAATGTATACCTGGCATCTTTATAAATGTTATTTGTAGCTTCTTTACAAAAGCCACTAATGCTTTAGGATTACTGACCTTTAATGTTTGTTTAAATTGCTTACAAATAAAAGAACTCCCATAAAACCAAAGTTGCCATTGAGACAAATATGATCAGTGTGCTGTAAAAATAATTATATTTTTACTTCAAGCGTTATACAATGCTATCAAGTGTAAGCTAGAAGAGTTTTCTCATAGGCCTGGATTGTGCAGTAGTTTTCAAGCATGTGAAAGTTTAATGCAGGAAGTGACTTGGTTACTGTTATCTACAGTTTACTCCTCTACGTGATAACTGATTATGGATAGTGTCTATATGACAAGACAATAACTGTCTGGAGTGTCCACGTACTGCATGTTCTCGAACTAAATGAGATGGACGCATCATAAACTTTCCTGCTTCCATTGTATGACTTCTATATGACTGTTCACAGCTATGGCATGTAAAATGCCTGTCATTTTGTACCTTTCTTAGTTGTAAAATGTTTAAAGCGGAAATCTTGCATATAGGTCCATTTCAGGGTTGCCGACTTTTAAATGCTCCTCTCCGGGAGAAGCCCGGAGAGGAGACTTTCCTTACCCGGTCGAGGGGCGGGGCTTGACTGTAATGTCATTAAGCTCTGCCCCCATTACGTGAAATAGGATAAATTACTGACCTCCATGGAGGGGGCGGGGCTAAAATGACACGATTGTGCCATTTTAGCTCCGCTCCCTCCTTTGAGACCCTCGGATTACAGCATTTACATGCCGCGATTCGGGGGGCTCAGGGGGGTCCCCCAGATTCGGGGAGGGTTGCCCACCCTTCCGGGGTGCCGGGAGGGGGACCCGATTTTCGGGAGACTCCCGGGAATTCCGGGAGGGTCGGCAACCCTGGTCCATTTTAAGCATTCCTTTTTCGGGTTATTATTCTTTGGTAATCTACAAGTCCTATAATTTGAATGCCTCTTGAAAACAATCAAATATGACAGTCATAGAGACAGAGCTCTGTCTGAGTGCAATTTGATTTCACTATGGGAAGAATTGGTAGGAGGTGACATTGCACACAATGCTGTCACAAACTTTTGGGTTGGTGTTAGGAAATTTCTACATGTTTGTATAAGACCCTTAGAGCCACATAAGTTGCTAGGAAACCAGGTATACAGTAACAGCCTAGCATCCTGGGTGCCTAAAGACCAGTGATGACCATTTGCCCCTGCGCAATTTGCCGGTTGCTAGGCGACACACAGGACTCCTGCAGGCCGGAGCCTCACTGTAGTTTGTAGCAGATTCAATCCACTTCAGTTTTTACTATGCAGCTTAATCTCTTGGAGCTAATGAATTAGTGTCTCTATTTCCCTGCATGATTGGTCCATGGCTGGCATGTATTAACCCATGGATTCCAGGATAAATGTGTGTAATCTATGGATTGCCCAACATTTTAAGTACCCATAGAGGGCATTTAACAGATTTTTGTCCATGTTAATTGTATCCTCTGTGACATACAGTAACAAGCAGATACTGTCATTAAATAGGCCAGGACTAACTGATTCCATAAGCAATATCATGTGTAGTCATGTATACATAAACACTTTATTTTCACATTTTCATTTATAGATATGATGTGTATATTTATGAATAAGAAGATATGGATAATCTATTTGGTTTCATTTAGGGCAGTGACCCACCTCTCCAGTACTGTATAGCCCATAAAGCCTCCTGCACACCAAATGCAAGTTGCTGCCTAGCATAACAGCCTCATATCTACCACATTTGCCACACCATCTGGGTAGTTCTCCACTGCACACAATGGGACAGATGTATTATAGCGGCGATTATCACGCTGCTTTAATCCTTTCTGCTTCATCTAATTAGCGAGGCGAAGCAGGAATGGACATTGACAAGATGTATTAAAATCTTGTCTGCCGAAGCGGGGGAGCACTAACTCCCCCCTCCAGCGATGTCCCCTCCTGGAGATAACGCATCAGTTTACATTGATGCGCTGTCTCCTGTCCCCCGGCCGGCCTGACTGGGCATGCGCAGGATCTCGCTGCTAACGCGAGATCCCCAGCGCAGCCCAGAGCTAACAGCAGGGACAGCGCTGTCCCTGGTTTTTAGATAGGGCTTCGCCAGCCTGCTGCTGGCGAAGTCAAAAACCGGCAGCGGGCAGAACCGTTCATACATTCGGCCTGCTGTAATTTAGATATTATTTACCGCACGCTTGCTCCTTCTTACATGGGGTAGAAGGGGTATCGCTGCACATAACGTGCGCTGATACCCCTTCTCCCGAATAACAACACTTCATACATCTGCCCCAATATTCGTAATCAACTTAAATAACCTGTGCTGCTGTGAACGTTCTGATGAATTACACGTGTACCGTCAAATCGATCTAAAAGGGCTAACCTTTTTAACCTACACCTGAACCCATTCACCTGCGTATGCTGTAGTCCTTATATGCAGTGGCATAACAATAAATGATGCGCCCCTGCCGGGAACAGCTCGGCGCCCCCCTCCCCGGGGATTTTTTGCTCCCCCCTCCTTGACTGACTTCTCCACAATGGCCTGCCACCGCATCTGGTAGGGAGTCAGGTCTCGGGACCCGCAGATTTCTAGCCTGGGCCCGGTGAAAATGTCCCTCACAAAATGGCCACCCCCTAACAGCAGACCATTTTAAAGGATGCTAGAGGAGGCAGCAGCCGCCTCCTAGCATTCTCAAAAACTGTCTGCTCTAAGGAGCGGCCATTTTGTAAGGGATATTTTTCATAAGGAGCCAGCCAGGAGGAGCACTGTACCAGGCTAGTATACCCCATCCCCAATTGCATACCTTTGGCAGTATTGTTGTGCATTACCACAATAAATCCATCTACTGCTTGCATATACAGCCTATTTTCTTCATTACCATTTGTGTAGCATATATTGTGCATCTCATGTTTTGAAAATCTCATGTTTTCTGGTTATTCATATTTCCCTCGTGCACATCACCACACTACATTTCTGTCACCACTGTTACCTCCGTGCAGTTCAACATTATATTTGTACCAATACCACCATTTATAGCAACGTGCACATCAGAATTACTATACACCAGCCACTACTAGTGCTGAGCGCAGGTTACCACCACTCCTTGTATATAGTAAATCTGATGGTCCACTCCCAGCTCAGCAGATGCGACGGCAGCGTAGCAATAGCTCCCACAGATCCCGGGTGCCCACACTTGGCCAGCGCCTCTCCGCCGTCACTGGGTCTGGAGTGCTATTGTTACATACCCTCCAACATGGCCCATTCCATTATGTCAAAATGCTCTGTTCCTGGACTTCCCTGTCATTGGCAGCTACAGAGGTGAGGCTCAAGCACAGTCCAAAATTCAAAGAGGGGGAGTCACAGCAACTGCCAGTGAGTCCAGGACAGTGATGTTTTGGGTGGCTCCCCTTTTTGGATATTGGACAGTGCTACAGCTGCCACTGGCAAGGAAGTCCAGAAACAGAGCATTTTGTACCTAATGGAATGAGTCATGATGGAGGGTATGTTGTTACGCCACTGCTTACATGGATTGGCTTTCTGCGCATGATAAGCACATTGTAATTGCTTTTCCTCCGTTTGATTACAATTACTACATATATATTTATGTATGAGGATAGCATAAAAAATTATTTTTTATGTAGAAGAAATACAAATTATAACAATGCTAAGTATAGCACACACATCCCCAGAATTATTGCAACTTAACAGCGCTTATTTCTTCTGTTCACTGCTGGGGGCTGCAAGGGAAAATGGGCAGTTTTGGTTTCTAAAATTCCAGAATTAAGGTGTAATTTCTTAAATGTTGCAATGAACTGCATTCTCTTCCCGCATAGTATGCTGTATTGTTTTGTGATTTCTGGATTGATTACTTTGTTATGACACTGTCCTCACAGCTCAATCCAGTGGGAACTGCCTAAAATCTGCTTGATTTTCCTGGTCTGTTGGTTACAAGCCTCCTTAAAGGTTAGCGAAATGCTTCCACAGTGATGGATTCAATCTGTGTAATCTTTACTTTTCACATCATTGAGCACATCATGAGCATATCTGTGCAAATGTAACCTGTCTTACATTCAATGGTGAAGATTACTTGACAAATGCTGTGAGTGTGACAGGAACAGTTGGGAAGAGCTGACTTCATCCTGGTAGCATTGTGATTAATGGAGGAAATGTCCTTCAGACAGATGAGGTCTGGGTGCGAATAGACCTCCACCTGACCTAAAAGGGAATTGACATATTCACACACCAGGAGGTCCTTAAAGCAAACCAGGTGGTAAACATTTGACTGAACTGTTTAACTGGCTCAGCTACATACAGTATATTCTCAAGTAATCCACACAAGTGTATTTTTTGTTGTACATGTACAGTATTATTTAAATAGACTGTTATGAGAACAATAATGCTGGTAATGGTAATCAGCAGAACGTTATATAGTTTGCATGCTTATCCTGTAGCAGTATAATTTGTTCAGTTTTTTCTTTCTTTACGCTACAGTGTAAGGCTCGTTTTGTATACAGTATGATACAGAGCCTGATCAGATTATTACGCAAACACAACGGAAAGTGTAATCTTTAGAGTCCAATTGACCAGCTACAGCCTTTTGGCTGCAGGGTGGGTAGAGTCAGAATTCCCAAAATCTGGGGTGTGTCGCTCCTATTTTTTAGGAGTACAGGAACCATGATCTGCATCTTCCAACAAAGATTTTCTCGGCCTTCATTAAAGAGCTGTGATTGCCAGCCCGAGTAGCCTCAGGCTCACTCAGGGTAACCAGTGTAGGAATGGATCACAAAATGGCAGAAGCAGGCAAGACGTGTCTATTTACACAAGACTCCTCCTGCTGCATTACCATATTTCACCTTGCTGCTGTGTCCAAAAATGCAGCAACAATGTGAAATTCATCTTTTTTTTTATATTATTATTACATTTTATTTAATAGGGCCCACAAGTGGTTCACGGCAGTGTATATATGGCGCACAAAACAACAAAGTACACAAATAAACATCACAGTAGCCAAGAAACTACAACAGAGCACAGGTACCAATTAGCACCACAATTCTTTGTTGTTGGAAGAGATTATTGACCTATGAGTGAGAAGAGCTGTGGTTAGGGATGGTAGCAAAGTTGGAGAGAACTGTAATTGCGAGAGGAAGGCTGTGAGAACAGGAGGGAAGAGTGCCCTGCTCCAAGGAGATAATTTAGGTGTTTCAATAAGACCCATTGTCACACGTAAACAAAGAAGAGTCTACAAAACAGCACTTCAAGGAAGGTTTAAAAATACATTGGATTTATGAAATGAGATGTTAAATCATAACAGTTTTGGTTACTTTAAGTTACATCATAAAATACTGTGCATTAAAAAAAAAGGTACTTGTTTCCTGGCATCGCATACCTTAATTAGTGGTATGCGATGGGATTTTCGGGTCCTAAGAGCCGCACTGTAGAATTTGAATATCACATCACATGCCATTACAATGGCATGCAATGCGATGCAATGCGATTTCTAATTGTACAGGCACACTGATGGGTGATTACTATGTTAAATGTACCTTCCATTGTTAACGCCACCCCCACTATCAATGCCAACCGGAAGCGTGGCGAGGGGCGGCGGTACGCATCCTGCGACCTTTTCATACCCCCACTATCAACATAGGCGTGGAGTTGATTTTATATAGTGTGGCGGGCGCAGCTAGCCACCGAGCCCGAAGCGTGACGAGGGGACGCGGAATACATGTGAAGTAAGCCGCGTCCCCTTGCAGGGCTTGCTGCGCTCGCCACGCTTCGGGCTCGGTGGCTTGCTGCGCTCGCCACACCATATGAAATCAACTTCGCGCCAATGTGGATAGTGGGGGTATCAAATGGTCGGAGGATGCGTACCGACGCCCCTCGCGGGCTTGCTGCACTCGCCGCGCTTACGGTGGGGGTTATTAGTGGCGGTGGCGTTAACAATGGGGTGCATATAACATACTAATCACCCATCAGGGTGCATGTACACTTAAATAATCGTTTTGATCGCATCGCATGCGATGCGATCAAAACGATGTAATATGATTAAATGATGTAATAAGATTAAAATCTTAGGCGCCGTGCTAGGAAACAAGTACCAAAATATATATATTTAAAAAAATGTGCTGTGAATTCTTTTAGCACTTTATGGCCATCCGGTACCCCTGGAGTCGCCCGGGACCTTCCCAGGTGGCAGGATTGTATAGCTTGTGCTCCCTTGACATGGGAGGTATTGCATGCAACCCCGTTCCCCGCCGCCAGGAGGGGGTCTGACCTTCGACTCTGGTCTGATGTGCATGGGCCATGCATTGGACCTGATGGGAAGTCAAATACATCCAATTTGAGCTGATTTCTCGACCCAATCAATCACGTGAAATCGGACCAATGTACTGATTTAGGCAGATTACCAGCCTGACTGCATTATGCCAACTGTGATGTTTGGCTGAGGAGGGATAATGATATGGGGCTTTTTTTCCAGGGGTTGGACAACGCCCCTTCTCTCCAGATAAGGGAAAAAGTAATGCTTCAGCATATCAAGACATTTTGAACAATGGTATGTTTCCAACTTTGTACCAACAGTTTGGGAAAGGCCATTTTCTATTCCAAAATATCTGTGCCCCAGTACACAAAGCAAGATCTATAAAGACATTTGGCCAAATGTAATAGGGTGAGATTTTTTTTTTTTTTTTGTCACCTAAAATATCACACCAAACTGCACATGTCCAATGTGTGATTTTTGGCTGAAAATCACACCTGTAATTAGGTGCAAATTTTTTTCCGATTGCGATTTCTGCCATATTTTTTTTAGTAATGGGAATGTGCAATTCTTTTAATGCCATGAAAGTGCATTATTTTATATTTTTTGGTTAATGTAAAAAAAAAAAAAAAAGGGTACTTGTGAGTTATCCGGACGCCCGATTTCTAAATCGGGTCGGATCGGGCACATCGCATCGCATCGCATGCGACCATCGGATGCGATGCGATGCGATGCGATGACCCGATTTTTCCATAGGAATCAATGTTAAAATGGACTGAGTCCATTTTAACATGGAATTCAATGGGAAAAAGGGGTCCTTTTCATACCCCTACTATCCAAGTGGGCATGGAGTTGGATATAAACCTGTGGCGAGCGTAGCGAGCCACCGAGCCCGAAGCGTGGCGAGCGTAGCGAGCCCCGCGAGGGGACACGGAATACCGTCCCCTCGCGGGGCTCGCTTCGCTCGCCACGCTTCGGGCTCGGTGGCTCGCTACGCTCGCCACAGGTTTATATCCAACTCCATGCCCACTTGGATAGTAGGGGTATGAAAAGGACCCCTTTTTCCATAGGAATCATTTTAACATTGATTCCTATGGAAAAATCGGGTCATCGCATCCGATGGTCGCATGCGATGCGATGCAATATCGCATCGCATCGCATCTGATTGTATGCCTTAACTTAAGGCATACAATCAAAAAATCGGGCGTCCAGATAACTCACAAGTACCAAAAAAAGGCTTGGGTTCACCTTCCCATGAGCATAACCTACCCCGGGCTCTTTGAACCAGTCCTGGCTGCAGAAATACTGGGGAAAAACCCAAACCAGCGAATTAAAGTGCCACGTGAGTTTACACATGCAGCTTCTCCACGAAACTGAAGGAGAATCCCACTGATGTCAGTCTATGGGACTCCCCTTAACCAGGATGGAGCTACAGGGGAGCTCAGCACCTGATATGTTATTGAATTAACATGGGCTTTTATGGCGGTTTTGAGAATTGCATTGGTTCCTATGAAGGAAACCACAAAGGTGACCCCAATTAACTTTGCAGTCGGGCTGAATTGCATGATGGCTGTTGTGATCCATTGCCATTGGGTTTTGCAAAGTGTAGCCCATAGGCTACCATGGGCTATTGTTATCAGCTGCATGCAGGGGCCAAGGATCTTGGCAGCATCGCTTATCGCATAGTAATCTATAGGGGTTGTCTCTGTTATAAGAAATGGATGGACTGCAGCAGATAAATGCAATGCCTCTTTCATACACAGGGGTGATACAAAGTATTTGTGGCTATCCAAATGTCTGTATTCGGGGGAATATGGCACAATTATTTAATCCTATATATTACGGATTCTATGTGTTTTAAGTTTATACATGCTGAGTGTGTGATTCTCATCACTGCTTGCATACAACCTGTCTGTTTTATGTAATGTACCTATCAGTGTGCCAATGTAAAATGATTCATCTTCCCAAGAACACTGTGGAATGAGATCTGCCAATTTGTAAAATCTGATTCCTCCTAATCAGTGCAAGGCAACAGGATGTGAAGTTCCTGCCCCACACCTACACCCTAGCCAAATGTATACAGAACAGCTGTGATGGAGAGGAAGCGTCAAGCCTCTCAGCTGGAGGCAGCAGAAAAATAAAGACATTTTAAAACTCATCACTGTAGTGTAGCTGTTGGTAGTTTAACGTGGTTTTAAGGGACACATTATTTGTTATCTAATTTTAGGTTAAATGTTGTTGAATATGATGGCCATCCTTATAGGACTGCTACCTTAAAGAATGCTGCCATGTGTGTAATTCTATTAGTAGTTAAGTAGCTAGTGATCAGCGTTAAATTGCTCACTATCTGGTCCTGGCAACACTTGTCACATCGCCACCATTTAAATCAAAGCCTCATTTATTTTTATTAACAGTGTCCATCTGTCTCAGTACAGATGCCTTCCTGCTGCAAAGTGTACACTTCTCACATTAAACCTTGCTTTATTATGGGAATGCAATAAAGCATGCTGGGAATTTACCCAGCTGATAAGGTTCTTTTATGTTGTGTTTTACTACTTAATAAGGAAGGCTATCTGTGAAATGAAAATGTAGATTACAGTACATAAGCTATATATGTGATTGTTGGTGGTGCTGCAGCGTGCGGCATTCTATATTGGATAACCATATAGTACTGCTTTCACATTGCAGAAATGGCTAATGACACGGTATTCTTAAATGGGACTTTAAAACGGGTCTGAGCCTTGAGACCTTTCACATTGCAGGTGAAAACCGTTTCAAAAATCATTTAATACCATTCAAACATTCAACCCGTTTAACCCCCAAGGGACACGTTTCAAGCCATTGAAATAGAGCTGTTCAAACTGCCAAAAAAACGGCTTTGAACCGTGTAGGACTCTGCTTTTTAACCGTGTTGAAATACCGGTTAACTTTAACCGGTAAATCAACTCTGGCACTTTCACATTGCAGCCTTAAACGTTTTAAAATGGGAAAAAAAAACATCAATATACCGTTTTAAAAGTGCGATGTGAAAGGGGTATAAGAGAAGACAGTGATTTTCATTGCCATGTGTAAGATCTCCATTATACTGTGCAAGCAGTTTAGTTTTATACTGCTTTTTTCTCTTTTCTTCTTGTTAGGCTCTGGATATATGATCACTTTGCTTTGGGTTCTCCATGTGCAAGAATGATTAGGGTCACTGAAATCACAGGACATAGGAGGTTTATTCCTTATGAAGGGTAGCTTTCTGTTACTTTACTATGTTACTAGACTTTAGTGTACTGACAGGAGTAAGGGGAGTGATGAGTCACCATTACAGTACCACGTAGCTACATTGTCTGTGCCTAGGAATGACACTTGTTGGCATATAACTTGTCTTCCTGAAAATGCACCGTTCCAATTTTATGATAAAACACAAAGCAGCTATACTCTGTGGAGCAGTCATAGGAAGGACATTTAGCCACTTAATATCTATTATCAGCAGCTTTTTGTCATTTCATACAATTACTTTGGCACCAAATGTGGTTGCCACATTCTTTTTAACAGTCAAGTACAAAAAGTTCTCTTTATTACTTATTCAGTTTACTAGTAATTGCGCTTTTCATTCATTAAAAAGTAGTTTATATTTGATTTGCACCTTTCACTTCAAAATCGTAATGCTGGACTTAACATAATTAGTTTACTGAACTATTTTATATTAAAAACTAGAATAAACTTCATCTAAAACCATTAGTGGCTCTTAACCCCTTCCCGACATTTGACGTACATTTACGTCATGGCCGGGATGTACTTCCCGACACATGGCGTAAATGTACGTCATGGCTTTAAACTGTCACCGCGTCTATAGACGCAGTGACAGTTTAAACATGTCTGCTGTCCCTGACAGCAGACATGTCCCTGCATGCCCAGGGGGGGCTCCGATGCCGCCCCCCCGTCGGCGATCGCTGTGATTGGCTGTTCAGTGTGAACAGCCAATTACAGCGTTTTCTGTGTCACCGGCGAATAACGTTCGCCGGTGACACAGGGATCGGTGGTGATTGGTGCTGTAAAGTACAGCACCAATCACCACGGGGTGTAAGGGTGACACTGGTGTCACCCCACCTCACCCCACCCGCCCCCAAAGGCCGTGATTGGTTCGTCGGACCGACGAACCAATCACAGCCATGGAGGGTGATTTAAACTAACGGTGACTGCACTGCAGACGCCATTCAGGTCTGGAATTGCGTGCAGTGCGGTCACCGTACCTATCTCCCGCGATATACTGACCTGATCCTTGCAAACACTTACCTGATCACTGCTTGTAGCGTTCCTGGATCTTGTTACTTCTTGTGACTTCCTGTGTTGTGCTGTGCTGTGTTGTGCTGCTGCAGTGTGTTCGAGTTATAGATAGAGAGATAGAGAGATAGAGAGAGATAGAGAGGGCTAGTGACAGAGAGTGCTATATTTTGTGCTGCTGCAGTGTGATAGTTATAGATAGAGAGATAGATAGAGAGATAGAGAGAGATAGAGAGAGATAGAGAGATAGTGACAGATTGTGCTATATATTTTTTATATATATACAGCTGTACTGCGTGTGCAACTGACTGCTGCCCCCCCCCTTTTGTGCTGATCAGTATAAATTAACTGATCAGCAACTTTTTGGGGGCGCAGGGTTTTTTTTATATATATACCTGTCAGTGCTGCTGCTGCAGTGTCATAGAGTGATAGATAGTGAGAGATAGAGAGAGATAGTGATAGAAAGTGCTATATTTTGTGTCTGCTGCCCCCCTTTTGTGCACCCCCAGCAACTTTTTGGGGGTGCAGGGGTTATTTTTTATATATATATAACTGTCAGTGCTGCTGCTGCAGTGTCATAGAGTGATAGACAGAGAGAGATAGTGACAGAGAGTGCTATATTTTGTGTCTGCTGCCCCCCTTTTGTGCACCCCCAGCAACTTTTTGGGGGTGCAGGGGTTATTTTTTATATATATATATAACTGTCAGTGCTGCTGCTGCAGTGTCATAGAGTGATAGATAGTGAGAGAGAGATAGAGATAGAGAGAGAGATAGAGAGAGATAGTGACAGAGAGTGATAGAGAGTGCTATATTTTGTGTCTGCTGCCCCCCCTTTTGTGCTGATCACTATATCTGAGGTGATCAGCAACTTTTTGGGGGTGCAGAGGTTTTTTTTTTTATATATACCTGCCAGTTGCACCAAAGGTTGTGCACCTGCTGCCCCTCACTGGTAATCAGTGTCGCATCACTGATCACCTTTTTTTTTTTTTTTTTTGAGGGTGCTGTGGGGTCTTTTTTTAATTTTTTTTTGATCAAATTCCTGTTGCCTTTGAGCGCTGTTCAGTGACGGACGTTACTGACCAACATCTGTGCTCAATTTTTGGCGCAGGACCTTTTTTTTTTTTTTTTGCACTACATACACACTACACACTACATACTACATTGAAATAAAGTTTGTACCCCCCCTACACTATACACGTGTTGAAACATTTCACTACCAGAAACACAAAAATAAAAATGGCATCCCAAATGTCATCCCAAATGTCATCCCAAATGTCATCCCAGTCATCCAGAAGAATGTATTCAGCGGAGGAGGCATATGCCATGCTTGCCTCTGACTCTGACACAGCCAGTGAGGCAAGCGGGGAATTTGAAGGATTCATCTTAAGCTCCTCTTCCTCCTCTAGTGATGAGGGACCCCCTCAAAGACGCCCCCGTAGAGCAGCTGAGACCCCCCCCCCAATAATTGATCTCGTATGGACCCCACCACCAGACAATTTTGAGCCCCAGGTTCCTGAGTTTTTGGCCATCCCAGGAATCCAATTTGATTCCACAGGTCTCAGAGAAATTGACTTTTTCAAATTATTTTTCTCTGATGATTTTATAAATTTAATGGTGGACCAAACTAATTTATATGCCCAGCAGTTTATTGCTCAAAACCCCACGTCATCATTTGCTAGGTGGACCCCTGTAGATGCAGTAGAGATGATGACGTTTTGGGGTCTGGTGTTTCATATGGGCATAGTAAAAAAGCCAGAAATTAGGCAATATTGGAGTACAGATGTTCTGTACAGCACCCCACTTTACCGTATGGCCATGACCCGGACTCGTTTTGAGTTAATCCTTAAATTTTTGCATTACAACGATAATACACAGTGCCCACCCAGAGATGATCCCACCTTTGACCGGCTATTTAAAGTCAGGCCGGTCATTGATCACTTCAGTGCCAAATTTGAAGAGATGTACATCCCAGATAAATTCATTTGCATAGACGAGTCCCTTATACATTTTAAAGGAAGGGTTAAATTCCGCCAGTACCTTCCCAGTAAGAGGGCAAGGTATGGCATAAAAATGTATAAGCTGTGTGAAAGCACCTCAGGGTACACTCACAGGTTTAGGGTATATGAAGGGAAGGATTCAAGAATTGAACCGCCAGAATGCCCCCCCTCCCTCGTAGGTGTTAGTGGAAAAATTGTCTGGGATTTAGTGCACCCCTTCCTGGATAAAGGTTATCACCTCTATGTGGATAACTTTTACACCAGCATCCCCCTGTTTAAGGCCCTTGGTTCAAGAGGTACAGCAGCTTGCGGTACTGTGCGCAAGAACCAAAGAGGCCTCCCAAAAACGCACATTGCCCAAGTAATGAGAAGGGGTGAAAGCAGGGTAATATGCACCGAAAATATGTTGTTGGTCAAATATAAGGACAAGAGGGATGTCCTTATACGGTACTTGTGAGTTATCTGGGCGTCCGATTTTTTGATTGTATGCCTTAAGTTAAGGCATACAATCAGATGCGATGCGATACGATATCGCATCGCATCGCATGCGACCATCGGATGCGATGACCCGATTTTTCCATAGGAATCAATGTTAAAATGGACTGAGTCCATTTTAACATGGAATTCAATGGGAAAAAGGGGTCCTTTTCATACCCCTACTATCCAAGTGGGCATGGAGTTGGATATAAACCTGTGGCGAGCGTAGCGAGGCGAGCGAAGCGAGCCCCGCGAGGGGACGGTATTCCGTGTCCCCTCGCGGGGCTCGCTACGCTCGCCACGCTTCGGGCTCGGTGGCTCGCTACGCTCGCCACAGGTTTATATCCAACTCCATGCCCACTTGGATAGTAGGGGTATGAAAAGGACCCCTTTTTCCCATTGAATTCCATGTTAAAATGGACTCAGTCCATTTTAACATTGATTCCTATGGAAAAATCGGGTAATCGCATCGCATCGCATCGCATCCGATGGTCGCATGCGATGCGATGCGATGTCCCGATCCGACCCGATTTAAAAATCGGACGCCCGGATAACTCACAAGTACCCCTTATACTGACAACAATTCACGGAGACAGTACCACCTCCGTCCCTGTACGAGGTACCAGTACCCACACCTCAAAACCTAATTGTATCCTGGATTACAATAGGTACATGGGCGGAGTGGATCTTTCAGATCAGGTACTGAAGCCGTACAGTCCCCTGCGGAAAACAAAAATCTGGTACAAGAAGCTGGCCGTGTATATCATCCAGATGGCACTGTATAACGCTTACGTGCTATTCCGTTCTACCAGCCAGAGGGGGACATTTATGCACTTTCAAGAGGAAGTCATAAAGAGCCTAATATTTGGGAACCAGCAGGCAGAGGGCCCCAGTACTTCTAGTACTGGCCCCCGTATTGTACCAGGGCAGCATTTTCCTGATGAAATCCCCTCCACTGGAAAAAAGGGCAGGACACAAAAAAGGTGCAAAGTTTGCTATAAAAAGGGAATAAGAAAGCAAACTATTTTCCAGTGACACTTGCCCCGACAAACCCGGCCTATGTATAAAGGAGTGTTTTAAAATATACCACACATGTATGGATTATTAGGTTCATAATTTCACCGTGCTTCGGGGGTCTTGCTAATGCCACATAGCACCCACCAATTATTCCACCAGAATCTGAGCCGCAAAATCCAAAAATCACTCCTTTCCTTCTGAGTCCTGCCATGCACCCAACTGGTATTTTTTGGTCACATGTGAGGCATTGCCGTACTCGGGAGAAATTGGGGCACAGATTTTGGGGTGCTTTTTCTCCTTCATACCTTCTGAAAATGAAAAATTTTGAGCCAGAACTGCATTTTTGTGTAAAAAAATGTAATTTTTCATTTTCACTGCCCAGTTGTATCAAAATTGGTGAAACCCCTGGGGGTTTGAAATGTACACTATACCCCTAGATGAATTCCCTGAGGGGTGTAGTTTGCAAAATGGGGTCACTTGTGGGGGGGTTCCACTGTATTGGTGCTTTGGGGGTCTTGCTAATGCAACATAGCACCCACCAACATTCCACCAGAATCTGTGCTGCAAAATCCAAATATCACTCCTTCCCTTCTGAGTCCTGCCATTTTTTGGTCACACATGAGGCATTGCCGTACTCGGGAGAAATTGGGGCACAGATTTTGGGGTGCTTTGTCTCCTTCATTCCTTGTGAAAATGAAAAATTTTGAGCCAGAACTGCATTTTTGTGTAAAAAATTTAATTTTTCATTTTCACTGCCCAGTTGTACCACAATTGGTGAAACCCCTGGGGGTTTGAAATGTACACTATACCCCTAGTTGAATTCCCTGAGGGGTGTAGTTTGCAAAATGGGGTCACTTGTGGGGGGGTTCCACTGTATTGGTGCTTTGGGGGTCTTGCTAATGCGACATAGCACCCACCAACATTCCACCAGAATCTGTGCTGCAAAATCCAAATATCACTCCTTCCCTTCTGAGTCCTGCCATTTTTTGGTCACACATGAAGCATTGCCGTACTCGGGAGAAATTGGGGCACAGATTTTGGGGTGCTTTGTCTCCTTCATTCCTTGTGAAAATGAAAAATTTTGAGCCAGAACTGCATTTTTGTGTAAAAAAATTTAATTTTTCATTTTCACTGCCCAGTTGTACCACAATTGGTGAAACCCCTGGGGGTTTGAAATGTACATTATACCCCTAGATGAATTCCCAGAGGGGTGTAGTTTGCAAAATGGGGTCACTTGTGGGGGGCTTCCACTGTATTGGTGCTTCGGGGGTCTTGCTAATGCGACATAGCACCCACCAAAATTCCACCAGAATCTGAGCTGCAAAATCCAAAAATCACTCCTTCCCTTCTGAGTCCTGCCATGCACCCAACTGGTATTTTTTGGTCACATGTGAGGCATTGCCGTACTCGGGAGAAATTGGGGCACAGATTTTGGGGTGCTTTTTCTCCTTCATACCTTATGAAAATGAAAAATTTTGAGCCAGAACTGCATTTTTGTGTAAAAAAATGTAATTTTTCATTTTCACTGCCCAGTTGTACCACAATTGGTGAAACCCCTGGGGGTTTGAAATGTACACTATACCCCTAGTTGAATTCCCTGAGGGATGTAGTTTGCAAAATGGGGTCACTTGTGGGGGGGTTCCACTGTATTGGTGCTTCGGGGGTCTTGCTAATGCGACATAGCACCCACCAAAATTCCACCAGAATCTGAGCTGCAAAATCCAAAAATCACTCCTTCCCTTCTGAGTCCTGCCATGCACCCAACTGGTATTTTTTGGTCACATGTGAGGCATTGCCGTACTCAGGAGAAATTGGGGCACAGATTTTGGGGTGCTTTTTCTCCTTCATACCTTATGAAAATGAAAAATTTTGAGCCAGAACTGCATTTTTGTGTAAAAAAATGTAATTTTTCATTTGCACAGCCCAGTTGTATCAAAATTGGTGAAACCCCTGGGGGTTTGAAATGTACACTATACCCCTAGATGAATTCTCTGAGGGGTGTAGTTTGCAAAATGGGGTCACTTGTGGGGGGGTTCCACTGTATTGGTGCTTTGGGGGTCTTGCTAATGCGACATAGCACCCACCAAAATTCCACCAGAATCTGTGCTGCAAAATCCAAATATCACTCCTTCCCTTCTGAGTCCTGCCATGCACCCAAATGGTATTTTTTGGTCACATGTGAGGCATTGCCATACTCGGGAGAAATTGGGGCACAGATTTTGGGGTGCTTTTTCTCCTTCATACCTTATGAAAATGAAAAATTTTGAGCCAGAACTGCATTTTTGTGTAAAAAATTTAATTTTTCATTTTCACTGCCCAGTTGTACCACAATTGGTGAAACCCCTGGGGGTTTGAAATGTACATTATACCCCTAGATGAATTCCCAGAGGGGTGTAGTTTGCAAAATGGGGTCACTTGTGGGGGGCTTCCACTGTATTGGTGCTTCGGGGGTCTTGCTAATGCGACATAGCACCCACCAAAATTCCACCAGAATCTGAGCTGCAAAATCCAAAAATCACTCCTTCCCTTCTGAGTCCTGCCATGCACCCAACTGGTATTTTTTGGTCACATGTGAGGCATTGCCATACTCGGGAGAAATTGGGGCACAGATTTTGGGGTGCTTTGTCTCCTTCATTCCTTGTGAAAATGAAAAATTTTGAGCCAGAACTGCATTTTTGTGTAAAAAATGTAATTTTTCATTTGCACAGCCCAGTTGTATCAAAATTGGTGAAACCCCTGGGGGTTTGAAATGTACACTATACCCCTAGATGAATTCCCTGAGGGGTGTAGTTTGCAAAATGGGGTCACTTGTGGGGGGGTTCCACTGTATTGGTGCTTCGGGGGTCTTGCTAATGCGACATAGCACCCACCAAAATTCCACCAGAATCTGAGCTGCAAAATCCAAAAATCACTCCTTCCCTTCTGAGTCCTGCCATGCACCCAACTGGTATTTTTTGGTCACATGTGAGGCATTGCCATACTCGGGAGAAATTGGGGCACAGATTTTGGGGTGCTTTGTCTCCTTCATTCCTTGTGAAAATGAAAAATTTTGAGCCAGAACTGCATTTTTGTGTAAAAAATGTAATTTTTCATTTGCACAGCCCAGTTGTATCAAAATTGGTGAAACCCCTGGGGGTTTGAAATGTACACTATACCCCTAGATGAATTCCCTGAGGGGTGTAGTTTGCAAAATGGGGTCACTTGTGGGGGGGTTCCACTGTATTGGTGCTTTGGGGGTCTTGCTAATGCAACATAGCACCCACCAACATTCCACCAGAATCACAGCTGCAAAATCCAAAAATCACTCCTTCCCTTCTGAGTCCTGCCATGCACCCAAATGGTATTTTTTGGTCACATGTGAGGCATTGCCGTACTCGGGAGAAATTGGGGCACAGATTTTGGGGTGCTTTGTCTCCTTCATTCCTTGTGAAAATGAAAAATTTGGAGCCAGAACTGCATTTTTGTGTAAAAAAATTAATTTTTCATTTTCACTGCCCAGTTGTACCACAATTGGTGAAACCCCTGGGGGTTTGAAATGTACACTATACCCCTAGATGAATTCCCTGAGGGGTGTAGTTTGCAAAATGGGGTCACTTGTGGGGGGGTTCCTAACTTTTAGCATCTTATGGTGCCTAGAAACCTACATGGTGCCTAAAAAATAATCTCATAAAAAGGAGGCTCCAAAATCAAGTAGGTGCTCCTTCTATTATGAAGCCTGTGGTTTGGTCAACGTGCACACTAGGGCCACATATAGGATATTTATGAAAACAAAAGAATTGGGGGAATCAATTTTTAGTCACATTTCTCTAGTAAAATCTACTGTGTTCCTTAGAAAAATGTATTAAAATTGCAAATCTGCAAAAAAAATGAAATTTTGAAATTTCACCTACACTTTGTTTTAATTCCTGTGAAACACCTAAAGGGTTAACAAACTTCCAAAATGCTGTTTTGAATACTGTGAGGGGTGCAGTTTTTGAAATGGCTTCATTTATGGGGGTGTCTCACATACAAGTCCCTCAAAGTCACATCAGAACTGAACTGGTCCCTAAAAAAATCAGTGTTTGAAATTTTCTTGAAAATTTGAAAATTTGCTATTCATATTGTAAGCCTCCTAGTGTCCAAAAAAATTAAAAGGAAGTTGAAATAATGATGGAAACATAAAGTAGACATATGGTCTATGTTAGTTATTAACTATTTTGAGTGGTATGATTATTTGTCTCACAAGCAGAAAATTTAACATTTTGCAAATTGCTAAATTTTCCATTTTTTTACGACATTTTGGTATTTTTCACAAAAAAACACAGACTGTATCGACCCAAATTTACCACTAATTTGAAGTACAATGTGTCACGAGAAAACAATCTCAAAATCACTGGGATGAGTAAAAGCAAAAAAAAGTTATCCCCACTTAAGTGATACATGTCAGATTTGAAAAAAAGGGCTGTCAGGAAGGCAAAAACATGCTGTGTCAGGAAGGGGTTAATGTTTTGCTTCTGATTAAATACAGACTTTTGATTTGATTGTCTGGGCAATGAAGTCCCCTAACTGCAGCAGTCGCAGGGCAGAAAAAAAAATACTACTTCATTAAAATCACACAGCAAGCTTCATATATTTTCAGTTCTAGTTCTGCAGTACTAGACTAGGTGAACAGTAAGAAAGTGGGAAATCAGGCAATGTACAAAACATTGACTGAGATGTGTAAGGTAAAGGTGAAAACGGGAACAGTTTTGGGTTGACATGGTCATGGTCGACAATTGAAAGTCACCATGAGTTTTTTTTCAAGTTTTAGATATTTTTTTTAATTCCTTGAACTTTTTCATAGTTTACTATCCAAGTTGACTACATATGGAAACTGTAAAGTGTTCCGAGCACAGCTGTAGCAGAGCAAGGCAGCTGGTCCAAAGCATGATGCGTGAAGTGAGCAATGTGCTCATATGTACAGATTGTCAGCAAAAAAAAAAAAAAAAACCTCTTATGGGCCCCATACACGGGTCCGATTTGACATATATTCATCTGGATCCGACGGATCCGGCTGACGGATCAGATGAAAATTGGCCTAATTGGATGTGTTTTGACATTCTATCTTATGCCTGCGATCCACCAGGTGGCTCAAGGTGGATTGGATGTACATACATTGCTGCGAGACATAGCAGCAGTGTATGGCCACCTTTCAGACCTTCCCATGCATTTCAGTGTGAATCTTTTGCATGTGTCACTCTTATGTGTATCAACCTTTTTAGAGTCTAACTAGGCTCTGTTTGCCGAATTACCATTGACGTTATGATCTACATCTGTAGGAAACCATCTTTTCTTCAACTACTTTGCCTAGAAATGGCTATCATACCATATAATGTATTAGAGGCACCCTTATAGCATTCTCGCTGTTCCAGTATGTTTACTGTAATGCAAAGATTTGATTTGAAACTCCCTATTTACCTGAAAAGCCATGGTACACAATTCATGGGCAAAGTAGGTAACAGTTCATTTTCCACTTCATTTAATGTAGACCTTTCCTTGGAATTCTCTACAATACCTGAATTATCCACTTTGCCTGTGACCTCAATACTGTATTTCGTACATGGAACCTACAGTATGTATTAAATGTGCATCTGATTGAGCAAAAGCTGCAGCTATTTGTTTGGAATTTTGGGTGGTAACTGATGAGCGAACTGTGAGTCGGTCTCCTAGATGTCCTAAACTTAAAGGAACAGTTATTAAGATGTGGATTATTGACTCAAAATGCAAAATCCCACTAACATGATTACAGTTTTAGTTTCTTTGCGTATTTGATTAAGACAGTACTTTGAGGTCAGTTCCCAACATATGTAGAAGTATGATTTAACAGTGATCCTTAATTATAGTATAGTAACATGCAGCAACTTAAACTGTAGTCATATGGTAGAAATATTTATGACCAGTAACTCCTTCAGGGAAATCCAAGTTAAGGAAGAGACCACTTGGGCCCATAAATCATCTCTGTGAAATCAAGGGCTGTTTTCATTTTAATGATTAACTCTTTAATATGACAAAAATGTGTCCCTCCGAGTTTAGTACAAATCTGCAGATTACTTTTTAAGGGGGAAAAGAAAACATTTTCTGGTAAGCAACAGTGTCCACCAACATTACAGGGGTAAAGATGGACTAGTCTGGGGAATTCCCTGTCATCTTTATAGCAATGACGTACTGTATCAAAATATATTATTTTATTATTTTAATCTCCTTTAAAATTCCGAAATTTACCCATTTTCTACAAAACAGCTTTTGCTGCATCAGCAGAAAATGGGCACAGAGGCCACATCAGACACTGCTAAAAGAGCTAACAAAATGTCTCGACATTAAAATTTAATCTAGTGCCTCTATAAAAAGTATTCCCCATTTTGGGTAAAAAACTTTTTTTAGGAATCAAATCATTATTGAAATGCTTACAGCAGCACGGGTTTTATAGTATTTTGCTGG
This sequence comes from Crinia signifera, assembly GCF_055691185.1. Lineage (NCBI taxonomy): Eukaryota > Metazoa > Chordata > Amphibia > Anura > Myobatrachidae > Crinia > Crinia signifera. The sequence continues at coordinate 128,943,334 of NC_139221.1, read as the reverse complement.
AAAAGGTGTAGTGGTGTAACCAGACGAGGAAAATTTGAATCACCACCAGGTGATTAAAGGCGCTGGGGAGATGGGGTGTGTTGTTTAGGCGGCTCACATGTAGGGGAGGTTCAGTCCCCTGAGGGTGGATACAGGAAAAAAAACAAGAACTGTGTAGAGCGCCAAGGTAATTAATTACACTAAAAAATAAATTTAAATATATGAATAAATTTGATCAATTGGGTATCACAAAATAAAAATACATTTAATTATCACATCAATTAAAAACATATTCAATATGAATGCACATATATTTTTGCCTAAAACATAATTATTGCACTTAGGAGAAATATGGCATACAGTAAACCACTTGTCAAATGAATAGAGTTTGTATTGGATACTTAAGTGAGTCCCGCTTGTTCCAGGCACTGCTACCTTCTTGTTGGGATTTGGTGGTCCCCAATTGGAAATGGGGCTGGGGAGGGCAATTGGGAATGAAGGTCCGGATTCGGCTTGTACTGGTGGGGGTCAGTTGGTCCTGCTGGAAGCCTTGGTCTCTGTTTCCACTGGTGGGCAAGATGTATATACCTCACTGCTCGGATAAGAGGCTCCAGAAATTAGCAGGTGTTTAGTCCCGATTTGTACATCCAAATTGGGGGTGCCGGCATGGAAAATGCTGAGTCTGTGGGGAATAAAACGGTAGCTGGTTCAAGGGGTAGTTGGTGTGGTATCTAAAATAATAATCACAAGAGTGCAGACAAGGGTTAACCTGACGCGTTTCGTTGCGCTCTGGCAACTTTCTCAAAGGTACTTTGCCCTCCCCAGCCCCATTTCCAATTGGGGACCACCAAATCCCAACAAGAAGGTAGCAGTGCCTGGAACAAGCGGGACTCACTTAAGTATCCAATACAAACTCTATTCATTTAACAAGTGGTTTACTGTATGCCATATTTCTCAAAAGTGCAATAATTATGTTTTAGGCAAAAATATATGTGCATTCATATTGAATATGTTTTTAATTGATGTGATAATTAAATGTATTTTTATTTTGTGATACCCAATTGATCAAATTTATTCATATATTTAAATTAATTTTTTAGTGTAATTAATTACCTTGGCGCTCTACACAATTCTTGTTTTTTTCCTGTAGTAGTGTAACCAGCTTGACAGATGGGCAGCAAAGATGGTAAATATAGGCCCCCAGGACCAGGTATTTCAAAATACAGAATTCAATGTTTAATATTCCCTACCATATGGACACAGACATTGTTCATATTCTGAGAGGCCATCTAAACCAACCAGATCTTGGATTGTCAGAGGAAACCCATGCACAGGGGGAACATGCATACTCCACACAGATGATTATTATTATTATTATCCTTTATATGGCGCCATATCCTTTATATGGCCATAGCTTCCTCACCAGATACATGACAGAAAGATGTCCGAGTTGGTGAGGGGGAGGGGGTGGGGGAGGGGAGGTAAGGGATAGTAGGTGGCTGGTTGCTGGCGATCTGGTGAGATAAAATGTCTTGACGTATGGAGTCAATCTTGGATGTGAAATAAGTGGCAAAGTCAAGAGCAGACAGTGAGGAAGGGAGAGGAGGTGGTGGTGGGCAAAGAAGGGAGTTGACAGTGGCAAAGAGGCGTTGGGGTTTGGAAGACTGGGAGGAGATGACAATTTTGAAGTAAGATTCTTTAGCGAGGGAAAGGGCAGCGCCAAAGGAAGAGAACATAAGTATAAAGTGGAGTAAGTCTGCCTTAGATCGTGATTTCCTCCATTGTCCCTCGGCAGTGCGTGAGCATTTTTGAAGATATCTGGTGCATTTGGTATGCCATGGTTGAGGTGTTGATTTGCGAGGGTGAATTGTGGTTGGTGGGGCGACAGTGTCAAGTGCAGAGGTAAGGGATGAATTGTATAGGGAAGTGAAAAAAAAACAAAGTGTAGAAAAGTCCCAAAGCGCTATCAGTCCTTGCCGCCGTAGACCAAAATGGAGGACCTTTTTCAAGGTTGAAAAAGGCGGCTGCGACCGCCGAAACATGTTGGCAGAGAAGTGAGTTACTTTTAGTCTATTGGATCATCTACAGTATGTGTGGCTATTGGCCAATTGGCCACATTACAGTTGTACCGATATAAAAATTCTTATACTGAGACCGGTCCTCCTCCTCCTCTCATTTCATATACACCTCTGGGGTGAGGTTGGTGAAAATCAGAGGGACCAGGCCTCATTCAATTAAAACGCTGTGTGTTTATCTCACCTACACGCACAGTGAGTACGGTAGGCACCTTGACATTTGGACATTTCACACTATTTGGTATCAGAAAAATAAACCTTTATAGGCGTCAAGCTCCTGTATATACAGTGAGTATGGTACACACTTTATTGGACACAGTTTTACCTACTGGTATTTCATTTTCATAGCATCTGCACGGGTGGACCTCTAAAAGATACCTTTATACACATTTACCACACCCCTACCAGTAAGTTTGGGTACGAATCCCCCCATTGAGTGTTTATTAAATAAACACGCTTTTGATATTTTTATTTTTTGGAAATTCTAACACATTTTTTTCCATATATTTTCACCCATTTTTCTCCACATCACGAGAATCATACATTTCGTGGGACACACAAGTTCAGCGCCATCAAGACCTTCCTTTGTTCCCAAATGTATAGGGAAGTGGCTTGTTCAGGGCATGAGAGAGAGAGAGAATAGGAGAGAGAAGTGAGTTAAATAGGGAGGACAAGGATGGGGTGTCAATAGCCTCAATGTTACGTTTGGTGATGGTAGCCTTAGGAGGTAGAGATGGGGAAGCAGAGAGAGATAGGCCTGTTTCACACACTCCGGCTCCTGCTGGACGGTGAAATCCCGCAAGGCCAGGGAGCCGTGCCGCACGCATTAGTTGTGAAAGGACACTATTGTGTCCATTCACACGGCACGGGCACGGCCCGGCCGCACGGTTGCAGCCGGATCCCGCCACTGGAAGGGACGACTGCCAGGCTGTGGCCATCCCCTCCATGATAATCTACTGTGTGCGGCAGGGCTCCCCGGCCGTGCGGGATTTCACCGTCCGGCAGGAGACGGAGTGTGTGAAACCGGCCATAAGGTAAAGGAGAGCAGGAAAGAGAGGGGAAAAGGGGAGTTGGATAAATCTGAAATCGCAACGATCAGTGAAAACCAGATCCAGTAAGTTCCCATTCACATGGGAGGGTGAGGTGGTCCACTGGGAGAGACCAAGTGAAGATGTGAGATTAAGGAATTTAGAGGCAATTGATTTTGAGGGGTTATCAATAGGGATGTTGAAATCAAAGATAAGCCTTAGGCATTAGTAGGACTCTATTCCGTTATCCCAGTTTTTGGTTGTAGCAAAGGTAAACTTTTGTGCCACCTTTCCACCCAACTCAGTTGTTGAAGTTGCGAAGGAAAAATATTTCGCTTGATCTCGCCAGAGAGTTAAAGCAATGATACTGCAGGATACTTAGGTACTTGTGGAGTATCACGGCTCCCACGATGTCCATCGTATGCTAAAAAATCGCATCGCATGCGATTTTGCACTGAAATGCATCCAAATGCATGGAAATGTGTAGCAAACATGTTAAATGCCCCGAAATGGCGTGGAGTTGAGAATAGAAAGTGTGGCGAGCGCAGCGAGCCACCGAGCCCGAAGCGCGGCGAGGGGACGTGGACACCTGTGAAGGTATCCGTGTCCCCTCGATTTCAGTGCAAAGACGCATGCGATGTGATTTTTGCTAAAAATAGCTAAAAATGGTTAAAATCGCATCTCATCGCATGCCTTCTCATGCCACTAGATATGGCATGCGATGGGAGCCGTGATACTCCACAAGTACCGATACTTTTAGCACATTCATTAGTATCACATTGACTGTAAACTAAATATTAAGTAGATTAAGTTTTATTAGTGTCTGGCTGGAGAATAAAAAATGTTCTACACAGCCTGGTAAAGTTTACCACAGTTTTGTGTAATGGAAATATAGCGATCTTCATTCATTTAGATGTGGAATAGAAGCTTTTTGTTGAACGCAGACGTGTTCTAGTTCTATTGAAAAGAGATAGGACTGGAGTACCAACATTATCCATTGGCAAATTTACACAAAGGACTAACAACACCAGTAATGTTTTGACAAGTCTCACACCTACACTTTTCTCTGGAACAGGGTGATAAAATTGCCTGCTCTCTGGCTTATTTCTAATCACAAAGTGTCTCCTATGCCATAGCTGCTGGGCTCCTAATCTCTCATTATATATGAGGTGAGGGAAGACCACTGGTGATCATCACAGCAGATGTTACACTAGCAATATTCAAGTTTGCTTGCATGACAAGTGTCTAGCTCAGCTGGTAATGGCTCCTTTGCAAAGTAGTATTAGGCTAGGAGAAACCGTAACATCATATAGCATGGGTCTTCAAACTGTGGCCCTCGAGATGTTGTGAAACTACAAATCCCAGCATGCTTTGCCACAGTTTTGCTATAAAGGAGTGTTAAAACTGTGGCAAGGCATGCTGGGATTTGTAGTTTCACAACATCTGGAGGGCCACAGTTTGAAGACCCATGTCATATAGCAATGCTAAGCAGGAGCCATAATGTCAAATTTTCTGAATCAACTTCTGCTTCCAGAGCCAGTCAAAGACAGTAATAATAGCCACAAACAGGTTGGCCAGGCCTGGTCTATTTAATAAATCGTTGTACTAATCTAGGATTTTTTTACACAGATCGGTAACATTCACGGTAACATTCACCTTCAACAATAATTTGTGGGGAGAAATCTAGGTACTTGTTTTCCTGTGAAAAATACTAGAGAAGATCATTTAGATTGGTTACCCATTAAACCTAAAGGTTGTCATAAGTGTGGGAAAAATAAATGTTTAATGTGTGGACATATTTCTGATAGTAACCTCTTGTCAAGAATGTTTCTTTTGGACCCTCCTTACACGCCAAAATCTTTTATTAATTGCAATTCCTCCTATATCATTTATTTATTATATTGTAGCTGTAAACTCCCATATATAGGGAGAACTACCAGAAATATAAGGACAAGGTTCATGGAACACCGCCGAAATATACTAAAAGGTTTTCAAAAACATAGTGTATCTAGACATTACTATACACATCATAAGTCTGATCCAAAATGCCTGTCAATTGTTGCTCTAGAATCTATAGCCTATACACCCCGTGGCGGGGATAGATACAATATGTTGTGTAAAAGGGAGATATACTGGACATTGCAATTTAATTCGTTACATCCTGATGGTCTGAACGAGACCATAGAATTAAATACAGCATTATAATATAAATATATAAAAATATAGTTCCTTTAGGGTAACATATGGGAAAATATTAGTATTCTATTTATTTATTCATTTGCATGTCTATTTATAATGAGAGAATTAAATATTATATTGCATATATAAAATAATAATAAATTAATAATAAAAAAATGTACTTTCCGATTATATATTGTTTCTGAGAGTCCTCCATTCCCCCCCCCCATCTTTCTCCTCGCTCCCTCAGAGAGAGAGAGAGATATATATATATATATATATTATTTTTTCCCCTTCCTCGATATATCTAATCCAGATTATGATTGAGAGTAATATATTCTGACGTTTATTCTATGTTTGTGTTTATCCATCTAATTAATATTTTATATTTGTTTCTTGATACTGAATTATGATCATCCTATTTTTCTTATGATATACATAGAAGAGTTATATACTACCAACCTTACTTATATATATAAACAACGTTGAATGCCATTGTGATAAAAATGCAACTGTGAAGACTGTTTTAATTACGTTATTTGGGCCGATAGGTGGATTTGTTAGGTTTGCCTCCATGGCAACCAGTTCTGTGAGCGTCGTCATGACGACGCAGACAGCCTCAGATGGACGTGGCGTGTAGCCTGACGCAGGCAGGTAGTAGCCGCGTCGCACAGGCGCGCGGCGCCTGACGTGGGTCTGGTCTGCACGCTTACGTCCGGAAAGACTGTCGGAGCTGCGGGCACGTCCGTATCACGTGACATCACGTGACGGGACGTTGCCTAGCAGCACACAGGACGCCGGAAAGAGGAGACGGACACGTATCCCGTTGTCCTTACCGATACCGGCAATCGGCGGACAGGGATTACGTTGGACGGACTCACTCTGGACAGCATGATCCCCTTATCCACCCCAATATAAGGTAAATTGATCTACGATCTATAGATAACCTAAATGAGATCCATGCACCTTAACTTCCGGGTCACGTGACCGGGAGAAACATGATTATATGACTGAATGTCGTTATAACTATTTCTTTTAAGATTATTGTGTTTATCAGTGTATAGATTGCCTCCTATCCTGATAGAGATTATGATAATATATAAATAAACACGGTTCTTTTGCTATTTTATGTTTATTCATGGTATTATCCCGCATGTGAATCAAATAATCAATTAGCAAAACAGGTATTTATACCTGGGACAAACAGTCCCACAACCACATTTGCTCCTGAGGAAGCTGGAAGTTCCAGAGAAACGCGTTGAGCCTAACAACATTGCTGTTTACATCCTGCTGCAGAGAAGTGACCGGGTTCGTTCCATATCCCTTGAAATCCCTCACCATCACTTGGACACATCGTATTTTTGGGTTACAGCATCATCCCTAATTTCCAAGACAAGGAGGACGTTTATCATTGGGACCCCTGAGCCTTTGAAATCATAAGGCATTTCAAGAACCACAGTTGTCACAATCCGTCTGGCTAACAGAAAAAGTACCAGAAAGAAAGGATGGTAATATAAATAACAGCATATCACCTCTTCCCCACTATATCGGGACTATCGGTATTAATACCTCAAAGCAAACAGCTAATTGATTCACATCTTTATGAGATAATTTTAATAATTTAATTTATTTTATTTTTTATTTTCCTTAATTGTTTAAATGTATGTATATTTTTCATATGCTTTTTATATATAAAAAAAATCTTAAAAAGAACCGTGTTAATAATTATTAAGACAGCAAGCGCTGGCACACCTCCATTTTTTTTAACTATAACTTTTTGGGGTTCTTGACAAAACCCAGTGCCAGCTGCTAATAATTGCGCAACACACACAACTTGTTTTCTTTTGTTTCCTAGCACGGCCACAACGATCATGATCGCGGTCATCGGGGGTAAAATCGGGGCCATCGCGAGCATCGCATGCACTAAAAAATCGGGTGCGATGGGCCAGACGCGATGCCCGCGATTTCCCCATAGGGAACAATGTTAAATGCCTCAATTTACCCGCGATGACCGCGATTTCCCATAGGAAACAATGTTAAATGGGTCAATTTACCCAAATCATCATAGGGAAGAATGGTAAATGGGCCAGAAACCCCCCAAAAAAAACCTAAACATTGACATGTCCCCCCAAAAGTACTATACGCCACCCCGCGATCAACGTGAACCCGAAGCGTGGCGAGCGGCGGCGGTACGCGTCCTCCGACCTTTTCATACCCCCACTATCCACGTCGGCGTGGAGTTGAGAATAGAATAGTGTGGCGAGCGCAGCGAGCCACCGAGCCCGAAGCGTGGCGAGCGCACGCGGATACCTTCACGGTTATACGCGTCCCCTCGCGGGTTTCCCAGGTGTCCATGGCGACGTGGACACCTGTGAAGCCCGCGAAGGGACGCGTTTACCTGTGAAGGTATCCGCGTCCCCTCGCGGGGCTCGCTGCGCTCGCCACACTATTCTATTCTCAACTCCACGCCGACGTGGATAGTGGGGGTATGAAAAGGTCGGAGGACGCGTACCGCCGCCCCTCGCGGGCTCGCTGCGCTCGCCACGCTTCGGGTTCACGTTGATTGCGGGGTGGCGTTAACTACTTTTGGGGGGACATGTCAATGTTCAGGGGGGTTTTTTGGGGTTTCTGGCCCATTTACCATTCTTCCCTATGATGATTTGGGTAAATTGACCCATTTAACATTGTTTCCTATGGGAAATCGCGGTCATCGCGGGTAAATTGAGGCATTTAACATTGTTCCCTATGGGGAAATCGCGGCCATCGCGGGTGGACCATTTAAGCATTTTTGGCCGCATACGACCCGACCGACGCGATTTTCACTGTTTTCAATGGAAAAATCGGGGGCATCGCGTCGGTCGCGTCGCAGGCCACTAAAAATTACCCCCGATGGCCGCGATTGTGGCCGTGCTAGGAAACAAGTACCGAAATCTATAACTGAACTGTGCTGGAAATGATAGGTATCTGACAACTCTGTGAATGCATGTACTGCATATCTGTTACTATGCACTCACCCCTTTATTTAATCGGAATGTACCTAGCACCACTGTGGTTCCTTTTTATTCACTTAAAAGACTGACCTGATATCTCTATCAGATTACATATTGGTAATTTAAAATTTTTAGAATTGCATTTAAGTTGAAAACCAAAAACCTTTCTCAATGTTTGTATGTTTGTTGGCCTTATAAACGGTAGTGAAGAAACATTTAATATAGTTTTTACACTTGAAATTATGGAAATTATTTACAAGGATTATCTAGTACAGTGTTTTTTTTCTTTCTATTTTTTTTTTCTTTTTTCTTTATATCCATTAAGCAGGTGCTGGTAGGAATGTATGATTTGTCCACACACTGTTTTTATGCATGTTGAGTGGTAAAACTCCTTAGGTTGTTTTCTAAATCTTAAATTAGATATTTTCCCCTCATGAATAGAAATCCAAAAAGTGTATTAATTTGTAATGCATTGGGATCATTGTCTCCTGCATGCTGCTTTTAGAAATGAATGTGTAAATTGCTTAAAGTAAAGCTAGGCTGGCATTTAATCTCCCACTCCTATCTAAATTAGTTTATCTTGTTTTATGTTGCCAAAAAAAGGTGTTTGTTTCTATTAAGAGATGCTCCCTTCTGCTGTGACATCACGGAACTTGCCTGGATCTATTATGGAACACTGAGATGTGCTGTATTTTTAGAAGTCTGCAACTTATTTTTGGAAAGCAGGTGGTATATAGAAAAGTACCTGCAGCCACGTCATTGTGTACTGTTCCCTGCTTGAATGAAAGGGTTTATAACTTTTATAAGCATGACAGATCGCATCAACTGGAAACTTCATACAATATGAGTAGTTGAAATAGAGTTCAAAGAACTCTCTGGTCCTTATTTCCTAGTTTTGTAAAATGGGAAGTGTAGCTAATGAATACACAGACATTCCCGAATTCATAGGTGTAATAAATAGTAAAGAATGGGCTCAGCACAGGTTTCTGTTACTGTCCAGAACACCTTACATTTAACGGGTGCCGGATAACTAACCAGCAGTCAGGATCCTGACTGCTAAAACCCCTACAGATGGACAGAGGCTATTCTCACTCATGCAGAAACAGTAACTGATGTTTCGGGGTATGCAGACCCCTGTTTTCAAGGTGCAGAATGTTCTACCAAGTCTGGTGTGTGTGTAATGGTTCCCATACACATGTGCTTTCGACTACGATGTAACAATGAGATGACTTTCCCATTACATCCGATCGCATCTGAAGTGCTTTTTCAGCATTCCATGACATATATGGTGCTGGAAGAGGGCTGGCAGGTGGAGATGGCAGTGGGCATCAGAATTAAAAAACAAAAAACAAAAAACAAAAAAAACAAACACGTCAACAGACTGGGAGGTCCTCTGGCTGAGAGCTCTCTCTGACTGGCTGAGAGAGCTCTATCTCAGCCAATTAGAGGGCCACCCAGTCTTTTGAGATGGTTTCTTATTTTAAATCTGTTGCCAGCTCCGCTATACTGCAGCCCGCCTCAGTGACTACCACCGCTGCAGGTCGCATTGCCTGTGCGATCACATGTGGTTAATCATTTCAAAGCTTGAGCACAGGTGTCTTGATACTTCAATTATGTGGATTTAACCATCCAAATCCATAAAAACCTTCAAAACCCACCCGGTCGCCCAATAATTTCAGGCATTGGATCATTAACTGCAAACTTATCAAGATACATCGATCAATTTCTGCAATCAATAGTCAAACAACAAAAAAGTTATCTCAAAGACACAATACACATTCTCCAAATTCTCAATAACATCGAATGGCATCAAGAATACATCCTTTGTACAAGTGATGTCAAATCACTGTACACCTGTATACCACACTCATTGGGATGTACAGCTATAAGAAACGCACTTACAAATCAAACCAACATACCAAACCAACAAATAAACTTTATCATCGAACAAATAGAATTCATTCTGGAAAACAATTACTTTTGGTATGATGGAGAATTCTATGTGCAGACAAAGGGTACAGCGATGGGGACGTCATTCGCCCCCTCGTATGTAAATCTATACGTTGCAGAATGGGAGGAGTCATATATCTGGAGCAACAACCAATTTTTGAATAACATCGTTTGTTGGCACCGATATATTGACGACGTGTTTTTTATATGGAGAGGCCCACCATCAGATCTTAACAAATTCTTGGAACATATAAACTCCAATCAGAATGGACTAGAATTTGTCACAACAACAGATGAACAAAAAGTAGTATTTTTAGATCTGGAAATCTACATAAAAAGTAATCCCATCATGACCAAAACACACAATAAAGAAGTTGATGGCAACAACTTTCTAGCCTATCAAAGTAACCACCATACAAACTGGAAAAAAAGCATCCCTGGAAGCCAAGCAAGACGCATTAAGCGAAATTGCACGGAAGAAGAACTATATAAAGAACAAAGCGAAGAACTAAAGTCAAAATTCATGAAGAAGGGATATCCAGAAACACAACTAGATGCCGAACTAAGCAAAGTACAAACCTTGGAAAGAACAGATCTGCTACAATACAAAAAGAAAACAGAAACAAACCAGAAACAAGAGGTAACATTTATCACCCAATATAATTCCAACCATAAACAATTTGAACAGATTTTACATAAACATTGGAACGTACTCATGCTAGACACAGACCTGATTAACATCATACCGCCACAACCCAAGATTGTGTACAGAAGAGCCAAAACCTTGAGGCAAGAATTAACAAAAAGTTATATACCAACTACTGGAGAAGACACAAGACAAGAACAAACACCAGGTTTCTTCCCATGCCTAAGGTGCGTTGGCTGTAAAACAACTGGAATACAAAGTACAAAACCATCAACCACTTTCAATTCAAATAAAAACATCAAAGAATACAAACAAAAACAAAACTTTTCCTGCCTAACAAAAGAAGTGATCTATTTACTGGAATGTCCATGTGGCCTCCAGTATGTGGGCCAAACCAAAAGATGTCTCAAAGTCCGCATCGCTGAACATATATATAATATTAAAAAAGGATTACAAACTCATAGCCTATCCCAACACTTCTCAGAAGTTCACAACAAGGACCCAAGCTCTCTAAAAATAAATGCCATTGAGAAAATCACCAGAAACTGGAGAGGTGGAGATCCAGTAGTACAGTTGAAAAAAAGGGAATCAAAATGGATTTACGAACTAAGAACCCTGCAACCTCACGGACTAAACATTGATTTTGAAATTTCAGTTTTTTTAAATAAATAACTAACAAAAATCAAATATAGAAATAATCTGCTTACACTTACACGAAAATTCCCCATTTTTATTATCATTTTCCCTCGAATATACCATATTTTTATGCTATTAATTTAGAGACAAAAAGAACCAAAACTTCCGTTTTTATAAATAAAGTTTTTTCAAAGAAAAAAAAGAAAAAAATTTTTTCACTGGTATAAAAAACAGATACTCAGCCCATTCCAACATCCTTGACAAAGAAGCCTAGTGCTTCGAAACGCGTTGGATGCGAAGGAGGAGAGCCGACACATGCTGTCAGAAGTAAGCCGCAAAACACGCTACACGGAGACGCTGCACGGAGACGGGACCCCGCACTTCCGGTATTGAGTCAGCGCTACAACTGAAGTTTTCCGTGGACGGAGAAAGAAAGCAGCGATAAGGTAATAGATAGGGACAGTTAGTAACAACAGACTGCCTCAACATTACCTTACGCAGTATCTTTCAGAGAAACGGAAAATCCAAACACCATCATCGCTAACGGCACCTCCTAAAAGACTCCAAAAGGAGTTGTAAACATTGAAACTGTCAAATTTACATGTTTTTATTTGGTTAAACACGGCATGACACATGTTTTATTATTTTTTTTATTTTAATCAATATATATATACTTTTTACCTTTAAAACATAAATTTCAAGCGCTTAATTATTTCCATATTGTATCAAAAACCGCCCAATTGAGCAGCTCTTTAAGCGCAGTATATACTCTTTGTTTCCCCATACGATTTAACCATCTGTGTTTAAGCTCAGATATCACTAAATCCTGCACTGTTATTCTGGGTACATAACAGTGTACACACTTAGATTTATCTCTAGAAGGATCGGGCAGTGTGTTCTCCATACACACTGCCCAATCACTTGTGACTGATGTCACAACTGTGCAGATATTTAATTTCGCCCACCCAGTTGTGTTGTCAATCACTGCAGGGTCCTTTACCTTTAGGTCTTCCGAGGCAAGAGTCCCTTTTAATTATCCGGATGACAATCATTTTAATATATATTAAATATATATATATATATATATATACTCCATTCGGTGGCACTCCAAATAACTCGTCTTACACATCAGGTAAAGACAACGTTTGGAGGTTTTATTAACTACCTCTTCATCAGGTCACCTGATGAAGAGGTAGTTAATAAAACCTCCAAACGTTGTCTTTACCTGCTGTGTAAGTTGAGTTATTTGGAGTGTCACTGAATGGAGTATATATTGTGAGGTCGGACCGAGACCTACGGTGGGCACCCTTTAAGAGTATACTGAGTAACGGGAGTGCTACTCTGTTTCTGTTGTGTGTGTGTGTGTGTGTGTGTGTGTGTGTATGTATATATGTATATATATATATATATATATTAGCAGAAGAGGATTGGCACTCAGGACCAATTTCATGATGCCGGGGTGCCTTCCAAGTAGATCATATAATTTCAGATATCTACCAAGTCCCTTTGTCAGGTTCTATGTAGAAAGGAGGCGGCACTCGGCGGACTTTAAATCATGGTGAAATTTGTATTAAAGCATAAGTATCAAAAGGTGCAACGACGTTTCAAGACCGAACACCGGTCTTTTCATCAGGTCTGTATATGGGTTACATAATGCAACAAAGTGATCACAATAGTATCTTACCTCCGGAGAGACTTTATAGTGTTTAAATAGTGCAGCGTGCATGTAGGACGCTGGCAGCCAGTGCATAGGACTTCCGGGGAGAGGGCCACACGGAGCTGCCTCCATTGGGGAGTGACCGCTCTACGTCACTGTGTAGAAGCTGCAGGCTGAAAAAACATAGTAAAAAAATGTGAATGAACCAAACAAACACGTGAGAAAAACAATAGTGGTGACGTGTACGCTGAAGATAAAGTGTAAACATACAGGGAATACAATAAAACAAGGATATCATTAAAAACGGATATAGTACTGGATTTAACACCTATATCGCTGATAAGTGTGTTAATAAGGAGGTCCACGCAATCAACAATATTATATCAATGTCGCCCGGTGCTTTTATACCGTACGGCGGGAACTAATTTAATTTGATCACTCCACATTGTTGGTGTGAATTTTGTTGGACTTAATTGTATTATCTATTATGCTGCTAGATCCGTTAGAGCTGGATCTAAGATCATTCGGGCAGCACCCATTATGAGCGCATCTTAATCGGGATGTCCCCATCATCATTCATAATAACTTGCTCCCAATACATTTGAAAGAACTTGGACATTCGCTTACCAGTATGCGTTGCCTTTGCAGCGTCAGTCCTGTTTATTTGGATTCAGTATGAAATCCCGGCGGTCGGGATCCCGGCGTTCGGAATCCCGACCGCCGAAGTCCCGACAAGGGGGGGACGTGGATCGCCCCCCCTTGCGGGCTCGCTGCTCTCGCCACGCAGCTGGCCCGGTGCCTTGCTACGCTCGGCACGCTAATTTATTCTCCCTCCAGGGGTGTCGTGGATACCCACAGAGGGAGAAAGTGTCGGGATTTCGGCGGCCGGGATTTTAAATGCATCCCGTTTATTTCAAACCCCAGTGCCGCAGTCCCGTCCTTGTCTGTTCATTGACCCGACTATCGCAGGGTCCTCACTGGGGGCACAGAGAACACCCAGAGCTGAGTGCCGGCTACCCCGCTTATATATATATATATATATATATATATATATATATATATATTATAGAATATATGTAAAGTCAATCCAATCAGTTCCTAGTTTTCTTTGAACTTTTTAGGTGCTGCATTGTTGTGTTTTCTTTGTTGTGATTTTCCAGGTTGTAAATGTTGTTTATGCAGCAGCCAATTAGAGTTAAATAGCTCACCCTCTGCGCCCCCAACAGGGGCACGGGGGACAAAAACCCCACAACCGCCTGTTCAGACCGTACAGTATGTTAATCTATATTTAGATATATTGCCTATAGGTCTGTTGATATATGGCCAGTGTTATTATTGGCTAGTGTGTCGCAGCATTAGTGTGTCTTGAGGTTTAAGCTTGGGAATGCCTGTTATAGATAGTTGCATGGTGATTATGCATACTTCGTTGGATTAGTGACAGTCGCTCTAAAATCAAATGTTTACAAAACACCCTCTAAATATTCTATATTTTGATCCTGCCCAGTTTTTCTGTTGCTTACTCTGATGGTTTTTTTTACATTAATATCCTGTCTTATTTAATAAAGAAAAATTCCATTTGGCTTACATTGCACGGGAGTAATGTACAGAGGGCACAGTGTTGGATTGATGCTTTCTGCAAGATAGTCTTCAAATAGCCAAACATGATCTGCTTGATTTATCACTTTTTTGTTTTCTTACTGCATTTCACTCCTACATTGGGATAGCAAATAGTTCATGGCTAAAATCCTGAGACTTTAGTTTTGCCTTTTCCAAGTGAGACACTTATTTGTCTTCTAGACTCAATTATAAGAGCATTATTAAACTCAAGAAATGCTTACTTATATTTATTTGTGTGGGTATTTGAAGAACTACCTCATTTTATTATTTTTATATTTTATATAAATCTTAGTAATTTTTTGTGTATTTTAAAACCATTTGTATTGTATTTTTGTTTTAATTTATTAAGAAACAGGCAGATTATAAAGAAAACTATAGAATTAAGTACAGTATTTCAGTGAAAAACATCAAATTGTGACCAAGTAAAATGGTACATTGGGTAATAACATTATAGAAAACACAAACAAAATTCAATAGAGCCACATTTTGATACCATGAACTGAAAAAGGACAATTAAAAGCAAATAGAGGCAGAAAATGTACGTGGAAGAGGGGAAGGGGGGGGGGGGGGTGATGTAATAAAAAAAAGGAGGAAGGAGGTTTTCAAAGAAATTGGCATCACAATCATAAATATGTATTTGTTTATGCTATAAGGGTTCCACAAAGTGCCTATCAAAATACATAAACAAATGAGCAAAACAAGAAAAAAGACTTGGGGCCCCTTACCCAATTCAGATAGATTGATTCAATTTCTCTGACATAATCTGATGTGCCGTATGTGTATAAAAGAGATTGATCCTCCAGCAGATAGGATAAATCTCGAGTCAATCCGGTCCAATTTGTTTTAACAATAAGTTGGACAAGTGTAAGGGGGCCTAGTAGAAGACAGTGCAGGACATGTACATAATATATTAGCATTGCTAAATCAGTGGCAATAAATAACACTCTAATAATCAGCATTGTGTCGGAAATAAAGGTGCCATTGAAGGGATTCTAGTGTAGAGGATAAAAGTTAGGACAGGCAAAGCACATAAGGGAAATAGGGTCCTGTTCATGAGAGAATACATTCTACAGGGGAGGGCAGACAGGGGCGAGATAGTGTGCACAGTGATTCAGCATGGATTGCTAAATAGAGAATTTCCAGATCGAACGATATTGAAGGGTAATTCGCAACCGAAAATGAACACGGCTTATAAACTTAATCCTCTCACAGCTTGACTGTCAGGAAGCTTTAAGATGGCACCTAGCGCTGGAGTAATTTGAAAAAGTGGACGCAAGCGCCTATTGGACAATACAGTGCCGGGGCTAGTAAAGGGGTTAACCCTTTCAGTGCCACGACCACCATTAGCAACATGCCCAGGGGATCTCTGCCCACAGCATTTATATGCTTAATATGCAAGCTTCCTCCATTAGCGTTGAATGTCCCCACACCAAACCTAGTGATATCACTAGCAATTTGGCACATACAGTATGTGTGTATGGCAAACCGGATGACTATGACATGTCTGTCTGATATGATGTATTCTTTATGCCACTCCCTACAACAGGAGCAAGGGTATATTGCAATGTAGTGTTCATTCAAGCACAGGCTGGTTTGTATTTCAGTGCTGAAATACAGACCTTAGTGTGCAAGAAGGCCCACAGCAGAGAGTGACCGCCCAAGCAGGAAAGAGTAACCGCACAGGTTTTGGAAGGTGCAGGGTGCTAGAATCAACGGTACTCTTTACCTAGAACGGCGCCCGTCGCGGGCATCGCGGGTACATTTATGCCTGCCCGCGACGCGACCGACGCGATGCCCGCGATTTTCCCATTGAAAACCATGTTAAACTTGAAAAATCGCGTCGGTCGCGTCGCGGCCGGCCATAAACGTACCCGCGATGCCCGCGACGCGATGCTCCCGATTTCCCATAGAGAACAATGTTAAAAGCCGCGATGGACCCGATTTTAGTGTTAAATGCCTCAATCCACCCGATTTGGCCATAGGAATCAATGTTAAATGGGCTACAGAGCCCATTAACCCTGAAATGTCCCCCCAAATTTTTAACGCCACCCCACGATCAACGCCAACCCGAAGCGTGGCGAGCGCAGCGAGCCCGCGAGGGGCGGCGGTACGCGTCCTCCGACCTTTTCATGCCCTACTATCCACGTCGGCGTGGTGTGAGAATAGAATAGTGTGGCGAGCGCAGCGAGCCACCGAGCCCGAAGCGTGGCGAGCGCAGCGAGCCCCGCGAGGGGACGCGGATACCTTCACAGGTAAGCGCGTCCCCTCGCGGGCTTCACAGGTGTCCGTGGCCACGCGGACACCTGTGAAGCCCGCGAGGGGACGCGTATAACTGTGAAGGTATCCGCGTCCCCTCGCGGGGCTCGCTGCGCTCGCCACGCTTCGGGCTCGGTGGCTCGCTGCGCTCGCCACACTATTCTATTCTCAACTCCACGCCGACGTGGATAGTAGGGCATGAAAAGGTCGTAGGACGCGTACCGCCGCCCCTCGCGGGCTCGCTGCGCTCGCCACGCTTCGGGTTGGCGTGGATCGTGGGGTGGCGTACAAAAATTGGGGGGACATTTAAGGGTTAATTGGGGCTATTTGGGCTCTGTAGCCCATTTAACATTGATTCCTATGGGAAAATCGCGGGCATTGAGGCATTTAACGCTAAAATCGCGGTCAATCAGGCTTTTTAACATTGTTCTCTATGGGAAAATCGCGGTAATCGCGGGTACCCGATTTTGATGTACCCGCGATTTACCCGCGATTTACCCGCGATGCCCGCGATTACCGCGATTTTACCCGCGATGCCCGCGATTTCAATCGTGGGCGCCGTTCTAGGTAAAGAGTACCGAATCAACACTACAATGTGATACATCATTTGGTCTTTTGCAAGATTGCAGTGTGTATCTGCTCATTTAGCTAATTCTGAGTTCAAGGGAAATTGTAATTGGGACTGTCTCCCTAGTGGGCAAAAGTATATTTATATGAAAAAAAAAAATAACAACAAAAAAGCTTTATAGATCACCTATTTAACACTTTCTTTCAGAATTATTTGTACAATGTGGTTAAAAATCACCCCAACTTAGTTAATTATTATTTTTTTGAAAGTCACAATGATGTAAACAGACAAAATAAAATCTTCAATACAAATGGCATAGTTTTATTGTAAAGAAACACATACTGTAAATGCATTCAGTATATCTACTACTGCAATATATAGTTATTAATTTGTTGCTATTATAATTCAGGAATATCCTGAACTATGCATTTAATGAACAATATAAGGTACTTGTTTCCTAGCACGGCGCCCGTGGTAGGTGATCGCATACCTTAACTTAAGGTATGCGATGGACGCGACTGACGCGATTTTAAGTCTATTTTTAGCCTTTTCCCTGACAATGGAAAAATCGCGTCCATCGCATGCCTTAAGTTAAGGCATGCGATGTGACCGATGCGATGGACGCGATTTACATAGGGAACAATGTTAAATGGGCCAATGGACCCGATTTTTCATTGTATATCCACCCTTATGGGTATTTTACATGACAAATGCCCCCCCATTGTTAACGCCACCCCACGATGAACGGCAACCCGAAGCATGGTATGCGTCCTCCGACCTTTTCATACCCCCACTATCCACGTCGGCGTGGAGTTGATTGTACATAGTGTGGCGAGTGCAGCGAGCCACCGAGCCCGAAGCGTGGCGAGCGCATGCGTAATATCTGTGAAGTAATGCGCGTCCCCTCGCGCAGCTCGCCGCGCTTCGGGCTCGGAGGCACGCTGCGCTCGCCACACTATATAAAATCAACTCCACGCCAACGTGGATGGTGGGGGTATGAAAAGGTCGGAGGACGCATACCGCCGCACCTCGCGGGCTCGCTGCCCTCGCCACGCTTCGGGTTGGCGTTCATCGTGGGGTGGCGTTAACAATGGGGGGGCATTTGACCCATGAGGGTTGGGAAACAATAAAAATTAGGGTCTGGGGGGCATTTAACATTGGGGCTAATGTAAAATCGCGTCTCGGGGACCATTTTACATTGATTCCAATGTAAAAATCACGTTGCTCGCATCGCATGCGATTTGGTTGCATGCAATGCGATCGACGTGATTTTTGGGTTCCCGATGTATACAGTTTTTATTGCTGGCGCCATTCTAGGAAACAAGTACCCAATATAATAAGCTGGGAACTTTTCATGGTGTGTTTAGCAATCCTTAGCAGTATTAAAATTTCCTCCCATTTAATTATTTCTATTTTGTCACCAGGGGTTAAAGTAGGGGGGACACATCTGTAATGGTGAGCTGGATCTACTGTAGTTCAACCTCCAACTTGGCCCTGCACAGTCATTGTAACAGAAAGCATTAGGGTTTGCAGGGGAATACCAAAACCCTGCCACTAGCTCTGCCTAATGGGGTGAAAGAGTGGAGCTAATAGGGTGGCAGAGGGAAATGAGTTCCAACACCTCTTCAGGACCACTTTAAGTCCTGATTGTCTCATCTTAATTGTATACACCTTGCTTGGTGAGATTAAATTGTTCAATAATTGTTATTTATAAAGCAGGTTTTACATTAGCAGTGTGAGGCACATATTTCCACTGTAAAACAACCAAATATTTTGAATGCTATTTTGTTATTGCAGTTGATTTATAGTAATTTTATTTAGTCTTGTAAGAAGTCTCAAAGCTATTTTCCTCTGTTATAAGCCCTTGTACTTTACAAATAATAATCTGTTAATGGTTCCCCCCATACTGTGTGCCTACATCTGGCCATACACCTGAACGATATTAGACCCGAACGTACAATCTCTACAGGTTTTGCAATGGATTGTGTGCATATTGTGAGTAATACTGGTAAGATAAGAGTCGAGAGGCAGATCATACACACTGTACGTCTGATCTGTCGGCTTGTATTTTGGTCATAAGCAGATTGTATGTGCTTTTAAAGCACATACGACTGCTCGTTCGATCGCACTAAAGGCCACCATATACCTGAAAGACATTGCACCCAATTATACAAGCTCAATGGATTATAACATGGATTGTATGCATATTGTGTTCGCACAATCATGCAATGCCGGCCCTGGGGGATTGGAGAATTGGTGCTGCACGTCAAATCAGTTGGGATTGGGAGCATATTTCATGTGCTTTTAAACACATGCAATTTGTCTTTTAGATGGCTCATACAACCAGAGTCATGTGACACTCCCTCATGACTTGCATAGAAGAGAGGTGCAGCTTCTGTGCGGCCCGTGTCAGTAAAGATGCTGTGAGTTGCCAGCGGCAGATAGGCGGGCGGCTGAAAAGAGCGGTGGACATCTTTTTGCACAATTCTGTCACTACTCTGAAAACAGTTTTCAGAGGATTGCTTCATTAGGGCTATTTAATAATGGCATAATACAGCAGATGTGAGCAGATTGGTAGTTGCTGGCAACCTGTAAATTAAAAAAAAAACAAAAAACAGGATTTTTGGTACTCCTATCCTTTTGATCCTAGTAGGCCAGTCCCCTATTTAAATTAAGCTTAAATCATACAATCATGCAGCAGATGGATTGTATGACAGATTGTGAGTACATTGTGTGTCCAAAAACCACCAAGGACTGCTGGGGAGTTGAAGGGAAATTGGACACAATCATAAAGGTGGCCATACATGGGCCAGATGGGATTCATCCTAGGGTACTAATAGAATTAAGGGAGGAATTAGCTTCCCCTCTACATTATATCTTTGATAATTCACTATCATCAGGAAAGTTACCAAAAAACTGGAGAATAGCAGAGGTAGTGCCATTATTCAAAAAAGGAGGATCCCGCTAATTACAGACCTGTTAGTTTAACATCAATAGTGGGTAAACTATTTGAAGGATTTTTAAGAGATGGGATCCAGGAATATTTAGACCTTCATAGTTTACTCCGTAATAACCAGCATGGGTTTGTGAAAAAATCGTTCATGCCAAACTAATCTACTTGGTTTCTATGAAGAGGTTAGCAAAAACCTTGATAATGGAAACGCTGTAGATGTGATTTTCCTAGATTTTGCTAAAGCCTTTGACACAGTACCACACAAGAGGTTGATAAATAAAATGGAGGACATGGGATTAGGGGCAAATATCTGTAGATGGGTAGGGAACTGGCTGTGTAATAGAAAACAAAGAGTGTTCATGAACAGTGCCGTATCAAATATGATACCAGTACTAAGTGGAGTGCCACAGGGTTCGATTCTAGGGCCCATTTTGTTTAACATTTTTATTAACGATATTGGGATGGGGTTACTCAGCAATGTATCCATCTTTGCGGACGATACAAAACTGAGCAGATTTATTAAATCATAAGAAAATGTCACCACGCTTCAAAATGATCTCGACAATCTAGATGAGTGGGCAAAAGAGTGGAAGTTGAGGTTCAATGTGGACAAATGCAAGGTCATGCACCTTGGGAGACCTAACCAGTGTGCTAGTTATAACCTAAGCGGGGATGAATTGTGTAATTCAGTACTCGAAAAGGATCTATTAGTCCAAATAGACAACAAGCTGGGATGTAGTGCTCCATGTAATATAGCAACAAAATTCTTGCATGTGTTAAAAGGGGCATGGAAACTAGGGACTCAAAAGTAATTATGCCTCTGTACAAATCATTGGTTAGACCACAGGTTCTCAAAGTCAGTCCTCAGGACCCCACACAGTGCATGTTTTGCAGGTCACAGAATCAAGTGAAATAATTAGCTCCACCTGTGGATCTGTTAAAATGTGTCAGTCAGTAATGAGTGCACCTGTCGGGTGACCTGGAAAACGTGAACTGTGTGGGGTCCAGAGGACCGAGTTTGAGAACCACTGGGTTAGACCACACCTCGAATACGCAGTGCAGTTCTGGGCCCCGCACTATAAAAAGGACATCATAGAATTAGAAAAAATCCAAAGAAGAGCAACAAAGCTTATTAGGGGAATGGAGAATTTAATCTACGAGGAAAGATTAAACAATTTGGGACTATTTACACTAGAGAAAAGACGTTTAAGGGGGATATGCTCAACATGTATAAATATATATTAGTGGCCAATATAAGGAACTGTCAAACACCCTTTTTTCTACTAGAAAGGAATCTAGGACGTGAGGGCACGAGTTTAGATTAGAAGAAAAAGATTTTGTTCATCTAGAACAGTGGTTCCCAACCCTGGTCCTCAAGTACCCCCAACAGTGCACGTTTTCCAGGTCACCCAGCAGGTGCACTCATTATTCAGGCACATTTTAAAAGATCCACAGGTGAAGCTAATTATGTCACTTGTAATCCTCTGTGGAGACCTGGAAAATGTGCACCGTTGGGGGTACTTGAGGACCAGGGTTGGGAACCACTGATCTAGAAGAAAACATTTCTTTACAGTCCGAGCAGTCAAACTTTGGAACTCTCTTCCTGGAGAAGTGGTGTCGGCAGACACTATAAATACGTTTAAAATAAGGTTGGATAAACATTTATTGGTTAAAAACATCCATGGGTACGAATAAGTAAAATAATCTGTCTTTAAAATATCAGAACATACTATACAACAAGGGATAAGCTACTATAAACAAAGGTTGAACTAGATGGACGCAAGTCTTGATTCAGCCTCACCTACTATGTAACATCAGAAAGACCAGTCTTACAATCATGATTGTGTCCAATTTCCCTTCAACTCCCCGGCAGTCCTTGGTGGTTTTTGGACACACAATGTACTCACAATCTGTCATATAATCCATCTGCTGCATGATTTTGAAGCTTCATTTAAATAGGGGGCTGGCCTACTAGAATCAAAAGGATAAGAGTACCAAAAATCTATTTTTTTATTGTTTGTTTGTTTGTTTTTTTGTTTGTTTTTTCATTTACGGGTTGGTACGTTACAAAAACAAGTGTATCACTGCAATAGCCACTTGATATTGTATTCTCCTTATTTACTTTAGATCATTGGTTCCCAAACTCTCTTGAATCACGGCACCCTAGCGTATCAGAATGTTTTCACAGCACCCCTAGGATAAAATCATTTATTGATCAATTTGGAATACAATAATAAATTAAGTACGTTTTGCCTTTACCGTTATCCATAGTTTTAGTTTCTATGGTGGTGTACCTCTGTGCTTTTGATTGTCCACATGTGTTATGATTGGCAGCCACTAGCATTGGTTTTGCCTATTGTTTTAACCCTAAATAATTGAAATTGGTTATGTGCCACCAAACTTTGGCTCCCTTGTTTGGGATGCACTGCTGTAGTCTATTACCTCAATGTTTTTATTCATCATTGACAAGTAGTTTAAACCCTGTGAATGCAAAGTGAATTTGTCAAAATAGGTGTGAAATTTGCCAAGCAGACCTTTTTTTTTGTTCTTGTCGGAATGGCCTGTAATGTTTACCTTTTATATAGGAAATATAATCTTTTTTTACCCGTTTTTTTAATTTGAAATGATATAAAAAGTGTTAGCGATGCAGGCATTTTTAGCTAATATCTTGAACATCTCTCACAGAGATGTTGGCACTCAAAAGGTTAACATAGAAGGAAAGCTAAAAATGTATGACCAGTGTATCAAAAAAAATGTGTTTATTATTTAGGTGGGTATCAAAGCTTGGAGAGAGATAAAATTTAGACCGATAAAGTACCAACCAGTACACTATTGTAATTTTTCATCCTATTAAATATAAGGCATAAGCTGATTGGCTATTACTTTATCTTCCCCAGTTTTATCTCTCTCCTAGCTTTAATATATACCATACGTAAGCCCTTGCAGAAAAAAACTGTCGCTCCAAATAGAAAAATAGAAGCCTTTAGCTTTAAAAAAAAAAAAAAGCACATATCACATTATCATCACAATACTACCAAAATAACTGGTAACTTGAAAAACAGATTATTATACTGTAAATCTATAAAATTTTTGTGCCTATCAAATTTATTTGTAGAGAAAAACTGATCAATTTTGTATGTGTTTAGACTAAATAATATATACATAAGCACATAGTATATGGTTGCTCAATAACACATAACATTAGGATTCTTTTTTTTTTTTTTTTTTTTTTTTGCTACTGTGGAAACTCCACTAATTAATGATCAATCTGTGCCCTCAGCAACCTGGCTCTGCAGTACTGCTGTTTGCAATGAAGGTGGCAATACAGGACAGAAGAGTGGTTTTCCTTGATTCTCTTCAGCTACAAAAGCTCAGGGACACCAAGATCAAGAGAGACTTAATTCAGAGTTGACGAAAAGGGTCATCCCCCATTAGTTTTGTATTAATCACTTCCCCAGCCATTCTGTTAAGAATAAAATTGGCACCATTATACAGAGCACAAACATTATTCCCAAAGCTGAGCTGAAACTATAAAACAAATGGAAATGTGATGTCAAAAATGATTTTGTTCTGGAATTTGTGATTAACTTACTGACTTTTATTGTTTAAGCAGCTATACAATTAGCCGTTTTCTATTCCGCAGTACAAGCATTAGAGCAGTGATTCCCAACCTCTGGTCTCAAAGCACACGAAGGGGTAAAATTACTAAAGCTTCTAAAAATAAAAAGATGCAATGTTGCCATAGCAACCAATCAGATAAAATAAATTGGGGGGCATGGATTTACATGAATGAAACCATGAAGAACAGTGTCTAACTGGTTGCTTTTGGGCCAAATCTCCTCTTTTCATTTTTAGAAGCGTTAGTAAATTTTCCCCGAATAGTTCAGATTTAAAAAATATCCACACTTAAGCATGTTTGCTTTAATAACAGAGTTACTATTTGTCACAAATTTTGTGAAATGTGTAACTGAAGATTTGCACTAAAATGGATTAAGGTGAATTTTAGAATTTCAGTAGGGCTAACACCAGAAACCCTCAGTGTTTTGAAGAATAGAAAATTTAAATAACAAAAACATCCTAAAAAAATCCCAAATAAATAAAAAAATTGTGTTCTGTGTAATAATAAATACAATCCAGTGTACAAAAACACCATGAAAACAGGATACTTTCCCTGTATGTATCCCAAAGAAGTCCTTGTATTCTTTTTGTCAATGTGAGGTAGGATGTAATCTGGAAATGCAAATGTGAAAAGAAAAAAAACATACAATGTGTAATACAGTACATAAATAAATTGCTTCAAAAGAATGCCTGTTGTTCCTTCTATTTTAATTGTGAAGAAGAGGGCATATCCCACTCACACACGGGAGGTGAAATAGATAAATTGAAAGGTTTCTTTGTTATCTTTTACTTTAAGATTTGTATTTCAGAGGAGCGTACCTTCACTCACATAAACACTGACTAGGAGAAACATAAAAAGGTTTCTTTTTCCAATCTCCTTCAATGTTAGAGGAAAAGATAGTGTACCCCACTCACTATAAAATGAGCTGTTATCTTCTCATAAAGGTATCTTTATTAAGTCATCTAGGATAGAATATTCTCAAAACCCTGTGAAGTATTTAAGGTTATGGATAAAACCATAAACCCACTTATATCCAACAGGAAGAAGGAAAGCTCATAAAGGTATCTTTGAATTCATAAGGATCTAAATAATAAGGGGCGTACCCCACTCATGGTGTGAAGGTGGAACCATACACATCAAGGTATCTTTCAATTCAGTTTTCCCTGTATATAACAAGCTTGGATCCCCGGAATTGTGAACCATGGAGTATCCAAAAAGAGAGAGAGAGGATGTATGTAGCCAAAAATGTATTTACATAAAGTCCATAGTTGGACATACAATAGAATATGTACAAAGATAAAAATATTCAGATAAAAAATGGCAAAATGAACCTGGAGGTTAACACCCTTACTTTTCACTTTGTCCTGACCTTTTTTACCATCTTTTTAAAGTGATTGTTCTGCTGCTGTTGCATGTTACCTCCTGGGTTTGGGATTGTTTTAGTTTTTTAAATTTTCTTTTCTTCGACTTACTATTTGTCACCTGTACTCAAGTATCAAGGTTTGATCAATGCGCTACTAACTGCAGCTGGTACTGGGACTTGGCAGGTCCCAAATAAGTATAAAGGTAGAAGAAAGGGAGTGTTGTACCAGCGCAGACTGAAAAAATGATAATGGGAACGGTATCCTTTACAGTAAATTTTATTAATAGGATTAAGTCCTATAGCTGTAATTCAATATGATTATAAAAAGGGTATAGTAAAATCAGTGGACATTCAGTAATTAATAGGATTAAGTCCTATAGCTGTAATTCAATATGATTATAAAAAGGGTATAGTAAAATCAGTGGACATTCAGTAATATACAAGACACATCACAATTGCAATATAAATGGGCATATAAAATGCATATTACCACACGGACATCGCTTAGATGGATCCCATAATAGCAGATAACCAGGTGGCCAATTAAGTCCCAGAACAGAGTCCAATGTTGGAATAGGTTCCTCTGACGGGAAAAGATGGTAGAACCTGGATGGCTTGATCTTGGTCCAAAGGGCTGCCTCGGATTGCTTATCCGGATGGGTTAGCGCAACTGCATGTTTGGGTGTACTAGGTGCGTGGATTGCTGTGATGTTCTTGTAGGGAATGTCCAGTTTAAAATTATCTCAACGCGTTTCTCTGGGATAGCCTCCCAGCTTCTTCAGGAGCCTGAAGAAGCTGGGAGGCTATCCCAGAGAAACGCGTTGAGCTCATTTTAATATTCCTCTATTTTTTTGAGGATGGGTGTAAGGGTGGTTTCGGGGTTGGAGATGTATAGGAGTAAGTCGTCTGCAAAAGCCATCACCTTGGTCTCTTGTGGTCCCATAGATATGCCCTGGAAAGTAGGCCAAGACTGAAGGAGACGCAGGAGGGGGTCAAGCGCAAGATTAAAAAGAAGTGGGGAGAGGGGACAGCCCTGTCTGGTGCCCTTGCTATCTTTATTGGTGAGCTTCTCTCGCCATTAATAATTATTGAAGTCTTAGGGGTGGTGTACATATATTTGAAAAAATCTAAGAAATTCCTCCCCAAACTCTCTTATATTAAAGATTTTTCTAAGATGCGCCCAAGACACTGTGTCCAATGCTTTCTCAGCGTCAAGGCTGAGAAGCATTGGCGGGGATCTAGAGGGGAATTATTTTAATCATGTTGCTGTTTTGTTAATGTGAACAATTTTTTGGCGACCTTATTATCCAGGTCATTCATTTTATTGTAAACCTTCTGACCAGATCCCAATACAATTACAGGGTTGTCATATTGCTGTTGGTGACTTTTTACATTATTTTCTCTTCCTGTGGAATCCTCTTTCCATGTCCTAATTAGTCTCCCTACCAAATTTCATGACATTTTGGGTCTTTGATTGAGCTGCACATGGCTCTAAATAGAGGAAGTTTAATTACAATACTAATACTACAGGTTTCTGCAATGTCATCTATTTGTAACTAATAGGTGTTTTTATTAGCACAGTTACCCTTTTGGGGATATATCATCTAGGAATGTCATTTTAAATCTTTGAGAACCAAGCTAATTTGTCAAAATTGGTGTGATAATTGCCAAGCATCATAATGACCTGTAATGTTTACATTATATAGGAGATATAATCTTTTTTTATACAATATTTTTTTTATTTGAATTTACATAACAAATGTGAGCGACGCTGGCATTTTTAGCTGATATTTTGCATATCTCTCACAAAGATGTACGTACTCCTATTTTGCACTTCTCACAGAGATGTTGGCATTTTTAGTGGATTTTTTGCTGCATCTCTCACAGATGATGGCACTTATGGTTATACATGATTTTTAAATGTAATTAAAACTTTAACAGGGTCTGCTTTTCTAAAATCTCCTGCACTTTAGCGTCTCATTAATGATTAAAAAGGTCTTCTGTGGAATTGTGCCATTACCTTTTCTCTTGTTTCTAAAGGGTAGAGCTTCTGGCATTGAAAATGAAAACCTTTCATAGCATTCTGTGTTGCCAAAGTTGTATAAATATGCCACCTGATTTACTTCTGGTGAACACACCTTAGTGTGGGTCATTTTTAATTTATAAGTGAGCTTTGCCACTACAACTGGAAATAGGCAATGGCAGGAATCGGCTGACATTCCTTAATTCAGTGGATTGGAGTGTTTGGGTATATGAACAGCAGTATGCTATTGAGTGCAATTGGTCATTGCAGGTAATAGTCACCATGGTTTATATATTTAGGCCCGTTAAGCTGGTACATGCTGTGGCTTATCAGGGATTTTGTTTCTCCTGCTTGATGCAGACGAAGCAAACTCCCCGAAAGCAGACCAGTTTTCCAGTAATGGGCTTGCGGTTGATGAAAACATTGAGTGATCCAAATAGGGTAGACTGATTATAAAAAAAAGTACATTGAAAAAAGTTTTTAGCCCCCCCCCCCAGGGCCAGATGCACTAAGCTTCAGTGATAAACAGCCAGCCAATAAGCTCCTACCTGCCATGTCAAAGATCGTGTTTGAAAAATGACAGACCGGAGCTTATTGGTTGGTTGTTTATCACTCCATTTTATCACTTTTGAAGCTTATTGCATCTGGCCCCCAGTGTTTTATCGGGGATAACAGGATACTTCTCTGAGTAAGATGGTTGTTAAGAAGGTTACACATCCTTCATCAAATTAAAGTTTAACAGAAATTGCTGTATGTTTTATCAAAGTGTAAGGATAGACAATCACATGTCACAAAATAGAAAGTTATTTGAAAGTAAGCACAATATATCCATTCTATGTTTCCTGCAATAATATATTTTATTACTTGCTTGAAATGTTTGTTTATTCTAGGTCTAACACTAGAAAATTACAGCAGCTTTTAATTGACTGGTTACAGCCTATGTTCTTTCATTTTTCTTACAAATATATGTGCCGGCTATTTAAAAGATTTATCTTTTATATTTTAGTTTTCTAAAGACTTCTGAATAAAACAAAAGACCTGAACTCGTACAGACAACTTAGGTTCTCAGTGTGGGATCCAGGTCATAGGTCGCCAGCAAATAGTCAAAATGCACAAAATCAACCTTGACAAATGGTCAACGCAAGCAAAATGGTCGACAAAAAAAACAAGGTTGCCATGATATTTTTGTGTTTTTTCCTGTTTTTTTTTTATTTCCTCATACTTGACCATCCCAATTGACTCTGATTGGGAATGGTAACGTGACCTGAAGCATGGCGAGTGAAGCAGTACCCTAATTAGAAGTCCACATATTTAAGTGTCTACAAATGGACAGAACTATAAACTTGTTCTGAAACTTCTACACGTAATTGGGGTTCAAGAGTCTGTTAGTTCTGAGTGCCGCCGACTTTGCTACATATGTATTCCAAGTGATATAGATATGGCACTCTTGGGTGTACAGTTGTGCCAATGCATGCATATATGAGAGAATGACCGCATCTGCTGTCAGTGAGGCAGCGAGTTGCATCTGTTAGTGAAGCAGCTAGGTGCACTGCTGTCAGTAGTGTCTCTGTGAATGATGCTGTTGGGTTTGTTTGCAGATGATAGTTTGACAGCTGGAAATAGATCAGGCATTCAGTTATTTTGGAGAGTGTACTGTCATTGGGAAATTTTACACGGTCATGTGATCTTATGTGTCCAGTCATGATATACCCCTTTCAGGCTGAGGTGTGTGTTTACATTATTGCCGGATTTTTCCGCTCAGCCAAAAAAAATCATCAATTGTTGGGCATTTTTAGGGCAAAAGTCTTAGAAAATGGGCGACAATGCACACAATTGAATAGTCGGCTACCCACAAAAACAGCACTTACTTGAATACACCCTAAACCTCTGACCCAGGACATTGCCAGCTAAACCTAGGTCCTGAAAGAGTCAACTCAGGTTGGGTGTTCAATAACCCAGATTGGACCATGCCATGCCATTTTATAAACTGATACAGAGAGAGTGTTTATATTTGTGTGTGTTGTATGTGTACACAATTGGGATACATAAATCTCCACAACTTAGTTCTGAGGTTTGTGCTAACTAGCAAAAGCTTGGTATGACTTTTTTTTTCTGAAAACATAATTAGAAGAATCTGATGGAATCAAAACAGCCCAGTAGACATGTAGACATTTTTGATCCTCATGCCATATGACTATGCCCATTGTATGTATCACTTTAATATTAGTATTGGAACTACTTTAATTACTTTTTAGACTGAATTATTCAGACAACAATGGTTGATTTGTTTTGTCATTGTAACATTTTCTTCTTGTGAGTGTGACTATCTTATGACTTCTGGATCTTTGCAAGGAATGAGGAGCTATACTGCTCTTAGTATGAGCAAGGATAAGTAAAATATATTAAGTTGTGTTATATCATTCAAAAGACCATAATGATCATTATATTGTGATGACCTGGAAAATGGATGTTCATTTTTCTAGACCAATCTCACATTGTGCAACATAAACACTAATAGGAAGTACTAAATTAATACTAGTAAATTGAAAGCTCCAAATTTAGCAAAAACTTGCACAACCGAGAAAGAAGTAGCAAAATTATGGAAAATGGTCAATCTAGGCGAAAAAGGAAAGACATGTCCGAAATCAGCTACCAGCAGCATGGTATGCTTAATCTGCGACTTCACACCAATTTTTTGTTACAGAAATAGTAATCCTAACTATCTACACTACAGTATGTGGGGTATCCAAATACCAGTGATAAGTTACCCGTGTGACTTTTTTTTTTTCACCTGCCTCAGGCACGAAAACGGGTCTGCGACTGAAACGCATGCTTCACTGTGTTTTCATGAGAATTTTTTTTTTTGGGGGGGGGGTTTCCTAATCGAATAGCTAAAAAAGAAAAATCTCCTAAATTGTAAAATTCGATTTTTCAAAATTTACGAAAAAGTGCAGGACAAACACAAATTTCATTTTGCATCTTGCTCAATGATAGATGTATGAGAACACATCTGAAGTTAGAGTATCTGAATACCAAGTAGTTATAGTTGAATCCTTGTAAACCCCTAAATTCCCACTCTCTAATGGAGAATCATATACTAACGTTATTTAAGGGAACCTTTTGCATTCAAGTCAAAATTATGTATGTGACTGACAACTCACACTTGCAATTTTATTTGTGCTCATATGGCACAAAATCTGTAACATAGTAGGAAGCCACACTATGTGCGTATTAATCGGTCTATAAAGCCCTTAAATGTGCATATAAATGTATGCCAGGTGGAGACCATACTGAATAGTTTCATATGGCATATGTAATGCATTTTTGGCAACCATTGCAGGTCATATATTAGGAGTAGGCTGTATTTTTCCTTCATGCTTTTTTAAGTAGACAGCACTTGACAAACTGTTTCTAAAGAAATTAGACATTAAAGTTTTGACCTAACTTTTATATATATTTTTTTCTTAGATCTCCTTTGACCTGGCAGAGTACACAGCAGATGTTGATGGTGTTGGTACCTTACGTCTTCTTGATGCTGTGAAAACCTGTGGCCTTCTTGAATCTGTGAAGTTTTATCAAGCCTCAACCAGTGAACTGTATGGAAAAGTGCAGGAAATCCCACAAAAAGAAACAACCCCATTTTACCCACGATCTCCTTATGGTTAGTGAACACTTGTGTACTTGGGCCTATAAGACAACAGCACAAGGCAGCACAGACTGTTGGTCTTCACAACTGTGCATGTGTGAGTGCTATGGGATGTCTTTACTAAGCCTTAGATAGATGTTTTATTTACTACGCTCTTGAGAGCAATAAAGTGGATGGAGATTTTGGTATAGATGTATTATACAATACATATCATGCGTTAGAACTCTTCCAGCTGCGATTGTTTGATGAGGTGAAGCAGGAAGCCACATGGACAAGATGTATTAACATATTGTCGCCTAGTGCTGATTGGCGGTTTCCCTCCTCTAAACCACCTTCTCTGAGCATGCATAGAATCTAGCTAATATTGCGAGATCTCCTGTGCACCCTGAAGCCAGCAGAGACTACAGCTAGGGACAGCGCTGTCCTGGCTGCAGTGTATGGGCAACGACACCTGCAGCCTCAAATATGGAGAGCTACAAATGTCCATTCATACATTGTCCCCATATCTTGTGCTATCTTAAAGATAACAGCACTTATAATGACAGGGGCATATTGCGCCCCTAAAATTTATCAAACCTTTCCTCTTCTATGCATTGTGGTCCCTCATAACAGCATTTCTTATATCTACAGCACCCCAAGGTATCAGCCAAGAAGTTCCTGTCACTTCAAGCACAGCCTGTAAAATTATATTTAGCAGTGGATTGGCTGATACTTTGGGGTCTGTGTATTAAATCTTGGAGGCAGATAAAGTGGATGGAGATAAAGAACCGACCAACTTGCTCTTAATGGTCATTTTTCAAACATAGCCTGTAACATGGTAGGTAGGAACTGATTGGCTGGTACTTTTGGGTAGATTTATGAAGCAGTGAAAAGGAAGGAGAAGTGATAGTGTCTGGTACTTTATCACCAATCAATCAGCTCCTAACTGTCTCTTTTGAAACTCAGCCTGTAACTTAACAGTCAGGAGCTGATTGGCCAGTGATAAAGTACCAGCCCCTTTATCACTTCTGCTCCCTTATCACTGCTTCATACATCTACCTCTTTATCTCAACTTTCACTCTCTAAGAAAAAAATATTATTTCCACCAGCATACTGAAAGACACCCAGATTAAAATACTAGATGGTAATCAGTGGCAGTTTTTACCTATGGTAAAATCCACCACTGTGTCTGTGAGACGGCACTGGCGTCACTGTGACTGGCAATGACTTGCTATTGGAAGTCCGACCTGCCAGTCCCATTGGGAGGTGTTCCATAACTCCAGGCACTGCAGGGCAGCCCATAAAAATGGGTTCTGCGCATGCACAGTACCCGGACCATCAATTTGCTTCTACAGGTCTGCTCCTGAAGCAGCCCCAGAGAGGCAGGAGCCAGCGTATGCGCAGGGCTGAAGGAGCTACTGCATATGCCCTGGTCCTGCAATGGTGATTGGGACCAGCAGCAGAGGGGGTTGCATCATCTGCCAAGGTAAGAGCCACCACTGATTGTAATAAAATTCAGGGATCTTGGTTACATAAATTTGTGCAAATAAAAGAATAAGCCCCCAAGCCACCGTCAAGGCTTCTCTGTGTATTGTGGGTCCCTAATGCTATACCTAGGTGCGGGGTGCTGTAACCCCCCCAAAAAAAGCATAAGCAGAAAGCCCAGAGCAGCACAGCAGTGAGAAAACTAAAGTGTACTAAAGTTTTAAGAAGCCATACAAGGGGATCCCCTAAATTCCAGGGTATTCGGGTCCGGCAGATTGACTTACGTGTATCTCTTTTTGCGGATGACATGTTATTTCTGTTGCACCCGCAGTATGCCATCCCAACAGTATTCAAACTCCTTCAAGAATTTGTTAGTTTCTCAGGCTACAAGGTAAACGTGGACAAGTCGGAACTACTGACTATCCAGGGATCCGACCCAAAATTCCCCTTAGGAGATCTGCTAAACTCAATAAAAGTAAACTTGAATCAAATCAAATACTTAGGAGTCCAAGTCTCAAATAAACTAGCCAATCTAGACCAGATAAATCCCCCCCCCAATCATTGATAAACTTATAAAAATCTTAAACGACTGGAAACACCTCCCCCTGTCCTTATTGGGGAGAGTGGAGGTTGTGAAAACTGTTGTCCTGCCGCGACTAATGTACGCACTACAAATGCTACCCATCAAAATGAATATGCATGGCAACAAGATATTAACACAGGCATGCTCCAAATTTATTTGGAACCACAAAAAACCTTGGGTTTCTTTACCCAAATGACAACTCCCCAAAAAAGTAGGAGGCCTGGGTTTACCAGACATCACAAACTATTCCCACTCTTTGTTGACCCGCTTTGCGGTGGGCTGGTTGATAGGGGACAACACATTTTCAATTCAGGAATTAGATTGTGCTTTATTCTTCACATATTCCCCTGGAACCCCCTCCACTCAAATCCTAGGGAGATACCTAAACAAATATACAGATATATATATATATAATGCATGGCGATTAGTATTCACAAAACTAGGTTTAATGCATTCATGTACAGAATGGATCCCTATATGCGGAAATCCCATGTTCCCCCCAGCAATAAATAACCCAGTGTTTAACCGCATAAAAGCCAAGGGCCTACAATTGTTATCCCAAGTGTTCGACCCGGGTGGGAAACTCATGCCCTTCTCTATTCTGAGAGAAAAACATAACTTGCCTCTTAATTGTTTGTTTTCAATCATGCAACTTCCTCACTAATTACTTTCGCTCTCTCCAACACAAA
The DNA here is from genome assembly GCF_055691185.1 of Crinia signifera. Classification (NCBI taxonomy): domain Eukaryota; kingdom Metazoa; phylum Chordata; class Amphibia; order Anura; family Myobatrachidae; genus Crinia; species Crinia signifera. The sequence goes on along the minus strand of NC_139221.1, from coordinate 128,909,414 downwards.
TGCTTTCAAACCCCCACACGCTCATCCATGTCTGGGTAGACCAATTACGAGAAGGCTCGTTCAAACCTAAAATAATATATGAAGCGCTACAGCTTTTAAATACCGATGCCCTTTGTAAAAAAAAATCCACAACATCCTGGTCACAAATCTGCCTTTATTGACAGAATCTGATATATATGAACATTTTGAATCATCTATGAAAATGCTTCAAATCATCAGCACTACAAGAAGTGCATTATAGGTTTGTACACATAGCATATCTATTGCAAAAGCAGCGTAGTTACTTCGACCCAGATGAGTCAGGCAGATGCGTTCGGTGTGGCTTTCATTCCGCTTCCATGTTTTACAATTTTTGTGCCTGTGGATACATAAAAAAATGATGGCATAAAATAGTGAATTATATTAATAAGACATTCTCTCTGAAAGTAAATGTACACCCAACGCCATAATTATTTCTTAACTTTGATGTGTGGAAATTAGATACACCTCATAAATGTTTAATACCATTTCTCACTACCTTATTCACTACTGCAAAGAAGATAATACTATCATCTTGGATAGATAAACCTATCCCCATTATGGTTGACTTGGAAGGTCTTTTAATGAAATATATGTCATGTGACAGGTATAATTCAATTTATTTCTCAAGATCATTGACAGCTGGTTTCTTGAGAAAATGGGAACCATATATACATACATACAAAACCTATAGAACTCCAAGCCCGTCTACTAGACACTTTAGACATATACTATTAGACCAAAATCCCGGAACAAATCATCTTATAGTAGGAGCCCATCTCATCTATCTTCCTTAGGCCATGGCTCACCGTGGCTCACCATGGCTATCCTATTGTTCTCAGCTGCAATACAATACATAGAACAATAGAATAGGGGATTAGCAGAGTAATCCAATTACTCACTTAATCCTATTATGGAGATAGATGGCAGTGGCTCCCACTGTACATTAAAATCATCATTGATCTAATACTATTGTTAGATTGAATAGGGCAAGTGATGCCTTCTATACCTCCTTCTCCCCCCCCCCCCCTTTTTTTTTTCTCTTTACTGTACCTTAAACTACATGTCGGACAAATGTTATGATATATGGTGTAAAGTGGTAAAGATATGACTGTGAACCAAATTATTTAGACTTAAAGGATCTACATTCTCCTATGAAGATTTATTATGTATGAATGACAAGCGTCCAGAATCTATACCCTTTACTGATTATACTCCTTCCTCCCCAAATGTTATTGATGTATTTGTTAACGTCCCCCCCCCCCCTTCAATTTTGTTCCTTATCCCTACTCCCCCATATACTTTGTACTCATCCTCAGTGAAGGTTCTATTATATATTCTATTATATGTGGAAACCGAAAAATCATATTCTTAGTAGCGTATAGAGATTAATATTTCAAGACAATGGGCAGTATTCAATGAGAATACCTGCGAGGTGCAGCGAATCCTTTTTAGGATTCCCTGCACATTCGCCACGTTCCGGAGCCGGCGGGCTCCGGTATTCAACGTGTCAGGGGCTCACTGCCCCTGACTGGCGAATATGAGCTCCTGCGGCGAATGCCGCAGGGAGCCTGAGGACGGTGGCAGGCAGAGAGATGGAAGTCTCTCTGCCTGCCCCAGAACGTTTGTGGGGGGGAGGTGGGCTCCCCGGGTGCCAGGCAGCACAGGCTGCCCCCCGGGGTGCCAGCAGGGGACCGTATATTCACTATACCCGATCGTAACGATCGGGTGCAGTGAATATATGAATATGTAATGAGCGGCTCGGCTCCGGCGCCCCCTGCTGGCTGCTGTGTAAAAAAATATATATATATATATTTTTTTTTTAAATACAGTATATATTCATGTGCTTACATAAAAGTAGCATGCCCCTCCTCAGAATAAAATTCCTGATTTTTTTACACCAAATGTAAAAAACAAAACACTTTATTTTAAAAGTTCACATTCCACTTCTCCATCAAAAGATAGCGATTTCTACTCGGTGAATCATGGCGAAAAAAACCTTCAAATGTATTCGCCATGTGGTCATTGAATAGGGTGATTCACCGTTTTAGTCAGAAATTCGCCAAACAGCACAAATTCGCCATAAAAACATGGCGAATCAGGCTCATTGAATACCGCCCAATGAGTGATCTCTATTGCCAACATTCTATAATGTTATGTCTTCCAAATATTTTCAAGATAAGTTTCCGTATTGATGGTATTGTATTTGGAGTGGTGCAGACTTGCTCTACGGACTGTTAAACAATATTGATGTTACGATACCACTGCTGATATTTAATCCAGTTGATCTGATGTAGTTCCGATTTATATTTTCTCATGTTCTGTACCAAATTTATGTTGTGAAATTTGAAAATCAAATAAATACATTTTCAAAAAAACAAGAAGCCATACAAAAAATGATGCAAAAATGAGTTTAATCAAAATATTAAAGAATGTGTTAGTGAAGAGAGAAGTAGGTGTTAGATCAAATGTGATGGTGTGTGGGGCTACAATTTACTAGCAAATAGCCAAATGATCATGACTTCTTACTCAAATATATCCAGACTAAGCATGACCTATAATGCTCCATATGGCACATAAGAAGCATTATGGAGTTGCTCTGAATTATATTATTATGTAGTATTTAAATCTGGTTACTGGTGTATTTCAGTGTGCCCAGCGCACTGTAAGACACCAGTAACCAGATTTACTGTAAATACTACATGGTAATAGAATTCAGAGATCTTGGTTGCATATATTTGCATAAATAAATAAGCCCCCAAGCCATCATCAAGGCTCTGTATATTGGGTGTCCCTATTACTAGACATCTAGGTGCAGGGTGTGGCAACCCAAGAAATTAGCATAATCCAGAAAGCCCAGAGCAGCACACCAGCGAAAAGACTAAAGTGGTAATAAATATAAGTGTTAGGAAGCCTATGCTATATACAAAAAGTAATTATGACTTATGCTGATTTTGTTATACTCCCAATGTTGCCTCAAATTACATGTCTCTTTTCATTAAGCAATGTAGGAGTGTCTGGTTGATTTTCATGTCAAATAATGTATTATATGTATTGATGACTTTATGAATCATAGCTCATTTAGGATTGAAGTTGCTGAAAGGAAAGAAAATGTATTATGTAGGTTTTACATTTAGCCATGAACCCCTTCTTATGATACCGAATAGATAGTAGTGATATGTTAACTTTTTTCTATGTTACAGGAGCAGCCAAACTCTATGCTTATTGGATTGTAGTGAACTTCAGGGAAGCCTACAACCTGTTTGCAGTCAATGGCATTCTCTTTAACCATGAAAGTCCTCGTAGAGGTAAGAAAGCTCTATTTCCAAAAATAATTACATTTATCACACACTTTGTGACATAGTAATGTTTGATGGCAGAAAATATTGATATTAGTAAAAATGTATAAGTTCAGATATATTTAAAAGTATGGGGTCTATTCATTATGATAAAAAATGTTAATGTCATATTTTATTTGTCAATTACTTGAATCTGCAATTCATCATGGAACTTTCACAGTTTTGAAATACTGTTCCTTTTGTGGAGCCAGTTCTTCATAGATGCCAGATGCCAGAGTCTTGGAAGCTGAGGTAGTGTTTTTCCAATACACAGTTGCAGCACCAAACCACCAGCTTCTCTGTATTCTCTCCCCCCCACCACCACTCTTCTCGGTGCAGCAGCTAATGCCTGCCCCGCCTCTGCTGTCTGCCCCTCACCTCTGTTCAGAGCTAATCTCTGTCTCCCTCCACTAACAACTCCCTTGGAGTCTCAACTGCTTCTCACCTATCAGTGTGCCATAAAGGCAGTGAACGGAACAGGTAGGAGTGCAGAATAAGGGGCTACCAATCTGGGAGTAACTGAAAAAAGATAACTGGGATCTGCTGTTGAAAATCAGCTCTTGGATCACCCCTGTTGATAGGGATCAGCGCAAGGGTTCACTCTCCAGCTGATTACAATGAGAGTCCCTTAAATGAAGATATAGTGCTAGTTTGTGTATGAAGAAAGTCTCATAAATCAGAGTTAGATACTATGCTTTCTTAATACATACAGTTATTATTCACAATCAAAGTTGAATGGAATGCATTTAAATATGTATAAGCAAGCCCTACTACCATGTCAGTTCCCAGTCATAAACGTAAGGGGAGCCAACCAGTACAATAATAAACATCAGTATCTCTGTAGGGTTTTACTTATCCTCCAAAAGTCTGCTCAGGCTATGGTGTGCATGAATTAGGTTCCCTCTGTGGCCGCCAAAACACCTCCTTGCTAGACGCGTGTTTTGCCATTAAGAAAGGCTTGTTCACCAGTGTGATCATAAGCACGCTTATCCCCTTTATATAGCACATTAAATTACCGACCTAGCCGGAAATTCTAGCCACCTGTCAGAAGGAGGAGGGATCCACCGCTCATCACCGTATACCGTGTACTGTCTTTTAATGTATATCAATGAAAATATATTTTTAACAAGCAAAAAGTAGTGCCCCAAAAAAGTTATATTTTTCTCTTTAATTAATTGTTCATTTTTACCTGTAACATAGTAGAAAGTTGGTCAGAATGGCAGTCTTCAGTCATATTCGATGCTGATGTGCGCCACTGTTCAGTCAGTATTCAATTGAAAAATAGACTGTGCCCGTAATTCTATCATGACAATCTCGTCTGTAAAATGTATTTGGCCTAGGGCCAAAGTGCAAGACAGTCTAAATGTAAAGTACATCTAAAGTGTAGTTAGCCAAAATCGAATAGTCCAAATCGGTCATGTGTCAGAATTGAACCGTGTGTAAACACCGTTGGTTACGTTATATGATTTATTAGAATAACTTTGCTTAAAATGTAGTATTTTGGATTCATCATACATCTGGATGCCAGTTGTCATTAAATTGCAGGCGTCTTTCCCTTGTCTCTCAATTCTATAGCCCCACCCTTCTCCCTGTCTCTCATTTTTGTCCAGTCACTACATGTGCCACTGTATCTCATCCCTCTCAGCACCTCCTTCACTCATCTCTGACCCCTTTACACCATTATATCTCTCTTCTTGTCATCTCTATCACTAATGTTCTTCTCACTAACTCTTCTTCCATGGCATCCCCTCTCATCAATTTATCTAATTCTCCCTCTGTGGCATTTGCATGGCGGCGCTGTTAGCCAGAACTGTTACCTAATTTCAGCACCTTATCCCATCCCCGAAAGGAAGGAAGAAATCTCTTCCCACAGCACTGCCCTGCAAATGCCACAGGGCAATGCCCTGGGGCCCCTACTAAAGTTAAAATAAATCATAACTTCCTGCGGTGTCTCTCCACCTGCTATCAGCCAGCCAGCAATTAGCATGCTTAAAGTCATTAACTGTTTGGCTGTAGGCCGGTAGTGAATGTTTCCCGGCAGCTCTGATTTTGTGTGGTTCATAATCAAAGCGGCCAGGCAGCAATCTCTTCTAGCCTCGCAAGAAACTCCATAGGCACCAGCATATCCCTGCTCGAAGGCCCCTAGAATTGTGGGGCCCTAGGTCAGCTGTCCATTAAACCCATGCGTTACGATGGCCGTCAATGGGGGGGGGGGGATTTTGGGGCTGGGTTGAGAGAGCGAGAGAGAACTGTGCCTGGGGTAGATGTATGAAGGAGTGATAAAGCGTCTGGTACTTTATCAACGGCCAATCAGCTCCTGACTGTTAAGTTACAGGCTGGGTTTCAAAAAGGATAGTTAGGAGCTGATTGGCCGGCGATAAAGTATTAGGCACTTTATCACTTCTTCCTTATCACTGCCTCATACATCTACCCCTCTGTGAGAGCAGGGAGGGGAGTGGACCTCTGTGCAGCTTGGCACATGCTCTTGGATGTTATATAATAGATTATGTATTTTTATTGTATGTCATTTGGTCAATCTTGATATTAGCACATTCTATGTGATCACTTCAACCCACCCTTCTACATGTGTATTTGAATTTACTGAAGGTGCTCTTTAATTTAATGTTCTAATATTATGAATCTAATATTATGAAACTTCTCTTCCCATGACAGTACCAAAGCCCTATACTAGACATTGTTATGAGGTGGATTCTTTACACAATATATTTCATGTTAGTGTGCTATAGTAAGAATGTGGTAAGAAGCAGCAGTTTCCCCTAGACAGTGCACATATTCAAGCAGTTGTGAGAGAATAGCTTTTATAGAAGCGTTCATAATAGTATCTATTGATTTAAAGAATGGGAACACCCTACTACGGTGTATTGGCCATTCCTTGTTCCACAAATTATGTCGAGATATTTAGCATCAGGAAGTCCTTGGTGCCAGCTTTAAGTGGTTATTGGAAAACAAATGCCTCAGTGTTGTAGGTAACCAGTATTTCCCCCTTTACTGGTTTTCCAAAACAATGAATAGTTGTGCTCTATCTATGATGAACAGGAAAGTTGCATAAATCCCTTATATAATGCTGAATGGCCTCTATTTCACAACCAACCTCTACTGTAGACACACCCTTATAGCTTTTCCCTGTAAGATAAGAAGCTGACTAGAGCATGCACAGATTGGACGGCATTAGACAAACCATGTACACATTCCAAAAGCAGGTGGGGATGCAGTGTGGGAAACAAAGCAAGCCACGTAGGACTTTCCATCAAAATGTAATCACCCTTTCAAATTCATTGAAATACTATCTACTACTGTAGTTTGTATTGTGTACTACATTAATTAGAAATTAAAAAAAAAAAAATTCTAATCATCGGCTCTGCTAAATGAATGGCAAAGGATTGTAACGCAGAAGTGGAAAATATGTTTGTGGCATATTGTATCTTTATAAAGCGGGAGGGACTCCAGGATTGCTGCTACTCCAAATAATAGTGTTTGTGAGCTGCAAACCATAAAAACTATTACTGTTTATTTTTTAATATCTAGGCATGCATACGTTATGTACATACATACAGCAGTGACACAATAGTACCAAATTACTGTTTTCATCAATGCAAAAATAAGAAAGAATGCAATCCATTACTGTTATTACCATGGTATATGTGCCCTAGGAGCAGCCCTTGTTGGGGGTTGGCATGTGGATTCATGTTTTGTTACCATTGCCCCAAAATTGACAATAACTACCTGTACAAATTATTTTCACTCTTGCATCCTGTGAACATGTGGGACATGGGCAGGCTGTCCTGCTTAGTAAATATGTATACATAATTAAAAATAAATGTATTTCAAAGCTCATTCATTTTTTAATACAGGTTGACTATCCCTTATCCAAAATGCTCGGGACCAGGAGAATTTTGGATAACGGATTATTCCGTATTTCGGAATATTTTAATATTTCAATGATGTTTTTTTGAAGTATCTTGCATTTATGCTGTATAAACACATAAAATACACACATATATTTTATTACCACATAAAATACACACAAATATATTTTATTTGTTCAAAAAACAAGGTTTCAAAACATGAAACAAAATTTGTGTACTATCTCAGATACTGAATTTGAATGGCAAGCAATCATTTTCTTGTACATATATAGTGCCAGTTACATATCATGTCCTCAGTAGTGCTGTTACATATGTCCCCAGTGAGTTTTTATCAAAATGTATGTATCTGGAATGTATGGTTTTCGGAATAATTCGGATAACGGATATTCGGATACGGGATACTCGACCTTTATTGGATATTATATTAAACTACCAATCCCTAAAATGAGAGCTTATAATCAAGTCATGAAACTAATAAAATTTGAAGTTGAGCATTGGGGCACCCTTAACCCTACTTCTGCCCCTGATGGTATCATCCAGGTTGGCCTTTGATTGTGGACCTTTCGCTGGTCATGTGTAAGCTAATGATAATTCTTAAAAAGGGGGGGGGGGGTAGTTACGTATCTAAGAGCGCTGTCTTTAGCTGCTGCTCTAGAGGGAATTGTGGGAACCCTCAGAAAAGGGTTTTGATCAGCGCTAGGTTTCACTGAGAGATTTACAACTGTAAAATTTAACAATTTATTGTATACACCTATACATACATGATAAGATAAAATATAACAATATTAAATAAATTTAAAAAAAAGAAGAAAAATAAATAAAAAATAGGTACTTATTTCCTAGCACGGCGCCCACTACTCCATTTACGTAGTGGGCTATTCAGGGTAAGGAAATCGCATCGTATGCCATTAATGGCATGGGATGCGATTTTTTTTTTTTATCGCATCCTATCTTTTTAACGGGCTAAGTCAGTGAATACATGTAAAAGATAGGATGCCAATTATTCCTGCATAATAGAGGGAAATGGAGAATTTGATCATTCCTAATCTAATGTTAAAATCAAGAGCTTCTCAATTCTATCATAGGTACAAACACATGCTTATGTTAAGTTTTTTTGACAGGATCTGATTACAATCATATGTATATATGGTGTGTGTGTGTGTATGTGTATGTGTATATGTATATGTATGCCATGACCTGACGAAATTGCTGAAATAAAAGCAATGAAACGTTGTCCATATTGGATGGCCTGATCGTGCTTTATTGACAAGACGCCTGGAGTGCTGCTTTTCCTCTCCCCTGCCTTCTATTCATTTACTGGAGCGGGCACCCGGCGCAGACATCCAGCATACAGGGAGAGCCGGATCACCCCACTTAAAATAAATATATATATATATATATATATATATATATATATATATATATAATATATATATATATATATATATATATATATATATATATGTCTAGTGTCTGAAAGTCTCTGAAACACTGCCATCTGCTGGCATAGAGTGAAACTCAAACTCTTTATCACGCAGACACAGAAGGTAGCAGACTAGCTTTTGAAGCCTTTGCTTCCAGCAAGCCTTCTAGTACCAATATATTTTTGGATTGTGGGAGGTACTGTAAATGGAATATCCAGCGGTAACTCGCACAAAGACGGGAGGGTTGTGAAACTTATACACAGTTGGGGCAAATTGCTTGATTCTCTTGAATAAATATAGGATACATTTTTATTGTAAGGTCATAAATAAATTGACTCCTCCATAGATTAATGAGCTTCAGAACTGATTTCTGTTTACAACTTTTGAAGATTTGTAGTGATTGGCAAAAATATGAAGGCTCATTAATATCTATTTGCTCTAGTATCCACTTCTTAAATTCTTGAATCTATAGAACTGTAACATTTAAGTATGGTAACATACAATGAACTGGTTTATGTAAGTGGGTATTATAAAAATAGTCTCACTTCTCAATCCACATGCAATTCTACAAAGAAATGGTGAGAGATGGAATCGTGGAATGTATGAATAAGCCCGCATTCACATTACCAACGCTTAGGCTGCAAGATTCAAGTTAGGCATTTAGAAGAGGGGTTTAGGGTGCGTGCAGTGGGGATAGGTTAAACCTATGGGGTGAACATTAGTCACTAATGGGAGGCTTAGTTCACACGCAGGGTGGTTAAGGGTTAGGGGGCAAATGGAAAGTACTAATAAGTATATTTCCCTCCATCAGGATGGCAAAATCTTTATTCTGATTGCCGACACCCCCACTACCAATTATCCTTTCGTATGTCCTATAAAGCTGGTCAGTGTATTTAGTGTAAATCATATAAGGGTATACAGGAAAAGAACTTTTAGAGGTTCACATTAAAAAAAAAAAAAATACATACCATATACTCGAGTATAAGCCTACTTTTTCAGAACATTTTTTATGCTGAAAAAGCCCCCCTCGCCTTATACTCGAGTGATGGTCCCACTTGAGTCAGTAAGTTTTCCCAGTTTTTTGTTGAGAAATTAGGTGCCTCGGCTTATATTCGGGTCGACTTATACTTCCTGCACCTTGAAAACGTCGGACACTGCACTTTTTTATTTGATGTGATATAAATTGATTTTTTCACTACAAGCCTGCAAGTGCCGCCTTTGTCCTTTCCTAACTATATATATATATATATATATATATATATATATATATATATATATATATATATATATATCGGTACTTCTGTAGTTTCATGGCGCCATGCTGGCGCCGTGAAACTACAGAAGTACCATATAATCTCCTACAATAGAAAATATACTACATTCTTCTAACTGATATTGTACAACATTGACTTAAAGCAAGTAGGTAGCAGGAGGTAAGGAGGTGCATAATAATTAGGCAATTGACCGCAATATCAGTATGTTAGAAGATTACGATATATTAGGGGAATTTCAACTGTTATCGCCTCCTAATTTCCCATCTAAAGTGACACGACATTACAGGGGCAATATTTAATTGATACTGGATATTTCTCTGCTCATAATCATTATCAGGGGCAGATCCAGGATAAAATGACAGGGGGGGCACCATGATAATAGAGGGTTTAGGTGGGGGAGGGCCAGTGTTAGTGGTGCCAGTGTACATGCTAAGAGAGCGGCAGAGAGAGAGTGGGAATGGGATTAAAAATAGGCCCTGGCATTTAAGTACGCAGGCCCACCATGGCAACAAAAGTGAAGGATGTAGTTGTGCGCGCGCCGAAGGCGCGCTCTGGAAAAGGGGGTGTGGCCACTCAACAGGGGGCATGTCCTTGAGTGTAGTGTACAACACCATATACAACTTCTACACATTATGCAACAAAATACAAGACCCCATTATACTTGCCCCTTACACATGATGCCAAATGGAATGAGCCAAAATTTACATAATGCCACACGGATTGTGTCAAAATTCACATAATGCCACACGGATTGAGCCAAAATTCACATAATGCCAAATGGATTGAGCCAAAATTCACATAATGCCAAATGGATTGAGCCAAAATTCACATAATGCCACATGGATTGTGTCAAAATTCACATAATGCCACATGGATTGTGTCAAAATTCACATAATGCCACATGGATTGTGTCAAAATTCACATAATGCCACACGGATTGAGCCAAAATTCACATAATGCCAAATGGATTGTGCCAAAATTCACATAATGCCACATGGATTGTGTCAAAATTCACATAATGCCACGTGGATTGTGTTAAAATTCACATAATGCCACACGGATTGAGCCAAAATTCACATAATGCCAAATGGATTGAGCCAAAATTCACATAATGCCAAATGGATTGTGTCAAAATTCACATAATGCCACATGGATTGTGTCAAAATTCACATAATGCCACATGGATTGTGTCAAAATTCACATAATGCCAAATGGATTGAGCCAAAATTCACATAATGCCTCACGGATTGAGCCAAATTCATAAAATGCCATATGGATTGAGCCAAAATTCACATAATGCCACACGGATTGAGCCAAATTCATAGGATGCCACATGGATTGAGCCAAAATTCACATAATGCCACACGGATTGAGCCAAAATTCACATAATGCCACACGAATTGAGACAAAATTCACATAATGCCACACGGATTAAGCCAAAATTCACAATACGCTTCATAAACAGGGACATTGTCCACCAAAGGCGCGCATTAAATATTTACACCATAATGTCCATTGCACGTTAAGTTACACGGCATGATGTCCATTATGTATTATGCCAAACACCATAATGCCTATTAATAATTATGCTACATAAGTGCTGATTATCTACATGCTCATTGCCAAGGGTTCCATGCTCATTGCCAGAGGTTCCATGCTCATTGCCATGTGGGATTACATGCTCATTGCCAAGGGGAATACATGCTCGCGGTAAATGTGGGACAGCCGCCGCCAGGCAGAAGTCATAGCCACTGACAGTGGCAGAGCCTGGCTGTATTCAGAGCACTGTAGGTCCCGGCTATTTGAAATAATACCCATTTCACACCAGAAAATGCATTCCCAGGTTGGCCCCTTTTACACCAGCATAGTCCCTGCATTTTCTGGTGTGAGGGGGAGAGAAAACCACCCCTCCCCCCCTTTAACCAGTTATCTTATTTAACCGGCTATATCTTCGGAACTAACTGACCCATTTACATGAGACAAGTATCATATTGAAGAACTTTTGAGTGGGCTTTGAATGATTTTGGTCCAGTAAAACTGGAACGTTTGGTTCCAGAGTAATCTGCCCTCAAAGAACATGAACAGCCATGAAATTACATTTCAAAAATAAAAAAATCGATTTACACGCTATATCTCTGGAACCGATTGACCGATATGGACCATCCTGGTATCATATTGAAGGACCAGCGATTTGGAATTGAATAACATCAATCACAAGCTCCTGTGATGCCAGGGGGGAACTGGCAGCTGTCTGAACTGGGTGGGGGTCGGAATTGACGGGTCCCATATTATCCTATGGGGAAAAAATGTTACAGCTTTGCCAGGCGATATCTCCGGTTCCCAGGGGGCTAGAGACATGGGGCTGGGCTCGTTGGAAAGCTATGGTCCTCATCTACAAAATGAATGACAGGGGGGCACGTGCCCGGGTGCCCCTTCCCCCCTGAATCCGCCACTGATCATTATGGTCTGGTTTAGCTGCACAAAGCAGGCAAGCCCAACTAAATTAACACAGCGTTAAAAGTACCATTTGAGGGAACATTCCAGCTCGCCAACCCCAGGGGGGTGTGAGCTGAAATACTGGTGCCGGCAGCTGGTCCTGACCCACAGGAGCAACATATGAATAGCTCTGTTATGTATGCAGGAGAGACAGTGAACAGGCGCAAACAATTGAATTCCCTCCATTGTCTGCTACCCTACCTCAGGGTTTCTGCAGTGTAACAGTTTGCTTCTAAGACCTTGGATGGTGGGTGAGAGAACCCCGTGGGTGATTACACTGACAAGAAAAAAAGGTGGAATGGTTTCTTCTATCTGTGTATTGTTAGGCACAGAGCTTCCTTGATATGAAATATTGCAGGGAATGTCAACTGGACCAGATGAGATGCCTGTTTAACAGAGAGTTTTTGGATGTGTAGTTTAGTGGTGCCTAGATTACAATCCTCACTGCGCAGACAAGATACTATTTGCTATAAACATGTTTCACTTGCTGAGGGCTTGTTCATTAAGTTGGCCTGGTTGTTATTGCAGTTTCCATCTATAACCTGTTCTGACTGTCAGTCCAGTCTCAGGGATACTGTATGGTTTGACAAACAACCAAGCCCAGGGGCTCTGTCACCAGGCATGCATGGGGGCATCTTCAGTCTTGGTAAAAAATGTCCTGAGATTAAAGGTGCGCATATCTAAAAAAGAACAGTGTACCCTAGAATGATGACAGTTTGTAATAACGTGGCATTATCATAGAGGAGGCTCCATGATTCCTAACACGACCACACCCACCAATTTATTTCTTTATTATGATCCTAAAATGAATTATCAAACACTTCATTATTTTTAAATGTACATCATTGTCAATACAAATGGTTGTAATGAGTAAATAAGGTGAATTTTGGGTATCACACCAAACCACAAAGTACTAATGGGGCAGATGTATTAAGCCTTAACAAGAGATAAATGCAAGGGTGATAAGGAGAGATAAACGTCCAGCCAATCAGCTCCTTACTGACTTTTTTCAAACACAGGCTATAACATGGCAGTTAGCAGGTGATTGGCTGGACGTTTATCTCTCCTTATCACCCTTGGATTTATCTCTTGTTAAAGCTTAATACATCTGCCCCAATGTTTGTAAAATGAAGTGTAACAGCACATTAACATTTGTAGACCTATAGTCATTTTAGTTTAAATTAATCTGACACATTTGCATGTATTAATAGTTCATATGATTCATTGTGCACTATATAGGTGTTCAAATAAATACACATCATTAAGTTTAGGTTAGGTTAACGTTAATTAGGGCTTTTCAGCCACTGTACCATTGGCACAAACAATACAACCAATGCAGTGTTGCAATACATTTCTAGCTCCCTAAGTGTATGTTTAATATAAATACTCAGTCACAAGGTAAATAAATATGCTTAATGTAAATGTTGGTATTTTTGTTTAAGCTAAAACAGTGTTAATTACATACATTTTCTGTCGTGTTGTCATTTGGATATGACAACCTGTGATTTAAATTGTGTCCTTTGTACTTAAATAGATGCAGTCAATTCTGAATGCGCCCCTGTAATTACACTCCTATTTATAATGAAGATCTCATCATGAATACAGGTTGTGCAATGGCTGATCATTGTGTAGTCCTCATTTATTCATTTTGTACCCAGGGCCCAGAATTGAAGACCCCTGGGCAAAGCATTGGACTGTGGCACCTACCCACCCATTCACAGGAATACATAAAAAAAATCAGAACTTACCCCGCTTGCACTGTTTCCCTTCTCTGATTGCTGGATAGTTCCAGCAGGGCTGCCAATAAGGGGGTGCTGTGGGTGCAGCTGTCCCTGGCCCCAACCTCTGGAGGGGCCCAGGCATCTAATTTTGGCCACTGCAATGCCCCTAAATGCCTCCACTGCGCTCAGTGCACTGAACAAAGCAGATCCCCAAGTGGAGGCTTATTCAACCTAGGATCACGGTGACCAATTAAGATGCTGCACCAGCTTTTGAGCTCTGATTGGCTCACCAGCCGGTGCTGCATTTTAATTGGCCGCTAGCATCCTGAGTTGAAGAGGCCTGCGCTCTGGCAACTCCGGGCTGCAGCTCAGCGGAAGAGGAAATTGGGGAACAGGAGCCGGGTTACAGTAAGTCAAGTGAGGGTCCTTGACTGGAAATGAGTTGCTGACACTTATTCTGTGTATTGATGAAAGCTGGGTGGCAGATAAAGAAGGCGGTCTGGTCGCTCAGCTAGGTTTATTCTTTACCTGCCTTTCATGAAGTTCTGGAGACACCAGCTGGGGAGGAAGATGTCCCTGGTGCAGTCCACCCTTGCTTAAAGGCCCAGTTTGTCCATATGTTTAGATGGCCCTAGCTGTTAAAACGTTAGTCAAATGTGTCATGCTCTACTGATTTCACGGTCATAAGCGCTGACTGCAATGTTAAGAAAGATTACTCAGTGGACTATGGATGGACTTATAGTTGCCCATTGTTGTCCCAAACACAGTCCTCAAAGATGCTCCAACAGTCCAGGTTTTAAGGATATCTTTGCATAGGTACAGGTGACAAGAGGATGCGGTTGAAATCCCGACCGCCGAAATCCCGGCACTTTGTCCCTCTGTGGGTGTCCACGACACCCACAGAGGGAGAATAAATGAGTGTGCCGAGCTATGCGAGGCACCGGGCCCGCTGCGTGGCAAGCGCAGAGAGCCCGCAAGGGAGGGGGGGGGGCGATCCACGTCCTCCCCTTATCAGGATTTTGACCGCCGGTATTTCAAACCAATCCCGACAAAAGTACCTCTGTCAGTTTGATTATACATCTGTGCATAAGCAGGGATATTTCTAATATCTGGACTGTTGGGGTGCCTTGTGGACCACATTTTTGACCACTATCCTAGATAGTTTATTAATAAGTGATAGATTATTGCAGGTATGCATGCTCACAATGCCAGCAGTATCCAATTTTTAAAAAAATGGATAAGGAGTTTTCAGCTCTGAAAATCCTCCTACGCATAAAAAAACAAACAAACAAAAAAGAAATACCTGCCCGGTGCTGTCAAGTGGTCTCCATGACTTCTGGAGGTCTTACTCTGCCAAATTTGGAAGGGGTTGCTGGGAGGCACAAAGGCTGCTGTGTGATGTATTTCAGAGAAAATGACACTGTATGGGGAAAGGGGGGTCACATGCACACATACTTACACGCACGCACATAACACATGTTGCTACTTCAGTGGACTGGCTCTCCATACCTCCCAGCTTTGCTTATTCATAGGTGGAACGTGCTGTTCCTGGAAAGAGGATGAGGCTTGAGTTGAGGGGGCAGGGCAGACTGCAACAAACCCTGTTTTTGTCATTTTGGGCATCCCGTAGGTCCCCTCACTTTACTGGGAGATGTGCGCAGCATCTATTTAGTGATCACCAACTGCTTTACACAGCATGGACACTGCAGTCCATGGGTATTACAGCAGGACAGTGTCCATTTAGCAGGACTGTCCAGCTGTAATCAGGACAAACTAAACAACCTTAGGCTAGAAGAACCAATCGGGCGCAAATACTAAAATTTACTCTTGGAAAGAAGTATTGATAAAAAGTAGGACTTACATCTGCTCCCAAAGAAACAAACTGTATAATTTGTTAAACGGAACACTTAAAGCAGAGGGGTAAGGATATATACGAAAAATCGCATATACCCAGAGCGCGCCACACAATCGATTGTATTTGTAATAAAATGAATGTATTAATGAGCAAATGTATATAGTATAAAACAATACCAACACTATAGACTTTTAAAATTTTGAAAAAGAAAAGGTAACATACACATACATACACTCCTTTTGAAATAATTTCAATTTGCGGTTGTCTTGGTAACCAGTAGTTCCAAGGTTTGGGGAACACTCCTTTATGTAGTATATGAAGATTTTTTTAGAATTAAGTGCTCCTTAAGTGGAATTATTTAGCAGCAGAAAGCTTTTGAAGACAGATGGAGAAAGTGGGCGATGCTGGAAGTCCACACTGTCGCAGACCGCTCCAGCTACTCCGCCAGCGGTCACCGCCTAATGACAACCCGCTAATGTCACAGTCAGCAGGGAGCGAGCTGTCCACCTTCGGCAATCAGCTGAGTTGGATTTCGCTGAACTGCCGGAAGATGCTGAGGCTTGTAGGCAGTGTATACTCACCCAGGCTGTTGTTTCTTTTGTTGTTCAGCCGAAACCGGCAAGTGCTGTGAGCAGCACGCTTGCAGACACTGGGGATACTCTTGTTAGTGAGCAGCACAAATGAACTGCAGGTTGGTTTCAGGCAAATGCGGATGTTACGCTGGCACAACCAGAGATAGTTGTAGTTTGGAGTGTATGCAGACTCTGCCCCTTGACGCGTTTCTCCGCTTTGGCAGTGTACAGTGGTTTCGTCAGAAGGAAATAAACAGACATCCTGTGCCTTGATATTTAAAAGGCAAACAACCAATCGTGTAAGGTCACTACTAAGTACCTTTAAGGTGAATTCAGGTGCTTATTAACCCTTAACAGGTTAAACTGGGGAGTGGTCTTTTGAATGGGAAACTCTTGTTCCTCTCAGAGACTTAAAACTTTCCAAGAGTATTTCACAACATAATCAAACAAATTGTCCAGGTGCCGCAGCACTTCAGAGAACAATGTTGGCATCATACAATATATACAATGTATATAAAATTATACATAAAAATATCCAAGAAACAATATAAATACAAGAATTTGAGGGATGGCATACTATTACACTAAAAAACGGGTAGTTAAGCAGAATGATTATGCATGCTAAATAGCATGAAAGGGAATTGATGGTACTTCTTTCCTAGCACGGCGCCCGTCGTAGGTGATCGCATACCTTAACTTAAGGTATGCGATGGACGCGACCAATGCGATTTTAGGGCTATTTTAGCCTTTTTCCCGACAATTAAAAATCGCATCCATCACATGCCATAAGTTA
Source organism: Crinia signifera (assembly GCF_055691185.1). Classification (NCBI taxonomy): domain Eukaryota; kingdom Metazoa; phylum Chordata; class Amphibia; order Anura; family Myobatrachidae; genus Crinia; species Crinia signifera. Next base: position 128,892,036 of record NC_139221.1, on the reverse strand, counting down.
AGGAATGCGATGCGATGGACGCAATTTTACATAGGGAACAATGTTAAATGGTCCAGTGGACCCGATTTTTCATTGTATACCCACCCTTATGGGTATTTTACATGACAAATGCCCCCCCATTGTTAACGCCACCCCACGATGAACGCCAACCCGAAGCATGGCGAGCGCAGCGGTACGCGTCCTCCGACCTTTTCATACCCCCACTATCCACGTCGGCGTGTAGTTGATTTTATATAGTGAGGCGAGCGCAGTGAACCACCGAGCCCGAAGCGTGGTGAGCGCAGCGTGCCCCGCGAGGGGATGCATAATATCTGTAAAGTAATGCGCGGCCCCTCGCGGGGCACGCTGCGCTCGCCACGCTTCGGGCTTGGTGCCTCGCTGCACTCGCCACACTATATAAAATCAACTCCACGTCGTCATGATAGTGGGGGTATGAAAAGGTCGGAGGACGCATACCGCCACCCCTCGCGGGCTCGCTGCGCTTGCCACGCTTTGGGTTGGCGTTCATCGTGGGGTGGCGTAAACAATGGGGGCATTTGACCCATCATTATTGGGAAACAATAAAAATTGCAGTCTGGGGGCCATTTAACTTTGGGGCCAATGTAAAATCGGGTCTTATGGACCATTTTACATTGATTCCAATGTAAAAATCACGTCCATCGCATCGCATGCGATCGACGCGATTTCTTGGGGTCCCGATGGATACAATTTTTATCGCTGGCACCGTGCTTGGAAACAAGTACCGAATTGATCATGTCATGAGGGACACATTAGCTCACTCTACAGAGCTCCGGCTTAGCAGGTAGAACCAAGTCACAGCAGCTCATAGGTTTGAATCCCCCCAAAAAACAACAACAGGATCCAATATGATAAGTATTTATATTATTTAATTTTATTATACTAAAAATATTGTCATGATTTTATATTATAGCCTTGTGTACAAAAATAATAATATTAGTAATAATCTTAATCTTATAATACATACAAATAAACATTCTCTCACATTGATTTCATAAACCAACACTAAGTTTGGAATAATGTGTGATGTTCTATTATCTGAAGATTGAGCAGGAACCATCTATAAACATGTCGATGTTTGGTACTTAATTTGTCCACTCAAAATAAGAATCGAAGAGCTTTAGGAAAAAAGTTCACAATTTTAATGTTTTGGTATATAGCATTTTTAACGTTTATTAGTATAGAGTATTTTTCAAGAATGGTAAAGATTTAGTAAATTACATTTATAGATAACTGTACAATATTTTCAAGACAAAATATATTGTATACCTCAAATATTCCTGGTTTTAATGTGTTGTGGTATCTTGGAAGCATTAGTGCATTGCTCAGTGAAAGCCAGATACATTGTTTTTCTGCTATTTTTAAACATTCTAAATGCTCCATATCCACTACTTTTTTTAATTATACATTTTATACAGTTTGTACATTATGGCCAAAAGGGATGGATTTTGTCTATATCATATTTCCAGATTCCCAGGCCCCATGTTCATTACATGTGCAGAAATATTCCCAGGGTAAGGTGCTGATGACATCAGTGTAACATTTTTTTTTTTTGGCTGGCTGACCTCTCCCATGCCATGCTTATAAGCAGAAATTGAGGTTTTATAAAAAGACTGTACAGTTATATGCCGTATCTTTCCTCAGGCAGTCTGAATACACATCAGAAATATTATACAAGTATTTTTATGAGACACATAGTTGCACTCAAAATGTATATGAAATAAATTGTTACAGCTGTACAGCTTGTGCGCTGACATCTATCATCTGTGTTCAAGCATTTTTATCAAGTGTTTAGTAGTACTAATGTAAAGCCGACATGTCAACAGGTCCTCTAGCATTGTTCTCTATGTACTGTAGTAAACAAAAGAGACAGTTTCCATAGATCACTGCTCAGCGTTTTATTCAGCATGTCTGAATGCATTATGAGTCTTCCTGCCCAGACAGCAGAAGAGCTGTGACGTGTAGGGAAAGTCAGCCAGGAACCAGGCACTCTAGACTCCCTGTATTGGCTTTCAGGTCCTGTTGTTAGACTGCTTTCTTTACAGTCACAGCCTACTGCCTGGCAGAGAGTATAATGTGCTGAACAAAATGCTCTTACCAAGCTGGACAGGGTTTTCCTGACAGGTTTTTTTTCTGTAGTACAAGAACTGATGACAGGTTTGTTTTAATGATATAATGGTGCAATTTTATAGGGGCTTTGTGTTTATGCTCATTGCTAATTACGAATACGCTTTGCTACCCGTTACCTACTCTACATTTTTGGATTTATGATTAGATCTGGCACATTAACCCATGGTACTAGATCATGATGTGCCCGAAAGGCCAAACCTTATAGTAGCTTACCTTTTGCTCAGCTCCTTCCACCAAAAGTTGCGCTTTCCTGAACCCAAGCTCATGCATGCACAGTTTCACACTACTTTAAGTATTGGTAAACGATGCCGCATTTGTTGGACCTGCACCTGAGGCGAATTTCATACTTAATTATCCAGGGCAGTCCAGCTTTCTGTAATTAAGATAATAAACAGACCTCAATGTTGTTAGGTGCGAGTAGATTAATGAAACTTGCAGCCATTCACACAAATGCGCACTCCCAAGAATTGTCCGATCCAGATAAAAATTCCTATTTGTTGCACTCACAGCAGGTGGTGAGGCACACACATTTTGTAGGGTACGTGATGTGGAAGGAGTGTATGAAAAAAAATGGGGTGATTTTTCTTGACCACAGAGAAGTGACTATTTCAGTAGCAGAATCATATAGAAGGATGTTAAGGGGGCAAGAGGAAGATACAAGGCACTTTTAAAATGTGTCAAATGGGTAATTTATGCTTTTTTCAAAGTAAAAGAATGTAAAAAACATAAGTTTCAGAATATAAACAAGACCGACATTGATCAAAACAGAAAACGTGCAAACCAATTATTTTTGGCTGGAATTAATGCTTTCATTAGACTTGAGGGTTCATAATAGAAAAAAAATTGTGTATTTGGGTGTATTTTTAGGCCATTTATTTAAACCCCAAACATAACATATAATTATTAGCCCAATAAAGCTTTTTGAACACTTCCAATGTCATTAGGGCTTCTGAAGTCTATACTTTTTTCCCTTAAATTAAAGATTTTCCCTAGCCATTCGCAGCTCGCACAAGGCAACTCAAACTGAATCGGATTGACCTTTAAAGGGGCCTACACATAAAGCTATTTGAAACATCATTTTGTGTGTAGGGACCATAGCAATAGCAAAGGATAAGAGTTTGGGTAACAGTCTTTCTTGGGTTACCTCAATTTATACTTAAAGAGCATAGGTTACTTATTTCTGATCAAATAAAAACCGAACCAGACATGGGTCAGTGGATAAAGAATGCTCAACTGTTGAAACCGTTGCAATCTAGAGAAAATGGTGAATTTTCACACATTAAGAATTTGTGAGATGAGTAATGAGGATTTTTGATGCTGTCTGGCCATCAAATCCCATGCTGGGATCCAAAATATGGGTCCTACAGGTCTGGTTGGAGGCACCAGACATGTTGTTCAGTGCTAAGAGATTAGAGGAGGTAGACAAAAGTTTCTTGATCAGGAGGGAACTGATATCTGGTATCTGATAGATGTGGCAGTGCAGCAGACTGTAGGAAATGCCAAGCATTGGTGTCTCTGGGGTCTATAATGATGTAGTGTTCTGAATCATGCAGAGGCCTAGGGGTGCTGTGGTGTTTGATTCATTTGTCTATATAACATGGGTCAACATGTGGAAGGTTCCTTACCTAGGTATGACAGGTTAAAGACTTAATCTTCGACAGGATGGTACAGCCGCATGAGGGTAGACCCAGGCAGCTAGGAGCTGCAATCCCTAGATTTCTGACCAGGCATAACGTATTACTTGAACAGGAAATATCCTGGACCTGGCTGAAGGTAGTCTAAGTATTAGGCTGAGAGTAGAGAAGTGAGTGGTCATAGGGCCATTTCAAGGAAGGTGCAGTAATCACAGTTAGTGAGGCAGGATGATTGATCTTAAGAGATGCTTTTTCAGTGGAGACTATATAGTACAGAAATGTTGTTGAGATGGAAAAGCACTGAACATAATTCCCAACTTAATGTATATTGCTAATTATTGTAGATAAACTCAGATGTGACTTATTTAAGAACAAAGGCCCTAATTTGGAAACAGTTGTAGCGCTGCCCCACCAAATCCCATCCCTCCCCCTGCCATATCCCCACGCAGACATGCGAGGGGATGTATTAATACTGGTCACCAACCATTGAATAATTTCTCCAGGGCTTGCAAATATGTCAGTGGAGACTGACTGACTGACTTATTTTTGCGGACATCCGGCAGGACTGAAGGCTGATGTCATGTGATGTCAGCTTCCCACCCCCACCACACTTTGGCACTTTCCATGGGAACACCCAGCATGCAAGTCGCCGAAGAAGTTTGCCAAAAAAGCTCTGCACATGCGCATAAACCTTTATGCGCATGCACACTAGAAAAACCTTGGTTCCCCGTGCAAACGTGCGGGGGACCAAAGCAATTAAAATATCAAGCAAAAAAATGGTTATCGTTCCCCTACCTGTGCAAATAAGATACTGAAATCATTCCATTCAAAATTATTTGTTTCCATTAAAGCTTATGATGGGAATAGGCCAAAATGTCCTTACTGGCATCTTGGCATCATGCCACAAGTTTCACGCTTTATTTGAAGGATGCAATTGTTAAATGTGCACTAAAAATAAAATTAATTCTGAGGGTGCTATAAAACAGTATTAATAAGTCCATAAAATTCTTTTGTGAGGTGCTGTAAATAGTGAACACCTTGAGCTCTGTGTTTAGGTTAGTAAATCACTCTGAACACACAAAGGAAAAAGGGGAATTCTTCTCAAAGAAATTAGCCCCTTCTGACTTAGGGGCAGGGGGTAAAAGGTGTAAAATACAGCACTATGCATTGTAATTGTTGGTAAACTAAAACAAAATATATACAAAAGGTTATACTGTATGATGTTGAGTTCTGAATTTTACACATCAGTTTTGTAATTTACTATACAAGGGGTTTATTTGTAGCTAACATATAATGTACAGTCGTGGCACTCTAGCTGTTGAATTACACATCCCAGCATGCCCTGCAACAATTTTAGCATGGTCTAATAGCAAAACTGTTGCAGGATATGCTGGGATGTGGCAGTCAACAATAGCTGGATTTACAAGGTTCTCCATCACGGCTGTATAGTAACGTAGAATAATGCATTTGACATCACATGGCTGTGTAATCCAACTGCACACTTCTGGAAGGTAAATGTGGGCTGTATTGACCAAATACAGTATAATGTAGGTTTCTAGTGACCCACTGTCCTTGTACTCACTAAATAACAAGAGGAGGTGGGGGAATGTAGGAAGGGCTGCCATCAGAAATGATGAAGCCTGGACTGATAAAATATGTAGGGCCCCCTGTGGTGGCTTTTGATTAGCCACGAGCTTCAATTAACTTGAGGCTGGTGCCAATTTAAAAATGCCGCTGGAACTACATGGCCACCTGTAATAAGCTGGTAGCCTGTAATCAATCCAGGTACAGTACTCACGGTCTGGGCCCGAGACTGCCAGTCCCCCTGATGGCAGCCCTGTGTGTGTAAGACTCAACTGTGCATGCTATGACACATGCACAGTTGTTAAAAATTTTGAGAGCGTGCATAGAGTGGACTTGTAGAGAATTAATAACTATATTTCAGAGTTGCACACAAATCTAGAAGTTACAAAGCTGCACATGTTGTTTAATAACAAAAGTTAGGAATCATTTCACTAGGATTCACAAAAATCCTAAAACAAAATGTGCAAACAAAAACTAGTCAGTTTTCAGGAAAAGTAAAGTTAATATAAGGGGGATGTCTTATTACCTGCAATTACGAGGCTGCTCGCTTGTGGTGATCTAATAAGCCCTGATAAGCTGGTAGGAGGCGTAGCTTACCGTGGATACGTTTCACCTGCCGCAAGCAGGTAAAGTCAAATCCACAAAAAGCAGACCCATTTTCAGCTGCTTCAGGCAAAAACACACAGGTTTCACTGAAACTGTGTATGTCTTTGGGCGAAAACAGGTCTTTTTTCTAGCGATCTTATTGGATAGCCTGATGAAAAATTTGAAAAACCCATATACGATAGGCAAAACATTGGGGAAAGGTGAAAAACGTTAGTTTTTCATTCCCAATGTTTTACTGGGGATAATAGGATATCTCTCATAATGTACTGAAGGTGTAAATAAATTTAGTATACTGTATATTCAAAAATACTCTAGAATGTTGAGAAAATTAGGACCTAATATAAAAATAAGGCTTCAGTCTGCAGGTAACTCCTGTTGTAGGATTTTGTGCAAGGCTGTACACCATTGTACAAAATGTGCCTTTAAAGAAGCAGCACTTGATGATGATGATGATGATGATGATGATGATGATGATGATGATGATGATGATGATGATGATAAAATATATGATAAGTGAATTTTGGTTTGTACAGTATAATTTTACTGCCCAATACTAAAACACAGAAAAACTCAGTATAAGTAAAAGTCATTAGGCTGGACAGAATCCCCACACAACAAATGTTTTCATTACTAATCCAGAGAAAAGATCATTTCAATATCAATATAAATTTGATGTAGATTCCATATGTGTACATGTGAGCCATCTGAGTGGCTAGTGAAGGATATTTTATTATCAATGGGAAAGTGTAGGTTGAAAATGTTTACAAATGTTGCCAGGCATTGTTGCAGTTTTGTCATGGGGGCAATATCAACAAGCTGGTTATTGCTTTGTTGTTACTACAATTAAGAATTTGCTTAAAATATCACATCGCCTCCCACTATAATTAAATTGTTGAGATGATCAAAAAAAAGTATTTAATCTAGATTGTATGCAATGCTGAAGACTGTCCTACCTTTTTTTATGTGAGAAGTATCTTTTCAGAGAATAGGTATTGGTACCTGCTTGACTAGCATAGAGTGGAAGGCAAATTGGGTTGATATTGTCATTGGGTTCAATAGTGCAGAGTTTGACAATACCCAGGCACTAGGTCACTATGGTGACCAGATTTGACAGGAAGCAGATCACGCCGGGCAGAGTGGTGGCTTGAGTTAATGGCAACAGCCGGGCAGAGCAGTGGACATCTCACCCGGCTCTGGCTGTATCAGAGCAGATCCGCGGCGTGGCTATTTTTTTTTATATACATAGTTTTAATGTGTCTGTATAATAATATACTGTAGGTGAGTTAATAGCATTCAATTTCACTGAGTGAGTCACAATTGTTTGCTATAAACCCTTCCCACAGGCAGTGTTTCCCTAAAGAAAAGCCATCTCTTTATGACCTTAGTTTTCAGAGCTAGCGTTTGCCGACATGGTAAATAGATTTACTGAGGCATGTAAAACATGTAGTTTGCAAACTTCTATATTTAACCCAGACATATTTAGATGTGCTTTGAAGTTGTAACTATGCTCACAGATTCGGGATTAGATGTGACACGTTATTTTCAGATCAAATAATAACTGTGGTCATATAGGGTGATGCGTCATATGCAGATTATTTTGTTTGGCAGGAGAAATTCCTTACAAGACAGAGATGATTAACCCTCTCTGTATTGTTCTTGAATAGTGAAATGCTTATTGAAGGATAGCAGAATGTATACTAAGAAAGGTTTACGTCATCAATGTTGTGATAATGGTTATTTATCTAAAACAATGTCACACAAGTCTCATAACACTCATACTGACATTTATTGTTATCCCAAACCTGTGCACTACAGATTTCTGACATTCATGTGCTAGAGAACATTTCTCTAGAAATGTATCATTCATATTATTATTTGAATGCTTTAAAAATGTATTTAGGCTAATTAATAATGTTCTTTAAAATTTTATATAATGCTGTGAATATCTGAACATTTAAAAAGACATTCTCCTATCAGACATAAGCAGCACTGTCTGGTAGCATGTATAAGATATAGTCAAGTGGGAGATCCAAAGGGAATATTTCACATTTATAGAATGGCCGGCCTTCAAAATAGAGGATCATTGTCCTAAAATAGTAAGAGTGCTCATCTGTTGCATGCATGTGTGAATCCTACAGTTCCCTAGAATATACAAACACTCCCTCCCCTACACTATAACACACAACATGCAATGAAAGTTTAAAAAACTTTTTTATTTTGTATTGAATGAAACTAGATGCAATAAATGAAGCTAAAAATATGTTGTTTTTTTTCAAAAGCAGATGTTCCTCTCGTTACTCTGTGTAAAATGATGTACAATAAGGGGGTGCTATACAGTATGCCTGATAAAACAAAACAAACTTTAAAACATAATAATTACATTTGTAATAAAGCCACCGCTGATGTCTAATTGCTGTTGTTGTAATAAATGATAGGTGGTGTTCAAAAGGGCAGAAGGTTTACACTTTGGCACCTCTAAAGTATTTTCTGCCTCTTCTTTGTAGTAGTACAGGGGTGGCCAAACCAGTCAATAAGATCTACCAACGGTCCATGGTTTCCAAATCACCTAGCTGGTGCACAGCTGTAGTCAATACTAACTGTCACATGTTCAAACCTGCTGCATTCATTCCTACTATAGATCCACAGGCTGCCTGGAAAACATGAACTGTTGGTAGATCTTAAGGACAGGTTTGGCCACCCCTGTAGTAGTAGAAGCATGAAGCTGTGAGCGTGCTCAGCAGACTCTATGTACATGCTCCAGTGCAAAGCAAAGAGATTCTGGCACTGCACATATAGGGCCTAATTCAGGTTGGCTTGCAAAATATCTCTCGTGCAAAACCACGTGCACTGCAGGTGGGACTGATGTAACATGTGCAGAGAGAGTTACATTTGGTTGGTGTGTTCAAACTGAAATCTAAATTGTAGTGTAAAAATAAAGCAGCCAGTATTTACTCTGCACAGAAACAAAACAACACCAACAAATCTAACTCTCTCTTTGCATGTTAATAGATTTGTCCATTAAAGGAAGAGTTTTGCAAACCAACCTGAATTGCCCCTAATGTCCTTTGTAAAAGATACCTTGGTCCAAATGTAATAGCCTGGGAATTGAAGGCAGCGGCCTCAAGATTAAAGCAGCAATCTTATTTAAAGGCAATACCACCTAGTTTGTCCTTAAACATAAATGTTGCTTTAAATCTCAAAGCTACAGTACATTGCTGAAATCTTGCTGCTGCTTGCTATTCACAGGCAATAACAATTGTGCCCTGGTTGCTTTATATTTACTGCACAAATTTTAATAGGTTTGAAAGCGAGAGAGAGAAGTGGCGAGGACTAATTAGGAATGTATAAATCAGAAGCTTGCACCTGTATTTGTATTACCTGGTTTCCTTAGAAACAAAACATGTAGGAAGACAGTTGGCTTACGTAATGACATATATGCTTGAGCGTGTTGACTGATAAACAGCAGGTAATGGAACTTGAGAGTATATAGCAACTGTCATTTCTAGTGCCTGGAAATTATTTACTTTCCTGTTGTCTTTGATTTTACCTTTTAGAGAAAATTTTAAAAATAAAGTCTCACCTGTCAAGAGAAAAGGTTTTAGATTACATTGTAGATACACTGTAAGCATAATGATAACATAATTCATAACTTAAGTGGCAGACAGTGATATTGTTCATGGTGACTTTTCTCTTCAGTACAATTGCAAATCTGGAGATTATTTGTATTGGCTTGTAGGTCATTTTGATTTCAGGGAACCACATGCGCATGTGCAAAGACAGCTTTGGTAGATAAATAGGGGCCTATAGTTACATATAATTTATGGTAGTTAACCTCTTGGCCCATCTAGTTCTGCCCCCATTTATCCTTATAGTAACCTCAAAATCTATTTCCCCCTTTGTAATGATATCCTTGTCTATCCCAAGCATGTTTAAATTGCTCTATGGTACTTGTCCACTACCCTTTCTGTGAATTTATTTGTTTTTAAATGTGCCCTTATCTGCCCTGTCTCCTATATATTAATATACTGTAGACAGTCTGTTGAACAATTGTTTTAAATACCCCCTTATGTGCTAACTGTAACTTGCAAGGGCAGTGGTAGTGATAACGGTTGTGCCTGTCAGTTACATACATATCATGTAGGATGACTGTTTTACAACTTTGAAAGTCTCTTGAGAAATTGACACTGTGCACAATACTGAGATAGAGACTGTGGGATAGGTTATAGAAAGTTCCTTGTTCTACTAGTATGCATTCATCTGGTGATGGACCAATGAGGCAAAACTCTGAAAACTATTTTTTTTTGGGCTATATACAGAGAGGAAAAGCAGTAGTCACTATTAATAATGGATACTTTGGCCTACTAAGCTAATTAGCCATTTGCTGGAGATTTATGTTAAAAGTATCCGTAAAATGATTCCGAATATCATGATAATATTAATATCTCCTTTGCTATCCATGCTACATATTCTGCCCCACTCACTTCCTGTTATGCAATGCAAAACCTCTCTCCACTGTGCCCGTCCACTTTTTTTCTCCAGTTCCTTACCATATGGCTACTTTCAACCCTAACACTCTTCTACCCTCACCAAAATCTTTGATTACATTAAGACAGCATAACCACTTCTGCTATGCAATAACCTAGTCCACATGTGATTATCTATATAGTAGAGGAAATTGGTGTAAATACAAACAATAGAACACAGATGTGTCCACATACATCTGTCCCACATATAATACAAGTTGCGTCAATACATACTGTATAGTGTGAGTTCCGTGGGACTCTGTAGTGTTGGGCATCTGTTTTGCTACGTTTTAGGATAAATAGCATCTTATTTTCTTCTATTCAGAGTGAATAGGATGCATAAGCAGCTTATGTTTAAAATTATGTGGCATGTCTATATACATTGTGTGAGTGTCCCTATATCTGCATAAGAAATGGAACATTACAGTGTTTTCCTGCAAAAAAAGACGCTGTGTCATGGAAAAAGTTGCAAAAAGATACCTGGCTAAGGGCTGTTTTAACATGACATGTGCCCATGTAGACCTAGACTCATCTCTACAATTACAATACACATTGATAAAATTCAATGAAAATGTTACAAGATTAGATTTGACAGCAGATCTAATAGGATCAGATTTAGGTGAAAATCCTTACCATCGATCTGCTGAGGGGAAGATGCAGAAATATCCATCTCTAGATGAAACCATGTAGGAAGTGAAATGGAAATGGAGACTGATGTCTGCATCTGCAGTATGATTTACCTAGAATGCATGGGAAACTTGCTGCTGTAAGAAATTTTTTCAATAGAATTAAGATACATCTCAATTGATGAGGCTTAATTAACAGGAAGGCATGAGAATATAGAAATGAGATGGATACAACAAATCTATAAATATATATACTGAAAGGCATAGCAAACACCATCATGGTTGGAACGGAGACCTCTTATAGAAGGTAGAACAAGTGCTGCTCAGGCAAATAAAGTGTAGCCGTGGTTTGTGGTATTCTTGAAATGACATGTTGCATTTTCCTCTATATGCCACTATTTCAGCATGCCCATCCTTAATAGCGATCTTGGGTAGCATTGCTATACAGCCTACAGTACATCTTTCGGGAGTGTACTGGGATTGGGGTCTGTGCCCCTGCCTCCTGAAGACAGTTACTCAGGACAGAAAATTTTCATGGGGCTTGGTAACTGCACTGCACTAATGCTAAGCGCGTTCCTGTGAGTACATTTCATCGGTGACCAAACCTTAGTGGCGGCTCTATGTTAATCAGTGGTCAGTGTGAAAAGAACATGAAAGGCCCTGCACCACGCATCAACCCTATTCTTGGAGTCAGTAGTAAATAAGGAGGTACATAGTTAAAATGTTCTTGATGTGCTCCTGGGCTCTGGTTTAGTTGTATGTATAATTACAACACCAGGTTACTACTTGGCTACTGAATAAATCGATGTGTATTTGTGTGAATATAATAGGAAAGTGTAAACTGCAAGGGGCACTGGACAATTTCTGTCTTTTCTCTCACCAAATGCGGTCTCTGCATCTGTGAAATGTGTCACTCAAACAAACCAGCCCTATGTGACTGCGGTAAATGTGAAGGGTTTTTGTGAACATGTCGTTAATAAGACATACATGCATTCCAGTGAGTAGATCAAATTTTGCTATAACATTCACCCGCTTGATGATGTTGGCATAATGCTAAGATAAGGCATTGTATGCTTTGAAAATCCATGTGGTTAGAGGCATAGCACAAGTGGAGGGTTATTAAGTCAAGCTAAAGAGCACAATTGAAGACATTGTCTCCCTTCTGCACTTGAGGTCTGTCTGTTTTCAAGTACAGTAAATTATTATATTCAAAGGTGAAGACAAAGATTACAAAACAGGACATACTGATCTTAAGAAAGCCACATTGATCAGAGATATTAAAAGGAACATTTGAAGCAGAACTAATTCTCTATTCATTTGTAAAACGTTATGCCCTATGTTTTCCTTTTTGATTTTTTTTTCTGTCACTGCTTAGATAGCTTTTGTGCATTTATTTAGAATTTTATGATGTGGGACATTAAGTATTTTTTCTCTTCATTTCAACTTTGTTTCATGGTTTAGGTTCTACCAGGATTACTTTGTGTTATACGCTGCAATATATGAATTTAGTCACAAAGAAAATGTATTCCTTTTTATCTTAAACTGATGATTGCATTTTAACCCTTTGAGGGCCAAGCAAATGTCAAAATTGGTGTGAAATTTCCCAAGCAAACATTTTTATTAATCATAATGACCTGTTTACCTTTTATATAGGAAATATAATCTTTTTTTTACACATTTTTATTTTCATTTATATAACAAATGTGAACAGGACAGGATTTGCTTCTGTGTAGCCTCAAACCCCAATTTCTCAATGCTCTAAATTGTTTATGTCCAATTGCAGCACCATACTGTCCTGGTATGCTAATAAAATTGGCTAATTTGTTCTAATCTTAGACTATGCTGATCTACAATTATCATTAAGATCTCTAAAATGGAGCAGTAGTGTACTGTAGGTTGTTAAATCATGGACCCTATTACATAATCCCCCTGATGTTAAAGACATGATTACATGTGTCTTTCATAAAGATTTAGTACAATTTATGTTAAGGATGTGTTTGTGTGTCACTATATATTCACCTTACAGGATTTCCCACCAAAAGATTTGTGATCTATTTCAATAAACTGAAACAAGCTGGAATGTTCTGTTTTTACAGTTTTACAGTATCTGTGACATTGATTCTAGCAGCAAATGCATTAAGTGCACTATTACCAAAGGGAATAGTACACAAATTCCCTTTATTAAGGATACAAAGTCTGACTAAATCCCATAAAACGGTTTATAGACTGGACACGCGAGCGGACACGGATTACTTAACATGTATTCCACAGCCTCTCGCAGGGCTCGCTGCACTCACTACACTTCGGGCTCAGTGAATAAATGTCAAGTAATCCGTGTCCTCTCGCGAGGCTCGCCACGCTTTGGGCTCGGTGGCTCACCACATTATAGAGAGTCAACTCCATGCCGTGGTGGATAGTGGGGGTATGAACAGGTAATAAATTGCATTGCACATCGAATCGCATGCGATTTACTGGTGCCGTGAAACTATACAGGTACCAAAGGGGCCATCTGGAATTCCTCTGGAGCATCCTGCAGCGCTACATCTACTGCTACTGCTGCTAGGAGTCCTTTTTCTTCCCAGAAGGGAAGTCTGAACACCACTATGTCTTTCACTATGCAATTAATCGTCCAACAGTCATTTGCGATGAGGACTAAGTATGACAGCGGTCATTCTATCGCAAAGCGGATAACTGCAGCCTTGACCGATATGTTGGTGTTAGACGTGCTTCCGGGGTCCACTATCAGTGGAGTGGGATTTAGACGATTGATGTAGGTGTTGGGTCCCCTGTACCAAATACCATCTAGATTCCAAAGAAGAAAAGGAAAAAGACTGCGCTGTTGTCAAAGATCTTGTATAGAATTAAATGGTTTAACAGTTTGAGTAACCTCAGAATAAGTTTTATTCTTAAAATATATAGAGAAAGCAATACATACTCCACAATATTGTGGTCAATATTAGACAATTAAAAAGGCCTTTTAAAAAAAAAAAAAAGGGGGGGGGTGGAGAGGGGAGGGGTGAGGTAAAATTGATGTGACTGAAACAGGTTTTGTAGATGAGTCCATAAGGTACCGTATTTTGAAGAACCAGTTGGGTGTTTTGGATTTGGGATAGCCGATACGTGGTCCGTTCCTTGACTTTCCTCACTGATGGTATTGTGAGTGGGACAAAAGCAAAAGAGCCCCACTGGAAGTGCAGTATGGAGGATCCAATTACCTCTTCAGAGTGTTCGCCAGGTATAAATTAAGGGGTGCCTCTGGGTGATGGTAATGGCCCAGGAATAGTGGTATCTGTATACTTGGAATCAGTCACATGTGTCCACCAACGCGTTTCGCTCTGGGTGAGCTTTTTACACCTTGAAAAAGCTCACCCAAAGCGAAACGCGCTGGTGGACACGTGACTGATTCCTATTAGTCAGCCGCCACTATTCCTGGGCCATTACCATCACCCAGAGGCACCCCTAATTTATACCTGGCGAACACACTGAGGTAATTGGATCTTCCATACTGAACTGCCAGTGGGGCTCTTTTGCTTTTGTCCCACTCACAATACCATCAGTGAGGAAAGTCAAGGAATGGTCCACATATATTTTAAGTATAAGTATTCACCAGAGGAGTATATGCAAAGTTGCATGCGCATAAAAATTATTGGTTAAGCAGCTGTTCTTAACCAGGTATGTCTCTTTACTGCAGCTTCTGGCTACGCAAAATGCATCTTGGGCTTGATTTAACATGAAGTCATAGGGGGACATGTTTGGACTGTACGGTACATGACCTAGCTCATAGATACGTACATGGGAGTGAAAATCCACTACTTTCTTGGACTTGTAGGCAGGTACATTGTTGTGATGAGAATGAAACTATGAGTTCTTGGCTGGAACCTGAAAATGGTTTCCAGCACTTGAGGCAGGCATTTAGCCGCATCCTAATCCCTAGTGATGGTGCATGAATAGAACAGTAGCCACATGACCAGGCTTGGCCTCAAAAACAGCCACCATGTGCTTGGTTATGCTGTACTCACATTGGAACGTATGTGGCAGCACACCTTTAACTGTGGTCCACTGGGCCAACTACTGTTTTTTTTTTTGTTTCGGAGGTCAAAATTGTAGATCCAGGATTCATCGCCACTGATGATCTTCCAGACAGAGTTTGAGTAACAAAACAGAATGGGTTGGTAGTCCTCCCTGTCGCGCTATGACATTTAAACTATATCGTCAGGAATGAATATTGTAGGTATTTCTCCAGAGTCCAGGTATTTCTCTAAATGAGTCATGGTGAGTCATGGTCACCCTGGCGTCCAACTCAGCTATGGCCTGCACGGGTGCAGTGCTGTCCTTAATGATAGCAGACACAAGTCAGATGAAGTACTCCTCCTCGTTTAAGGACTGTAATGCTGCAAACCATCAAACAACATTTTTTTAGGACTGTGCTTTCCTCCCCAGAAGCAGTTTGCAGGAATTCAAAGCAATTCCACTGCCGCAGACCAATTGTGTAGTTGTAGAAGATCATGGTTCTCCAGTGGCATCTGTTGAGCTGCGTAACGAGTTTGTGAAGGAAGTGAACATGCTGACTTTTTCAGTGTGCAGTACTGCTAATATACGATTCTGTGCTTTCACGTTCTTGAGAACTTTAGTTTGAGGTTACAACCAGATAGTCAGATTGTGTCTACTATACCTGTGCCCTGCACATCTGGAAGCCTATTGCAGGTACAGTATTACTCACCCTTTGTTGTGTCCACTAACCCTTCTATGACATTCATTCTGGGTATGCTGTTTTACCTAAACTACATGTTTTTTTTATACAGCTGTATAACCCCAGAACCCCTAGACCCAAAACCTCAGGCCATGGGTTTTAGCACTCCTAGAACTAAGGGGGTGATATTAATTCAACCAGTCCCCCGCACGTTCACACGGGGATCAATGTTTGGCTACTGCGCATAATTCATGCGCATGTGCAGGCTTCGTAGGCGAAAGGACGCAATGAATTACACAGGGCAGGGTAGCAGGCCTGGGTGTTGCCCATGAGATCGCCCAGCACCCTCCCTATCTTTGGCAGAATGGCTGCAAATATAAGTCAGTATGTAATATTCAACCAATCAAATTATTTCTCCACCAGCAGGACATGCAAGGGGATGAGTCTTCGTGACACATCCCCTCGCATAGTTGCAAGAGGATACGGGGGAGGGCGGAGATTCGGCAGGGCAGGCCCTCTGGGACTCTGTAAGCTTACAGGGTCAAACAGAATGAGGGCCTAAATGTCTTTCACAATATAGCACTGACAGAACCATTTATAAAGTAAAAAGTATGGCCTTTGATTATTAAGCAGCTGTGCATTTACACTTTCATGGCTTTCTTCAGTTGCTTTGTAATGGCCATTTGCAGCCTGTAATGTGATTATGAATATAGGCAAAATGTAGCTTTAATGTCCTGATTGCTTTTGAACCAGTGCTTTCATTTTGCTATGTTTTTTTTAAATTTATCCCATACAGTATTAATTCTTACGCTTAGATAAATGTTGAAGCCATTATATAATAGCAGGGGCATTACTAAGTGCAGTGACGGCTCGGCATGGCTTTGCAGGAATGGGTATGGCCTTGCAGCACAAACCACAATGGAGGGGAGATGCTGGTCTGTCAGTGGAGACTTTGTGTAATGCTGAGGCCTACACTGTGGCAGGAGCAGAGTGCTGCACCTAGCTACTGTTATTGAGGAGTTACGGTTACTCAGCTGGTGACACTCGGAAGTGGCATAGTAGGGTAATTAGTAGCTACAGATTTATGTGGATGGTGGATGTTGCATCATTGCCATCCACTTGTTGTACAGCAAGTGTTTGTTATAGATTAAGTACATTTTCTAGCATGACTTCAGCTAGTAGAGACACATTCCTGCTGCAGTCCACGATCCTGTGGGGATTTGCTCACAGACAATGTTACATGGTTTCAGAAATCTAGCTGTGATGATACAATGGGCATTATTCAGATCTGATCGCAGTACAAATTTGTTCTCCAAATGGGCAAAACCATGTGAACTGCAGGTGGGGCTGATGTAACATGTGCAGAGAGAGAGTTACATTTGGGTGGGGTGTTCAAACTGAAATCTAAATTGCTGTGTAAAAATAAAGCTGCGTGTATTTACCCTGCACAGAAAGAAAATAACTCACACAAATCTAACTCTCTGTATACAAGTTACATCTGCCCCACCTGCAGTGCACATGGTTTTGACCATTTTGAGAACAAACTTGTACTGTGATCAGATCTGAATAAGGGCCAATATCTGCTGGTATTCAGTGGCACCATCACAGACATATTCCTTTAGTTCAAGAATGAATCTCACATATACTGTAACCGGCTCAACTTACAGTAGCTGGAGATGTTGACAACGTAGACACATTTGTCTACATGGGGGTGGGGCTAAAGAAAAACTAGACACTCTAACAACAACTTTGATCAGATATGCTTACCAGTGAAAATTTTTATAATGTGCATACATTTTAACACTGCTATACAGACTCCATCTGAAAGTATACAGTTATATGCTGCCAGGGGTGTGGTATAACACACCGACAGTCGGGATTCCCACAGTCATTAGCCCGAAGTCGGAATCCCGACTGCACAGCGGGGGGGAGCGCAACAAAGCCCCTTGTGGCTCGCCACGCTGTGGACACAGTGGCTAGCTGTGCTCGCCACCTAATTTATCCCCCCCCCCCCCCCTCCCGTCGGAGTAATGACTGTCGGAATCGCGACTGTCGGTGAGTCGTCCAGCACCCGCTGCCAGATTAAGATTACTATCAAGCAGTTTGTGTGTGGCAATTATTATGATTATGCTTGTGCACATTACTACATTATAATAAATTACACAGTTACACAAATGCATGCTTCATAAGTAATCAACTAATACTGCAACATACCTCACAACTTGTGGCATAGGGACCAACGTGCGCATCAAAGGAGCACACCTGAAATTCAGAAGCTTGACCTCAAGGTTAGGGATCATAGCCTATGATTCCACGAGGCCACTCCTTCTTTTGGCCATTTTGGGGGCATGGCCAGTGCTCTTTGGATCTGCCATACCCCCTGCTCCCTCTCCAAGTGAATAGCTGCTACGCACAAGCATGCATTCATGCATGCATGTCTGTTCACCAATGCTCTACAAAGCAGAGCAGCGAGGGACAGAGAATCTCCAAACTGCCCCCCCCCCCCCTTACTTCTACTGCAGGACACTGTTGCCATTGAATGGGATGCTGCATGCTGGTGCAGTTCCAAGTTTATAGCTGATGAAGAACAACTCTACACTTCGTCTTCCTGTAGTCCACCACATTGTCCTGCAGTTCACAAGGTGGACCCTCTGCCAGAACTCTCCCAATACACTAGTCTCCACTGCAAGAGTATTGACCTCAGGACCGAAAAGGGTAGTATATTTACTCCATAATAGATAGGGAAACGAATATAAGGTGTGCCTAAATGAAAAGAAGACTTTTGCTGTAGCGGCATTGTATGTATTGGCAGTGGGTTAATGTGTTTGCAAATAGATGGTGTGGCAGTTTTCCTATTTGCACATGTGTTGCTTTGCCTCAGTTTCTTTATTCATGGGAAGTTGTTTTGACCAGTCGGATGCATGATGGATTCCTGCAGATCAGGGCAAAGAGCTGTTATCCAATTTATTCGTGCAGAAGTGCGCTTGTCTGGGCTGTGGCACTGACATGAAGCTGACACCACCAGAATATGGTGCACCGTGCAAGACACTGCATTCTTCCTGTGATAAATTTCTGAAGCAGCTCGAAGAGATTGGATAACAGCTTTTTGCGCTGATGTGGAGGAATACATCATGCATCTGACTGCACAAAACAACTTTCCAGGAATGATGAAACTGAGGCCAAGCTGTTCACTACACATGCGCAAATGGAAGATGCCACGCCATCTATCAGCAATCCCATCAATCCACTCTGCTTAGATACAACGCCGCTACAGCAAAAGTCTGTACACCTTATAATGCCATCAAAATAAAAACAGATACTGACATTAATTGTGACATCTTTCACACAAACCTCCTCTGCCACACAACTCCAAAACACATACTTACTGCTCACACACAGCAGTGTGTATAGTGGACAGTAATGTCAACCCACTTCTAGATTTGCCAGACAGCATAATACTGGAGTTACAAATATTTAGGCTTTAATTATATGCTAATGTGCATCAGAATCAGAATCATCTTTATTGGCCAGGTATACTTGCGTATGCTTGGAATTTTTTGTGCTAACAGTGCAGCATCAATCAGGGAACACAAAGGGGGTGGGAAGAGAGGCATAAACATACATCACATACATTTCACATATATCTAGAACAGTTTGAGTTAGTATTTGGTACGTTCAATACGGTTTAGTTGGTGGACAGCTATTGGGAAGAAGCCTTTTGTAGTTCTTGTCATCTTTGCTGGGATTGACCTAAAACTTCTGCCTGACGGAAGGGGTTCAAACAGGTTGTGGCCAGGGTGTAGCTTGTCCGCCAAGATCTTTCCTGCACGCTTATTGACCCTGGCTTGGTATAGTTCTTGGACAGTGGGGAGCTCCGCCCCAATGATCTTTTCTGCCATCCTCACCACTCTTTGCAACCTTCGTCTGTCATTCTCGTTTGCTCCTCCGAACCAGATTGTGATCGAGGAGCAAAGGACAGACTCTACTATGGCAGTGTAGAAGATGAGCAGCAGCTCCTGCGGGATGTTGAATTTCTTGAGTTGCCTCAGGAAGAACAACCGCTGCTGAGCCTTCTTGACAGTTGTAATGATGTTGGGACCCCATTTGAGGTCGCAGGAAATCTTTGTTCCTAGGAATTTGAAGGAGTCGACCCTCGACACTACTCTGTCAGATATTATGAGTGGGTGCATGGCATTTGGTTTCCTTCTGAAGTCCACCACCATCTCCACCATTTTGAGGTGGTTGAGGTCAAGGTTGTTTCCGCTACACCATTTAGTTAGCCGATCCACCTCCCTCTGTATGCCGACTCGTTTCCATCCATGATTAGGCCGATAACCGTTGTGTCGTCTGCAAATTTTATACTTTTTACTGACTGTTCTGCTAAGGTGCAGTCGTTTGTGTAGAGGTAGAAGAGCAGGGGGGAGAAGACACATCCTTGAGGGGCACCAGTGCTAATTGTGCATGTATTTGACATGAACGCGCCTGCTTTCACCGCCTGTTTCCTTTCAGTCAGGAAGTCAGTGATCCAGGAGCATGTAGGTTCTGGGACTCCTAGTGAACGGAGTTTTGGTTCCAGGATGTGAGGGATGATAGTGTTGAATGCCGAGCTGAAATCAACAAATAGTATCCTTGCATAGGTGCCTGGACTGTCCAGGTGCTGTAGAATGTGGTGCAGCCCTAGGTTGACTGCATCCTCGACACTTCTGTTTGCTCGGTAGGCAAACTGCAGGGGGTCGAGGTGAGCATTTGTAACAACTCTCAGGTGGTTCAGCACCATACGTTCAAGCACTTTCATGACCACCGATGTTAGTGCAATCGGCCTGTAGTCATTGAGGTCTTTTGCAGTTGAGCCTTTGGGAACTGGGACGATAATTGAGCCTTTGAAGCAGGTGGGGACCTTGCACATTTCTAGTGAAGTGTTGAAAATTTTGGTAAAGATAGGGGCGAGCTGTGTTGCACAGGTCTAGAGGGCAGATGGCGACACTCCGTCTGGGCCTCCAGCTTTACTAGGGTTGACCCTCTTGAACATTCCTTCTACCTCTGTTTGTTCCACCCTGAGAGTCTGGGGGTGGAAGTTTTGGAAAGAGGGTGGGCATGTCGGCCAACTATAACGTGCATGTAGATTAAATAGTTTCTCCCACAGTACTGTACGTTCTCCCAGACATGTGCCTCTGGCTATGAAGAACAATGTCATAATGGAGTTAACCCCTTCCTGACAGAGCCAGTTTTTGCGTTCCTGACAGAGCCAGTTTTTGCGTTCCTGACAGAGCCCTTTTTTTCAAATCTGACATGTATCACTTAAGTG
This sequence comes from Crinia signifera, assembly GCF_055691185.1. Lineage (NCBI taxonomy): Eukaryota > Metazoa > Chordata > Amphibia > Anura > Myobatrachidae > Crinia > Crinia signifera. The sequence goes on along the minus strand of NC_139221.1, from coordinate 128,870,920 downwards.
GGGATAACTTTTTTTTTGCTTTTACTTATCCCAGTGATTTTGAGATTGTTTTTTCGTGACACATTGTACTTCAAATTAGTGGTAAATTTGGGTCGATACAGTCTGTGTTTTTTTGTGAAAAATACCAAAATGTCGTAAAAAAATGGAAAATTTAGCAATTTGCAAAATGTTAAATTTTCTGCTTGTGAGACAAATAATCATACCACTCAAAATAGTTAATAACTAACATAGACCATATGTCTACTTTATGTTTCCATCATTATTTCAACTTCCTTTTAATTTTTTTGGACACTAGGAGGCTTACAATATGAATAGAAAATTCTCAAATTTTCAAGAAAATTTCAAACACTGATTTTTTTAGGGACCAGTTCAGTTCTGATGTGACTTTGAGGGACTTGTATGTGAGACACCCCCATAAATGATACCATTTCAAAAACTGCACCCCTCACAGTATTCAAAACAGCATTTTGGAAGTTTGTTAACCCTTTAGGTGTTTCACAGGAATTAAAACAAAGTGTAGGTGAAATTTCAAAATTTCATTTTTTTTGCAGATTTGCAATTTTAATACATTTTTCTAAGGAACACAGTACATTTTACTAGAGAAATGTGACTAAAAATTGATTCCCCCAATTCTTTTGTTTTCATAAATATCCTATATGTGGCCCTAGTGTGCACGTTGACCAAACCACAGGCTTCATAATAGAAGGAGCACCTACTTGATTTTGGAGCCTCCTTTTTATGAGATTATTTTTTAGGCACCATGTAGGTTTCTAGGCACCATAAGATGCTAAAATTTAGGAACCCCCCCACAAGTGACCCCATTTTGCAAACTACACCCCTCAGGGAATTCATCTAGGGGTATAGTGTACATTTCAAACCCCCAGGGGTTTCACCAATTGTGGTACAACTGGGCAGTGAAAATTAAAAATTAAATTTTTTACACAAAAATGCAGTTCTGGCTCAAAATTTTTCATTTTCAGAAGGTATGAAGGAGAAAAAGCACCCCAAAATCTGTGCCCCAATTTCTCCCGAGTACGGCAATGCCTCACATGTGACCAAAAAATACCATTTGGGTGCATGGCAGGACTCAGAAAGGAAGGAGTGATTTTTGGATTTTGCAGCTCAGATTCTGGTGGAATGTTGGTGGGTGCTATGTTGCATTAGCAAGACCCCCCAAGCACCAATACAGTGGAACCCCCCCACAAGTGACCCCATTTTGCAAACTACACCCCTCAGGGAATTCATCTAGGGGTATAGTGTACATTTCAAACCCCCAGGGGTTTCACCAATTTTTATACAACTGGGCAGTGAAAATGAAAAATTACATTTTTTTACACAAAAATGCAGTTCTGGCTCAAAATTTTTCATTTTCATAAGGTATGAAGGAGAAAAAGCACCCCAAAATCTGTGCCCCAATTTCTCCCGAGTATGGCAATGCCTCATATGTGACCAAAAAATACCAGTTGGGTGCATGGCAGGACTCAGAAGGGAAGGAGTGATTTTTGGTGGTGGAATGTTGGTGGGTGCTATGTCGCATTAGCAAGACCCCCAAAGCACCAATACAGTGGAACCCCCCCACAAGTGACCCCATTTTGCAAACTACACCCCTCAGGGAATTCATCTAGGGGTATAGTGTACATTTCAAACCCCCAGGGGTTTCACCAATTTTGATACAACTGGGCAGTGAAAATGAAAAATTACATTTTTTTACACAAAAATGCAGTTCTGGCTCAAAATTTTTCATTTTCAGAAGGTATGAAGGAGAAAAAGCACCCCAAAATCTGTGCCCCAATTTCTCCCGAGTACGGCAATGCCTCACATGTGACCAAAAAATACCATTTGGGCGCATGGCAGGACTCAGAAGGGAAGGAGTGATTTTTGGATTTTGCAGCTCAGATTCTGGTGGAATTTTGGTGGGTGCTATGTCGCATTAGCAAGACCCCCCAAGCACCAATACAGTGGAACCCCCCCACAAGTGACCCCATTTTGCAAACTACACCCCTCAGGGAATTCATCTAGGGGTATAGTGTACATTTCAAACCCCCAGGGGTTTCACCAATTTTGATACAACTGGGCTGTGCAAATGCAAAATTACATTTTTTACACAAAAATGCAGTTCTGGCTCAAAATTTTTCATTTTCACAAGGAATGAAGGAGACAAAGCACCCCAAAATCTGTGCCCCAATTTCTCCCGAGTACGGCAATGCCTCACATGTGACCAAAAAATACCATTTGGGTGCATGGCAGGACTCAGAAAGGAAGGAGTGATTTTTGGATTTTGCAGCTCAGATTCTGGTGGAATGTTGGTGGGTGCTATGTTGCATTAGCAAGACCCCCCAAGCACCAATACAGTGGAACCCCCCCACAAGTGACCCCATTTTGCAAACTACACCCCTCAGGGAATTCATCTAGGGGTATAGTGTACATTTCAAACCCCCAGGGGTTTCACCAATTTTGATACAACTGGGCAGTGAAAATGAAAAATTACATTTTTTTACACAAAAATGCAGTTCTGGCTCAAAATTTTTCATTTTCAGAAGGTATGAAGGAGAAAAAGCACCCCAAAATCTGTGCCCCAATTTCTCCCGAGTACGGCAATGCCTCACATGTGACCAAAAAATACCAGTTGGGTGCATGGCAGGACTCAGAAGGGAAGGAGTGATTTTTGGATTTTGCGGCTCAGATTCTGGTGGAATGAATGGTGGGTGCTATGTGGCATTAGCAAGACCCCCGAAGCACGGTGAAATGATGAACCTAAAAATCCATAGATGTGTGGTATATTTTAAAACACTCCTTTATACTTAGGCCGGGTTTGTCGGGGCAAGTGTCACACTGGAAAATAGTTTGCTTTCTTATTCCCTTTTTATAGCAAACTTTGCACCTTTTTTGTGTCCTGCCCTTTTTTCCAGTGGAGGGGATTTCATCAGGAAAATGCTGCCCTGGTACAATACGGGGGCCAGTACTAGAAGTACTGGGGCCCTCTGCCTGCTGGTTCCCAAATATTAGGCCCTTTATGACTTCCTCTTGAAAGTGCATAAATGTCCCCCTCTGGCCGGTAGAACGGAATAGCACGTAAGCGTTATACAGTGCCATCTGGATGATATACACGGCCAGCTTCTTGTACCAGATTTTTGTTTTCCGCAGGGCACTGTACGGCTTCAGTACCTGATCTGAAAGATCCACTCCGCCCATGTACCTATTGTAATCCAGGATACAATTAGGTTTTGAGGTGTGGGTACTGGTACCTCGTACAGGGACGGAGGTGGTACTGTCTCCGTGAATTGTTGTCAGTATAAGGACATCCCTCTTGTCCTTATATTTGACCAACAACATATTTTCGGTGCATATTCCCCTGCTTTCACCCCTTCTCATTACTTGGGCAATGTGCGTTTTTGGGAGGCCTCTTTGGTTCTTGCGCACAGTACCGCAAGCTGCTGTACCTCTTGAACCAAGGGCCTTAAACAGGGGGATGCTGGTGTAAAAGTTATCCACATAGAGGTGATAACCTTTATCCAGGAAGGGGTGCACTAAATCCCAGACAATTTTTCCACTAACACCTACGAGGGAGGGGGGGGCATTCTGGCGGTTCAATTTTTGAATCCTTCCCTTCATATACCCTAAACCTGTGGGTGTACCCTGAGGTGCTTTCACACAGCTTATACATTTTTATGCCATACCTTGCCCTCTTACTGGGAAGGTACTGGCGGAATTTAACCCTTCCTTTAAAATGTATAAGGGACTCGTCTATGCAAATGAATTTATCTGGGATGTACATCTCTTCAAATTTGGCACTGAAATGATCAATGACCGGCCTGACTTTGAATAGCCGGTCAAAGGTGGGATCATCTCTGGGTGGGCACTGTGCATTATCGTTGTAATGCAAAAATTTAAGGATCGTCTCAAATCGAGCCCGGGGCATGGCCATACGGTAAAATGGGGTGCTGTACAGAACATCTGTACTCCAATATTGCCTAATTTCTGGCTTTTTTACTATGCCCATATGAAACACCAGACCCCAAAACGTCATCATCTCTACTGCATCTACAGGGGTCCACCTAGCAAATGATGACGTGGGGTTTTGAGCAATAAACTGCTGGGCATATCAATTAGTTTGGTCCACCATTAAATTTATAAAATCAGAGAAAAATAATTTGAAAAAGTCAATTTCTCTGAGACCTGTGGAATCAAATTGGATTCCTGGCATGGCCAAAAACTCAGGAACCTGGGGCTCAAAATTGTCTGGTGGTGGGGTCCATACGAGATCAATTATTGGGGGGGGGGTCTCAGCTGCTCTACGGGGGCGTCTTTGAGGGGGTCCCTCATCACTAGAGGAGGAAGAGGAGCTTAAGACGAAGCCTTCAAATTCCCCGCTTGCATCACTGGCTGTGTCAGAGTCAGAGGCAAGCATGGCATATGCCTCCTCCGCTGAATACATTCTTCTGGATGACTGGGATGACATTTGGGATGCCATTTTTATTTTTGTGTTACTGGTAGTGAAATGTTTCAACACGTGTATAGTGTAGGGGGGGGTACAAACTTTATTTCAACCCGGGGGGTATGTAGTGTGTAGTGTGTATGTAGTGCAGAAAAAAAAAAAAATACTTTATACAAAAAAAAAAATTGAAGGGGTTAAAAAAAAAAAAAAATTGAAGGGGTTAAAAAAAAAAAAAAAAAGGTCCTGCGCCAAAAATTGAGCACAGATGTTGGTCAGTAACGTCCGTCACTGAACAGCGCTCAAAGGCAACAGGAATTTGATCAAAAAAAAAAAAAAATCAACCCTGTGCCGAAAAAGCTGATCAGTGATGTACGTCACTGATCAGCGCACAGTGGCCACAGGACACCCAGAAAATCACAGTGTGTGTAAAAAAAAATTAAAAAAAGACCCCACAGCAGCCTCAAAAAAAAAAAAAGGTGATCAGTGATGCGACACTGATTACCAGTGAGGGGCAGCAGGTGCACAACCTTTGGTGCAACTGACAGTGCAACTGGCAGCAACTGGCAGGTATATATAAAAAAAAAAACCTCTGCACCCCCAAAAAGTTGCTGATCACCTCAGATATAGTGATCAGCACAAAAGGCGGGGGCAGCAGACACAAAATTTAGCACTCTCTATCACTCTCTGTCACTATCTCTCTCTATCTCTCTATCTCTCACTATCTATCACTCTATGACACTGCAGCAGCAGCACTGACAGTTATATATATGAAAAATAACCCCTGCACCCCCAAAAAGTTGCTGGGGGTGCACAAAATGGGGGCAGCAGACACAAAATATAGCAGTCTCTATCACTCTGTCACTATCTCTCTCTATCTCTCTATCTCTCTATCTCTCACTATCTATCACTCTATAACACTGCAGCAGCAGCACTGACAGGTATATATATATATAAAAAAAACCCTGCGCCCCCAAAAAGTTGCTGATCAGTTCATTTATACTGATCAGCACAAAAGGGGGGGCAGCAGTCAGTTATATAAAAAATATATAGCACAATCTGTCACTATCTCTCTATCTCTCTCTATCTCTCTCTCTCTCTCTCTCTCTATCTATAACTATATCACACTGCAGCAGCACAAAATATAGCACTCTCTGACACTATCTCTCTCTATCTCTCTCTAACTATCTCTCTCTATCTAACGCTATTACACTGCAGCAGCACAAGTTCACAACACAGGAAGTCACAAGTAGTAACAGGATCCAGGAAGCATCCAGCACACTACAAGCAGTGATGAAGCAGTGATCAGGTAAGTATTTTGCTCGGTTCAGGTCAGTATACTGCGGCAGCTAGGCACGGTGACCGCACTGCACGCAATTCCAGACCGGAATGGCGTCTGCAGTGCAGTCACCGTTAGTTTAAATCCCCCTCCTTGGCTGTGATTGGTCCGTCGGTCCGACGAACCAATCACGGCCTTTGGGGGTGGGCGGGGTGAGGTGGGGTGACACCAGTGTCACCCTTACACCCCGCGGTGATTGGTGCTGTACTTTACAGCACCAATCACCTCCGATCGCGTGTCACCGGCGAACGTTATTCGCCGGTGACACAGAAAACGCTGTGAATGGCTGTTCACACTGTCAGGGACAGCAGACATGTTGAAACTGTCACCGCGTCTATAGACGCGGTGACAGTTACAAGCCATGACGTACATTTACGCCATGTGTCGGGAAGTACTTCCCGACCATGACGTAAATGTATGTCAAATGTCGGGAAGGGGTTAAATAGCATGACAACACTTGACGTCATTACTCCAGTGGCAGAAGCCACCATTGGTTATTGGCGATTTCGCTGCAGAAAAAAATATGGTACGTTACACATCTACATTGACCCTATGCATCTGAACAAAGCCTTGATGAGACTGCATCACCCCCTAAGAATTATCGAGCAAATAGCTGATATGCCAAATGCAAAGATATACTGTATATCATTAATGCTATGTTAATGACACCCTATGGCATCTGCATTTACTGTATAGTGAAGTTTTACAATGTTGCATGGAGCATCTGTACAAGCGATAACTTAAGCAGTAGCGCACACAGGGGGGTTTCTGAGTACCCAGAAAACCCCCCAGGAATCTAAGGGTCCTAGACTGAAAGCTGAGGGTCCCCTCTTTCCATGGGTACAAGAATTTTCAAAATCGGCCCTGGGGAACCGGAGATATCTGACTTCAAAGCAGTGGTCCCCATCCAAGCCTTTTAATTGCTCTTCCCAGTCAGATATTTCAGGTTCTGTCTGACTTAGAGTTTTTCTGAGGGTACATTCTAAAAGCTGGGACTCTTCCCCTTTGATGGACCATAGTAGCTTGTCTCTACTGTTCCTAGAACCAGAGATATCAGCCTTCCAGCAGCTGGTTACTGCTCCAGCTCCACACACCTGATATGTAGTTTTATATACTCGTTGGCAGATTGCTCTGCCTCCCGAACTCTGATCCCCTAGTCCCAATACCATTTAGTAGGTGGGTTTCTCTAGTTTTTAATGCCATTAAAATCTAAGAAATCTATTCCCGGGAACTGGAGATATCTGCAGTCAAGCAAGCTGTCCTCCCACCAGAAAATGATGAATAATAAGCCCACTCCACTATACACCCCTCCTCTGCGTATTAAACATCCTCTACCACCCTGGAAGTTATGTATCAGGACCCCTTCATTCAGCCCAATGCCCCCTTCTCCCACCCCATCTCCCACTATCTGTGCAGTAAAGGGGTGATTAGTGAAAATTACTGATCCAGGCCCTACATGCTGAGCGGTTGATATAATACCCCCTACCACCTGTGGGACATCAAAGCTTCCCCACCCCTACCGCTGGAGGATCAGTAGGGGCCTCAATACATTGTTAAGCCCAGGGGTCTACACTGCTGTTGACGCCCCTGTATGTATTTATATGTACAGTATGTATGTGTGTATATATATATATATATAATTTATTATTATTTATATACATTTGGTCTATCTATAATACTTTAACTGAACCGGCATATACTGGGTCACCTAAGTGCCCATCTCTGTGCTTTGCTCCGCCCCCTCTGGAAACCCCCTTCTGAAAATTCTGCATTTGCCCCTGTTAAGGACACCATTATGATATCCTTGATGTGTCCTCTTTCATCCTTGCTATGGTGCACCTGCATCACAGCAAGGATGTCACATGATGGTGGGGCACGTGCAATTGCATGCTCATCCTATGCTGTTGAAGTAAAAGTGAGTCAGAGAGTACTTGCATTCACTTCCCATTCACTTCAAGGTAACCCAGCATGCTGCGCTGCATTTGCATAGCTGTCCCACTACTTGAAGCTGCCATGCACAGCAACAACGTAGCATGATACATCTGTACCTCTAGGCTGTTCTCACTTTAAGCCCAGTGCTCCAATTTTTGTGATTTCTGCCGATGCCTCCCATCCTTACTAAGACTTTACACATTACGCTCTGATTGAAAAATAGCTTTTGGCTTTAGTCTTTTGCTTGTCAAAAGTTTCATAAGTTCATCTATAGACATGCCATCAACCTCTGATTACCATTCTTTGCAAACCCCAGCATTTTATATTGATATATAGTCAACGATTTCTGCTCAAGCTCCAATGGTACTTAGATTTGAATGCCATGTGTATTTTACAACCAACTATCTTTTGATTGTGCAGTTTCTTTCAGAATAAATGGAAAATAAATAAAAATTAAACAAAGAACCTTTTCAGTGAAGTATAGAAAGGTTAAAATAAATTAAAACCAAAAGTCATGCATCAGAAGATTTTTGCTCTGCCTCTCCTCCCCCTCTTAGGCTGGCCTGCAGCCAATCACAGCAGAGCGCAGGTGTTGATAGGGATACAGCAGCAGCAGGGTGACATAATCATGATGGGCAGAGTTAGAGCAGCAATGCAGAACTCCTTCTCGGGCTGTGCCTGCAGCTGCCGTTTGTCATTCGCTACTGACTGCACGGCAGCATTAAACTGACCAACGACATTATGTAATGGTGGTTGAGTGGGCGTGCTGGAATCATGACCTCACACGCCTGAATGGTACCCCCCAGTCCCAGTCTGACACTGATTGTGAGTCATATGTCATTGTTTCCAAAGGAAATCTGTTTAATAGGGACGATGTTGACATAGCAATGAAGAGCAAGCGTGGCAGATTTTTAAGAAGCTGCAATTTAGAGAAACAAGATATTAATTTGAATTGTAGGAATATTCTAATAGAATGGTTTTTGTGTGTGCACTGTTTACATATGCGCAATTGTCAAACTGTGGTGTTATCTGTAAGATATTTTCCTTATGAATGGCTCACTCTTCAGCCTAAACATTCATTTATGCATGCTTGTTGGATATGAGTACCTGCAGTTACAAAGTGTTGCTTTTGGCAAGACTTGGTCAGCGAATTAATAGTATTCTCTCAGATCTCAGTACGCTGGTCAGTCAACCGTGACATTCTTAGGGTCTTTTCTGACTACACCCAGTCTGAACAGAGCCAGGGTCCATTGAACTCGCTGTGGGGAGGACATAGTTTATAACGTGATCTGAGACAGATTGTGTCAATGGAAGTAGTAACATGCTTGGGTTCATTTGTGGTTCAGGGTACATTACAACCAATGTGACCTATGTGTCCTTGCAAATTATTTGTGTTATACTTTGTGTCTATATATGTATGTATATTTATTTATGTATGTGTGTGTGTGTGTGTATATATATATATATATATATATATATATATGTATATATATATATCCTATAGATTGTAAGCTTGCAGCAGGGCCCTCCTACCTCCAAGTCTGTCTGTTGTTACCCAGTTTGTCTTATCACTGTCTACTATTGTAAAGCGCAACGGAATCTGCTGCGCTATATAAGAAACTGTAAATAAATAAATAAATATAAGGACATAGGCACTTGGGCGTCTTGGAGAAGAAAAAGACCACACACAGGTTCAAGATCTTTCGAGATTTTATCTCGTCATCAGGATTAAATCTCGAAAGATCTTGAACCTGTGTGTGGTCTTTTTCTTCTCCAAGACGCCCAAGTGCCGCCTATGTCCTTCTATACATATGCCAGCCATATACTAACCTGCCTTGTAATACACTACTTCCATTGCCCGTGAAGAAATCACTCTGCTGACTAAATACGTTGGGCCGCCACATCCTTTGGAAGTCCAATCAACTGCAATTCATTATATAATATATTGTATATCTTATGCTGTATGTATTCTACTTTTGCCCAGAGAGCATTCTTTTATTTAAAATCACTGGTTTTACCAATCTTGTGCAATAACTATTAGCGCACTCTGATCCCTTCCTTCCTTTCATATCTATCTATCTATCTATTTATCTATTTATCTATCTATATATATATACATGGATTTCAAAACGGCACCCACATGAAGTTTGTACATAAGCAGAAGGTGCAGGGTCCATAAATGTTATTCAAGATGCACTTACCCAACCTATAGCATAGGGCAGGAAAGACGACCAGCACTCAGATTGATGAAGAAAAAGGTTTTTGTATTTCAAACTGCAGGCATTACAGTAAAGTACAAGGGGCTGACCCGACAGCCGTTTGAACCGGATTACACAACCGTTTGTGTAATCCGGTTGAAACGGCTGTCGGGTCAGCCCCTTGTACTTTACTGAAATGCCTGCAGTTTGAAATACAAAAACCTTTTTCTTCATCAATCTGAGTGCATTTTATATATATATATATATATATATATATATATATATATATATATATATATATATATGTGTGTATATATATATATATATATATATATATATATGTATATAGAAAACTGTGCCTAGCAAGCAGTGGCACTCGACAGGGTTTGCAAAAAGTAAAAAGTGGTTTTATTGCTCCAACGTTTCGGGGCTCCAAACTGCCCCTTTGTCAAGGTGTGTATATATATGTATATATATATATATATATATATATTACCTCCTGTATGGCTGTGGAGCTGTATATATATATATATATTGCAGTGCGAGTGTGGCGGTCATGCGGAATGCTGGACAGACAGAGGTATATATATTTTTTTAGAAAAGGGTCAGTCATTTACATGGCAAATCCATGTTTTGTAAGTGACAACCCTTTTAAAAAATCCATTGCAGCTTTATTGATGCTTTACATGCTCTAAATTTTCTTATAGCGGAGTAGGCAAGATACCTGGTACTTATAACTAAGCTGGATATTATAGTGTATTCTGTGCTGTCATTAACATGTATGACCCAAATTCTGACTAACATAAACATTTTAAAAGCTAGATAAATCCCATTCCCACCTTAGACAGAGAACATTTTTGGAGATAGGAGAAGATTTCAACACCAACTTCACATGTAACCTGTATTGTGCCACTCCCCTGGGTATATAGTCTGAGAGATGCCTATAGGAATTTCTAAAGCGTCATAAAATACAGCATCTAGTAGGTATCGTGTCCTAGGAATACATCTTTTTTTTTTTTTTCGGGTGGCAGGTGACCAGATGTTGAGTCAGAGTACCTGCCCAGCAGCCGTCCCAGACCGCCGACCCATCCATGGCTAGGAATACATCTTAATTTCCCCTAAACTTAGAATCTATTGCAGAATCAACATAATGGGCCTTATTTTGGTTCATTCTTTCTGACAAAATCCTTCTTAGATGGGCAAAACCATGTGCACTTCAGGTGGGGCAGATGTAACATGTGCAGAGAGAATTAAATTTGGGTGGGGTTTTACTTCAAAGTGAGATCTATATTGCAGTGTAAAAATAAAGCAGTCAGTATTTTCCCTGCACAGATACAAAATTACTCACCCAAATCTAATTCTCTCTGCACATGTTACATCTGCCCCCCCTGCAGTGCACATGGTTTTGTCCATCTAAGAAGGATTTTGTCAGAAAGAATGAACCAAAATAAGGCCCAATGTTACTTAGCTATGACCTCACAATAAAATACTTCTCAACATTCAGATATGTCTTATAACCTGATGAGATCATTACCAAGTTTAAACTGACAACCAAAGGCAAGATAGAGAGGTAAAGAGTCCCTTCTGTATGATGCCTTCAGCATTATGAAAAAGAAGAAAAAGTATTTTGAAGTAAATGACACCTTTGATATTCCCCAGTGATGATATGTGACACTGTGAAGCAGTCTTAATCGGTCAGTTTATTGCTGACTTCTAAACATGTCCTAAAAACTTTTAATCTCCTACAACCTCTTCACATGGCAGCCAAAGAAAGTAAAATATACTGCAATAGACAAATTCCTTAACCCAAACTTGTGTCATGGTAAAGGGTTCTACATTTAACCCTGTTCTGCTTAAAAATGTTTCAAGAAAAAGTTGTGCACTCTTTCTCTTTAATCTTCACCCTAATATGGAATGAGGAGTGCTTTCTGGGACATACAAGGTGTGAGCTTGGAGATCTATGAAGCAAAGTGCCCTCTTCATGAGCAGCTCATCAATACTTTGTGGACAATTTTTGTTTCTATCTAACAGCCTGGAACCTCATTTGCCAATGTGATTTACTTTACAGTGACTTGCCCATTTACAAAATTAATATTTATATTTTTTAGAGGATAAATAAAACCTAACCTCTCATTACAACCCAGGCTTCCTCTTAGGCTTCTCTTGCATATAATTTGGGTAATGAATACTTTGATTTATCTACTATCTCTTAGACAGGGGAACATTACTCTTGATTTTCGACATTGTGAAGTGCCCAGATTATTACCCTAAATATATTTGATACCTTCTGCTTGACATAACATAGTGACACTCCCATCAGTCAAGTTACAAGAGATCTGATCCATATTTACTGTATCTAGCCCTTCACTCGGTAAAAAATATCTACTGTATATATAAATTTGTCTCTTTTTAGAATCATTATCGATTGAAGGGTGTTTCTATAAACAGGCACTTCAACACCATAATTTCCATTACTGAATTCTGCCTCACTTACCTAAAATATTAACTCCACGCTTCTGGAAACTTTGACAACCACTAGCCACAGCTACCACTCCTTCACATATGAAAGCAATACACAGCTTGGTACAGAAAGAAAGGAAGGTGTATGAGTCCCTCCCAGTGCGCGTATAGGCAGCCCAAGTGGGTTATCCCTTCAGGTGTCCTCCCACCTGTTTTAAAGAAAGTGCAAAATAGAAAGAGTTGGGATAAGCCCAATATAGGCGCCACTGGTGTGAAGAGGGTAAAGAAGTGTGCGTCCCTTATAGGGAGGTACCGTTCCTCTTCTCTGTGTCAGTAAACCAGGGGTTAACCAGACCGACAGGTTTGAAATCAGCATATACCCTTGACATTCTGATTTCCTTTTTCAGGGTGACTCATCCAGAGATACATGTGTAAAAAAAGGAAAATGCATATAGTGCAATAATCCTTTTAATTCATAATACACATATAATGAGAAAGATAAAAAGACAAATTGGCTTCGGCAGGGGCAATAAGGAAAAGCCAAAAGTTCTGTAATTACCAGAGGTACATGAGAAATCCGATGAGGGGTATTCTCATGTAAAGCATGAATGTCAGGGGTAGCATCTGGTCCCTTCCGGATTCAGTCCCAAAGGTGTCCCTTCTGCTGGCAATATTGAACTCCTTCTCCTGTTGTCCCCGCTTCTGACCTGGTCCACCAACGCGTTTCAATCGCTGCTGCGATCTTTTTCAGCTTGTTTTTGTCTTTGCTTGCCTTTGCCGCTAAAAATTTTTAGTTAGTCTTTTTAAATGTTATACTAGACATCAATTGTTCTGTCTTGTATCTGAATTTTACAAATAATAATTTAACAAAATAAAAGGCTTTCCATAGTCTGCAAATGAATCAGTCCTGTTGTAAGTTGGTTTTTCTACTGTTATTTTTACAGTCTGGTTCATGACATATTTTTTCTTCATTTTTCTTTACTTCAATTTCATTGGGGCAATTTTTGTTTGTTCAGATTCTAACCAGTATCAAAAATTATTTATGCACTGCGCACAAAATTTATATATTTTTTCTCACCAGAAGATTTCAGTCCCCCCTATCAACCGCCCCCCTATCAACCGTTTTTTTCTACCGTTATTTTTACAGTCTGGTTCATGACGTATTTTTTCTTCATTTTTCTTTACTTCAATGCTGAGCCCATTGGGGCAATTTTTTTGTTTGTTCAGATTCTAACCAGTATAAAAAATTATTTATGCACTGCGCAGAATATTTTAGTCCCCCCTATCAAACCCCCCCCCCAAAAAAAAATTACAGGATTGTATTTGCTTAATTCACTTCACATAGAAAACTCAATTTCCCAAGAATGGCCTAAAAAGTGTTTTCTTTTTGAACATCCAGTGCAGGTGTATGGGCCCCTTAATGCATGAAATCTCAGGACTTTCCCAATGCTGTACATTTGACATTCTGCTCAAGCCCAAATAATTCTTAGGTACTATATGCTTATGAAGCAATTACATAAGAGAACGTGTTAGTATCTAAAACAGTCATGCTTACAGGATTATAAGGAAGCATCCTTTTTTTTTTTAGTAAATAGCTGAAATTGAAGTAGTGAAAAACTACATTTACGTCCGGCACCATCACATTATGTGATCTTTAATGAAGTATCCTGCATACTTTTCTTTTAAAAAAAAAAACCTGTAGATTTTGTTGTACAGCGTGTAGCAAATGTGCTCTTTTAGAAATGTGAACAGAAAAAAAGTAATTTGTTAAGAATTTTATTACTGAGCAGCTGTAACCATAAGTTACAATTGGGCTGTTCAGTTCCATTCCTAGAAGACCACAAATATGCGTGACCTTATTTAAATAGATGGGGCTATTCATGATTTTAACTTGCACATAATTAAACCAATTTTTATTTGTTTAACCTAATATATCTCAGATATTGAAAATTTCATCATACTCAGGGCATTTTAACATAAATACTCTTAATGACTTTGGTAAAGTACAGTGCATTTGGGCAGCATAAAAAAGAACACCATCTTGTGCCAAAAAAATTTAACTCTCTACCAACATAAAATGATGTTGCATATACTTTTGTCCATTTGTCTTTGTACATTTTTCAAATGTTCCTCTCCCATCTTATGTGGGTGCCACAACTCTTGTGTGTTACTTGTGTCTTCTTGTGTATCTATTATGGTTTGCTTCAAGGCTGCATGTAAGAACAAACATTGTCTAATTATTATTTTTTTTTGAGCAACTCTTTTTCTGTTTAACACTGGGAAGAAATGTGCTCCGGAGCAGGACAGTCTGAGCTCTGTTGAATATTTTGAACATATGCCTGGCCTGGTTGTAATTCTATGCAGTTCCTAAGGCCTCTTATGCACAACCGCATAATTAACTGACTTAATATTGGTACTGGTGAGCTACGTGAACCCTATAGGATCAATATTGAGATGCTTTATTCTTGCAATTATTCTACCGTGCAGAATCTTCTATTCCTGTAAAAATAAGAAATTGAAATTGACTGAAGGTTCCCATACACAGTACAAATATGCACAGTCCCGCATGCATCCCATCGCACAGCACAAAAAGTATGTTCAGCACACACTTTTTGAACTAGATTGCATGGCAACTAGTTCAAAATGCACAGTGCCTATCGCACTGTGTATGGGCACCTTAAGTGCTCCAACTGTTATGGTATGTGTGGCTTACTAATCCAATATAAGTTGATAGGGGGAAATACTGGAAAAACTTGTTGACGAGTGTAAATTAAAATGTAGATGTTAATATGGCATGGCAGTGGAGGAGTTAGTGAATGGTGTGCCTAGGTATAAAAATATGCTTTGTGCACCCCACTAAAGAAAAACAAGGCAGTTTATAATAAGTTGCTATCAATGCTTGTGGCTGTGTTCCCTACACAGCAATGCTTTCCCTCATGTCTTCTCGTGTGCCCTAAATATTCCCTTTATCTCCTTCACATCCTCCCTCCGCAGCAGCATGTTTCTGACATCTCCACAACACAATATTACATCACTGCAATACACCCCCTATATGCTATATAAGATTACAACACTACATCACTGTACTACATCCCTCCTATACACTACGCATTATATCACACCACTGGTCCTTTGATCAAGATGTAGTAGGATAAAAGGGATAGGCCCAGGGGAAGAATGGGTTAGGAGCCAACTGGTCCTTATCTTAAGTAAGAGCAATGTAGAGTGGATGAAGGGGGAGGGCCTTGTGCTCCGGTTCAGAGAAGGCTGGGTAGAGGGGATGTAGGGGGCAGGCCTGGCCCTCAAGTTCGGAGAGAACAGGGTAGGGGGATTAAGGGAATTAGAAGGGCCTGATCCCCAGGTTCAGATAGAGCAGGATAGAGGGCAAGGGGGCCGACTGAGGGGATGAAGAAAGTTTCAAAACCAAAAAAGTCTGTACAGGGAATGGACAGCAAAGGGATGTTTTATCGTAATTGGCATTGTGCAAAGAATATTGCACACTATTGACGACTTGTGGTTTGAACTTGGCAGAGGGTATGGGTACAATGTAAGGGTACAATGTCATTAGCTTTAGGCTTACACCTTCACCACTGTGCAAAATTATTTTGTTTACCACAAGCATTGCATCATTTATTGGAAGCAGGACATTTGTTGTATTCATGGAAAGTCATGGTTGCTCTATGTGATACAGTACATCACACTTTCTTTTAAACTGTAATGCATCTTTATTGGACTGCTCATGTAGCAGTCGAGTGTATAGCCTTGCCCAGTGTTACTCATGCAATTAAAGTGAACAAGTTACATGGTTATAAATTGAACAAACAACCCTGTCAATAATAAGCTCACTTGCTAATGCAACCACAATTACAATCGCTAGTTTAATATGGCAACATATGACTGGATACTCTCAGAGGTGCTCTGTACAGCAGCTTTAAAAGCGTTTTTGTCCATTATTATGTTTTCACTGTTAAGTGTATCTCTCCAAACATTTTTATTAAAGTTTCTGAATCCTATTGATCTTACCCATTGGTCTCCAACCTGTAGCTCGCGAGCTACCAGTAGCTCACGGTCATAGTTTGGGTAGCTGGCCTAGCTACAGTACTGCTGTCAGCTGGGATTAGGTGCCTGAAATCAAGACCTGAACCCGAAAGCCACTGGCAGCTGCAGAGGGATCCAGTGTCATTGTCCCATAGCAGACTGGAGGCTGCTCCGGGGACCAACAAAGATGCACTCAACCGGTAGCCACTGGTGGGAGACAACAGAACAGCTGACACTCCCTCAGAGATAAGTGGGACGGTAGTTGGGAGTCACTGCAAGATGGAGAGGGGATCCGTTGGAAGTTGGCCAGACAGGCACGGGGACCACATGAGAAAGTAGCAGATTTTTCTAAAAACTTTGTAGTTGCTCTTCAAACGGTTTAATTTTTCTCCTCACACCCCAAATAAGGTTGGCAACCACTGATCTTGCCTATCAGAATAGACAGATGCATCTGTCTAAGGCTGGGTAAATACCTATAAAGGGTATGGTATAGCTCACAGACCATGTCTATGTGAGCAGTCAATAGGTTTTATGTGCACAAGGTCGACACAAGCAAAAGGTCACCATGAGTATAATTTTTTTGTTGTCCGTGTCGACACCTGAGAACGTGGACCCCAATTAGTCTACCACGTCCCCTCACAAAAGTCCACAAAATAATAATAATAATCTGGAAATTCCAGATTAATAATAATCTGGAAAATCTCCATTAGCAAACATTTAATGAAAACACGATTCCCTTTCTCAATCCCACCCCTCTCCTTAAACGAGTGAGTCAAGAAATGACTGTGGAAGAGCACAGTGAGTTTTGGTGCAAACTTTAAGAATTAATGATAAATTAATTACTTTAAAATGTAACTTTTATTACATAAGGTAAAATAGCTTCTAAGCAGTGAGTGACCAACAAGGAAAACCCGGTGCTGTAATTCAACTACAGATTTAGCCGGCTTCGGTACTTGTGTAGTTTCACGGCGGCAGCTTATGCTACGTTTGAAGCTACGCTAATAACGTAGCTCAATGGCTGCCTTACTTGTATAGTTTCACGGCGGCAGCCTAAGCTACGTTTGAAGCGTAGCCCAATGGCTGCCTTACTTGTGTAGTTTCATGGCAGCAGCCTAAGCTACGCTATCAGCGTAGGCTGCCGCCGTGTAAATACTATACTGTTACCAGGAACTGCATCTCTGTCCCCGGCGTCTCTGGCATGCCTAGTCAGGGCCTTTCTCACACCGCCGGCGCTAGCATGATCCCCTCTCTTTGGCGGAGAGACGCTCCATCTGTTTGAGACACAGAAGCGTCTCAGATGCTCCTGTAATGAGATGCTCCTGCGTCTGAGTAGCTATTTTGGCAGGGTACAGCAACCCTGCCGACAGGGTTAGGGGTTCTGTAGTGCATACGTCTCCTGTCCAAAGAGGGGGTGCAGACGCAAGTGTGTCTCATTCACAATGAAGGAGGCATTTGCCAGTGCTCCATGTTACATACTGGCAAATGCCTCCTTTTGAAACCTCCACTAACCACGGCAGCCCGAAGTGTGGCGAGCAGACGCGTTACGTGTCCTCCAAACCTTTTCATACCCACACTATCCACATCAGCGTGAGTCAATTTTATATAGTGTGGCGAGCGCAGCGGATTACATGTAAGGTGATCCGCGTCCCCTCGCGGGGCTCGCCACGCTTTGGACTTTATAAAATCAGCTCCATGCCGACGTGTATAGTGGGGATATGAAAAGGACGATGTGTTAACTTGTAACCTGATTTTAGTTAATAAGAAGAAGAATTAAAGCAACTTAACACATTAAAGTACAATCACTACTTCTGACTGACTACGCTGGACCTGACAGGGACGCTTAAGCGGCCGCGGAAACACTACGCTACTTCTGACTGACTACGCTGACCGTGGGAACTCTATGCTACTTCTGACTGACTACGCTGGCCGTGGGAATTACGCTGATTCTGACAGGGAAGCTATGCTGACGGCGTAACTGCCGCCGTGAAATTACACAAGTACCCCGGCCTCTTCTTTGCAGGGGCTGGCGAAACTATCGCCAGCCCTCGAAGCGGAGACTGGCAGGGACCCGATGCCCAGCCGCCTAGAGACTGGGATGTGTGTGCACTGTTGCGGGCACCGGGCAAGGACAAGTGGCGCTATCTGTAGATGGCAGAAGCACCATTGCTTCCAAAGAGGGGCACTATCACTGTTTCTATCTATATCTTTGTGTGCCAAGCCATACCACCTCAGTCAGTACCCCATTACACACTTGTTTAGGCTAAGAGGACTGACATTCATGGAATAAAATTACAAAGCTACCTAGTTAATGTAGACTTTAGAGATTTGGTGTTGGTCATTATGAGTGATTATTTTACCTTATGTAATAAAAGTTGTTTTAAAGTTATTGATTTATCATGAATTCTTAAAGTGTGCCCCAAAACCCACTGTGTTCTTCCTCAGTCATTTCTTGACTCACTCTTTCAGTTGTTATGCTGAACAATTTTGGGAGCACAGCCAACCAGACACCAAACAACCTCTCATTTCCACCTGCAGTTCTTTATTTTGGGTATTTAAATCGGGTATGGTATAACCCTCCAACAGTCGGGATTTTGATGGTCATTTCTCTAACTCCGGAATCCAGACTGCAACCTCAGTGGCTCAATGAGATCACCACCTATTCTATTCTCCCTCTATGGGGGTTGTTGACCCCCAGGAGGGAAAATATTCTGTGCAAGTTCAGATTCCAACTGTCAGGCTCCTGACAGTCGGGATTCCGATGTCTGAGAAATGAGCATCAAAATCACAACTTTCAATGAGTTATCAGGCACCCACTTAAATCTCCCTCTAAGTCTACTTGCCTTGAAAAAGACTCGTAAGCAGTAGTAACTAAAGTATGTGCCTAATTAATCAATATTTTGATGTTGATGCACCATATTTTGTTTTTTATTGTTATATACTTATAATGATTATTATATCATTAAATAACTTGCAGAAAGGTCACATGCTGAGAATCTTATGCTGAAAAACAGAAGCGATGTTATGCCAAAAGGCCTACCGTGTGCAATTATAACGATCATTGTCTAATCCACTTGAGAACATACTGTAGAGCACATAACTATCTAGCCAGTGCTACATACCATACATGTGACTAAGCTGTTGCAACCTTCATCTCCTATTTGGATTATTATAGACCAGGTTTAGCCAACTCCAGTCCTCGGTTTATAGCTCACCTCACAGATACACAGATGCACTCATTACTGACTGACACATTTTAAAAGATCCACAGGTGGATCTAATTATTTCATTTGCGATTCTGTGAGGAGACATGGAAACCGTTAACTGTTGGTAGCTCTCAAGGACTGGAGTTGGCTATCCCTGTTTATAGACTGTAGTTTGTTGACCTTGAAATCTGTGTAAACTTTATAAAATACAGTGTATTAGGTTAATTGTAGGGAACTATATTGTCATTTGGTCTCTCAATGTAAATTTTATTCTGATTGTAGATCACCACTGGAAAATAATCCCATCCGTTTTATTGTGCACCATAGAGTATAACACTGGATGTCCAGCCATGTGCCTAGGGGAAAAATGCATGGGTAGATTTTGTAAGCACATGAGTATTGTAAATACTTTTTATGAGCAAAACTTTAATTTCCTTTAAATCCCATTTACCAATAAAACTGTGCTTTTTTTTTATTTGCATACAGAAAGTGGGAATGATCCTTTTGATATATAATACCATTAGAAGTATTTTAGTTTGTTTTAAGCATTTGTCTGTGCAGTGATATAATATGTTTGGCACTTGCATTCATTCTGCATAGTTATGCAGTAGCACATCTGTTTGCTCTAATGCTTGGCATATTTTGCCTGGCAGAAGCTCCCTGTCCTCTGAATATTCATTTAAATAGAGAAATGCATTTCTTCGCACCTATGCTGCCAAACACAATATCACAATGAAATGACAAATGCCTATAGTTGTTATTTTAACTTTATTATTTTACATATTCAAAGTATACAGTCTAGTTATCTCACCGTTATTTGTACAGCAAAGGGAGATGGTGATAAAGCAGAGACAGTGAGTTTCTTGCTACTCCAACTGTTGGACACCATTTCCGAATTCCATCCTCAGCCCCTTGTGACCTGTATCTTTTTTTTTTCTGCCTCCGGATTTATAACTCCACACAATCAAATCAAATTGAATGTTAAAAATTGGAAATTTTAATGGGGGGGGGGGGCATACAATTGCATGGGCAAATTTTTGCCTAATAAATACGGCCTGAACGGTGTTATATTTGACTGATGGCCATTTTCAGGCTATCCAATTATAGCCGTTTTTAATGGCCAAAAATTGTCTCGTTTTTGGGCAATAACACATGGTATACGGAATAGGTATCTGGACCCATGTGTTACTGTGGAAAAACAGGGCTGTTTTAGCATATTATGCTATTCATCTCATATTGTATTTTGCTGCGCTTCGGAGGAGATTATTTTTTACACTGATGTATTTGATATTGACAAGTCTGTCTTTCACTCGCTTGCTTATACAGTTTGAGTCTCCTATATCCAAAATATTCTGAACTTCAAATGTGTTTGCTTTTTGATGGTTTGATATGCACAAACATAGTTTCATGCATAAAATTATTAATATTCTATCAAATGGTCTTCTCTCTATGTGTATAAGCTGTGAATGAAACCTACATGCATTTCAGGTTTAGGCAGAAGATCTCCACAAGATGTCTCATTATGTATTTGCAAATATTCCAAAATACGGCAAGATCTGAAATCTAAAATACTTCCGGTCTCAAACATTTTAGATATGGAAGGCTGTTTGTCATAATGGTGGCAAACCTACTCCTGTTTTATACAAAGGCGGCAAACATCTTCACTAGATTATAGAATTAGATGTTCTTCAGCATGACCAAATTCACTGCTCTGTACTTTTGCAAACAGTTGTTTGTGCTTCGCAATTCAGCAACAAGAATCACACCACTCTCTGATGTATTCCATTATTCATCTGCTTGAAAAATTGAAATATTTTACAAGACTTTGCCAGCTGCTTTAATAACAGGCAAAATTGTATTCCTACTTGTTCTTCTCTCTAAAGCTAGGGTGGTCTTAAATGTCTGTCTTCCATACTAGTGTTTCCCTTTGTATAACCTTTTGCATTTTATGTTTATAAACTGACATTCCAATTGATTTTCCTTGGCCCTCTGCCTAGATTGAATATTGAAGCAGCGAATTAGGAATGCTTAAGAAGTTTTAGAGAGAAAAGACCTTGCGACTCTGGCAATTGAAGTTTCTTAGCTTACTCAAATGATGAACAAGATGCCATAGTTATTGGAGGGGGGGAGGTATGGATCAGAGATGGGGATTGAGGAATAAAAGAACTTTGCTGTGAGATGAGAGCTAATGGTATCCTGCCATACATTAAGCCCTTGGTGGGAGAATTCTAACAAAATCTTTTATCTCGATTCCAGGGGCAAATTTTGTAACCCGAAAAATTAGCCGTTCAGTAGCTAAGATTCACCTCGGACAGATGGATTGTTTCAGCCTTGGAAATCTGGATGCCAAGAGAGATTGGGGTCATGCCAAGGACTACGTTGAGGTAGGCTACTAGCCAGAATCCTTTCATAATAACAGTCATTTTGTGTGGTTCAATTCTTAAAGCTCCATCGCTAAATAAAACTGTCTGACCTACAGGGGGTATCTTGTGATTTTTTTGCAGCAAGTTCAGGAACGCTTCTCAGTTTGAGTCACTAGACTGGGGGTTTACCCTAGGCATGACCTGCATAGAAAATAAATATTTTAATACTGGGAAAAAATTTTGTTTTACATTTTTGAACTGGCTTCTTATAGTTAGATTAACTGCACAGCAGTGTGGTGTTTTAACTACTTCACACATACACAATCCTGTATTAAAGTCTTAAGTGACACAGATTTAATTATCAAACCTTAAATGTTTCATAAATGGAACATGTTTCTATACAGTATTCTTTATTATAGAAATATGGATATCGTTTCTTATTTTGCGGCTTTTTCTTATTTTTTTTGTGATTTTTTTTTTTTTATACAGGTCCTAACTGTTTCTCTGACCAAAATAATTTTAGTGTAATATTCATCTTTATTTTATTGTTGGATTATTGGGTTTTTACAAGATACCTTCTTAATGTTATGAGAGAGCATTGCATTATTTCTAAGAATTAAAAACATATTTTTAATAATACAATTATTACTTTCATATAATGTGTTTTGCTGTGTATTTGTATAATAGAATTGTCCTAATGTAAGCTGACACTGTTGGGATTGTGTTTTGTATAGCCATTGGAATACATATACAGTATGTGAACGTATGTTTTCAGTGCAACCTCATTCATTTACTTATTTTTTTTTGTGTGGTATATTGGTTCAACAATGTCTAGGTCAGCCCCAGAATGTTAACACTGGAAAGATATGCGGTCCCTGGGTATACAATGTCTAGGCCAACATGTCACTAGGTCAACAATTAATAGTCGACAGTGACTAGGTCGACACCTTTAAATGATCAACATACCCAAGGTTGAAATTGACAAAAGGTTGACACAAGCTTATGGTCGATAAAGACATGGTTGACATGAGTTTTTCACATTTTTTTAAAGGTGGTTTTTCATACCAAGTGGGCATAAAGTGGCAATATAGCAGTGTGTCAAGCACAGCGCCTGAAGCCACGCTTAAGCACAGCGAGTGTCTGTGTCCAAGTTGACATATGTTGACAGACACATGCAAAAAAATTGTAAATAAGTGATGTCGACCTTATTCACATCGACCAAAGCGTATGTCTATCTTTTAGCAAAGTCGACATTGGGTGTGTTGACCATTTCAAGGTGCTGACTATTAGTGGTCGACCTAGTGACCGTCGACCCTTTATACCGTAACCACTGGAAAAAGGTTGACAAAATCAAAAGATAAGATAGATAAGATAAGATAATTTATTGTCATTGTAAAAAAACAACCAACATAGTTGCCAACACAACGAAATTCCAATCCCAGAGAGATTGATACAGAAAAAGGTTGACTGAAAAAGTTGACGAGTTCATAGTTTTTGCTGTCAGTGTCAACACCTGAGCACCCAATTAGTGTACCTGTGTCCACTTGCATGGCTCGCTTTGCTTGTCCTGCTTTACTGATCTCGGCACTCTCTATAATTCGCATTCGAGATGCCATGTACAGTTAAGTATGAAAGTCCAAAAATGAAGGAAAAACACGGAGAAAACTCATGTTGGCCTATACATGTGTTCAGGTCGGATCTAGGATAAAATGACAGGGGGGACACCACGATAAAAGAGGGTTTGGGTGGGGGAGGGGCGGTGTTAGTGGTGCCAGTGTACATGCAAAGAGAGCTGCAGAGAGAGGATGGGAATGGAATAAAAAATAGGCCCTGGCATTTAAAGTACGCAGGCCCACCATGGCGACTAAAGTGAAGGATGTAGTTGTGTGTGTGCCGAAGGCACGCTCTGGAAAAGGGGGTGTGGCCACTCAACAGGGGGCGTATCCTTGAGTGTAGTGTACCACACCATATACAACTTCTACACAATATGCAACAAAATACTAGGGTACTTGTGTAGTTTCACGGCGCCAGTATGGCATATTTCGTGGCCAGCGTAGAACCCGGAAGTAGCACAGTGCCATGCTGGCGCCGTGAAACTACACAAGTACCAATACTAGACCCCATTATTCTTGCCCCTTACACATGATGCCAAATGAAATGAGCCAAAATTTACATAATGCCACATGGATTGACCCAAAATTCAAATAATGCCACATGGATTGTGTCAAAATTCAAATAATGCCACATGGATTGAGCCAAAATTCATATAATGCCACACAGTTATCTCATTTAATCGGCTATATCTTCAGAACCAACTGACCCATTTACATGAGACAATTATCTTATTGAAGAACTTTTGAGTGGGCTTTGAATGATTTTTTTCCAGTGAAACTGGAACGTTTGGTTCCAACGTAATCTGCCCTCAAAGAACACGAACAGCCATGAACAGCCATGAAATTACATTTAGAAAAAAAAAATTGGTTTACCCACAATATCTCTGGAACAGATTGACCAGTATGGACCAGTCTGGCATCATATTGAAGGCCCATTGATTTGGAATTGAATGAGTGCAACCACATGGTTTTGTGATGCCAGGGGGGGAACTGGCAGCCATCGGAACCGGGTAGGAGTCGGAATTAACGGGTCCCATATTATCCTATGGGGCAAAAAATATTACAGCTTTGCCAGGCGACAGGGGGGCATGTGCCTGGGTGTCCCCCCACCCTGAATCCGCCAATGCATGTGTTGACCATAGTCATGCTGATCTCTTGCTTGTGTCGACATTTTGACCATATCAACTATATGTATGTTAACCAAATGGATGACCTAGACATCCGGATACAACTAGTTTGGTATAGAATGATATTTGCACAATTGTAAAATGTACAAGGTTTCTTTATAGCCTGTGGCATGGTTGGTGACTAGATGGTTTTTGTGCATAACGGCGACCTCTTTAGTGCAAATGTCCAGTGTAGTTTCCGGCCTTCCAATGAAAGGATATTTATGCTGTAAGTCAGCAAGTAAGAATATCCTCGTACTTTAATACTGTATATTCACAATGTTTGTCAATAGGAGGAAAGCAACCCACTGACTGACTTCAAACTAGAAAGTAAGCTGCATGTACTCCTCCTCCTGCTCTGTGAAATTATGTAATGTAAAGGTTACATCTAAAATTAAAGTAGTATGTAGACTACCCTCTGCTGATGATAAACAAAAAAAATACTTAATTAATATATGTATGTTTTTGTTGATATTTTGGCCACAATTTATGGTGGCAGGGGTCTTTCCTTTCAAAATGTGGGTTGAGTTACATCCATTTGGGGCTTGTCTAGCTATCTATATGTATACAAAATCTGGAGCGCTAATCGTGTATGTTCAGCCATATATTATACCACACACTTGGTGTGAAATGGATAATAAACATGGAGGAATGAAGATAATTTTGGGCTATTTTTGGGACTTTATCAGTAGTATGACTAACCATAAAGAACAGCATTTAAAAGTTAAAAAGAACGTTTGCTTAAATATCACTGTGTTCAGAACCATTGAAATGTCCTAACCATGATTAGGGATATCTTTACTTTCTATAAGGTAACATTACAGAAGGTTATAACAATACAAATGCAGTACTTATTACACCATAATCTATAGACCAAAATGCGTAGCATGTGTACAAAAACCATAAAAATAAGGACTCATCTGTCCTTAGGGTATTATCATATACAGTTGCACATTCCCAATGTGTTTTCGTCTAGCAGACTTCACCAATTCCAGCGGTGGCCAAACCTGTCCTCAAGACAGAGGCAAAACTCTGGGAGGCAATGGAGTCATGTGCCGCCAGGCTCCTGCTCCCAAGGGGGCACCTCTCCTCCCATGCAATCAGTTAATTGAAAACCGTCAATATCTCTTTTGTAACGGAGTTCTGAAATATGTGTTCTCTCTTTCTATCTCTCTACCTCTCTCTCTAAATATTTATATATAGAGCACATACATTTCAGAAAAAAAAAAAAAAAAAAAATATATATATATATATATATAATGTAAAATTTAAGGTTATGTGTGTGAGGGGGAGGGGGGCACCAATATTAATCTTGCCTCCAGGCAACTGAGACAAACTTACGCCACTGCCTCAAGATCTACCAACATAAAAATGGAGCAAAAATTACGAACCCAGCAGAAATAACAAACGTATTTGCAGATTATTACAAACATTTATATAACCTTAAAATGGATAAAGGAACAGCCCAGCCAACAGAAGAAGAAATAAATAAATTTTTGATGAAAATAAAACTCCCAAAATTAGATACGGATCAGATAACAAAATTAAACAAACCATTATTAGATCAAGAAATGAGGGAAGCAATTAAAACGCTAAAAAAAAAAGCCACAGGACCCGATGGATTCAGCAATGAATTCTATAAGACAGACAAATAGGTCCAATATTAATACATACATTTGAAGAGGCCATAAAGGAGGAGAAATTTCCAGCAGAAATGCTAGAGGCTAGATTAGTGACAATACCTAAAGATGGAAAGGATCCAAAATATGTACAAAATTACAGACCAATAGCTCTGTTAAATACAGACATAAAAATATATGCACAAATTATAGCAAACCACCTGAAACAATTTTTGCCAGACCTGATCAAGTGGGGTTTGTAAAGAACAGACAGGGTACAGAAAATATTAGGAGAGCAATAGCTGTGATGGAACATCACATTAAGAAAGAAAAACCTTTATTGGTAATGTCACTGGATGCCCAAAAAGCTTTTAGGCTTCCATTGGGGTTACATGGAAGAGGTTCTAAAAAAAAATTGGAATGATAGGGAAAATTCTGAAAGCAGTATTGGCCCTATACGCAGCCCCGGGAGCACATGTTATGTGTAATTCCTGCATATCTCCCAAATTCACTATTACCAATGGGACCCGTCAAGGCTGCCCATTATCACCAATTATATTTATTTTGTCGATAGAGCCATTTGCAGAAATAATTTGAAGCACCCAATCAATTGAGGCCCCGAAGATTAATAAAATGCAACATAAGACATTACTATTCGCAGATTATGTACTTTTACTACTTACAAATCCCCAAACTTCAATACCCATTTTAATGCAAATAATAGATCAATATGCAAAAAATTCATACTATAAGCTGAATAGAAATAAAACAGAAATACTACCAATAAATATTGAGTTGACAGAATTAGAGATCTTAAAGATAAACTATAGTTTCCAGTGGAAAACCAAGACTATAAAATATCTAGGCGTAAATTTGGTGGATAATGAACCAGACTTGATTGAATGCAATTATTCCCCATTACTAAAACAAATGGAAAAAAAAATAAAGGATTGGATCTATAGAGAAATATCATGGATGGGCAGAATAGCCACGTTGAAGATGTTCTTTTTACCAAAAATATTATACCTGTTTAGGGCAATACCTAGATTGCTCCCAAAATATTGGATAAACAAGTTCATGACAGTTATGAATAGATATATCTGGAATGAGAAAAAGGCAAAAATAGCAACAAAAAAAACGGTACTTGTGAGTTATCCGGGCGTCCGATTTTTTGATTGTATGCCTTAAGTTAAGGCATACAATCAGATACGATGCGATGCGATATCGCATCGCATCGCATCGCATGCGACCATCTGATGCGATGACCCGATTTTTCCATAGGAATCAATGTTAAAATGATTCCTATGGAAAAAGGGGTCCTTTTCATACCCCTACTATCCAAGTGGGCATGGAGTTGGATATAAACCTGTGGCGAGCGTAGCGAGCCACCGAGCCCGAAGCGTGGCGAGCGAAGCGAGCCCCACGAGGGGACGGTATTCCGTGTCCCCTCGCGGGGCTCGCTACGCTCGCCACGCTTCGGGCTCGGTGGCTCGCTACGCTCGCCACAGGTTTATATCCAACTCCATGCCCACTTGGATAGTAGGGGTATGAAAAGGACCCTTTTTCCCATTGAATTCCATGTTAAAATGGACTCAGTCCATTTTAACATTGATTCCTATGGAAAAATCGGGTCATTGCATCGCATCCGATGGTCGCATGCGATGCGATGCGATGTCCCGATCCGACCCGATTTAAAAATCGGACGCCCGGATAACTCACAAGTACCAAAAAAACATCTGATAAGATCAAAAAGAAGAGGAGGAATAGGTTTTCCAGACTTACAGTTGTATCAACATGCATGCATTTTAAATCAGATCCCAGAAGGCATCAAGGTCGGAGAAGAGAAACCTTGGAGAAAACTAGAGGATGGAATTATGGGAGAGCTAGGTATAAAAGACCTAATATGGTTACCACCAAATATGAGGACAACACCCAAGGATAGCCCCAAAGCATGTAAGGATACACTTAAAGTCTGGGACTTTTTCCTGAATATAAAAGAAGAATTTATAGCACCCTTAAAATATCTGGAAACCCAAATAGTAACGAAGCTGATCCCAGACTTCAAAGCTGAGATATGGATCTCCAAAGGTATAAAAACCTTAGAAAATCTAATGGGAGAACATGGAGTAATCGCATTCATGCAGCTCCAACAAAAGTTTGAACTACCAACTACAGATTTCTATAAATACTTACAAATAAGAAGTTGGATAAATAAACATAAAATAACAGAAGTTGATCCAAAGCAATTATCAAATAATGTAATTAATAGAATACGGGGAGGTTACCAGACAGGAGGCATTACCTTTTGGTATAAAAACATGATAAGCAAGGATATGGAAAAAAAACGAAGGGACAGCTTAAATGGACGAGAGACCTAGGTATGGAGATAGATGAAGAGCAGTGGGAGGAGACCTTTATGATAGTACGTAAGATGACCAAATCCATATCACACATAGAAAGATATATGAAACTAATACACAGAACTTATTACACTCCAGGCAAAATAAATAAAAAAATGTCAGGGTTTTTTTTTTTTTAGCTGAGGTGCTGGCAGGTGGTATTTCATGCCCTACCATCCACTAGGGCGTGTAGGGAGAATACAGTAGTGTGCTTAGCCTAACAAGGCACCATGCTAATGTATGTTCTAGTGCTGGCATCCATTGATTTTTCATGCTTTTTTTGTTCCCAAAGGCACTGACTGAAATTTAAAACAATGTAAAGCAAGGGTTCTTAAACTCGGTCCTCAGTACCCCACACAGTTCATGTTTTCCAGGTCCCCCAGCAGGTGCACATGTGCACTCATTACTCTCTGACACATTTTAAAAAGATTCACAGGTGGAGCTAATTGATTCTGTGAGGATACCTGCAAAACAAACATGCACTGTGTGGGGTCCTGAGGACCGACTTTGAGAACCTGGCATACACATGGTGCCCAAAAATAATTGCATTTCCCCAGTAGAGTGCTAAAATATTAATTGTTATACAAATCTGCTGTTTAGAGAACTCTCCCCCCATGGTGGCTGGTAACCTGTGCTTAATTATCTCATGCCAATTCATGTGATGACTGGCTGGTACATCTATGTAACTGATTAACGTGTCTGGGTCATGGTGGACACCTAAATATCTCTAGTGGTAGTAGCACCTGAGAGTGAGTAGACTGCACATTCCTTAACACATTACTAAGTGTCCAATCATTCCTTATGAAGAGTCATATTAGCACTTCAGCTTGAATAGCAGGACATATAAAATAGCAACAACAAGCCTTACCTTCTCTTTGTTTTGTACCAGTCTGTATAAGCCCTGAGGGTGATATAAGCAAAGACACATTTGGATGTGATTGTTATTATTTCAGTTCAGTTTCCAACTTTTATGTTTTTTTTTTACATTTGAGTGAAATGGTAGTGTAGAGCTGTAAGGATGGAGAGGTCAGAAGAAGGAAGTGTGCTTAATCTCAGTCTAATAGTGTTCTAGGCTAATGTATTTTGTTGGAGATTCGTACCAAATGTAAAGGTGGCCATACAGTCATGTATGCAAATGCTAGGAGCTTAGGAAATAAAATCCCAGAACTAATTGCAATAATGACAAGGGATTAACTGGATATTGTGGCTATTACAGAGACATGGTGCAATGAAAATCATGACTGGGACATAGCTATACCAGGATATACTTTATTTAACAAGGACAGAATTTGAAGAATTGGAGGAGGGGTTGCAATATATGTGAAAAAAAGCATAAAGACTACCTTAATACAAAGTATTGAAGAAAAAACTGAGGCCCTTTGGGTGACCATAGAAACAGGGGAGAAGGCGATTCTTCATATAGGGGTGATCTACAGACCACCAGGTCAGGAAGAGGAACTTGACAAGAGCCTATTGCAGGACATCAATAAAATGGCATTAAAAGGAGAGGTAATAACCATGGGAGACTTTAATCTACCTGATGTAAACTGGGAGCTGCCTGTTGCAAGTTCCACCAGAAGTAGGGACATGCTGAATTCCTTGCAAGGAGCATCCCTCCAGCAATTGGTGAGGGAGCCCACTCGTAAGGACGCAATATTAGACTTAATACTTACAAATGGTGACAGAATATCTGACATAAATGTGGGTGAAAACCTGGGATTCAGTGACCATCCAGCAGTTTTAGGAAGGCTGATTTTTTAGAGATGGGAAACTCTGTAAGGGTTTCTTTGGCAGAGTGGAGGAACTTGGAAGGAGTGCAGGATAAGTGGGAAAATTAAAAAGTGCAATTCTAAAAGCAACAGAGCTTTGTGTCAAAAGTTAGGAAAAACACAAGAAAAAGGAAGCCATTGTGGTTTGCAAAAGAAGTAGCAAGTCTTGTGAAAGCAAAAAAGTTGGCCTTTAAGAAATTTAAGCAGACGCAGAAGAATGAGGACAAAGAGGTGTATCTTGTTAGACAGAAGGAGGCTAAGAAGGTAATCAGATGTGCAAAAGCACAGGCTGAAGAGAAAATGGCCCAATCAGTGGGTAAAGGGGGGAAAACTTTTTTTAGGTATAGAAGTGAAAGGAGAAAAACAAAAAGTGGAATAATAAGACTAAAGACAGAGAGTGGAATTTTTCTTGAGGGGGACAATGTAATAGCAGATAATATTAATAATTATTTCTGCTCAGTATTCACTGCTGAAAGAGAGGGGAAGGGGCCACAGTTAAGTTGCAAGTATAGTCAGAAAACTGAGGGAGAAACAAGTCCATTTACAGAGGAGAAAGTCCTCACAGAACTCTCAAAACTGAAAGTGGATAAATCAATGGGGCCAGATGGGATACATCCAAGGATATTAAAAGAGCTTAAAGGGGAGCTGGTAAAACCAATAACAGAATTATTCAACCAGTCACTAGCTACTGGAGTAATCCCAGAGGACTGGAAAACAGCGAATGTAGTCCCACTGCACAAAAGTGGAAGCAAGGAAGAGGTAAGCAACTATCGACCAGTGAGCCTTACATCAGTAGTAGGGAAATTGATGGAAACACTCTTAAAACAAAGAGTTGTAGAATATCTCAAAAACAGCAATTTACAGGATCCAAAACAGCATGGGTTTACTGAGGGAAGATCATGTCAAACAAATCTGATTGACTTTTTTGACTGGGTGACTAAAGTAATAGATCAAGGTGGGGCTGTAGATGTAGCTTATCTAGACTTTAGTAAGGCTTTTGACACTTTCCCACATCGCAGACTGTTAAATAAACTTGAAAGCTTGGGATTGGATTTTAAGATAGTTGAATGGATAAGAGCATGGTTGCAGGACAGAAAACAGAGATTTGTAGTAAACGGAGTACAGTCAAAGGAGAAAAAGGTTACAAGTGGAGTACCCCAGGGATCTGTTCTTGGACCAGTGCTTTTTAATATCTTTATTGGTGATATTGAAAATTGAATTGAGGGTAAAATGTGCCTTTTTGCAGATGACACAAAGGTATGCAACACAGGGTAGGCACACTAGGAGGGGTAAAACAAATGATTGATGATCTAGGTAGATTAGAGGAATGGTCAAGAGCATGGCAACTACAGTTTAATGCCAAAAATTGCAAAATCATGCACTTGGGTTGCAAAAATCCAAAGACTAAATATAGTATAAATGGCACTATAATGGAAACTACTGAGGAAGAGAGGGATCTAGGTGTCACTATTTCAGGGGACTTAAAGGCAAGTAGGCAATGTAACGAAGCAATAAGGAAGGCAAGTCAGATGCTTGGTTGCATAGGGAGAGATATCAGCAGTAGGAAGAAAGAAGTAATAGGTCATTAGTACGACCTCATCTAGAATATTGTGTTCAGTTCTGGAGGCCATATCTCCAGAAGGATATAAATACATTAGAGACTGTACAAAGAAGGGCAACTAAAATGGTGCATGGCCTACATCACAAAACTTACCTGGATATACTAAAAGATCTTAATATGTATACTTTAGAGCAGAGAAGGGAAAGGGGGGACATGATAGAAACTTTCAAATATATCAAGGGTTTTAACAAGGTACAGGTGGGAGACATTCTTCACAGCAAGAGGAGCAACAGAACACGAGGACATGCACTGAAACTAGAGGGAGGAAGATTCAGGGGAAATGTGAGGAAGAATTACTTCACAGAAAGAGTAGTAGATAAGTGGAATAGCCTCCCATCAGAGGTGGTAGACGCAAATACAGTACAGGTTGAGTATCCCGTATCCAAAATGCTCGGGACCAGGAGAATTTTGGATAACGGATTATTCCGTATTTCGGAATATTTTAATATTTCAATGATGTATTTTGAAGTATCTTGCATTTATGCTGTATAAACACATAATATAAACACAAATATATTTTATTACCACATAAAATACACACAAATATATTTTAATTGTTCAAAAAACAAGGTTTCAAAACGTGAAACAAAATTTGTGTACTATCTCAGCACTGAATTTGAATGCCAAGCAATCATTGTCTTGCACATATATAGTGCCAGTTACATATCATGTCCCCAGTGATGCTGTTACAAATGTCCCCAGTGAGTTTTTAGCAACAAAAAAAAAAATTTCACTTTCTGGAAAGTCCGTATTTCGGAATAATTTGGATAACGGATATTCGGATACGGGATACTCGACCTGTAGTACAATTTAAACATGCTTGGGATAAGCATATTGATATCCTTACAAAAAAATAAGGATCAAATATGGTTTGAGGTAACATGTTTAAAAAAGGGGGCAGACTAGATGGGCCAAGTGGTTCTTAGCTGCCGTCAAATTCTATGTTTCTACAGTCTGATGCACAAGTCGCATGCGATCTGTGTGCTAACAAATGGTTTGTATAAACTTGCTAGGCAATATAAGTCGATTTTTCCTGCATGCACTAAAGATCTGAGCCGGCGATGGCGACGTGTAGGACCACGCAATGCCATTTCTATGGAGTGTACACATGGAGTGATTTGTGCTTCATTTTTAATTGATCTAGACAGATGGCTTAGAAAATAGCCCAAAAGCTCCCTTTATACTACTATGTGTATGTGTTTGGAGCTGTCATTATGAAGATTTTCATGTATGATCATTTTATTATTCATTGAAAGTATATTTTATTACTCTTCACAGTTAGGAATGAGACAGTTGTGATGAAAGAAGACAGAATAGTAAAAGATAGAGGTTAAGAGGGTTCTACTTGCAAGCTTACAATCCATCCTAGTAGTTATTCATATCACAGCAGTGAGACTTGCACATGCTGATAGTGATATTGTGATTTGAAAAAGACATATTGAATAAATGTGAATTTTTGCTATGCTTAGTATCTGTAAATTCAAATTTTACTTATTTGTAGTCTTACTACAGCAGTAACCACAACTCTAAATTCATCCTCTGTTTTGGTGTTGGAAATATGACCAGTGTTGGATCTTTTGGGTTTATTCCCATCCATCCCCTGTAACACTTCTCACCTGTACAGTATCACTTGCTACTCTATAGCAGTGCAGCATTACATCATGCATCTGGACAGGTTACACATTGGCCACAGTTCTAGTTTTCAGAAAGCACTAAGTTAATTGCTGTATTCCCAACACTTGTTTTCTCTATTCCTGAAAGTGATGGACAGCAAGGATGGGAGTCTTTGTTCTGTGATGGACACACAAAAATGCCATTCAGTTTACAGAAGGATGGTCTTTCAGGAATTCCCCCTGGACAGAACTGCTCACACGTTGACTAATTTTGATTATGTCTTTCATTGCTGCTCATGTTTTCATTGCATCTTTAAGCTGTGAAAATAAACAATCAGCAGCTGTTCAAGAGCTTACTACTTCTCTTGGCTATAGGAGTCATATCCCAGTTAATCACTCAGTGAAACCTTAGACTCGCATAATCACTGCAGTAATAAACCAAATGGTAAATAGATCCTCCACCCCCAGCAATGATTTGTATCACCGGGAATAAAGAACCTAAGGTGTATATTTCAATAACGCATTCATCTAAATGCTAATATAAATAAAACTGTGTAAGCAGTATTTTGTAAATGCAAAACAATAGTTATTTTAATCCACAACTTCTGTGTCTGATAGAGCATTATAACCATATGTTTCATGCTTAAATTTTGTCTCTTTTTGAAGGTATCTGCAACATTTTGTTTTTAAACCATTAAGCCCTGCTTCTCCTATATGTACACTACATCACTAGCCCCTTCGCAGGTCTTAAGGTACCCATACATTTGCCCAATTTTATACCCAATTCTGAAAGATCAGACAGAGATCGGGACCAAATTCGTGTCTGAAATCCTCTGATGCGTGGTTCAGTGCACATTGGGTTGGAGGTCGGACAGGGCTGCACATAAGATAAACTGTATGTGCAGCCATCAGCGGCACATTGCGGGTGCTTTTTAGCACTCGCGTTGTATTGCATCCCATCCCTCGAGTGGGAGAGCACCATGCAGAGGGTGCGCTCTTCCTTCTCTGCAGCTGGTGGCAGGTAACGGGCGACAGTAGAATTAAATAATAAACCATTGAAAAGAATGGGCGGCCGCTGATTGGCTAAGAGAGCTTTCTGGGCAACCAGAAGACCCCCCTCCCCATTTTTCCCTAACTGTTCCTCTGACCCTTATAATTAAGCAAGTGTGCCTTTGACCCTTCCTCCCTCACCAAATGTGCCACTGCCGCCATCCCTCCCAAAGTGTTCGTCTGACCTCATCATACCTAATGATCTACTGCCACCATCACCTCCAAAATAGACTTCTGGCACCCTATCTGATGTGTTCCTATGACCATTTCTCCATATATCTTTCTCTGATCCTTCCCCATCTCTGACCATTCTGCTGCCCTATATCTGCCACTTTGGCTCCTCATGGCTGGTGGCTGCCAATCAAGAGTAGAATAAGAAATACTTTGTTCAATGACTCCTAACTGAAAGATGAAAGGTAAGAACAATTATATCAAGTGGAAAGCCCTTGGCTGTATGAGGTGCATGTTAATACTGTGGTGTCGAGCCCTGCCTGTTTCAGCTGTATTGGACCTGCCATTTCTGATGGCAGCTATGGAGGTAAGCGTGGTTTGAGTAGTCCCCAATATTTAAAAAATGTGGATGATACTACAGTACATACAGTAATAGTCTGTTCCTATAATGTGCAAACAAAATAACAATACTTGATCGTGTATGTTAACAATTTTCTGTGTCACTTTTATCTTTTAAATAATGTGTTTAACAATTTATATTTCTATTTACATACACAATACCATACTAAGATAGAATATATAAGAAGGCCACATGGGTATATTTCCTGTGCTGCAGATAGGAAATGTGCATGATTATAAGGGCCACCCTAAGCTTTAAAAGTGCTCTTGTTACATTGGTGGTCTTTTCAAATTAACAGGGTTGATTGGAAAAATTAGATCATGCTGTAATTTCTTTGAAGTTTATAGTTTCCAGCTTCCATAACATTGTTGCATAAATGAGTCTGACCTATTTGGTAATGTCTTTCATGTTTTGTTTTGTTTAAACTGACTTACTACGTTGTAGCATAGGGCCTTACCGTCTGGTTGATCTTTTCCCCTCAATCTATATAGGCCTTAACATTTAATAATCAAGTCAGCATATCTGCATTTGTTTTATCAATCAATGAAATTAAATATCCAGAAGCATTTTCCCACTTTGAATTATTTGTAATAGATATTGTTTGTTCTATTTTGGCTGGTAAATTTTTACAGCTCAGTCTAAAAAAATGGACATATTTGAATATTAATATTGTAATTTATATTCTGTTGATGCACTGATATTCTGTAGAGGTCATTAGTCTTTTTCATTTTATTAAGTGTTAATAGTTTTTGCTAAATAAAACCTCCCAATATATCTTCAAGCTGTAATGATCACGTGCAAATTGGACATAGTGGGCCAAATGTAATAGGGTGTGAAAATCAGAATGTAAGAGACTTTTCCCTTTTTTTTTTTTTTTAAAGCGGCAATCATTACATGGCAAAATCAACCTGGTTTTTCATTGTAAATGATTACTGCTTTAAAAAAAAGTGAAAACTCTCCCAAAAACTTTCTGATTCCCGCACCCCATTACATTTGGACCTATGTCAAAACTTTTAAACCATTTTTTTTTTTTACAATTAAAACCCATGGTTGGTGATCTGAATTAACCTGTCTTTTCGCTAAGTAGCCCTGTGAGATTGCACTGCAATAACTGAAACCCTCAATATATGTACCAGGCCATTACTTGGCAGACGAAAAACTAGTACATAACTGACCCTAAGGATGATGTTAAACATTTACTTCATTTACTTTTTTTTTCTTTTTTAATTTAATTCTCAATAAGAAAGTTTTGTCCTCTGGGTGCCATAAAAAAAAAAATCTGATTCTCTACTCTAGGGTGCTGTGTTTCAAGTTTAGGAACCCCAGCAATAGAGTGCTCAATTTGAAGTACTGTCTTTTGCTAGTGGTGAGCTAAAGAACATCCCCTGACCTTCAAAGTTCACTCCTTGCAAATTGACGTGGCTGTTATTTGACCTTTGCATAAGCTGGTTATTGTAATGCACACAAACTGTTCTTGGGTGGTTTGGAGATCATGTGGCATCTTGTGCAGCACATTCTATGTGATAGATTGTAACTCACACGAATAATGCACTAGTAGTTAGGTATTCATGTTGGTGACCAATGGCTTAGGTGTTTTTAGTTTGTAACAGAAATGATTAATCTCACCAATTGGATACTTTTTTTTTTTAAATTGTGGGCTTAAAGTTTGGGTAAACTTTTGAAAAGTCTGATATAAATTTGGATTCATGGGTCTTTGCTTTTTTTTTTGTTCTTTGCCTGCTCATAAATCTTTCCATTACACATGTATGACTGTTCTGTTGCATCTTACTTTTATCACTCCTTGGGCTTAGACAGGGAGAGTTATGAAAGCAGTGCTGTATCATCATCCTGTGTTGGTTCCCTGCTAGCCAGATGCCCTGCGCTCTATGCAAGCATAAGTTCAGTGAGGGCGAGTCAGCAAAATACAACATGATCTGTTAAAAACAGACTTTTATGCGCTTGTCAGGTCAGTGCTCAACCCCTGCTGCATATGCGCACACACATGATGATTTGTAGCCATTTTTTGTTGGATAAGTGCATCTTATTCTTAGATAGTTTGGTTTCTGCTATTATTTAATTAATATCATTAATAGAAATAGGAATATCCTGCTGCGGACATTTTTAAATGGGAAGACAAGGGATGTCTAATTATCACTATTGTAATAAATCAATTATTTTGTAATAGTACAGATATCTGGCTCACCTCAAACTGCCTTCTGCTCTGTGGGTCTTCTGTCCTGCCTCCACAGTTGCATATTCGCAGCAGGTCCACTCCTCCATGTTTTCAGCTAGGCTAGGGTTTGTCTTATTTTACACTGTTTGGGTAGCGTTTTGAGAGGCGCACTGTGCATGCATATTAGGGATGTGATTTAGCCTACATAGAAAATATATAACAGTTTGCATCTTTTGGATGGTAATAACATGGTTTGTTCCAGTCTCAATTTTTTTTTTCTTTACATACAAATATGAATAAGACACAGAGGGCCTAATTCTAGTTCACTCTTTCTGACAAAATCCTTCTTAGATTGACAAAACCATGTGCACTGCAGGGGGCAGATGTAAAATGTGCAGAGATAATTAGATTTGGGTGGGTTATTTTGTTTCTGTGCAGGGTAAATACTTTGTTTACACTGCAATATGGATCTCACTTTGAAGTAAAACCCCACCCAAATCTAATTCTATCTGCACAAGTAACATCTACACCACCTGCAGTGCACATGGTTTTGTCCATCTAAGAATGATTTTGTCAGAAAGAGTGAACTAGAATAACCCCCATAGTTAGGGAGCAATAGCTCAGCTAGTTTTCTATTTCTATGTTTTGACTTCCTCACTATAAACATTTATGGTTTAAAGTTCTCACATTTTACATAGTTTTATAGTATTGTACAATATTGAAAATGCAATGGGCAGAAGTAGTGTAGGCGGAAATGTTATGGTGTTTTAGGTAGAGGATTGTTGATCAAGAATCCAGCACTTGACCATGCCCTCTCTTATACCCCTTTCACACGCATCCTTGACCCAGGTTATTGACGGGTTGTTGACTTATCAACCCGGGTCGAGGTATGTGTGAAATCAACAAAGCCACCCGGGTTATAAGAAGGATTAAGCCCTCTGTATAATGGTCCGACATGGCATTGCGATCTGAAAAGGGTATTACTTACGTTATTCCCCTATTTGCTGTATCCATGCATGCTGGGTGCGGATTTGGACATGTTAGCGGGAAAGATCTCTTGATATTAACATTTAGACGATGCACAAAATGCAGGCTGTGTGTATTTGTGTTCCTATTTTTGATGCACTACTCATAGGTGTTACAATTCTAAATAATATCCTGAAACTCCTAATATAGCAACGACTTGTGTCTGGCTATCAAAAAAAAAAAAAAACCTTAATCAAGGGTTAACAGTCCCATGTTTGAGTAGCTGACATGTCTCCATTACCAGACATCACATTTTCCCTGTGGGAATCTCAGTGGCTGCTTACTTTCCTTCTGCTTTCTGTTTCTGTTCTCAAACGGCTTTAATTTCCCACAGTTTAGGGGAAAGTTGACCATAGAAGAGTCATAATGCTAAGAAACAAATGGAAATGTATGTGTGTTTATGCCTCATTGTATCTAATGTTTATGTGGCCAAATGGATCAACTTAACAAAATGAGAAAATACTGCTAATATAATTAAATCTACTAAAATATATTAATATCCGGACAAAGAATGCAATAAAGGTGTCCTGAAACATTGATATCCACCATTATCCTGCCGATTTTTCTTGCTTGTGTTGGGGTTCAGAGTATTCCGAGGCCACACCAGACACAAGGTTTCACTTACAGCAAAAGGTGCATACTAAGAATAGTTTTAGATTCAATCATAAAAATATGCATATCAAACTATTGAGATCTAAATTTATAGTCCTTTTCTACATGGAAAAAAAATAGTTTTTGTTGCAATTTTTGCCCAATGGCAAAAGAAATTGGCTGGTGCATGAAAACGCACAGGATCTATGAAAAGACATGGTTTGATATATGGCACAAACATAGTCTGTTTAGGTAATTTCTTCTTTCATTTGGTTTATAACTATACTATAAACAAGGATATGTAAATATAGTGTAAAGTCTATTATTTGTCTCTCTCTTTTAAGTATCTCGTTAGAGACATTAACATAGATATTAGAGCTGTTTTCAAGATACCACCAAGTTAATCTATTAGCTAATTTAGTTAATGAATTTGAATTACACTTAAATACTGTTGTCCTGTGATCTACGCATCCATCTTGTGTATTTATGAATGTACACACACCTAATGCTCAGATGTTTCTTCTGCAATTGCTATATCCCCTCAGATTTGATAGCTGGCTTTGTAGCAGGACTCCTCCGCAGCCTCCCCTTTCTCTGGGTATTTCAGAGCTGCAGTTTGCTCTCCCGGCAGCTATATTTATAGCCCTTGAGACTTGCGTCTTCTTCTCTTTTGGATTTCTTGTGTGACTCTCTCCTTTCAAACCATCATTTGACCCTTCTAGCTTTTTCCTCCCTCGTTCAAGCTCCATTGGAAAAATCACATAACAAATAAATCCCTATACTTGAAAGGCTACAAATATATCCGGTATAAGAGGTCAGACTGTATATACATAACCTCAGCACAGATAGCATAGTTGGGTCTATGGTAGCAATCGTGTATAGGCAGTTCATGTTGGCCACGCAGCCGCATGATCTGAATAAAAACCACTGTTATACCAGATTAGCGTGTTCATATAAATGGGTTCCAGAGATCATTATAACAAATTAGAGGTCAAGTACAATCTTATACCACCTCTCCACTTCTGCAATAATCTGGGTTATTGTAATGTCTACCCTTGCCGCGGCTCAAGAGAAAAATAATCTTCAAGGAACCTTGCTTACTGTGCATTGTAAAAGGGTGACCTGGGTCCCAATAAAAGCCTATGGCGAGCGCTAGATCACCAGCACCTGAAGATATTGCAATTTCCAAGCACGGGA
This sequence comes from Crinia signifera, assembly GCF_055691185.1. NCBI lineage: Eukaryota > Metazoa > Chordata > Amphibia > Anura > Myobatrachidae > Crinia > Crinia signifera. The sequence goes on along the minus strand of NC_139221.1, from coordinate 128,830,547 downwards.
AGAGGGAAGATCAGTCACTCGCCCATGTGCAGCTTTTATTGTAAACTGGGTTGCAAGCCACTGTGACATATCTTGAAACAGTGTTCAATTACTTGGGTCGGATGCAGGTTTTATAAGGAAAATGGATACAAGTCAAAAGCCGTACTCCTAAGGTGATTCATTTCAATAAGGAGATATCCTCAGATGTATATCGTTGCTGATTTGTTCAATTTTGTACTCCATTTACCCAACTGTGTTGCAACCACTGCCATAGTCAATTCAGTTACAAACCATCCAGCTGTAATCTGGAACGCTGTATAGCTGGTAGCCTTTGGGACATTGGGGCAGATGTATTAAGCCTTTCCAAGAGATAAATTCAAGTGTGATAAGGGGAGATAAACATCCAGCCAATCACCTCCTTACTGACTTTTTTCAAACACAGCCTGTAACATGGCAGTTGGCAGGTGATTGGCTGGACGTTTATCTCTCCTTATCACACTTGAATTTATTTCTTGTTAAGGCTTAATACATCTGCCCCAATTGCAGATATTTATTTTTCCTTCCAGTCAGTTATTTAGTTATTCAGCCCTCCTCATGTTGGCTTTTCAGCAGGATTAATGTGAAAAATCAATCTAGGTGGCACTAACACATTCAATGTGTACTGATATTTCCAAAAGTCGGAAATATCAGCACAATCAATTCAGTGCGTTAAATGTTGAATCTAAATTTGTCTAAAAGAGTTGCTAAATTGTTGAAACTGTGTCCGTTTTGTCAAAAAAACACATGGATACGCTGATCTGTGTTCCCTGTCCATCTAAATGCTCCCGAAAGTCTGATTGATTTAATAGGTTGGATGTAAATTCGACCTATTCTTGTCAAAAAGTGATGATATTTAGAGATTAGCAGTGATCTACTCCAGAGTTTTCACTATAAAAATCATGTGAAAAATAAAGATGTTTATAAATATATTTTTATTCTTATTAATTTAAGTCAAAACTCTGGAGTATGACAGGTGAGGCACTTCTTTAATTGCCTCACCTGACCACACATCACTGATCAAAACTCCCCAAATTCCCAGCAGTGTATACTACTGCACCTTTATATATTGTATAATGCTCACATGAACCCTTAAGATCATATATGTGTGTGTGTGTAAATGTGTCTAATTTCTCTACCCAATGATTTCCCAGCCTTTTAACTCTGCATTGCTGCCTTCCTACACTAAGGTCATGAACAGGAACCCATCTGAGTTTATATTTCCATCCTGTGTGTGTTTTTATTTTTTGCTCTCCGTATTCCTCCCACATGTCATCTTGGTTTACTGCCATCTGATAACCCTTGTGTGTGTGTGTGTGTGTGTGTGTGTGTGTGTGTGTGTCCATGTGGTAGTAAATAATATTGGGGTTATTCAAACTTGATCACACAACTGAAAATTCACAGGCCAGGCAATAATTGAAGGACTGCGCATTTGCAATATGCATGTATAAGGCCAGCTTGTGCTAAAATCCAGCAAATTGTTTAAATAGCTGGCTGTATGCAAGATGATTAACAACAAGCCGGAGTTTGTGGGTGGTAACTGGCCGTTTACTGAGAGTGTAAAGGAAAATGCAGGCGTCCCCATGCGTTTGAATGGAAGTTGCTTGACAACCCTGATTAGCCAGTTTCTATCACACCGCCAAGTAAGTCCTGGGCTACGCACAGACTGCACACACACAAAAAATTTGATGGTCACCGGCTGCGATTTTTTTTTTGCAAGCCGTGCACATCAATTTGCAGGCTTGCACAGACGAGATTTCACTCTGGCTTGGTGGTGATTGCAGGGCTCTGCAAATTCTAAGTCCATCTTGTCTACTCATTTACATTTCACAACTAGGGTTATTTTTTTTGTCGGGAGCCAACTAACCTATCTGTATATTTTTAGCTTGTGGGAGGACACCAGAGTACACAGAGGAAACCCACCCAATTATATGAAGAATATACAAACTCCACACAGTTGGGGCCATGGTGTTAATCAAACCCATACCTCAGTGTGGTGAGGATGTAATGCTAATCATTACACCATCGATAGTGCTTAAGTCTGTCATTCTTTAATCTGAAATCACTGTACATTTTTGGGGTTTAAGTCAACCCTCACAATTTACTCCTAAAGTTTGTGTTTGTCATAATTTGCATATTTGATGCCATTTTCCTGTATAGTCACACAAATCTGTATTGACGTACTACTACTTTATTACAGGAATTTGCCTATGTAAGGATGCACTTGCGTGAAAGGTGGCATTAGCTACAGTATGTGGGGCATCTTGTAAAATAATTCCTTATTTGGAGCATGATAAGTTTGTATAAATGTGCATGACCACATTTCCCACTATAGATATGGAAAATGCAGTAAGTATCTGGAGTCTGCATACAATTTTTATGCCAACAGCTCACTAAGGGCCTTATTCTGGTCAATGCGTAATTTTCTGAATTCTTACGGATGGCTTTTTTTAGCCGTCTGCGCATGCGTGGGCCACGCAAGGTCTCATACTCGTTCTCACTAATACCGTACAGAAATGTGCACCGCATTCACTCGGGTAATATGGGCGTCATTCGGAAGTACACAGGGGCGTAGTTTCAAAGTGGGCTAAACTGGGCGTAAACATGGGCGTACACGAGGGAGTGCACTAAATCTGGTAGGCGTGCATTCGTACAGCACACCGACTGCACATGAACAAAAAGGCAGGAAATATGCGGTCTTCATAAGCAAGTATTGCTTTGCGGACACCACTCGGTCATGCGCTAGGCATTCGGAACGCCCAATCAGTACGGGCGCACCTGAACCAATGTCAGCTGAACACAATACAATCCACTCCTTTACTCATTAATTACACTCTTGTCATTGCTTCAATTGGAACCATTGCAGCTTAAATGGACCATTAGAAAACACACAAATATATGCTCAAAGCACGGCTGCATTTGTTACACACATTTACACTGCAAGCAATGGACATAACTTGCTATCACTAATATAAATATACATGTCACTTTTACATTCACCAATAACATCGGTGCATACGGGCAGGTTCCCGTCCATTCTGACGCGGTAAGACCGTGCATACGCTGTAAGACCCTGCAAAATATGTGTGTGTCCACCGCACACGCAAGGTTTGGATGTCGTCCGTAAACACGCCCTGTTCTTCTAGTGGGAGTCCGTCCGTATGCGGAGGTCCAGTGGGCACTTCTTCGGACGATGTCCGCACAGCGTGGCGTGCGAACCGCTCCAAAAGAATTCGGAAATTTACGCACCAACCAGAATAACCTCCTAAATCACTGTAAGTAACTGTAATAAACACTGGCAATACAGGTTTCACTAAAATGAATTTTCACCATATTTAAGTAAAATATAGAATTATATTGATGATAAATACAGGTTGAGTATCCCTTATTTCCCTTAGGAAATGATATGTAACTGGCACTAAATATGTGCAAGAAAATGATTGTTTGGCATTTAAATTCAATATCTGAGAGTACACATACTTTGTTTCATTTTCTGAAACCTTGTTTTATGCACAAATAAAATATATTTGTGTGTATAGCATGTGTTTGATATGTTTGTACAACATAATTGCAAGATACCTCAAGATACATCATTGAAATAAAAAAATATTCTGAAATACGGAATAACCCGTTATCCAAAATTCTTCTGGTCCCGAACATTTTGAATAAAGGATATTCAACCTGTATTCCTCTTTTAGGTGCCCACACACTTGAAATATCTGTGATTTTAATGTATTTCTTAAAATTTTCCCTTGAACCTGGACAAAAGATTTTGTGTAAAAAGAATATTTTTGACAAAGATTTATCTTAAGATTTCAGAAACAATTGAACCCCTTCAGTGGTATTCCCGGAAATTTTCTGGGCTGTGCTGCCGTCTTCGCCCTCCCACAAACATGTTGTTCAACCCATCGACCACACACCACCTGATTGCACTCCAACTAACAAATACCCGACTGCCCATGCATGATCGAATGCGCAAGAACACCCAAATGCCCGAGCGTCCCAAATGCCCGAACACCTGAGCACCCAAGTCCCACAGATCTTTAGCTGACTCTTCTAATCGTCTTTGCAGCACTGAAGATTATTATTATTATTGTTTATTTATATGGCGCCACAAAGGTTCCGCATCTCCTAACAAGAATACACAAATGCGCAAAAACACATAAGGAATTACAGTACAAGTTGAGTATCCTTCATCCAAAATGCTCGGGACCAGAAGAATTTTGGATAAGTGGTTATTTCGTATTTCAGAATATTTTTATATTTCATTGAGGTATCTTACATTTATGGTGTACAAACACCTCAAACACATGAAATGTGTTATATAGCGCAGCAGATTCTGTTGCGCTTTACAATAGTAGACAGTGATAAGACAAACTGGGTAACAAGACAGACTTGGAGGTAGGAGGGCCCTGCTGCAAGCTTACAATCTATAGGGATATAGGGGGGAAACATAAGGACAGGCACCAGTAATAGCATAGCAGTTACAAGTCCAGAAGAGAAGCTATATAATACATAAGTGCCTCGGAGGGTTATGCATGTAGAACTTAAATATGATAGGCTTGCCTGAAGAGGTGAGTTTTCAGGGAACGCTTGAAAGTTTGTATTGTGTCTCTACTGAATTCTCATCTTTCCTGAAGACTATTGCTGAGTAGCACAATCCCCCTACATTTGCCCAGGACCCTCCCGGGTGGCAGGATCGAATGCAATACATTGCATACTGCTCTTCTGCATGTGTCATGGAGATCATGCATGCAACATGTATGATATTTGGGTCCGATCTGAAGTGCATAGGACAGTGCATTGGATCTGGTCGAATGTCAGACACATCCAATGATTTGGGCCCGATCTCAGCTCGATTCCTCAGAATCTGGTGAAATCTGGCTCAAATCGGACAAGCCTTTTACAGTTGCTTCTTTATTTATGTATTATTTCAAAAGATCAGAGTTTGACAGGATGTCCAGTTCTGTTCACTAGAAGTCTGTCCAAAGTGGACAGAGTGAATCCCCAGCAATGTGATACGCAGACCATTTTGTATTTTTTTTTTTCCATTTATTCTGCATCATTTTGGTCTGCTTGATTTTTCCATTTTGCTTGTGCTTTTCATTTTTCTACTTGCCCGTATTAGCTCTATGCTAATGGTTTTAACAAAGGTCAAAATGAATGACCTGTGGAGGATATCCAGCCCTGACAACCATGTAGGCACTAGCTAATATCCTTTTCCTCTGTGGTGCATTGGGCCTCCCTTGCTGTGGCTTTCTGATTGCAGATGATTAATCCTCATGAGTAATCAGGGTTTTATTGTTTTCACTTCGATAAGACATACATTTCCGAAACGGTCAGTTGAAGACAATCTGTCCAGTCTGGGCTTGGTAAAATCTGCCTAACTTTCAGAGTATAGTGCATTTCCCCTTTGCCATAATGTCTGAATTTTGTCATTAGGTTTTAGTGATGGGAGGTCCTTCTTTGCGTCACACACTTTAGCAGCAACAGTACTTTTTCTGTTCTCTTCTCTACCTCCTCCCCAAAGCTGAAATAAATCAAAGTTGGTTGAGACTCAGTCGTAATAAATCAAGACCTGTCCAAAACTGGAGCCTGCTCAGTCAAAATGTCATTGCTTGGCTTTCACTGAGGATTAATTAAAGCCCTGATATAAAGCCCAGATGTGCTTCAGGAGAGTAGCAGGCTGCTGAGTTCAGGCAATACTGCTTACAGTTTCCCCATGCATCTGCCCACCCAAGATCATGGAGGAGGACAAGGTAGTTACCATGAATATATGGGGGGGGGAGATAGGGCTGAGCACTCCAAATATTTCGAATATACTTAATGCCGTCTAGCGCTTAGGAAACAAGACATGTTTATTTTGTACCATATTATGCAACTGAAATGAAAAAAGACAAAAAAAGAAACACAAAGTGATTTTAGTTTGCTAATTCAAGCTTGATTATGATTGTGTAAATTACCAATGTCAGACAGCAAGAAATAAAGTGCCATTAAAGCTGTTATTTCCCTTTATGATTCCAGATGTATTTAACATTGGTGTCTGTTTTGTTTATTTTATTTTTGTTCTAAAACCTCAGCAAGAGATCTATTACGTGTAGGTTACATGAGACAGGTTCATGCAGATTGCCACTAATCTGAAATGTTTGCTGCTGGACAATTCTGCATCTAAATAATGAACTTCTGCAACTTTGTAGTTGTATTGTATTACATATTTGTCAATGTTTTGCTTACCATCACCCATGTAGATAAACACATGGATCCTGTTTAACTAGCATCAAAAGAGAAAGTTCTAGTACTGTAGGTTTGTAACCTTTTTTAATTTCTAATATACCCAGTTATTTGGTATATTTTAAAATAACACCATCATGGTTGGACTGGCCCACAGGGGGAATAGGGTAAACATATGTTACCTTATACTGCACAGTTTATTTTCTACAGTGCGTTGCTCCTTTTTATCTGGTTCATATTATGTATTTACTATACCGTATTATACTATTTACTTTCTAATGGTTAGGCCAGTGACATAACTATTAATTTTTTTCCCCCCTGCCAAAAATGTTGTCAGCAGCCCCCAACCCAAAAAAATGTTGGCAGCACACCCCCTCCCCCTCCCCCCCACCCCAAGTACATTTAAACCCCCCTCCCATGTCCGGTCTTGTCTGCAGTCCCGTCCCGGCTCTCCTGGTGCCTCCTCTAGCATCCTCAAAAACTGTCTGCTGTATGTGGGCAGCCATTTTGTGTGTGTCACTTTTTATTAGCAGCAGGACTCTGAGCCAGGAGAGCTGGGACAGGACCGCAGACAGATGTGGCAGGTCCCAGCAGACGGCAGCGGGTAATGATAGCCCTGCAGACCCCCCCAGCGGCCACACGTTATAAGTGCCTCCCCTCTGCGGGGCTATTGTTACGCCACTGGGTTAGGTAAATGTTTGTGACAGCTGTCCCCCCCTCCCTGGGGACTGACCACACCCCTAAAAATGAGCCCCCTTAACTGCATTCTCCTGGTGGGCCCCAGGTCTAACATTAATAACATGTTACTGAATAGGTCTCTTCCCGTTCATGTATATATTCATGCCAATGGTGTTAGGCACAAATAAAATACTTTATGTTGGTTAAACATGAGCAAAGAAAACATTACATTATTTCACATGTCTACTATTTGTAATATTGCACCATTTTTTCCAGAAACGTATTCAAATTACAAAAATATCTTGATAGCTACATACAGAATGTGTGTATTTGATTCCTATTCGAATAAAAACCAGCAAGCAGAAACATTTACTATTTTTAACTTAATCCATGCAGAAATCCCTAAATGGTCAGACAGAATTATTGGCATCTTTCAGAAGTAGTTAGGAATGATTAGATTGTAGAAAATAATGTTTACTTCACTTTTGAATATTAAATTGTATCATTTGAGTCATGATTCATTAAAAAATGCACTAATGTGATTACTATATACCAACCCAATTAAAATAGTAAGCCATGAAGTACATCTGTCCTGCAAACGCAAGGCGATCTGGTCCAGGACAACAATTACAATGAATGTTAGTGTTTCGGCCCACAAGAAAAATAGTTTTTGGCCTGGCAGCCATTAATAATGATCTTTATTTCTTTTTTTACTCTTGTACTCCAAGCAAAGATCTGCTACTTTTGGAAGTAATTAATGCCCATTCTTTGTCTTGAATTACAGTTTAAAATTTAGTGAAACTTTGTGGACTAATGTTTATACAAACCAGTTTCAAAATTTAAAACAAGTTGGCTTGGTGTTAATAACAATGTTTAGCTGCATATTCACTTTTGTGAATATGCACATTCCCGTGTGATAATGAAACATACTTATTTGTCAATCACTGACCACATGGCTCTTACTACATATGAACCAAACTTTTATATTAATAAAATGACTCAATGTCTCAGAGCGGCCAGCTAAAAATAATAGTTGATTACAAATTGTATACAACCATAGGCGTGCGCAGAACATTTTATTAGGGGTGCACCATCAAAGGGGTGTGCCTAGCACCACCTACTGGGCATGTCTAACACCTCCAATCAGGCGTGTCTACCATCATATATGGGCACTCACTACAATATAAAACATCTCAGCCACACCATAATCTGCTAGCTCTTTCAGTTTTAATCTTCTAATTACTCTGTGTAACAGTACATGCCAATAAAGTAAAAAATATGGTACTTATATGTTAGTTGGGATCCCACTATAGTTGGTACGCTCATACCCCCACTATCCATGTCCGAACGGAGTTGATTTTATATAGTGTGGCGAGCCACCGAGCCCGAAGTGTGGTGAGCGTAGCAAGCCCAGCGAGGGGACGCGGAAAACTAAGCAAATAGCTTAGTGGGCACCCAACTAACATATAAGTACCTGAAGGGCAGCTTCAAACATATCAGACCATTTTGTGACCGCAAAATCACTTAGTGTGAGGAAAATTAACAAATGTTCAAGTTGAGATGTTGCAATGTTACTGCCAAACACTTCACCAGCATCTCAATCAACGAAATTGCTGTCTTTAAGGTGGATATTCAATCCCCGCTGCTATTTTCCGACAGGGTTAATAGCGGCGGGCGCCTATTCAGTGCTGTCTTGCCTGGCAGCATTGAAGAGGCAGATCAACAGAATGGGGCTGACTTTAAAAGCTGTCGGCTCCGTTTTGCCGAGATTGGTGGTGGATTGTCACGATCATGGTCGGATCTCGACAGTTTACAGCCGTTTACTCGGCCACACCCCATTTTCGGCGATCGACATAGAATACCGCCTGCTGATTTGCGGTCGAGCAAAACTAAAACGGACCAGGGTCACGGCTGTTGGGACGGACCAACAGTCGTGACCCGGGATTGAATACCCCCTAAGAGTCAAATAAATGACTATTAATGAATGTAATATCTTGACAAGCAAAAATATAATAGGCTATTTTTTTTTAAAGATCGTAAAAATAATTTTGTTATATAGCATGCAAGGTGCCTGGAACTGATAACACATAATGCGAGAGATAAAATATTTATTATGATTCATGTATACAATTAGGACCATGCATGTTTCATTCTACACTGAGTACCAGGTAAGGCAGCCATGTTATTAGCAGTAGCAGTTACAATATGTGAATAAGCATTGCATAGTGTGTCAAGAAATTATTCTCCTTGATTACATAGAGTAGCCAATGAGAAATAAATTGCGGTACTTGTGTATTATCACGGCGCCCATCGCATCGCATACCACTAATTAAGGTATGCGATGGCATGCGATGGACCCGATTTCAGCCTTTTTTTTCCGGGCTGAGTATACAATTTTAAAATCGGGTCACATCGCATGCCATTACAATGGCATGAGATGCGATGCGACGCAATTTGCCATTGAGTCCCATGTTAAATGGCACCCCCAGACCCGATATTTAATTGTATACCCACCCTGATGGGTAACAAATATGTAAAATGCCCCCACATTGTTAATGGCCCCCCACTATCAACGCCAACCCGAAGCGTAGCGAGCCCGCGAGGGGCGGCGGTATGCGTCCTCCGACCTTTTCATACCCCCACTATCCACGTCGGCGTGGAGTTGATTCTATAAAGTGTGGCGAGCGCAGCGAGGCGACACGCATTACTTCACAGGTATACGCGTCCACTCGCTGCGCTCGCCACGCTTCGGGCTCGCTGCGCTCACACACTTTATAGAATCAACTCCATGCCGACGCGGATAGTGGGGGTATGAAAAGGTCGGAGGACGCGTATCTCCGCCCCTCGCGGGCTCGCTGCGCTCGCCACGCTTCGGGTTGGCATTCATAGTGGGGGGGCATTTCACATACTCATGACCCATGAGGGTGGGTATAAATTAAAAATCAGGTCTGGGGGGGGGTGGGGGATGTATTTAACATGGTAATAAGGCATCTGGGTGCCTGTACAATGAAATCGGGTGAAATCGCATGCGATGCGACACGATTTTTCATCGTACAATGCCCTGCGATGGAAATCGGGGGCGCCGTGATAATACACACGTACATAAATTGCAAATGTCAGACAGAATGACATGACGTTACATGCTAGATCATGTGTACATTATGCAGTGGGGGACATATCAGCAAGTCCTGTAATGCCAGAGGCCTGACACAAACAGTGAAAGCGCTGAGCAGTAGGGGATTAACATCGTTAAAGCAGAGAAAATAAAATATCTAATTAAAAAACCTGCATTGATCCCAAGAATCTGCTAAAATTTGGTTAGCTACTGAAGCCTAGTAGATATAATTGCCTTAATAACATCATTGCACAATAGATGCATAAATGAAAGAAATTACTACAAATATCCACACACCTAGTATAAACTGATAATGACCAATGTGTACCAGTAATTCCCAAACTGTGTACCATGGCAACCTGGGTTGCCTCAAGTCACTTGCAGGGTTTCCCTGGCTTTGTGGTCCAGGACCAATTCAAAATATTTATGTGCTAAATGTATAGTAATGGGCTAAACCAGTGCTTGTGGCTTCCAATATTATAATACAGTATGTCGTCAATCAGAAGAGAATACTGTCCGTCACATCATACATGAACATAAGAATCGCCTATAAGACAATTGATACAATATATGTAATGCTGGCTATTAACCCGGTGCCAGATTGCAGTGTGAATGGGTTGTGCATGGCTTGAAACCAGTTAAAAGATTGGGATTGATCTGCGCACTAAAACTTACTTCTTCAGATTAGCTGCTCTACCAAGCGGGTGACCATGAATGCTTCAGTGACCTGGGCTTTTTTTTTCTGAATTTATCTAGAACAAACTTTTGGTCTAGGGGTATCGTGAATAAAATTCTGTTATTTTACACTGTTATTCAAAAATGCTTGGGGATCGCCTACCACTGTCCAGTTTCTTATATAGCGCAGCAGATTCTGTTTACAATAGTAGACAGTGATAAGACAAACTGGGTAACAACAGACAGACTTGGAGGTAGGAGGGCCCTGCTGCAACATTACAATCTATAGGGACATAAGAGGGAAGCACAAGGACAGGCACCAGTAATAGCATAGCAATCCCACCAAGTTGCAAGTCCAAAAGGGGAGCTATATAATACAAAAGTGCCTCAGAGGGTTATACGTATGGAACTTAATATGATAGGCTTGCCTGAAGAGGTGAGTTTTCGGGGAACACTTAAAAGTCTGGAGGCTAGTGGAGACTCTTACTGTGCGTGGAAGGGCATTCCATAGGGTGGGATCAGTCTGATGGAAGTCCTGTAATAGTGAATGGGAGCTAGTGATCTGTGCAGAAGAGAGACGTAGATCTTGTGCAGAGCGCAGTGATCAAGATGGGCGATATTTTGTGAAAAGTAAAGAGATATATGCTGGTGTAGTATGATTAATAGTTTTATATGCAAATAGAAGTGTTTTATATTGAATACGGTAAGATACAGGCAACCAATGGAGGGACTGGCAGAGCGGATCAGCAGACGATGAGCATCTTGCAAGGAAGATCAGCCTAGCAGCAGCCTTTAAAATGGATTGCAGCCTTTAAAATGGATGGCGAAAGTCTGTTCTTGGGCAGACCAGTTAGGAGACTATTGCAATAATCAATGCGGGATATAATGAGTGCATGGTTAAGAGATTTAGTAGTGTCTTGTGTGAGATACGGTTGTATTTTGGATATGTTTTTTAGATGCATGATTTGGAGACAGATTGAATGTGGGGAAGAAAGGACAGTTCAGAGTCGAGGATGACCCCAAGGCATCGAGCTTGCGTGGTAGGGTAGATTGTCAAGTTGTCAACAGTTATGTAGATATCAGGATGGTAACGGTTCTTGGTTGGCGGGAATATATGTAATTCCGTTTTGAAAATATTGAGTTTGAGTTGGTGAGAAGACATCCAAGATGAGATGGCAGAGAGACATTCAGAGACTCAGCCCAAAACCACTGGTGACAACTCTGAAGTTGATACATAGGATTTCAGTATCATATAAGTGATACTGAAATCTGAAAGAGCTGATTAGTTTGCCAATGTCTGAGCCTTGCGGATCTCCGACTGACAGTGGTAGTGAAGAGGAAGTAGAGTCAGAGAAGCGAACACTGAAAGAGCGATCAGATAGGTAAGATGAGAACCAGAAAAGGGCTGTATTATTAAGACCTAGAGCAGGCATGTCCAACATTGGCCCTCCAGATGTTGTGAAACTACACATCCCAGTATGCTTTGCCACAGTTTTGCTATTAGAGAATGCTAAAACTATTGCAAAGCATGCTGGGATGTGTAGTTTCAAAACATCTGGAGGGCCAACGTTGGACATGCCTGACCTAGAGCATGGGTCTTCAAACTGCGGCCTTCCAGATGTTGTGAAACTACAAATCCCAGCATGCCTTGCCACAGTTTTGCTATAAGGGAGTGTTAAAACTGTGGCAAGGCATGCTGGGATTTGTAGTTTCACAACATGCAATAGGTCGAGAGTCAAAATGTCGCCATGAAAAAAGGTATACGAATGACAAGGTTGATGTGAGTTTTTCCATTTTATTTTTAAACCAGCGTGTTCTTACTTCACCATTTATGTTGGCAAAGAGGGGAAATATAATGGTGTGCCGAGCGTATTGAGGCACTGAATCTGAAGCTTGTGAAGGGAGCCATGCTAGGTTACACGCTACACAAATTGGCGGTCCATGTTGACAACTCACCACAAACTGTGAAACATTTTGTTCCTTTCAGGTGTCTACCTTTTTCCATGTGGTCATTTTGATCATGTCGACCTTTTTACCTTGTCGACCATTCCCATGTTGACTGTTTCCTGTCCTCCTTTTGACCCTGAAGACCTATTGCATGTTGACCTTTTGGGGTCAACCTATTGACGGTCTATATAATAATCTATGGTACTTATTTCCTAGCACGGCGCCCATCGCATAAGATTGGATGCCTTAATTAAGCGTGGCGAGCCCGCGAGGGGCGGCAGTATGCGTCCTCTGACCTTTTTCATACCCCCACTATCCACATCGGCGTGGAGTTGATTTTATATAGTGTTACGAGCGCAGCGAGCCCGAAGCGTGGCGAGCGGACGCGGACTACTTAACATGTATTCCGCGTCCCCTCGCGGGGCTCGCTGTGCTCGCCACACTATATAAAATCAACTCCACACTGACGTGGATAGTGGGGGTATGAAAAGGTCGAAGCACGCGTACCGCCGCCGCTCGCCACGCTTCGGGTTGGCATTGATAGTGCCGTTGGCGTTAACGATGGTTATTGGGGGCTCATTTTACTTTTTAAGTACCCATAAGGGTACTTTTACAATTAAAAATCTGTACTTGTTTCCTAGCACGGCGCCCATCGCATAAGATTGTATGCCTTAATTAAGACATACAATCTTATGCGATCACATACAATTGAAAAGATTTTTAATTGTATGTACAATATCGCATCTTATGGATGTCATCTTATGGATCTCATGGATCTTATGCATCCATAAGATCCATGAGATCCATAAGATGCCATAAGATAAAAATCGTGGCGCCGTGCTAGGAAATAATTACCTAATCTATACCCAGAAAAGAGGAGAGACATGATATGCCAAACGGAATTTGCTGCACTATATAAGAAGCTGTGGTACTTGTGTATTATCACGGCGCCCATCGCATCCCAGACCATTAGGCATGCGATATCGCGCGATGTTCCCCAATGTCAAACAATGTTAAAATTGTATGGCATACAATGCCATACAATGCGATGCGATTATAAATTGTATAAGCACCCTAATGGGTGCTTACAATGTGAAATGCACCCCCACGCCACCCCCACTATTAATGTGAACCCGAAGAGTGGCGAGCGCAGCGGTACGCGTCCTCCGACCTTTTCATTCCCCCACTATCCACGTCGGCGTGGAGTTGATTCTATATAGTGTGGTGAGCTCAGCGAGTCACCGAGCCTGATGCGTGGCGTAGGGACGCGCACTACTTCACAGGTATATGCGTCCCCTCGTGGGGCTCGTTGCACTCGCCACGCTTGTGGCTCGCTGCGATCGCCACACTATATAAAGTGAACTCCACACCGACGTGGATAGTGGGGGTATGAAAAAGTCACAGGACGCATACAATTTAACATCGTATAGGGGACTTACATCGCATCGCAGTGCATCGGGTGTATTGCATGCGATGCGATAAAAAAATCGTGTGACTAAATATCGGGGGCGCCTTGATCATACACAAGTACCGAAGCTGTTAATAAATAAATAAATGTGCAGTTATCCACTGGGAGGTGAACTGAAATCTGTATGTATAAATTATATTTCTATGATATATAATTTTTTTTTTTTGCCATTTACTGTGTACTTTATGTTTGAGTAACATTTGAGTAACATATATGAGAATATAGCGGTGTGTGTGTGTGCTTTTGTGACCATGGAGTAGGTCAGCGCATCACTTTTTGCTGCCCTTCATTTTCTTTTGTGGTGTTGGGAATTTGTTAGCCATAAATCCCACGATTGTTCTCTAATTCCTGTAACAATGTTAACCACATTTTTTCTGTTTTCTATACATGACGTTTTCTTCCTTGCTTGGTACTTTGATTAATGATTTACTACAGGAGGCTTAGTGTACTATACTATGTGCTTGACTTGTGGTTAGATGCTTGTGTGCTACACTTGTGGGCACTATTTAGCTTCCATTTCTGGTTATAGCTCATACTCTATACAGGCTTATATACAATATTCATATTTCGGTATTTCTTTCATTTCTAAATCAATTTATTGTGTGCCATTATCTCTTCCATTGTTTTTAAGTTATTTTCCGTTATTTGTTATTGCTCTTCAAAGAAGACTAGCTTAAAGGCGAATCAAATCATCACATTTTTGCATAATTATATAATTATCAGAGCCAATGAAGTCCACAATAAACATATTTTTTTTTTCTTTTTGTCCCAGTGGTTAAAGTAGATGATGCTGTTTGGCATCCTGGCATGTCCCTGATATTTAAAAACTTATACTGATGGTGGTCTGCAGGGCCGGTGCTAGGGTGTCCGGCGCCCTCCTGCAAACCATACATTTTGCGCCCTTTCACATTGCCATTGCAACAAGCTGCAGCCCGATTGTGGGAGCATATGCAACATGCGATCCTATGGAGGATCTCGGGTGCATGTACATCTCAGTGCTGTGTCCGCAAAATGTTGCAGGCACTAAAGGTGCCCATACACGCTGCGAGAATCGCATACGTTATGTGCTAGATTGCATCACACCGCACGGCATGCATGCAATGTGTGTGCGATGCGATCTGAAAGCAGTACAAAAAGTATGTGCATCACATACATTTTTGTACTGTGTGATGCGATGCCTGCAGGAGCGCACAAAGCATCGCAGTGGCACTGGCACAGCACACTGAGAAGAGGGAAGGAAGGGCACTGCTGCCTGTTCGTCATTTGTTTGACAGCTGACAGACGCAGGTAGCAATGGGTAGGGGGGCGGATGCGGACATGACATGTCATCCAGGCATTCACAGACAGCGCTACATGCCTCAGCGCAAGTGTCCGTGAGGAAGAGGGGACAGGTCGCAGAAGGAGGACAGTGTGTGCGCGGTGCAGGGAGCTGCTCAGCCTCTCCATACTGCCACCCGCTGTCAGACAGGCACTGCGGGCGGCGTGCAGTAGGCAGTGACAGTGAGGGCTGAGGCAGCTTTAGCAGAGCAGGGAGGGAGACAGCGCCTTTTCAGCATGGCGCCTCCCTGCTTTGCAGGAGCTGCTGAGTGGGTAGCGCCGGCCCTGGTGGTCTGGAAAATGAAGCTTTGAAGGCTGTAGTATGCAAAATAAAAGCCTTTGAATGAAGAGCAATACTGTAGGTCAGATAAATCTAAATAATAATTAAATAAATTAAATCAATTAGTTTTGTAGACTAGCGCTGTTCATGTGTTTAATTTTTTTTATTTTGGCATTGCAATAAGTTATACTATGCTTGTATTTGCAATTGGAAAATTGTACTCCCTGTCTATCTGTATGAGAGCCCTGAACCAGTGTCTTAGAGTTTGATCTTCAGCCCCATGGGAGCAGAGTGGGTGGCTAGAAGTGTTTGCCTTTAAAATAATGTATTTTCCCAAGAACACTCATTGAAATGAAAATATTCCCCTATTAACACCAACAATGAATTTATTCTGAAACTTTTTTTTAATGAAGGAAATGGTTTTTCAAATGATCCCATTTAAATAACATGCATGATGTATACTTTTTGTCATCTGTAATAAATGTAAATATTTCCTGAGCACTTACTTCAAAAGCTAAGCATCCTTTCAAAATAATTTTCAGCAAGTTAGGTTTTTTGGCGGCGCCCCCGATCTCCATCGCGCGATGTTTTCGTCGCATCGCATGCCATGCGACGCGATTTTTGCCCCCTATGCGATGAAAGATTGTATAAGCACCCTAAAGGGTGCTTTTAAGCACCCTAATGGGTGCTTACAATGTTAAATGCACCCCCACGCCACCCCTCCCACTATAAACGTGAACCCGAAGCGTGGCGAGCGCAGCGGTATGCGTCCTCTGACCTTTTCATACCCCAACTATCCACGTCGGCGTGGAGTTGAGAATAGAAAGTGTGGCGAGCGCAGCGAGCCACCGAGCCCGAAGCGTGGCGAGCGCACGCGGATACCTTCACAGGTATCGGAGTCCCCTCGCGGGCTTCACAGGTATCCGCATCCCCTCGCGGGGCTCGCTGCGCTCGCCACGCTTCGGGCTTGGTGGCTCGCTGCGCTCGCCACACTATCTATTCTCAACTCCACGCCGACGTGGATAGTGGGGGTATGAAAAGGTCGGAGGACGCGTACCGCCCCTCCTCGTGGGCTCGCTGCGCTCGCCACGCTTCGGGTTCACGTTTATAGTGGGGGGGTGGCGTGGGGGTGCATTTAACATTGTAAGCGCCCATTAGGGTGCTTATACAATGTTTAATTGCATCGCATTGTATGGCATTGTATGCCATATACAATGTCATACAATTTTAAAATTGTATGCCATTGTACAATATTGTGTGATATCGCATACCATCGCATGCCTTATGGTATGCGATGCGATGGGCGCCGCCAAAATACACAAGTACCGCAAGTTATAATACCCCCTTTACACCGCCGCAAAAACCCGGGTCAGTGGCGGTGTAAATGGGTCACGCTGGGTCCCTTTACATGGGACTTCTACCCAGGTCCTGACCTAGGTTGAACACGGCTAGGACCTGGGTAGAGGGCAGTGTAAATGGGTATGCTGGGTCCTCCGACCCGGCTCCCATTTATATCAATGGGGGAAGTCAAACCTGCGATACGCAGGTTGGATGGTGGGCACACACAGCCTCCGCTGCTGTCTGCTGCACTCTGCAGACAGCAGCGGTGGCAGGTAGGAGGTGAAGGGATGCCTTTGTGCGGCATCCATTCACCTCATGTGCGGTGGATGGGGGGGGGGTGCACAGGGGCTGTGGGCAGCCCGGCAGCTTACCTTGGCGCTGGGCTGCCCCCAGCACGGTGATCGGCGGTCCCAGCAGGGGTGATCACGGTCCCGGCGCTTGGAGATGATGCATACTTAGGGGGAGATTTATCAAATGTTGGAGATAGACAAACCACCAACTAACCAGCTGCTAACTGGCATTGTACAGACTGTTCTAGAAAAATAACAGACTGGTTGCTATGAGCTTTTCTCACACCAGGATTTGATAAATCTCCCCCTTGTTGCCATTTCAATGTGTCACTAGACATACAGTTTATATTAGCCAGATTGACTAATCTGATCATCCGCAAGTATAATACAGTATGTTAAGTTGTGTACATGTGGTGCGTTTTTGGTTATGGACGATGACTATGTGATTACCCTTAAACTCCCCAGAGCCCTGAACCATTCAAATTTCACTTGAGATTTTGACTGTGCTATATGTATTATGGCCATATACTATACAAGCAACATAGCCCAAATTTCCTTGCCTGCACAGTCTGTCTATCCATGTTATCCCGAGCGCACGAGCCACTCATCAGTATCGCAAGCAGGGGAATCACTGGTATTTTGACTCATTTTTCATACAATTTTGACTAGTCCGAAATTGTCACATCATGTGCACACATTTTTTTTTATTTCACAAATATAAATAACATACATTGCAAACCAAAGGGAGTAACTGTATGATGTTGCATCCAAATTCTTAGTACACATAATGCTCCCAGCTTTGCACACATACAACTTATTAATGTGTACACACCTTTTAAAACCACAGCATTTTAAGAAAGAAGGTGTAAAGACAGGGCTGCCACTAGGAATTATAGGGCCGTGACTGATTTCCAGTCGGGGGCCCCCCTGGACCGGTCAGGGAACTCCCAACCCCCCCCCCCCACACTCATCTGCCCCCTCCCTTAACCTACTGCCAGACTCAGCAGGTCCCGAAGCACATGCTTCTTCAAAAACAAATGCAGCAACAGCTGGTGAGCCAGTCAGAGCTCGTGTACTGGCAGTCGCTCTGATTTGCTAATGGAACACAAGCTCTGATTGGCTCAAAAGCCGGTGCCGCGTGTTAATTGCCTGCCGGCGTCCTGCATTGAAGCCTGTGCTTCGGCACCTGAGGAGTGAGGACCAAGCGCAGGGCAGGCAGCATACAGCAGAAGGTTGCTGTGGGCAAAATGAGCTGCCCAGGCCCTTTCAGAGGCCGGGGGCCAGGACAGCTGTACCCACAGCACCCCTTTGTCGGCGGCCCTGTGTAAAGATGCAGTAAGCTACAAAAATGTGTTAAATTGCAGAATTCTGACTAGGCAATCAGTGTAAATTCATTAACCGAAGCAATGCAAACTTTTTATTGAAGATTAGGTAGTCTGATTTGTAGAGAAAATATTTATTTCTGTATTTTTGGTGATGTATTTAGAATGAGGTTTAACAAATCTAATTCTTATTCAATTATTTCAGTATTTAATTTTCAGAAGCTTGTTTTAAAAATACTGTATTTGAAATTGAGGAAAAGCAAATAATGAATTAATGCAATTAATTTTGAGTGCTTACGCTGATTTTCCCTACTTTGAGTTACAGTAACTTTATAGTTTTACAGGTAACTAATGTAGCTTATAAATAAACGGTTCTAATTATCAGCAGACGATCATCCTTATGTTGTGCTTCAAAAATATACAGTTAAATGATCAGTTTTGGTTAATAGCCAGAGGAAATAATTATGTAATAGCAGTGCTTTATTAATACACAACCTTCAAAGAACAAGTTTAATTTTGTATCAGGTGACTGTTATTACAAACTCTGTGAAATCTCTAGGAGTGCACGGTGAGTACAGTTTATCTTGGCCCCAGAAATGTTTTCTGTCCGATAAAATGCAAACAGTATACTGTATGTATGTGTTTACAGTTAGCAAGGAGGGTATGTATACTTTGTAATGCAAAACCTAAGTTTTGTGGGAAATAAAGGAAAAAAAATAGGACCAGCATGCTATGAGATGTCTGGCTTCTTGCTACTCCACACCTGCCTCTATCAGACCTGTGGCTAGACTAACATGATAATGTATGTGGAGGACTAGGAAAACCTAATACTGCTTTAAGGTCAATAACAAACAGCCATGATTAATTTTTATTTTATTTACACAGCATATATGTATGGAATTTGTGTAATAAGTGTTGTATACTTGTGAATTATACAGATACAACTTGACTGTCTGTGCCTCCCTGCTGAACTGGGTATTAATGCCCCTCCACCCAAAGGTGGGCACATAGCATACCTCCCAATTGTCCCAATTACGCTGGGGTAGTACAAATCCTGCTGTCTTTGTAGGGAATTGAGAGGTAATCCCCCTTCCTGACACGTGGTGGTTTGTTTGCTAAAACCAGTAATGACCCATAGTGCCACACATACTTATTTATCTGTTTTGCTCGTGTCCAACCCCCATCCGTCTGTTGGCTAGATGCCAAACGCCCAAAAAGAAGGACCTATGCTACAGTGATAAACAAAATTATAATTGTATGGAGCAAGGTGACCTACAGATCTGCCATAATTTAAGCCATTTTGTACTATAAATTCTAACAAAGGCTTACATGAGTGTAATTATATTATATATAAGTTACATAGTCTGGAATTTATGGGTTATATTAGCGTGTGTCCATCATCAAACAGGTGGTCATGTTGAAATTACATACCTGTAATGTGAAATTTGAAGAGTGTTCATTATCATGCACCATTGCTTAATATACGTGTGCTAGATTTCATAACATTTTATAGTGAAATCCAGCAATATAAAGCATTTAAGAGAGGCTCTTCAGATAAATTAGGGGATTGCTATATCATGCAGCAAAGAATGGAGAGATTTGGTGGGGCAACAAACATGACAGGGACTTTGCAGTTTGCAGAGTTAATCAGAATGACCCCCTTAATGCTGTGTACACACGGGGTAATATGATTGCTGGGGATATATTGCTAGCAATATATCCCCAGCAATCATATTGCTCAGTGTCTCCTTTTCATCAGCGATGAAAAGGAGACACTGCTACGGGGCGGAGGGGGAGCGCAGCAGCAGCAGCAGACGCTGCTGCTGTCACTTTGATGGGAGGAGGGAGGGAGCAGCGGCACGGGGCTGGGGAGATCAACGCTGATCTCCCCGGCGCTGACCTCCCGGCACAGCGATCGCCGGGGAAAGCCGCTGGCATGCTCCTGCGACCATTAGGCAGTGCACACAGGAGCGCGCAGCTGTCAATTTATCGCTAGCTGCGCTCCAAATCACTGGGAATATGGTCGCTCAGCGACCATATTCCCAGTGATTTTACATGAAATTGCACCCGTGTGTACTCACCTTTAGTCTTGAACATGAAGGCTCAAACTACGAAGATTACTGCTGTATAGTTTCTGGTCACTTTTCAGACTTACATTGCTAGACATGTGGACTATGCTACTACTACTTTCTAAACATGGGCCTAATTCAGACCTGATTTTAGGCCAAATTTGTTCTCAAAATGGGCAAAACCATTATGCACTGCAGTTGGGGCAGATGTAACATGTGCATAGAGAGTAATGCTGGCCACACATCAGACCAACTTTCCTCCAACCATCCAACTAGTTGGTTGGTTATACTGAAAATCTGGTACTGTATGGGGCAAATGCCAATAAGTAATTTTCTTACAAACTCAGGAGAATGGACAAAAACATTTAGTGAAATTGTTTCAATCAAATAGGTCCAACTATAGTACATTGTGACAGCTGTTGTCCATTTTTAGATTTGGGAAACAAATTACATAATTACAAATTACATTTTCTCCCATCCAGAACCAGATTTTTATTCCATCCAACCAACTAGTTGGATGGTTGGAGGAAAGTTGATCTTATGTGTGGCCAGCATTAGATTTGGTGGTTGTTTTGTTTCTGTGCAGGTTAAATACTGGCTGTTTTTAAGATTTAAATTTGAACACACCCCACCCAAATCTAACTCTCTGCACATGTTGTATCTGTCTCCTTGCAGTGCAACATGGTTATGCCCATTTTAAGAACAAATTTGCTCTGCGATCGAGTCTGTATGTAAAATCCCAGCCCCCAGGCCTTTTTATAATGAAAATATAGAGCACATTGAGTCCTGTTGGGAGAATAATGGCTTATTATTATTGTTATTAATAATATATATTAATAATATATTTTCCTTTATGTATATAGAAATAGATATTAAAATGTGATATATTTTACAGTTGTGACAATTGTGCAGTTGATGTGAGCGTTCCTGCCAGGATATTAGAATGTAAGCTCTCACGAGCAGGGACCTCGTACCTCATGTGCTTATCCTTTCTTACTTCAGCAGTCTTCGGTTGCACCAAAGCACGCGGTTTGCTAGCATCTTGATACTTATGTTGCAGCAATCGGCTGATGTTCCTATAATTATTTACCCTGTATTTGTCCTGTATTGTTTTCAACTGTAAGTTAATGTTTTCCAGTTTGATTATGTGTACTCTGTAACTGGGCGCTGCGGAACCCTTGTGGCACCATATAAATAAAGGATGATGATGTTGATAATAATAAGTCCAGTAGTGTGTGGCATGTATTTCCCTAAGATTATGAGAAAAAAATGAAATCTGCCTTTTCAAACTTCCCGCACGTTTCCAATGTTTTTCAAGATGTGGTTGACCTAATTTAATTTCATCTGTTCATTAATTCTCCCATTCTAACCTTCAAAATAAATGTCCTGTCACACGAATCCAATTTAGCTTCAATATACCTTATTCACACTGCCTTTTATTGCATGCTTCAGTTTAGCCAGCTGTAACATTGCCCAGCTGCCTCAAGTTTCCCAATTTAGCTCTGGAAATGATTTCAGCATGGTAGAAAGCCTCCACTGGCCAACTTGGAAATAAGCTTGAGTTTTTGGAAATGTCCTGAAATGGCCACTGAATCAAATAATTTTACTTAGGAGGTGATTGGTATGTGTATGTATGTTTACTTGCTTGCACGTGTGTGTTTGCACACACCAGTCATCATGGAAAAAGCAGAAGGGGCTGGTTAAAAGAAGAGACAGAAAGTCAGGTCTTTACCTTGCACTTTTGGCACCCTCATAGGGACGTCTCCTTTTGGCCTAGTCTTAATTGCAGCACTGATATAAACAAGGGGTTTAGTGTGAAGCTTTGTAAAGGCAGCTGGAGGTTAGCTGCCAGTGTGAACTGGGATCAAGTTCAGAACTCAGGGAAAAATATCTAGTTTTATCTTGAAAAAGTGCAGAAAAAGGCCAGAAAGAAAAAACTTTGCAGCTGTGTTTTTGGGAAAGCATGTTTATTAAAATGGCTATATGCTTTATAAAACCATAGTACAGTATTTGTATCCAGCGGTTTGAAAGAAAATGAAAGCAACAACTACACAAATGTGAAAATTGGTAAAAGCATAGCTTTGGATATTTACAGTTTATTTAATATATATATATATATATATAGAGAGAGAGAGAGAGATCATTCTTCTAGCTGATTGTGTAAAAAAAATGTTTTATTCCATTTTAGCTGCTTGTTTTTTACTTTGCATTCACCCAACTTTTTATGCTTCTAACAGTGGTAACAATCAGTTTGTGCTACCAAGCAGGGGTGGATTTAAAGCTCACGGTGCCCTAACCAAGATACCATTTTGGGGCCACCCTCATACAATCCATAGCACTGTATCTACTGATAAATGCTCAGCTGTGTTAACGATACTGCGTACAAATCTAAATCAGGCTCTAGGTCTTTTGGATGTAGTCTTATGCTGCCCATACACTTGTGAGCTATTGTATGCAATCATTCGACTTGGACCCCATCTGGCCGAAAAATCAATTAGTGGTGTTAGTGGTAGGCAGAATTGTTTAAAACACTGGGCAGCCCTCTGATTAGCTGAGTGGTCTCACACAATCCAGTGTTTTAATTTTTTTTTTCAAATTGTGCTACCGCGCTGACCCCTGCCACTCGATAGTGCTACTTGTAGCACTACGCTACTCCATCTCCCCCTTCCAGCATCCGATGTGCCATCACAAGATGGGATGAGACATCGGGTGCTGAAAGGGGGCAAGTTTTGCACCGTGAGATGCAATCGGATTCAATGGACAATCCGATCACATAAGTGTATGGGTAGCATGAGTCACATTTAATGTAAACGGACTGCCCACATACAGTGGATAAAAACCTTTTGTGTCTCCAAATAGTTTTTATGCAATAAAAGAACATCAAAGGGACTTTGAGTGTGGATAGGTCCATGTGATGTTGAACATTTTGGATGGCCTGGATATCTTATGGGGAACCTTTGGGACCTGCTGGGCCCTAGGCAGGGGCCTAGGTTGCATTGTGGAAAATCTGCTACCAAGGTGCATGTTATGTAATGTTTTATATATTTTTTTCATTGATCGGAAATCCCTGTGTCACAGCATATCTCCAGAAGCTGCACACTGCATTCAGGTCTCTCTGTTAATTTTCTTGCTTCCTTAGCTTCTGATTTTGAAAACACTGGCCACACGCTGATTGGCTGAATCTCAGCCAATCAGCATGCGGCAAGTGTTTTCAAACCCAGCAGCGCTTCCCATGCTGCCGCCCGGCGGATAGCACTAGTTATTTCCTAATCACTGCAGGGACCCCGCCAGCTTAATACACAACGCCGCAGGTACCCCCGCGGCACGGAGCCCCTGCCTGCTCCTGCCAGCTACAGTCTCTGCACCTTCCGCTCACCCGGGGGGTGGGGCGAACTGCCGCCCTCCATTGGCCGGCACCCTAGGCAAATGCCTAGAGCTACCTAGTGGTGGCGCCGGCCCTGCTGCTAAGTTTAGCACCTGCTTCCTGCTGAATCAGAGCTAAGCTCAGAAAAGCACCCCCATAGCAGTGTTTTTCAACCACTGTGCCTGGCACACTAGTGTGCCTTGAGCTGTTCTCAGGTGTGCTCTATTTTTTTTCCCTTGCTCTAGTAAAATTCCCTTAGGGTGGGGGGTGTACTGTATCAGACCTTCTAAAAGCACAGGTGGAGAATATGCCTATAGCAACAAATGCACTTGTTCTCTATAAAATGTTTTTGAATTTATATTTAAACCTATTAAGCTGCCTTGATTTTTTTTTTTTAAATATGTATATTATATTTAATGTTCCAGTTATTCTGGAGCATGGCTTATAACTTGACAGTATGTGTTCAGCTAAGTACACATTACTTGATATGTGTACCCGGTGTGTTGGTTGCGATGGGACCTGGAGGCATGCCAGCATCAATCAGCAAGTGCTGCATTCCACAACATGGCTCTTCCTGCATTTACAGACAAGGAAAGACATCTCCAACAACCCACGGGAATACACATAGTTAATAATATAGAGGGTATACACTAGACGATACGTACAAAAAAATAGTTATTGATATCTTTAGCGGTAAAATTGTCTAGTTTATATACAGTATGTACTTTTACAGATATAACAAACCTGACTGCATGCAGCATCACCAGATGACAGACTAAATCCAGCACAGCATTGTTTGCTTAGGATATTAAATGCATGCATCGGAATGCCGGAAATATGTTGATTTGAACAGAAACAAATTATTAGCATCACCATAACCAAACAAGAATCTATATAAATCTATTGGTATAATAGCAATGATTTTTGACACAATAGGCCTTATTTTGGTTGACTCGCAAAGCTGCGCAACTTTGCGAGGTATTGGAACGGGGTTGCCGACCATTGAATGATTTTGCAAGTGCTCACAGATCTAAGACCCCTTTCTGGTGTCTTTGCTCTGCTGGCTCCCTGTACGGGAAGTCGGGAGGACAGCTGACATCCGCTGATGTCCGCTGCCTGGCCCCCCCTTCCACCGCATGTGTGTCACGGACGCATTAGCATGGGAACACCCAGCATTGTCATGGAAACGCCCATGAAACGCTCGGCATTTCCATGGGCATGTCCCTCTGCCACTGCCCCCCGCCAGCAATGCTTGGTGCGTATCGGATGGTGAACAAGCAGTTTGCCGGGCCCGCTAGCACCAAGCAGCTGCACATGTGCCTAAATGTATAGGCACAGTCACTCACCATCACTCCCCTACACGAACACTCAGGGGAACGTGAGGACCAGAATAAGGTCCAATATTCAGTAAGACTATAGTCAACCCAGAGACTTGTATTTCGCTTCTATCTAAGCTGTGTTATGTTTACTTTTGCCTGTCTTTTTTTCTTTACTGCATGGTAAATTAGTGATCATTTTACATTTTTCCAGGAGTACATGCCAAAAATGACACTTCCCAGTGAAAATGCATGTGTATCTTGACCAAGCCCTCCTTAACTTAACGCTTAATGCTTCCCTGCCCAAGAAATATTTAAGGCATTTCTTTTAAAACATGGGTGCCCACTTCTTCCAATGATTTAATGTTTTATCTGGGGCCAATGTTCATTTTCTTTAGGTTTAGCATTGCAACCTCTACTTGTCAATTAGAAACTTTATTGTTTGGTTAATGTGTGCCAGACTGTTATACATGAGAAATGGATACAGTGATCTTTTTTACATTGTTACCTAAAGGCTTAACATGTTTGTCATAGCTAAGAAACTAAATAAATATGGAAGCATGCTTAATTGATATTTTTGTTATGCATTATTTGGAACCTTTTCGGCACCAATAATGCTCTGTGCATTATCATATTCAGATTAACCTTGACACGTACAGCATTTTTTTAAAGAATTGTTTACGTAATATACAGTGCTAGTTAAATACCCCATTTGTTGAACAGAAGCTGAAAATTATGATGTTATTAGGCATGCTTATTGTATCTTACTGAAGTGTACCCAATAGAGCAGGGCATTATCTGTTTGTTATCTGTGTGTGATATGACAACTAATTTGGAGGTGGTATGTGCATAAGGTACGTGGCAGGGTTATCAAACATTTTGAAATACAGCACCCTAGAGCATTATGGCACCCATAGGTCAAAGGTTTCTTTCTACAAAATAATATTAAATGAAAGAAATTGTGTTTACCACTTATCCTTGTAGTTATGTGGTCGTAGACAGGGTTGCAAATTTATTTGCCCACACATTTTTGATCGTTCAATGCCTATAATATTTCCTGGTTTTGCCTTAGACCTATGCCCAGACATAAGTCTACCTGGAGCTGGGCCACCTACCCTCAGTATTATTCAGCATACTGTTTGGGAACCAATAATATACTGTATGTTTTATATGTAGTGCCTGTCAAAGCACAAAATGGATTACTGTTTGGGCATACACCTGTTGGGACATAACTGATTGATTCATCTGGGGTTGGGATTTGTTTCTCCTTCTTAACTTAAGTTTAGGTGGGGGGCATTTAATTAAGTCCATTTTGTACTGGGAGCCAAAAAAGAAAAAGCCGAGCTTTAGTTACCGCCATTTTTGGATGGTTTTAAGTCATGTTTCGCAAATGCAGTTTTACCGGGGTTTTTTTTTTTGTCAAAACTGCATCTGTGAAACATGACTAAAAAACAGTTGAAAACGGCCGCAATTTTGCCAAAAACACATGGACCAGCAATTTACTTTTTTTTTTCAACCAAAATGGTTTCTTCGACAGTCGAACAATCGTTACTTGAAGTAAATAGGTTGAATGTAAATTTACATTTGAAATCTAATGATGCCGAAAAAACCGTCATGGAATTAAATACCCCCCCCAATCCCCCTCGGCTATATTTGTTTTAAAGCACGGTGAGTGCTAAGGACTATAATTTTGATGTTACTAGTAGATTTACGGGCAACCACAGTTCAGTTCTAGTAGTAAGTAAAGGTGCCCATACACGGTGCGTTTTTGCTTCTCATATCGCATGAGATATAGCTCAAAATGCATGCGATAATCGCAGTGTGTATGGCCACTTTAAGTGAATTTTATTTAAATAGCACATTTTCTCCAACAGGACTTAAGGGACTTTACAGCCATCAAAACAATGCACATAATGCATAGGATTTGGGGAGGACTGCAATAGAAGAGTCCGACATTAAAGAAAGCACAGCTGGCATGATGCAGTTTTGGTGCAGGCATTTGGATAATAACTTCCATGAGTTGTATATTCCACCCTAACAAGGTACCAGGTGAGGCAGCCATATTAGGCACAATGCATAGGATCACCCTGGGTGGAATAGGTTACCTGTAGAAGAAATGACAAAAAAATGGGCTGATTGCAGTGTAGTGTAGGTTCCAAACAAGACACTCAGGTCAGGTATTTTTTTTTTATCAGATCCACAAGTGTACCAGGTGAGGCAGCCATGTTGGGTGTGCTAGCAAGGTTACACTGTGGGAGATGAGCCATACTAGGACTCAATGCATGTATGAGAAATTGGATGCTTGTGTATTATATGATATACAGTGAGTGTATGGTGACATCCACATGAAGCACATCCTGCCCACAGAGGAACCATCTGAGAAAACCAGCTGGGGTATACTGCATAGGCCATTGATAGGCATCTACCAGCATGGCCCTACATTGCAGATCATTTATATTGGGTACTTTTTGTGTTTGAAGATTTTTGTAGCATTGCTATTACATATTTATAAGTGAATATACAATTAGAACATATGTGCACCACTTTTACTCCTACTTACCAACACTTCAGTATCATGGCTTTTAATGACATCATGTTTCTTCACGTTTGCTGTGGACTGCTAGTTCTCATTTATCCTGGGAGAATAGATGAATCCTTAAATACATAATTATGACACTAATTTTGAACCATTGGTTCAGTTGCATTCCACAACCTATGATATCACTTAATATATTGGGCTCTGATGGCAAATCAGTGGACTGTTTTATGTTAAACTCAGTAGAAAATGCTAATATCACCAGTGTTATGAAATTCCCCACCATATTTGGACAATGTTCTTAGATTGGACCATAAACACTGCCAAGAATCTCATTGGCAGGAGAAAAAATGCCACTCAAGTGAAGACATACTTTTGACTAGGAGTATAGTTTGCAGTCTGTCTATTTTAACATTTATTTCATCTTTGTCGCACTAAAATGTCAGATCACTTTATATGCTGTTAATGTAAGCCAACTTTTTCATTTAGGTCAACAGATTTATTTATACAACATGAATTTTATATAAATAATATTATAAAGCAAGCTCAAGCTAAAAATGTGCATTAAATTGGCAAATGCTTCATTTGCACATTTATTGAAATGGTTTTAATTTTGTGAATATGTAAATAGTTAATAGTTTTAAATTAGATTTTACATTTAATTGTATCATTGTGTTTTATTCTCAAATCTGTCATTTCAAGTATAATGAATGCTTACATACATAGTTTATATTTGTTTAAGTAGGCTTTAGCAGCCTGTGGCTTTAGTCCCCTAATGGGGGTATTCAATGTGTGCCGATGTTTCCACCCGGTCGAAATATCAGCACACACCTATTCAATGCGGCCGCGCATCTGTGAAAATGGCAACTAAATTGTCGAATTTGCTGCAGTTTTTGAAGAAAATTCAGCACTTTTGTTATCCTTGAACAATACCTCTCTGACTTTTCTTGTCCTTGTACTGTGCACCACTGGCATGTAGTCCTTGCACTGTGCCACACCTACACATAGTCCTTGCACTGTGCCACACCTACACGTAGTCCTTGCACTGTGCCACACCTACACGTAGTCCTTGCACTGTGCCACACCTACACGTAGTCCTTGCACTGTGCCACACATAGTCAGTAATAGAGGCAGTAATGATAACCATTACACCATCCATTCTGCCATCATTTAATGCAAAACTAATATAGTATTATGCATGTGATTAATTTAAAAGGTAATTTCTCATGTAGTCTTAAAAAATGTATTAATATTACAGCCTGAACAAAAGTTTGATTGCATTGTTGTCTCCCCCATTCCTCAACACATACCTCTATTTAGTGCTGTAAACCGCTATCGGTATGACTAATGGCTATAACTTTTCAGCTTTATCACTTTTCTTTTAAAAATACTTTTGTCTTTCTTCTAATTAAGGAAGAGGTCATGTGTTTTTTTTGTTTATGTATCATAAGTACATAGCCTATTATCCACTCTCACAACCAGCAGAAGCCTGTGTGAGTACCATATACAGTATGGATTCCTATATCCAACACCGCTGCAGTTCACATGAATCCCACACATCCTCTATGGGTAATGCATCCACTACAGAGCTTGACCAATAATGAATTCAGAATAATAAAGTAGCTGTAGCTTCCCTGGTTTCGCAGCAGCCATCTAGTCAAAACTACCAATGTGTTTCAGGCATGCATTTTTGAGGGTTGGGTTCTTATTGCTAGGAAACCCACAGCATCCTTGGATCATGTTTTTTCATTCTCCGCAGAGCACCGGATTCTCTGCACCAAAATAACGTTAGCTTGTTGCAGAACAGATTGAACCCAACTTAGCTCCATGCCTCCAAAGAGAAAATGAGTTAAGCAGGAACAAAGACACCCTATAGGAGCAGGCCAAGTAGCATGATGTACAGGCGCCACTAGGCAGCTTTAGGCACTTGCCTGGGGCACCCGCCACTGGAGGGCGGCACTTTCGAGCAGGTCAGAAGTGGTGCCAGGAGCCAGGTGAGCGACTCCCGTGGAGCCAGGTAAGCGGCAGATGCAAATTTCCCCTCCCTCCACTGGGGCAGGTTGTCGGTGCACCCCTCCCCAGGGCAACTCGGCGGCCACCCCCACCCCCTCCCTGCCCGGAGCAGGTCGGCGACGCCACCCCCATGCAACTCGGCGGCAGCCACATGCCCCCACCCCCAGCGGGTGAGTGGTGGGGCAAACCCCCCCCCTGCCTGGTGCGCTGACATCGATTGCACTAACCCTGTGTTACAGGGGTGTCCACATGCATGTATCCTCCATGAGATAACCTCGACGCGTTATACACACCGTGTGAGCTCCGTGTGACACTGTAGCACAGGACATGTTTTTTGCAACTTTTTCTGTGAAAAAACGAAAAAAAAGAGAAAACAGACCACTTCTGCTGATTTTAAAATGATGTGCACCATGTCTATATTCAGTGTGTGGCTGCGGCTGTATCTGCATAGTGTTCATGTAATTTGTAGGAAATAAGAAGTTGATTGGGTGCTACAGAGAAGATCAAAAGAACCAATTTAGCTTTTGTTTGGAAGACTATGGATGAAGGGAGTACATATGGCAGCATGCTCTGTCAACATAGGATGGAGTAGAAATAATTGAGAGATGCAGGTAAAATGTAGGGACAAGTATTCTGGGAGTACTGAAACCATAGGCATGATTTGCAGGGTGTGAGCCAGCACATCCGTTATTCAAACCCATCCTGAATTGATCGCAACTAAACACTGGGATTGGTAGACATAGGTCTTGCCAGTGTGCTCAAGTGACTTATGACCTTAGAGCTTGCAATGTATTCTGCCTGACAGGGCAGAGGATCAAATATAAGCAAATATAATTGGTGCCTGTGTAAACTTGTAAAGGCCAGTGCAGCCTGTTCAGGCTTAGTAAATACATTCTAGGTCTGAGCTCTCATCAATACATTCGGTACTTATGTTATTTGGGCGCCCACTAAGCTGGTAGCTTAGTTTTCCGCGGGGCTCGCTACGCTCACCACATTTCAGGCTCGGTGACTCACTGCGCTCACCACACTATACAAAATCAACTCCATGCCGACATGGATAGTTGGGGTATGTGCGTACTAACTATAGTGGGCGCCCAACTAACATATAAGTAGTACCATACATTTAATTATTTATTTTTACTTATATGAAATAATGGCATATATTGATACATTTTATGCCTCA
Organism: Crinia signifera; assembly: GCF_055691185.1. NCBI lineage: Eukaryota > Metazoa > Chordata > Amphibia > Anura > Myobatrachidae > Crinia > Crinia signifera. Next base: position 128,799,387 of record NC_139221.1, on the reverse strand, counting down.
GCCAGAAAAACAATATTAATAAGTAAAATGTGCCAGCTTAGGGAACCCCTGTTATGAAATGGGGTATGAGTGGAATATAGAAGCGACATGTGAAAAATCTGTTGTGGAAAATAATCAGTTTGTCTATGGAGGGTCAGTGGTTTCTCATTTCTTTAAAGCTTCATTGTTCCAATTGCATAAACTATAACCTCCCATTCACAATAAAGCCCTGTTAGATTTACAGCCAGCAAAAATGTTCCTCAGATAAAGTGGCAGCAATTAAAGGCTTGGTTTTACTTGTACAATAAATTCATTGTTTGAAGTGTAATATTTTTTCCATTCGATTTAAAATGCTGTCTCTGTATCATCGCCTCTCTGAGGTATATGCAGCACATACATCGCTCAACTGCTGTTTGGAATCAACACTAAATACAGTAAGTGTAAGACAGTCATGGGCCCTTCTCATGTTATGGCTTACTTTGATGGGGTTGCGTGATGTTCTAACTCAAACAGCCGCACACTGCCTGTCCTACCTCTAACTTGACAGCTCCTCATGTGGTTTTAGAGGCACCTTCTCTAACAGCTTTTCCTCTTATGTTCAACTTTTCTGACAGTCCGCACTGAATTAAAAGCTTAATGGGCCTGGAGCTGAAAATGTTCAGGGGCCTATTGTGAGAAATGCAGGAAGTGATGACCGTACCATGTAGGCATGTAAACCCATACACTAGATAAAACACCCCGGGCAAGATATGGGTAGATTTACCGATATGGAATGGGCCCAAGCAATATCATCACTTAATCGAGCTACCAAGTCCATAAAATTTCAACAAATTCAGTACTTCATTACTCATCGGGCATACGTCACTCCAGTTCAAATTAACCTCTATGACGGGAACAGGAGTGCCATATGCCCTAAATGTAAGAACAGCCCTGGAACGTTTTTTCATATGATTTGGCAATGCAACGCAATAAAAAAACTTTGGAAGGAGGTAATAGATATATTAAAGGAAATAGGCTGTAGGGAACAGGATATAGACTGTAGGCTATGTATTTTGGGTATAAAAATGAACCACTTAAGAGGGATGGAGGAAGATATGATTGAATGTTTGATTACACTTGTCAAGGTTTTAATGGCAAGGAAATGGATGGCAAATGATTGCCCGAAAAAAGCAGAATGGATTAAATTGGTGAATGACACTATTATACACGAAAAACATATGCACTTTAATAATAAGGATAAGTTGAGTAAATTTTTGAAGAAGTGGGATAAATGGATGAAATCGAAATACTATTGCACTTTAATATAATTTGTGAAAAAAAAAAAAAAAAAAAAAAAAAGGATCAGACACGGTGTAGATTTAAGGACTAACATTGCCAACAATTCGCTATTCTATAATATAAATTGTAAAAAGCCCAAGGGATTAGGGAGGGAGGGGGGGGGGCCGGGGGGGTAAATGCAAGCCGATAAGTAATAGATATGCCTAGATACAAATTAAATAAAAAGTGTCAATTTGTGATGAATTTTCAGAAAGAAAGTATATATGTAAAAAATGTGCTGGAATACTATATTTATGAAGATGTCTGTAAAGTATCCTATGTTTTATATATTGCAAATGTCATGTATGTAAATTTTAATGGGAAAAAAAAAAAAATCTTTTTCAATAAACCCATACACTATATGAGGAGCACAGACTGTTTGGGGTTTTTTCTCCCTGTGGGAGCCATTTATGCAGAATCGCATTTACGATGCGATCTGGTCAGAATATTATCGCCCAGGATCGCGTTGTAAAATTCGATCCTATCACCAGAATGTATTAACCCCATGCGCAGGGACAAGGCTCCAAAAGTAACCCGTCCCTGCGATGTACTGAGTTGGGGCGGCCTGTGCTTGCGCGGTTAGTGCTGACTGCACTGCCCAGGAGACAGTGCTGTATGTAGCCCATAGGCTACAATGGGCTACCGCCATCTCAGAATGGCGGTTACCCAGGGATGCGAAGCACTGCTGCCCGATGTTGATACAGCTGCCAGCTTCGCATACCCCATAGAAACCTATAGGGGTTATGGCTGGCGGTGGTGGAGAAGGGATCGCAGCAGAGATTCTCCTACATATATTTGGGTGAAATATTTGCAGTAACCCTCGAAAACGGGGGTTTTTGAGAATTTTGCCGGAAATGTTGAATGATAAATGGGGCCCTGTATGAGCCAATGTGTGTGTTTTTTTTTTTTTCTTGTAGGGACTAGTACATGTTTTCTATTTCTGTGGGGGACAAGGCATGGTTTTATTCCCCATGAAGACCAATTTATGTTTGTTATAGTACATTTCTCACACGGTGCTAGTGGAAATGCAGCTGGATCGGGATACGGTCATTTGGTCTACAGCATGATGGTCGACAAAGGTTTAGATCAGTGGTAACCAACCCTAGCCTACGAGAGCTACCAACAGTTCACATTTTCCAGACAACCTAGCTGCTGCACAGCTGCACTCATTAATCACTGACACCTTTTAAAAGATCCACAGATGGAGCTAATTAGCTCATTGTGATTCTGTGAGGAGACCTGCAAAACATGCACTGTTGGTAGCTCTTGAGGACTAGGGTTGGCTACCCCAGGTTTAGATCGACAGGGCATTAGGTCGACAAAAGCATTAGGTCGATAGTGTCTAGGTCGACATGGCAGTATTTCATGCCCTACCATCCACTAGGGCGTGGTGGGAGAATAAAATATTGTGCCAAACGCAGCGGGCCACCGTGCCCGAAGCATTGCGAGTGATGTGAGGGGATGTGGTGCACTTGAAACTGTGAAAATAATGCCCAGTCCTGAAAAATTGCAGTCCCAGCTTAATAAATGAGACCTTAGATCACAATGACTCAACAATGGAAGGTAACTCATTGCCTGCTGCCATCAGTTCCTCACCATCTCTCCAGCATTTCTGATTGGTGGATAGCTCCAGTCATCTATCAATCAATTTGGGGAGTCATCCTAGCACTGTGATTTTGGTTGGCCAGAGCCACACACCAATCTTATTTAATTTTAGTCTAACCAGGGCCATAACGGGACTAAAAATAAACCCTGCATATAAAGCACTCTGGATCTGCTCACTTTAGCTATGTTTTGGGGCATAGTGCTGAACACAGAAGGACTCCTGCACACCAAAACACAGCTGCGACTACACATTTTGGTGCCTGTGTACATAAAGAGCATTAGTGCCCCCCATGTTTTAAGTAGATAGAGTATGTGCTGAAGGTCTCACATGGACACACAATTATACCCCCAATTCAAGAACCTATGTCGTCATTCAGGCTCGGCCAGTGGATAATGTCAGGATTCAGCCTATTGGTTTAAAGTGGGAGAGTACCTCCGCTTACAATACTTCACCAGGCAACCTCTGAGACCTCAGTCGCAGCTCAGGCTAGAGCAGGAGGGGAGTCCCCAGGAGAGAGGTACATTCTAGAACATGGCTCCAGAGAATCCTTTCTGTCTGCAAGCCATGCCTCCCCTATAATCTATACCTGCAAAGCACAGTAAGCCGGGAGGAGGTGCTGCTCAGGCAGATGGCCAGTTTAGCCCTGAGCCTATCACAGCTGGACATAGCAAGGCAGGTATATGACTGACAGCAAGGAGACAATCTACAGACACTGGCCGGGCCACTTTGATTTTATTTATAGCACGGTTACAGTGGCTAGGACGCTGTTTCTGCCTGTCTCCCAGCTGCCAGGACGCTGTTTCTGCCTGTCTCCCAGCTGCCAGGCACATGATGCAGTGCACATCCCCAAAATTTAAAACGGTTTTGCTCCTGACATACACACACACTAAGGCTGAGTACACATTAGAAAGATAAAGCTACAGTATACACATTTACTAATTGGTTGCTCGATATGTTGGGAGAGACATCACAATGGTTATTTACAGTTTCTTATATAGCGCAGCATATTCTGTCGCACTTTACAATTGGAAACCGTGATAAAACAAGCAGGGTAGTAACAAACTGACATAGAGGTAGGAGGGCCCTGCTCGCAAGTTTACAATCTATAGCATGGCAGTGCCACCAGATTACAAGACAGTCTTGATGGGATGCATGCTATGACTGCTAATGGAGTTTATGTGGGGTACTGGAATATAATAAGCTTGCCATAGGAGGTACATTTTAGAAAAAAGTCCTACAATTTTGAATGGGATCTAGTAATGTGTGTGTGGATGAGAGATACAAATCTTGTGCAGAACTGCAAGGTATGTTAGGGATAGTTTTTTAAATAAGTGAAGACATACTGTATATGTTGGTGTAGTCTGGTTAATGGCCTTTTATGTGAGTAAAAGTATTTTATATTGAATATGGTAAAATAAAAGCAACCAATATAGGGACTGACAAAGCGGTCCAGCAGACGTTGAACGTCTAGCCAGGAAGATCAGCCTCGCAGCTGCATTTAAAATGGATTGTAGTGGTGAGAGTCTTTTTAGGAAAACCGGTAAGGAGGCTATTGCAATAACCAGTGCGTGAGATAATGAGTGCATGGAGTTTGTGCAGTGTCTTGTGTAAGATACGGACACATTTTGGACAGGCAATGAGATTGTGTAGTGCGATTGATTGTTGTGTTCTCAACAGTGATAGAGATATCAGGTTGGTAACTACACTTGGCTGGTGGGAATATCATTTATTCTGTTTTGGGAATGTTGAGTTTGAGGTGGCGAGATGACATCCAAGATGAAATGACAGAAAGGCATTTAGAGACACTGGGCCTTATTTTGGTTCATTCTTTCTGACAAAATCTTTCTTAGATGGACAAAACAATGTGCACTGCAGGGGGGGCAGATGTAACATGTGCAGAGAGAATTAGATTTGGGTGGGGTTTTACTTCAAAGTGAGATCTATATTGCAGTGTAAAACTAAAGCAGTCAGTATTTTCCCTGCACAGAAACAAAATGACTCACCCAAATCTAATTCTCTCTGCACATGTTACATCTGCCCCCCTGCAGTGCACATGGTTTTGTCCATCTAAGAAGGATTTTGTCAGAAAGAATGAACCAAAATAAGGCCCAATGAGCAGTACTGATGCTGACAATTCAGGGGAGTATAGATTGAGTTGAGTATCATCAGCATACAGATAATACTGAAATCCGAAAGCGTTGATTAGTTTACCAAGAGAGGGGGTATACATTCAAGAAAGCAGAGGATCTAAGACTGAGCCTTGTGGTACTCCAACTGCCAGATGCAGTGAAGAGGAGGTAGAATCGAAGTGAACACTGAAAGAGTGATTAGATAGGTAGGATGAGAACCAAGAGAGGGCTGTGTTTTGAAGATCTAGGTATTGTAGTACTTGAGTGAGAAGAGAGTGGTCAACCGTTTTGATGGCAGCCAATCTCCTTTAGATTTAGCAGTGGCCAGATCATTTACTACTTTAGTCAGTGCTGTCTCTTAAGTGTTGTGACCAAAAGCCTGACTGTAGTGGGTCCAATAAATTCTAGGTGTTAACAAAGTGTGTGATGAGATTATAGGCTAGTCTCTCAGGTAAATTGGAGAGGCATGGGAGCTGAGAGAAGGGACAGTGGTTAGAGACCGCTTAGGTCAGAATTTTTTTTTTTCAGAATTGGAGTAATAAGTGCATTCTTGAACAGGGAAGGGAAGATACCTGTGGAGAGCGAGGTTACAGATTTTAGTTCAGTTTGGGATAAGCACAGAACAAAGCTTTACTGACATGTAAGGATATGAGATTGAGAGGAGCTGTTGTGGAGTAGGAGGATGAGAAGCGTGTTGATACTTCATCACTTGGTGGGGTCAAATGAGGAGAAAATGACAAAGGGCTTCGGAAAGCAAGTGAGCAAGTCATTGGCTGAGGAAGAGCATGCCATTTCATCTTGGATTTTATCAATCTTGTACTTGAAGAAGGAAGCAAGTTCTTGTGCGCTGATAGTAGCTGTTTGGGAGAGTGGAGGGACGGTAAAGAAGTGATTTTAAATGTATTAAAAAGTCCCCTTTGGTTTGGTGGCATGAGAAGAGGTTTTTTTTTTTAATTTAGCAGTGTCCAAAAATTACAGGAGTGGTAGGTAAACTTAAATGTGAGGAAGTCCCTTAGATTATGAGATTTATGTCACTGACGTTCTACTTTGTCTGATAGATTTTGTTGCTCTCTTGTTAATTTTGAGTACCACGGTTGGCATCTAAGCCTTAGTTGATATTGAGGGTAACTGGAAGAACTCCATCAAGGGGTGTTTGTAGAGTCTGGTTCAGGTGGATACAGGGGATGCAGTTAGTATCCTGGCAGTCGAAATCCCGACCGCCAAAATTCCGGCACTTAGTCCCTCTATGGGTGTCCACGACACCCATAGAGGGAGAATAAATTATCAGGTCCGCTGCGTGGCAAGCGCAGTGAGCCCGCAAGGGGGTGTGGGGATCCACGCCCCATCCCCTTGTCGGGATTTTGGCGGCCGGGATTCATACCAATCTCTGATACAGCTGTCTCAGGACAGGCAAGTGTTATTTGAATATGCCCTCCCAGCTCTGATGTTCATGTTGTCGGTCCATGTAGCCGGTGTATGGTCATAAGGCAGGTTACCCAAACACACCAAGATATATATATATATATATATATATATATATATATATATGTGTATACTCCCAAGTACTGCAGCACTCCAGTCCTTTTGAAACAACGTGATAATTTTAATAATATTAATACGTTGTTTCAAAAGGACTGGAGTGCTGCAGTACTTGGGAGTATATGTGGCTACATTTGTATGCTGACTGCGGGCAACCGTCAAGGCTGTGTTATTGAAAGTGGCTGGACCACCGTGCTACGATATATATATATATATATATATATATATATATATATATATATAATGTCAGGTTGAAGACCGCACTCTCACTATAGAGGAGATATGTCAGCGGTGGGGTGTCCTGTGATGGGGTGCAGAGATTACTCCGAACTCCGATAGATAGAAAATGGTTTCTCCAAGGTAGAGACACAGGCACTCGCCACTTTATCCAAAAATCACTCGAATTTTTGGTAAAAATCAATAAAGTTTATTATTCAAAAGGGCCAACAAGGCAAAGTGGTAAGACACATCACCAAACTCCGACGTTTCGGTCCGTCAATAATGGACCTTTATCAAGGAGCGTTTTAGGTGAGGTATAGAGTATAGAAAAGCCATCAAGGGGCTGCATGCAAACCAGCAACCCTGCTCCATGCTGGTTTGCATGCAGCCCCTTGATGGCTTTTCTATACTCTATACCTCACCTAAAACGCTCCTTGATAAAGGTCCATTATTGACGGACCGAAACGTCGGAGTTTGGTGATGTGTCTTACCACTTTGCCTTGTTGGCCCTTTTGAATAATAAACTTTATTGATTTTTACCAAAAATTCGAGTGATTTTTGGATAAAGTGGCGAGTGCCTGTGTCTCTACCTTGGAGAAACCATTTTCTATATATATATATATATATATATATATAGTAGGGCAGTACGGATGGTTTAATGGTTAGCAATACTGCTTCACAGCGCTGAGATCATGGGTTCGATTCCCACCATGGCTCTGTGCTGAGTTTGTATATTCTCCCCATGATTGCGTGGGTTTACTCCGGGTACTCCTGTTTCCTCCCACAATCCCAAAATATACAGGTAGGTTAATTGGCTTCCAACAAAATTAACCCTAGAATGTCTGTGTGTGCGTGTACATGTGGTAGGGAATGTAAGCTCCACTGGGGCAGGGACTGATGTCAATGTTGAAATATTCTCTATAAAGCGCTGAGGAATATGTATGCGCTATATAAGAAACTGTTAATAATAATAATAATATATATTTCAGATACATTATATCAGCATAGGCTATGCTGCAGGGCTGATCTGATACTGTATGTCTGAGAATGACTTTGTTCACAGATATTGTTCTCAATATACACGATCATTAATCAATATGATGAACGATACATCAATAAGTGAGAACCCAGCATAAGAATAGTTATATGAACACAGAATCTTTATGAAGTCCTAAAGAATAAAGCTCTGATAGAAAATAAATAAAACTCCTGGCTCCAGGACTGTTACTGAATAATGGTAACCACTGTGGCACAGTGCTGTTTTATATTCTGCTACAGATCTTCCTGTTCTACCAGAAAATTATTTTAATCAATGGTTTCATGTGCCAGTCAGTGTTACTAGAGTTTGTTCACAAGCATTTTTAAAAGGTATACTTTGACAGCTAGGAGAAAATGATTCCCTTTCAAATCATAGTAAACCACTGATATCCTGTCTCAGAGCAATAGAACTGCATAAACGGCAACAAAAAAAATATTTTAAAACATTATTTCTTTGATCCCATGCTCCTCAGCATGAAACTGCTGTAATATCATGAGTTATATAAGCCTTCATATTTCATGCGGCTATTTTTAAGTGGAGTTATGAGATTCTCCAGACACAAACTGCAGTTTTTTTCTAGAGTCCAAACAGTGACAAATACAAGTGAAAAGGGAATGTGGTTTCCCTGTCTCACAAGAAGCAATTAAGAATGATTGAGCTGTCAAAATGTTGCATGCAATATAATATTTATTACCAGTTTAAGCTAAAACACTGGAGATTTAGCAAGTAACTCAGATAGTGGACATCCTGAGTGCAATGCTATCAGGTAGAGTTGTCAATTATTTCTATCTTAGGGCGTCACGGACGGTGTAATGCTTAGCATTACTGACTCACAGCGCTGAGGTCATGGGTTGGATTCCCACCCTGGCCCTAACTGTGCAGCATTAGTATATTCTCCCCATGTTTGCGTGGGTTTACTCCGGGTACTCCGGTTTCCTCCCACAATCCAAAAATATACTGGTAGGTCAATTGGCTTTCACCGAAATTAACTCTAGAATGTCTGTGTGTGTACATGTGGTAGGGAATATACAGTAGATTGTAAGCTCCACTGGGGCAGGGACTGATGTGAATGTTCAACTATACTTTGTAAAGCGCCACAGAATATGGGTGTGCTATATAAGAAACTGTTAATAAAAATCTAATAGGTATAAATGTATATACTGTAGCATGGCATGTTGTGCTACTAAAAAGTAAATACATTGGGGTAGATGTATTGGCCAGCATTAAGTGCATATGTTGGTTATCTGGGGGTGGGGGGGGGGGGGGATTTAAAGTTTTTTAAAATGTATGTAGAGTGCACTTAACGTGCACTAAGGCCTCTCACCGATTGATGCTCGGTGTGGCTGTCCCCTTCGACCCCTATTTTGTTTACTGCTCATTCGATGTATGACTGCCTGCCAGACATACATTGCCCGTTAAGCTGCCCAGGCTGCTTCGCCGGCCCAGGGCTAGCGTTGTCCTATTCACAATACAGTGAAATGCAGGGCCGGTGCTAAGGTGTCCGGCGCCTTCCTGCAAACCATACATTTTGCGCCCTTTCATATTGCCATTGCAACAAGCTGCAGCCCGATTGTGGGAGTATATGCAGCATGCGATCCCATGGAGGATCTTGGGTGCATGTACATGTATGCATACACCATCTCAGTGCTGTGTCTGCAAAATGTTGCAGGTACTAAAGGTGCCCATACACACTGCGAAAATCGCATACGTTATGGGCTAGATCGCATCGCACGGTATGCATGTAATGTGTGTGCGATGCTATCCGAAAGCAGTACAAAAAAGTATGTGCAGCACATAACACCCCTCTCGTTACTGAGGGGGAAAGGAGGGGAGAGAAGGAGGAGATGGGAGAAGAGGGGAGGAGATAGAGGGGGTGGAGTGTTGAGGACTGGCAGTGGCACTGGCACAGCACACTGAGAAGATGGAAGGAAGGGGAGGTGGCGCTGCTGCCTGTTTGTCATTTGATTGACAGCTGACAGGCGCAGGGAGCAATGGGTAGTGGGAGGATCCGGACATGACCTGTCATCCAGGCATTCACAGACAGCGCTACATGCCTCAGCGCAAGTTTCTGTGAGGAAGAGGGGGTAGGTCACAGGAGGAGGACAGTGTGTGATCGGTGCAGGGAACTGTCACCCGCTGTCAGACAGGCGCTGTGGGCGGCGTGCAGGAGGCAGTGACAGTGAAGGCTGAGGCAGCTTAAGCTGAGCAGGGAGGGAGACAGCGCCTTTTCAGCATGGCGCCTCCCTGCTTTGCAGGAGCTGCTGAGTGGGTAGCGCCGGCCCTGGTGAAATGCTAGAGCTGATGCTGGCTCAGGGCTGCGCTTGAGATCTTGTGATAATAGCGAGATCTCACGCATTCCCAAAGAGCTGGATGGGGGAGTGAGTTGTCTTTTACATGGTGCATGCGGGAGAGCCGAGGACACAGGAAATAATGGCTCACCTTATCAGCTGTGTGTGTTGGGGGGGGGTTAATACATTAGGATATTATGGGTGCCCGCTTCTCCTCATTTTTCAGAAGAAACGGGACACATTTATTTTTCAAATCTAGAGGAAATAATACATCTGTCCCAATGTGTAAATTGTATATGTAGTCATCATAACAGACCCGTGCCAACCACATAGAAATCTTTGTACGTAATAACAGGCTCATGCTCACTAATGCTATGACTTCATAATATGTCATCATAGCAGTTTACCATCTCTATGTCTGTAACCTATGCCCAAAATACCTGCAGTCAACAAAAATAGTGTGAAATCAGACTACTGCCCAACACACCTAGTGCTATATTCCAAAAACAGCCTTAAGTGGGTCCTTGAGGAAGCTTACACACACTATATGGTTGGGGTAGGCAACTTCAGTCCTCGAAAGCTACCAACAATTAATGTTTTCCAGATCTCCTCACAGAATTCCAAGTGAAGTAATTAGCTCCACCTGTGGATCTTTTAAAATGTGTGGGTAATGAGTGCACCTGTGCAGCAGCTAGGTTGTCATGTTACTTTTTGTACTTAGGTTTCATCAAATTGCATCGCATTGCATGCACAACGTGATCCCTGCTATTGCAGCCCACAACACACGCCCGCATCGGGACGTGTATGGGCTGCTTAACTCATTGCTTGCTTTAGATTACTTGCTTAAGATGCAGGCTTTAGATGGCAGGTTTATGCTACATATAAGCACTAAAGCCATGCACACACTGTACGATATGCTGGACAAAATAGACTGTTCAGGCAATGCAATTTTGACACTGCTGCATAGTGTACTGCAGGAGTGCTCAAACTATTTTGCTCTGGGACCCCATCAGACAAGAAAAATGATTACAGGACCCCATCAAGTTACTACTGAATGGCCGCCAAATGTGTGGTCAGTAACAGGGAGGCAGTAGGTAATGGGGGGGAATGAAAAAGGGTGACAGGGGGATGGAAGAGGGTAGCAGTGGGTGGTTATTTAATGATTTATACCCTGTCCCCCCTTCACAGACACATTTAGCCTGATGATTAGCAACATAGAGTCGTGACCCCATGCTGAGGTGGTCGAGACCCACTTTGGGGTCAGGACCCACAGTTTGAGAACCGCTGGTGTAGTGTATTTGGCCTATGGCCAAATCAACCATGGGCTTAGTTAAAGCCAGCATAGTCAAAACCGCCTATGCCTGCACCGTTTGTGCACACCTTAAATACTAATAGTCCAAAATGTTTTGCTAAACTTTACAATTAAAATTGAATATTGTATAGAAGAGGTTATTGGTTCTGTACATGTGTTTGCCCATCCATTATGAGGTGTGTTTGCTTACACAAACGGTTATCCGAAATGGACCGGGTTGACATTCTGTGTCAATTACGGTAATATTTACTGATTTTCTTGGAAGGCTATTCCATTAGCCTGAAATATATTGCAAAATTAATCCTTTGATAGCCATCTCATATAACAAAGTCTTCCTCTTTTGGATGAGAAAAGTCATTGAGAATGTAAAGTATGGCCTAACTGATCATCTGATATGTCGGCGATACTGTCTCACTTACCAGACATGTTATTTTTATGAAAATGCTAGAAATGTTATACCCTGGTATATGTATACCCTGTCTCCATTCTACTACATTCTTTCATGGTTGTCCAATGATAATTTTGGTCACGAATAACAAGAAAAATCACTAACCAACAGCTGAATAAACGTCATGTCAAGCAAATCTTTTTGAGAAAAAGTTTTCAACCAAGAGCAAAAATCAAGTATCTATTGTTGAATATGTTTACCTCTGCGTGTTATATACATATACTGTACATTTATTTGCATTCCAAATGTTATGACAACTGACAAAATGGGTGACTTGACTTAATGGTGGTTTGTTATTCTTTCTAGCTACCACTGATCTCTATATATAAAGATTATATTCTTTCCTGAAAAGTAAAAGTAGTAACCTTTCAAATTTGTTTTAAAATATATGTATTTACAGAAAAGCTCCCAGTGTGTTTTTAGGTTATTCTGCACAACCTTCTTCCTCAAATATTTACATTTATTAATATGTATGTAGATGTTAGTGCTCTGTTCAAGACGCAGAAATTACATTCACAGGCTACAAAAGTATGGTGCCATCCAGTGGATTAATTAGCAGTAAAAAAACATCAAATTCCAGTAAAAAAAGTATTTTTGTAATACCATTTTTTCCCTGTGGCCATTGACTTGAACTCCAGACTGGCACACTTTAGATATTGTGATATGTCTATTTTCCAAAGTATGGGATTTAATGTAAGCTGTTATAATGGTCAAAGCTATTCACGGATATTGTCTTCAAAACAAAGTCTGTGGTAATACGTTCATATTGAAATCTAATATGAGTTCACTGGGCAGATGGCTGTCTTTAGAGTGTAAAATATTGTCTAAGTCTGAGTGCATGGGAACCGTGGCAGATGATGTGATGTCACCAGTAGAAGCTCAGCTGAAAATATGCAAGTGATGCAGGATATGTTTCTAGATCAGATACTGAATTCTTCATTGCCTTCCAATGCAAAGCTGCTCTACTGTTAAAGTGGACCTAACAACAAACAAAAAGCTTTTGTTGTTTTGTAAACAACAAAAGCTTTTTTATTATTATTTGAAAATCTGTATATGCTTAACTACATTTGCAGCAAAACACCTTCATATTCTAGTGTTCCTTCTAGGAACTAGGGCGGGCAGGGTGCCGCTGCACGGGGGCAGCGGACCGGGCCCGCAGAAGTCACTGTTTTGGGCGGTCCCGGGCCACCAATGTCACAAAAGGGGCATGCCCAGGCCGCGCTGTGATGTTAATTTCCTTGTAAGTGACTTCATCAAGAAAATATTTTGTTGTGATGTGGCACTAGTGTCTGTCCCCTGCAAACGCATACCTTTGAATTTGTTTTTCCATTTTAGAGCTAAACAATATCAATAGACATAGTGCATATAAAAACTAAAGTATCATTTTTATAGGTTATGGATGAATCCTAATTCATAGTGGAGAACACTTTTTATAGGACCATAAACCAGGAACATTTGTTCTTTAGATCAAGTTACTTGTCTCTTCTATCTCAGATTAACATGTCAGCAGATAGACGATTGTTTCGCTCAATAGAGGACTCTCTATCTGAGAATGATATCTGCAGAGACTATTATTTCGCTCAGCATAAGGCTGTCTTTCTCTTTGTGAAGTATTTTTGTCAAATAACAGAGAAAGAATGACTTCACAATTGAGATTCTTTCTTGATCTGTTTCATTATCATGGCATAAGCTAATTATTTTACCTTCTGATTTACTATGACTTATACTAACTTTTCATCTAGGCATAAGGGTAATACAATATTTATATTTTAATAAACATGCTCCTCAAAAATATTTGTTGATGTAAAAATAGATGCATTTGCTAGGGGTGAACCCTGTGTATACTCACACCAGCTGCCCGTGATAATGACCATGCACAGTACAATAGTACTGATGGGATTTAACCCTTTGAGTGCAAAGTGAATTAGTCAAAGTAGGTGTGAAAATTGGCAAACATTTTTATTCATCATAATGACCTGCAATGTTTACCTTTTATATATGACTTACTCTTCTTTTTTTTTTTTTAACAAAATTTTTTATTGTCATTTATTTAACAAATGTGAGCAACGCTGGCATTTTTAGCAGATACTTTGCACATCTCTCACTGATCTGTTGGCACTCAGAAAGTTGAGGAGGATGACCTACTAAGGAAGTGTAATGCTGTGTACACACATTACAATTTCACATTCGATTTTGACTATATAGTTAACATGGAATCGGGATCGCATAGACTTTGAATGGAGATAGAACATGTTTTTAAGCTTTCTATCCCGATTCGATGCCGATGCGCGCTCCCGTTCAGCTGAAATCAGAAGCGAAATAGACAGTGCAGCAATGACTATATAGTGCAGACTGAATGTAGATAGCATGACTTGTATGTAAATAGTACAGTGTGAGCAAAGATTGCATAGCAGTCTAACTGATTTATAGTTATTTATTTAAATCTGTGTTGAAAACCACTTTCCGTACCCAATGTACAGTTTATATTACTAATCTGTGATCTGTATATACACTGAGTGGCCAAATTATTGACCACCCCCTCAATACAATTTTGGACCACCCTTTGTCCTTAATACTTTGTCCTTAATAAGATGTTGGTAGGTGGTATGAGGAATTTGAGACCATATCCGATGAACTGCAATTTCCAATTCCTTAAGATTTGATGGTACTGGATCCAGCTGCCTGATGGCCCATTCAATCTCATCCCACAGATTCTCAATTGGACTGAGATCTGGTGATTGTGCAGGCCAACTAAGCTAGGTAAAGTCTCTCTCATGCTCTTCGAACCATCTGCAGACAATGCCCGCTTTGACAGGGAGCATTGTCCTGCTGGAAGTATCCATCCCTGGCAGGGTACACCATTAACATAACAGGATGTACTTGATCTGCAATAACACTCAAATACCCTTGGCCATTCACACATTGTTCCACAGGAATCAAAAAAACCTATACAATGCCAAGAAAACATCCCCCAAACCAGTTTGGGTCCAAGCTTTCATGCTGTTTTCTCCATATTCGCACCCTGCCATCTGCATAGTGTAATTGGAAACGCGTTTCATTAGACCACATGACCCTTTTCCAGTCTACTACTGTCCAATCCTTGTGCTCCTTGAACTGGAGACATCTGCTCTTGTTCAAGGCAGACAGTAGAGGATTTTGAGCAGGTTATCGGCTTCCATAGGCTATACGGTGTAATGTGTGGCAAACCGTTCCTTCAGAGACCTTCGCAGTTGCTCGTTGATTAAGATTCCCCGCAATTTGACGTGTTGCTCATCTGTTAGACTGGACAACTCTGGCAAGTCTCCTTTCAGATCGAGCATTCAGTAGCCTGTGATGACCACAAGCTTGACATTGAGACCCGGTTTTCTGCTTGGTAGTCCACTCTCTATAAACATTAATAACTGCTGCTCTCGATCACTTCACAAGTGCAGCCGTTTTGCTGATACTAGTTCGAGCGCCTACAATCATCCAGTGTTCAAACTCCGTTAAATCTTGTTTTTTGCCCATTTCTATGCAACACAGTGCAATTGATGCTTCACTTGTCCTGCATTCCCTTTTTATATCTATCTCGCCCTCTAGTGACAACAAAGTGAAGTTATGGCCGATCTGCGTGTAAGTTTCAAGTGGTCATAATTTTGCCACTCAGTGTATAGGCCCCATACATTAGTCTGACTTGTCCTAAGGACAAGTCGGACCTGATTTCCCCTTCCTGGGGAGCTGCAAGGTGGAGGGAGTATGGGGGCGTCGGACATCGAGGTGGCGGGCGGGGACGCTGCGAGGTGGCTGGTGGGGGATGCTCCTAGTAGGGCAGGGGAATCTGCAGGGGACAGCGACACAGAGGCGGCAGTAACATGGAGCCGGGAGCTCTCTGTACTGTAAAAAAAAAAAAGCCCATATAATGAATGGGAAGCTTGTGATTGGCGCTCTCTCAGCCAATTGCTGAGTGGCTGATAGAGTGCTCAGCCAATCACAGGCTGCTCATTCATTGTATGGGCTTTTTTTTTCCAGCACTGACAGCTCCCGGCTCCCCCTGCCCAGCTCTACGTTACTGCCACCTCTGTGTCCCCCGCAGCATCCGCTGCCTCTGCCTACTAGCAGCGTCCCCGCTACCCTGCTCCCTCCACCTGCCCGTAGCACAGCTCCCTGCTCCGGCTCGCCAGCCACCTCACAGAGTCCCCTGCCCGGCTGCACATAAGATTTAGCAAATCTTATGTGCAGCCAGTCTGACCTCCCGACTCCAATCTGATGCACACGGGACCGCGCATCGGGCTGGACCGGGTGTCCAAACATGCGATGTGGCCCGATTTTACTGCCTGATCCATCGGAATCGGGTGAAATCAGGATCAAATTGCATGTTTAGACACAAGGAGGCCTTATGTCTTATACAATGAATTCCTCTTACTGCTGCAATACCTCTCACACTATCAGCATTACAATGAGCTGCTTTGGGATATTAATGCTTAAAATACATGCTGTATATATATACTGGTGTTCCAGAGTCCCAAGAGCCTCTAACAAGTTTAGAGCAAACACAGTTTATAATGTAAATGACATAAAGGTGCTATGTATGGTGGCACCCTGATAACTTTACACTTTCAGTGCTATTAGAAGTACATTTACATGGACAGGAAGGCAAGACATGCTTTCTGTCTCAATTGCTGTAAAGCTGGTAACATTTACACCTCCTCCTGGGAGGTATACATTTTCCGTCATACACAGTTTTGCAACAGGCACAGTCTGAACTTTAGAGTAAATATAATTTACATTTTTTTGCCTGGGGTCAAGTTTAACCTGGATCGAGGTTCAAAATAAATGAATATAATTAAAAACTTAACTGCTTAATTTACAAGGAATGTTTCAACAAGGACACACAGAAGTATAAGTAGACATTGCTTAAGTAGCAGTTACAGATAGCAACAAATGGAGCACAAAGGATTAGTATTTAAGTAGAAGAAAATGTAATGTAGAAAGCCTACAGCTCAATTAATGCACAATATTGGTTTGTGCAGAAATTAGCTTAAAGCTGTAAATGACCGTTTATTTTTGTTTTCTAAGAATAAAATAAAACAAAAAATTGTCTGACATTGCTGTACATAATATGTGCAATAAGTTAAAAAGGAATCGCCCCAGGAAAAAAATGTGACTTAATCAGTTGACTTCAGATTATGATTTCAGAAAATAGGACCTACAGTATGTGTTGCTGCTATTAAGTGAAGGCCTGCCATAATATAGTGGTGCAATGCCGCTTGGAATTGCAGGAGTTAATTCCTTGCACAGGTTGCTGATGCTGTCTTTAATTATAGCTTTACAGCAATGGGAAGGTAAGCTCTGTTTAAAACAACTCTACAGCACAATCACATGATTGTATAATTTTAATAAAGTACATGTGTGGTATAAACTAATTTTAATTTGTTCTGTTTCTTGTTTGGCATTTAAGGGTGAGGTGCTAAAAGCAGGGGTTACTCATCTGAGAACTGCCAATTTTGAAACAAATATGATATTGTATCCTGACAATAAACAATATACACCTGTGTTTCCATCTACGCTTGCTCATCTACAGCTACCAGACATTAGTGGTCAAGAGATTGGCATATGTGGCATGTACCGGGTTAGCACGTACATATGGCTTAATAAGATAACTTTGCCCTGATTATGGCAATTGAGGGTGATAAAGAAAGTACTTGTACTGCAAGGCTATTAGGAGCACTGGGAGCATTTTAAACAGATGTGCAATTTAAATGATTGTACCAATCAAGTGATGAGCAAAAATGTGTAGGATGTTTAGGGACATATTGGAATGGAAAACCAGCCCATAAAATGTATAGAAGTAGCCCCATGGAGGCGGAATCGGTTAAAGTGGTGGGATCTCTCTTATGGCATGATTCTGAGTTTGATGCAGTTGCAGCAGTCCTGGACTTTTTCCACTACAATACCATTCCCGGGAGTCAGATTGTGAATTCAAAGTGGGCATGGAAACATTTCTAAAAAGTGGTACTTTTACACACCCACACCAGTATGCCAAACTCTATCCCCTAACACACCCACATCACTAGTCTGTCATCTCTAACCTCTCCCAGCAACAGGCAGCCCCCCTGGAACATCGGCCTACCAGGAATCTATTACCAATCTGCCACTGGTTTCTTTGCACATTTGTAGTCTGTATCTCCACGCATTCAGTATCTCTTGCAGTACTGCTGTTTTAATCTCAAAATTATTTTCATGATGAGAACCTTTCTCACTCTGGATGCTACAAAGATCCTCCTCCATTCACTGGTCATCTCCATACTACTGTAATCTCCCCCTATCTAGCCTTCTTGGAAAATGCCGCTCCCCACTCCAATATATTCTTTGTAGTGTTCATCTTCCTGTACACATGTACTACATCCACCTCCCCTCTATTACAAGCCCATCACTAGTTTTTGTTCACTTTGAGGACCTAAAACAAGCTTCTCACATTCACCTACAAAAGTCCTTACCCATTCCTCTCCCACATACAAATGGGATTGTATCTCCCATTACAATCGCACCGGCCCTCTTTGCTCCACAAATACATTTCGCCTCTCTTGTAAACTGATTTTTGGCACTCCCATTCCTGCCTCTCCACCTCTACAAACCCTTAAGCGGGCTCTGAAGACCCCGTTTTTCACCAAACCCACTGTTACATGCTCTACCCCAGGCATGTCCAAACTGTGGCTCTCCAGCTGTTGTGAAACTACAAGTCCCATCATGCCCTTACAAAGTTTTAGCATTCCTTAATAGCAAAACTGTGGCAAGGCATGATGGGACTTGTAGTTTCACAACAGCTGGAGGGCCATGGTTTGGACATGCCTGTTCTACCCCATCTGTCTGCTCCTCTACCTTCTGAGTGTAAGCTCCCATGTGATTTCTTTCTACTAAATCATTTTCTACTCCATACTCCCTACAAATGGCACCTAGCCCTTAATTTCTACAACCCTGAGTATTATTGAAGTGTCCTATCCCCTGATGCCACAATGTTTATATACCATGAACTTGTCCTACAATATCTGTAAGTTTGTTATTTTCTAGTCTTGCTCATTTGTTTATGTACTCTGTTATGTGCTGCAGAACCCATATAAATAAAAGATAAAATAAAATGTGTACAGTAAGTGTTTACTAGACTTTGTACATGCATAATGGCTTAAGATCGCACAACTCGCAGACTTGGGTGCTGCATGCATATATTAATCAGGCCCAAAGTAACTTGAAAAAAAATGAAATATTCTTTCAATTATCTGCTTCATTTATTATACCAAAGACAGTGATACTTCTACATATGTCACATGCTGTCTGGTTTTTGGTGGTATACACTGTTTTCCTTGGGGAAGCCATATACCTGGAAGTATTTTTAGAAGAGCTATTCATTTTTGCTTATCTGCTGGCTCTGTACAAGTTCTCATCTCAGACTAGATGAATACTCACAGCAAACATGTAAACAGCTGTTGAGAGTGAAAAAAAAAATCTTCATAGAATGGAGTATTCTGCCAAGTCCATTGCTGCCATGTGCGCTGTGTAATACTTGTCATCTCAAGTGAGTCATTAAAAGGTTTCCCCCTAATGGTGCTTTGAAGTGCTGTGACAGCTTGAGAGCATCTATAAATTGCCACAAGCAGCATTCAGACCAAGTTAGCTAATTGCTTGCTCTTTGACTTATTAGGAGTCAGTGAGTTAAATAATTTGTCACATGTGTGGCTTGTAATAAATAATGTGACTTGCTAGTTTAAAAAGATCTACGTACGGTAATATTGAAGCCCTGTTGAATGTTGTCACCGTTTACAAATACTGGTTAGCACACATTTCTTTCAGTTACCATGAATATGAAAATTGAGAGGTGGGGATCTTACATTAAATATAGGGACCTTTTTAATGTAGTTCCATAGTTATTTATCTTTTTGGTTGTGATACATTAAATATGTTTAAATGAATGCATGCGATAAATTAAATGGTAAATAAGATTGAAATAAAGTTATCGAACATACATCTATAAAGGTTTATAGAGTCACAGGCTCATCATTGCCCATCTTTTCCTACCTCACCTAAACACTTTAATTTGCAATCTCATTGAAGGACGGAGAACTCTCAGAATACTACAGAGAGCATTACCATAGAATAGAATCAACTTTATTGGCCATGGGTGCTTGCGCACACTAGGAATTTTTTGTGGATTTACAGTGTAGCATCAGCAGGGATGAGGGGGGGGGGGGTGAAGGCTTTACATACATTACGACATTAAATGCGGGGACCACATGCCCGCCGATCAACTGCGCCTAGGCAGCCATCAGCGGCACCACTGGTCGCTGCAGCCGCAAGGTAGGTAACGATATAAGCAGGGACATTACAGTTATCACATAGGGGACATGAGGTTATACATAAGGTTACATGTGGCTGAGTGCACAGATCCCATGCAGCCATTTGCAGAAACTTCCTGTAGGAGAACCGTGGGGGGGGGGGGGTCGAGAGTCACTGAGGCCTAGGGAGAGACAGTGAGGCCTGGGGCTGGAGTTGGGCCCTCCCCGGGCTGAGTTCCATGTTGCTGCCCACTATAGTCTAATCGTACCTCCTCCGCAGCATAGAGGGCTCCCACATCTGCGCTGATGCTGGGGGACAGCGGTTGGGGCCTGTGGGCCTGATCTTCCTGTGTCGCAGCCGGGACCCACCTCCGGGTGCCGATGGGGGTCATCATGCTGGGGGACCGAGCCTGCTGCCGGGTCTAGAGCCTCTGGCTCCCTTGGGTGTCGTGCCGACGTCTGTGGCCTGGTCCAGTTCCGTGTCTCACTGCCGAGGAGGTGCTCCCACCGGCGGCTGTGGCATGGACCAGTGCCGCATAACCTGCCGAGGGGGTGCATCCGTCCTGGGCGGGGGGGTGGGGTCACCGTGCCGCCATTCTCCGTCCAGGGCACTCTCCGGGGGCCGGGGATGGAAGCTCCGGTGGATGAGGCCCCGACCGGAAGCAAAGTACATTGTTACTGCTATGAACTCTGTGGGATCGAGATGATTGGTCAATGGGTCATCATGGACATCAGAAGTAAAAGGATAGCATTGTAATGGTTTGATACGTGAAAAGTTGACATGAGTTTTTCACCATTTTTGAGGACTTTTTCATACTTTAACAGCCAAGTGGATTAAGAATGGTATTAAGTAAGGTGTGTTGAGCACAGTGGTAGTGGAGCAAGACACCTGGCCTGAAGCATGGTGCGCCATGCACTACTCTAATTGGGGGTCCACATGCTCAGGTGTCGATACTGGTACCAAAAAAAGTGATAAACTCATGTTGACCTTTTGCTTGTGTAAACCTAGTGCATGTCAAGCTTTTATCAGTGTTGACCTAGACACTACTGTCTATCCTATGATCCACAATCAATCTCATCCATGTACAACGTCCTTTTTGGTCATTTTGAAATCAGTTAATATAATGCTCAGAAGTGTCAGTGTTATTTTGTTTTTTAAGCGAAGTGTTGATTGTGCACTAGTGTAATAGTGTGAACAATATTAGTATTGTGGGTACTTGTGGAGTATCACGGCTCCCACGATGGCCATCGCACGGGAAACATCATACAGTATAGGAACAATTAAGTATAGAACAGCTTTTCACAAACTACAGAGAGCATAGAGATACTTAATGGGATTATGGAAATGTTTGCGTAAACAGGAAAGTATTGAGCCTGTTTTTTTGAGGATTCTATAGTAAGGCCCTCTGGAACTGTGCGGGGAAGTGTAACATAAAAGCTTGACCCTCAGATGCATTACGGGAGATCCTAAGTACTGCTAAAAGTCCTTCATCTACAGATTGCGGTAATCGGGTGGGACAATATGGAATCAGAAGCTGCTTCAGGTACCTTGGGCCTTAATGATGTAAGGATTTGAAACTCAGCATGTTTATTGTGAAGATGATTCACCATTTTATTATCAGCCAGTGGAGGGAGTAGAGAATGAGTGTTATGTGGCTAGAACTGGGCTGGTTAATTAACAGCCTGGCAGCTTTGTTTTGTAATCATTTTGGTAAAATGTAATTAGTATAGTAAAACGTCAAGATATAGATTAAAGATATTATCTCAAGCATCTTATTTCTTGCACACATGACTGTTTTATTTTTTTTAAACATTTATCAACTTTCCCTCCTAAATGCATCACTTTGATAGAGTGAATCTGCACCATTCAGTCGCAACCACTGACAGCATGAGCTTAAATGTGCATGATTGATTGGGTGAATAGTGTACTAGCATATTAGTACTGTGTCATTCAAAATACAAATTGCTGTATAAATCCAAAAGGAAAAAAGCAGGTTGGCTGGAAATGCCATTTATTTTTCTTTACGTTCTTAAATAATAACTTTTTTACATGAATCATACTTTCATTTAAATAACAAAGTAAATAGCAAATTGAAGAAGGCATGCGTTTCGAATCATAAATGTATGTGAATAGGACAGTGTAAAGTGTTCTGTGTCCTACATATATATCATGGTGTGTGGGGGGTTTTGTAGACTACCCTGGAGACAAGAATCTCAGAGCCAGGACTGTAAAACTAGGAAATAAATTTCTGTCAAAGCAATGGATGAATTTGCAGAATCTACTTGTTACTCCTGATTTGGAGCAGTTTTCACCTTTTTTTGTAAGAGTGCAAGCTATTAATGAATGTGGTTTTCATCTTTATTTTTCTACATAATGTCTCCGTATAGCTATTTTGCTTACACGTTATCACTAGGACAACACGCAATAAAAGTGCCAGAAACTGTAAACCAGTAAAGCAGACATGTTACAAACAGCTCCCATCTGGAGTAGTTTAACTCTGCTCATCTTTCCTTTTATAAGGAAAATGTCCATTACACTGTGGGTTTACAGGAACCCTGTAGTTTAGTGTGTGTGTGTGTGTGTATATATGTATATGTATGTGTATATATATATATATATATATATATATATATATATATGTGTATATGTGTATATATATATATAGTTCCAGAGTAAGACCGCACTTACATTTCAAGAGGTTAAACGATATGGGGTACCAGACAAGGAGTGTATGCTTATAGCGCATAACCCTAATTGTAGTCCAGGTGTATCCACCACACATCCGGTGGGGAATGTCAGGCACTCGCCTTTATAACAAAGGGAAAAGACTTGTTATAAAATCCAATTTGGGCTTTATTGCATCCAATACACTTGGTCAGCATGGGTAATAAACATTTTCCACATGTGCCCCAACGTTTCGGTCCATAAATGGCGGACCTTTATCAAGGAGCTTGTCCAAATCAATATGACAGCAATCAGCAAAGTAACAGGCAGAAACCCATGTTCAGAAGATTAGCATATATAATTTGTGTGTGTGTGTGTGTATGTATATATATATATATATATATATGTATATATTATATATAGAGAGAGAGTAACATATATATATGTATATGTATATATCTCTCCGTGCACCCCGACGCGTCATCCGGCGCGTGACGTCATCATCAGACGCCGTTTCGGGAGGGAGCGGCGGGCGGCACGGAAGATCAGGTAGGGTATTTAAATGTTTGTCTTTGCTATGTACTTTGTTCCTGCACCTTGATAAAAGTGCCAAACGGCACAGAAACGTCGGTAGAAGCCTGTGTGGTCTCCAGTTATTCCGAGTGCCACCAACCCCCCCGTACATTTTCGGTTCTCAGCCGAGGCACAGCCAGGAGGGCACCGGAACGTGTGTGATCTTGTACACTACTTTCAGTGGAGTTATCTTTCGGAGTGCCTCCTCACAACCCCATATATATATATATATATATATATATATATATATATATATATATATATAATGTTCCAGTGCTGGGCACGTTAACGCGTAATTATTGCGTTAATGCTGCAGCACTAGAATGCCGAATTATTTTTTTAGCGCATTAACGAGTTGGTGGTGGGGGAGGGGGGGAGAAGCACTACAGAGGTGCAAAGTCTCTGACAGCATTACAGAGACCCTGCCCCCCCCCCTGCAAAATCGCCACTGCCACGGAGAAGACACGCTCAAGGTACTCGTGCATCTCTAGCGTCTGTCACACTGACAGATGCAAGAAGTGCAGGAAGACCTTTAGAGCAGTGGTTCTCAACCTCAGTCCCCAGGACCCCCAACAGGTCACGTTTTCCAGTTCTCCACACGGAATCACAAGTGAAGTAATTAGCCTCACCTGTGGATCTTTTAAACTGTGTCAGTTAATGAGTGCACGTGCATGGTGACCTAGAAAATGTGAACTGTTGGGGGGTCCTGAGGACTGAGGTTGAGAGCCACTGCTATAGAGGCTGTCTCCTTTGTAGCAGTGGCCATCTTTGGAGGGGCACAGGGTCTCTTAAATGCTGTCAGAGACTTTGCAGCTCTGTGGTGCCAATCCTTACTACAGGATGTTAACGCAATAAAAACATTTAACTCCCCCTGTGCAATGAGCATTTAACTCCACCTGGCAACGAGCATGTCATCCCCTTGGCAACAAGCATGTATTCATCCTCTGGCAACAAGCATGTAGGTAAGCGGCCCATATGTGCCTAACAATGCTGTTAATCGCAGAAAAATAATGTGATTAATCTCTATTAAAAATTTCAATCATGCCAAGCTCTAATATATATCCCGTCTGCACAAGGCAAAGCATATCAATGAGGAGACCAGCACACCACCTTTAGGTTTCTTAAAATATTTATAAATGCATATTAAATGAAAAAAGCATGGTACTTATCAATATCTTACCAGCTATGATTTACACAGGTTTTGTGACTAAAATGGATCAAATTGAATTAGAACTGCTTTTTCTGTCTTTGTCATGCTTTCTAATGCAGTTCTGTTTGCGCTTTCTTAACTGCACTTCGCAATACACCGGTGAGTCTACAGCCCTTCAGTGCATTCAACTATTCTCTAATACCTGGTGTTTCATGTTTCAGTTATTCAAGGGAGGGGAATAATTTTGTTAGTGAACCCTGCATATTTTGTTCTCTAAGGCAGTGGTTCCCAAACTTTTTTGAATCACAGCACCCTAGAGCATCAAAATATTTTCAAGGCACCCCTAGGCCAAATGCTTCAAAAATTCAGAATTTTTTTTTTTTAAGTACATTGTGTTTATATGTCACAGTTATGTGGTGAGGGGCAGGATTTGCTTTTGTTTGTCCACATATATTATGATTAGCAGTCACAAGCACTGGTTTTGCCTAGTACATTGACCATAAATAATATGAATTGATCTTGGTCCACCAACGCAAGGCACCCCTGCAAGTGTCCTGATGCACCCCAGGGTGCCTAGGCACACAGTTTGGGAACCACTGCTCTAAAGGTGGCCATACATCAGAAAGATATTGTACCCAATCATACAATCTCAATTGATTGTAAGATGGATTGTATGCAGATTGTGCGCACATCTTGTGTACACAAATCATACAATCAATCATTAGATGGATTGTATGACTGATTGTATGATCGATTGTATGCAGATTGTGTGCACATCTTGTATACACAATCATACAGCAGATGGATTGTATGACTGATTGTAAGATGGATTGTGTGTAGATTGTGTGTCCAAAAACCACCAAGGACTGCCGGGGATTTCAAGGGAAATTGTACACAATCATGAGCGCAATCGATCTTAAGATCGATCTTTCTGATGTATGGCCAGCTTAAGGTAACATTGGCTCACCAATGCATTGCAGTGCAATATTGTTATTTTTAATGTGCTAATATTCAGTTTTTTATTTTAATAAAGTAAAAGCATTATAAAAATGGTTTTAAAACATCAGAATATATTTTAGATAACCTAACCTGCTACTATTTTTCATTTACGAATTCCTCCATATTTTTGATGATATAATGGGGGTTATTCAATCTGGGATGTTCCAACTGTAAATTGATAGCTGGAATTTAATGTTCCGGCTGTTGAGTGTATTGGAAAGTCCATGGATTCGCGACAATATGACCGTATTGACAAAAAAAACAGATACGGATTCAACGATGTGGCCGTTTTTGACAATAGAGACTCCTCTCCATAGGGAGGCGGTTCTGTAGCAGACAAATCCCGGACAGGTTTGAATACTGAACTGCCGATACTTCCCCTGTCGGAAAAATATTGGGCAACATTAAATATCCCCCTATAAATCAGTTTAGGGTAATATCTGAATGTCAGTAACGCACAAAAGGCAGTTATATTACACTCTGGAATAAGGTTCTTTCTACATCTGTCTGAGGAAAATAAAACGGTAAATTGAAGACAAATATATTAATAAACTGCTAATACATACATATATATTTTTTTTTTCTGAAGTCACACACTCTATTTAAATGTGACACATGAGAAGGAGGCATTTTAGGTGCCATGCAGTATTGCATATTTTTAGTTTTTTGGATCCTTAATTACTTCAGAAGCCAAGACCACATTTCCATCCCACTCCCCAATTTATGTCTGTCAACCCTACCATTATTCATATAACACCCATCCCTTATAACCACACATTTGGGGGGGGGGGGGTATTTAATTCCGGGTTCGACTGTCGGTACGGTTTTTTAATTGCTCGCCTGTTATTTGGCAGGCGGGAATCAATGTCCTGCCTACCGATCTGTGAAAAGGGTGGTGTCCGAGAAAATAAGAAAACCGTAAAGCTTTCACGGTTAGAAAGTTATTGCTCTTCAAAAAAAAAAAGTGAAGTTTGGTGATTAAAGGGCAAATTCGATCCATCCAATTTTTTGGTGTTTTAAAGCAGAATGTGCCTTTTCCTTTATTAAGAGTCCTTGTTAATTAAATATTATTGATCAATATATAATGGCAAAGCCAACACCATGTACATGATTGATTAATAACAGGATTCTGTAGCTGATGTCGTTCAGGATTTGCTATTTTGGTTCACCCTAGATGACATGATCACAGTATTGTTTTTGTGAGCAGCACAAAATAAACAAGGGATTGGATTGTTTTCAAGGAAAACAAAACCTACTCCTGCTGTACACAAAATGTGTCTTTTAGGTCTTCACAGTGAGGCTGGCTTGTGACATGACTTCACCATTGTCAGCCTCCCAGCATACTGTTAAACGCAGTGCATTTCAAAACTAGTTTAGAACAGTGAAAACTTTGTTCGCTGAATATATTTATCTGGTCTGGAACAGGCATTAATCTTTAATTACTGTATAAACATGTAAAACAGGTGTGGAATAACTACACTTCCAAATATGCAATGTTTATCTACTTACTGGGTGTATGTGCCGGCTTTGCCGTTTGAAGGGTTTCACCTTGTTAAGTCCAATGACTTTGGAGGGGAGAGGACACAGAAATTACCAAATCCCACATGAAAGAAACATTGCCCGTTATAAATTATGCAAAAAAAACAACATCCTTCAGCTATGGTTTGTGAGTATAGGCTGGGATGTTGGGCAGTTTTCAGGAGAAAGTGGCTTATTCAGTGCACTGTGCAACCTCGGCCTTGGTTTTCTCATAGGCCTTGCACTGGAAATGTGGTGTGAGGCGACATAAAGCAGCATTTTCTAACTGCCATGAAAAAAACAATGAAGACTCTGTTACTGGGAGCCGCATTACTGCAGGACGGCCTCATTGGATGGAATGCCTACTGAAACCTAGCTTTAAAGCTTTTGGCCTTCAAATGAATTCATTTAACTCTATTTTTGTTTCCCTAACCTCAGTTTTTTTTGTAGGCTTAACCCATGTGAAGCCCCTTTGTTTTACAGAAGCAGGACATGATTTTGTTACGTACTGTGGAAAAATTAGTAGTAATCAAATAATAAAATTGCTTGGTGCTTGTGGGTTTTTCGATTGGAGTCTCCCACCCTTATTTTATAACAATCCTATGTAAAAACTTTGGGTCATATATAATAAACAGTGCTATTGCATAATACAACACATGTTTAAATTTTTTTGCATTGTACTACAGATGTGCATTAGATCTTATGACTGTAAATTCAGTGAGTCCTGATGTATAAATTCAGGCATAAATTCATCCAGGTTAATACTATAAATACGGTGAATGTGTATATAGTTTAGGAAAACATTTAAATTACAGCAGTTTGAGTATTCTGTTAGGATGGTGCATGTCTTCATAATGTCAGTAAGGTAATGTATGACAATGAAGTTTTGTTTTTATATCTGGCATACAGTGGTGCTCTACTTTCAAAAGGGAAAGTCAAAATTACCTACTGATTAAATAATTGGGTAAAATATATTAAGTTAAATTGACTAAGTCTTTGAAACCGCTAAAGTGGAGAGAATAAAGTACTAGCCAGCATGCTCCTAACTGTAATTTTAAAGGTTTTGTTTGACAATTTGTAGCTGGTTGGTAGCTTATCTTTCTACACTTTTTCACTCTTCAAACCTTATTAGATATTCCCCCATTGGCCTCATCCCCTCTAATAATAATACATCTGAGGTGATCCACAAAGAAGACCTGTAAATGGAAGGAATGCCCTCTCCCTGTGTTGTCAGCAAGTGTGGAGTCGGCACTCTTGTGTTTGGCTTTGTTTGCACGGGCTTTTGCTAACCAATTACTCATGTAAAGCTGGGCAAACACTATACAGTTATCTGGCAGACCATCTATACAATCTGGGTGGTTGGAAATAAAATCTGGTAATGTATGGGAGCAAATGACAATCGACCAATTGCTCCCAAACACTAGAAAATTTACATAAATTGTTGGTCACACATTTTACCAATTTGTCTGAACTACAGATTTTGTTCATTTTTCATTGTTTGTGAGCAAATGGTCTATTTTAATTCCCATACATAAACAGATTTTCCTTCGAATCAGCCAGATTAGGCAGATAGTCTGCCAGTTAATTGTATAATGTAATGCCCAATTTAAGATATTCATCGTGATCAGGATGTGAATGATAATAAAGATCTTAAGGTGCCCATACACGTTACAATTATTGTATACATTATTGCATCTCATCGCGGTTTTGCGATGAGATGAGATCTAGTATAAAAAGTATGTGCTGCACATACTTTTTGTACTAGCTCTACTCTCATCGCAAAACCGAGATGCGATGAGATGCGATATTGTATACAATAATTGTAATGTGTATGGGCACCTTTAGGGTTTTCTTTTATAATTTTAAAAAGTAACCTTATTGATTTATGACCATGTACACTTTGTCCATTTAAAATATATTCATGTTAAGTAATATTGTAAAACCATATTATATCTTACGTTGCTGATGTGTTGGTTTTAAATAAATTATGATGATGATAAAGTTGATAACTGTGTGCACTTGTAGAATGCTCATAAAGTTCTTGTCTACTAAACAATCTTAAGAATAAACTTCTTGCATTTTAGGTTTCCTCAAATATTTATGTAACATATGAGTGTGTGTGTCAGACTTGTAGACTAAATGACCCTCATCCTTAAAACCAGTCTGTAAGTGGCTCCTCAGAAGTGTCTGAAATATTTAGTTTTGCCAGCCAGAGTTAAGCATGCAGGCTGTACATTTCTTTAAGCAGCGTTTCTTGTGAAAGATGGAATAAACACAAAATGTAATCTATCATTCAGAGACCGAAAATGGCTAACTGACATCTATAATCCATTTCCCAGGTTCTCCTTCTACAGCCATAAGGGAAAACAGAGGTTATCTAGACAAAGCGATAAGAAGCAGGAGCTGTTACTTTAGTAACTAAATCTGAATGTCTTCATTTCTTTTTTTCTTTTTTTTTTGGTATACTTATAATAACCCCTTAGAGGATAAGGTTACAGTTTAGTTTTTAGGCTGAATAATCACAGCCGTAACTGAGATCTAAACATTTCTGGTTGCACGGAAAATGCTTTTGACCTACGTATTTTTCACTGGGAAGCATCAAGATTTAGGGTACATTCTTGTAAAACAAACAAAGAAATAAACTGAAAATAAGACCGCAAAAAAATAATGTACATTTAGGGGAACTTAATAATTGGTATAATTAGGGAAAGTAATATGAGGGAAGATTCATATTACTCCCCCCGATCATCATTATCATCATCAAGTAGGGTTAGGGAAAACCTATAATGTGGATTTCCCCACATTATACTGCTTTGGTAAATAGAATTTTCTTTTTTTTTTTTGCTCACCCCGATTACACAACAATAAGCTTAATTACTCACTGGGCAACTCAAAATAGTGTTTATCTGTTGGGTCATTCTCAAGTCCGAACAATAGTGTGGGTTACTGAGGAGTGCCTTTAGCCCATGTTTCACAGTCTCAACACAGTCAATTTGCCCCATTTACAATTTTGACCATGGATCCTTTGTTAGATGTTCAGTAGAGAATTCAACATTTCCATCTTTAGAAGGTGTTGGATATAGTTTGGATCATAAAGGAGTTGCAGGGTATTCTGGATCAGTCATGACTCCTAATATGAAGCCACCTCTTGAGGCACATATAGAATGGTACAGAACAGATAACACATGTAACTAATGCATTTCTTCCTAAACTTGTGTGCAGTTCTTATACATAGCCCCTCCTCAGATATGTCATTCATACTTGTCAACTTCTGCCAGGGCATAAAGTGGCCATGCAGAGGTGGGGGAACTCCTTTATCTATGGCACCTAATTACACCCCCTCTCCTCCCCCATTTAAGCAGACAGGGCCAGAGGTATGATTTTTGGCATCCCCTGCAAACTAGAATGCTTTTCTGTGAGAATTACTGTGCAGGGCCAATGTGGAGGTTAAAATGTTCCACCTCACCACCACGTTCCCCCTCACTTTAACCTCTGACTTCTGCCCAGAAGGAGTTAGCCTGTTGAGAGGCACAGGAGACGTGATATGATGGTATAATTCCATCAATGTGGCCCTACACCCCACTATACAAAGCTGTGATTTTCCCTGAGGCATCTGGGAGGGCAGCTTCAAGTGCGGAGTTTTGCAGATGTTCTGGGTGAGTAGGTAAAGAGGGTGGATGCAGCGGACCGCCCAGCATTTCATCGTTGTGCCCACAAAAGTGGTGGGCGAGCCCATAAAAATGCTGGAAACACCCCTGCAAACACAAGCATGTGGATGCCTGCTTGGGGAAGGCAGCTGGCATCACATGACATCAGCGCCGGCCCCGAATTGCTGTAGCCAATACCCCTTTCACACTGACATTTTATCACAGGTTTTTGCACATGAACGTGCATCAACCCAGGATTTAGCTCAGTGTGAAAGGGTCTTGAAAGAATATCCCGGGATGAGCATTCCGGAATTTCTACCCAGGTCCTGACCTGGTTAGATTCCGCAATCGACCCGGGATGCGATCAGTATGAATGGTCCCGTACCCGGGATTGGGTACACGGGACTTTATAAATGCTGCTGATTGGAGCTTTCTTGGGCTCACAAATGCTGATGTCATCTTTTAGAGCCCTGGAGTCAATTTCTAATGACATGCATATGTATTTGCAGGGATTTCCCGGGATCGGTGTGAATGGGGCTGTCCCGGGTTGATCCCAGGTCTGAGTGCAGTGTGACATGTTTCATTTTATCATTTAAATATTGTTTTAGTAAAGGCAGTGGATGTGTAAAACTGAATACATTTGTTGGTACTTACTGTAAAAGCACTTATTTTCGCGTGGCTTTAATTTTCGCGATTTTCGCGAGCCTTCCGTAATCGCGAAAATTAAAGCGAAATATCCTCCCCCACTATGGGGGTTCTATTTACATCAGGTATAGTAGCAGGTACAGTGGATAATCGCGAAATTTTCAGCTCGCGAAATCGCCGATTTTGTCATTATCGCGAAAATTACTGCTCGCGAAATTAAGTGCTTATACAGTATATGTTAGTTGGGCACCCACTAAGCTATTTGCTTAGTTTTACGCGTCCCCTCGCAGGGCTCGCCATGATTCGGGCTCGCCACACTATATAAAATCAACTCCATGCCGACATGGATAGGGTGGGGTATGAGCGTACTTACTATAGTGGGCGCCCAACTAACATATAAGTACCCATTTGTTAAGCTACAATATGTTAGTTCAATAGAACAAATTAAGCGCAAACTCAATGGCTTCTCTCATTTACTAAGCAATGAAATGGCCAGTTTTGTATGTAATTTTCTGTTTCGTGTAATATTGCTCTTTTTATAACAATATTGTATTACCAGTGTACTGTATACAAATAATTGTGGTCAAGTCATTTTTTTTTACCAACATTATTTTTGACAGGTAAATTTAGTGTGTGCAATAA
The DNA here is from genome assembly GCF_055691185.1 of Crinia signifera. Classification (NCBI taxonomy): domain Eukaryota; kingdom Metazoa; phylum Chordata; class Amphibia; order Anura; family Myobatrachidae; genus Crinia; species Crinia signifera. Next base: position 128,767,366 of record NC_139221.1, on the reverse strand, counting down.
CATGAACTGCTCAAATAAATTTGTCTGTCATAAAATATGTATCCTGACTGGTGCGAGACATTTCTCATAGTAACTGAGACTCCCTTTCAACAATATTGCTTTAGACAATGCTAGTGTAAAGACATCCCAGATTTTTTAACCTATTTACTTTAGTTTATCTTTCTTTGCTGCATTACTGTCTGGTCCAAAGCATGTAATGAAGGAACATTTAGGGGCATGTTAAGAAGAAACCCTTTCAGGCACTTGCCTGTATCTGTCACCTCCCATCAAAATACACTTGGATTTGCTTATGTGAAATGAACAGTTATTGAGCTTGAATTCTCAGTGAGGATGAAAGCATAGCTTTTCTCTCGGTACTTATGTAATATCTGGGCTCCCGTTTTTCTTATAAGACCACATCCCCTTGCGGGGCTCGCTGCGCTCGCCATACTTCGGGCACGGTGGCTCGCTGCGCTCGCCACACTATATAAAATCAACTCCATGCGTAGTTGGATAGCAGCGGTATGAAAAAATGGTGTGCATTTAACATGGGAGCCCAGATAATACATAAGTACCCTGCTCTCTTTTAAGGGACAGATTTATCAAACTTTCTGCAGTGTCTCCAAACTGTTACCATGTACTGAAAGCGACACTTATAGTGTTGTACTGGTTCCTACAGGAGATGTTGAAAATGGGCTCCACCAATGTCCAGATATGTCTGCACATTGGTGGTCTGTAAGATCCTATTGTGGATAAGTGGGGGGCATCCAAAACATTGATTAGAAAGGAGAAGGAACGACTCTCTTTTTTGGGGCACTCTTTAGTTATGATTACATATAGTAATCAGTGGAAAACAAATATCTGAATGTTTTGGAGGTCAAAGGTTAAATAGAGTTGGAGTTCCAACCAGACTCTCCCATTTGCCACGGGTATATAAAGTCGGTTGGACCCACGCCTGTGGAGTACATTCAGGCCCTTAACTTAGACATCCCAGCTACTTTATCTCTCTTCCCTCTATCTCTCTTCTCTTTGCTCAATACCTCCCCGTCTTTTCCACCCTTCAACAAACCTTACCCTTCCCCCCCCCCTTTTTTTTCCCTCCTACCTCTCCCGTTGTTCTTTTCCAACCCCTGTCTTTGCGGGAGAAGGTGGCAATCAGTACCATTACCTTCATATTCTAAAACTGTTTGTGCAATTTTCCACAGACACACTATATGACCCTTAGTGAACAACCATAGGATAATGTGATTACTGTTGTTGAATAAAGCGGTCATATACCTTTCCTCGTGAGAGGCTGCCTGCCCGCCTGACTAAAGTGGTATCCTTACCAGAATAAGGCACAATTGAGGTGGAATTACATTAAATTGGAATAGAAACTGTCAAACTGTGTATTAACACCCCCTTACACCCCCCCCCCCTTACTGTGTGCCTTACACTGATCAGGCAACTACAAACAAAATTCACTTGCACAATACTGTGCTATAATACCTGATCTATATAAGTAATATTATCATCCTTCCTAGGGACTACCTCTAATGAGGCTATCTTAAGCCTTTAACAAATATTCTGTGTCCTCTTGTTCAGTGATGATAACTTGTTAGTCACTGGCAGATTTCCTGCCAGGAATTGAAACTAATTGTATCGATTATATGATTATGCTTGAAGGGGAAACCCTGTTTGTAACAGAATGGCATATACTTTGTAACTTTTGACAATGCATGACTATCTTTGAAGTATCTACCCTGTCTGCAACTAAAGAATCAAGGCCAGCATTTACTGGCACATTACCTGACAGGGCATCACCTGACAGGGCATTTGAACTAACTGTACAGTTTATAGGATCATGCTGTTATCGGATCATGCTTGAATTTTGGATTTAGTGTGTTACCAGGTATAAAGTAGCACACAACCTTATTCTGACACTTGACAGCACGCAATTCCAAACTGACATTGTTGCATGACCTTACTCAAAGTGTGAACCCTGCCCGTCATTAGGAGTAAAATTAATTAAAGGAATAACCCTGCTTGCTATTAAGAGTATAACTTGTGTTTCCGAGTACTTTGTTACCATTTTACTGACGCTCCAGTGCAAAGCATCCTAATATTTATAGGTATAAGTCTGGACACACATATGAGACATGGCCCGACGAGTCTCCTGAATCAGTACCTGAGTGACAATTTCTGTAACAAATCGGGGACCAGGGCGCACTGCATAACTGAGCCCCAGTAAACAGTTTATCTGATACTGGAACACTTAGGTCAGAATAGCACACCCCCTGATCCCCGTCTTCACAAACAGGGACATCGGGTCAATAACGGGCCATCCTTACGAGTCAGAGGGCAGGACCAAGAGGCCCCACTTTCTCAATCTGTACCAGTTAACCTCCAAGGAGGCAATACAAGGGGACACAGTGCCCGGAGGGCACTAATATACAAGTGTGACCTTTTATATGTTTATATGTTTGTGTGTCAACGCCTTAAAAACGTTTGTCTAGTACTTATTTTATTGAGACATAATAAAAGTTAAATTTTAAACTCGACAATATACCCGGGGAGGGATCTTCCAACCCCATCTCTCTATGTGTGACTAGCATTCCCATTGTGTTTAAATTCTACCCCTGAAAGGCTCCAATTAAAGAGCCGTCACAACCGGTTTATCCTGTTAAAGTTTGTACTTAGACATCCCACCTCTATTTAACCTTTGACCTCCAAAACATTCAGATATTTGTTTTCCACTGATTACTATATGTAATCATAATTAAAGAGTGCCCCAAAAAAGAGAGAGTCGTTCCTTCTCCTTCTTTCTATACATATTTACTCTCTAGGGTGCACCTCCACTGCTTCAATTTGGAAGAGAACCCCGTTGTTCTCACGCAACCATTGGATTGTGGATCTATATACCTAATTATCATATTTAACCACGAAAATTATAAACCTGTGCACTGGTCCATTCTCCCTTCAAGTAAGCATCCAAAACATTACCAGGTGCGAGATTACATACCGCATTGTGGTTAGTGAACACAAACTTTTCGGACACCCCAAAAAAATGACAAAGGGAGGAGTTTCCTATAACAAAAAAATTAGATTGTAGCTATCATTTAGCATATTCTATAATATGATAACATCTGATTGGCTCCTATGGGAAACACCTCATTGAATTTACAGAAGTGTCCTCATACGGCACACCTATTCTTTTTGTTCCATATGGCGTGAGATGCCTGGCATGACTTGATTTGCCACAGATAGCGATTCCTCTAATTGAATACATTTTACCAAATATTACATCGTCTTTTATTAAAAATGTTCTTAAATGCTAGACTTTTTTTTTTTTATTAAATGTTTTTCTGATTTTTGCATCTTTATTGACTTATACTGCACTACTGTAAATCGGTAATAGTATACTAAGGAATTGATAGAAAGTAGCACAATGTCACACATTTTAAGAAAAAGTTACATGGTGCAGCTAATAATTTGTGGCAAGCAAAAAATTAGCTTTTTGGTTCGATTTTAGGACAGATGTATGTGGAAACATCTGTAAAGGAATATTTAACTTGAGGCAATTTGAAAAAGACGTAGATCATTTTCAGGTGTATGCAGTGGCACTTTTTACATAGGACTGCAGCCCAACCAGTAAAATCCACCACTTCAGCTCATTGTGATTGAGCCAGGAAGTGACTGTTACAGCGCTGCCATAATGCAGAAGAAGCCACTGGAGATAAGAAAATGCTAGACAATCAGGATCTGTTTGTAACAGTTCTCATTCTGATATCTGGATAGACAAGAATGTCAACATGGTCACTGGTAACATGCTTATGAGCCTATGGGGAAGGCTCATCAAAAAAAGGATTTTAATAGCTTTCCCATTAGACCAGTCACCCCACACCCCTCTAAGTGCATGCAGCGTTTTAGACATGGTTTCTAGATTTTCCCCACTGTAGCATCTTATGGCAAATAATAGCAGCATTAGTGAGGCACAATTTAGTACATATGCATTTTGATGTCCTATTGTGCAGCAACTGGCATAGATGGTAACCACTAAGAACTGTTAAAGTTGATTCAGTTACCTTGACATGAACTAATAGCCACACACACACAAATGATCAGAACTTAAAAGAAACCAGGGACTACCTGGAAGGTAGCCAAATGGGGGCTGGCACGAGGTGTAATGTCAAGCTGCTACTAAAGGGACTGAGTAAATCCCTGAAATAGACACAAAAAAGGGAGAAAAAAAGTTTAGTTTTGTCAGATGACATTACACTCATCTGCTGTTTTCTCTTGATTTACCACCATGATAAATCTTTTTGATTGATTGTTTTTTATTAGATTATTATAAGTTACCATGGAAGTTTTCTGGACAATAGTGAGTTTGTTGCCAACATTTATAATGGATAAAATTGCCTGATTTCATTAATTATTGAAATTTACTAGTGGTAGCATAATACTCCATTCATGTGACAGTGTGGTGGTTTAGAGCTAACTGTATGTGAATGATCAGGAGGGACATAAGCACCTAGAAATACAGATTGTATGTATTACCATTCTCTAATGTAAAGAGGTAAGTAATTATGCTGATTAAAAATTTGTGACTGCAAATATTGAAATAAATTAATGAGTTGGTTTCATATTTCTGTTTAGTCTCTATATGACATAGGGGTACATGTATGAAGCAGTGATAAGGGAGAAGTGATAAAGTGCCTGGTAATTTAACACCGGCCAATCAGCTACTAACTGTCTCTTTAAACCCAATCTGTAAGTTTTAACAGTCAAAAGTTGATTGGCACGTTATCATTTCTCCTCCCTTATCACCGATTCAAACGTCTACCCCAGATTTACTTTAAAAATGAGCAGGCTGAATGTGATTGACCATCTTTTAATAAAACATGCTGGAATTTTAGCGACCAGGCATCTAGATTGCAGAGCTAGTATCACTTACATATGTCTTACACAATGTCTGTTAGAACATGAATTAAATATATTATACAGTATTTATTCATTCAACATTTCAGAGACCAGTTAAAATGATTGGCTACTGGTATGAAGCCATACCCTGACACTTAATTATAAAGCAAGGTTTAACAACATTATTTGTTGCTTTAAGTTGATCCGGTGGGTAATACAGTCGAGTCTAAAATGCCATTCTTAATGTTTTAATGTTTCTTTAAGCTTGCTTTTTTTCAACTTTAATTTCACTCTGCAGTAATGTTTGCTTTACTTTTACTGTAGACAATTTAGTCTAGAATGTTAAATGATAATAAATAGATCTATACTTTTCATCATTTTGAATGGAATATGGTTGTCTAATTAAATTAATCAGTGTGTGTTTACAGTACTAATACTAGTTGTTGCAACTGTTTATGACTGCCTGTTTAATTTATTAGTGTTCAGTCCAAAGATTAAAAAATACTGAAAGTAACATAACCGCTAAAATGTAGAACTGCTCAATGCCCACAGAAATATTTTTGCCTGGCAAAAATAATATATATATATACAGGTTGAGTATCCCTTCTCCAAATTGCTCGGGACCAGAAGAATTTTGGATAACGGATTATTCTATATTTCAGAATATGTTTATATTTCAATGATGTATCTTGAGGTATCTTGCATTTATGTTGTACAAACACATGAAATACACACAAATATTTTATTTGTGCATAAAACAAGGTTTCAAAACATGAAACAAAGTTTGTGTACTAACTCAGGTACGGAAATTTGAATGGCAAGCAATCACTTTCTTGCTCATATTTAGTGCCAGTTACCTATCATGTCTCCAGTAATGCTTTAAGCAAGGGTTTTTTTTTATTTTTTATTATTATTTTTAACTTTCTGGAATATATGGTTTCGGAATAATTTGGATAAGTGATACTCAACCTGTATAACCAAAATAAAGTTAATGCCAATGCTGGTGCTTACTACTTTAGGATATTGGCAGGCCACTATCAGTTGTACATTAGCTCATGATGAGGTCAGAGAAGGCTTTGTGAATAAGGGTAATCAGCTTTTGTTTCATTCTGAAGGTAAGGAGGATCCAGTGAAAGTATTTAGTGAGTGGTATGCTAGTAGATGAAGCTTATACTCCTTTCACATCGCTAAAGCCTGGTGGCACTTGGGAGTTTCTACACATGTCCTTTCCAGGTACGACCCTGCTGAAACCCCTTCAGACTCACGGCCCATCCGGCTTAATGCTGGGTTTGTGAAATTGCCAACGACTGGAGATGAGATCATCTGTAAGCGCTGGCTCTTCCTATGCTGTTATTGATTTCCAAGTCACATCGACTCAACCTACCCTTTCACCCTGAACAGTGAGCTGCCTTACTGCTCGCTACCCAAGTGTAAATGATGGTATCGCTTGACAAGACTTACTTAAGCTGGGTGTTTTCACAAGTGATTCCTCCATGAGTTCCAAATTTGATCACATCAGAAGAATTAAAACTTAGGTAATCCTGTAAACTTTATAACTAGACCATCCTGATTCTTCGTCGATGAGATGGGTGACTGACCTAAACTGAGGTTCTATATAACATTTAGTGATGTATAGTATATGATTCGTTTTTACATTATATGAGGAGTATGTGGTATAAGGTGGAAGTAACATAGTATAAAGTGGGCTGTTGGTATTTGGCGATCGATGATAGACTGAACCTGAATCCAAAAGGACTGTAAAGGGGCAGGACCACCAGACATGCAGCAAGGTACCATATATACTCGAGTATAAGCCTACTTTTTCAGAACATTTTTTATGCTGATCAAGCCCCCCCTCGGCTTATACTCGAGTGAGGGTCCCATTTGAGTCAATAAGTTTTCCCAGTTTTTTGTTGTAAAATTAGGTGCCTCGGCTTATATTGGGGTCGACTTATATTCGAGTATATACGGTACCTCATTGGCCACATAACCACCAACAAAGGCCTGGGGTAAGCAGAGAAAAGCGAATGCAGGCATAAAGTAGATACCATCCATAAACATGTTTATTATAGTTTTTTTTATGGAAAATGAAAAAACTTTTAGCTGTTTCTGTATTAATTTGCTGTATTACTTGGGAGGAAAGACTCACAGCATTCTTCTCCCAAGTTAGCTATTGTGAATTGTTCTGAGCTAGATTGTAGGAAAGCTGCAACTGATAAATGGTGGAAATAGGTCCTTGGTCATCTGGCAGTACCTATGGAGAATTTCAAAAGTCGTAAAAATCTAATTCTTTAATGATGAAAGTGTTCATTTAAAAAACAGTTGTGCGGAAAGGGAGTGGATTGTAGACGGCTACATGTGTTGTGGCGCAATATCCAAAGGGAAAATAATATTATTACGGCTCCAGTAGTTGAATAATGCTGGGGGCCTGGAGCAAAAGTGGGTTTTTTTCCAAAGAAGAAACTGAACATGGCATTTTCAATAGAACAGCTGTGCCCAGAATACTTAGTGTAAGTGTTATCATCACATCATTGAGTGCAATGTCCTTCTTATTGGGCCCAAAAGAGTTGGTCCGGGTGGTATATGATGTTCCTTTATGATGCTTCCTCCAATTATGCAAATAAGGGTGGCGATCCTCCAAATGTTGGAATATCTGAAGCAGAATGATGGTTGGTGGTCCCAATGAGGCAAAATTGAAAAGGTTGCTTTCCTCCAAATGATGTTTAATGCCTTGTAGGGAACACGAATCGTGGGGACAAATCCAGTTTCCAATATATTTAATATCCACTAATATCCACTAATAAATGCTATTTTTCAATTTATTTTCTATTACTGCTGTATTACAGTTTTTTTCTAAACTGTCATTGACCCAAAGCAACCAACATCTTCTTTTTCTTGATTGTTTTTCCAAAGGGTTTGACACCCCTTTTATCCCGGTTGTAGCTTGACAAGGCAACTCAGTTACAGGCACCCCTACAGATACGAAAGTATCTGTTCTCCAGGTGTTCCAAAGAAGACAATTATGTATGAAATTAATGTAAGCAATATAGCCTAGTGCAAAGTGAGCACTAAAGAATTCTAGACAAAGAATACACGGAATGAAAATCCATTTCTATGTTTGTCCAAACCTTGGAGTTTGGCGGTGCATGTCAGTGTACACAAGGTATGAGGTAATTTGCCCAAAAATATTTCATGAGGTCTGGGACGCCATGGCCTCCAGAAGTAGGATGCCCCCTTTTTATCTAATGTAAAGCAGTGGGCTAAAATCTGTTGTAACTCTAATTGAGTCACATCTCTGTAGATTTCTTATTGAATATCAAAAACTCAAACCTGAAGGTCATTAATTTAATTTTAAACCTTTTTTGCCACCTTGCAGCGAACTGAATCTCCTACTTAAGGGAAAATCCACTTGTGGGCAAAGGGTGCGAGTTGCTTTTGCAGCGTTTTTTAAATGCTGGCAACGGTACCCCATCTCACAACCTTTGCCACACTCTCTCAGCCCTAATTCACACATTAGTATTATTTTAGTAAATATTTACCAATTGTTAACCAACAAAAAAATGTAAATATTTTTTTTTGGGGGGGGGGGGGGATGTTAATCACAAATATTAACCCTTTGAGTGCCAACATCTATGTGAGAGATGTTTAAAATATCAATTACAAATGCAAGCATCACTCACATTTCTTATATAAACATTACTGGTCATTATGATGAATACAAATGTTTGCTTGGCAATTTGTCACACCTATTTCGACAGTCACTTGGCACTCAAAGTGTTAAGTATCCCTTATATATTACAGAGGGACCGCGGCAGGAATCTCAATGCCTTCTGCGAACCCACGTGTGCTACCAGCATACACATACCCCTTAGGTTTCTATAGAGAATGCAATGCTACCCAATGTATCAATATCTGGCATCATTGCATCAGGTCCAGGGGCTACTGCCATTCTAAGATGGCGGTAGCCCATGGGCTACAGGCATCCGGTGAAGCCGGTCACACTGAAGGGCCACCGACCCTCCACGGACATAAATCCCACTGATAGAATTGCATATTGCAATGCGATCTGGGCTGTAGACCCCATCGCATTGCATATGCGATAACATGGTAAAGGGCCCCTGTGCTATTCATAAATAGAAATACTATGATGACTAGTTACCCTATAACATCATCCAGGTTAGCTAATGTTTTGTAGTCCTTTGATCATCCTTGTGCCACTTGAAGGGACTAATGCACAGTACAGATTTACTGAGTTTAGTGTTCTCAGTTTTATCTACTGTATGCAGCCTTTTTCTTTGAGTTCCATAATGTCTGCCTACTGTATCTCAGATGCAGCCCCTTGTTTAACAGTTTACAATACGTAGAGTATGCTCTGTCCAGAAAGCAGCTGTTCACAGCAAAGTATTGGTGTAATGAAAATGTGAAATGTCTTGTGGGTTCCCTGTGAGGTTGTTTTGGTGCAATAACATTGCCTGTTTTAATGTTTCATGGTTACTTTTTATTTTGAGAGAAAGAAACCTGAATCATACACATGTATTCAATGCTCCTATGTCGCCGTAAATAACGGTGAGTGTGCATGTTTTTTGGAGAGTGGTGAACTTTTCTCTCCTATTTTGTGCTTCCCTGTATTCAGCTCTGTTGCTTCTCCAAAAATATTTTGCGAAGCTAACTCAGTTCACCCTGCACTTCTCCCCATTTCTGTTCAATGGGGATTTTAGTGTCTCTCTCTCCAAAAGTGTATTCAATGCACAAATTGCGAGTCCTGCTGGTTTCTTTTTTTAGAGCAGTTCTCCATTTTTCCCTCGGCATCTTTTTTAGGTGAACTGTAAGGTTATCTTTCTTAAAGTTGTTATTTTTTTTGTTTTTTATGGCTTATAAATTAAAAAAAATGTACTCTAATGTATTTATTGCAAGTGTTATAATGCTGTACTTCTATATTAATTTATTTGGAATTAATAAGTTATTTTAATGGTAACCAATAAGAAATCATTTTGGAATGCTCCTAGTAATTTCCCATGCTTCTTCTCTTCTTCCTCACCTAACCCCCAAACAGGCTTTTAACCCCTTCCCGACGGGGCGTTTTTTGTTAACTTTTTTTTTTTTTTCCTCCTCGCGTTCAAATAAGCGTAACTTTTTTAATTTTCCGGCTATATAGACACATGAGGGCTTTTTTTTGCGGGACAAGTTGTACTTTTTAATGGTACCATTTACTATACCGTATAATATTCTGGGGAATCAGGAAATAATTCAATGTGGGGTAAAAAGAAAAAAAACGCAATTCCACAATTTTGCGCTGGTTACGTTTTTTTTGGAGTTCATAGTTCGTTTAAAATGATGAGTTATCTTTATTCTATGGGTCGTTACGATTCCGGTGACACCAAACTTATATAGTTTTCGTTACGTTTTACCACTAAAAAAAAAAATAGAAAATTTTACGGTTTTTCTAATTTGCGTCGCGTCGCCATGTTCTGCGGCTTATAACTTTTTTATTTTTCCACCTACGGACCTGGGTGAGGGCTCATTTTTTGCGGGCTGAAGTGTACTTTTTAATTAATACCATTATGGGATATGTGCGACTTTCTGATCTCTTTTAGTTACTTTTTTTGGGGTAGGCGATGCGACCAAAAAACGTAGTTTTGGCGTTGGGAATTTTTTTCCGTTTACGCCTTTAACCGTGCGGGATAACTAATGTTATATTTTAATAGATCGGACTTTTAGGAACGCGGCGATACCAAATATGTTTATTTTTTTATTTTTTATTTATTTTTATTTGTGAAATGGGGAAAGGGGGGTGATTTGAACTTTTAATATTTTTTTATTTTTTTTTATTTTTAAACTTTATTTTTTTTTTTTTTTACTTTTACTACAAGGCCCCCTAGTGTACTTGACCACTAGGGGGCGCGATCGCCTGTACTAGCTTCAGCCATAGAGCTCTATGGCTGAACATAGTGATTTTCAGCACTTCCTATTACATCCTGCCTCAGGCAGGATGTAATAGGAATGCTGATATGGCCAGCACAGGGGTCTACATTAGACCCCTGGCTGCCATGGCAACCGATCGGCACCCTCCGATCTCGCCGCGGGGGGCCCCGATCGGCGCCGGAGGGGGGCGCCCCCCCTCCGATCAGCTATTTAAGCACTGTGGGCGCTTTGCCCGCGGTGCTTAAAGGGTTAAACGGCCACGATCGGCGAACTCGCCGCTCGTGGCCGTGAGAGCAGGTACCTGGCTGTAATATACAGCCATTACCTGCTCTCTTTCAAGCCAGCTCACTCCGTGAGCTGGCTTGATTCCCCCGCAACCGACATATGACGTAAATGTACGTCATATGTCGGGAAGGGGTTAAACACACTAACAATTATAAAATAAATTAAATAAAAACACAGGGCAAAGAAACAATGCTAAAAGCACAACACAAGGATAAAGGCCATACAGAACAAAATACACCCATCTACACAAACCCAATTAAAATAGTCACACAGCCATTTGTTGTAAAATAAATACTGAACAAAACATTTACCTTTCTAAACCTTTGTAAAAAAATACAAGTCCACAAATGTGAGGAACACGCTGCTGAGAATATCCCAGTCTGACCAGCTCACGTGGAGAGCAGGAGATAACAGATGTCTCCAGTTACAGCTCTCCCATTTGAACTCGCAAAATTATGCTAAGTTCGCAAAAGGGGCCGGCGAGCTGGCCACACGTTGAATACTGAGGAAGTCAGAAATGAGGAGATAAGAAAAAGTGGTGAGCACTTCAGCGAGATCACAGGGACACAGAACAGTGAGCGGTGAGCCAGACTCTCAAAAAACATTGAATACTCCTAATATAATGGTTTCATACAAACTTTTTTTTTTCTATACATGATAGCATAGTGTTCGGCCGCAGGTGTCCCTTGGGCCATTAGAGTGGATGGAGACTTTGCATGCACTTGCAACCTCCAGATTTGTTTGTTAAAGCTTTTACCCATTTAATAATATCTTACTGTATTCTAGATATGTGCCTCATTTTTTATTTATGTATTATGTTTATTTAGGTCTGAGATTAGAGGTAATAACTTTAGTGGTCCTTTTGATGACTATAAGGGCCACCCAGTGATTTTCCAATCAAAAGTAAGAAGCTATGAAAAAAATTTTGGGGGGGGGGGGGATTACCGTAAACATCGTATTTTCTGTAATGTTTCTGTAATTATTGCTGTCAACTATTTAATTGAGGCAGATGTAGCTCAGTGGGAAACCAAATTAATTGATCCGTTGGTGATGTCACTATAAGCATTGTATAAAATAAAACTTGTAGTACACTGTTCATGGCTGTGAGAAAATGGATGGGCTCAAAGTTCACTTCAATTTTTGTTATTAAAAGAAATAAAAAGAAATGCAAATATTCCACTGATAAAAGAATGCATATTGACTTTTGCATTGCTTGCCTTTTCTTTACCAACATATTAATTTGGTCAGCGTTGAGATTTTTACAGTGTGTGCAATAGGGCCCAACAGATTCTACTTGGGTGTTCTTAGACCAGCATGTTGCTTTTAAATAGAGAATTCCCATTGCACGTGGGGAAAAGTGAGAGGGGCCATAGAGCAGAGAGTGTATGGATCTCCGTTTAGCTGTCAGTGTGGACAAGTTAGGGTAACAGCAATTTCTAGTTAAAGGGGTAAAGTAATGACACTTAAGTGAGATTGGTCTTCGAAAGCAGTTGCTGGTCTGGATCCAATAATGTATCATTTGCTACGTCTGGAAAAGATCATTGGGATAAAATAAGTGAACTCTTACCCTGCTGAGCACATTTTTCTTGTGTGTGTGTTTTGCTTTGTACTTTTTTCTACTTTTTTTTTTTTTTTAGACACACATGTCCTATCCTGATGATTTCCTAAACTTCACTTCTCACATGTCCTAATCTATTCTTTTTGTATAATTACTATTACATGTTTCTTTGCCGCCATCACAGTTTAAGGAAATAGTGGAATCTTTTAACTGTTTATCCAGAGGCAAAATTAACAGGTGCATCAAGAATTCCTATGAGCGATGTTCATGCAATCCACTGAAGGCCTGGCTACCTTCCAATCTCTGTAAACAAAACATCTTTGTCAAGTAATTGAAAACGGACCAGGACAACAATTGGAAACGGTTTCATGTGAAAGGTCTTGGTGGCTATAGGACTGTGTGCTTTTCTTGCCAGGTGGGAGATTTGCTATTGTGAGATTTTCGTCTATATTTTTGTACATTTTTTTTCAAAAGACAATTATACAGTATAGGACTTCTTTCTTCATAGATTAGAATGGATTGGCAGCCATGTAATGTATTTTAATATTAAGGAGTCTTATTACTGATGTGATAATGCATTAGACTAAAAAGGATAGCCCACATAAATTGTTTATCATTACAACTTTTCTTGGACTTCTATGAAGTACTACTAGGGTTGCCACCTCTCCCGGATTTCCGGGAATCTCCAGGAATTGGTGGCAACCCTCAAGGAGGCTTTTTCAGTTTCCTGGATTCCGTGATTCTCCCGGAATTCGGGTGTCTGAAAAAGCCTCCAGCCCTGTCCCCAGCTGTCGCGGCGCTTAACATTGCACCTGCCAGGACTCCGCAGCCTGACAGACGCACTCGCGAGATGATGATGTCATCATCTCGCGAGTAACCCTGCTGTAGCCCGCCGCATCTGCTGGTCTAATCTTGTGCTGGCTGCATCGGGACAAATGTCCCAGACCCCCAGCATGCCCTGCCTCCACCCTGGCTGCAGCCTGAGTACGTGCGCTGCGTGGACCATGTCCACTGGTGAGTTGAGAGGAGCCTCCCTGTCAGCTGCAAATATCCCCCCCCCCCGGCCCACCAACGCTGCCCACCCCCTGCCTGCCGGCGCAGCCCCCCCCCCCCCCAGCCTTCCAGCTGCGGCTGCCCCCCACCCCTGGCCAGCCAAGAACTGCCCCTCCCCCCGGACTGCCGGCTCCCCCCCCATATGTATGTGTATGTATCCATATCTATGTATGTGTATCTATACATATATATGTATGTATGTATGTGTATGTATGTATGTATGTGTATGTATGTATGTATGTATGTGTATGTTTTTTTTTGCTTCCTGGTGTTTTTTCTTTTAAATAGACCACGCCCTCTTTTAAATAGACCACACCCACTTGCATATAGGCCACACCCCTTTCCCGGAGCGTGCGCTTTTGGGGGGTCATCTCCAGGAATTTATGAAGAGTGAGGTGGCAACCCTAAGTACTACATATTGTTTCTGAATCTGATGTGATTAGAATTGATATCACTGCTTCTTACATGGATGCAGCATAGATACATTTATGTAGGAGGATACATCACGCCTCTTGCTTCAGTTAGTGATCCGAGCTGCATCCTAGAACACAGCATTAGATCATTTATGACACTATTGGCTGATTGCATGACCCACAGGGACTGTGCATGCTAGCCATCGCAGATATAAAAAAGAGGCCAGGAATTCAGTCATCTGACAGAGATTCTGGTTTTATCTCTTCCCACAATGGCTGAGGCATGCCTCCATTTTGGGAAAGAGACACCATTGCCTCATCCCTAAATGGCAGCAAACGGCCAATCACTGACCACCTTTTGACGATATGCATCCTACAGTATGTCACACACCCATACTGCACAGGCACAGTACTGTATCTAATACCCATGACCTGAATGAGGCCCCTTGTCCTTATGTGGATGTACAGACTTAATTTTCCTTTAGCACCCTTTTCCATAACATCCATGAGCATGACGGTATGTTATTGGGCTGATTTTTTTACTGTAGGTAGCTATGGTGCAGAATTTCCCTCTTTGAGAGCTGCCTGTCATCAGGGCACCTTAGAGATATTACAACAGTCGTTTAAGCAATTTCACACTTTCTAAGAAATCTGGAAGTACTAATATTGTGGAGAAATACAGTTTGCCATCTATTTTGGTCGCTCTTTCAACCATTTGCACTTTGTTAAAGATGTATATGCCATGTACCTGTACTCCTTTATCATACTGGGCTTCTGAACAAGTTAGTTTCACATAAATACATCTAGTTTTAATCACAGAAATCCTGCTCACATTCCTTTCTAGTCAAAGGGCTGAAACACTTTCGCATTATCCACCCACTGCTGGCTTCATTACATTTATGTAGAGAAAGGGGAATATTTACATCAGAACAAAACAATCTTCATGACACATCAATAAGCATTTTGTTTTGCAAACGGCTTCAATCAATGTTGCATTCATGTCACACTTGTTATCCCTCTGTAAGGAACCTGAATTGACCTTTGCAATTAGTGTTACATGGTTGCTGCATGTAACACAAGTCTATACTGGAAATCTATGCTTGCCGTCATCAGATCACACAGGACAAATTAATTCCATGTAGAACCTCTAATGCAGCGGAGTAATCCTTTTAACACGCTCAGTGTTGTAATTTGTTTGCATTTATTTGTGATAGTAATGTTTTTGTCTCAGATGAGATGGTGATGATTCTGGAAGTTTGGATCCTGTCTTTTGATTTATAAAGCTGAAAATATATATCACATTACATCTGGATCAGTCACTATTGAGTGTATTTATGTATTATATATAAATATTATATCTATGGTTATTTTGTAATAGCACAAAGTAACTGCTCCCTTCGCATTATAGTTTGTCAGAGTACATGTAAGCAATATTCTACAATTGCCCACTTTTGGGGGGTATTCAATCCTGGCAGATATTTTCGATCGGGAAATATCTGTTGTTTTCAGATACAATATATGGAATTCACAGTCGATCTATTCAATGTTCTTTTTCTCTTAAATTTCTGAAACATTCTGAAAGTCGGAAAAGATGAGGATGATCGGCAAATCCACGGAAACGGCCGCTAATTCTCAAATGTAGTGGCTCTTTCTGCGAATGCAGGTTCTGCTTTCCAAAGAGCCAAATCTGCAGTGTGGAGTCACTACCAGTATTAAATAGGTTATGGCCGATATTTCCGAGTAATGGAAAGATCAGCCAGCATTGAATAATCCCCTTTACCCCCTTTCTGTTTTTTTTTTTTACTTTGTGTTTCTTATTTAAGTCGATGGTGTTGTGTAGGGCTTTAAATAAATGTTTAGACTCGGTCATGGGTTTGCTACAAGTATATGTGGTACAGCAGCTCTTAGCTTATTCAGTTTAGGTGTCTGCCTTAATTTCTTCTAGCAGTTGTAAAAGACAAACTATCTGTATGAGTTTCCAGAAGTGAAAATGCAGAAATGTCCTACACAAAGTGGTTCTGCAGGCAGCTCATCCGTGATTGCTTTAGTGATCATATCCCATGCAATTGCAATGCAGTCTTTTAGCATTGAGACTGGGACAAAGAAGTATCTCTAAAGCCTCCCTATTTTGGTTACATATTTAAGCAGCGTGTGGCAATGTTGGGTATTGTTATATAGGATGAAACAAGTCTTGGTGTGTGTGATATTCCAGATTTTGTTGCGTGGCCTAGTACCATTAAATGTATTTGTTCATTCACTAGAAAAAGTTTTGCAGACTGAAAGTGTGAGTAAAGCATCAAATGTCAACAACGTGTGTGTGTGTGTGTGTGTGTGCAAGTTGGCACAATAGTAGACAATTGTTTACAGCATTTATTTTTGCTGTACAAATGTGACATTGCTGCCTTAAAGTACTGGCATCATGGCTTCTAGTTCGCTATCTGTGAAGAGTTGTATGTTCTCCCTGAGTATGCGTGTTTGTTCCCTTATTCTAAAAACATGGGGGTGTTCAATGTGCGCTGATATTTCCTTCAGTCTGCGTTTTATAAATCTGCGTTCATTTTCAACAAATCACGGACATTCTGACATTCCGAATGTTTTCGACCATGGAAAGACTGAATACCAACATCCGTAGTTGAGGAAACTGATTTGCATAATGTAGACATAGTAAACATTTTAGATAAACTAAAAATTAGTATTTAGTTATTGGGTTTGACTTTCGGTGCACATGCGATGCTTAGTAATGAAAATTAGGACATACCTTGCAAGAAATAGCATAGTAATACTTGGTCAGAATGATAGATCTCTGCTCTATTTGAAAGGATAATTGTGCACAACTAGTTTGAAAGCTGGTAAATATTTAAGGGTCAGGGGGTTAAATGTCAATGCCACGGCACTTGGGCTCAACTCCATAAAGTATTGAGAATGACTTGTAATTAAATCCAGGAGATATTTCACCAAAGGGAAATAAATGTGACAGCTTACAACCAATACAGGATTACCACCTCTCAGAGGTTAGGGATCATGCTAGTAATTGTAGGTGGTTTACAGTTGTTAACATAGCAGCATGTGCTCTATTGATTGCTTAACCATACACCTCAAAATAGTAACCAATTCTACAACTGACAGTTTAAATACATACAACTGTTTGAGAATCCGTTCATAAAATTCCAGAAATAAACATATATAGTTATTCCCAAATATTCAGCGTGTATTCTTTCATAACCATTTTTTTTCCCAAAAGTGCTTGAAAGAACACATGCCATCAGTGACAGCAACTGGATAAGGCGGCAGCTAATGTTTTAGTTTAGTGTGATTGGTCGACAATTATCATGTTTATACTGTATGGTCGAACTGTTGACATACTCATCATGTCTATATGGATGGTAACCTTCCTGGTGCCTAACCCTAACTGTCAGCATCTTCAGTATGTTGACATTTCACAAGGCAGCCGTTCAGATGATGACATTTTAAACATATTGATGTTTTTTAAGGTGTTTACAGTTCAAACCATATAAACATGTTTGTGTTGACATGATTGCCAACATGATTAGTGTCAACTTTCTAAATGGATACCCTACAATACTATTGAGTTTGTGTTTGTAAAATATTGGTGCTTATTAATGTGTGTCACTTGGGCCTGTCTATCTGTCATTCCAGGTAACATTTCACTATGTGAATCACAGGGAGTATTCCCTTAAACATGCCATTAGGTTAAACAGGGTCAGGGACCGTATGTGTTATACAAAATGGGGTGTGTCAAGTCTAGGGTCTGCATTGCTGGAACATACTTTCTGGATCCAGCTAACCGATTCCAATGGCTACTAGCATCAACACAGATAACTGTGATCATTGTGACCATTGAGCCAATGCGCCTACATCTTTGGCTGCAGCACTCTGATCACAGCTGCATACAGCAGGCGTCTATTTTCTACAGATGCATCCTTCTTCATGTGCATTTTATTTGTACAGTATTGCACAGCCGCTTCCCTGTGTCTGTGCAGTACCATGCAAAACAGAATCATGGCCACAATGCTATTTACAGTGAGGTGGAGTCATGTGGCACCTATATGTGGGGGAGGAATTCAAATGTTTTTGGTACTGGCGCCTTCTAGATGGCACAGCCGCTGATACTGACATTACTGTTATGTTCCTTGATTTTGATGGGCAGAGAACTAGAGAGCAATATTTCTACTACATGCATTACAAGAGCAAAGCCAAAAACAAAAAGATTTGGGACTAGGAATTACAATCTGGGGGCATTTTTTTCAATACCAGGAATTTGAATTGAAAAATGCTCAATCCAGGCATTCCTGGGATCCCAAAATTGGCATCCCTAATAGAAAAATGCTCCAGTCCCCCACATTTACTTACATGTGGGAGCGGGGTAGGCGTCACCATTGCGATGAAGCCGCCAGGAGGAGGATTTGGCGGGGGTTAAGGCCGCCAGGAGCAGTCATGGGGAGGCAGTCAGCAGGAGCGCTGGTCGTGGAGGCTGAGGGTTCTGGCGGCGGAGGTGCTGCCTGTGCAGCGTGACCTATGACCAAGTCACTCTGCGCAGTCCGCATGCCGGGGTCGGGAACAGCCTGTCGGGGTCTGAGCGAGGGCAGTTTTTCACATTTCTTCTGTGCTATCTGCTGGACACTAAAAAGTAAAGATTTATGAAAATCTCAACTGAGGTGCTATATTCCGCTTTCACTGCAGGGAGCCTAAAACGTAATATGTATGAAAGAAAGGGAAGCTGTTTTCACTGAGGAGTGAATGTAATAATATTTGTATTTGATGAACATTAGATGTTTTACGATGAGCAGTTTAGCACATCTGTATTGTATGAAAAGCAGAAAGTGTAATGAGGATGTCACTTCCTGACTAGACAGGAACGGTGACAGGATGTCCCCACTCCATTGTCTCCAGCTAGCTCTTTCCAGCAAGCACTTTATGACAAAAAAGGGGGGGGGGGGTTGGGGGTGTCATCGGCAGATCTGCAGCTGCAAACTGCTGTGTAACAAAGTAACAGAGCATGAGTCTTTTCAAATAAGTACCATGTCTCCCATAATTGTTGCAGATGAGAAAAATCGAGTGCCTGTTTTAAAGATTTATATATAAACCTGAGGGTTAATGTGCTGCAACTATAATGTTTGCGGTATAACGCATTTTCAGGACCTGTTCTGTGCATAAAAGTATCTCCTGCCTTGCATGTAGTGCCTCCTATACCGCAGCCTGATTGACAGGCTGCAGCCATTTAGGACATGGGAAGGGGGTGGCAGCAGGCACAAGGTGTTTTGTAGATATGCCAGGATGTGTTTCTTCACCGACAGGGAGAACAGGCTTCCCATCCTGAGCAACTCCGTCAGATCACAGAGGCATGCAGCCTGGCCATCCTGAATAAAATAAAAAGATAAAAAAAAAAAAAGGTTTGCAGGAGGCATCTATGAACACTAGGTGCTTCCTGCTATGTTAGCATAGTTTAGCAGTAGTGGCTGCACAGTGTTCATCTCTGAATCAGCAGTTATATATATATATATATATATATATATATATATATATATATCCCATCTTCTGTGTGCTCTTCTTTCAAGCATCACAAATTAAATAATCAGCTTTTTATAAAAAATATTTTGTTGTCACTAAAAATATGCTCTACTGATTTTCAATTAGAACTTGTTAGTATGGTGTGGAAATTTGCAGTGTGAATGGCTATATGTGAATTTGCATTAATATATATTCGAAAATTAATTAGTAAAATGAATAGTTTCCCGTCGTATGTTATTTTAATATTTTTGAGAAGAAAAAAACGCTGTATATAATTGGGAACCTATAGGAGTCCTCATTCTGCATATGATAAAGTGCCTGCAGTATAGGATGCTAACGTTTTTGTTTTTTTTTGTACTGTAATAATTGCTGGTGATGCATTACATTGCATCATTTTAGGTTTCTAATATTTGGATATGCAGTTTAATTGCAGACCCTTCCATTCTGTAATGTAAGCAGAGCAATGTAATAGTAGTAGTAGTATCCTTTTGGTTATCTGTATTATGAGGGGGTACTGTATATAGCTTTCCTAATTTTTTTGACCTCCCAGGTCCTCCAACTCCCTCCTTGCACTAGGCCTCTAATGTCTTCTTTGTGTTTTGGTCACCCTTTTCCGAGAAGCTGAAGCTGATGTGGAGATCCTGTCCAGACCTGTGGGAAAATACAGCTATTAATACTGTACGTTTCCCACTGATTCTGAAAGGAACTCCCAACAGGAAGGTTTGAGCAGACTGCAACACATAGTTTCTTGCATTTAACGTTTTGGTTTCCATGCCATTAGCTCTCTGTAGAACAATAAGTTATCTGTCGCACATTTTGGTGTCACAGTAATGTTCCCATGCATGCTTTTACCACAGAGCTGTTTTTCACACAAGTCTGACTGCTTATGACCTTTTATAGAGAAATGTAATGCTTATATACCGAACATATTTACTGCATGAGGAAAGTGGTGTCCACACAATGTTCACATAAAAAGGAGAGATGAGAACTTTGGGACATACAAGAACATGTTGTACTATGATAATGCTTCTCATTCCCAGACCGGGTCATACTACCATTATTTTCCTATTTATAGACTTGTATAGCTTGTACAGTTGTTTCTAGTAAGTAACATATATTATGGAAACCTCAAACCATATCACCACCATAACAGAGATATATATATGTGTTCGTGTGTGGATCAAAGGGTCGACGGTGTCTAGGTTGAGTACAAAAGATCAACAGGCACAAGGTCGCCATGGACAAAAGGTCGACATGAAAAAAAATTGACAGTGAAGAAATGTCAACATGAGTATTGCTGTGTGTGTCAATGTCGACACCCATCAATATGGTCTGGCAGTTAGCATGTAACTTTGCATGCCTCACTTCGCTTCTCACTTTACCATTGCCAATCCAGTCCATGTCCGAAAGCATGAAAAAGTCCATCATTTCAATATGAGGTAACGTTTTAATTATACATTTTGTTTCTGAGAAGTCACAAATGCAAAAAAGCATACACAAATCCAGATGTATATAAAAGGCTGAACGCATATGTACTATGATACTACCCCCTTTTAAATATAAATAATGTGATTTAAAGTAAACATGCATGTACATAATGAAAAACCGATCTATTTTTGATCCTCTCATGATATGTATGAAATACTAAGGTAGATTTTAGGAGCCACTTACAATAAAATGGAATTCGTCACTGGGTGTCAGGGAGAGACCCCCAAAATCGAATCTATAGAAAGTAGATCCCAGTAGGATAGAAAGCTTTGCGTTCAGTTACTGTCTGGGCTTCTGGACTTTTCCAGTTGTATGTATGTAAATGTGTTTCCAAATACACATATTACAATATTGCTATATGGCAGTTCTTTACACAGCTCTCAAATGAGTCATATTACGCTTGTGATGTTCACTGTATGGTTCCTTCGGGTTATTTTGATCTGGTTACATTGAGGCTCTTAGCTTGGGCTCCTGGCTGAGAACACAGAACTGACAGAGTGGGGTGGCACTGTATGCTGACAGGATAACAAAGATCACATACCTTTTTATTTATTTTGTTTCACAGCCAATTCTCTGCTTTTGCAACACTTTCTTCTTATTAATGAGAACATAAAGAGAGGTTTTTTTTTTTTTACTGAAAAATGTGTTATGTAAGAAAATGAATGCAAGTTCAGAGGAAGTCTAGCAGATCAAGTAAAAAAGTTGTACTTCCTGTATTTGGAATTTTAACCTTTCCCAAAACTTTCCCTATTGTAAAGCTGAAACATGCTCTTATCAGCTAGTAACATATACCAGCAGCTGGATATCATTAGGGCTTTCTGTCTTAAACATTCCTCTTCATTAGATTGTTCATGACAGCTTTTACTTCACACGAAAAATTTTACTTTATGTTCAAATTTATCTAAGTCGTGTCCCACACAGCCTACGAAAGCTAGGCCACGACACACATTACCGTCTGCAGAAATGAAATTTGACATCAGAACTTGGCATAACATATCTTTAACCCTTAGCGATCTATGTATTCTAAATCATTATCACTTTGCTGAGGGGAAAACCGCTTTCTAACTCATCTTCTATTCATTAACGTTTGTTTGTTTTTGTGTGTTTTTTATTTAATTGCCTTGAACTGGAAATATGTAATTATTTGCTGATGAATGTATTGGATTGATGGGGCCCAAATAATGGGAGGCCTCTCTAGAGACGCAAGTGACCTGATTTTCTTAGTAGCCCTCTAAATATGGCCTCCGTCTATGTGTGGTCATGCATACATGCATTCATAATCTCTACTGTTATAATATCTAACAAACACATAGGAGCTATATATATAATATATATATATATATATGTATGTATGTATGTATGTATGTATGTATGTGTGTGTGTGTGTGTGTGTATGTATATATAATATTGCAGGGGCTCTGCACTCGCTAAATTTAACACATTTTAATAAACAGTGGAGATATATTTCATGTATTGATGAATGCATTTAAGCCTGCAGCCCCCTCCTGTCTGGTCTAATGCTCACAGCAGACTTTGCTTTTAAAGGTGAGCAATTATTTATTTATTTACAGTTTCTTATATAGCGCAGCAGATTCCGTTGCGCTTTACAATTGTAGACAGTGATAAAACAAACTGGGTAACAACAGAGAGATTTAGAGGTAGGAGGGCCCTGCTGCAACTTAGGAGGGAAACACAAGGATATGCACCAGTTATAGCATATCAGTCCCACCAAGTTGCAGGTCCAGAAGGGAAGCTATATAATGCATAAGTGCCTCAAAGGCTTATGTGTGTGGTACTTAAATATGATAGGCCAATTACCACACACCTGTTGCAAAGCATCTAGGGAAATAGTCACCATAAGCTATGAAAAATAAGTTACAATAAGGTGAATGAGAGAAAATTTATATATATTTATTTATAGATATATATATATATATATATATATATATATATATATATATATATATATATATATATATACACACACGCAACATGGGTAAAGGTAAACCGTCCTGATGCAGGGAGACACCATAAATAGACCTGTCCGGGCCCGGCTTATATACCCTGTGGGAGGCTAATTACACATTAGCCTCCCACAAGGTATATAAGCCGGGCCCGAGCAGGTCTATTTATGGTGTCTCCCTGCATCAGGACGGTTCACCTTTACCCATGTTGCGGATTGTGACTTGTTGTTCCCCATTGACCTATGCTCTTTGATAAAGGTCCGAGATCAATGGACCAAAAGAGAGAGAGAGAGAGATGAGCAATATTCTGGAGGTAGGTTCTTTTTATTGGGTAAGATGTACTGTATTTGGCCTTTACAGTAGCAGTGGATTGCTTGACATTTTATTTAGGTCGACTATTAGGTTGACAGTTACTTGGTTAAGCAAGTAGTCGACAGTTACTTGGTTAAGCAAGTAGTCTTGATAATCCTTGACATTTTAAATAGGTTGACTATTGATATTTGAAATGCTGTTTGAAGGTGACCTTTGTATTCTGGATTATGATGAGCCGTTAGATTCTCCTACTTTGCCAGAACAGCTGGAAAGGCAGGCAAGTATGCTCCTCCTGCCAATCTGATGCCTGATCTCACACTGCCCATACACGGTACAATTATTGTATACAATATTGGATACAATATCGCATCTCGGTTTTGCAAAACCAAGATGTGATGAGATGCGATATTGTATACAATATTGTATACAATAATTGTAACGTGTATGGGCACCTTTAGTGTTAGGCAGCTACAGTACTACTGCTACCCATCTGATGCCTGTTCTCATACATGGCAGTATACAAAACTTTAAAAGAGTAAACAAACTTTATTTTTCCAATCCAGCATTTAACATATTCCAAACGGGATACATACAGATAACCAACGATCAGAGTACTGACACCAGCATCTCGAAAGAGGGAATGCTGACAGGGGTGAGTTTGGTATACTTATCCTCCCCTTGCCCCACCTACTTCAGATAGCCTGACACTAACTCTCGTCGATAGTGCCTAACACCCCAGTAGCTTAACCCTAAACCCCCTCCCCACTGCAGCCCAACCACATGTCCCGTCTAGTGCCTAAACCTAACCCCCATTTCCCCAGCCTGTGGGTAGTGTTCCCTGGCATACTTACTTTTGACATCCCGGCAGTTGGGATTCCTGCACAAGCATCCTAATTGCTGTTGTGATTCCAGCGCCAGTCATCCGGGCGTTGTCAGTATAGTGAACGCAGGCATCATGACTGAAGGGATTCAAAATGCATCCCTTCTGAACAATATTCAATGCAAATGCATCAAAAAACACAGATATGTGCTGCTTTACCAAATATTTACCCATATTTTAAATTAAGTTTTACACATGCTCAGAAAGTAATGCAGAAAAAGAACAATGAAGCTATTTGGATCATAACTTTGATAGTTCTTTTCAGGGTTTAATGCAGTAAATAGAAACATTAGTGTTCTGTTGGGAAAAAAATCCTGCTAAAATGCCACCTTAACATAGCTCAATTGTTTTGCATCAGAAGCTAAGGTGGCAGGGACTTCCTTAAAAATATTCAAGTGAAATAATGAGCAAATATCAGCATAGAGTTCATTGTAACAGCAAGCAAGGGTGTTGCTTGAGATCTCTTATAGCAGCAACTTCTTGGACAGTGAAACCGTGAATCACTCTGTGTCTGGGAGTAAAACTGCAGATCTTGTGTTTCATCCTCCTGACACCTCCTTGATGAGATTTCCATACCAAAGGGAAGAGAGGACATTTGACGCTACTTAAATGTTCTAGTGCCTCCCCCCTCTTTCAGAGTTTGTTCTGTTGCAGCCTTGACCATGAATTTCAGTGTGAGATTACATAGGGCCCCTTGCCTGGTGATTAATGTATCTGAGGGCGCATACCCTCCTAGATCTTCCAGCACTTGCTTCCTTATCATGCCATATCATTTCATATATTCAGCTGTGGGATGATCTAGGAAGAGGCCCACTGGCGCCATCAATTTTTCTGTCCTTTGTGTAACTATCCAGGGACTGGTGCACAGGAACTGCCAGCAGCTTCGTTTGCTGCAGCTATGTCATCGAGAGTAGTTGAAGACTTCCTTCCTAGTGAGGCCTTAGCACTCCATAAATGTGTAATTGTGATGCCAGCAGCTCAGATAGTAACAGAATGTGTTGTTTATTTTTTAACCATGTATTTGCTTTTCAGTGTGCAATGTTAGTATTTTAAATATAAATGTTGATTTCTTTGTTTTAGCTAAACTTAACTTAACATGTTACCATTATAATGCAAGTGGCCCCCTTTCATTGTTATATGTGATATCAAGCTGTGAACATCACAAATAAAACACATTAACACAGTGGTAAACAGTATTTGAGATTGTTGCATTTTTTGTGTAAACTGGAATAACTGTATTACAGGTATCACTGTATAGCCCCGCCAAACCAGAGGCAGAACTCTGGGAGGCAATGGAGTCATCTGCCGCCGGGCTCCTGCTCTCAAGGGGGCACCTCTCCACCACTGCCTGTTTAAAACCATTAAATGAAAGCCATCAAAAGAGCTTCTGTGGCTGAGTTCTGAAATATATATGTGTAAATATATGTGTTCTCTCGCTCTCTCTATATATACATACAGTATATAATAACAGTTTTGTAGAAGCAGGCACTCACCATAGGCAATTTTTCAGGGTCGAAGCAAAAAACTTTTATTCAGTCATAGCTGGAGTCGACGTTTCGATCCTCAACAGGGACCTTTGTCAAGACAACAAGTATCCAAAGGACTGGAGGCACAAGGCAGTGTGCACACACTGCCTTGTGCCTCCAGTCCTTTGGATACTTGTTGTCTTGACAAAGGTCCCTGTTGAGGATCGAAACGTCGACTCCAGCTATGACTGAATACAATTTTTTTGCTTCGACCCTGAAAAATTGCCTATGGTGAGTGCCTGCTTCTACAAAACTGTTGTTATATTTGGGACTTAATTGCCTCTAAAAGTGGTAGCACCGCCGAGTCGAACCAAGAGTGTATTGAGTGCGGTATCCCACACCTACTACAGTATATAATATATATTTCCTAACAGACTATATATATTTAAAAAAATGTGTGTGTGTGGGGGGGGCACCAATATTAATCTTGCCTCCGGGCAACTTGGACAAACTTACGCCACTGCGCCAAACGGTAGTGTACACTTTGACGGTGTTCTGATTGCATCATACCAATGTTTCTCACAGAGCAGTCAAGGAGAGCACAAATTCACTGTAATTGTTCTTAAATATGTACAGCTTTTTTGGGGCATCTGTGCTGGTTCCTCTGGAGCCTGTTGGGAGGCGGGTAGAGAAGGTATCCTGACCAATCCCAACAGCCAGGCAGCATTCTCTACCTGCCTTCCAGCCTGCAGTAGACATTGGATGGCTGACAGTAAGCTTATTGGTGGATAGCTGGGGCTAATATCAATTAACTGTATGGAAGCATGTGGAAAGACAGCACATGGCCACAGGGGTAATTTATGATTTTTTTTTTCATTTATTCCTGTGTATATGTGGCAAGTGGCCCTAGTAAATTACTTGAAACTTGGGTATTATCACGGCGCCCGGCTACGTACCGCCGGGCTCCAGCTATCCACCAATTAGCTTACTAGTTTTCAGCGTAGGCTAAGCTACGTTGTCAGCGTAGCCCAACGGCTGCCTAACGTAGTCAGCGTAGTGACTCCGCAGCAGCATTGCATAGTCAGCGTAGTGTCCCCATCAGGCTGGCGGAGAGGGGATCATGCGGGCACCGGCGGAGAGACGCTCCATCTGTCTGAGATGCAGGAGCTCCTGCATCCCAGTAATTATTGCGGTAGGGTACGGCAACCCCGCTGACATGGTTAGGGGTTCGGTAGCGCGTGTGTCTCGTGCACAAAGGGGGGGGGGTGCGGTCGCAAGTGCGTCTCATACAAACTAAAGAAGGCATTTGCCAGCACTCCATGTTACATACTGGCAAATGCCTCCATTTGAAACCCCCACTATCCACGCCAGCCCGAAGCATGGTGAGTGTACGCGTTACGACCTTTTCATACCCCCACTATCCATGTTGGTGTGTAGTTGATTTTATAAAGTGTCGTGAGCGCAGCAGGGGACGCGGATAACTTTACATGTATTCCGCATCTCCTTGCGGGTCTCGCTGCGCTCCTTGCGATTCAGGCTCGCTGCGCTCGCCACACTTTTTAATGTCAACTCCACGCCGACGTGGATAGTGGGGGTATGAAAAGGTCGGGAGGACACGTAACGCGTCCCCTCGCGGGGCTCGCCTCGCTTCAGGCTGGCGTGGATAGTGGGGGTGTTTCAGGAACACATTCACACCTGTCATGTCCGCCAGGTTAAAATGGTCAATGGTTCCCACACAATGTAATAAGCGCTGACTGATTATGCTAACTGTGTAATGCTGACAGACTACGCTAACTATGTAAGCTCCGGCTAGCCGCGAACGGGCGGGAACACAATGCTGATACGAACATGGATGCCTGACTGACTATGCTAACTACGTAAGCTCCAGCTAGCCGCGAACAGGCGGGAACACTACACTACACTGCCTACGCTGGCCGCAGGAACACTATGTCTTTTCTGACAGGGCCGCTACGCTAACTGCGTAACTGGCGCCGTGATAATACACAAGTACCAGTTACTTTGCTCAAAGCCTATATAATGCTGTTAAGCTGGCCCTTACAACCTATTTACTCTCCTTCGGTGACAAGTGGAGTTGGACTCATTTTTCAGGCTTTTGTGCATCTCGCATGTGCAGAGCAAAAACATGCAGGATACTTTTGACAAATGTACTTTCAACCCAGTAGTGTTCTATTATTTCATGTTTTTAATTAAATTAATAACTTGTCTTTTCTTTAAATATAATAAATATAAGGGCTGACTGACTTATGTGACAAAACAGGTGGTTATGTTCACCTGTTGCATGCATACGCACGCCTCTGAAATTTTTTTGAGACATCTGTGCATCGTGACAAGTTTTACAATGATAACTCTTTTTTTCCAAAGGCAGTGCTACTTAATATAATTAATATTATTATTATTTTATTTATAGGGTGCCACAAGTGTTTTGCAGCGCCGTACAAAGGGACAGTACAGGGAGACAAAACAGCATTACATTAAATATATAACAAAAATAGAGTATAGGTTAAGAGCGCCACAGTTCAATACACATTACACCTTAAATATAAGTAGTGAGGACTTGATCAATGTACTACTAGAGCAGGCATGTCCAAAGTTCGGCCCGGGGGCCAATCGCGGCCAGTGCTGTCATTTCAAGCGGCCTGCAGTCTCCAGCCAGAAGCGGGTAGAACATCAGATGCGGGACACACAGCACTAAAGGTGGGGCCCCAGCGAGCATGCCTTTACCTTGCTGTCTGCAGCAGTGAGGAGGTGCCGGCCGCCACAGTGAGATGTGTTTGGTGTCTTTCGGGTGAGTATGCATCCAACCCCTGCAGCTGCAATTGTATATCACCCTCCTCCGCAATCACAGTGACAGCAGTGTGGGGAGGGGGGCAGCAAGGGGGAAGCTTGCTCCCATAACATGCAGAGTGGAGGAGGGCAGGAGCCCAAGCATCTCCTGTCCTTGCAGTTCCTGCTTTGCCTCTCCATCCTCTGGCTCACACAAGGGGCTGGGAAATATACAGAGAAGAGAGGGGGCAGGGGGACATACAGTCAATGGGGGCAGAGTGGGGGACATACAGTGAAGGAGGGTCAGGCTGGGGGACATGCAGTGAATGGAGGCAGTGATGTTCATTCAGAGAAGGGGGGGCAGGCTGTGGGACATAGTGAATGGGAGTCATACAGTGAAGGGGGGCAGATTGGGGGACATACAGTGAATGAGGGTCAGGCTTTGGGACATACAGTGAATGGAAGCAGTGATGGACATTCAGAGAAGGGGTTACAGGCTAAGGGACAGAGTGAATGGGTGCAGAGTGGGGAACATACAGTGAATGATGGACACACAGTGAAGGAGGAGCAGGCTGTGGGACATACAGAGAAATATGGTCAGGCAGGGGAATATACAGTGAAGTGGGCAGAGCGGGGGACATACAGTGAATAGGAGCAGGCTGTAGGAAATACAGACAAAGGGGGCAGTCTAGGGAACATACGGTGAAGGGGCAGAGTGGGGGACCATTCTGATGTGATTAATGATTCAAAAAATGTCAGGTTAAATGGTTGGCCCCCCACATTTTCACCAAAACTGGCCCTTGTCGCAAAAAGTTTGGACACCCCTGTACTAGAGGCTTGCGGCTAATGATGGACACTGAGTGTTTGAGTATGGGAGAGCTGTGAGTGAAATGTGAAGAGAAGAGGGCTTTGAAAACAGGAGGGAAGAGGGCCCTGCTCAGAGGAGCTTACAATCTAGTAGGAAGGGGAGACAGACAGATTACATAAGGTGCCAGCAAGTGGGAGGTGGCTTGATAGCAGGATGTAAGCAGGCAGGAGAACCAGCCTCAGGAATAGTTTATGCAGTGAAAGGGTACCCTTTGATGAATAGGTGAGTATACAATGAGATTATCTAAGAGTGTTATTGCATTCTTCATATTGAGAAATGTAGCATTTCTTTTTGTCTGTTTAATATTTTGAGAAAAGCTTGTCAAGTTTGAGATAGATAGATACTGTATATATCTATTTTTTTGGACATCACAAGGTCTGGAGTGCTATGTCTACCCCCCAAGCAGTCTCTATCTATACATATATATATATATATATATATATATATATATATATATATATATATATACATACACAGTATATATGGAGTACAGTTGCGAGCTGGCGCCCCTTATGTTGAACTTTACAATTAGACCAATAGAGCCTTATAATATCTTTTCCAAAGCATACAGATTAAAGTCCATAAGTTTTAAATATTTATTAAAAAGTGTCTTATTTTAAGCATTAATAGCAGTTTTTCAGATTGTTTTGAGGTTCATTGAGAAGTTTCAAACACATGGAAAAAGTAAACTAATTACCAGCGCGTTTCGCCCCTTACCGGGACTTCATCAGGGGTTTTGCGAATTACAAGAATTATTTCAGACCATTTTTACAAGTGTGTATTCACAACAAGGTTGTAATTGGATCCTGACGATTTTTAAAGGTGCCTTACTCAAAATATAAAGCAATATG
Source organism: Crinia signifera (assembly GCF_055691185.1). Classification (NCBI taxonomy): domain Eukaryota; kingdom Metazoa; phylum Chordata; class Amphibia; order Anura; family Myobatrachidae; genus Crinia; species Crinia signifera. The sequence continues at coordinate 128,737,115 of NC_139221.1, read as the reverse complement.
TTCAATACAGAGTCAGAGACTGTCCAGGAGGCCTTCTCCCTTCTTAGAGATGTGCTCTGGTCAACAGCTCTGCATGAGCTGTATAAAAAAAAAAAAAATATATATATATATATATATATATATATATATATATACTTCACACTGTCTGCACTTGGTCCTGACGACGGGGGTCCGGCCCCCGAAACGTTGACGACGCCTGTAAGACCTTCTATGGAATAAATTGGTCTTGTTTTACCTGCATCTGTGAGTCCTCGAGTGCCCAGTCATTTCCTCTCCATATTCTGTGGGCAGTGCTACGCTGCTGCTCTCTGCAAGTTGGCACCGGGGCAAGTTACTGATATCAGCTCACTTCAGCCCAGAGTGACGGCCCTTCCGGATTTCTATATATATATGTATGTATATATATAAATATAATATACACACACACATAGACTTCCTTAATAAATTGGGCAGTACGGATGTGTAATAGTTAGCATTACTGTCTCAGTGCTGAGGTCATGGGTTTGATTACCACCATGGCCCTAACTGTGCGGAGTTTGTATATTCTCCCTGTACTTGCGTGGGTTTCCTCCGGGTACTCCGGTTTCCTCCCACAATCCAAAAATATACTGGTAGGCTAATTGGCTCCCAACAAAATTAACCCTAGATTGTACATGTGGTAGGGAATATAGATTGTAAACTCCACTGGGGAAGGACTGATGGGAATGTACAAAGAAACGGTTAATGAATTAAAAAAAAAAAAATTATTTTTATTATTATTTGTTTTAATACTATTCACTCAATATTGGGAGTGAATCATGTAACTTATTTATGCCTCTGGGTATAAAATACATTTGTCTATAAACATTTTTTATTAATTATAAATATCTCACTATTTCTGTAGTAACAATCTGTGCTGTTGAAACCTGTCGAACATAGTTTTATACAGTATGCTTCCTTGGAGCTAAAGGTAAATTTACAGGCTTACATTTTCTCCAGAATGCGGTATCATCTACAGTATATACAGTATATGTCTAGTGTCCGTGAGTCTCAGAAACACTGCCATCTGCTGGCCGAGAGTGAAACTACATCTCTTTCTCACTCATGCACAATCACAGAAGGTAGCAGACTACCTTTCGAAGCTTTTGCTTCGAGTGGGCTGACTAGTATGTAAGATGTTGCTAGAATGCTCTATCCAATTGTATTTGTTTATCTGATTATTAATTGCACAAAATATCAGTGCTGCTTTATATGAAGTGTATGGCAACGTTCAAAATCCAGGTTTCTACTACTAAATTATGTGTATATGACTAGTGAAAATTGACAATAGAAAATATTTTAATAATAGTAAATATATCATTTGTGAAATAAAACTGTTGCTTTAGACAATGTGAGTTTTCCCAACTAAATTAATACAATATATAACCAGCAATTCTGGTGAATCAATTTTATTATGGTAGCAAAGCGCTTTTCTCCTTTAGTTCATCTTTATGCTGTATAAACTTTCCACACAAGTACAGTATATTGTACCTAGGAACCAGTAATCCTTGCTTCTGAGAATTTGTCTTTTTCTTAAGAGTGCATTATTTTTTGAAGCATGAAATCCAGTAGTGAATGCAATACTTCTGTGACCTAGCTGCTCTTATGTTCAATAATACAAATAGGATATGGTAGCAATAGTTAGCTGATGGTATAATAACATTATGCCAGTATTTTACCTAATCCTTTTTTGGGGATTTCCACCTTTTGGGCCCAAGCACAGCATTTTCCAGGTAATGGACAATTAGCAGCCAACAGGAGGCTGTTTTGTTTTTTAGTTCCATACTGTAACAATTATTTTTTTACATTTATATTTCTGAAAACATTTAAACATTTCCCATCTGTTCACACAGTGCTTAATTATTCTGAAATAATCTGGGGAAAGCATAAGAATATAAAGTCATCTGGGGGTGTGCAAATAATTGTCTATTGTGTCAGTTTTTGTAGTTGCTATCGGCACACTATGAATAGTACCAGGAGGGAGCTCCCATGGCTATTAAAATCAGCGTGCTGTTATGTCATAAAATGCTGGTACTCACGTGTGTTTAGTCACAAGTACTGGCATTTTCCGACTAATGTGCCCTGCCGCAATGCTGTTAACACCGCACTAGGGCACAAAGCAGCATTGCTGAGATCGTTTTTGTCAGATTTCTGCTCACATCTATCCTGGGGTGCAAGCAGAAATCCTCAAGTTAGGATCCGTTGACTTGAATAACCCCAGGGAGCTCTCTCACAGCACATTGGGCGGGATGTATTAATATACATCGCCGCCCAGCCGCCGCGATGCTACCGCATATGTACTAACATATGCGGCTAGCATCGGGTTGCGGTGACGGAGATCCCCGTGATACCTGTAATGTGGTGTGCGGGGGTCTCCGTCACATCCCGGCAGCTGTCAGTGTCCCCCTGCGTCTCCTCCTCCCCCTGCATCCGGATGTCCTCCCGGCTGTGACACCTGCTATGGGAGGAGGAGATCCATGGAGGATGGGGGGGGGGGTCGCACGGGTGGCGATAGAAGCCCAAAAGCTTCTATAGGGTATCGCCACCCAGAGGGTGGCGATACCCTGCCAGGTGGAGACGGGGCGGACGGCTAATGGTACATAGGAAAATGTGGTAAAACCCCCGTTTTACCACATTTACCCTTTAGTACATCCCGCCCATTGAGAGAGAACGATGGCGAGAGAACAAAAGAAGAGGAAGAGAGTGTCAGACAGAGAAAGGGAAAGACATAGACTGACAGAGGTTCTCAGGGACAGAGAAGGCGTCAGAAAGGGAAGAGAGGGTGCCAGGGAGAGAAATGAGTAGAGACAAGGAGGGAGAGGGGGTGTTAGGCATAGAAAGGGGGAGAGATAGAGAGTAAAACAGGGTGCCGGGTAGAGACAGGGAATGATGGTGTGTGTCAGAAGGGGGGTAGAAGATGAGAGGGAGAGGGTGTACAGGGGGGAAGGGGAGTAAAGGATGAGGGAGGGTGAAGGACAAGGCGGGGTAGAGAATAAGAGTTTGAGGAGAGGGTAGACGGGGAGTAGAGGATGGCAGACGGGTAGAGGATGAGAGGGGGTAGATGAGAGGGGGATGGTAGAGGACAGGGGGACTCTGTCCACAGTCCAAGCAGCAGGACATGTTCCTCCAGCAGCACAAGGCTCCCATCTCAGGTGCTGGGTCTTCAGCCGCAGCTCAAACCTCCCTCTCCCCAGCATCTCAGCCTGGCTAGCTGAGGGCTCCCTTTCAGTCTTTAACTCCTGATCCCTGGCACCAGCAGTGTAAAACTGCTTCCCCCGGCATCACAGGGCTGACTGATGGGCACCCTCTTCTGATCCCTGGCAGCACTGGTCTCCCTCTCCTTGGCATCACATGGCTCACATCTTCTGTGCTGGGTCTTGATCCACGGTGCTGGTAAGAGTAAGAGACTTTGTATGCAGTCAGACTTTGTATGACTTTGTATGCAGTTCTACTGAAATGTCTCCGCATGGTCGCACCTCTCAATTGGTGTGCACCCCAGGACCCCACCCCTGTATAAGAGTAAGAGACTACATGCACTGAAGGGGGGGACAAGACAGTGTCCCCGCGGGTCCCAGTGTGCCCCAACAAAAAAAAAAAATATGAAAATAATATAAAAAAGGTCCAGGGGATGGCCTACTGGGACCTGGGCCCCATAGCAGTTTCATCCCCTGCATCCACAGTAGTTACGCCACTGTCAGTGCAGTTACCTTGTGAACAATGGATCTATATGGGAAGAGGGGGGCCCTAAACTGCACACCCTGTAATGAGAGGTGCTACCTTGCTGAGATTTTTAGCTATATGCAAGACAGAGGGGGTTTGCAGGTGCACTATGCACTAATTACTGCTAACATGTATTCCTTTTATAATTCATTTATGAGGTTATTAGCATACATTTTGCCAAATATATCTTGGAACAATGGATCTATCCTGGATTGGAGTCATTTAGATGTGAGACTTAAGGTGCCCATACACTAGTAAGATTTATCTTCAGATCTGGCTGGTTGGAACAAAAACATGGTTATGGATGAGTGACAGTTTGTCAGTTTTCCAGCATTTCCAAGCAAATGGTCAACTGTCATTTGCTCTCATCCATAACCATGTTTTTGTTCCAACCAGCCAGATCTGAAGATAAATCTGTGTGTGTATGGCCACCTACTGTAGGTGCCTAAAGATAAATCTTGGAATTTACTTCATTTAGCTCAACATATTTGATTTGAACTAATAACTCTGAGGTGATTTGGAACAATAAAAGTTTATGCAATTATGGTGGTACCCAACAGCTAAATTAAATAACAATAGGTGCTGAGGGCTGATGCATGCAAACCTACAGATAGGTGCAAATTGATTCTGAAACACCACCGAAGTTAGCATACATGTAGGTGGCTTGACTCCTTTATAGTCACCATATTTTTTTTTTCTCTTGCTATTCAATCTAGAGCACAGATGAAATTGTCTGTGCAAGCTGTTTTGTGCATTATCACCTGAGGCTTTTTCTGCCGGTACCCTATGAAGGTCGTCTAAAATCAGCCTTACCACAACTGTCCAGTATATGCAGATCATATACGCAAATGAATCTGTCTTTAAGGCCCTTATTCTGATCGGTGAGGATATATCCGCGTGCGTTCGGCCCGCCGATGTTTTGTGTCTGCGCATGTGCAGAGGCGTCTTTGTGCATGTGCGAGCGGGGCGTACGGCCAAATTCCGCATGATATGTGAACACTCCGAACAGGGGGTGGAGAGGGGCGTGAAGGGCTATTTGGGCTCATTACCATATGCATACGCCCCGCGTTTCATGGGAGTTCCCATGAAAACGGTGGGCGTACGTATGGTAATGCGGCCGTGACGCACGTGTAGGGGGCGGACATATGACATCGCCGGATGTCAGCTGCCCACCCAGATCCCTGCTTTTGCACGGAAAAATGTCCGTGTGGTCTGAGGTTGCGGGTGCTGGTGGAGCACTCGGTCCTGCATTCGATGGTCTGCGACCATCGAATGATGGGGGAGGTTCCCTTAGATGGAGGAGGCGTATTCCGTGAAAAATACACGTGCGGTCTGTTCGGCCAGCTTCTTTCCGCATACGGACGGAGTTGGCGATCCGTATGGAAGGCGGGGTTTCGCACGCACGGTCCTGGCCGCATAATCGGCTCTGGCCGCACCGATCAGAATAAGGGCCCAAGTGACTAGCTAAGGTATCCTAAAAAATGTCACATGAATGGCTGTTGTAACAAATGATTTTGCATCCTGTTACTACAGTCTCTCTGACCTGCATGGCAGAGTCTGTGTTACCAAGCATTTCTGTGTAGATGACTAGACGCTCGTGCAGATGTGACTGTCTATTAAGCCCTGTACACACGGGGGGATATATCGCGGAGTGATATATCGCTCGCGATGAGTGATATATCACTAAGTGTCCCGTTTGCATCAGCGACCAGAGATGGTCGCTGATGAAAAAGAAACTACCGGAGAGAGCCCGGCAGTGGAAATCAGCTGGTCGCAGGAGCATGATCCTGCGACCAGCGATTACTACGGGGGACAAAACGGGAGCGTGCACACTCCCATCGCTGGCAATATGGTCACTCAGCGATATTAGACAAAATCGCCCCCGTGTGTACACAGCCTTAAGCAGCCCATACACGGTCCGTTTAACGGATCCGTTTGGGACTTAATTAGCACACATCGGATCGGATCCCTAGTGCATGCAGTATGCATGCACTGCGATCCGATGTATACCTAGTACAAAAAATATGTGCAGCACATACTTTTTGTACCGTACAACGGACCGTGTATGGGCTCCTTTAGACAGATATAAACTATATATATGCGCTCCCTTCTGCCTAATTCTCTCCTCCAGTTTGAATTTTTTCTTTTACAGAAATAGTAAATCTGCTTATTTGATTGTCAAAGCAAATCCATGATATCAAATGCAAATTTAATAAATGAGAATTATGGATTTTTTATTATAGCTGTGGAACTATATCTCATAATGCAGTTTAATGTAGTATATTGAATATAACAGACCATCTGAAACACACATGGAAATAACACTAGGTAATTTCAAGAACTCTGTATTGAAAAACTGGAGTCCAAGAGTTTGTCTGGGTAAAGTAAATTTACAGTGCTTTCTTTCCAGGATAACACACAGAAGCTAATTTTAGTTCCTTGATCAGATTGACCCTGTCTTTAACCCTGGCAAACATTACCACAACACACGTCCAATAGACAATTGTCTGCATACCAGCATCACACTGGAAACAGATGTGGTTGTTCAACAGAGAGATGAGGATGCTCACAAACACATGGAAGGCTGGGGGATAATTTTGAGATATGTAACATAAAAATATTAAGCACATGTAATAGTAGTATTAGTATTAAACCCTTTAGTGGCTGGGTTTTTTTTTGGCAGGGCTCCCCACTGGGTGAGTTTTTTATGGGGATCACTCCTTTAAAAAATAAAAAAAAACCACCACTGCCTCCCTGGGTCCAGGCAGCGCCGCTGAACTGTCAATCAGCCGCTGCCCGGCCCTGCACCCTGGCTCCCCGTCCGTACATGCTGCGACTCGGCTTGTCATAAGCCGGGGCCGCAGGCTTCAATGTGACAGCCGAGGGGGGCAGGGTGAGCCGGGGGCGTGGCGGAGGGGAGGCGTGGCAATCCTGAGCATTTTCCGGGCTTGCCAGCCTGGGCATTAAGGCATAGCCCGGAAAAATTCTCTGCATTACCAGTGAAGGGGTTAAGGAGCTTTTACAAGAAATGTTCCCTGTTAATTTCACTGTGGTACTTGGAAGTAATTGGCCTGTAGCAGCCCTACACACTACATTGTACAATAATTTGTAGTGTCACCCTGTTCTAGGACTAGTCTAGATGGAGCATCCATCTTTACAGAAGCGAACTATAATGCGTTCTTGTATTTTAGGTTGCCCCTGCACAATACATTTTAATGTATAGCGTATAATATTTTGCAGAAAAAAAACGTTATTTGTTGATCAGCAGATCAATAGAAACCAACATTCTCTACGATAAAAAAAAAAAAAACTCCGTGGACAAATCCTTTAAACCTGACACTGTCTCTTGAAATTAGGGAAAATTGTTGGCTATGTACAGTCCATAAGGGCAAGTCATATACTGAATGTCACATACGCAGGAGGTTTTTAGCAGAAGGGGTCTATTAATACCTAAATATAGGCAGGGAAAAATTGTTACCAGCTGGGTTTTTCATAAGGCAGATGGATACATATATTACATATCGGAACACTGGGCATGTGAAAGAAGTCTGCCTTTTGCTTTTACACCGAGTTCAACGTTTTAACCGTCTACTTTAAATATAAGAGTAAAAAAGTTTTTCTGGCCAGCCGTTGTTGTAGATACATTGAAGGTCTGGCCCAGCGTAAAATAGTGTAACATTGGTGGTCCTTGGCAGTATACATTTCTTTCGGCAAGGCTGACTGCGGAGTGATTTTGAGCAGCCAAAGTTCACAGCACAAACGCAGAAGTTTTCTTAGGTTACAAATATTAAATACGGGCTGCGTTCTAGTGCCCTGGGGATGCTTTCTGGTTTCTGAAACAGTACTGACTGCAAACTCAACAGGCAGGGGGAGCAGAAATAAATTACTGAGTGCTGTAAATGAGGGAAAAACACATTTCCTGTCTCGCAGTACAGTATGGATCTGTGTTCTCTCTGCCTTTTTTCTTTTTAGGGGGAAACTAACACAGAATTATTTTGCTTTAAGTTTAAGAAAGAATAGATGGTGTTTAGTTTTCTCTATCCGCTTGTTTGTAGCATCCTCGTTATCTTTTCTTTGTAAGGTGCCAGAAAACTATTCAGCTTTAGACATTAATTGCTGAAAATCACATAAAACTGCATGCATAAAGCATAACAGGTATATACACAATGTTGTTGAGGAAGGTGCCTCATGTATATAGACTTATTTGTATTTTTCTGGAAGGCATGGGAGATATGAACAGGTATGTGTTAGTAGAGAATCTGAAATGTGGTGTAATATACCTTAACTCCCAACTAGGACTGCCCTCAGATATTGTGGGGCCCAGTACAGGCTAAATATGCAAGGCCCCCTCTCCCCCTCTGGCACCCCCCCCCCCCCCCGACCACCACCACCCCCTGTGCGTGGTGCTATGTCTGCAGCTATGGCCACACTACTCAGCCTCTATAGTGCTTTAAGGCAAATGTGAACTTTGTTTATGACCAGTTATACTACAGACTCCAGTCCTGGGCCCGGAGTCCCGGCAGACTATTATTATAAATGGGGTGGGGTGGTGTGTGTGCGTGTAACACATGGCCCGGCCCCCAAATCCACCCACCCAAATGTCTTGCACAAGGTGGTGTGACTTCATGGGCACAAGGCCATGCACCATTGCGTGCACAAGCCACTTTTGATGTGCAGCAGATTTTCTGAATCTGATCTTATTGGAAGATTAAAGCTTTAGCTGTTATGTATTCGGAAGATAAATTCTAAAAGTGTGAAGCAGTAGCGCCCATATATTACTATTGAGATGAAATATGTGTGAGAATATACTTTTTTGTTTTCCTGTTGGGGAGAGAATTTAAACCATGCAATCCTTATCTAATTGAGTAGGCACGGATGTTTATGATCATATATTCTCTGTACAAAGCATGAAATAAGCTGCAAGACAAAGGAGTATTACCATTGTTTATATTATTATTATTATTATTATTATTATTATTATTGTTGTATTTCTCCAGCTGAACATACTGTAGAACTTACTACACATCATTTATTATTATTATAGAGAGCGAGAGAGAGAAATATGAAAAAAAAAGCCTATGGTGTGTAATGCAGGGTCAGTGCAGTCATTTTGGATACCAGGTAGGGCAGCTTGGTTGGAATTGGTCATACCAAAAATATATGACACAAAATGGTTGGTTGCTGTACTGAACAAATGGTACCTGTGGGGTACTCTATAGTTGGATGAACTGAACAATGAAACCTTTGTCTTTTGTCTGAGAAATAAATTTTTTTTGATATTTTAACCATTTGGTCTGCCATAAAATTGTATACAGAAGGTGGCGGATATCACTTAGCGCACTCTATTCTTTTTTTTTTTAAATTCAATATTCTTTATTTCATCTTTTTCATATAAAATTTACAAATGTCCCACAACATTACATTCACATTAGCATACTTACTTACCTACATACATAAATAACATACAAAAATTTGAACATGTTGACGTTACCAAGTCACTCTATTGTGCCATTATTTTTGTCGCCGTTCTCAAGTTTCTTTCTCCCCTGTTTCCCTTAGTCTTGTCGCATTGATGTCTCTCACTACTTAGATTCTGTTTTAGGCTACTAATAGTTCATCTCCCATACTTGTTAATTGCGAATTCCGCCACCTGTCCCACATCATGAAATTTCTTGCGTGAATTTCTAGAGTACAACATATATTTTTCATGTTTCATCACCTCATTGACCAGTGCTTTCCATTTTGCAAGCGCTGGATGTTTAGTCGAAAACCAAACCCGGGCTAATATTACTTTCGCCAGCGTAATTAAGCTAATAACATATGGATAGAGCATTGGTGAATTATCTCCCCCTATTTCCAGCCCCAATAGGCAGGCTCTAGGGTTCAATTGGGTGATTGCAGGGATTGTCAGTCTAAGATCTTCCCATACCTGCTCCCAGAAATGGTACACCTTTGGGCAATCCCACACCATATGTTGGAACCCTGCTTCTGGTGTAGCACATCTTGGGCATCTATCATCTGCTCTCATTCCAGCCCTATGCATCCCAATGGAGTACGATAGATCCTGTGCATTATATAGAAGTGGATTTGCTGATATCTAACAGATGCCGTCGCATGCCTAATAGTTCCCAATATATCTTCCCACTCCTCTACTGTCAATGGACCCACATCTGCCTCCCACTTTAATTTCAATCTTGCCAGTGAGGGTTGGTACTGTGTGCTATTAATGATTTTATATAGTCTAGATACCCGACCCGTATTACCTAGCCTCTGAAGCATTAACTTTGTCGGTGACGGGGAAATTTCAATAGTGAGCCCACCGAATTGGCTTTGGGATTGCCTAAATACCTAAAGAAGTGCTCGTTCGGTATAACATATTCAGTTTGCAGCTGTTGAAATGACTTGAGCCTGCCATCATTATATAGCTGCCCCAGTCCCACTATATATATATATATATATATATATATATATATATATATATATATATATGTGTGTATGTATGTATTTATTAATATAGTCTGTAAAGGTTGGGATGAGGTGGTTATATTTTATATTGTACTTTGGGGGCTGGGTTGAGGTGGTTATATAGTGTACTCTCGAGTGGGATTAATGGAATATAGTGTTCTCTTATGTCATTTTTTCTCTGACTGATGAGACACACAGTACTCTCCTTGAATTTAAATCTGGTGAAGACATCAGTCGGATAGTTTATATATCCATCCTGAATTTTTGATATCCTGCCAGCCTACACCCGTTTCTAGGGTGTTTGATCCAACTCTGATACTCCTACCATTCGTGATAGAATACATGTTTTGATACCTTGTTACCCCTGAGGAAGTCCCTATGAGACGAAACGCATAGGGTCTCTCGGAAGTGGTATCTCACATCAAATTTATGATGCGAACATCTGTATGAAATACATATTTTATATACTTTTTATTGTATGAAATAAAAACTTTTTACTGCTTTATATGTGTGCATATATACAGTTTTGGTGAAACTGCCATCAGCGCACCTCTACACTTTCTTTCTCTCTCTATGTTTTCCCTATACCTCTATTAACAGCGAGGTATTTAGAGGTGCTGCAAACCCCACAGTGCAGACAGGGTCACAACCCCCATCCTTAGAGATATATGTGTGTGTGTATGTATGTATGTATTTATTAATTAATATAGTCTGTAAAGGTTGGGATGAGGTGATTATATTTTATATTGTACTTTGGGGGCTGGGTTGAGGTGGTTATATAGTGTACTCTCGAGTGGGATTAATGGAATATAGTGTTCTCTTATATCTCTTGATGTGATTATATTATTGTGTATTCCGGGGGGTGGGGTAAGGAGGTTATATTCTTGTGTTTTGGCGGTGGAATATGAAGTAAGGGTCAGTGTATCAAACTTTTTGAACTAAAAACAGAAGAGAAGTAATCAGGAGTGAGTATAATAAATACTGCTTTAGTATGAATACAGTAAGGATTTGTGGAAGACTGAACCTGATAGACATGTACAGTATGTCTTTCTACCATATTAGCTTTGTATACTGTACTACAGTATGTATCGGAATGATAGAGATAATAGCTTGTTTTGATTGCACATTCAAAGGTGATCCTCAGTGGGAAACCTCCAAAGTTATTGCATAGCATACATCAGGGTTGCCGACTTTTTAAACCTCCTCTCCGGGAGGGGAGGGGGGTGGCTTATGCGTGACTTCATTAAGCCCTGTCTCATGATGTAAAATGACCTGATTTGCCGATTGCTGCCGAGTAAGCGGGGCTAAAATTATGCGATTCTGCCACTTTAGCCCTGCCCCCTCATTGCAGATCAGCCAATCCAGTTATTTAAATGCCGTGGTCAGGGGTGAGAGAGCCGTGAACAGGGGGGGGGAGCGGGGGTCCCCCTGAAACTGGGAGGGTTTCCCGCCAGGAGAGGTACCTCCCGGCCATTCCAGGAGGGTAGGCAACCCTGGCATGTATTCTTTTTTTCCATAGTAATGATCCACATAAATGAAATATACATGCAGTATAATTCCACTTCCAGAGAGCAAAATGTATGGTGGTGATGTAATGTATATCAGTGGGTGGGATTGGTATGTAATCACAGCACAGCATAATGCTTTACCATTCATAAATAGATCCAACTATTTTAAATAAGTGTGCTAAATAACCTTTCTTCTGTCAATATTGTTTAATTAGCTCAGCATTTATTTCAAGTTTGTTTAAACTATGATATACACATCCAGGCCCCTGCATGTGTATGTTTAAATGATCTGACCTGTGCATTTATAGACCAAAGAAAAAATACACATGTAAATGCATATTCAGAATCTACTCTTTAAGGGAAAAGCAGAGTAGTGTTGATAAATCCTCTCATTGATGTGGATATTTTAGGGTTAGTCAAGTAATTCCGGTATCTGCAATAGGAGTTTTTTTGACTTTTATTGTATATCTTTTTTATTTATTTATTTTTTTTTCCATTTATTTTTACACCCAAATACAAATAGTTTTCAGCTACAGGTCCAGTTACCAACTTGTTTTTAAGCCGTTTAGCGTTCTAAATAAACAGCTTTTTAGGACTGTTTCCCTTCCTCAGAACCAGGCTGCTTATTTGCTGATTCCATTTTACAGCATTAAATTAGAGACTAATAATGAATACTTTTAATGTCTGATCTACATCAGTTTATATTAGATAATATGGAAGGTTTTAAATCAACAAATTGGAGAAACAACTGTAATAACATTATTATTATTATTTGATTTTTTTTAAATGACAAGTTGATTGCTTTGAAATATTTTACAGCTTGTTAGGTCTTTTATAAATAGAAACATAAGCTGTAGCACATATCAACAATGTAAAATTTTTGTTTTTGGTTTGTCTGTTGATAATAGGCACATGGGTCCCGAGTCCAGGGCGCACACCTCGCACACCAGAGGTCATTCAGATGTGGTTGCACCTGCCATATCATGCACAAAGAACAGATGTTCGATACAGATGTTCTGAGATGACGGAAGCATAATATCAGTGATTTGACTTAATGCTGCCGCTCATGTTCATGGGTTGTTGGGCAGCGGCTCCTGTTTGTCAAAATGGAGTTGTGTAGCCACCATTAAGGCAGTGGGAAGAGATCGGGGATCTTGTAGAGTGGAGATCTTGTAGGATAGAGATTTCCTCTCCTATGCGACGGGCGGCTTGCAAGTCACCATAGGTGGGATTGAACCGATGTTGCACCTTGTTACGCAGCTTGGATCACTACTGTAGCAGAAGGCTTATGCTGGCAATACTTGCCTTCTGCTGCATTACAATACAGCTCTATTCAACCGCACCAGAATGACCCCCAACTTGTACTAATTTTTTTTCAAAACTCACCTCTCCGAATCCTGCTCCGGCAGTAGAACCTCTCTATAAATTACTGGGACAATAGTGGGGGCCATTGTTTGCCCCATTTTGCACATGCACAGTAAGGAGTCCATGGGAGAATGGCCACCATGGGGTTCTGTGCATGCACAATAGAGTTGGTGCCCCTAGTGCTCAGACTTTTCTGCACACCCTTGAGTTTATATAATGGTAGTCGTAACAGTATAGTAGTTTAGCATATTGGTTTTCATTTCATGCAAGTAGTAAGGAGGCCTTTAGTACTAATATTCATTTATTATGTTTTATTCAATTATGTCTTAAATGATGATTATTCTGTATGTTGTACAATAATTATTCACCTAAGTTCAGCTTAGAGACACATAATATGTATCGAGATAAGATGATTTTTTTCCCAATTAATTCCATTGCCTAATTACAGCCATCTCTAAGATGTGAACTGCATAGGGCACCCTGCTACATTTGATATAGTTCGTAATAAATCAGTTCCACCAGTACACACATTAAAAGGTTTATTTAGACAAGAACAGAAAAGCAGTATTTATATTGCTCCTCATTCTGTAGAATAGAAGTCTTGTTATGTCTTTCACAATATTGGCCTTCAACCTTACTGCTTGACACATTTGGGGTAATTCAGACCTGAGCACATGGCTGCAAATTCAGACAGCACAGCCGTCTAGTTGTTAAAGCCTGCTACTTTTTCTGATCGCTGGCCTTTTGCAAGGTGACTGGCAGGAAGCAGGCGTGTGGGGGTGGTAACCGGCTGATTAGTGGTAGTGCTAAGAAAAATGCAGGCGTGCCACAAAAAATGCTTGGACTGTCCATAGAAACACTAGTGGAGGATGTGTGATGTCAGCGCCAGGCCGGATATGTCTTTTTCCATCGCTCTGCAGAGTAAGTCTCTGGCTACTCTGAGCCTGATATGACTTGAGCCCAGTGTAATAATCATTCGATAGTGATTTGTTTTGGATATATTTACTGGGCTGTGATGGACGTGTAGCTGTACTCAGCCATTCGCAAAGTGAGCAAATTAATTCACAAGGATTTCACTCTGGCAGGGCTGTGGCTTCACTGAATGCTGACTGTGCGAATTTGCAGCCATGCGATCAGGTTTGAATTACCCCATTTCTATTAGCCTAAAATACAGCTAAATATACCTGTATCTAAGAAGTCTATATTTTTCAAGTGCCTATGCTAAGGGAATGCCTAAACCACTGAGCATGTAATATAGATTGCCTGCCACTATTGTGTGTAGCTGCCAGCTGTTGTCACTCCATGTCTGTGATGGGATATATGTGGTGTTTGGCTTTAATGTCACAGCCCCAGAACCACACTCACACTATGATTAGAGGATGCTGACACCTACCACCCCCACTGTAAGATAAGAAGGGGGAGAAGCCACAGTTCATAACTTTAGAAATAAACTGTAGGTACCATGGCATGGCTAGGGGTATGCAACTGGCTTATATACAGGATCGGTATAAAATCCCAGCCACCAGAATCCCAACTGCCGAAATCCAGACAAGGGGGGTACGTGGGCTTGCTGCACTCACCACGCAGCGGACCCGCTGCCTCGATATGCTCGGCACACTAATTTATTGTCCGTCTGGGTGTTGTGGACACCCATAGAGGGACAAAGTGCCGGGATTCCGACTGCATCCCTTATATATAATGGCTTATATATAATGGGTACAATGTCCAGGGTGCCCACACACTGTACAAACTAACAACAAACTGAAGATGTTATGGAAAGTGCAATACTGCAACCCAATGTTGGCAGCCCCTTCCCCCTCAGCACAAAACCATGATGCCATGAGCTCATGTGGAGGAGGCACCTCAGTGCCACCCTGTCTATCCGCATATGCTTGTTCAATGAACTTTGAGCATATTTTTTTTAAATATGAGAAAGGAATAGTATGAATAGATCAAAGTTGAGATATTTGTGTAAGGACAGAGCTTGTCTGAGAAGTCATTTTAACTGGGCTTCTTCTACCAAAAATTTCCCTTGACTATACCTTCCTCTAGATAGCAGTCCTATTTATGTGAAAAAAAATGTTTTGGACATATATGGACACTAGCTCATTTCAAAATCATCCCAGTGAGTTTATTTAGAGAGGCATGTTCTCAGTCTGAATAAAGATTTCAAATATAATAAATAATCTGTTACAGTGGTCGAAATGGGGCGGTATACGGGGGTATGCCATACCGCCACTTTAATCTGAAGGATGCTCTCTGATCACTCAGCAGCGCATATTGTGCTTTTGTAATACCCCTGTACAACGGGGCAGTCTGGCAGGGGACGTTGATGGACAGGGGGGTGTCCGAAGGTGCGCACTATATTCACTCTTTACTTTTCCATACCCCCACTTCAAAATTTCCATACCCCCACTTCAAAATTTCCACTTCGACCACTGATCTGTTATAACTATGTGACAAAAACTAACAAATCATATATATTTGCTCTCATGCATGACTTTACAACCTATGCTTGCTTTAATGCATTAATAATGACTACATATGTAATCTGTGTTCCATCTTATTTAAACTTTCCAATTTAAACCCTAACGTTAAAGGTGGGTACGCATGGTGAGTGATCGAGGAAACCTCCCTGATAAGCCATGCTGCACCCCCCCCCCCCCTTATTTGCAGGGCCGGGTTAAGGGCCCAAATGGGCTAAAGCTGGAAATCTACAAGGACCTACTTTGAAAAGTGGAGGAGGTGTGGCCAGTGCCATGTAGGCATGTAGAACCCATACACTCTACGTCCCAATGTGTCACTAAATATATAAATGCACAAACACTGCATAAATCTATAAAATAGAAATGCAATTTTAATGCTTTCAATTTATAGCCAACCATATGGCCGTGTGGTGTCTGACTGGTGATGGTCATCCTGCTGTCATGGGGATGGGCCTATTGTTATGTGGACACCTGGAGCTGCAGCTCCAATCACTTGTTTCTTCTATAAAATATGTAAATTGAAGGATCAGCAAATTATTGTATCTGTGTGTACACAATTTAGGACCTGATTCAGACCTCCTTCAAGCGTTTCCTCAAAACCCACTTCTTCCGAATAGCCTATCCTTTCTCCCCCTAACCGCTTTTGCTCCTCCTATCCTGCCTACCCTACCCCTCCATCCATTCCTACTATTCCTATTGTTCTTTGTTTGTCCACCCTCCTCCTTTTAGTCTGTTACCTCTTATGAGTAGGGCCCTCCTTCCTCATGTACTCATCCTACCTCTTTACCTCACCAGCACTCCTGCCCTGTTCTTCCCTTCCTCTACTTCATCTTCAGTCTACTCGACAATTTTAACACCTACTTTAGAATTGATGCTGATTCTGCCAGCTATACCCCTATTTATGCTGTATTTTATCATCACACCCTGTACGTTACCTTGTAATGTGTTTTTATGTTTGCTATGTACGGCGCTGCGGACACTTTGTGGCGCCTTCTAAATAAAGGAACTACTACTGTTCACTAGGCTGTGTGCCTAGCGAACAGGTAAACGCCGCCCAGCCAGACGCCTGCCCCCCATGCTAAAGAACACCTCCCCTCTCATGCGGCTGAATGGGAGAGATATCATAATGATTTATATCCACTTCAGTATTAAAAGTCAGTCTAGACTGACTTCACTTCTGTCCGCTATCCGCCGAACCTCCATGCCTGCATTCAAAATCTGAATCATCGGGGATGGGGATGAATTCAGATCCTAATGAACAGGTCTGAATTGGACCATTAATCCTCTGCTGCCAGTCTGTTAAACAACTGGTGCCATTCGATTGTCACAGCACACCAGCTGGCTGCTTACAATACATCTGACCCTGGCAGTAACAGGCAGATGTGGTTCCCAGTTGGTTTACACGCTGCTCTGTTTGAAATGTAAAGTGGCAGTAGTGCCATCATAACTTTGTGCTTCCTTGTGCAATCAGAGTGAGTTATGCTATTCATTCCTAGTTCCTTCCTTAGATCCAGTCCTATCCCTTCTGACGCCTAAGCCCTACACCCCTCACGGTGAATACTCAGCTCTTGTACTACCAGCCCTGAACCCAGACAAAGGGTCATGACCTGCTTGTTGAGTACAGGGAAGCCCAAATACCCTTGTGGTTGTGCAAACCTGACACATTACACTCCACACTCCCAGCCAATCCCAAAGTATGGGTCAGCATTCATTATTCCAGCAGAGCCATTGCAATATCGGCATTATGAAAGTCAACATTATGACTACATTCCCAAAGCGCTTGTGAAGCCAGAGAATGATCCTGTAACCAGGACAGCTAAAAATAATAATAGTAAAGAGAGTGGTAGAGTCTCTCCAAGATGTTAGACAGAGTTTTGTGCAGGTTACCAATAGACTACCTTGTCAGACATTTCTATTAATTTTTCTTTATAAATGTGCATATTGAAAATAGACCTATCATTACATGTAAATGTGTTTAAACATGATTTATGGATGTGTTTCTGTTCCTTAAGTGCTCCTCACAAGTTTTCTTTCATCACTGTTGAGCATTTTCTGTATCCATGAGTCCAGTATGTTCACTTTATTAAATACATGTACCCTTTTGCCAACACATTTGTCCTAGTTCATCTGTTTGTGGCAATTTATGAACTCTATAAAATGTCATGTAGAGTCACATTTTAATGCTTACTAAGTAATGGCTGCATTAGGTCCAGAAGGGAATTGGAAGGAGGGGGAAACGTAAGAGCCGTCCATTATTTGACTATTTATAGCCAGAGAACAGCCAGTGACAATGTTTGGCAATGTTACAGCTGTGAGTCCTGGCCATTGTGCTTTTGAATGTAATTTATTAAGCAAATAAAAGTCTTATTGGTAATGGACCCTGTTAAAGCTGCCTTGCTCGCAAGCGTGTACAACTCCGAAAGTTTCAAAGTTACCTGTTCAGTACCTTAAGCGTCTGGACACTGATATTTTACACTTACTTCATGGGACTAGCAATGTTTATTCTGTTGCCTTCATGCATTTGATTGGATTGTAACCAGTCAGAGGAATGACCTCAATGGGTGGAGCAGAGCAAGAATAAAATGCCTTTGCTCTGCATAGACTTAAATCCTGATTTTATGAGGCATGGCATTTAGTAAAGCCAGTTAGTGGAGGGAGTGACGGGGTATTATTGACAAGCGGCGATTGTTAATAATATCTCAGATACCAAGTGTAGTTATGACTTGGCACATTTGATCAGCCAAAGAATTAAGCTATTCTTATAATTATTGAACCTTATTCTTCATTTAATATGAGTTTTTATTAAACAGTTGGAAATATGATTACGTAATTTATTTTTATTGATCTTTGACATTTTTTTTTAACAAAATCAGTTTAGATCAGTAAAGACCCTGCCATATATTATGGTTTGAAAACATTATACTCTTTTAGCCTTTTTTATTATTTGGTCTTCATACAACAACTTATTGAGCATTTTGTTTTGGTCATTTAATAAATTAAGGTTTAAGTTATGTAATTAGTGGTAAAACTATATGGAGTTTTATAGTAATAGATATTTTTAGTGGGGGTGAGTTCATTAACTAAAGTATTTGAATATTTTCCCTTAATATATAGTACAGGGTTTAAATAATTTAAAACAAATATTGATGTTGGGATCTTGTCCGTCAGAATCCCTACCATGGAATCGCAACTAGTAGCCAGAAGATCGGCACCGAAATTGATGGAGATGCAAACGCCAGAATCCCGACTGCTGATCGTAAATAAGCAGGGTAGGTCAGCATTAGGCGAGTGGGGGTAGGTTTAGGCATTAGGGGAGACTTAGGGTTAGGCTGCAGTGTGGGGGGAGGCTACAGTTAGGCTGCAGAGTTGGGGGAGGCTACAGTTAGGTTACAGGACAAGAGGGTTAGGTAAAGGATGGCCAATCCCGGGATCGGCGGGATCGTGGGATTTAGACCCAAAATGTCCGGGATTTCAATCCTGGGATTGGAGTATTCAATCCCGAGATTTCCGGATTAGACTGCTCATGCACTATCTAATGCCATGCAGCGGCTGAGCCTCGCTGAGATGCTGCCCGGCTGTTCCCAACCCGGTGTGCGGACTGCGCAGCCTGATTCGTCATAGGTCACGCTGCACAGGCCGTAGCGCTGCACCACCAGCGCCGAACCCGCTTGCCGCCGGGCTTCCCCCAGCCACACACATCATACCTGTCTCTGCACCGCTGCCACCTTCCCCCCTCTCCGCTGCACCACAAAAGTAAGTCAGTGTGGGGCACAGTGGCAATTTTATTTTAGGGATGCCAATCCCACGATCCTGGGAATCCGGGATTGACCATTTTTCAATCCCAATTCCTGGGATTGAAAAAATGCCCCAGGATTGGCATCACTAGTTAGGTATTAGCTGCAAAACAGAAAGGTTAGGTTTTGGGTAGGGTTAGAGTGTGTGGGGGAGGAGCTGGAGGGTAAGCCTGTAGGAAGGGATTCCCTTTAAATGGAGTCATTTAGTGTGTATCGGGCTTATCAGCATGGACAAAAGGTTCATGTGGAAATAGTCTACAAATGAAAAGGTCAACATAAGTTTTTTGTTTTGTTTTATGTTGATATCTGTCAATATGGACCCCCAATTAGTGTAACTTGTATCCTAGCATGGCATGCATCTCTTGCCATGCTTTATTCCCAATTGTAGTCCACCTTCATAGTAAAATATGAACAAGTTATGTGAATGAAAGTGTGAAAAATTCATGTTGATCTTTTCATGTGTCGACTTACAGTATTTGTCAACCTAGTGCATGTCAACCTTTAACCTGTCGAGCAATAGTGGTGGACCTATTGACTGTCCACCTAATCACTGTTTCCTAACATCCGTATCTACCACCGGTCATCCATACAGTATGTGTTCTTTTTTAAGGACTCCGCTTCTTGTCGTAGAATAAAAAGTGATTGTTAATGGTCATGGTAGCATAATATAAATATACACTATTTTATATTGATTTAAGAAAGCAATGTCTGTAATGTTTATTATATATCTGACTGTGGACATATTTTATAGTACCGTGTTCCAAGCTGTGAAGATCTTTAAGACCCTGGATAAATCACATAATTTGTAATTAAGGATATTACTAGAAACCGTGACATTGTTAGTCTGTAAATATTTACATATTGAAAAGGAAAACATTTTATATATTGGCACGAACCAATTAGGGCTTGACAAGATTGTTCCACCGTGTGGTTCTACCTGTCAACATAGGTTCCTCCCCACTTTGTTTAAACAGACTGCAAAGCAAACTCCAGTCCTCGAGAGCTACCAACAGTTTTCTAGCTCACCTAGCAGGTACACAGGTGCACTCATTACTGACTGACACATTTTAAAAGATCCACAGGTGGAGCTATATACTTCACTTGTGACTCTGTGAGGAGACATGGAAAACATTAACTGTTGGTTGCTCTCGAGGGCTACCCCTCCATCAGACCAACTTTCTTCCAACCATACAACTAAAACACCACCCACACACCTAACCAATTTTTTCATCAGACCAGCCAGCTTCTGTCCAGCTTGTGATGTCACAGAAGTAGGCAGACAGGTTCTGCCTACTTTTTTATTTTTTTAACATTTATTTTAAGAAAAGTGGTTTAATTTCAGTTCTATGCAGTAGACATAAAGTGAAAGTAAATGAAATTCTCTGCCTCACACATCAGGCAATCTCATAAAAGTTCAAATTGTTAATTGCAAATTTTTTGTAACATTCTGCCCATAAAGTCAACAATTCAAAATGTGAGGTCCTTCCATTTAACTGGTCTTATTCCCTTAAGAAACTGCTTAAGCTCAACTTTCAATTGTGCACTAACTCTATTGACTTAATTATACTTCCCTACTTATCGCACAAATACAGAAGTAACTCTTATGCCGTGTACACACGGCTGCGATAGGGGCTGAATTCGCTGGGAATATGGTCCCTGGCGACCATATTGCCAGTGTTGGGAGCTCCCGTTTTTAGCCCCGTTTTAATCGCTGGTCCCAGGAACATGGTCCTGTGACCAGCTGATTACCTCTGAGGCACCGCCGGCAGATGTTCCCTTTAACCCCTTCCCGACATTTGACGTATATATACGTCATGGCCGGGAAGTACTTCCCGACACATGACGTATATATACGTCATGACTTCTAACTGTCACTGCGTCTAGAGACGCAGTGACAGAGGGACGATGTCTGCTGTCCCTGACAGCAGACATGTCCCTGCATGCCCAGGGGGGGCTGCGATGCCGCCCCCCCGTCGGCGATCGCTGTGATTGGCTGTTCAGTGTGAACAGCCATTCACAGCGTTTTCTGTGTCACCGGCGAATAACGTTCGCCGGTGACACAGGGATCGGAGGTGATTGGTGCTGTAAAGTACAGCACCAATCACCGCGGGGTGTAAGGGTGACACTGGTGTCACCCCACCTCACCCCGCCCGCCCCCAAAGGCCGTGATTGGTTCGTCGGACCGACGGACCAATCACAGCCATGGAGGGGGGTTTAAACTAACGGTGACTGCACTGCAGACGCCATTCCGGTCTGGAATTGCGTGCAGTGCGGTCACCGTACCCAGCTGCCGCGATATACTGACCAGAACCCCTCTAAATACTTACCTGATCACTGCCTGGATCTTGCTTATTCTTGTGACATCCTGTGACATCCTGTGCTGTGTTGTGCTGCTGCGAGTTATTAGATAGAGAGATAGAGAGAGAGAGATAGAGAGATAGAGAGGCCTAGTGACAGAGAGTGCTATATTTTGTGCTGCTGCAGTGTGATAGAGCTATAGATAGAGAGAGATAGAGAGATAGTGACAGATTGTGCTATATATTTTTTATATAACTGACTGCTGCCCCCCCTTTTGTGCTGATCAGTATAAATTAACTGATCAGCAACTTTTTGGGGGCGCAGGTTTTTTTTTTAGATATATATACCTGTCAGTGCTGCTGCTGCAGTGTCATAGAGTGAGAGATAGAGAGATAGAGAGATAGAGAGAGATAGTGACAGAGAGTGATAGAGACTGCTATATTTTGTGTCTGCTGCCCCCCTTTTGTGCACCCCCAGCAACTTTTTGGGGGTGCAGGGGTTATTTTTCATATATATAACTGTCAGTGCTGCTGCTGCAGTGTCATAGAGTGATAGATAGTGAGAGATAGAGAGAGATAGTGACAGAGAGTGATAGAGAGTGCTAAATTTTGTGTCTGCTGCCCCCGCCTTTTGTGCTGATCACTATATCTGAGGTGATCAGCAACTTCTTGGGGGTGCAGAGGTTTTTTTTTTTTATATATACCTGTCAGTTGCTGCCAGTTGCACTGTCAGTTGCACCAAAGGTTGTGCACCTGCTGCCCCTCACTGGTAATCAGTGTCGCATCACTGATCACATTTTTTTTTTTTTGTGGGTGCTGTGGGGTCTTTTTTTAATTTTTTTTTTACACACACTGTGATTTTGTGGGTGTCCTGTGGCCACTGTGCGCTGATCAGTGACGTACATCACTGATCAGCTTTTTCGGCACAGGGTTGATCTATTTTTTATTTTATTTTTTGATCAAATTCCTGTTGCCTTTGAGCGCTGTTCAGTGACGGACGTTACTGACCAACATCTGTGCTCAATTTTTGGCGCAGGACCTTTTTTTTTTTTTTTTTTAACCCCTTCAATTTTTTTTTTTTAACCCCTTCAATTTTTATTTTTTTTAACCCCTTCAATTTTTTTTTTTGTATAAAGTATTTTTTTTTTTCTGCACTACATACACACTACACACTACATACCCCCCGGGTTGAAATAAAGTTTGTACCCCCCCCTACACTATACACGTGTTGAAACATTTCACTACCAGTAACACAAAAATAAAAATGGCATCCCAAATGTCATCCCAAATGTCATCCCAGTCATCCAGAAGAATGTATTCAGTGGAGGAGGCATATGCCATGCTTGCCTCTGACTCTGACACAGCCAGTGAGGCAAGCGGGGAATTTGAAGGATTCGTCTTAAGCTCCTCTTCCTCCTCTGGTGATGAGGGACCCCCTCAAAGACGCCCCCGTAGAGCAGCTGAGACCCACCCCCCAATAATTGATCTCGTATGGACCCCACCACCAGACAATTTTGAGCCCCAGGTTCCTGAGTTTTTGGCCATGCCAGGAATCCAATTTGATTCCACAGGTCTCAGAGAAATTGACTTTTTCAAATTATTTTTCTCTGATGATTTTATAAATTTAATGGTGGACCAAACAAATTTATATGCCCAGCAGTTTATTGCTCAAAACCCCACGTCATCATTTGCTAGGTGGACCCCTGTAGATGCAGTAGAGATGATGACGTTTTGGGGTCTGGTGTTTCATATGGGCATAGTAAAAAAGCCAGAAATTAGGCAATATTGGAGTACAGATGTTCTGTACAGCACCCCATTTTACCGTATGGCCATGCCCCGGGCTCGATTTGAGACGATCCTTAAATTTTTGCATTACAACGATAATGCACAGTGCCCACCCAGAGATGATCCCACCTTTGACCGGCTATTCAAAGTCAGGCCGGTCATTGATCATTTCAGTGCCAAATTTGCAGAGATGTACATCCCAGATAAATTCATTTGCATAGACGAGTCCCTTATACATTTTAAAGGAAGGGTTAAATTCCGCCAGTACCTTCCCAGTAAGAGGGCAAGGTATGGCATAAAAATGTATAAGCTGTGTGAAAGCACCTCAGGGTACACCCACATGTTTAGGGTATATGAAGGGAAGGATTCAAGAATTGAACCGCCAGAATGCCCCCCCTCCCTCGTAGGTGTTAGTGGAAAAATTGTCTGGGATTTAGTGCACCCCTTCCTGGATAAAGGTTATCACCTCTATGTGGATAACTTTTACACTAGCATCCCCCTGTTTAAGGCCCTTGGTTCAAGAGGTACAGCAGCTTGCGGTACTGTGCGCAAGAACCAAAGAGGCCTCCCAAAAACGCACATTGCCCAAGTAATGAGAAGGGGTGAAAGCAGGGGAATATGCACCGAAAATATGTTGTTGGTCAAATATAAGGACAAGAGGGATGTCCTTATACTGACAACAATTCACGGAGACAGTACCACCTCCGTCCCTGTACGAGGTACCAGTACCCACACCTCAAAACCTAATTGTATCCTGGATTACAATAGGTACATGGGCGGAGTGGATCTTTCAGATCAGGTACTGAAGCCGTACAGTGCCCTGCGGAAAACAAAAATCTGGTACAAGAAGCTGGCCGTGTATATCATCCAGATGGCACTGTATAACGCTTACGTGCTATTCCGTTCTACCGGCCAGAGGGGGACATTTATGCACTTTCAAGAGGAAGTCATAAAGGGCCTAGTATTTGGGAACCAGCAGGCAGAGGGCCCCAGTACTTCTAGTACTGGCCCCCGTATTGTACCAGGGCAGCATTTTCCGAATGAAATCCCCTCCACTGCAAGAAAGGGCAGGACACAAAAAAGGTGCAAAGTTTGCTATAAAAAGGGAATAAGAAAGGAAACTATTTTCCACTGTGAAACTTGCCCCGACAAACCCGGCCTATGTATAAAGGAGTGTTTTAAAATATACCACACATCTATGGATTATTAGGTTCATCATTTCACCGTGCTTCGGGGGTCTTGCTAATGCCACATAGCACCCACCAACATTCCACCAGAATCTGAGCTGCAAAATCCAAAAATCACTCCTTCCCTTCTGAGTCCTGCCATGCACCCAACTGGTATTTTTTGGTCACATATGAGGCATTGCCATACTCGGGAGAAATTGGGGCACAGATTTTGGGGTGCTTTTTCTCCTTCATACCTTCTGAAAATGAAAAATTTTGAGCCAGAACTGCATTTTTGTGTAAAAAATTTAATTTTTCATTTTCACTGCCCAGTTGTATCAAAATTGGTGAAACCCCTGGGGGTTTGAAATGTACACTATACCCCTAGATGAATTCCCTGAGGGGTGTAGTTTGCAAAATGGGGTCACTTGTGGGGTGGTTCCACTGTATTGGTGCTTTGGGGGTCTTGCTAATGCGACATAGCACCCACCAACATTCCACCAGAATTTGTGCTGCAAAATCCAAATATCACTCCTTCCCTTCTGAGTCCTGCCACTTTTTGGTCACACATGAGGCATTGCCGTACTCGGGAGAAATTGGGGCACAGATTTTGGGGTGCTTTTTCTCCTTCATACCTTCTGAAAATGAAAAATTTTGAGCCAGAACTGCATTTTTGTGTAAAAAAATGTTATTTTTCATTTTCACTGCCCAGTTGTATCAAAATTGGTGAAACCCCTGGGGGTTTGAAATGTACACTATACCCCTAGATGAATTCCCTGAGGGGTGTAGTTTGCAAAATGGGGTCACTTGTGGGGGGGTTCCACTGTATTGGTGCTTGGGGGGTCTTGCTAATGCGACATAGCACCCACCAACATTCCACCACCAAAAATCACTCCTTCCCTTCTGAGTCCTGCCATGCACCCAACTGGTATTTTTTGGTCACATATGAGGCATTGCCATACTCGGGAGAAATTGGGGCACAGATTTTGGGGTGCTTTTTCTCCTTCATACCTTCTGAAAATGAAAAATTTTGAGCCAGAACTGCATTTTTGTGTAAAAAATGTAATTTTTCATTTTCACTGCCCAGTTGTATCAAAATTGGTGAAACCCCTGGGGGTTTGAAATGTACACTATACCCCTAGATGAATTCCCTGAGGGGTGTAGTTTGCAAAATGGGGTCACTTGTGGGGTGGTTCCACTGTATTGGTGCTTTGGGGGTCTTGCTAATGCGACATAGCACCCACCAACATTCCACCACCAAAAATCACTCCTTCCCTTCTGAGTCCTGCCATGCACCCAACTGGTATTTTTTGGTCACATATGAGGCATTGCCATACTCGGGAGAAATTGGGGCACAGATTTTGGGGTGCTTTTTCTCCTTCATACCTTATGAAAATGAAAAATTTTGAGCCAGAACTGCATTTTTGTGTAAAAAAATGTAATTTTTCATTTTCACTGCCCAGTTGTATCAAAATTGGTGAAACCCCTGGGGGTTTGAAATGTACACTATACCCCTAGATGAATTCCCTGAGGGGTGTAGTTTGCAAAATGGGGTCACTTGTGGGGGGGTTCCACTGTATTGGTGCTTGGGGGGTCTTGCTAATGCAACATAGCACCCACCAACATTCCGCCAGAATCTGAGCTGCAAAATCCAAAAATCACTCCTTCCTTTCTGAGTCCTGCCATGCACCCAAATGGTATTTTTTGGTCACATGTGAGGCATTGCCGTACTCGGGAGAAATTGGGGCACAGATTTTGGGGTGCTTTGTCTCCTTCATTCCTTGTGAAAATGAAAAATTTTGAGCCAGAACTGCATTTTTGTGTAAAAAATGTAATTTTTCATTTGCACAGCCCAGTTGTATCAAAATTGGTGAAACCCCTGGGGGTTTGAAATGTACACTATACCCCTAGATGAATTCCCTGAGGGGTGTAGTTTGCAAAATGGGGTCACTTGTGGGGGGGTTCCACTGTATTGGTGCTTGGGGGGTCTTGCTAATGCGACATAGCACCCACCAAAATTCCACCAGAATCTGAGCTGCAAAATCCAAAAATCACTCCTTCCCTTCTGAGTCCTGCCATGCACCCAAATGGTATTTTTTGGTCACATGTGAGGCATTGCCGTACTCGGGAGAAATTGGGGCACAGATTTTGGGGTGCTTTTTCTCCTTCATACCTTCTGAAAATGAAAAATTTTGAGCCAGAACTGCATTTTTGTGTAAAAAAATGTAATTTTTCATTTTCACTGCCCAGTTGTATCAAAATTGGTGAAACCCCTGGGGGTTTGAAATGTACACTATACCCCTAGATGAATTCCCTGAGGGGTGTAGTTTGCAAAATGGGGTCACTTGTGGGGGGGTTCCACTGTATTGGTGCTTGGGGGGTCTTGCTAATGCGACATAGCACCCACCAACATTCCACCACCAAAAATCACTCCTTCCCTTCTGAGTCCTGCCATGCACCCAACTGGTATTTTTTGGTCACATATGAGGCATTGCCATACTCGGGAGAAATTGGGGCACAGATTTTGGGGTGCTTTTTCTCCTTCATACCTTCTGAAAATGAAAAATTTTGAGCCAGAACTGCATTTTTGTGTAAAAAATGTAATTTTTCATTTTCACTGCCCAGTTGTATCAAAATTGGTGAAACCCCTGGGGGTTTGAAATGTACACTATACCCCTAGATGAATTCCCTGAGGGGTGTAGTTTGCTAAATGGGGTCACTTGTGGGGTGGTTCCACTGTATTGGTGCTTTGGGGGTCTTGCTAATGCGACATAGCACCCACCAACATTCCACCACCAAAAATCACTCCTTCCCTTCTGAGTCCTGCCATGCACCCAACTGGTATTTTTTGGTCACATATGAGGCATTGCCATACTCGGGAGAAATTGGGGCACAGATTTTGGGGTGCTTTTTCTCCTTCATACCTTATGAAAATGAAAAATTTTGAGCCAGAACTGCATTTTTGTGTAAAAAAATGTAATTTTTCATTTTCACTGCCCAGTTGTATCAAAATTGGTGAAACCCCTGGGGGTTTGAAATGTACACTATACCCCTAGATGAATTCCCTGAGGGGTGTAGTTTGCAAAATGGGGTCACTTGTGGGGGGGTTCCACTGTATTGGTGCTTGGGGGGTCTTGCTAATGCAACATAGCACCCACCAACATTCCGCCAGAATCTGAGCTGCAAAATCCAAAAATCACTCCTTCCTTTCTGAGTCCTGCCATGCACCCAAATGGTATTTTTTGGTCACATGTGAGGCATTGCCGTACTCGGGAGAAATTGGGGCACAGATTTTGGGGTGCTTTGTCTCCTTCATTTCTTGTGAAAATGAAAAATTTTGAGCCAGAACTGCATTTTTGTGTAAAAAATGTAATTTTTCATTTGCACAGCCCAGTTGTATCAAAATTGGTGAAACCCCTGGGGGTTTGAAATGTACACTATACCCCTAGATGAATTCCCTGAGGGGTGTAGTTTGCAAAATGGGGTCACTTGTGGGGGGGTTCCACTGTATTGGTGCTTGGGGGGTCTTGCTAATGCGACATAGCACCCACCAAAATTCCACCAGAATCTGAGCTGCAAAATCCAAAAATCACTCCTTCCCTTCTGAGTCCTGCCATGCACCCAAATGGTATTTTTTGGTCACATGTGAGGCATTGCCGTACTCGGGAGAAATTGGGGCACAGATTTTGGGGTGCTTTTTCTCCTTCTTACCTTCTGAAAATGAAAAATTTTGAGCCAGAACTGCATTTTTGTGTAAAAAAATGTAATTTTTCATTTTCACTGCCCAGTTGTATCAAAATTGGTGAAACCCCTGGGGGTTTGAAATGTACACTATACCCCTAGATGAATTCCCTGAGGGGTGTAGTTTGCAAAATGGGGTCACTTGTGGGGGGGTTCCACTGTATTGGTGCTTTGGGGGTCTTGCTAATGCGACATAGCACCCACCAACATTCCACCACCAAAAATCACTCCTTCCCTTCTGAGTCCTGCCATGCACCCAACTGGTATTTTTTGGTCACATATGAGGCATTGCCATACTCGGGAGAAATTGGGGCACAGATTTTGGGGTGCTTTTTCTCCTTCATACCTTATGAAAATGAAAAATTTTGAGCCAGAACTGCATTTTTGTGTAAAAAAATGTAATTTTTCATTTTCACTGCCCAGTTGTATCAAAATTGGTGAAACCCCTGGGGGTTTGAAATGTACACTATACCCCTAGATGAATTCCCTGAGGGGTGTAGTTTTCAAAATGGGGTCACTTGTGGGGGGGTTCCACTGTATTGGTGCTTGGGGGGTCTTGCTAATGCGACATAGCACCCACCAAAATTCCACCAGAATCTGAGCTGCAAAATCCAAAAATCACTCCTTCCCTTCTGAGTCCTGCCATGCACCCAAATGGTATTTTTTGGTCACATGTGAGGCATTGCCGTACTCGGGAGAAATTGGGGCACAGATTTTGGGGTGCTTTTTCTCCTTCATTCCTTGTGAAAATGAAAAATTTGGAGCCAGAACTGCATTTTTGTGTAAAAAAATTAATTTTTCATTTTCACTGCCCAGTTGTACCACAATTGGTGAAACCCCTGGGGGTTTGAAATGTACACTATACCCCTAGATGAATTCCCTGAGGGGTGTAGTTTGCAAAATGGGGTCACTTGTGGGGGGGTTCCTAAATTTTAGCATCTTATGGTGCCTAGAAACCTACATGGTGCCTAAAAAATAATCTCATGAAAAGGAGGCTCCAAAATCAAGTAGGTGCTCCTTCTATTATGAAGCCTGTGGTTTGGTCAACGTGCACACTAGGGCCACATATAGGATATTTATGAAAACAAAAGAATTGGGGGAATCAATTTTTAGTCACATTTCTCTAGTAAAATGTACTGTGTTCCTTAGAAAAATGTATTAAAATTGCAAATCTGCAAAAAAAATGAAATTTTGAAATTTCACCTACACTTTGTTTTAATTCCTGTGAAACACCTAAAGGGTTAACAAACTTCCAAAATGCTGTTTTGAATACTGTGAGGGGTGCAGTTTTTGAAATGGTATCATTTATGGGGGTGTCTCACATACAAGTCCCTCAAAGTCACATCAGAACTGAACTGGTCCCTAAAAAAATCAGTGTTTGAAATTTTCTTGAAAATTTGAGAATTTGCTATTCATATTGTAAGCCTCCTAGTGTCCAAAAAAATTAAAAGGAAGTTGAAATAATGATGGAAACATAAAGTAGACATATGGTCTATGTTAGTTATTAACTATTTTGAGTGGTATGATTATTTGTCTCACAAGCAGAAAATTTAACATTTTGCAAATTGCTAAATTTTCCATTTTTTTACGACATTTTGGTATTTTTCACAAAAAAACACAGACTGTATCGACCCAAATTTACCACTAATTTGAAGTACAATGTGTCACGAAAAAACAATCTCAAAATCACTGGGATAAGTAAAAGCAAAAAAAAGTTATCCCCACTTAAGTGATACATGTCAGATTTGAAAAAAAGGGCTCTGTCAGGAACGCAAAAACTGGCTCTGTCAGGAAGGGGTTAATCAGCGACCATCTCTGGTCGCTGATGAAAAGGAGACACTGAGCAATATATTGCTCAGCAATATATCTCCCCGTGTGTACGCACCTTTACTCTGGTGTAAACATTATATTTTCTGAGTGGTTTGAGTTAATCCAGCATGTATTATACTTCTTCCATATGCTCTTTAAAGTCACATTAGCACATGTACTCATATCCCGTCAATCCTCTTCCTCCCAATTTGTACTGTATGTAACCAGAACTTGATATCCAAACTGGCCTCTGCAGCGAGCTTGCCCAATTTACATAAACACCATGAACCAAATCTTGGCCTGGCACTCCCAACCATATACCAAATATTGAGTAAGTCTGGAAACCGACTTCGTAGATGCGGGCGTGCTCCTGCATATCTCTTGACTTTGAAACATACACAGGTTCAAACTGGACTGGGTCCCACAGTTGCATTAACATTCTCAATGGGATAGAGACAACTCCTCACTTTTTCTATCCACCCATCTATTCTGGACTCACCTGTGAAACCACTTGTTTGCCTATCGCTCGGACAAGGCTTTTTTGTTGTGTTTTATATATATATTTATATTTTATTTATATATATATATATTTATATATATATTTATATTTTATTTATATATATATATTTATATTTTATATATATATATATATATATATATATATATATATATATATACATACATACATATACTGTAAAATAGCACTGTGTTAATTATATTGCTATTTCATTCATTAAAAAGCACAAATTCCATCTCTTAATAGGGCAGATATTGTTTTACATTATTATTTGAAATTGAAAGCGGTTAAGCCTTTATTTCTACTCCGCATGGATAGAGCAGAAGACCAAACATCCTTGTTAATTCAAGTCTTTCAGTGACATTTACTGACACAGCAGAGTTAAAGAATAAGTGAGTGTTGATCAACACCTCTGTAGTGTTTTTCTAATTATCGCAGCTGCTTCTCTAGAGCCCAATAAAAATGTTCACTGTTGGTTCGTAATAAAGTGTCTGAACTGCTTTTTTTGTGTGAATCTTGGCCTTTGCAAGTGGAGCTCCTGCCTAAAATGGGACACTGTGGTTCATGTCAAGTCTTTTATACATTATATAGACAGTATATGTCTTGTGAGAACTTACTGTAACAGATTAAACTGTAGCTATAAATGAAGAAATAAGAATGGTGTCTGGTAGATTTGTGACTTCCTCAGAGCAAGAAAGAACATTTCACAGACTAAGGTTTTGTGTTCTGGAGAATTGATCTCCACATGGAAAAATATATTTGCAGTAAACCAGAACAAAAAGTCACAAGAACTTTGGATGTGAGATAACATTGAGTAGAAGTCCCAAAGCCTATGTATACAAACTTGTTGGTCCTTTGTATTTACAGTATTTAGATAGTGGTTTATGTTTGCAATTTCAAATTATATTCACTCCTAATTTAATGTATAGGTCAGATGTTCCGAAACGACATCCTCAAAGCACCCAAACCAGTGATGGCTAACCTTGACACTCCAACAGTTGTTGAATTACAGTACACATTCCAGCTTCCCCTGCTACAGTTGAAATATTTGGCCTTGGTAAAACTAATGCAGGGCATGCTGGAATGTGTAGTTCAACAACAGCTGGAGTGTCAAGGTTAGCCATCACTGACCTAAACAGTCCAAGTTTTAAAGATATTCATTGCTCAGCACATATGGGCCCTTATTCTGATCGGTGCGGCCGGAGCCGAATATGCGGCCAGGACTGTGCGTGCGAAACCCCGCCTTCCATACGGATCGCCAACTCCGTCTGTATGCAGTAAGAAGCTGGCCGAACGGACCGCACGTGTATTTTTCACGGAATACGCCTCCTCCATCTAAGGGAACCTCCCCCATCATTCGATGGTCGCAGACCATCGAATGCAGGACCGAATGCTCCACCAGCTCCCGCAACCTCAGACCACACGGACATGTTTCCGTGCAAAAGCAGGGATCTGGGCGGGCAGCTGACATCCGGCAATGTCATATGTCCGCCCCCTACACGTGCGTCACGGCCGCATTACCATACGTACGCCCAGCGTTTGCATGGGAACGCCCATGAAACGCGGGGCGTATGCATATGGTAATGAGCCCAAATAGCCCTTCACGCCCCTCTCCACCCCCTGTTCGGAGTGTTCACATATCATGCGGGATTTGGCCGCACGCCCCGCTCGCACATGCGCAGAAACGCCTCTGCACATGCGCAGACACAAAACATTGGCGGGCCGAACGTACGCGGATATATCCGCACCGACCAGAATATGGGCCATAGTTACATCAAATTGACTGAGGTACTAATTTAAGTCACCTCTACTCAAGCATGTATATACTCAAAAATGTGTACTTGTGGAATAGCCAGAAGTTTCAATGGTGAAAAAGGGGAAGTGAGTAGAGATTTTTGCGCAAAGGGTTTACAGAAGGGGAATGAACGTCGATAGCGATAGTGTGCATTCTAGCACCCGCCATCTTTGAAAACCCATGCAGTTCCTCTTCCCTGCCAGGGGTGTCACTGTTTGCTATAGTGCAGGCATGTCCAACGTTGGCCCTCCAGATGTTTTGAAACTACACATCCCAGCATGCTTTGAAATAGTTTTAGCATTCTCTAATAGCAAAACTGTGGAAAAGCATGCTGGGATGTATAGTTTCACAACATCTGGAGGGCCAACATTGGACATGCCTGCTGTAGTGCTTCTAGCACATCTGTCAAGCATGGTGGAGGTAATGTGATGGTCTAGGGCTGCTTTGGTGCTGGTAGTGGGAGATTTGTACAAGGAAAAAGGGATTTTGATTAAAGAAGACTATCACTCATTTTTCCAAAGCATACCATACCCTGTGGATAGCGCTTGATTGGAGCAAATTTCCTCCTCCAACAGGACAATGACCCAAAGCACACTTCTGAATTATGCAAAAACTATTTAGGGAAGAAGCAGGCAGCTGGGATTATGTCTGTAATGCAGTGGCCAGCACTGTCACCAGATCTCAACCTCATTGAGCTGTTGTGGGAGCAGCTTGACCATATGGTTTGCAAGAAGTGCCAATCAAGCCAATCCATTTTATGGGAGGTGCTTCAAGAAGTGTAGGATGTACTTTCTTTAGATTGCCTCAATCAAGTAACATCTAGAATGGCAAAGATTTGCAATGCTATAATTGCTGCAAAAGGAAAGCAAAGTTTAAATGACAAAATTATTATTTCAAATAAAAATCATTAATTCTAACCTTGCCAATGTTTTGACTATATGTTCTATTAATTTTGCAACTCATTTGATAAGTCAGTTTTCATGTAAAACATGAAATTGTCTCGGTGACCCCAAAATTTTGAACGGTAGTGTGCATGTACCGTAGTGGGCAGCACGGACAGTGTGACAGTTAGCATTACTGCTTCACAGCGCTGAGGTCATGGGTTCAATACCCACCATGGCCCTAACTTTGCGGAGTTTGTATATTCTCCCCATGTTTGCGTGGGTGTACTCCGGTTTCCTCCCACAATCCAAAAATATACTGGTAGGTCAATTGGCTCCCAACACAAAATGACCCTAAAATGTCTATGTGTGTATGTACATGTGATAGGAAATATGGATTGTAAACTCCACTGTGCCGGGGACTGAATGTGCAAATATTCTCTGTAAAGCGCTGTAGAATGTGTGTGTGCACTATATATAAATAATTGTTAATAACAGGCTAATTACAGATGGAGCTAGCATCATTGTTTCGTTTCCCATTGTGCCAATCTGCCAGATCGGAGCATCTGGCGCGCCAGCGGCAACAATGAGGCTGGATCCATCTGTATTAGGTGAATTACCGCCATCTGTATTAGGTGAAGTACCGCCACTGACCACTAGAGCCCACTCAACAGACTGAGGGACAGATGCACTAAACTTTAAAAGTGATAAAATGGAGAGTGATAAACAACCAACCAATCAGCTCTTGCTTGACATTTTTCAAACAGTCTGTGACATAGCAGGTAGCAGCTGATTGGTTAGTTGTTTATCAACATTTTATCACTTTTGAAACGTTGTGCATCTGCCCCCAAATGTTGTGTGCTATAAAAGGTGTCATAACAGAAAGTTGCAAGCATATTTTTTAGGGACGCTGATCTATTTCAAACTTGCTGAATATGTGGAGAGGGAGCTGTGAATTTATTTTAGTGGTGGGCAACGATTAAAATTTTTAATCGCATGAAATATTTTGCGATTAACTGCGATTAATCGCGCTGATAGGCACATAAGTGCCGCTTACCTAAAATCTCGTTGCCAGGGGTTCCATGCTCGTTGCCAGGTGGGATTACATGCTTGTTGCCAAGGGAGATTGCATGCTTGTTGCCAAGAGAGATTGCATGCTTTTTGCTATAGTGGGTTTCATGCTTGTTGCCAGGGTTTTGTGCTCCATGCCAGGGGGGTGGTGGGTTGCTTGCTCCATGCCAGGGGGAAGGTGGGTTCCTTGCTCGTTGCCAGGGGGAAGGTGGGTTCCTTGCTCCATGCCAGGGGTGTGGGTGGTTGCTTGCTTCCTTCCAGTTGGGTGGTGGGTTCCTTGCTCCATGCCAGTGAGGTGGTGGGTTGCTTGCTTCCTTCCAGAGGGTTGGTGGGTTCCTTGCTCATTGCCAGGGGTGGGGGTTCCTTGCTCGTTGCCAGGGGGGTGGTGGGTTATTTGCCCAATGCCAGGGGGGTGGTGGGTTTTTTGCTTCCTTCCAGGGGTTGCAGGGTCCACAGCGCTCCCGGAATCCGCACTTCCGGGTAGCGCTGGTCACTCTGCACATCCCTGACAGACGCTAGAGGTAAAGGAGCACCTCTAGCGTCTGTCTCCTTCACAGCGGCGGCCATATTTGGAGGGGCGCAGGGTCTCCATCAGCATGTGGACAGAGACTCTGCACCCCTGCGGTGAAGATCGGTCCGTTTCTCTGTGCCCGGCAGCCCCCGTCTCCCAATCCCTGCCACGGCAGCGCCCCCATCCCACCTCGCGCCCCCTCCCCCCCCCACGCGTTAACGGCAATAATAAATTGAATCGCCGTTAATGTGCTGGCGCGTTAACGCGATATTAACGCGTTAACGTGCCCAGCACTAATTTATTACCAGTTATTTATATAACGCACACATATTCCACAGCGCTTTACAGATGATATTTAACATTCATTCCTGTCCCAGTAGAATTTACAACCTATATTCCCTACCACTTGTACATGCACACACCGACATCCTAGACTTAATTGTGTTGGGAGCAAATTAACTTAAGGGGTGTACACACGGAACAAATTTGTGCTATTTTCTAAGCAATCTGACTAGATTGCTTAGAAAGTAAGCACAGATCTCTCCGTGTGTATGCTCCGAGAGATTAAATATCTCTTTCTAACTAAGTCAGCGCATGCAGTTAAAATCTAGTCAGATTGCTTAGCAAATGACTGCAAATCTCTATATGTGTACAGAATGAGAGATACTGATCGCAATCCCTCATTCTGAACCACTACCCGGCCTTTTTTTGCTTAAGCAAAATTGCTTAGCACAAATCTCTGCGTGTGTGTGCTCTCCATGGGAGATCTTGACACCAGCAAAATTGCTTAGCACAGATCTCTACGTGTGTATGCCCCCTTACCAGTATATTTTGGATTGTGGGAGGAAACTGGAGTATCTGGAGGTCACCCACGCAAGCACAGGGAGAATATACAAACTCTACACTTTTAGGTCCATGGTAGAAGAACCCATTACAGTGCTGTGAGGCAGTTATGCCAACCATTACACTGGCTGTGCTGCCCCAAAGACAGAGATCTGTGAAGAGAGATTGGAGGTAGGAGCAGATAGGGATTGGGGGTGGGTTGGAGTTAATGGGCTAAAAACTGTCACTGCTCAAAGTGAAAGTACATTGCAGAAGCTGTCATTTTGACAGGCTTTTAACTATTTTTTCCTATAAATTAGCAAAAATAAAGAATTTTGAGTAGCTAGAATTTGATAAATAATAGTTATGTATAATTTGTTATGTAAACTGTGTTCCTGTAAAACGTCATCTGGTTACTGTATGGATAGTGCTGTAAAGTCATACTTGTTTATATTCACCAATAATAAATACCCATACACACTAGAAGATTATCTTTCTGGCTGGTTGGAATGAAAATCTGGAAATGTCTGGGTACTAAAACAGTCATCTGCATAAAGCCCATACACACTATAAGATGTTGGCATCAATCTCATTCAGAAAGGGGCTTCGGAAAGATATTGATGGCAATATCTTCTAGTGTGTATGCCTAATATCTTTAAAAATGTGCCCCCAGGCTCATTGTTAAAGATATTGACATCTTCTGGACATGCAGGTCAATCTGCCAATATTGCTCATTCACCCATCGTTCGGTGTGGATGTACGATATCTTTCATGATCATCTTAAGGGAAATTGTTCACCAATATCTTTTGTCTTAATATCTTCTAGTGTGTAGGACCAATTTGTGTCTTTTATTTCCATGTTTAGGACAAAATGGTCAATTGTCATTTGCTCCCAAAAATTTCCAGATTTTCATTCCAACCAGCCAGATTGGAAAGATAATTTTCTAGTGTGTATGGGCCTTAAGAAATAGCTTCAGCCAGTGTCGGACTGGCCCGGCGGTGAACCGGGGAAATCCCCGGTGGGCCCTGCCGATTTGTAGCCACGCCCTCTTTGGCATGTGGGCG
Organism: Crinia signifera; assembly: GCF_055691185.1. Lineage (NCBI taxonomy): Eukaryota > Metazoa > Chordata > Amphibia > Anura > Myobatrachidae > Crinia > Crinia signifera. The sequence continues at coordinate 128,700,299 of NC_139221.1, read as the reverse complement.
TGGCTACCCAGTCCCTCACTGTCCGCCGCTGCCGCCGCTTCAGAGGGGAGGGAAGGAGAGCGCTCAGCACAGGGCGCCGCGCATATCTCCTAGAGCCTAGCCCTTCCCCTTCACTCTGTCACTGTCCATGCTGCGGGACCGTGAGCCAATCAGAGATCGCGGGCTGGCAGCCAATCAAGAGCCAGCCCGTGAGTCGAGATATGATCGGCTAACAGGGACATGCATAGAAACAGTGAGGTGGAAGGAGATATTCGCCCTGTGCTGAGCGGCGCGCTCCCCTCCCCTCTGAAGCAGCGTGGTAGCGGTGGCATTGGCAGCAGGACTCAGAGACAGCAGGCCAGGGGGACACCGGACTGGGGTGTGAGCAGGAGGACATGTACTGCGCTCCACCCCACGTCCCCCCGCACAGCAGCAGCAGATGGGGAGACAGCAACAATGGTGAGTTGCTGATCGGAATATCTGGCACTGTGGGGCATATGTGTCTCTGGCACTGTGGGGGATTATCTGGCATTGTGGGGGTATATGTGTCTCTGGCACTATGGGGGCATATCTGGCACTGTGGGGGCATATGTGTCCATGGCACTGTGGGGGCATATCTGGCACTGTGGGGGCATATGTGTCTCTGGCACTGTGGGGGGATATCTGGCACTGTGGGGGCATATGTGCATCTGGCACTATGGGGGGATATCTGGCACTGTGGGGGCATATGTGTATCTGGCACTATGGGGGGATATCTGGCACTTTGGGGGCATATGTGTATCTGGCACTGTGGGGGCATATCTGGCATTGTGGGGGCATATGTGTATCTGGCACTAGGGGCATATCTGGCATTGTGGGGGCATATGTGTCTCTGGCACTGTGGGGGCATATGTGTTTCTGGCACTGTGGGGGAATATCTGGCACTGGGGACATCATTGTGCAGTGTAATGGGCATCATGGTATGGGGCGTAATGGGCATTACGGTGTGGGGAGCATTGGGTTATTGCCATCACAGTGTGGGGTGTAATGGGCATCAAGGTGTGCGACATAATGTGTAATTAGCATCACAGTGTGAGGTGTATTGAGTAATTAGCATTGCGTTGTTGGGCGTAATGTGTAACTGGCATCACGGTGTGCAGCATAATGTGTAATTGGCATTACGGCATGTGGCTTTATATGTAATGGGTATTACAAAGTTTGCTAAAGGTACGTAATACAATCATGGTACAGGCCACGCCCCCTTATGATAGACCACACCCCTAAATTTTCAGCGCGCCTACGGCACGCACAAGCATTGCGTCTTCTGGTTGGTTAGGGAGGGTGTGTGTGTTTGGCCCTTATTCTAGTTCATTCTTTCTGACAAAATCCTTCTTAGATGTACAAAACCATGTGCACTGCAGGTGGGGTAGATGTAACATGTGCAGAGAAATTTAGATTTGTTTGAGTTATATTGTTTCTGTGCAGGGTAAATACTGACTGCTTTATTTTTACACTGCAATATAGATCTCACTTTGAAGTAAAACCCAACCCAAATCTAACTCTATCTGCACAAGTTACATCTGCCCCACCTGCAGTGCACATGGTTTTGTCCATATAAGAAGGATTTTGTCATAAAGAGTGAACTAGAATAAGGCCCTGTGTGTGACACTGCGAATTCCTACACCGGGTGACACCAACCCTAGTGACGCCACTGCTCACATTGATGACCACACCTACCAGTGGCTGACCACACCCCTTCAGTGGGCCCCTGCGGCTATATTTCCCTGGTGGGCCCTAAATGCCCCAGTCCGACACTGGCTTCAGCAATAATAGTAAACTGATTGCACATGATCACTTTGTTAAAGCAAAATATGTTCCTCATGCCACCCTCTTTATCAGCTGTGCTATTAATTACTGTGGCTTTTCCATTATCAGTCTGTGATCAGCACAGTTAGTCCATTCTACCTTCCAAAGAAGTGTGCTGTGAGCCAGCTGGAGCACGCAACATGTAGGAGCTGGAGAAAGTCATAATTAAAACAGGCGACTGCTCCAGTACAGACAGGAAATAAAAGGAAGACTGGGCCCTTCAATGGATTAAATTAAATGTTTCAAATTCAGACAGTATCAGGAAAAAGAAGACTAATGTTAAAAAAAAAGGTAACACTAAGTTCATTCAGCTGTGCTCTTTTTTTCCCTTCTCCTCCTCCTCCTCCCCTTTGCCGTAACACAGGCTTCTGCTTGGCATTCCAGTGTACTCAGACAGCCCACATTTGCGTTGCTGACTTCAGGGAGACCTTTGGCGGAGGTGAGGATAGAGAGGGGGTGTCTACCCTGAATCTCTTCCAAAATGTAACCATTGACAGGAGTGTTGCATTGCTGGATGTGCTTGATGCTAATTTTAAGCTGTTTGGCAGACACTCCTTCTGTTCTGCAAGACATGCAAGTTTGTCATGCCGTGCAGCTGTGGAGCAAAACTTTAACCGCTTAAATACTGTAGAAGGAATCTGCTGTAGTTTAGAGACAAACAGTTAGTAGCTGATTGTACTGTATATGAACATGTGTTGATGGTAAGTACAAATAAATAAGGATTTAAAACAAATATTACACTACTTTTGCAACGTCACCTTAATTTATTAAGCTGTTCAGGACAGCAGAATTAAAATATAACTTACATATTTTGGGGGAAATTTCATGAATGTGGAGATGAATGCATTATTCCCTCTAAATCTGTAATAATATCGCCTAAAAAATAAATTCCTAAAAAATACTATTGGAAACTCATATTCTTCATCTTTTATAGAAAGTCCTGTTAATGTACATTATACGCTCATTTGACTAACCACTGGATCCCCTTCACTTTATTCAACTATTACTGAATAGGTCGACAATAGGTCTCTAGTTTCTGACAATCAGAGAACCAGTATCACGTTGTGGAGGTATATTCTTTAAGGCCTTTTTAACCAAACCCATTACCTTTACTTTTGATCATCACAAGGGACCGTTTATACTTATTAGTCCTATGGCACAACTGTTTTGACATTTTTCTCACATTATAATCTTAATTGGAGAAATTGTTACCACTGATGAAGTCTGTTAAAGACGAAACGCGTTAGGTTATATCTTCATGTTTATGAAAGACACTGAAGATCTGAGCCATGCTGCATTTAATGATGAGACATTTGCCTTCTTGATCTCTGGAAAACCAACTTCACCTTCAAAGCTGCACCCCTCTTCAGAGCATTCACTATTGTTATATAGTGGTGCCAACAGCGGGAGATACTCCACCAAACAGGTCAACTCCTTATATATACTTTGTCGGGGATATGGTCATTGGGTCATCAGCAAGTTGTTAGACAGTCATTAGGTCGACACGGGTTAGGTCGACAGGGTCATTAGATCGACATGGGTTAGGTAGACAATCAAAAGGTCGACTTGGGGCTTTTCACAGTTTTTTTGAGCCGACACGTGCCGACAGGTGGTATTTCATGCCCTACCTTTCACTAGGGTGTGACTGGAGAATAAAATAGTGTGCCGAGCGTAGCATGGCGTGCGCATGCGGTGCACTTTAACCTGTGTCCATGACGACTGTGTTGACATTAGGCTACAAAAACTGAAAAACCCCATGTCGACCCTTTGACTGTCTACCTAACCCATGTCGACCTAATGACCCTGTCGACCTAGACTCATGTCGACCTTCCTGCATGTCTACCTAATGACTATCTAACAACTTGCTGGTGATCAACTGATCCACACCCCTTGCCGGGCACAACCTCCGAATCAATAGTGCTTGTCGGGTGCCTTCATCCACAGGTAATATAGATGTAGGAACGATGCGGCACTCCAGACCTTTTTTTTCTTCACATTTCCCACTGTTGTGATATACACATTGTGATAATGGGTCGGAGGGTGTCTCACCTGGCTCAGGTCTTATTGGCCGCTGACAGGTTTTGATAGTCCCAGTTACACGCGGTTATGTTTGGGGGCGGACCCTAGGGCCTGGTCTACTGACGTAAGGTACACCTGGGTGGTATATATATATATATATATATATATATATGTGCTGTGTCATATGTATTTTTGAGCTTGATGATCATACTTGTGTATTGAAATATTGCTGAATACATTTCTTCTATTTGCAAATGGTCTGGAGTGCCGCATCAGTCCTACATCTATATATTTTTTTTATTTAGTTTTTTGAAGAACGCAGCATACTATATTCTGCTGCTCTTTGGAAACAGTGATGAAACAAACTGGATAGTAACAAACCGACATAGGGGTAGGAGGGCCCTGCTCGCAATCTTACAATCTATAGGGATAAGAGAAAGGGATAAGTCAGGATAGGATTCCATAACACGGCAGTCCCCCCAGATTACAAGAAAATTCTGATGTGATGCAATTCGATATTAAAGCTACTGGAGTTTATGTGGGGGTTCTGGAATATGATAGGCTTGCCTGAAGAGGTGAGTTTTTAAGTAACGCTTGAAAGTTTGGAGGCTAGAGGAGAGTCTTAATGTGCGTGGATGGCCATTCCATAGGGTGGGTGCTGCCCAAAGTAAGTCCTGCAATTGTGAATGGGATCTAGTAGTAACGAGTGCGTATGAGAGATGCAGATCTTGTGCAGAGCAGAGAGGTATGGATATATTTTCTGATAAGCGTAGAGATATATGTTGTATATGTTGTAGTCAGATTAATGGCTTTTTATGTGAGTAGAAGTATTGTATATTGGATAAGGTAGAATACAGGCAACCAATGGAGAGACTTTAGAGCAGATCAGCAAATGTTGAACATCTAGCCAGAAAGATCAGCCTCGCCGCTGCATTCATAATGGATTGTAGTGATGAGTCTTTTTCTTCGGAATACTGATAAGGAGAAAATTGCAACTATCAATAAGAGAGATAATGTGTGCATGGATTAGAGTTATTGCAGTGTGTTGTGTAAGATAGTCTTTTTACAATAGGAATAAATAGTTATAGTTAGCTACCTTATTTTATTTAACATGCTTGTAGAAATTTGCAGCGTCTGTGTTTTCACTTGCACTTGAAGGGCATGATCTTGGAATGGGAGAGTGCAGAGCTAGATCACTGGCCATGGTCCTACACAGCAGAATTTGTAGATAATGTTTAATCGATTATTTTTGATCAGCTGTTTCACCTTTTGACCTGATGTAAAATCACCTTCCCGGCACGTATTGACACATTTTACTGAATACAAGTTTTTTGGGGAGCATAAATGACTGCAGCAAGTCCATACTTGCATAAGCTGAACACAGGAAATAAAAACACTGCAGGACAGTCTTATGCTTTTTAAAATTTAATAAAATGAACTTGTAAACAATATAAAATGCACTCACAATAAAAATATGATAGCTTATTACTCACTGGACAAACATCTTCAATCAGAGCCTTCAATCCCCAGTATTACCAGAAAGTCTTGACAAGCTGCTGCCTTATCCTTATGGAAAGAAATACTGTCTGTGCTCTCTGTAGTATTACAGACTCCTTATTCGACCAGTGGCGTAACTTCGTCCATGTTGCCCGGAGGCAAGAAAAAATTTGGGGCCCCCCCTATTGATAGATAGCTAGAGAGAGGGAGAATGAGAGTTAAGGGGAGTGAGGGAGATAAAGAGAATAATGGAGAAAGAGAGAAGGGCGGGATGTTTTCGGGGGTTTTACTGCATTTTCAAATGTAATAAAACCTGGCCGCCCGTCTTCGCCGGGCAGGGTATCGCCACCTTTGAGTGATAATACCCTATAGAAACCTAAGGGCTTCTATCGCCACCCGCCACAGATGCCGACCCCCCTCCCCCTGCATACCTTTCTAGGGTCCAGGAAGCCCCCCAAGGGATGTGACGGAGACCCCAGCGCACCACATCACAGGTATCACGGGGGTCTCAGTCACCGCATTGCAATGCTAGCCGCATATGTTAGTACATATGTGCTAGCATCGCTGCGTTGAGGCGGGGAGGGGTGCCAATGTATTTTAATACATCCCACCCAAAGAAAGAAATAATGTCAGGGAGAGGGGGGGTGTCAGCATAAAGTGAGGAAATTAGAGGGTAGAGCGAGATAGTGTCAGGGAAAGAGGGGACTATGTAAAAACCGGACCCGGACTAAACTCCGGACCGCCGGACAGGACATCAAAATCTGCAGTCCGGAGCTTGTAGGGTCCGGGGGGTGTCCTGTTCGGGGGTGTCTTGTCTGGGGGGGTCCCTGTGATAGCTATCACCAGGGACATGGGAGAGGGGAGATTACAGCCTCCCCGTGTGGTCCGGACCGTCCAGTTTTTGCTACATGCCCGGACCATACAGGGAGACTTTATTCTCCCCCTCCTCCACTCCCTGGTGACAGGTGTCACAGGCAGCCTCCCGGACAGGGTTTTGTCCTGGTCCGGATTTTACCCATACCCGGGAAAGAGAGTGTCAAGTAAAGAAAGAGAGGGGAGAGTGAGAGAGTGTCAAGAGGATGTCAGGGATAGAGAAGAGGGTGAGTTCATTTAAAGGCTAGAAGAGAGGGGGTAAGAGAGAGTTCAGGTACAAAGTAAGTGGGAGTTAGAGGTGAAGTCAGGCAGAGAGAGGGATGGGGTGACAGGGGTGTCAGGCATAGAGAGGGGGGGGGGGTGTCAGGCAGAGAAAAGACAGTGTGGTGGGCACACTGGACCATGCACACAAAGCAGGGGCCGCCTGGGTGGTAGGTGATGGGGAGGGATGAGGGGGTAACAGGTACCTTCTTCATATCCTCAGGCTCGCTGACCGGCTGCTGGTTCAAGGGCTTCTCCTGATGGTGCTTACTGTGCAGGCTTCGATTTGGGCTGCATTCTCGCTGAGTGGGTGAGTAGATCGGCCTCGGCCTTCCCCACAGGCGGTGGCAGATGTACTGCTGGGGGGGGGGGGGGAGAGCGGAGGAGGCCGGCGGCAGGCTGCGCAAATCCAATGCCTGCTGGAGGAAGGCGCGGCGGGGATGCTTCTCCCTGGAAGCCCTCAACGGCTGCCGGTGACTGGAGGCTGGCTTGAGGGCTGGCTGATACTCAGCCGGTGACGCTTCCCGCGCGGGGCTGGGCTGCCGGGAGCTTGTACAGTGTGTGGCACCGGTAGTGTCCTGCACTGACTGGATGAGAGTCTCCCGGCTGACTCACAGCGCGTACAGCAGCAATCAGCTGACAAGGGGGAGGGGGCGCCGCGTGGCACCAATGCCTAAATTCAGGGTACCTTTACAAATGAGCGGAACATCAGGGGGCAATGGAGCCATTGTCCCCTTTAAGGCTGGCGCCCGGCAGCAGATGACTTCATTGCCTCCGGGAGTTCCGCCACTGTATTCGACCATCCTATTTTACCCATCTTTCTTGTATCCAGAAATAATTCTATAGGTTATAGGATGTATGCTGTTGTATTTCCACGTTTTCTCTGGAATTTCTTATTGCGGATTTCATTAGATCTTATTGATTTGTTTTCTGAAAGAGGGGGGATTTAGTAAGACAATTTAGCAAAACAGTAATTGAGACAATAACTTTACTGAATGTGGAGCAACCACCTCCACAAAAAAATGGTTAAATTCAGTGTATGACAAATATGCAATCCTGCCAGCAAGTCGGTACATTTTTATTTTTTTTAACAGTAACTTATTATAAGGGACGGATTAACATATATAATAAATATAGCAGGTTGCAGTGAGCAAGATCTGTTAAATTTTTCCGGGTCTTTCATTTCAGATTTGCACCATCTTCTACATCAAGAAAAGTGTTTTTAGTTTAGTTTCTTAAAAATTATATTAAAAAATACTACATTTGTATTAATATATGGATCTTGTTTATTTCTATGATAAACATAAGATTTGTTTAGGCACAAAACTAATGGAGGACATCCAGCAATCTTTGCTCAATAGCCTGCATGATATGTAAAGGAGATGCACTTCCACATCTAACAGATGTCCATTTCCTTGTGCTAATGTTACATCATACCTGTCTTTTCAGACAATGCTTTGGTGTTCATTTTCAGAAAATTAGGCATGAAATTTGTCTGGGACATGGATACATGAGTTCAAGTGTTATACAGCTGTTGGGCAAGTGTACAACATTTCACTTGCATTCTCTTAAGAGGACAGCAAACCCTTTTATTTTTTACTTTTTATAAGTATAATTTAGAGATCATGTCATTTTTTTTTAAACAAAAAAAGCACTTTAATATGCTTTTTTTTTAATTTTGCTTTGAGACAGATAATTTTATATGCAGTGTTTTTCTTTATTTTTTTTTAAATTTAATGAATGTTAATTTCTATGAATGTTTTGCTATAGGGGTATTTGTGGCAACTTGTAGGGATGGCCATTGTTGCCTTTGCAATCAATGGCAAAAGTGCAACTGACCATCGATAGTGTATTTCTATTCAATGGATGACCATCAATGTTTTTACATATCGATGATCATCCATTCTCTATGATAGATTGGCTTGAGGGCCAATCAAAATACGGGGGCGGGGTTTCACTGGTATCGGGGGCGTAGCTAAGCTCTGTGTCCCAGCTCCTTCGTGAAAAAGCAAAAATAAAACTATTTGTTTAAGCTAGACATCGATGGTGGGAAACCATCTGGTTCTCCCCCATCGATGGTCAAACTATTTGACATTGGTCCTAAACCATCAATGATTTCTAATCATCGATGGTCGATGGCCATCCCTAGCAACTTGTAATACAGTATGACTACACACAGTCAGAATGAAAGAACAGAAGCTACAGTACCATAATATTGTCACTTCTCCCTTTAGTGCCTAGCATTTTTTCTCTCTATACAAGAGATAAAATTTAACCATTCTGCTATTAAGCTACTAACATTCCTACTGAAATGCATAAGGAACTTAAAGGAAATATGTTTTAGCAGGCATATCATTTTAGTTACCTCAGAACCAACATGCAATTTTTCAGGAAAGCAGGGTTTTTCTTTATTTTTGCAAAATTATATTAATGATCTATGTACTTTTACAGTTTTGTGGGGATTTTTTAAGGCAAGTATAGTCTAGTAATCATCTTTCTTTTAAAGTTTTTTTTATGAAAACTTGTGGTGAATGATCATTTACCAGACCTGGGTTCATGCAACTGGTTTGCTGTTTTTTAATTATATTTTCAGGGTGGTAGTGGGCCATGTGCTGGCCTCGACCCTTAAACCTGTTACACCATGATACACCACTTGCGTACGCCTAGCTACAGCCATGCATATCAAGAATATGCTGAGGTTTGTCATTTAATAACAAATCATTTTTATATGTTCATATAATATTACATGCAAACATTTATGTGGATTTCAATTAGAGACCCTTTTTCTTGCACAGTAATTTCACTCTTAATGGGCATAACACCTAGAATGTGGGATCCGTTTCCCCACTTCTGTGCTAAAATGGTCAAGGCACCCGCAAGCAGGCTGTTTAATGCAGATTTAATTCAAGCTAATTGAATAGTGCCCCATGCTTCTATTAACCTGATGTAAATGACAGAATTCCCCTATACTCTGTATCAGGCTCCGTTCCTAGTGGGAAGGAGTAATAATAAATGGAAGACTTAAGAGTAACCTAATAGGTCCTAAATGTGAAAAAAAATGTAGAAATGATCAAAGAAATATCCTCTTCTTAAAAAAATGCATCTTCTCCGATTGTAATCCTGTAAATGACGAGCAGGATACTAAAAGCAATAATTCCTCAGACATGTCTATATAACACCTCCTGTTGTGTTATTGCACATCTTGCTTCATGTGTGGGTCTTACGGCTTGAAGGAGTTGATTTACTCTTTCCCTGATGAGGAGGTCTAAAATATAGGAACAATGAAGGTATTTGTAAAATAACTAACCATAGAAACCCATTATTTCTTCAGAACATATGTATTGCTTGAGGCAGGCACTGTAAGGAGAGCTATATGAATATACTGTGTGTCACTGCATTGACTTGAGCTTTTCAAAGTTTTAACAATCTAGACAGCATTTTTTTCTCCTTTAACTATATTTTAGATAGTGATGTACATGTTGCAGGCACATTATCAGCATTTTATAAATAAACTATAGACAATGTTCAGTTTGTGCCTGTATAAACCTTGAAAAAAACAAACACACACATATTTTAGGGAGGACATACAAACTCCACACCCAGTTTGAAATGTAACACGGGCAGCAAAACTAACCACTTTGTCAGTTGTTTGTAAAAATGTTTGAACTTGTACTGTACAAGTTCCGCTTTTTTATTATTTTAATTGTTCCCAGCAAATCAAATTTATGGAGCAACACAACAGTAATGTCAGTGCCAGCGGGGCTGTGCATGGCTAAACGGTGCAAAACTTGATTTGCTTGGTTAGGTGTCATCTAGTGACTGCAAGCGTGCAAAACACTTGAATCCCTATCCCCATAGAGGTGAGGAGCAGTGTTAGCTTTTTTACTATATAGAATTACTACAGAAGAGTTATATAAATTGATGGAATTATGAAAAACTCACTTTCATCGGGTAGGGTACCAAAGGACTGAATAGCAGAGGGTAGTACCAATATTCAAAAGAGGAAAATGGGACAACCCAGCTAACTTCAGACCTGTGAGTTTAACATCCGTAGTGGGTAAAATATTTGATCGGTTTTTAAGGGATGGTATCCAAAAATATTTAGATCTTCATAACTTAATTAGTATTAACCAACATGGGTTTGTGAAAAATCGCTCATGCCAAACAAATTTGCTAGGATTCTATGAGGATGTCAGCAAAAACCTTGATAATGGAAATGCAGTAGATGTGGTCTTCTTGGATTTTGCGAAGGCTTTTGATACAGTGCCACATAAGAAGTTGATAAATAAAATGGAGGAACTTGGACTAGGGGTAAGAATTTGTAGATGGGTAGGGAACTAGCTGTGCAATAGAGAACAGAGAGGTTGTGAATGGCGCAGTATCAAATATGATACCAGTACTAAGCGGAGTGCCACATGGGTCGGTACTAGGGCCCATTTTATTTAACATATTTATTAACGATATTGGAGTGGGAACACAAAACAGAGCAGAATAATTAGATTAACCGAGGATATCTCCGCGCTTCAAAACAATCTCACTAAATTAGATGAGTGGGCAAAAAAGTGGAAAATGAGGTTCAATGTGGACAAATGCAAGGTTTATGCATCTTGGGAGACATAACCAATGTGCTAGCTATAACCTAAGCGGGGAGGCATTGGGTAACTCAGAAACTGAAAAAGACCTAGGGGTCATAATTGATAGCAAACTGGGGTGCAGTGCTCAATGTCACAAAGCAACTAAAAAGGCCAACCGGATACTAGCATGTATGGAAACTAGGGACTCAAAAGTAATCATGCCACTGTACAAAGCATTGGTTAGACCACATCTGGAATATGGAGTACAATTCTGGGCCCCTCACTATAAAAAAAAGACATAATAGAACTGGAAAAAAATCCAAAGAAGAGAAATAGAGCGAATAAAGGGAATGGAGAATTTAAGCTATGAGGACAGGTTGAACAAATTGGGATTGTTTACACTAGAGAAGAGATGCTTAAGAGGGGACATGCTTAACATGTACAAATATATCAGGGGCCAATATAAGGAACAGTCAGAAGCCCTTTTTACTGAAAGAAAGGACTCTAGGACACGTGGCCATGAGTTTAGATTAGAAGAAGGAAGATTTCATTCCCTTAGAAGGAAACTTTTTTTATGGTCAGGGCAGCAAAACTGTGGAACTTTCTTCCTGGAGAGGTGGTGTCAGCAGACACAATAAATACATTTAAAATGAGATTGGACAAACATCTATTGGCTAAAAACATCCAGGGTTACTAACAATAATCATAATCAGTCTTTAACAGATTATACTCACTAAAACCGAGGTTGAACTAGATGGACACAAGTCTTTATTTATCCTTAACTCTTATGTAACTATGACTGTTTCTACTAAAAATGATTGTAGAATTTACAGTAAACACAGAACAGAGGGCCAAATGTACTAAACTTGAAATGACAGGACCTGATTGGTTGGCGATTTATCACACTCCATTTTATCACTTTTCAAGGCTTAGTACATCTAGCCCACAAAGCGGAGAACATCCATTCCATTACATATAGGTACCAGCTCCGTATTCTGCAGCAAAGCACCAACGAGGGATCCAAAGACATACAAGGTAGACAAAATAAATAAACACAGCTGTGAAACCAATATAGTGAGATTAGGGCACATCTCAGAGGGTGTGGATCAGTTGGTCACCAGCAAGTTGTTAGACAATCATTAGGTCGGCATATGTCTAAGTAGACATGCAGGAAGGTCGACAGGGTCATTAGGTCGACAACGAAAAAGTCGACATGGTTTAAAAAAAATGTTAATCTTTTTTTTTACCCTTATGTCCTAGTGGATAGTAGGACATGAAATACCGCCTGTCGGCACATGTTGTGTTGACATGCTGTTCTCACCATGCTTTGGGCGCAGTGTCAATTTTTTTTCTCCCACCACACCCTACTGGATGGTGGGGCATGAAATACCACCTTGTCGGCACATGTTGGCTCAAGAAAACTGTAAAAAAAAAACATGTCGACCTAATGACCCTGTCGACCTAAAGTCTTGTCGACCTAACCCATGTTGACTTAAAGTCTTGACAACCTTACTGCATGTCGACCTGAAGTCTTGTCGACCTTACTGCATGTCGACCTGAAGTCTTGTCGACCTTACTGCATGTCGACCTTACTGCATGTCGACCTAATGCTTGTCGACCTACTTGGTGGTGACCCAATTACCGTATCCCATTCAGACAGGAGTGGAGACTTGGACACCAGCGATGGTGTAGGTAGAATAGGTCGCTGTAATGTAGGTAAAGAAATGGGTTTTCATAGAGCAATTTAAACACTGGAAGGGTGGAAGAGCGAAGCATTGTAGGGAATTCCATAATTGGGCATTGGCATAGAATAATTTGTTTAGGAGATTGAGGTGGCTGACACTGAGGAAGCAAGAAACATATCAGATGCAGATCAATGAGGACATGAAGGGAGATTATTTCAAGAAGTTTGGGGCATATGAAGGGGTGGCAGTGTAGAGTAGGTGAATGTGGTATGGCAGTCAATGTTGGTATTAGCAGGGTGGTGTTGCACATGTGTAGCATAAACAGATCATGATAGGTGTTGCAGCAGTAGTTGAGACAAGAATATAAATGAGTTCTGGTGCCTTCTTTGGTAAGAAGTGGTCATGTTATAGTATTAAATATTTAGGATGGAAGCCGTGGCTATTTCATGTACTTTAGATCACTAAAGACCATGTTATTTTAAAATGATTTTTTTTTTTTTTTAACTAATGCCCGGTACAGACCAGAACGATGGTGCTCGTGAGCGGGTCGTCACAGGAACGTATGACCCGCTCACGAGCTGACGGCGCAGGTAGGATCTCAGTAAAGACCAACCGACCCGAAGGGCCATGCATCGGATCGGGATTGCATCAAATGGCCCAAAACACGGCCGATTTTACATACAATCGGTCAAGATTGTATCTAAATTGGGTGGTTTTGGGCCATATCGTCCTGGTGTGTAACTCACATTAGTCTTACATTTGCAGCACTGATTCTTCTACTGGACCTATCTGCAGGAACTTTAAAAGTTTTTTTTGTTTGTTTGTTTTGCTATATACAATTCTAAATGCTAATGTCATGTGTTACATTTACATATATATTTAGTAAGTAATCATCTTGCATGTGTGTTTTTTTCCTGTGGGCTTCTATATGTATATGTATGCAGCAGCTTTACAGAAATCCTGGCTGTCCACAATATTAACACATTTTTTTTATTTCAAATTGTAAAGATGTAGTCTCCTCATAGGAGACTATTTTACCCATATTAACTATGTTACTGTAGAGGAGAGGTACAAGTTAAGTAGTTGTTAGAAAACCCTCCAAAGCTGCCTTTACTCCCATTTTTTTTTTAAATCTACCTTGCTTGTAATACATACTGATTTCTTTGTATTGCTATCTCCTATGAGCCTGTAATGTCAGCTCATTTATCTTTCAGGTGTTATAATAATTTACCTCAATCAGCATTGCATTATCTTAAACGGGGCAATTATCCACATTGTCACTTTTTCGTTTGCTCTTTTGACCTTGAGGTCATGGAGGCCTAGAGTAACCAAATCTCACAAAATTATTCCCTTACCTGTCATATAAATAGTCATCCTAGCAAAATGAGACCCAAGGGGGCTTTTGCCAAGGTGTTGAGAAGGCCAGTCTAACTTGATCCTTTATTCTGCTCTGTGAGGAATGCAGTACTGTTCTGGCACTCTATCAAAATAAAACAACGTTCCATTTTTCCTTTTTTTGTAGAAAGTCAGAGAGAGGGAGAACCCCTGTACTCACAAACACTTCTTTGTGGACTGCTTTATTGAAATTTCCATTCAACTCTTCCATCTGTTAGCTGTGCTTACCACCATTACCAGGGAAGGAATTCAGCACCGTCCATTTCGGGGACTGGGATCATAAAACTGTCTGGATTATTTCAGCTATATTTACAACTAACTTAATATTACTTTTTTAACAGGTTTAAAGCTTTTAATTCTACCACGTTCATTATTTAGGCTAGTGTTTCGTTCTGAGTGTGTATGATATATAATATGGTGGATTTTTTTTTTTTCTGGAACAATATTCCGTGTAAAAGAATTCAGTGTTAAGTGTTGTCATATATTACATTTCACCCCATCTTTATAACCTATACAGGAATATATTGTTCAAATACAGAACAAAAGTGTCTCAAATTAACAATACATTTAATAATAAAGGTAGACATTAATTAGAATTTCAGATTTACCACTAAGTATAATTCCATTTGTTTAGAGCTATTAAGAACAATGGCACACTTTCAACCAAGTTTGTTGTTTTTTTCTAAGGTTTGCTTGATTAGGAACAGAGCCTGTTTCTATCATCCACCAGTGTCTCCGCCTCTCTGTCCTGAATGTGGGTGTGGTAGCCAATCAGATTATTGGAATGTTGATTGCAGCAGCCAATGAAAGCATTATTTGTTGAATTTTCAGTATATTACTTTGAACATTCAGTATTTTCCCTTTATAATATATTTGCCTTTTTACATTTATTTATTTTTGTTACATTGCAATAATTTTGTTGTGGCTTTGAAACTGCAAACTCAAGCACATTTTGCTTGTTTAAGGCAAGCTCCAGGTCTCGCATTTACTTAGCAGATCTGAGTATTGACATATGCTGGGAGATGTAATACAGCATACTCAAATGATAAGAGCCTTAGGTAAAGCTACAAGTACAATACCAACCGCTATCTCATCTACCTATAATACATTGCCATTGGCACATGTAAAACATTTGGAACTGCCAATAGTCCAATGAATTGTTAGTTTTGGTATTATTACTTTCAATCAATTTACTTACAATAAGGAAGAAAACATTTTTATTTCAGACACTTTGGCTACAATAAATGGATTCATGTCCTGTACTGTTGACTATAGTTTAATACTGAGTCATGCAAGAAAGTGAGGATTACATTATAGTGGTACAGAGGAGTCCTCATACACCCATCCTTTGTACCATATGGGCTGAGGCTCATGGCACAATAATGCACTCTGCCACGGCTTGCAGTTCTTGTACCTTTGTACTTTTTTCAGAATTTTGTATTGTAACCATACATATTAGTAGTAAGCCCGCTCGAAGCAAATTTATTTATTTATTATTTATTTATTAGCAGTTTCTTATATAGCGCACACAGATTCCGCAGCGCTTTACAGAGAATATTTGACCATTCACATCAGTCCCTGCCCCAGTGGAGCTTACAATCTATATTCCCTACCACATGTACACGCACACACAAACATTCTAGGGTTAATTTTTTTGTTGGGAGCCAAATTAGCCTAGCAGTATATTTTTGGATTGTGGGAGGAAACCGGAGTACCCGGAGGAAACCCACGCAAGTACGGGGAGAATATACAAACTCCGCACAGTTAGGGCCATGGTGGGTATTGAACCCATGACCTCAGTGCTGTGAGGCAGTAATGCTAACCATTACACCATCCGTACTGCCCAAATGCTTTGAAATCTAGATGTAGTTTCACTTGTTCTACCCTAGGTACTTATACTTTATGTATTTTTATGGCAAATTAATTCATATAAAGTTGCACATTAACTTAAGAGAATCAATTTACTGAGAAAGGACAACACACAAGCAAGACCCCCTGGTACCCAGCGAAGTAGAGCCCCTGTCCCTGCATCTGTGGAGACATAAATTCGGGAGAAAGGATCCCATATTGCAATACGATCCTGGGTAGTTAATGCCGCCCATATCGAATTGCATATGTGATTCTATATTAATTGGGCCCCCCAGATCGAATTGCATATGTGATTCTATATTAATTGGGCCCCTAAGAGCGTTATTTCCAAGCTACTCCCATGGACAAAATAATAACGTCTGGTCATTAAAACAGACATCGTGGGGTTTGGTACAGGTTTCTATAGTTTTGCAACTAGTTATAGGAGATACATTTGCACACCCATTCACTGGAAAATTATATACTAAAATATCCATTGTCCTGTACCTCACGCTTTGTGGTATCTTGCCTATGTGGGTTTAATTACATGGGCAAGACAGAGAGACAAATCAAGGAAAGGAAGGCACAGCATATGGAAGCCATATGGGCGACAATTACCAAAGGGCATCACGGACGGTGTGACAGTTAGCATTACTGCATCACAGCGCTGAGGTCCATGGGTTCAATACCCACCATGGCCCTAACTTTGCGGAGTTTGTATATTCTCCCCATGTTTGCGTGGGTTTCCTCCGGGTACTCCGGTTTCCTCCCACAATCCAAAAATATACTGGTAGGTCAATTGGCTTCCAACAAAATGAACCCTAGAATGTCTGTGTGTGCATGTACATGTGGTAGGGAATAAAGATTGTGAGCTCCACTCAAGCAGGGACTGATGTGAATGGTCTACAACACTGTGTGAAGCGCTGCGGAATATGTATGTGCTATATAAGACACTGTTAATAAATAAATAAATAAAGGAACCAGTGAACATGCAGTGGTGAGAAAAATGGCAGCATAACGGGATTAGAAAAGCTTATATAATATATATAGTGTTCATTCTAGCTCTCGCCATCTTTGAAAACCCATGCTGTTCCAGCTCCCTGCCTGAGGTCTTGCTTTCTGCTGTGGTGTTTCTAGCACAGGTCTGGTTTGCATATCAGTGCAGATATACAGACCACACTGTGCTAGAAGCAC
This sequence comes from Crinia signifera, assembly GCF_055691185.1. Classification (NCBI taxonomy): domain Eukaryota; kingdom Metazoa; phylum Chordata; class Amphibia; order Anura; family Myobatrachidae; genus Crinia; species Crinia signifera. Next base: position 128,683,129 of record NC_139221.1, on the reverse strand, counting down.
TACAGCAGACAGTGACCACCCAGGCAGGGAAGAGGTACTGCATGGGTTTTCAAATATATAAATATATATATATATATATATATATATATATATATATATATATATATATATATATATATATATATATATAGGAAAAAAGGGGGGTATCAGAGTGCGCTAAGATACAATTGATGACAATTTAAACATTTAATATTTAATATAAAATATAATATAAAACGTACAGGTACAAGAATAAAAATGAGCCCTTTTTTTTAGGATATCACAAATATACAATTGGTGAACATGAATGATTGCTGTTCAATTCAGGAGATCTTGATCACAGTTAGCCCAACGCGTTTCGTCATATCATGACTTCATCAGGGGCGGATATTGTAATCAGCAATGACCGTATGTGTCTTAAATACAATTTGCAGCTAGATGCCTCAGAATCTATCCGGTGTAATTTCAGCAATCGTAAAGAAACAAGAGGTATCTATGTATGTCCTATATACAATTTTCAGCTTGATGTCTCAGAAAACATTCCAATGCGATTTCAGCAAACATAAAGATAAGATGATCCCAAATGAAATGTCAAAATTTTGCCAGATGTATAGAATTGGTAGAGAGATCAGGAGCAACAACCTGCAGCAGGGGTTCACCAATGCGAGGCTTCACTGACACTGAGCCGAAGCAGGATGCCCCACAAACAGGATGTATTACCATTTTGTATGCTGAAGAGGAGGGAGTGAAGATTCCCCCTTCCGTGCATCAGCCCAGTGCTCCCCTGGGCATTGGTGGGATATATCCGTATTATCACTGATGATTGCTGCGATGCACTGACAACGACACCTGTAGCTATATAAGTTGATAGCTGCAGGTGTCAGTATGGTCAATGCTACGGTCTATACATTGCTTGGCATGTTGGCTTGCTTTCTTGTAGATAGTAGCGTCAATACTGACAGGTACATAATACCTGTCATTTGCCGGTTATAATGTGTGCTGATACTGCTTCTCCCCCCTAACAAGTATTCTTACACAGTGAGATGCTAGGGACATACATATGTTATAATTGTGACACTGGAGGGGTGGAAAAAGGATGACATACTGTATAGGGTGATAATAGGTAGATGAAGACAATTCAAGAAATATGCTAGGAGCACACAGTGGGATTAGCAGTTATGCTAATGGTGAGGTATCATGTAACAGACGGTGACACAGAAAGCACAAAGAGGAGAAAGATGCAAAGGACATAGAGTGGGTGGCGGGTTGACACTGCAAAGTAAAGTGTAAAGGTGAAAGACTCTTTGGGCATGCAATGGGTGTAAATGTAATACTGGATGGGAGAAATGGTTGACAGAGGAAGGTGACAGTGGGATATGCAGAGAATGTGTGTGCAGACTGAGCTAGTGAAAAGCAATTGGGTGATGGTTGCTGTGCTGGGTCAGAGGCGAAACTAATGGCAGTGCTAGGGGACACCAACCAAACTTCTGCCTAGGGCCTTACTTGCCTACCTGACCCTCTCCATGCGGGAGAAAATGCTCTCCTCCTGGACTTCCCTGGTAATGTATGAGCCAGCACCTGTGGTGAAACACCTTTACCTTGCTCCCCACAGGTGATGGTAATCATACATTACCAGGGAAGTCCAGATACAGAGCATTTTCTCCCGCATGGAGAGGGTCAGGTAGGCAAGTATGCCTAGGGCATCAAATTGGTTAGGGGCTGCTCTGTTTGATCCTCCTCTTGTCAGACTAGTGGATGTAATTGGCCCAGACAGGAGGTCATATGAAATAACAGAAGATAGCTCTATTACAGAAGTGGGGAAAGACAGCAGATTGCCACTGTGTTTGTCTGGGGTAGCCAACTCCAGTCCTCAAAAGCTACCAACAATTCAGGTTTTCCATCTCACCTCACAGGTACACAGGTGCACTCATTCATGACTGACATATTTTAAAAGATCCACAGGTGGAGCTAAATATTTCCCTTGTGATTCTGTGAGGAGACATGTTGGTAGCCCTGGAGGACTGGAGTTGGCTACCTGGCTTATGTGAAATCTCCCCCATTGTCCTATTCCTATCATAGGGATTGACTGTTTTGTTTTTAGGACCTGAATTGTATTCTACTTGACCTGACTGCAACGTATGTACTGCATACGTATGCACTGTAAACTTTAATTGGTTCTGATAACAGAAATGGTTATTAATGTACCTGTATTTGTCATTCTCAAGTGCACGCAGAGGACTGGATTAGGTGTGCTTGTTAGAAGCATCCCTTCCAGTTAGCAAATGTAAAGTTAATTCATTTTTCCATTAAGCATGATATATGATGTCATCTATAATGTTCATAAATTTACATTGTGGGTTTCGGAGCCAACCTGTGTATTAGCAGTTAAAGAGGGAATATTACTATTTTAATAGCTACAAATATGCTGAGGGGTATTGAATGTTTGGTTTTAAGAGATATAAAAACTATTTGCAGCTGTGAAGGAATATCCCACCACGGTCATTTGGCCCTGCTCTTTAAAGAGTTATTGCCTTTTTTCTCACTTAAAGGATATCATGGGACGCGTTCCATGTAATGTTAGCTCATCATGTGTTTGTAAGCACATAAAATGCAGACACTTTATTATGAGCTCCCTTTTAACTTATGTAGTGTTGGAGTCTCCTGCTGCACTGTTTAGTATACAGAAGACAGATGTACTGTACAAGCTTTAGCTGCAGCCATTTCACATGGGAACTTGCTAGAAACTATAGGAATAATATGAATTACGCCCTTCTATCTAGTGCCCAAGGAGTGAGTCTGTTCATATGATACAGTTGAGCCTAATGTGACTATTTAAAAATAGAAACCATAAAGTTCACATTCATTTGAAAAACCTCTTGTTTACTTTATTAAAATGTTTTTCATAATGCATGGTAAATTAAATAATTTGATTACAATACATTGGTCTATTAAAATACATCTCTTACAAAGGAATAGACCTGAAATGGACTACAATAATATTTATTATAACCGTGTTGTTAGTAAATTGACACATAATCTAAATTATGACAAAAAAATCAGAAACATTTAAACAACTGAGGGGCAGGTGTACGCCCCATACACACTAGACAACGGGGGTCACGGCTGATATAGTTAACCATATCGGCCCCGGTCGACCGCACAGAACGATATCAGCCACCAATATCGTTCAGTGAAGTCAAAAATGCCCAGTAACATGCAGGTTTCATGGCTATATAGCAAAATTGACCTGCATGTTCCATAGATATCAATCATCAATAACAAGGCGCTGGAGCGCACATCGTTAATCATTTTGGGTGTACACCAGTGGTTCCCAAACTGTGCGCCTAGGCTCCCTGGGGTGCCTTGGAGCACTTGCAGGGGTGCCTCAGGTTGGTGGTCCAGAATCAATTCAAGTTATTTATGGCCAATGAAATAGGCAAAATCAGTGCTTGTGGCTTCCAATAAAGAATATGTGGGTAAACAGAAGTGAATCAGGTTTCTCACCACCATAAGTGGACCTAAGAAAAACATTGGTACTTATGTATTATCTGGGCTCCCATGTTAAATGCACCCCATTTTTTCATACCCCTACTATCCAACTACGCATGGAGTTGATTTTATATAGTGTGGCGAGCGCAGAGAGCCACCGTGCCCGAAGCGTGGCGAGCGGCCGCGGTCTCATAAGAAAAACGGGAGCCCAGATATTACATAAGTACCAAAACATTTAAATCACAACTTTTTAATTATTTTTCCTGAAATTAATAACCAACTTTTGGCCTAGGGGTGCCGTGAAAAATATTCTGATACTTTAGGGTGCCGTGATTCAAAAAGTTTGGGAACCACTGGTGTACACACTAAAAAATTAAATTAAATATCTTTTAGAAAGGACTTTCTGAAAGATATCTATCACTTTATCTTCTATTGTATATATGGATTAATTACTTTGAGTCCTATTAGGAGAAAAGTGCTATATAAATATTATTATTACTATTATTATTATTATAATCAAGTGATGAAGTGGCTGGTACTTTATCACCGACCAATCTGCCCATAACTATAATATTTCAAACTGAGCCTGTAACTTGTCAGTTGGGAACTGATTGTCCAGTAATAAAGTACCAGCCACTTTATCACTTCCTCGGGCTTAATAAATCTGCCCCTGAGTAACCAGCAGAGGGTTGGGATCACTAGGTCAACCACAGGAGGTCAGCATTCATTTGGTTGATCACTGAAGGTCGACAGGCCTTAAGTGGACACGCTCAAAAGGTTGACGTGGCTTTCACTCGACATGGTCATTAGGTTGACATTTGGGACGGTCAACATGGGTTTTATTGGGGGGTTTTTTGTTCCAAATGTTGAAACAGTCGACAAGGACACCGTATCGTTGCACTGCATCCGCTCGCTCCACTCGGCACACTGCTATATTCTCCTTCCATGCCCTAGTGGATGGTAGGGCATGAAATACCACCTGTTGGCACATCATCTCTAAAAAAAAGTGAAAAACCCCATGTCGACATTCTCAATTTCAACCTAATGGTTGTGTCAACCTACTGACCCTGTCCACCTAAAGCCATGTTGACCTTTTGAGTGTGTCAGGCTTTAGTGGTCAACCTAATGAATGCTGACCTTCCTGTGGTGGACCTAGTGACTATATACCCCGGCAGAACAGTGCGATGATCCTCATGCGTGATACAGATGTATACAGTGTCCTGTCCCAAGTACAGACACATATAATGTAAAGACCTGGTAAATCTGCGAGGTCATTGTAATCTGTGAGAAACTATTCTATAGACTTACTGTATATCGACAATATATGTCATCAGGAGTAATGGCTTTAAAGCTAGCTGAGACCGGATTTTTCCTGAAATTGGACAGTATATAAGGTTTCTAAATTAGCTAAATATATTTAATAATGTGAAGAATGTATAATTATCAATTCTTTAAAAAAAAAAAAAAATCTATTAGAGGGAGTCTTGCATTCTCAATAGAAAAATGAAACGTAACCAAATTATCTTTTCAAACATCCCAAGGCATTTATCAGATTTTTATCAGTGGCTGTAAATCATGTAGAATTATAATGAAATGCAATGCATTGTGCTTGCTTTGAAACCCACTGTATCTTTATCAAGCAGTCTTTTGGCAATTGTACAGCAATTATGAAATACCTTTTAAACTTGATATTTTCTCCAACAAATTTATTTTATTTCAGTGATTAAATGATGTGGATACAACAAATTATTCAAAATATATACAGTGTGCTCGTTGCAACCCCTGTTATCCTACGTTCCTCACTAAATAGAAGCAGTCACATGGACAAATGCTGGGTACACACAAGTAGTATTGTACCCAGCGATATTGTGTGGGGCTGGAGGGAATCTGGCATTGGCAAGTGCATATACTTGCTGATGAATGGAGCATAGTGCGCACTTGCGTTGTCCTCCAATGTCTTTCATGTATGTGAATGATGTCGCTGACAACACGCAGGTACACATAGCCAGCAACATAGTGAGCACACACTATAGCAGAAATATGAATAACATATAGCCCCGAAGGTAAAAATCCTTCGGGGCCATATGTTAAAATGTCACTTACAAATTGTCCTGCTGTAGCCATCCCACGCTCCGGCGGCTGCCTCTGATCTCCGGCGGCTGCTAATAAAGAGGAATCTTGCGAGAACTCCTCTGTACTTGACTCCCAGCAAAGCCGCTGGGCAGGTCGATGGGTCACTCAGACAGGCTACAGGGGCTGTTTACAGCAGTGGGCCGGAGGTTCCCCACCCCTGCACTAGAGAATATGAGGATTTTGGTGTTCTGACCAATTGGAATCGGCAAAATCATTCATATTATTATCTAGTGTGTGCCGAACATTAACTGTTGTGGACAAATGTCTCTGATTATATCCTATCTCCCAACTTTAGATCTGTGGCCGGCGGGACAGTCACACGCGCTGAAGGTGCACAGGTGAAATTTGGAGGCGTGGCCTATGAATCGCGTCGCTCCAGTGAGGTCATTCCCCTGTTATGCCACTGGCCATACCCCCAGCCCCTCTGCTTGCGGGAATAGACACTGCATCTATTCACCGCAGAGCAGCAGGTAACAGGGGGGACTCCCAACTACTGAGCAGTAGGCAGAAGTGCTGATAGGGCATATTAGCCCACTCTGAACACTTATATCTAATGTGCTATGATTAGAGCTCCTTTTCCTTATTTTTTTTTTCTTTCAGTTCAAAGTCAGGAAGTATGTCTAGGATATTTGACCAATGTATTGTAAGTGGAGTGATCATTCAAAGTGAAAATCAATTTTATAGATTGTTTTTCTTAATAAACACATTTCAATAGACACTGGTTTAAATTAATGTATGCAGTTAAGGAGTAGGAAAGCAAAGGAAATACTCCACCTACCATTATTTTCTCATTTGCTTATAGCTTCCATCAATACTACAATGGTACCTGCTCCCACCTGTACTACTCCTATATGTACACCCTCATAACTCTGATTCACACTTATGTTAATTACAAATAAATAATAAAAGTATAATTTTATGATAGGTTATTTTATTCATAACTCATACTCCAGGGATATTGTTAGGTTGACTCTGAGTGTAAAAGGGTCTCTGAAAAAAAGAACCCAGGTCCAGTGTCCTTGGAATCCAACCTGGCTAGTGAGCAGGGAAGGACTTGGGAAGGATTCTGGTAACTGGGCAGCGTAAACGGCTTACCTGGTCCTGTTACAAACCTATTGTCCTCTCCATGCGCAGGCAGAGGGAATCTCCGCCAATAAACCAGGTCCAAAGTGTAGTGACAGGCCTTGAAACCCATGTTCAGTGACCTCGGCTGCACCCAGGTTGGCAGTGTAAAAAGAGTATTATAAAAGTGATCTTAGTTATTATACTATTCTTCTGATTGGGTGGGTAGCAAATCCAATACCACATATATATATATATATATATATATATATATATATATATATATATATATATATGAGAGAGAGAGAGAGGCGCAAATAATCTTGGTGAAAATTATTGCAGTTTGTCCAAAAATATCAGACCCTAGCACAGAGGTATTCCCTCTTAGGAGACTATTAAGAGCTGCCTAATGGAAGTGAAGTTACACACTGGGCTTTGTGCTTGTCGTGAACTCTCTTACATGGATAAAAGTCAAAATGTGAGTACAGAACATTTCTGCAGCAGCTTTGGGCTGGGATTAACTCGGATCACCTCGTCCCCTGCTTTTAATGAAATTCTCCCCCTTGTATTTTCTTGTTTGGAAGGGAGTCCAAAGTTATCTCATGCTAATTTAGTTAGGCAGTGCCCTCAAGGGATGTCACAGGCCTCTATGACCCTTCCAGAGAGACTCAGTGAAGGGATGAGGAGAATTAGACATTCCTGAGAAATTGCAAAGTAGCAAGCCCCAGAGATTTCACATAGAAACAAGCTCCAGACAAACTGCCAGAGACCAGAGTCACCTTTTCAGCACTTCCTTGACATCGTTCCACCAATCCCATCTGGCTTGCCTCAGAGGTCAACATAGGACTGGGAAGGTGGTAGCAGACGGGGAGGTCCTTTTAATTATTATATAAAATGATTTAAACTTAACAGTACTATGTGTAATGCACATCATATGTTTTCTCTTTCAAAGCAGCAATTCACAAATAGCATTATCATGCCAGAAACATTGAAAATCAATTCCTCTAAAAGATTGATTTTATAGAAAACTATTTTGTAGGATTCAATGATTAAAAATTGCTCTAGGTTTCCATTTACTCTAAGATCTATCTTTCAAATGTCTTATAACAAATTGTTTACACATAAGCTGTAAAAAAGAATCTACACAAAGCACTGCAAATTATGTGCGATGTATATAAATAACTTATCATGAATAAATAGTACACATTCATTTTCACACCTTGTAAGCAGCGTGGCACTGTTGCGGTCTTGTGCGTTTGCTACTTTAAAAATTGCAGCTAGCAGCTCTTGTAGAAAATACTGTATTCTCCAGTGGGGCAATTAAATTAAAGTAGCCTATTAAAGTGAAAATCTTAAGCAGGTTACATTCTGAGTCATATGTCATCTGTTCCAGCAGATTGGATCAAAATATCGCTTACCTCGGCGCATGTCAGACAGTGTTTATGGCCAATATGTCGCTGTACGCAGTCGCTATATGCTACACATAAAACCTGCCGATAACGCTAGCCACAACATGTGTGCTAATGCAGAATGGAACAGTGATGGTTTCATCTTTCATTAACATCGCTCAGTGTTCATAAAGGATGGTGTACATTACGGGCACACATTGCTCCAGTGTGGATCCAGCTTTATTGTGGCTGTTCTATACACTGATCAATAAGTTATCAGTAGGGAGATGTAGGAGTATGTTCTGCAAACTTTATACAAATACATAAAATTATACCATTGATTAACAAGATGTTAAGGTCTACTCTGCACCTGTAGTGTTAGGTGACAGGAGGGTGTGGTATGTCGGTCCAACAGGTGGTATCCCGATGTCGGAATGCCAACTACCGGTGCTCCGACAGGGTGGTGAGCGCAAAGAAACCCCTTGCAGGCTTGTCACTTCGCTCACCACAGGTTCTATTCTCCTTCTATGGGGGTTGTAGTCCCCCACAAGGGAGAACAGCCCCTGTGAGTTGGGATCCCCTCTGTCGGGGCACCGGCAGTCGGGATTACTACCGTCAGGATCTGCCTGTCGGACAGTCATCTGGCACCCGTGACAGGAAGGGTTAAGCAGAAGACTTATTGGGAGGTATTGCATAATACAATATAAAGGGCAGTATTCAATGAGGCCAATTTGCCATGTTTCATGGCAAATTTGTGCTATTTACACTTTGGAAGGTGATTTTTTGTGTCAGAAAGTGAATCACCCTATTCAACGTGCACTTTTCGCTGACTGCGAACAGTGAATGAAGAACAATTCGCCATCTGATGGTCTCTGCAAATCGCTGTGGTTTTTCAATGTGATTTGCCGTGAGTGTATTCAATGAGAAGATGGCGAATTGCTTTCTAAGTGATTTTCGCCGTGTGTCACCGTGTAGCAATCGCCATCTTTTTATGGTGAAGTGGAATGTAAACAATGTTGTTGTTTTTTTAAATTTGGTGTAAAAAAATCAGGAGTTTTATTCTGTGAAGGGGCATGCTATTTTTATTCATGTGCTTACAGCACATGAATATATATTTAATTAAAAAAATATATATATATATAGATTTTTTTTACACATAACAGCCAGCAGGGGGGCGGAATTCGAGAGCCGCTCATTACATATTCATATATTCACTGCTCCTGATCATTACATATGCACGATCGGGAGCAGTGCATACCCGGGGTCCTGCTGGCTCTCCCGGGGGGCAGCTTGTGGTGCCTGGGTCCCGGGGAGCTCTCCTACCCTCCCCATACATTCTGGGCCAGGCAGGGAGACTTATAACTCCCTGCCTGCCGCCGTCCTCCGGCTTGGGGTTAACATTCGCCGACGGGCAGCGAGCCCCTGCCTCATTGAATAGTGTGTCAGCGAGGGCTGGCAACGAGGGCTCCAGCCCTCCGGAACACGGCAACTGTGCAGCAAATCCTAAACAGGATTCTCTGCACATCGCGATCTTGGTCATTGAATACTGCCCAAAGAAGTATTTAGTGTATATATTTTATATAGCATCATTGATGTGATATACATTTAAATATATTTATGAGTAGGTAATCTGTCCAATCAGTGATCATTCTACTTTTCAATCACTTTTTTGTCTACTTTCTTTGGCATTGGAGTAACACCATTTACTTTTTGCATCATTGTATTGGCTATCCTCTTATTCGGTCACAATTCACTGACGACCTCTCTCGCACCACAGTGAATAATCTGTATATCCTCAATTCTTCGCCACAAACATTTTATTTGTAGACCTTTTACACAAATACAGAATTCATTCATTTGTGTTTGAGTTGCTCTAAGGTGAACATGAAAATGTTAATCTGTAAGGTAAATATGTCACAGAGGTATGAGTGATATAGTACTGGGTTTTCACTATTGTGTGAGCTGAAGCCACCTGTGTGTTTGCTCACCATTTCAATACCTGCCAACACAACTGCCAGCTTACACGGCGTGCTGTCACCACTACACAACTAAAGCACTATTGCCTGATGTTATCTGTTCACACAATCTAGGCAGAATGTAGTAATAATTGCCGCGGTTGTTTACCAGAGTAAACACCATGATGTTTGCTTTGACTTTTAATTATGTTTTTTAATGCAGTTACATATTGCATTGTTATAGGGATCTATTTCTAATTTATAAACATTGGAGAAATTGTGTAGGACCTAGTAACATCACCGAGGCAGGAGTTACAAGGTGTGTTATATGAATGATGAGGATATACCGTACTGGTTATTCAATATTCTATATGTCTGTTCTCCAATGTCCCACATTCATCTGGTTATTTGTATAGTCTCTGTAATTCTGCAGTGCTGTCACCATTGCCTCTTCATCCTGCTTTCTGGTGCGGTTCCCTGTTTCCGTCTTCCTTTACACATTGTATCCTTGTTGCATTGCTGCGCTATATCTGTACAGATTTTTTTTTTCTAGCTTTAGCATCTGCACACCAGTCTCTGACTTTACCTTCTGACCTTTTCTATTCATGTTTATGAGGGTATGGATTATTAGGTCACCAGCATTATGGTCGACAAGCATTAGGTCGACATGCATTTAGGTTGACATGAGTTTATGGCCACAGGGTCATTAGGTCGACCTGAGTAAGGTCGACATTGAAAAAGTAGACATGATTTTTTTTTTTTTACCGGAGTGTCAACAGTCAACATAAACACTAAGATGTAGCACCGCGTCTCCTCGCATGGCTCGCTGCACTCGCCATGCTTCGGGCACGGTGGCTTGCTACGCTCGGCGCACTAAAATGGATGGTAGGGCATGAAATACCGCCTGTCGGCACATGTCGTGTTGGACACCAAAACGTATCACCGCATCCCCTCGCTTGGCTTGCCATGCTTTGGGCACACTATTTTATTTTCCCACCACTTACCTAGTGGATGGTAGGGCATGAAATACCGCCTTTTGGCACATTTTGACTTAAAAAAACAAACCGTAGAAAAACTCCATGTTGACCTAATGACCCTGTCGACCATACCCATGTCGACCTTCATGCATGTGGACCTAATGGTGTCGACCTAATGCTTGTCTACCATCATGCTGGTGACCCAATGTACATATTCCCTCTCTCCCTCTTCATCCTATCTCTTTATGGTGTCCTTCCCTGTCAGTGATCATTTCAACTACGCCCTTATAGAAAGCTTAATTATTCTCTGATTACAGTGTTTATCAGGGACCACTTAGGAAATTAGGGCCTAGTTCATGTTTGTATGGAACTGCACAGCCGCAAGTGGCTGTACAATTCTGTGTCTATAAAACTCCAATGCAGCAGGAGGTGTCTGTAGAAGATAATTGAATGATCAAGGATCCAAGTACTGCAGCTATGGATGTAGCATTGGATCACCACTGTGACCATCGGTTTTCGGCACCAGCCACCCTGTGTAAGCTGAAGCTTACTAAGGCTGGCCGCAGGATCCTAACACCCTGGTCCAGGAAGTCTGCTTCCGATGATGCACATGCTGTACTCATCACGCCTTCCAACTGAGGACAACACGCCCATTTTGAAGAACGGTCCCACTCCCCTCTGGTCTGCCCCCTAAATGCTGCAGAATGTCAATAATGATTCTGATGGGGCAGCAAGCACTATTGCAAGACCTGTATGCATATGTATAGAATGGGTCCTGCTACTGCGCAGACCTCCAAACTTCGTATTTGTATTGTTGCTGCATACAAATTTGAATTGTGCCCTTTGTTTCCATGTTTGTAATATTAATTGATATGCCTATGCATAACCATAGGGAAGGCAACCTTTTCCAGAGGAGCATGGACAGCAATTCAGATGCAGTAATTAAATTCTCCCATCCCTTTTCCCATCCCCTAAACAGTTTCCACTATCTGTCACACCACTGTGGGTGGGCGAAGGGTATTGCTGCCATACAATTTCTGTTTTAAATCATATTTGACTACTATCCCAAAATGTTCTCTATACTCACAAATGTTGGTGCATTCTCATGGAATAGCCGGAAATCATACGGAATGTGCCATAATAAAGTTGTGTACATATCCCCTTCTAGATCTCCTGGGTTAGTGGTAAACAAACAAATGTTTCAAGCTGGTGACAGTCTGAACAGCCTTAACCATTGCAAGGAGCTTTACACCAGATCCTAGTTTCTGATACGCTGGAAGTGGGTCACTTGGTCATGAGCTCACAGAGTAGCGCATTGACATCCTGGTGGTTACTAGGAGTCACTGCACCACATGGGACTCTTCTGCTGCTGGATAAAAGCAACAAGAACAGATAGTGTCCGTCCCACAAGTCCAGGGGCTGGTTAAGGACACCCCTGACTCATAAGTCTGTTGTGTCCTTTTATTCCACCTGACAGGTGTACCGCCCCAGGTGCAAAATGGGGATTCCATCTATCTGCTGTTAGCTGCGAACAATATGGCCTGATATGGGAAATTTGTAAAAAAATAAAAAAGTATTTACTTATTGTAGACAAATCTGATTTATTTTTTACTGCAATGCATTATTATTCATACATATACAGATAATGGCAAAGCTAGGTAATACAATAAAAGGCTTATTGTTATACGATTCCGTGCCAAAAAGAAAAAAAATCTATTTGCACTTTAACAATGGAGTATTTTTAATTGCCTTATGCAAAACTACAAACAGAACTGTAGAAAGGTTTAATGAGTGTTTTAGTTGTCGTAAACTATTGGATGATATTGAAACAAATAGTTCTCAATGACCTCACCTGTTCAGTACAGAGCTGGTCTCTAATGTAATAAGAATCCAGCATTGTACTTAAAAGGGTGAGGCTGAAAGTGGCGCTCACTACAAACGGCAGAAGCTCGATACTCCTCCAGACACGTTGCATCATACCTAGTGGTGTTATCAATAAGAGCATTGAGCCGAGCTAATGACTGCTATGTAGCAATGAGCCGTCACGTGACTTTCGAGTCTGATGTTGTTTCTTGTGGAAAGATTGTGGGTTTTTCCTGGCACACATTTCTGTGGCTGCACTCTGGTTACCACAATTTCGACCCAACCCATTGGGCTTAGCGGTGAGTAATACTGTCAAACTGAGCCACCTTTTATGTAAAAGAATCATTTGTTTAATCCACTGGAAAAAAATGGAGACTAAAATATGGCTTGAGAACCACTCTAGAACATTGTTACTGTGTCTGTAGCTGAGTTATGGCTACGTCATCATAAACTGGTACAGTGTAAGTACGGACTATTCATGCCTCGTTTGTATAATGTAAAATGACTGATTGCTAGCTGATTGTGAGCAGTTGGATATGTAAGAGGGAAGGGGGCAAGACCACAGTTAAATTAAGAAAAGAACATCAGATATATTTTTATGAGAATAGATGTCCTGACATATGATGTCTGTCTGAATGCAAAAATAAAGCTTAGGTACTGACAGCTCATTTTGGATGATTCAAGTTCATAGGTCAATGCATTCTGTTTAATAAAAAAATATATATATACCCACAGCCCTGTTTGGAAATCACCCATTAACTACACTTCAAGTGTAGTTCAGCGTGTTCCGCAGTATGTTTGAAAACTACAGGTTGCCAGTCAGCTTGGATATTGCACGTTTTTGCTTTGCCATGTCACCATATCATGCGCACCCCTTATTATGTATGATACGCATTTTAAATTGTCAAATATTCTGTTTCTAGGAGAAATGTAATTTTGGCACAACTGTGCTTAACAAATCCTTTTTCCCTATTTACATTGTTAAATAGGCATGACATGAACACTTTCTTATTTTACTTTGCCTCTGGCAAACATCTGACATTCTGTAATAAAGCCCTATACAAATATCTTTTTGTTTAAAAGAACAATATTTTGACACTCACTGACACAACCAGACATATTATATCAATATTTAAACATACAGTACAAGTTGGATTTACCTAATATTCATACAAGTTTACTCTGTTCATTCAAATCATAATGACTACTAACAGATGAACCTGAACCTCTATAGAATGGGGTGTGGTATGACGGACCAACAGTCGGGATTCCAATGGTCGGTATATTCACATTGGAATCCTAACCGCCAGTACTCATTGAGAGCTTGGTGGCGTGCATTTATCCACCCTGCAACAAACTCTAGCAGCAATACGCCATTGCTTTTTCTTTTAACTTAAATAAATAACTTTACAGGTAAAATGTATTTTCCTACATTTTTGTGACCTGGAGTAAATGACTATTTATGCGATGCAGTAAAACACTTAAAGCAAGACATTCCCATTATTTCTGTCTTTTACCAGGCTTTAAAAAATAATGTTTCAATATTACGGATTATGGGTGCAAATGGTTGTCACTTCTTTTTGTTTACTTTTTGTCTAGAATGGGGGAGCGCACAAGGCAAAAGAATCTGCGTTATTTGTATGGCATCATCAGACTGTGTTAGGATTCTTACTGTACTGCATGTCTACTAGATTAATGTAGAACGCAGGGCGCTTCTCATCAATAGTGGGATGGAGTGATTCACAAAAATTGATAAGCACCATCAATGTGTTAATTAAAATGAATTAATGTTTTTTCAGTAATCTTAATAAAGGCTAATGAATTTCAGCAATCCTTTATTCTGTGTACAAAGATGCATGTAATTATACTTAATTGTACACTGTAGGTAAAGAAAGCAATCCTGCCCTATTCCACAACTCCATAAAGATGCCTTTGTTATGGATGTGATTAACCATAACTGAACAATGCCATACACACATTAGAGACATCAATATGCACAGAATTGAAATGTGTCATTTACAAGGCAACAGTAGGCCATTTCTTCATGTATGTTTTGTGTACGTGCATGCCTGGGTGTAAATATTCTGCACTATTCTTAATACATGTGCACTAATCTAGTACAGTACATGTGCCTAATCTAGTGTTAATGTGTAAGAAAAAAAAAAGTGTTATGCTGGGTACACACCAGGACGACTAGGGCCCGATCCCCTCAATCTAGATCCAATTCCGACCAATTGGATGTAGATTGTGTGGTGATTGGGCCCTTTTCTGTCCTGGTGTGGACCGATACCGATCCGATGCGCGGTCCCGCGGGTCGGTCGTTATTGAGATCCTACCTGCTGCAGGTAGGATCTGAATGATGACCATACAGCCGGGTGCGGGTCGCCATTGGATCGGACCCGCTCACGGTGCACATCGTGAGCGGGTCGTGCCCCCCCGCGTCACCGTGAGCGGGTCGGACGAGACACTGATGACCCGCTCACGATGTGCATCGTCAGCGGGTCGTCGTGGTGTGTACCCTGCATTAGTGAGTTATATGGCAATTTGACTTAAAAAAACTCAGGTTATTGCCATGTCAACCTGGGTCGCAGTCTCAGTGGAAACTGCTCCCCCCCCCCCCCCCACACACACACACACACACACACACAAAAGTGAGAGGACTGGAGGCGGAACTTCAGGTGGCACACAGACAGGGCTTTTGAGTTCCATGGGTGGAGTTCTAGGTGCAATCAGGAGTTGGTGGTGTTAAGCCAGTCGGGAGGGGTAAGCGAACAATGTAGGTGTGTTAACACTTACTGCACTACAGTACAGATATTGTGGGCCTGTTTTGATAGGGGCCCTAGAGTGTACACAAAGCGAAGGTTTACATACAATACTGATTACAATGAACTGCGTTTGTGCAGGACCGGTACTTTGCGTGTGCAGTTTTTGTCTAACGCAGTGCGGCTGCATATGGCAAGTGCTGAGTGTCTGTAGCCGTTATGTAGCAGCAACAGTGTGGCGACGTGGAGCATTTTACAGAACAGGCCGTGATAATTTTGTATGTTTGCAGAGGACAGCGTTTGTATCCTTCAATGATCTGGGCAGCATGAGAACACTATACTGATGTCTATGGTTATGGTATAGATGTTAGTCACTGTCGACCTAGATATTGTCTAAGTCGACACCTATGAATGGTTGACATTGACAGAAGGTCAACACAAACTCGACATGAGTTTTTAAATTTTTGTATGTCTTTGTCGACCTGGACACCGTGTAAGTATTCCACTTTCCCTCGCATGGATTTCTGAGTCATGCTTTGGGCACAGTGCCACGCGTTATTTCTCACTCCATGCCCACTTGCATAGTAAAGTATGAAAAAAACCCCATTATATGAAAAAAAAAAAACTTGCAAAACTCATGTCGACCGTAAGCTTTTGTTGGCCTATCATTGTCAACCATTCTTAGGTGCCAACCTAGACATTGTCAACCCAGGGACCGCATGCCAATGTTTATACAGACAATGAAGTGGTTCTTCATGTGCTGTATGTAGCAAGTAAATATACTTTATCCACAGTAACTAACATTGCTTTACATTTCAATGTCTACCTTGGTACTGATAGGTAATATGTACCGGCAGCCCTACAATGTGAGCTAGGGTACTACAATGGTTAATAAAATAACCTAGGGCACTACTGTGTTGATAATGTTAACTAATGCACTTCTATAGTTCATAAAATGAACAAGGGATTTATTATGGTGCAGAAAATATGCAACTAGTACGGAGCAATGGCTCTCTAGAGGCATTCGGACATGGGGCCAGATTCTCTAAGCTTCAAAAGTGATAAAATAAAAAGTGATAAACAGCCAGCCAATCAGCTCCTGTCTGACATTTTTCAAACCCAGTCTGTGACATGGCAGGTAGGAGCTGATTGGCTGGCTGTTTATTACTCTCCATTTTATCACTTTTGAAGCTTAGAGAATCTGGCCCATGGTCTCCTAATAATTGTTGCTATGGAGCCCATTAAGTTCTGGCTATGCCAGTGGTTACTTGATACTGCCATTGTTGTATGGGTTTTTGAATTCATATTCTTGACTGTATGAAGCTACAACTAGAGTTTCTTAATGTTGTAGATGGAGGTCTTGTATCCTTGATAGATGGACACAGGGTTTCTGCAAACTTAGAGCCTGCAAACTGATCGCTGATGTGCGAAATGGCAGAGGCCTGCAATCAGATAGTCACGGCGCAGACAGAGTGAAAATCCACCCAGTGCAAGTCTGCAGATGATCACCTGCATTTTTCCTGACACACCCAGAAAATGGCTGGTTACCGGCCCCCAAACAGCGGCTTTCTGCTGGTTGAACTGCCAGAGGATTGTGAAAAAAGTCATTGCTGATTTTTTTTGTAGCTGTTTAGCCTTGCGCATGCGTGCTAAGACCCGTATGCATGCGCTGCTGTTCAATAAAAGATCACAACAGCGATCAGCTCTGAACAACATTTAGCACTGGTCAGTAACACACTGCTGTTGTCCAGCTATTACATTTCTCTTCTTAAATAGGAAGATTTAGTTAAAAAAAAAAATAGGTTTGCCAGGTAATCAGTCAGTGAGGGAGCTGAGTGCAGTGCCTACTAAATCAAACCTTGAGTGCTCATGGGATAAATAATTGTATTTTTGTTTTCAGTGACTATAAATATTAGGTAATAGGAAACTGTGGTGGTTTTATTTAGTGTAGGTTCTCAGCAAGTTAAATTGCAATTTTTCCTTTAGTGAGTGGAATGCATGTTACTGATCTTTCAGCTTTGTTGGCTTGTAACGCTGTCTGTGTGGATCTAAATGGAGCCTGTATGTTATGAGTTCTAAATGACTTTATGCTTATCATACTTACCAAACTATCATAATCTAGTTTGGAACTGTGCAGACTGTATCCTGTGTGTTACATTTCTGCATTTTTTTTGACTGAGTCCAAAGAGGAAATTAACTTGATTAGTGTTTCTAATTGTTTTCCATCTCTAATTCTAAAGCCGTTTTCTTCTCACTGACAAATGAGCTCTACAGCGGCTAAATGATGATTGGATTCTCTTCTTGGCAAAATCAAGTTCAGGAAATGTTAATAAATCAAGAGACTGACTGATTTTCCAAATGAAAATCTTTAGCCCATTGCGGTACACAGTATGGGTCTGTAAAGAGATTCACATCAATCCACTAGTTTGATAGTAGGATTATTAATATTTGTTCATTTTAGATCTATTGATACGTCTATATAAATCTGTTTTCTTGAATTCTTAGCCAAATTCTTATAATGTAACCTGGAAAGTGTGTGGGACAGAATTCTAGGCATTAATGCAAATACAAATATTTGTTTCAAGCAACAATATACTTCTTATGTGTCCGTTTTCATTTGGTAAATTGTTCTAACAGTTGTTAACCCCCAAAAATCTAAAAGACCATCAAGATGTTTGTCCGTTTCACTTTTGACACTTACGATTTTTTCTTCTGTTTGGATGCATTTGCCAAACTTCCACAGCACTGCTGCTGAACCTTGACCATGAAGTCTGTCACAACTATGTTGTTTTATTTAGTAAATATACAAAGAAGTACCTTTTCAAATGAGCACATTCTAATAGTCACCGGTTTTAAAGGTTTTTTTTTTTTTTCTGTTATGGTTAATTCTCAGCTTTAGGTATAAAATTAACTTTTCTTATTGAATGTGATAAAGGAAATATAAATGTTATATAAATAAAATAGAGGTGAGTAAGAATTAGTAAGCTCTTTTACAGGAGCACAGGACAGGAACCTGAGATAAAGTTAAACATAAGTCTGATTAACGAGCCTTGTTTGTCATGGGTGATAGCACAGTTAATAAGTATTACGGGGCTGGATGCTGAACGGAAGAAGAGGAAGTTAGATAGAGTCTCTTCATGTCCTGAAATGTCTGAGAGAAGCCTATGTACAATCACTTCAGTATTTGTTAATCCACTTGAGGTTTTTCTCCTTCACTAGTCCAGGTGTGAAATGCATACAAGTGTCTCTGCAGTGGGTGTTTCCCTTATATATTATTACAAAGCCGAGGTATTTTACATTCAGTTTTTAACTAGCCTTTATCACTTGAATAGGCATGTAAGAGGTTCTTTTTATATCACGCATTTTCTTTTTGGCAGCAGATATAGGCAAAGTGTGCAAAGCAGGTGTCTTAGTCACGTAGCTCCAGAGAGTGCATTCATCTGGCAACTTACCCTGTACACTTAAGCAGCTGAGTGCTCCACTCTATATAACTTTACCATAAGATTTGCTCTTTGGTAAGTTAAGTCATGAGATTTTAATGATATTAAGTCATTTTTAGGTATGTCATTTATAGATGAGACCCATTTACATACCCACTTTCACTTCATACCCCTTTCCTTTCCTCAAAATTTTGTTAAAATGTATTGGTACCGTTATATATCACCCTCTTTCTAATGCCCTAGTACTATGACTTTTTTTTTTCTCTATGACCTTTTTTTATCAACTAGTAACCATTTTGTTCTAGACTGAGACCGAGATCATTATGAACTGCCACACATCCGACCAACTTCCATCCAACTAGCTGGTTGGATGGAATTAGTAAGTAAGTAAATCTGGTACTGGATGGGAGCAAATGTAATTTGTAATTCAGTAATTTGCTCCAAAAATCTGGAAACGGACAAAACCAGTCGCTCAGACAATGTATTGTAGTTGGACCTATTTTATTTAAATAATTTCACTGAATGTTTTTGTCCATTTTCCTGGGTTTGTGAGCAAATTGGTCTTTGTCATTTGCTCCCATCCAGTACCAGATTTGTATTCCATCCAACCAACTAGTTGAATGATAGTTGGTCTGATGTGTGGCCAGCATAAGGCATGGGCACGGACTGCTGTGAACTATAAAAAAATTCTATGTATACTATGCATATCTGTATAAAAAACAAGCATGCCACCCAGTACAGTAACCTCACAATAAGTTTTGTGATTGGTTCTCTTAACAGTACTAGCAGGCACCCTTGTTTTGTTTTTGTTTTTTTGCATCGACCTTGGTGCAGTTATATGCAGGGTGCTGCCACTTTATATACTTATAAAGTTAATATAAATGAAAGAGAGCAATCAGATACTTCACTCGGACTTCAAACATCATAGTTTATTGTTTATTTACATCAAACACATAAATAAATGTACATAAATAAACACTTGGGAGTTTGATACCACCATTTTCCATATCTTAAGCTGACCATACACTTAAAGATTTATTGTACAATCTGGCTGGTTGGAACGAAAATCTGTTCTTATTTGAATGACCGTTTTTCAAGCATTTTGAAGCAAAAGGTCAACTGTCATTTGCTCTCATAAATTAACAGATTTTGTTCCAACCAGCTAGATCAGGCAATAAATCTTTAGGTGTATGGCCAGCTTTACACTGCATGTACTATATTTATATACATGGCACCGTTATTAAAACACTAGAGTGCCCATTTCCTCTATACATATCTCGCTCTCTCATATGCACATGGTTATAAACCATTTTATGAAAGTGTGTGTTGCCTCTGCTAATACCGTAATAATGGACTTGGGGCATTAAAAAAAAAAAACCCCACTAAAGTATGGGGTAAAAGGTGATATAAAGTTCAAGCTTAAAAAAAAAAAAAAACCTACAAAAGAAAATGTGATTTAAAAAGTTTTGAAAATTCATAAAATATGTGACCTATATAATGCGGTTAAAAGATAGCCAAGAGGTTGCAGTGATTGTATCTGAGATTATGGCCTAGCCATGTCATGGGTCATGTGGTTCAGCCTGTGAACAGGAAGGTGAGAATTGGTGAACTTTTGCCTGAGTTGTGCAGTCCATCAGGGAATAAATGGACCAAATCAACTGTGCAGCTGTATAAGGAGGTAAACGGCTGAGTAGCTCTCACACAGAGGCCTTTGTGCTCTGGACATGATCTAGCATTATGATGGGGTTCAATATTCCTTGGCTTTATAGCAATTACTAACCCATTATCACACTAAAACACTGGATCATTTATCTTCTAATTCCAAATGTCACCTGTTCTTCATTTACGTCTCAATGACCATTAATTATACTCAGTGGAATTTAAACAACGTTTTTCTCCTCTGTTAAGACTAGTATAAGATTCAGTAATGATAAATAAATCAGCCACTACGCAGCTCTCATTTCTCTTTCTCAGACTAGGTCTGGTACAATGTGAACTATGAGAGGAAATGCCTAGAAATTGGTAGGTCAGGGTCCTGGGAGAGTCTGTCTGACCATTGTTGTAACTGCAGATTTCTGGCACTGGTTCCAGACAAGTAACTCGTACGGTATGCAAATTTCAGAAGCAGCATAAGCAGTAAAAACAAACATTATCCAATCAGAGTATGAAAGCTGTATGACTATTTCCTTTTTATTATGAATGCAGAAAAGGTGGTTTGCCTGAAATATTAGATATTGGCTTTATTTAACATCACTTTTTCTGAGGTCGAGGTTTGGCATTTATTTCAGGAGGTGCCTGTAGTTCCTTGCTTGCATAATAAATGATGATCTATTAGCAAATTAATAAGCACAGTGAAAGTAGAGGTCTAAAACATAACTATTTAAAAGCACAAAAGTATTTTTTTTTACTTTACAAGCAGATATTACAGTTTTTGTTAAACTGATTCACTTAAGCACTGTAGCTGCTGTTGATTTCTTCTCGCAGCCTGACTGGAATATGTGCACTGCTTGACGGCTGCTTATGCTTGATTTATTCTGCTTCTAAAACCCTGACAAAAATTGCATTTATTTATTTACAGTTTCTTATATAGTGCAGATATTCCGAGCACTTTACAATTGGATTATAGCTTTATAAAAAGGGGTATACATTGGAATACATTTGTTAAGAAAATATACCTGGTGGTTTGTGAGTTTGGTATTAAAATTAGACTACGCTAGTATTGTGCCTGACCAAACCTCTGTTCCATATATGCCTTTGCCAGGTTTTCTCTATATGCAAGTAGGACGGTGAGGTTTACACACCCGTACACACTGGGTGATTTTGAGCTTAACACAGCTCCATTTTTTTATTTTGAGCTGCTTTAAGCTCAGAAGCCACCCAGTGTGTACGGGGCAGCGATGGGCGGTGATTGCTGCTGCACACTCCCGTATCATGGGGCAGAGATGAGCGGTGATTGCTGCTGCGTACTCCCGCATCATGGGGCAGAGATGAGCGGTGATTGCTGCTGCACACTCCCGCATCATGGGGCAGCGATGAGCGGTGATTGCTGCTGCGCACTCCCGCATCATCGCTGGCCCCGCTGCTCATCTACTGGTATCACCAGCAAAAAAGCAATGGGGTGGACGGCTTTTCATACATGAAAAAACAGATACCTAGGTATCTGAATATGGCGCCTGTATGATTCTGCCTCGTCAAGCTGCAACCCAAAAAAACAAGGGTGTCACCCCCTTATGGATACAAAAATATACTGTATATACAGGGGTGGTTGCGCTAAACACTTAGTACAGGTGATGCAATTGATTCAAATAAATGACATTTATTGCTAAAAAAAAACTATTTAAAAAATATAAGCTGAATAGCTAAAAAGGACAATAAAAAATGTATAGATACATGAAAATATTTCTGCGGTAGATTATGCACACTTAGGTTTTCAAAGTCACTTTAACTCCAGGTGTGTCCTGTTCTCTTTTGGGCCCAAATGAATATTTATGGTCCTGATAGCAAGTGGCTTTCCACACATCCACACTGCTATGGAAAGTCGTCCACCCCTGGGAAAATCACAAAAAAGGGGGGGAAATCGCTCAGTGTGTATGCACTGAGTGATTTTCAGCCCAGCGATTTTCCCCATCATAGCTGTCCATACGCACTGGACAAAATCGGCAAGTGTATATGGACCTTAACTCTCTTGAAATAGGCCCCAATAATCTTTTGGCCTCACTTAAGCCACATGGCACTTGCAGGACTGGTTTTCTAACCCTTAACACTGGACTATTGTAGGTATCCACAGAATTATACAATTGGGGGACTGGCTTGACGTTTCCACCCCAAAAAAAAATGACTTTTCTCCAAGTGTCTTAAAAATATAATGTTCTTTATTCCCATAATATTATTATAATTATCCTTGATTTATGAAGCGCCACAAGGGATCTGCAGCACCCAATTACAGAATACATAAACAAATAAGCAAAACAGTGACTTACAGTTGACTACAATAGAGGTCAAGTACAGGGTACATAACCATAGCTGCATCAGCAGGGGACACTGGAATAAGTATCAGGGCAGTATTCAATGAGAAAAATTCTCCGTGCATGGCGAGAGATTTTTTCTCTCGCCATGCACTCGCCCTGTTCCGGAGGGCTCGCTGCCACTCCTGCTCCCACTATTCAATGTGGTTAAGACTCGCCGCCACTCGCAAAGTTCACATTCCAGTTCTCCATGAAAAGATGTAGAATTGCTACATGGAGAGACACGGCGAAAATCACTTAAAAAGACGGCGAAAATATCACATTGAATAGGGTGGTTCACTTTTGGAGAGCAAAATGCTCCTTCCAACGCGAAAATAGCACAAACTCGCCATGAAACACGGCAAATTTTTCTCATTGAATACTGCCCTCAGGATGGCAGAAAACTGCAGGATTTGGTGCCATCAAAGATGGCTTAAGTAATAGAAGCAGTGCCAGATTATTATTATTATTATTATTATTATTATTATTATTATTATTATTATTATCGTTTACAATACATAAATGACCAAAAAAAACAGAACAAGACAATATAGGACATGGACATGGTAAATAAGGATAGTTACATCAGGGGACAGGACACTGAAGGAATTATCAGGGTGGCAGAGATGTATATATTCTAAGAAAAGTACATGAGGAGAGAGGGCCCTGCTCGTGAGAGATTAAGGTCTAAATGGGCCTGGAGGGGGCTATTTTGCGCAATAATAGGGGTTGTGGCCAGCACCTAATAATGTGGGGGGCATGACCAGTGTTCTGGTTGGGTGGTCTGCTCTCTCTCTCTCTGTCTCTGTCTCTCTCTCTATATATATATCTATCTATCTACATATATATATATATATATATATATATATATCGATACAGCTGGAGATGCGCTAGTTTTTTTAGCTTAGAAATGTTTTTGTAGACCACTACACCTGAGTGTTAGGGTGAAGGTAAAGTCACAGTCCTTTTCAGGTTTCTGCTTCGTGGGGCACACTAGATCCTTAAAAACTTTAGGACCGCAGCTTTCCAACTAGTGGGGGAATCCCTGGATCCGTAGGGATTAAGACAATCTGCAGAAAAATGTAGAAGGAAGCGCTTCTTAGTGTATTAACGTTTTATTAAAAGGCAATCTGCCACTTTGTAAAAGATAAAAGAATTACAAATGCTCGTACCACACAATACATCAGTGTGGGCTTAAATACCACATGATATATAAAGAAATTTTCCAAACGACACAAGTCACCGTCATGAAGTGGAGCTGGGGAACTTCAGCTGGTCTCAAAACGCTGGATCTGTAGCTGGCTGCCACAATTTCTTCCAGTTCACAGCGGCTCTCCCTCTCCTGTGCAGTGCACGCCCAAACGCGTTTCGTCTTGGACTTCGTCAGTGGGCACTGACGAAGTCCAAGACGAAACGCGTTTGGGCGTGCCTCACCAGACGCTTACCTGCACACCGGTCACTGCACAGGAGAGGGAGAGCCGCTGTGAACTGGAAGAAATTGTGGCAGCCAGCTACAGATCCAGCGTTTTGAGACCAGCTGAAGTTCCCCAGCTCCACTTCATGACGGTGACTTGTGTCGTTTGGAAAATTTCTTTATATATCATGTGGTATTTAAGCCCACACTGATGAATTGTGTGGTATGAGCATTTGTAATTCTTTTATCTTTTACAAAGTGGCAGATTGCCTTTTAATAAAACGTTAATACACTAAGAAGCGCTTCCTTCTACATTTTTCTGCAGATATATATATATATATATATATATATATATATATATATATATATAAACAGGAAACGGAGGCACTCAAGACAAACAAATGAAGACTCAGAACTCAGCCTGTTTGGTCAACGTTTCAATGGTCTGCTGCCATTTTCATCAGGACACCTGATGAAAATGGCAGCAGACCATTGAAACGTTGACCAAACAGGCTGAGTTCTGAGTCTTCATTTGTTTGTCTTGAGTGCCTCCGTTTCCTGTTTGCATGTATGTCGACATGCAAGTGATGTCGACTATTTGGACGGCAACAAGCACAGTTATCCGGCTATTGTGAGTGCCAGTACCTGCATCTATTGTTATATATATATATATATATATATATATATATATATATATATATATATATATATATATATATATATATATATATAGTCCATATACCCAATTAGGGAAAATGAGCACTCTTCCTCTTAAAGTTTTACAAACTTTCTCATTTATTGGAAAAATAAAGACAAAAAAAAAAGTTTTGCACATACCAAGTAAAGCTGTCAATCAAAATATTCCCGATGTTTCGCCCCAAACAGGGATCTTTTTCAAGGGAAGTCAGCAGGGTTAACATCCAAGTCAATAGAAAAAAGAGTCGGCAATCCTCAGGTCCTTCTGTGACAGCACACAGAGACCTGTGCTGTCACAGAAGGACCTGAGGATTGCTGGCTCTTCAAGTCCTGAGTGCCGCCACATCGATCATATATATTGCCACTGCTTGGATGCAGGGGATAACTTGGAAGGCACCAGGCGAGTTATCTTGTTATCCGGAGTGCCGGGGACACATGCTTTCTTGTGTGTGTGTATATATATATATATAATGTACAAAGCAGGATGTAAATGTAGGCGCTGTGGATGGCGGCACTCTGCTTATATACATAAATTACAGGAGACATATATATATATATCCAAGAGAGAAAGCTGCACTCACAAAATTCATCAAGGTCTGTAGCTGGGGTGCCAGCAAGCCCAGGCCTCACTTAGGGGAATCCCATGTGTGCCAATTTATATCCATAGAGGGAATGTCCACAGAGCGCACTCACCAGACTTGAAAATGGTAAAATTCCAATGCTTCAATTCATCTTGTTAAAATTGCATCACAATGGTCGACGTTTCGGGTCCTGAAACGTCGACCATTGTGATGCAATTTTAACAAGATGAATTAAAGCATTGGAATTTTACCATTTTCAAGTCTGGTGAGTGCGCTCTGTGGACATTCCCTCTATGGATATATATATATATATATATATATATATATGACATTTTGGGGCAATGCACTTTCTTTGCCAGGTGATTGCTTCAACTGTTTTGCCCTACATAATGTATTCCGTTGCTGAATAGCTATCAATGTCTTACCCTGCTTCCTGGAAACTTTAGTTTGGCTACCTGTTTTTAATGATTAACACATATGCAGGTCAGTTACTAAAGACACCCTGCAACTAGAAGGTCTGCCTAGGTGCGTGTGCTTAAGATGCATCTTATTTTCCTCATCCCTGCCCCCATTTTGTGGCATCATGACATCACGTGTGAGGATTCGAGCCCTACTACAGTATTGAACATAGAACTTGTCTCTGAATCATCGTTACCAATTTAAGATGACCAGCAGCTATTTCAGCCCTAAGTGCCAAAAAACTATTTGTTAGCTATTTTGAGCTGCTGCTCACAAGTATATTTTGGATGTAGGCCTCCGCACCATCCCTCCTCCCCCTTTCCCACTATTTAAGAAAAGGCTCTTTTATGCTTTTTCAACGGACTAGATCAAATCTTCCCTGCAAAACAGATCCTGTCCTTTTTAACAGCTTGGGAAAGCTTCACTGAATATCTTCCAGATGTCACAAAACTGCAGATTTGGAGATGCTTTGGCCATACAACGTGGTATGAAACGAGGTTGTATCTTCAAGATCCTCCTGCTTTCCTGACTTTACCCTAACTTTATTTTTTGTTAGTCAAACTTATGTTTAACTGTACTGTGTGTGTGGCTATGCTCTCTCCTGCCAGTAGATGGATTGACGATCTAATGTTCTACAATCCTGTACCACCCAAACTCCTGCTATAATGCAAGGACTGAATTCTTTCTGCTTGCCTTGTCTGCATGTTTTTTTTTTCTGTGTTCTTCATAATCACTGTGTAATGTTATACTTTGTATTTGTGCTTCATTAAAGAACATTAAGGGGGGTATGCAATGCTCCTCCGCTATTCCCAATGGGGGAAATAGCGGCAGGTCCCTATTTAGTGCTTTTTTTACCGACAGCATTGAAGAGGGATCACGGCAGAATGAGCCCGACTTCAGAAGCTGCCAGGCCCATTCTGCCAATTACGGCCATGGATTGTCACGATCCCGGCCGCAGATCCAGGCATGGGCCTGGATCATAGAGAGAAAAGGGATAGGGATAGGGATGTTAAGGGATAGGCTCCAGAGATTAGGCCTGGTGATGGTGTCCCAAATTGATGTATCCAGTGGTGACCACGTGTCGGTTTAGAATTATGGCTGGCTTGACGCGTTTCATCATCCACAGACAACTTTCTCAAAGGTGTGTCATAATGAATCTGCTGTGGGTTTATATACCCTGCGATCTTCTCTTCCTGGAGTCCCAGTTCTTCCAGAAATTGGTGAGACAACTCCAGGCACTTCAGAAGATAGGCCCATCAAACCCTGCGGGTGATCTCCTGCTGGACCTGCACTGCTGCTGGCTGCATGCGAGACGCTGGGCTGTGGGGCCTGGATCATGGTTGTCAGGAGGGATCGACAGCTATGATCCGGGATTGCATACCCCCCTAAAAGTACAGTCGATAGTAAAGATGTAAACATAATGGATGTCGCTGAAGGTTTCCCTGGCTATGAAGTCAAATACTGCATATGTGCACACACCCCATTAAATGTCACCCAATAGCTTATCAATTTATCTAAATTGTTATTATTGATTTAAAGTGCAATAAAAAAATATTAACTTTGTCAACCTACTGTATTTCAAATCTAAATGACACACTAATTGGCTGCAAGAATCTGTGTGTTACGTTTTCTTCCTGACATTCAATATCTTTTTTTTTTAAATACACGTCTAGGTAGGCAACTTTATCTGGTAGGGCGTGACCGTTACCCAGCAAACACTTGGTTTATAGTTAATAACTATACAAAATGTGTGTTCTTTGTGCATTGTAGGTAATACTAAAGAAGATTACGATTGACATTTTTCTGTAGATTGTACAGGGTCTTTGCCCACCCCTTCTGTAACCAGCCAGCAACTCCGCATTCATTCCTAATCTGTCATGTATGGGTCTCAGTATCACCGCTGTGATCTCACATTGAGCTGCATGCCAAGCAACAATTCCGGCATCAGTGAGCACAGTTTATTGGCTTGTTACTGAGCTATCATTTAGCAATCCAAGATAAATATCACGTTTGATACAGTCTTTTGTTATGTGATTATGTTTGATTGCTATGTGCATCACAAGGATGATTAGTTACATGGCATTTAATGGAAAAAAAAGCATTTCCTCTCAAATCTGGTCACCTAAAAGAGCAATACATGAGTGCTTGATGAGGAGGAGCAGTCTACAGATCTGACCACATAATCTATTCATCTCCATGGATGCAGATTTATTGACAATGTGTTATGCAGCTGAAGTGCAGGGTGCTTTGCCAGATAAGTGACACTCGGCCAGATAACTCCGAACATTTGACCTTATTCTGGTCCGTTCGCAGATGTTATGAGTATGCGCAGCCAAGTTTCTGTTCATGTCCATGCGCCGGTGGTGCGTGTGTGGTGGTGGATAGTCACTCCCATGGGAACAGCCAGCGTTTCATGTGCATTACCATGAAAATCGGCCAGTGACATGGGTGCCGGGGCGGGCAGATGACATCACCGGATGTCAGGTGCCTGCCCACTTCCTTCCGAATGTCCACGCAGATCTAAGGTTACCTCAGAGTAACCATTCGATGGTCAGTATCAAACGTGAATGGTTTTATTGTTAGCTTGTTATCAATAGTATTGCTGGTGTTCACTATAGCCAAATATAACCAGGTATAATAGTCACTAAGATCTTCTGGGATTACAGGAAATACTGTTTTATTACTGCCATGGAAGCTGAGATTGGTCTCACAGCAGCTGTTATACCAAATGAGAGCTTCCAGGGCAATGTACATACATATTACACATGCACCTAAGGCAGGGCTGAACCTAGGGCAAGGCCCTGACCTATGAGATCTGAACTGTCTGGCAAAGGGCTACATTTCATATTGCTGCTGCCAGACTGTATCATGGAAAAGCTGAGCATCACTTGGGTAAACCTGCATTTTTTTTTCCATGAATTGGCTGAAAAAGGAATTTTTATCTCAGCGATAAATGGCAATAAAAATATTTTTTTGCCCATATTAATAGAAAACTAATTCCCTTTAGTATCATCTATATATGTCTAGAGTTTGTATGTCTCCGAAACACTGTCATCTGTTGGCAGCGAATGAAACTACATCTTTCTCTCGCACATGCACAAACACAGAGGCAATTACAAGGTAGCAGACTAGTTTTTGAAGCATTTGCTTCAAGCGGGCTTACTAGTTTTCACAATATAGATCTTCTCACTGGGGGCACATTTTGATACAGTATATTGGATAAATGTTTCTGGTCTGACTCTGCAATGTTAGATTACACCAGTAGATGTAAAATCATGCTTTGCAGAACATAACTCTGGTGTTTACTTAAGGTGCCCATACACATACATTGGTCCCCTTTCTCGGAGCAGTGTATTGGCATCCTGTCCCTTTCAGCTGTACGTGGATTCCCCCTTCTGCATGTGACGTATCACATGAGACCGCCACTGCAGGGAGAGGGGTGAAGTCAGACATCATACATGAAGCACGTATGATCTCCAGCTCCGATCCGATGTGTACAGGACAGCACGTCAGATCGGATGTCAACACAGGTCCGATTTGGCCACTTTTCACCCGATCAGTCGGCTGGGTCCATAGGAATATGGTGAAAACAGGCCAAATTGGATTAATGTATGGACACCTTTTCGCTATATAATTCATATTTTAAACCTATTTGAATTGAAGTTAGCTTTTTACTTAATCATAACCTGATGTGTTAATTTTTAAGTACAGCAAAACATCTAGTATGTAAGCCACATACTATTTGATTATAGTATATGCTGTGTTAATTTAGCAGAAATTCAAAAAGGTGACACCAAGTTTTGTTGTATGCTATGCTCACTTGTGCTGTGTTTATTTTCTTTGCAGGCTATGTGGTTGATGCTGCAAACAGATGAGCCTGACGACTTTGTGATATCTACTGGGGAGGTCCACAGTGTTCGTGAGTTTGTGGAGAAAGCTTTCATGCACATCGGGAAAACCATTGTGTAAGCAAATAACATGACCGTAAAATGCCATCGATGTTAGCTAAACTCAGGAACTATGTATTCAGCCAAATATCCCATTTAAAATAAAACGTACATTTAGAATCATGTTTAGCAGAAGGAAATGTAAAAAGTGTCCCTAAGGACTTTTAGTACAGTACAAATCCTTTTAATTATTGTTTTCATTGTAATGTTATTTATTGGCAACCCTACCCTCGATACAGAGGATCACATGTTTACCTTTATGAGAGCTTGCACCAGCGAGAGTAGCATATTTATTAACTCCTGTAAATGATATCTGGCTAACTGCTGAATTAGTCTTCACTTGCTTAAAAACAGTGAGTTTTGATTATTCACTTTTATTTTCCAACGGCATAATGTTTATTGAGAAATGTTCTACAAAACAATCACCAATAGATGGGAAGACCAAAGGAAGGGAAGGTTATATACAGTCATTCACTCAAAGGAGATATCGACTAAGGGGGTATTCAATCCTGCCTGATATTTTCGATAGTCGGAATCCTGTCCGTTTTCATCCGGGACTCGCGGCTGCAATGTAACAATTACCGCATTTGTAATGTGCCATATTCACTTTACTTTTATTATCATAACTGGTGTATTGCATATACTGCCATAAACGTGCAAGCATGGAATACATTACCTCAGAGACCTGGGTATGAAAGCGATCGGTCTGCTTGTTGTGCCAGAATCCTCTGTAACATATAATATCATATTTGTGTGCAGTATTATAATAGATACATGGTGCCATGATTACCTTCTCTGTATGCACAACTATGTTTCTACTATCCATATAGAGCCAGAGTAAGACTTGGGTGGGGCAGCTAAGACAGGGCGCTTGTCCGCACTCCTCCGGCACTCCACATGTTGTCAGCTCCATCCACACTCATCACACCGTGCCCGCCACCACTATGAGACTGCACAGCATGCTCCGGGGTGGCAGGAATGTATACTTGATTGTGCATACTTACACACTAGGGGCCTGACTCACTTGCAAAAGCAAATTCTCCCTCTCCCTCCCCGTTATGGGTGTTATTTTGTTTCCGTGCAGAGTAAATACTGGCTGCTTTATTTTTACACAGCAATATTTACTGCAATGCTATACCTGCCCCCACTGCAGTGCACATGGTTTTGTCCATTAGAGATCAAATTTGCTTTTGCATGTGAACCAGAATCAGGCCCCATGTTAGGACTGTCTTAGGAGGACTGTGTTTTTCTCTCTCTCTCTCTCTCTCTCCTGTCCCAGAAGCAGTCATCTGATTAACAGGTTACACAAGAGACATACTGGGCTGGGGGGAGGGCATGCTAATCCCCGCTGCAGGAGACGGGCACAGGAGTCAGGAGCCTTGCCGCTGCAACAGCAGGGTCTGGGTCACCACTGCGGGAGCCAGGCATAGGAGGCAGGACATGTGTGACCCACCGTTGTGGGACCCGGGGCGCAGGAGATCACCTGCCACTGAGTTCTCAGGGAGCCAAGACGCCATTGCAGATGAAGGGGGCACAGGAGATCTGCCGCTGCGGGAAAAGGGTGCAGCTTCACAGAAGACTAGCCACTGCAGGGGCCCAGGAGACCTGACATTGCCAGGGAGCTGAGAGCCTGCGACAACGCCTCTTGAACATGGGAGGGGGTTATGTGCGAAACAGGTATGCATGTATACCCTTTCAAACCCTGCCTCTATAATCCTACTCCCTATCCCCCCATACCTCCTCTTCCACCAGCTTCCAGTCTCATCTCTCTCCCCTCTCTTTTTAACACTGACACCATCCCCTTTTCTCTCTCCCATGCTCTCTCTCTCCTTTTTTTTCCTCTCTCTCCCATGCCCCCCTTCCCTCTCAACACTCTGGGTGGTATGTACTAACATCCGCCGTCCCTCTCCACCCCACATCTCCGGCTATCCGCATCTATACTAATCACATATGCACAAACATATGTGATTAGTAACGCAAAGGACAGCTCTTGCAATAAGAGTTGTCCTTTGCAATGCGGCTCTGTCCCTGGACTTCCGGGTTTGAGACCCGGGAGTCCCTCTGCGCGTGTGCAGCGTGATGGCATCGGCCATGTGGCATGCTGGTAGAGATCTGTGATGGAACCCCCTGGCAGCGCTGCAGAGAGAGGCCCATTCGCTTCTATGGCGTAAAGTCAGATAAAGCTGGCGTTAACCTCCACAGTGGAGCCCCGCCAGAGTGGGCTTTAGTACATTAGAAACTGCAGGGTTTTTACTGCATTTCTAGTTTAACATTTCCCAGCCTTTGTCTCTCACTCCCCTCATTTTATTTGCCCCTCTATGGGGCGTTTTAGTGACATTTTCAAAATTTTGTTATGGGACCCACAAAGTTCTAGTTACGCCCCTGATGGCTAGGATACACAAGGAGACTGTGTTGAATAATTTGATATTACACTTGAATAGTATTTTGTGTGTGAGTCTGCATATAGGCAACAATGGACCTTGTATTGGGAAAAAGAAATGTGCTGCTGCTACATTCTAGTGTCACGTATACAGATTCAGAGACTGTCGCACATGGATATATAAGTATTACATATCAAATTAATTAGCACAGTCTCAGTGTGCATTATAGTTACATTGCTTTGTGACTTAGATGTATTTTTGATCGCAGATTCTCATGAGACGTGGTGCGCCACTAATAAAGTGTTAATAATGAATACTACAGATAAGCAAGAGTACGCTGGGCCTTTAAAAATAACTTCCTGTATTAATCTATAGCACTAGTAAAGGTATGCGATGGGACCCGATCTGACCCGATATTAGGGTTTTTAGAGCTTCCTATACAATTTTCCTATACAATTTTAACATCGCATCGCATGCCATTACAATGGCATGCGATGCGACGTGATTACACCCGATTTTACATTGTACAGGCACCCTGATGGGTGATTACTATGTTAAAAGCACCCCAGACCCCCCCCCCACTATCAACGCCAACCCCAAGCGTGGCGAGGAGCGGCGGTACGCGTCCTCCGACCTTTTCATACCCCCACTATCCACGTCGGCGTGGATTTGATCTTATATAGTGTGGCGAGCCATCGAGCCCGAAGTGTGGCGAGGGGACGCGGAATACATGGGCAGTTATCCGCGTCCGCTCGCCACACTATATAAAATCATCTCCACGCCGACGTGAATAGTAGGGGTATGAAGAGGTCGGAGGATGCGTACAGTCACCCCTCGCGGGCTCGCAACGCTTCCATGGCGTTAACAATGGGGGTGCATATAACATAGTAATCACCCATTAGGGTGCATGTACAATTAAAAAATCATTTTGATCACATCGCATGCGATGCGATCAAAACTATGGCATAAGATTAACATCATGGGCGCCCTGCTAGGAAACAAGTACTCTTTGTATTATACTGAGTGTACTCTAAATACCAATGACATTGACCAATAAGTGGGTAGTGGAACTTTCTTTAAGTGAAAGGGGTTTGGGCATTACCAGCAGAATTTTTAACAAAGGAGGTTATTCAGACCTGTTCACTGCTCCGCTAATTTGCATAGCTCTGTGATCATGTATACACCACCCAGTGAGAGTAAAACCTGCCCCGTGCAAGCCTGTGAAGTGCTTAGCAGAGCATGCAAAAATGATCTGGATCAACTATTAGCTGCAAATCCATTCACAAGCTGCTCATCATCTAATGTTTTTCCAGTGTGTTCAGTCTGTGTGTAACCCAGGACTTACTCAGCAGCGGTATTAGATGCAGCCGGATCGGGGCCAGAGTTGACCTCGCACGCCTGTGTTTCCCTTGAAACTCCAGAAAACTTTCCGGGTAACACCCCCAAACATCTGATTCCTGACAATCAACTGGCGTACAGAAAGCGATGTGCACTATGATCCGTTTGCATGCGCAGTCTATTGACAATCCCCTGGCCAGCTTCTTCACAGCCATGCGATCAGGTCTGAATAACCTCCAGAACCCTGCATAATGGAACTTCGGAAGGGGAAAGTACTTTGATGAGGATGTAAAATAATCATTGTATTTGTATTCACTTTCAGACAGCTTTTGTTTCTGCTGATCCAATACAAAGCTTAATGCGCTGTGTTGTGGTTACACAGTGTTTATAGAGTATACTATAGTCGGCATAGCTCTACTGAATATAAATTCCTGCTCAAGGCCAGATAATAAAATCATGATGGTTTGGGGAATGCATTTTCTCATTTACATTTTTATTGTTTATTATGTTTTAAAATGTTCTTAGTTATTTATCTCTTTAGTCCTCTCTGTATACACATATCAGAAGCAGCTGTACATAAGTGCTACAGTAACATACTGTACATAACCTCTGCTCTTCAGCATTGACCAAATTATACAGTTTTGTGTTTGGCTGATAAAAATGTAGCCACTTGCATATAAGAGAAAACGAGAGCATCCGGCGCTGAGAAAGGTACTTTCTAGATCATGAGTTTTCAAACTGTGGCCCTCCAGATGTTGTGGAACTACATGTCCCAGCATGCCCTGACAGTTTTGGCATGCTCTTATAGGAAAAAATGTGGCAATGCATGTGGGAACATGTAGTTTCACAACATCTGGAGGGCCGCAGTTTGAAGACCCATGTTCTAGATCAAAGTACACTTGTGCTATGTAAAACTGTTCCCTTGCTTGCCATAAATGGGAGCCAAGCATTATAGGATTGTTAAACCTAGTGACAGTACAAGTAGTTAGGCACCCTCTTTTCCAAACATGAAATCTGACCTGCAGTTGGCAATTTATGGGATGGACCAACACAGCTGATCATCAATAATCAAAAGTTCTTATTAACTAGATTAATAGCATCATAATACAATTTACTGTTATGGTAAAATACTTTACAATGTAATTGTGGTATAATCAAGGGGGTTTTCAATTAGCAGTGAAAATTCTTTGGATCCGGAAAACAAAAATTACTTTGCAAATTAATTTTTGTCAGGCAATCCTATTCAGTTGGCCCTCCCAAAAATCCAATTTCACAGATTCAGTATTTCTTTGCATTTATATCATATATATGCATATACATACCAAAATGCTGGTGTTTATTGTGGATTTAGCCGAGGTTTAGGCCAGTATTTTGAGTACATAGGATAGCCCCTGGTAATACAATTAATTGCGGAACGAATAGCGCAGATAAATGGATACCCCCAAAGTGTTTGCAAATGGCTTATTAATGTCTCAAATATTGTATCAATCGGCATGTCCCATTAACAAAGATGTACTGTATGTACCACAATTGTAAGTTATGTGCATGTGACACTGTAATTTTGCCAGTTCTAGTGAAAGGCATCAGTCATGACAATAAGCAGTAGCTTGTGTGCAAAATGTTGTCTTTGTTTAACATTTTTGAGTAGAAGTTTGCTTAGGAAAGAGAACCAGTCCTAACATTGAGAGGCTGTGATGCAAGCCCTCACATCAGCGATTTAATGTGTGCTTGGCAGGGGCATAACTCAGAGGTTTATAGGGGGATCCAAGCATGCCCGCAACTCTACCCTCAGAGCTTTGCAGTGCACCCATTGCTGCTGCTTTGTAATTAATCGTCTCTGTTTCTGGAGCCATGCTAACAACTGCAATAGGGGACAGGTGGCTCCTGTTGGTACCTCTCAGTCTACGCTGTAGCAAGTGACGGCGCACCTGACAATGCTGCTGGATTGTAAGATGGGAGCCGTCAATGAATCCTGCTGCAGATGGCTGAAGCTTGGAAGTCTGACTCTGACCTACCATCCATTGTCACATCTTTTTTTTTAAAGTGGAGGGGGGCACCAAATTCCAATTCGCCTCTGGGCAGCTGAGTTGAAATTATGCTTCTGGTGCCTGGCTTAATGTGGCTGGCAGAAAATGCTATACAGGTTGAGTATCCCTTATCCAAAATGCTTGGGACCAGGAGAATTTTGGATAACGGATTATTACGTATTTCGGAATATTTTAATATTTCAATGATGTATCTTGAAGTATCCTGCATTTATGTTGTACATATACATCAAACACATGAAATAAACACAAATATATATTTTATTTGTGCATAAAACAAGGTTTCAAAACCTGAAACAAAGTTTGTGTACAATCTCAGGCACTGAATTTAAATGCCAAGCAATCATTTTCTTGTACATATATAGTGCCAGTTACATATCATTCCCTCAGTAGTGCTGTTACAGATGTCCCCAGTAATGCCAGTTACATATCATGTCCCCAGTAGTGCTTTTAGCAAAAAAAAATAAAAAAAAAATTGTTCACTTTCTGGAATGTATGGTTTTCGGAATAATTCGGATAACGGATATTCGGATACGGGATACTCAACCTGTATTACTAGTTCTGATAATATGTAAGACAAAAAGACAACAAAGTAGTTGAGTAAGCAAAGAAATATTAAGGTAATTAGAAATTAGAGAAAACTATTTTAAGTCATACATATGTACATTATGATCTTGTAAACTTCATGTTTTGCAATTTAGCCAATAATTCAGGTTTAATCAAGATGAAATAATGTTGTTCATTTATTATTAATGTCTGATTTAATAGCAGGAATGGTTAGGGAATAGTTTAATATAAATATTGGAAAAGAGAAAGTGACACAAGCCCTGTGTTCTGCTCACACTCTGGGCAGTGGCCAACTGAGATGTCTTAAGACACTTTTGCACACTCCAAAAGTTAATTAGGAGGAGAAACAGCTCTATTATGAGCTGTTATATTTAAGATCCCTGTACAAGTAATCTCTTTAACAATAGCTCTGGAAAAAAAAACTAAAACTGTATTTGTAAGGATTCAAGGAATTATCTGCTTAAAAAGTAACATTAATTTGCTTTTCAGCCAGTGTGAAAATCTTGATCGTTTCAGCTGTGAAACCTTTAGTTCCTACATATTTTCAAATAAAATCCTTTCAAAAGGACAATTTTTTTTGACTCTGCATAAATACTGGGTTAATACAATTAATTCATATGAAATGTTTGCATTATTAGAAATATGTTTGTATGGGTTTACAGAATATGTTTTGGTGTTCCAGAAAGTTAGGCTTGGCAAGAGTTTATAAAATAATAATTATTATTAGTTATAAGCCATCACAACTGGTCCACATCACTGTACAGAGGACGAAACATCAAGACCTTAAAGGGTAAAAAAGTACAGTACAGAAAAAAACTATGTAGGAGTGGGATCCAGGGGCAGGAAGGCAAGAGAAGTCAGTAATAAGAACAGGAGGAAGCAAGGCCCTGCTCATAAGCTTACAATCTAAAGCAGTGATGGCTAACCTTGACACTCCAGCTGTTGTTGAACTACACATCCCAGCATGCCTTGCATCAGTTTTAGCATGGCCAAAAAGCAAAACTGAAGCAGAGCATGCTGGGTTTTGTAGTTCAACAACAGCTGGAGTGTCAAGGTTAGCTGTCACTGGCCTAAAGGAAAGGGGAGACACATACAGAAAACATAAGGAATGAGTTAATGTAACGGGATTCTGGGAATGTTGGTATACCTCACCATCTTGCATCCCCCAATTCTATGTGGCTACATGGTTAAATTGTTGAAAGAATAATTTTATATTAATAAGTATAGTAAATTAATGAGTATAGTAAACACCTAATAAGCGTTAAAGCAGATGTTTCTATGAGGTGGACAATGTGCAAAGCACTTACACACAAACTAGGTGTAAGGCTGGCTACACATGAGTTGATATATCGCCCGATCCTGCACATCAGAGCAACATATCGTACACATCATCAGATGTGTCTGTGATTGAATGCTCGCGCCAGCCAACATCGGGCTCATCACATCTGATGTACTGCACATCACATTTGATGACCCGGTGGCAGACGGCATGCTTCTTGATGTGACCAATGAACAATATATAGTGCAAACATTCTGTGTATTCAGGCGGTGGTCAATGTAGCCTTACAGCGGTCATCCTATTGGCCACAATCCAAGATCATGTGAACCCAGCCTAAGACATAATAGCACCATTCAACTTAGGCAGACATATATGAAAGCTTACATTCTGGGAGGGTGTAGACGAGTTAAATAGACAGTATGGGGGTAATTATTTATTTATTTACAGTTACTTATATAGCGCAGCAGATTCCGTTGTGCTTTACAATTGTAATTCAATTAGCCCCAGGGTTTCCCCGCATCTAATTGATCATGCAGACCTATTTAATCAGCTAGAGAAACATTGCACACTATTCCTGCGATGCAGGCTTTTCCTTTGCAACCTCCATGCAATGTACTCTGTATTCCTTAAATTGCAATCCCTACCATCTGTGAGATCCCGATGGATGATAATGCTGGCAACATCACATTAAATGTCATACAATGTATAGTGTATGATCCTGCCGCTCAGGAGCCCGGTGGCTCCCCGGTGGGCAGCAGGCAGAGTATGTGAGGAGGCATGTGTATGGACACCTTTAACTAACAGTATGAATAGCTTTGGGGCAATAATTTGTGAAAATGGAAGTTATTCAAAATAGAAATCATGTGGTTTTAGCATGGCAGATAGTTTTTGTATCTGATATTAATGTACAGTGTGTTTTTTTTATTTACTGTGTAATATCTAGTGCTTTACAATACAAAGGTGAACAGATGTGTAAATGACAGGTGTAACACTATTAGATTTTGAATCACCTTTGTGAGTGACAGGAAAAGCCTATAAGCTAAGAGACTGCCTTTTATGACTAATAATGGAGCAATGTCACTGGAAATTACTACCATCATTTAGTCTAGGCAGGGTACACTAAAACAGGCAACCTCTTGTCCTAGCTAATTTTCTGTCATTAATCTTATCATAACGGATCAGGGTTAGTAGGACCGCCTTGAAGTTGATGCTCATCAAAGACTCAGCGTAGCCTTCACATTTCTATGTCAGGAACTGTGTGCAGTGCTCATTGATTTGTTTTGTGTTTTTCTTTGCCCTTTTTCCAAAATAAAGCAATAATTGTATAAATTAGTAGTATCTACAGTGTGAAGGTTTTATAGCAGTCAAATAGTATACTAAAAGAAAACAAAAAACTGATGCCCTGTCAATTATTAATGAAAATGTTTTAAAGCATTGAATAGTTTTCCTTTTTAACTTGAAGTTAGTGCATTTTTTTTAAAGGCCAAGCTGAATTAGGAATGGATCTAAATCCTATTGAGTCCTCAGTTGTAGTAGTTCCCTAGTAAAGGTCCAAATTCCCAGTGTTGGTCAATTGTATAGTTCAGGCTCCTGTCATAGCTCTCTATGACCGGTATTGGTTCCCTAATATATTTACCTTTCTACAGTATTTGTCCCCTACAGTACCTTTTACTTTCCATCGACAATATTAGTTACTGTATATTGCATAGCTTCCAGCCCCCAAGCAGCAGTCTTAGAACTAGTATTTGTCCTCCAGCATAATTAATATCCTCCTAGTAGTAGATCTTACACTAGACTGCGGTATTGTATGCAGCCTCGAATGCGATATTGCAGCAATTCACCCGGCTGCTCCACCGCGACTGGATCGCATGCGATACATCATATGCAGTCATTTTGAATACATTGCATCACATGCAATCCCATTCACCACCCTGGGTCTGATAAATCCTTGCTGCATCACTGATAATCTCCTGATACGATGTGCAAGTAACTGCGCATCATATTGAAATTGAAAGTAAATTTACAGAAGAATTGACACTTTTCATGCGAAAATCGTACTAGTGTATGGCCACCTTTTAAGCTGGGGTACACACCTAAAGAGTTATCTGTCTGGAGGGAAATCAGGCAAATATATAGGAGCAAATGATGATCAACAATTTTTGGGATCAAATGGTCAAATGTCATCTGCTCATGTACATTACCAGATTTTTGGTCCCATCAGATCAATCTTCAACTGTGTACCCAGCTTTACTATTACCTACAGTATGCCTAAAACACTATATAAGATTATCTATCTAATCCTTCTGGTTTTATCTGTAATGAATCATCGCATTCATTGCCCTTTGCTCCCAAAAGCTAGAAGATACTTCCAGGTGAGGTCTAAGCAGTGCCTTGTAGAGTGGCATGATTACATTTTCATTTCTAGTTTTGTTGCCCCTTTTTATACATGCAAGTATTCTGTTGGCCTTACTGGCTTCCCCATGACACTGTGCAATGCACCCCAGTTTGTTGTCAATTAGGACTCCTAGGTCTTTTTCCAATTTTGATTTCCCTAATTCTACCCCATTAAGGTTATCATTTCCCATCAGTTTATGCCTCCAGAGATGCATAACCGTACATCTCATATTCCATTTGTCTGCCCACTTATTAGTCTAATTTATTTAAATCCTTCTGTAGCATTGAGACATCCTCGACAGCCTACTACTTTTGTGTTGCAAAGATGGATACTCTGCTTAGTATTCCATCCTCTGTCATTAATGAATATGTTAAACAGAAGAGGCCTTCGCCATGAGCCCTGTGGTACCTCACTTAATACTGGTATCCAGATTGAGAATGCACCTTTTACAGCCACCCTGTGTTCCCTATCCTGCAGCCAGTTTCTTACCCAGGTACAAATTTTAACCCCCAGTCCCATTTTCTCCAGTTTATTAATCAGTCTCTTATGTTGCACAATGTCAAATGCGTTTGCCAATCCAGGTACACCACGTCTACAGCATTAGCCTGTCCAGTTCACGTTCTTGCTCATTAAAACTTCTTAGGGCAGTATTCAATGAGAAAAATTCGCTGTGATTTCTGGAGAGTTTGTGCTTTTCACGCGGTGGAGAGAGGTTTTTTTTCTCCAAAGGCGAGCCACCCTATTCAATGTGAAATATTCTCCGTCTTTCTAAGTGATTCTCGCCGTCTCTCTCCGTGTAGAAATTCTCCATCTTTTGATGGAGAGCAGGAATGTGAACTTTTAAACTAAAAGGGTTTTTTTTTTAATTTTGGTGTCAAAAAATCAGGTTTTTTTTTCTGTGAAGGGCCATGTTATTTTTATTCATGTGCCTATAGCACATGAATATATATTTAATTTTAAAAAAAATATTTTTTTACATTTTTTTTTTTTTTTTTTTTTACACAGTGCAGCCAGCAGGGGGCCGGAGCGCTCGAGCCGCTCATTAGATATTCATATATTCACTGCACCCGAAGCACGTTCGGGTACAGTGAATACTGGGTCCCCCGCTGGCTATAGGGGGGGCAGCCTGTGCTGCCTGGGTCCAGGGGAGCCCTGCTCCCCTCCCCATATCCCCTGCAGCAGCCAAGAGAGACTTTAATCTCTCTTGGCTGCTACGTCCCCCGGCTCCCTGACAGCTCCCTGCCGCGGACGCTTGTCCGCTGCAGGGGTTAAGACTCGCCGCGAGTGGCGGCGAGTCTTTAACACGTTGAATAGGGGGAGCAGGAGTGGCAGCGAGCCCTCCGGAACACGGAGAGTGCACGGCGAGCAAAAAAAATGCTCGCCGTGCACGGAGAATATCTTCATTGAATACTGCCCTTAGTGTTATTTTGGCACAAACAATTTTTTATTAACCCATGCTGGTTACCACTGATTATTTTATTCACCTCTAGGTATTCTTGTATACTGTACCTTCAAATTCCCTCAAATAATTTCCCCACTATTGACATTAAGCTCAAAGGTATGAAATTCACTGAGTCATCTTTTTCCTTTATTTAAATATCTGTACAACTTCCGCAGTTCTCCAGTCCTTAGGTGCTATACCAGATGAAATTTGTATACCATGAGTACCCTAGGGTGGATCTCACTTGGACCTGGTGATTTATTTGTTTTGATTTTGCAAAGCCTCTTGAGTATCTCCTCTGAGGTGAATTGTATGTTTAATTTAAGCTGCTGCTTACAATGATTTATTTGCTATACCAGAATGAAATGGGAAACATTCCGAATGGATAAGGAAAAAAAGTGAGCCGAGTGAGAGACAAAGAGTGTGTTGGGGGAGACAGAGAGAGGAGCAAGAAAGCGAGAGCGGGGTTCAGGGAGGGGAGGATAGAGAGTTTCATGGAAAAAAGGGAATTTTAGAAAGAGAGGGTGTTGGGGGGAAAAAGAGAAAAGGATGAAAGGGGAGAGAGAGGAGGTATCGGAGAGAGAGGGAGGGTATGAGTGGAAGTGATTTTCAAAGAGGGAGACCGATTGAAACAAGAGTGAGAGAGATGGTTGGAGAGACAGGAAAGAAGAGAGGGCGTCGGGGAGATCAACGGGTAGGTTGGGGGAGAGACAATGTCAGAAAGAGAAAGATGGATATAGATAATAAAGCAAGAGAAGGGCCTCTCCCTTCAAGTGAAAATAAAGCAAGTGAGAAGGGAGAGAGGGAGAGAAAGGAGGGAGCACTATCACTACCTGGCTAGAGCACAGCCAGAAGTCTCTGCTGGGGCAGGCACTTTACAGCATTATTCACTGCCTCCTAAATACCCATAAATCATTGCAGTTCTGGGAGCCAGCCAGGCTAGGGCAAACTTTGCCTCATTGTGGTGGGGCCTCTGAATCCTCTGTACCTGCGGCTGGTGATATGTGGGGGCAGACACTGGGTGCTCCCTCTGGCAGGCACGGGTGAAAGGAGGGTGACTGGCATTGAAGGTAGCCAATGACTGAGTGTGGGCCCTGGAGACCGCTCGGCCCCCCCCCCCCCCCCCCCCCCCGCACACACAGTAGTTATGCCAGTAACTTATTAACAATATGGTTGAATTTAGAACTTGGAGTTGTATTACGGCAGACTAGATGGGCCAAGTGGTTCTGCAATCCTATTCTGTTTCCGTATTTTACATCACATTTATCAAGTATGTTGTAAAAAGCATGTCATTGTGCTTTTATTATCTTGCATTATCTTGTAATGTTGGCACACCTAGCAGCACATCCACTAATGCAGTATTAGCAAATAATCTTTGTCTTTTATATCTGTAGCATACTTTCTTTTTATTGCACAAAGGCACCTAACACATAAATTATATACATGTACTGGCACATTTATGTTTACAC
Organism: Crinia signifera; assembly: GCF_055691185.1. NCBI lineage: Eukaryota > Metazoa > Chordata > Amphibia > Anura > Myobatrachidae > Crinia > Crinia signifera. Next base: position 128,640,065 of record NC_139221.1, on the reverse strand, counting down.
TTCACCTTTTCTCTAATTAAACTTTCTACCTTAGTTTGGAATGCAGCTTTGGACATTTCACACATGACAACTATGTGACAATCAGAGAAATCATTCTAGTGGCAGCTCATCTCCTTTCTTCTCTCTGTTAATGAGTTTACGCTCTCCTAGGGAGATGGGTTTGACACTTGGCTTTCCTTGGGGGGGGGGGGGGGGGGGGGGGGGCTGAAATAAGACAGCCAAATGTTTCTAAACTGATGCTTGATTGTAGATGTATACTCATCATGTGTTTGTCTTCTTTACAGGTGGGAAGGCAAAGATATAAATGAAGTGGGCCGGTGCAGTGAGACTGACAAAATCCATGTGAAAGTTGATCACAAGTACTACAGACCAACTGAAGTAGTAAGTCGGAAACTCTACATCTCCCCTACTGTTAGATAATTTAGTCACTGCATGTGATTGCAAGTGTTTGGCCAGCTGTCCAAGGCCTAATTGCCCCCCTGCTTCTAGCCTCTGATAGTGAGCTGTGTGCAGTCTCACCCACATGACCCCAGTAAATCGTTGATAGAGAAAATAATGCTACATTTCTGGACTCTCATATCCAGGTCTATGAAAACCTCTTTGCAACAGCACTTAGGTAGCAGAAATAAGGCATGCTCAATCCTGCATATACAGTATATAATATAGTACAATACACTATGGGGTCTAGACATTAGCCTGGAATAAACTGGGCGCAGAAAGCGGTTTGTGCAGTTTTCCTGATTTTTTTTTCCCCTTAGCTATGCAATTCCCCCACCCCCACACACACAAACCAAAAAAAACCAGTCTGCTTTCGGGGATATAGTTGATAAGCCGTGGCATGCCCCAGCTTATTGTGGCTAATTGGATAGCTCATGGATGAAATACATCTCTTGGTGTTTCAGACCGTTTTAGTGTTACCACAAAGTAGTATTCGCAGTTCAAAACAGCAGATTTCACTTCATAATGACTACTTTAGTCCCAAAGATATTCTTTTAGTTGATGAATTTAATTTATTTACAGTTTTTCTAAAGAAATAAGATGTGTTTTTTTTTTGTTTGTTTTATTCCGCACAGACCTGTTTATTGCTGTGCAACAGGATCATACTGTGCATTTCTCTGTCCTCTGTTCTAATGTCCGTATCAGCTCTTCCACTGGTGTACAGTTGTGTCTGAATGCGGAAGGGCTGGGACCACCACTTTTAATGGTTACAGTTGTCATTTTATAAAGCACCCACAGTAACACATGCAGAGTCTGCACCACAGTGTGGCCTCCGATGTACTTTGGGGGTAATTCAGACCTCAAGTCCGAAGCCGATGGTGGGGGTTTGCGCATGCCAGAATATGAGCATATGCCAAGCCCCAGAACAATATCCTTTGACGATTTTCACATTCGCCAGGGGAGTTTTCTCACTAATGGGCAAACAGGGGGCGGACATAGGGGACCATCCAGCATTTTATGGGCATGCCCACAAAAACAGTGGGCTCACCTAAAGAAACACTGGGCGCGCCCCTGCGAATGCAGGCATGCCCATGCACCCTCAGGGTGGGTGGCTGATGCCCGCCCCCAATTCTGCTGAAAGTGCCCATCTGAAAAGAAGGCTGGAAAGGTCATTTGATGATGCGCAACCATAGAATGAATTTTCCTCCATGCACATCCGCTCGCATGCTATTGCAGGCATTCACTCAGCCGGGGGGGGGGCGTGTATTCAGCGGTCGGCATTTACCTGCTCGATAGGTAGAAAATATATTTGCTGCCTATCGAGCAAGTCTGAATCAGGCTCTTAGTCATAAACCACTCCTGCGACATGCCACCCTGACACTCCCATAAGAGACTTGGGGCCAGATGCACTAAACCTCAAAAGTGATAAATGGACAATGATAAACAACCAGCCAATCATCTCCTACCTGCCATGTCAGAGACTGCGTTTGAAAAATGTCAGGCAGGAGCTGATTGGCTGGTTGTTTATCGCTCTCAAATGTATCACTTTTTGAAGCTTAGTGCATCTGGCCCTTATACAGTAAGACGGAATATACAGTACACCTGTTTAGACACCACCCAACAATGTCTAATACTTTGTAGTGGCTCAATCCCCGCAAAAATGCCAGTTTGCATGACCATAGTCATAGCATGCATCCCACTCAGAATGTTCCCCCTTGTGTTATACCTGTAAGTGCATACTATAAGCATCCTATTGGAAATGTGAACAGATTAATGAGGGTGAAGACTCCTTTCTGGAAATATGGCGACGCAAAGCTGCAGATATTACATTTTTATAAAATGTTTACAAATGTGTTAAAATTAAGTATGAAAATGGTATGATTACAGATTTTTGTTTATTAGAAAAAAATGCTTTATTTAAATAAAAACATGTTTCTATTAATTTAATTTAACTATACTATCACTGTCCTGACATTCTTTACATGCTTTTCATAGAGAGGCTTAATCCCTTTCCACCTTTAATAAACAGACCCGTGTATCAGGGATATTTTAAAAAGGAGGTGGCCCATGTACTGCCTCCTTTATCTGCCCCCCCCCCCCAGAAGTTCCGCTGCACATCACTACAGAGTACGCACACTAGAGGGCTTAGACGTGATCTGCATACTCAGATATCCAGAAAAATGGCGTAGCTATTTTTGCCTTCATCATGGCACTCTAATGTATTAAGAAAAATGAGAGCAACGTGTGCAGTGTGGGCCCCAGGACTCAGGGGCCTGTGTGCACGGCACACACTACACCCATTATAAATATGCTGCTGACCTTAAAGTTATGTTTACGTTGTAATTCACCAATGATGTTCCTTTTACATCATTAGTTATGTTGCTATCTTCTTTGTGGACTATGCTGCACAACAGGAATGTGGTACTTCCCTGAGATGTCAAGGCATTATGGGAAAGCCCCAGAACATGACTGCCTCAGACAAACATCAACATGTTCCCATGCTAAAATCAGGATATGCAAGCAGGGTACATAGATTTCTCATAAGACTGTGTTAATCCAATCATCCCTCTGACTTCTTCAATTGCATAACCCTTCAATTAATTTTTTTTGGCGTGTGTGTGTGTCTGCATGTGTGTGGGAGATCAATTGTTTCAATGACAGTGTCTTATGTAGCTTCTAATACCTTCATGTGCTTACTGTATCATCCTATTACCTCTAACTGCATATGTGACGAATGAGGAAGAAACCTTCATGAAATTACCATGTTAGTACAAAGTGACAAATATGAAAGTTAGACCCAGAAACAAATAGTTTCCTTTCATACTGGAAATGCTGGGATTAGGACACCGGTCCATTCCAGGAGCATCCCGGTATTTGCGGTCTGCAAGCTCTGATGCATGGGGTTGGGATGGAGTGACGACGAGTCATCGGGCAGTATTCAATGCTCACGATTCACCGTTTTGTTTTTGTTTTTTCGGCAAATCTGATTCACCCTATTCAATGTTCACTGTTCGCCTAAAGCCGACCAGTTCTCCGTTTCATGCTCGCTGCAATTCGCTGGTGTATTTCAATGGGGTTTTCACTGGGATTCGCCGAGAGTGTATTCAATGCTAGGATGGAGAACTGCTTTCAGCATGATTTTCACAATGATTCACCTTTTTTTATTCAACATCTTTAAGGTGAACTGGAAAAAATCAGTAATTTTATTCTGTGAAGGGGCATGTTATTTTTTTGCAGCACATGAATATATACTGTATATAAAAAAAAAATTTTACACATTCGCCAGCAGGGGGCGGGGAGCCGCTCATTAAATATTCACTGCACACTGGTCCCGCTCATTACATATGCACGAGCTGTACCAATGCAGTGTCTCCCTACACTCATCTCCTGACCGCTTTCCCAGCTTTTTACACTCTAGAAGCCTACACGGATCTGACTGATCTGTGCAGCCTTCCGATTTGTATGTATTTTGAGGCCGTATATACACACGCCAAATACGTATACGAATACCAATTGATACGGCCATCTACAGTGTGCCATTGGAAAATACGAATCCTGTATATATGGCAGATTTGTAAATTTGCCTTATTTTTTGGTCATATTTTCCCTGGGACAGAGATAAATTCACAAGCCAATCAGATCCTGTCATTTTTAAAGCTCTGCCTGTAACATGACGGTTAGGAGCAGATTGGTTGGTACTTTATCTCTGTCCATTTTATCTTTTTTTTTTCAAGGCTTTGTAACCCATGCAATGGAAAATACTATTAATTTTCAAAATTCTGTCAAATGTTTTTGATGCCTCTGTTTTGGTAAGATTTTTTATAGCTGTGTATTAAGTGTATAAAGTATGATTTTGTGACAATGTAAAGGCCAATAGTAGTGAGCAGACAAGCCTGGAGCAATAAGCATTAAGGATTAGTGGGGATTAAAATTGCCTGTAGAGTGTTTTTGTGGGTTTTGTTTTAAAATAGGCTAATGTAACCAGTCGTAACCTGTTGCAGTTTAATATAGAAGGTATTAGTCTTTCAAACATTCTGAATTTGTGTATTTAATTTTACCAAGATTCAATGGTTTTCATTTCCTTGAATCTCAAATTGACTAAAATTTTAACTGGATAGGAAAGATGTTTTTTTTGAGCAAATGACAATTAATAATTTGCTCCCAAGCAATGAAAAACTGACAATATCCATTTGGTGTAACCAATTAGTCTGAATGACCATTTTTTTTTCCCGTTTTCTGGCATTTCAGAGCAATTTCTCATTTGCCATTTGCCGCCATACCTTAGCAGATTTTTCTTCCAACCAACCAAACTGGAAAATAAATCTTTAGGTGTATGTCCAGCTTTAGTTACCAGTACTTGAAAATTGTCCTTAAATAAAGTTGATGCACCAGTAGGCAGACAACGGGTTTAATTTAGTCTTTATATTGATTTTACTTTCAAAAGAATTACTCTCAAAATATGTCACTGATAGATATGTAAAATGAATGTTCGTAGCACCTACTGTTAGGCAAATATTGGTCTTGTTAGCATAAATGAGAGGACACGGTGAAACAATAATGAGTTCTTTGAGGATCCTATGATTGATACTAACATCAGAGAATGGCTTGACCCCTCCCCTGCTGAACGAGCCAGGTCTTTAGGCCCCTCTGTAGCGATTAATGGATTTATTTGAGGAGGTAAAGACTCTGTGTAATGCCAAAATAAATAATTATAGATATATTTTACCCTCCAGGAAAGTTGAAAGTACTGGAAAGTTGGAATACATAAATCAGAAGCAGAGTTCTTACAGTTAAGGTCACTGCTGGTTTTCTGTTGATATTTATAACTCACCCTTCGCCTGAAGCAATGCAAAAAGTGACCACATACTGAAAAATGCTTGCTTGAAATAATAATTCCATTACGTTTACAGAACATTTGACAAAATTGCTGGTCTGTCGTGTAAGTTTTGAAGTGTTGTTTATGTACAGCATCTGGAACAATCAACAACAACCAATAAAGCTCAATTGTCCACATATCCAAGGCTGGATTTAGGTTTGTGGAAGCCCAGGGCAATAAAAGTGTTGGGCCCCTATCACAGAAAAATTATATCCAGGCGGGTATTTAAAGTATAATGTGTAAATACTTTTAACACTACAAAATGTGTAGAATATGGTAGTGCCTCCAGTTTATAGTATGCCACACAGAGCCCCAGTTCACATGCTACAGTGTCCCCATACTGGGTATTTAGCTCTGTTTTGGGGTTGACCTGTTATTAATCCAGTACTGCACATCTGCAGTGCTGAAACAGAAAGCCACTAAACAGTGATGTAATGTGAAGCAATAAATCTATAGACAATATGTACATACATATAAAATTGTCTGCACAAGATTGTCAGTGCTTAAAATGAGCTCAGATACAGAAAATACTTTGTTCACAACTTAAGTAGATGGTTACTTAAAGTCTAGACTATTACATTGCTGTTTATGTGGACAGCAAATGTGGCACGGACTAGAGACTTTCTGTTTGGAAAGTATTGTGACATTAGCACATGCCTTGTATATATATATATCTATATATATATATATATATATATATCTATATGTATAATTTTATTTTTATTTTCTATAAACAAACAGATATATTTGCTACACATAATCCATGTTGGTTTATGAGCGTGATTAGTAGAAGAGAATTGAGGCTTATTGCTGCATACTGATTACTGCCTATTGTTTCTTGGTTATCAGCAAACCATCTGTAATGCTGCCCATACACGCCCTGATACGGGTGTGCTTTCCGTGCTTAATTAGCACTGATCACATCGCATTGCATTGCCTGTGCACACGTTGTGGATGCAATGTGATGAAAACTAAGTACAAAAAGTATGTGCAAGCACATACTTTCTGTACTGTGCGATGAGGTGCCGCGGGAGCGCGCACCTCAAAGCACACTTCGGGACAGCCCGCATCGCAGCGTGTATGGGCTGCTTTAAAACTAGAACCTTTAATCTAATCTGGACATTCCATTAATCTCCAGTTATGACAGAATGTTTATTGGGTAGTATTAGAAAAAGTGGTACTCTTTACCTAGCACGGCGCCCACGGATACCTTCACAGTTATACGCGTCCCCTTGCGGGCTTCACAGGTGTCCGTGGCGACGCGGACACCTGTGAAGCCCGCGAGGGGACGCGTTTACCTGTGAAGGTATCCGCGTCCCCTCGCGGGGCTCGCTGCGCTCGCCACGCTTCGGGCTCGGTGGCTCGCTGCGCTCGCCACACTATTCTATTCTCAACTCCACGCCGACGTGGATAGTGGGGGTATGAAAAGGTCGGAGGACGCGTACCGCCGCCCCTCGCGGGCTCGCTGCGCTCGCCACGCTTCGGGTTGACGTTGATCGTGGGGTGGCGTAAACAATTGGGGGGGCCATTTCAGAGTTCAGGGTAAGTATTTGGGCTCTAAGGCCCATTTAACATTGTTTGCTATGGTAAAATTGGGTCCATTCAGCCATTTAACATGAAAATCGTGTCCATCGGGCCTTTTAACATTGATTCCTATGGCAAATCGTGGGCATCGCGTCGCGGTCATCGTGTGCACATTTATGGCCGGCCGCGACGCGACCAACGCGATTTCCATGTTTAACATGGTTTTCAATGGGAAATCGCGGGCATCGCGCCGGTCGCGTCGCGGCCAGACATAAATGTACCCGCGATGGGCGCCGTGTTAGGTAAAGAGTACCGAAAAAGTTTTTGAATTTGTCTTGGATCAGTAAATATATATGTGTCAGTTATCAGTATATTCGCACAGGTCAGTGTAAAGGTTACTTTGCATATCCTTATGCCAATGATTCCAAATACCTACTGTATATTGGGTAATTATCTAACAGGGATCAGCGGTCCACACTCAATTTATGTACAGAAGATTGGCACTGTTGTTTTTTTTTTTCACGATGGCAACTGATATTTATTATTTTTAAAATGGCATCCTTTGTTGCCCACATTGGAGGAAAAAAATAATAACTTTTATAGTGACACTAAAAGAAAATTTGTTAATAAAACAAAACAAAAAGTGAGATACAAGGAATAAAGGATTCTTTTGCAACAGGCCAAAATCCAAGCGTCATTTCTCTGGAGAAGGAATGATTTTTCAGGAGCCGTCAACTTGTCCAGACTTTTATAATTTAGGCAGCATAGGTGTAATTAATATAGAAAATGAGACGTCCAAAACAGCTGTGTCTGCAATTTTAGAATAGTATTCCACTTGTTCTTCTGCATACTTGGTAGAGAGCAGAATGTGAAGATTCTGCAGTATTTCAGTCCTGGTGGACATGCCTATGACAACCCCATATATAATCCGATGGAAAAATATTTGAATCATTTAATATGAGGAATAATCTGTGTTCTTGATTTTTCTGTTTCTTTTTATGTACTATTTGTCATATGCAGTCGCTGTGTGTGATGGATTGTTGCTTAGTAAAGTGATGGTCATATTGAAAATCTAAAAACCGAAAAGAGTTGAATTACTTATTTCTCAGCTATGAGTTTTTCCCAAATTTTTTTTTTATAAATTGATAAACATAAAAAAAGAACCACTCTCTGTCTGTATACAACATTTTAATAATGGTTAAGGAATGTTTCCATCTATAAAAAAATGTATGTTGTTTAACTTAGACTACACACACTAATAATTTGACCTTTATCTCTTCAACTTTACTGACCCTAAATATTTTTAGATTTCATTATACTAAAATCTGTGTGGTCTTTTTTTGTTGGGTCCTTTGGGAGTAACTACAATATTCATCTCTCTGCCTTTTTGGTTTCGGAAAGCCATGATCAGATAAAGAAATCTTTCCATCATTGCGTTACCTGGCCCTCTTTGTTAATGTGAAATTCAAACCGTTATCTTTAAAAATTCTATGTGGATTTCTTAAACATTTATTATTGTGCTTTAGTAGCTTTATCCACTGTTGTGATTAGTTTATGGGCAGTATTCATTGCGGAGGGGGAGCTGTGACAGTGAGCAGTGCTGCCTGCTTGCTGTCACAGCTTGCATGGTCAGTATTCAACTGACCCCTTGCATACAACGATTCCCCCTCGGTTGCTTTTTCGAGCGAGGGGGAAATGGTGTATGCGGCGGCTGAATGCAGCAGGCTTCCTGCATTAGCTGTGAGCCTTGCTGTTTGGGGGAATCCTCGCCGTCCTCCAACAGCAAGGATTCCCCTAGAACGTTGAATAGGGTGAGCGGCCAGTGCGGGGGTTAAATGGTGAGGATCGCTTGTTTTTGGCAATTCCCGTGGTTTAACCCCCTTGCAGGCCGCATGAAATACAGCCCGATGTATTATGTTCTTGGAGAACAAGCACCAGAGCGTAACTAGAACTCTATGGGCCCCATAGCAAAATCTTGATTAGGGCCCCCCATGCAGTTGTCCTTACAATGCACATTAGGGGACAGGAGAGTGAGAGACAAACAGGGTGTTGGGGAGAGGAAATAGAGGGGGTCAGGAATAGAGAGGGTTTCCTGGAAAAAGTGGGAATGAGAAAGAGAGAGACATGGTGACATAGAGAAAAGTGTGAGAAAGGGGAGAGCTCCGTCAGAATGGGGCGCATGAGCGTCTTGTGCACGCCCCCTTCTGGCAGCAGGCAGAGGCTGATTATTTTATCGCCAGCCCCTGACTGAACAATAAGGGCTCCATTTGTAAGTGCAGGTCAGAGAGGGAGGGCAGGCACATGCAGGTCAGAGAGGGGGAGGGGGGCAGGTAAGTGCAGGTCGGAGAGGAGGGCTGGCACTTGCAGGTCAGAGAGGGGTCCAGGCTGTCACCTATGGGGGTGGGTCGGCAGGCATGTGCCAGTGACAGAGAGGGGGGCAGGCTGTCAATTGCAGACAAGGGGGTTGGCAGGCACATGTTGGCTGTGAGGGAAAAACATGTACTTTACAAGAATAGGTGGGGGAGGAGTAAAAGTAACACCTCTATAACCAGGGTAACTCCCCCATGTACAATACTACCCCCCCCCCCACCCAATTACCTGCGCCTAGCTGAGGGTACACTACACATCCTGTGTGCACAACTCTGCTGCGCGGCCTCATCAGGTAGGAGCTCTGTTGGATGGAGGCTCCAACGTCCCTGCGCAGCATACATTGTGGAACTGCAGTGCCGCACACCTTGCTTCCTCCTCCTAGCCGCGCTGTGACTGCTCTCCTTGCTGCTTCATATCACAGCCAGCTGGCCCAGGGCATGGACCCTGCTTCCCTCAGCAGCTACAGCACCCTCTAGTCAGGCGCATCACGTAACCACACTACCCCGGTCCCGGCATCCATTTCCTCCAGCAATTTGAAGCGGCAGACCCTTCACTGTCAGCGCATCACCGCTGACAGTGACGTAACTATATAGGGTGCAGGGGATGCCCTGTTGGGTCCTCGGGCCCCATAGCAATTGCATCCCCTGCACCCTCTATAGTTACGCCACTGACAAGCACATATTATAACTGAGATTTAAAGGCTAATAAAAAAATTATAAAACATAAGAGGAATCCTCTCCTAGTAATTTATGCAAAGTGTATCCCTTAAGCCCTTGATAGCTAACCTTGACACTCCAGCTGTTGTTGAACTACACATCCCAGCATTCTCCTCATCAGATTTAGCATGGCCAAATAGCAAAACAGAAGCAGAGCATGCTGGGATGTGTAGTTCAACAACAGCTGGAGTGTCAAGGTTAGACATCAAGGCCTTAGGCTTTGTGGAGCTTGGGCACACAGCTAAAACCATCTTTATATGGTGTTAGCTGCAAGGGAGCAAGCTCCAGAATGCAAGGCACTCCTTCTTCTGCAAATAATATATATTCTATAAATGTATTTGGCGTTGTAGAAAATGATAAAAGAAAATGAGAGCACTGCCGGAACATGCAATAGTTTGCGATTTTGAGCTTGGTTGTAACTCTGGCAGCTAGGCTTGTGTTCATTTTGGGATTATTCAAACATATCTAGAAATGTACCCATATGTATGGTCATTTTTTGTCTGTCACATCTTCACCTTCCTATAATGTTATCCATGCCAGATGTTCGGTTCAGTCATGTGGGGCTGGCAGAGAGGCTCTCTTTAAAGCTTCTCCTAAATTAACTCCATTATTAGAGACGCCATGTGGATGTAGGACAACTGTTCCTTTTGCTCCTTTGTGAAACACCTCTGCTTTCTGGGAACTTACTGTATTGTCTTTGTGTGTGTGTGTGTGTGTGTGTGTGTGTGTGTTTGTTTGTGTGTCTGTGTGTGTGTGTGTGTGGCATCACACATGCTTGAAAAAAAAATGTTTTTATTTTTTTAAATCCACTTGAACATGGTAAAGGATGCTGCTAAATATCAAAATCTAGACCTCCCTAGATTAATTCGGTGCTCATAATGTACTGTGTTAATGCATAATGTTTACACTAATAGCCTTCCAATTCAGACTCTTTAGAGGAAATTAGTTTGTGATTTTCAATGATAAACTTGTTAAAGTTACAAATGCAGTATAGACTTTGTTCTATAAATCAGTCTCAAATTATTACATGTGTGTGTGTCTAGAAAAAAAAAAAACAGTAATTAAAAAAAAAATTATATATATATATATATATATATATATATATATATATATATATATATATATATATATATATATATATATATATATATATATATATATATATATATATATATAAATATATAAATTCCACTCCACCAAATCACTTGCTACTTGTAGGGTGCCTTCATCCAAAGGAAATGTAGACGATAGACTGACGCGGTACTCCAAACCACTTTCAAATCACGGTAAACTTTTATTGTGCTCAGCAACGTTTCAATACATAGGTGTATTATCTTCAGGCCTGATACACCTATGTATTGACACATTGCTGAGCACAATAAAAGTTTACCGTGATTTGAAAGTGGTCTGGAGTGCCGCATCAGTCTATCGTGTGTGTGTGTGTATATATATATATATATATATATTTCCTTGTAGGTCCGCCACTATCTGTTACTGTTGGTGGATTGTATTCTGGCCCTGGCAGGGAAACCAGATCACCCTGGTATACAGTACAGGAAAAAAGATGTCACTCCAGGACTTGTGCAGTAGGCATACAGTAAAGTGTTTCTGCATATATATATATATATATATATATATATATATATATATATATATATATATATATATATATAAGAAATAGTAGTCCAGAGCACTCACCACTTTTGCAGATAAAAAAGGTTATTTATTCATATCCATCACATGAGTATTGCCAACGTTTCGGGCCTCTACAGGACCTTAGTCATGGCTATGTTCTCACATCCTGCACCAAACAGCTGTTTGGTGCAGGATGTGAGAACATAGCCATGACTAAGGTCCTGTAGAGGCCCGAAACATTGGCAATACTCATGTGATGGATATGAATAAATAACCTTTTTTATCTGCAAAAGTGGTGAGTGCTCTGGACTACTATTTCTTGTATTGTGTACCACGGAAATATCGGTGGGATATGGGAGCACCCCATGAATGAGATCTACAGAACTGTGAGTGCAAATTGGACTGATTTGTGTATATATATATATATATATATATATATATATATATATATATATATATTTGTGTATATATCTCTTATATATTTGGCTACATCTGTCACTCAAAGTGTGTCTGGAGCTGTAACGCTGGGTTGTGGACTTCCATCTTAATTTATGATTGTCATCACCTGTTTTAAACAGGGTAATTGATAAGAAAGGTGTTTAAGCACAGGTGATGGTAATCCATAAATTAAGAAGAAAGTCCAGAAACAGAGCAATGTGTCCCTCCTGGAGAGGGTCATGTTGGGAGGTATGCACCTCCCCCCCCCCCCCCATTCACGGCATCCCCACGATTAAATGGCACATGCAAAACACTGACATGGCTATGGTCGACAATGAAAAAGGTTGACAAGATTTATTTTTCACTTTTTCAATGTTTTCATATTCATTCTCATGTGTCGACATGGACACCGATGAAGTGCCACACTTATGTCAACATTTACATGTGTTGACCTTTCTGTGTTGATTTTTTCTTGTGGCGATTCGCGGCACCCCCCCGCGATCCCCCTCCCGCGATTTGCAGCACACCCCCCGCAATTCGCGGCACCCCCGGTGACTACCGCGATTCGCAGCCCCACCCCGTGACACACCCCCCCTCCTGTGATTCGCCGCACCCCGCGACCCCCCCTCCCACGATTCGCGCCAACCCCCCGGGCCCCCCCTCCTGCGGTTCACGGTGCCCTCCACGACCCCCCCTACCGCGATTCCCCACCCCTGACCCCCCCTCCTGTCATTGCGGCAACCCCACGCCCCCGCCACCTACCCTCCCGCGATTCACTGCAACCCCCCGCGCCCCCCCCCCTCCCACAATTCGCGGCACCCACACCCCCCCCCGCGACCCCCCCTCCCGCAATTCACGGCATCCACCCACGACCCCTCCTCCTGTGATTCGCGGACACCCCTCACCTCCTCCCTCCCCCCCCCACCCCCGCGCGCGATTCACGGCAACCCCAGGATTAAATGGCACATGCAAAACACTGGCACGGCTATGGTCGACAATGAAAAAGGTTGACATGAGTTTTTGAAGATTTATTTTTCTCTTTTTGAATGTTTTCATATTCATTCTCATGTGTCGACATGGACACCGATGAAATGCCACACTTATGTCAACATTTACATGTGTTGAACTTTCTGTGTTGATTTTTTCTTGGAGCAATTTTTTTCCAGTGACAACTATGAACTATGTGCACGTCAACCTCCACACCATCAACCAATTCTTTGTATAATATATAATACCTGTTCTGTTTTACTGTAGGTGTTTTAAGTCAGACCTTTTACTGCTACTATTACTGTTTATGTAAATGCATTCTGAATGACAGCAACATCCTACCATCCTTCTACAAAAATATATAACCAACTAGGTGATTCATCGCGCCCCGTGCCCCCCCCCCCTCCCACAATTCACGGACCCCCCGCGCACCCTCCTCCCGCGATTCACAACCCCCCCTTACGCAATTCACGCCCCCTCCCACGCTTTGCGGACCCCCGCCCTCTCCCGCGATTCGCCGACACCTGCGCCCCCCCCTCCCTTGATTCACGGCACCCCTGCGCCCCTCCCACAATTCACGGCACCCCTAAGCCCCTCTTTAGTCCCCCGTATACTCACACACCCCTATCACTACCCAGCTTCCTGCTCTCCTGAACCGTAACTTCCACCACTGGGGAGTTTGCTGACGCTGTTTTGCCCACATGCCCCTATCATGCCTCATAGCCCAGCCTCCTGCTCTCATGCACCCGAACTCCCACCCAGTAGGAGGAGACACTGACTAAGGGCCACCATCCTGTACTCCTGTACTGCCACGCTGGACCCTCACCCACTGGCAGAAGCTGCACAGTATCTCCCACCCTCCTCTTTAGTCCCCCTTATGCCCACACACCCCTATCACTACCCAGCCTCCTGTTTTCCTGTGTCGTGACCTCCGCCAGTGGGGAGCCGCTGACTCAGAAACACCCTACTATACTATTGCACACACACACCTAAACAACATGCACACACAGCCCCCCCCACACCCACAAATGTCACTGTACCATCCACACTATCAATGTACATCTTACTCTGTAACCGCTTTTTAATTAAACAAAACAATACACACCCCCTTCCACATCATATGCTCTATATTTAACACATTTCACCTATAACTCAAGTTGCAATACAGGCCATCTTTCATACAATTCTAACCATCTTTCTCATGTGCAAATGTTCACAAATTAAGGGGGCGCAGCCCCTTACGACGGTGTGAAGAGCGCCCGTAGGGCGCGATGAATCACCTAGTATATATATAAAAAGAGAAAAAGAGAAAAACAACATGAGGTTTCCCTGGGTTAACCATTATAATATAGCCAGTCCTTATATCAATTCTAGGAGTAAACATCTTTGGCTTATGATTACAAGTGATGCTGCTCTTGGACTAGAGGGTAAAAGCCTTATGAGTTGCTATTCAAGGGGCAAAAATATCAGGGACCATCTAGTTAAAACAGATGTTACATCTATGGTACAACAAACTAGTGAGCAGTTTTTAAGACCACGCAAGGGATGTTTTCGTTGTCTGGATTGTACAGCGTGTCGATCAATGTCGACAGGCGCATCATTTGTGCATCCTAGATCAGGTAGACGTTTTGATATTCAACATAGAGTCACCTGTACTACGAAATTTATTATATACATGCTCACTTGTCCTTGTTCATTGAGTTATATTGGTAAGACCGAACGCACACTGAGGGAGAGATTGGCAGGTCATCGCTCTGCAATTAAGGCTGCTTACGAGAAGGGGGGTAGTGATCAACCCCTAGCGCGGCATTTCTATGAGGCAAAGCACAGTGTGTCGTCTCTCAAGAGTATGATTATTGATCACGTACCCACCTCTCTGAGGAGAGGGGATAGGGCATTAAAGTTGTTAAGAAGTGAGGCATCGTGGATCCAACGATTGGGGACATTGTCTCCAGGAGGGTTGAATGAGGCCCACGGCCTACACTGCTTTTTATAAATTCATTTGTTGTATTTTCTAAATTGCTGTATTTGAGTGGTTCATCGATTCACATACAAACCTGTGTCATTCTTTGGTGATTAATTCTATGATATCCTGTAGTTCGGTACTGTTCGGAATTGTTAAATATTATCTTGTAATTGATTGTCTACGGTATTGGTATGATTATGTATACTATGATGCAATTTTCCTTTCATGTAGTACATTGTTATTCTTTTTTGTATTTATATTTATGTGTCGTCTAGGAAACCGGAGGCGTGGTGTGAGACGTAGGACTCTGACGTATCAGCGGAGTGCGTTGTTGCCTGGAGCTCCATGGCAACCGGCACCGCTTGATGACGTGGAGATACGGTACCGCCGCGGCCCGGACGTCCAGGCGTCCTCGTGCACTGGGGGTTGGGTATGTATAAATTGAATGTGTTTTTATGTATTTGTTGTATCCTGATGACGGGGTGTTAATAAAGCTCCGAAACGTAGATTCTTCAACTACTCCTTGTGTTCGAGTCTTCTTGATGCAGTGAGTGCCGCCCATAGAAGTTGTATATATATATATATATATATATATATATATATATATATATATCTTTTAGAAAGGTAGAGCCCGTACCAAGGTGTTCCTCAGGAGTGGGCTGGCTACCACAAGATATGACAAATAACCAGAAACTGGCAGAAACTGCAGGCACAGCAAACGTATCACTCACGGGACCCACGATATATTCAGCAAGCAGGGCTTCCTGGACACCGGCGACTCAGCGACTCAGCGACTCGGCAACAAACAGCCACAGGGTATGTGTCACACAGGCCATGCCCCTACACATTTCGTCATAGGACTCAGTGCTCAGTTTGAACCTTTTTTTCATCTGTGAAGAGCACGGGGAGCCAGTGGTATATTTGCCAATCTTTGTGTTCTCTGGCAAATGCCAAACGTCCTGCATGGTGTTGGGCTGTAAGCACCTGTTCCTCCTTGCACAAAGGTGGAGGTAGCGGTCCTGCTGCTGGGTTGTTGCCCTCCTACGGCCTCCTCCACATCTCCTGATGTACTGGCCTGTCTACTGGTAGCGCTCTGGACACTACACTGACAGACACAGCAAACCTTCTTGCCACAGTTCGCATTGATGTGCCATCCTGGATGAGCTGCACTACCTGAGCCACTTGTGTGGGTTGTAGAATCCCTCTCATGCTACCACTAGGGTGAAAGCACCGCCAGCTTTCAAAAGTGACCAAAACATCACCCAGAAAGCATAGGAGCTGAGAAGTGGTCTGTGGTCACCACCTGCAGAACAACTCCTTTATTGGGGGTGTCTTGCTAATTGCCTCTAATTTCCACTTGTTGTCTATTCCATTTGCACAATGGCATGCGAAATTGATTGTCAATCAGTGTTGCTTCCTAAGTGGACAGTTTGATTTCACAGAAGTGTGATTGACTTGGAGTTACATTGTGTTGTTTAAGTGTTCCCTATATACTGTATATATGGTTTGTGTTTGTCCTGACGACGGGCATTGCCCGAAACGACGTTGGCCGTTTCACCGTAAATTTTACTGTTTTGAAAAGTCCCGGAGTGACGCCTATCATTTACCAGTATATATATATATATATATATATATATATATATATATATATATATATATATATATATATATATACGTACGTACGTACATACATACATACATACTGGGTGAAGATGGCGGCACTCAGGTCTTATTCAAAGAATTAACACGGAGACATTCTTAATTCAGTACTAACTGAATTAAGAATGTCTCTGTGTTAATTCTTTGAATAAGACCTGAGTGCCGCCATCTTCTCCCAGTATCTATCGCCACCCACCCCTCAGGTGGGATCGCTAACAGAGGTAGGCATCGGACGAATAAGTCAGTTATCCGGAGTGCCGGGGTTCACCCTCTTTGTGTGTATAGATAGATAGATGCTTGGAAGGGAGTGTGGATGAGAGACGCAGATCATGTGAGGAGCATAGAGGTCGGGTTGGAAGGTATTTTGATATAAGAGAAGAGATGTATGTTGGTGTAGATTGGTTTATGGCTTTGTGTGTGAGTA
The DNA here is from genome assembly GCF_055691185.1 of Crinia signifera. Classification (NCBI taxonomy): domain Eukaryota; kingdom Metazoa; phylum Chordata; class Amphibia; order Anura; family Myobatrachidae; genus Crinia; species Crinia signifera. Next base: position 128,623,032 of record NC_139221.1, on the reverse strand, counting down.
AAATAATTGTGTATTGAATACGGTAGAATACAGGTAACCAATGAAGTGACTGACAGAGTAGCATTGCAGACGATGACCGTCTGACTAGGAAGATTAGCCTCGCAGCTAATGTTAATTAAGTTTTATTTCTATTTGTTTGTCATAATACTGCTTCTCATTCAATTTAAGAACATGTAATGACCACTGTGTAATGTAAGGATAATAGAAGCCACCAGAGATCATGTATAAGCACTCTGCTATTTCTGAGTCTTCTTAGTGATTATACTTATATTTCACAATAGGGGATTATCTCGTACAGTATATCATTAAGATGTATATATTATATTGAAAGGATTGATAATCTGCTTGTACAAACGTGTTTCACACTGGCAGTGCAATCCTTACCATACTAATGCTAATTGTTTGTTTTCATGTTGTCTCATGCTCGTCAGTAGTTAGTGACATTTTCATGAGCTCTCTGCTATCTTTCAGTGCGCTGTATGGAGTATAGTTCCCCACAAGCAGGAGGAAATCCTTAGTGGCTACTAATCTGTAATGTAAAAACCAGGACACATAAATTAGCTTTTTTGGCAGTTTGCACTTGCAAGAGGCTTTAGTCTAAGCTATTATAGTGACTATATGACCTATTTTTCATTGAATGGGTGGATCTGATATGTGATGGATAAGGTCATTAGTACAAGGAAGCTTCAGTGAATCTGGATTGATACAGTACATGCAGTCTGTGGCTGATTTTTTTTATACCATAATATCCAATATTGTGTGAGTGGGAAAATGTTTCTGATTAAAAAATATGTTCATGCACAATTTTAATTTATGAAGTGAACTAACTTAGTTTCCAAGGAAAAATGCATTTTAAGCATAATAAGGTGTTTGTGATGGGTTCCATTCACTGTGACATACTCCAGATGAGGGTTTTTTTTTGTCTTACAGAAAAATATATTTGGTACAAAATATTCTGATTATAGAAATGGTACATGTTTGTAGTGGTGAAATGACACAACATCCATGTCTAATCCATAACTAATCACATATTTTTCTGTAAGGCTATTCCTAGTTACCCGTAATGGGGTATTAATATCAGCCAGCAAAATAAGTTTATTAATGTGAGAACATCAAAACCAGGGGATGAGTACAATTTTTATATATATATATATATATATTAGGCCCAGCATGAGTAATTGCAGAGCAAACACACATGTATATATGCTAGTTAAATGATTAATTTCAATAGTGCAGCATATTCTGTTGTTCTTTTCAATTAGAAAACTGTGATAAAACAAACTGGGTAGTAACAGACCGATACAGAGGTAGGCTGTACCTGCTCGCAAGCGATTCGGGCGATATAGGCTTTCAACGTGCTGTAAATGGGTTGAATGTCTGCATGGGGGAGAGTTATGCGCTAAAAGGGAGGGGTTAAGATTAGGCACTAATGGGGAGGGGGGTTAGGCTACAGGTGGCGAGGATTAGGATCGTAGTGGGAGAGGGTAAGTATACTTACCCAGCTTGTTAGGATTCTCTTCAGCTGGGTGCATACTGTATGCCGGTCACAGCTACTGAATCCTAGTGAGGTTATGTACAATAACTATGGGGTTTATTCTAGTTCATTCTTTCTGACAAAATCCTTCTTAGATGGACAAAACCATGTGCACTGCAGGGGGCAGATGTAACATGTGCAGAGAGAATTAGATTTGGGTGAGTTATTTTGTTTCTGTGCAGGGAAAATACTGACTGCATGATTTTACACTGCAATATAGATCTCACTTTGAAGAAAAACCCCACCCAAATCTAATTCTCTCTGCACAAGTAACATCTGCCCCACCTGCAGTGCACATGGTTTTGTCCATCTAAGAAGGATTTTGTCAGAAAGAATGAACTAGAATAACCCCCTATATGAGGAATTCCAAGCTGGAATCCTCAATGTCTATTTATGGTTGTGTGACGCACAAGCTTTCTATATCCAAACATTTGGCGAGGCCCACATTTTGCAGAGCTGTTTCAAAAAGGTTGCTTACTATCTGAATAGCATTAAGACATTATGTATATCAAGGGTGGACTATTAACAATACCTAGAATCTGCCTGAAATCATCTAGGGGTAGATCTTCTGGCTTTGTGGCTCTGACTCTATGGAACTCTCTTCCCCACACAGTGCGAGAGGCCCCCACTGAAGAATCCTTCAAAAATAAACTCAAGACTTTCCTGTTCTCTCAAGCATTTCACTAATATCCACTGTTGAGCTTGTTTTGTATGCTGAAAAGGCAAATGTAAAGCACTTTGCATTTGGAGACAAGTGGTATGTGAATAAAGTTATTATTATTACACAAACAGAAACTCCCTAGCTTCCTTTGGTACGCCTCTAAATAAGCTTCTAACAAATAACAGCATACAGTATACTGCCATTAAACACATTATTGCTTATTTTATTACAAAACTTTTTTTTCCCTTCAAACAAAGCCTTAAGATCACATAAGGAGCTGTAGTTGATCTTTCCATTACTTTGGTCGCTATAACATTGTCAGATGTGACATATTTAAAAAAAAAAAAATTAAACACAGCATGATATACTGTATTAAACACTAAAGCGCCAGGTGCAATTGTCTGCACTTTTTAAACAACATCCTGCTTGGTAAAGGGAAACTGGAGCGAGACAAATTTCATGATGCCGAAAATCCCTTGCAGATTATAATGGTGAAATCTTAGACAGGTTTCACAAAAAGTATTTGAGTTACAGGTAAACAAACAAAGAAATAAATGAAATTTAAACCCAAGAGTATGATTCATACTGAGAACTGGATAGCATTCTACATACATCAAATATGTGTAAGTCATCCAGCTCACAAATTAATACAGTTTCAGAAATCAATTGCTCTTATCCAAAGTAAACACACTGCAGTCAGATCTTCTGTCTTAGCGATTGAGCTGTCACTTACTATAAGAACATTTCACGTTGTGGCAGCCTTGGCAATCATAATTGAAACATACAAAGCAAATATGTTGGCCTTGTTACCATTTAAATTTTCAGCGGGATCTAAAAATGCTCTTTAATAATTGACATAAATAAGACTTTCATCCAGATGTATGGGCACAAGAGGAGATCTCAACACATTGTCACATGAAATGGTTTCAAGTCTGAAAGCTTGTTCTTTGTCAGTGTACGCAATGTTCATTATTGGGGTTAACAGTATGGCCTACCTGTAAAAAATTAGGTTTTACTTTTTTATTGAGCAAGCCAAACGAGTTAGTTAACAGTGTTCCAAAGGAATCGCTTAAAACTATATGTAATTCATGGGTTCCGTCGTCTTGGTCGGTAGTGTTATATCGATAGGAGTATAAATATGCAAGAGTAATGTTAACCCTTTGAGTGCCAAGTGAATTTGTCAAAATAGGTGTAAAAATTGGCAAGCATCATAGTGGCCTGCCCCCGCTGCTTTAGCCACCTGTCACATTCAGCAGTGAGATCGGCGGCAGGCTGGGAGATGTTCGCGGCGGCTCAGGAGGACTCGGGTGCCTGAGTCCCCCCGTGAGCAGCGCCGAACATACCCGAGCCTGCCTCCGATGTCACTGCTGCTGTAAAATGAGTGCCAGCTGGCAGCATGGTGGCTGGTTCAGGGGAGCTCCGGCGTATATGCCGGAGCAAAGGTGATGGGGGGGGGGGGGGCTCTAGAGGTGCTGCACTGGACACCACTGGTGTGCACCTATTCTATATTAGTGGCATGCCCGGAAATTTTCCGGGAAAGCCCGCTTTACAGGCATCCAACCCAAGGGGTTAAAAAAAATTGCGTACAAACATGTTTGCATTTTCTCTTGCCAGCTAACACAATTGCGTAACAGCAGGATTGTACATTGGAATCAATACCTGCCACAGAGATTCTTGCACTCTTAAATACTACAGGTAGATCCTGGGTTTAGTTTTGTTTGGGGTTTCGCATGGAAACCCTTGGAAATCTGAGAACATGGAGACTTCATAGGACAATTTTGGATTAAACCATGCCCCAGTGCTGTAATAGGGTGTGCACACGGTTTGATGTTGTCTATTTTTCTGTTCAATTTTGCTTATATAAGCAAAAGCTAATTGAAATCGAATGCATTCAATTTGATCCAGATGCGCAACATCGGAATCGAATATAAAAATAGACAACGTGCAGGCGAGACTATATAGACTAAATCAAAAGTGTACACGGAGCCGTGCGATTTGACCCTCAAATCGGAATTGAATAGAAAGTACATCACACCGTGTTTCCCCCCCCCCCCCCCGTTCATATACATATACTACATTTTACCAAAACTCACCAATAAAAAAACATGAAAGGCATAAAGCTTGCTCTGTACATATCCCTATTTAACACCCTAAATGTGTCCTCTTTGCATTTTCATTTTTAGAACTGCAAGAGCTACATTTATATTATTATCATCATCATTATCGGTTTCCCAAAACTTCTCCATTTGCTAGTTTAGTTGAATCCCTTAAATTAAGAAAATGCATCTCATAGCTGCAAAACTGCACTGAGAAGTCACTTACTGTACACATTGTGTTGTAAAATATATATTATTTGATGCAATTAGGGATACTTTGATCGTTAATGACCACACTGGACTCACAAATCAATGAATATATGGACAAATTATGTTTTCACATTGCTTGTTTTTAGTTCATAAAACTGATTTTTTTTTTAAGAGTTAATAATCTAGTCTTGATAATGTTCCCCAGTAGTGTGTCAAGGAAGAAAATAATGTATAGGGAAAAAATAAGTATAATAGGAAAATAATGTAATTATTATTATTATTAATAATAATAATAATAATAATAATAATAAATGTAATCATTATTACTTTTATTTACTTAAACTTGGCAGCAATCAAGTGACACCTCTGCCATTCTTCTTAGTAACTGAACACTTGTTTTCTTAGGTCTGTCATTAATGAAGTAAAATATATTACATTTAATGTGCACATGAATTTCTATCAATTAGTAAATTAACTTTGCATTCTAAGAATATAGAATTAAACCCAATGTACTCATGGGTGAGAACTTTCTTTGCTAGACTACAGATGACTGAATACATTCCCAAGTACTTTACTTAAACTAATTACAAGTTGATGAGGAAACAGTTTGGGAACTAATTATCCCTGCACTGGATTCTGTAGAGCAAAGGGCCACCATCTACCATTTGCCTGAGGTCATTGTGCTCTCAGCAGTGCTGTCAACATTTAATGGATGATCCAGGTCTACTCCTTGGCTTCCTGTCTGATTGTGGTATTTTAAATATGATGCAGCAGCTCTCCAATACTTGTCCTCTGACCTCTTGATGTATGAGCAGATCAACCCTGTAAAACCCAATGCTAAAACCTAGGACATATCTCTCAATATGTCACTATTCTTCTACCATGACACACAGATTACAGGAGGAAGCAACATCTTTGGTACTTGTGTAATAACACAGCGCCAGTTACGTAGTTAGAATAGTGTTCCAGTGGCCAACGTAGTCAGCGTCCCTGTCAGATTCAGCGTAGTGTTCTCGCGGTCAGCGTCCCTGTTAGATTCAGCGTAGTGTTCCCGTGGCCAGCATAGTCAGTGTCCCTGGCAGGGCTCGCCACGCTTCGGGCTTGGTGGCTCACTGCGCTTGCCACACTTTATGAAGTCAACTCCACGCTGACGTAGATAGTGGGGGTATGAACAGGTTGGGAGGGCGCTTAATGCGTTCCCCACGCGGGGCTCGCTGCGCTCACCATGCTTCTCGCTGGCATGGATAGTGGGCATTTGAAAAGGATGCATTTGCCACTATTTAACATGGAGCACAAAATGCCTCCTTTATTGTGCACGAGACGCACGCTCTACCGAACCCCTAACACTGTCCGTCTCCCTGAAGCGGACACAGGCAGAGTTGCCGTACCCTGCCGCAATAATTACCGAGATGCAGGAGAGTCTGAGACAGATGGAGCGGTACTTATGTAATATCTGGGCTCCCGTTTTTCTTATGAGACTGCGTCCCCTCGCGGGGCTCGATGCGCTCGCCGCGCTTCGGGCACGGTGGCTCGCTGCACTCGCCACACTATATAAAATCAACTCCATGCGTAGTTGGATAGTAGGGTTTGAAAAAATGGGGTGCATTTAACATGGGAGCCCAGATAATACATAAGTACCGAAGGAGCACTTCTCCGCCAGCACACGCATGGTCCCCTCTCCTCCGGCGTCCGCCAGCGCAGGGGATCTGGCAGTTACCGGCGCTGTGTGAGAGGCGCTCACTAGGCTTGCCAGGGATGCCGGGGACAGAGCTGCAGCTCCTGGGGATAGTACGGTGACTAGCTGCCTGATGGGGACACTACACTGACTACGCAGGGCTGCCGCAGAGTAACTACGCTGACTACGCTAGGCAGCCATTGGGCTACGCTGACAATGTAGCTTAGCCTATGCTGAAAACATAGCGTAGCCTGGCACAGTTATAATACACAAGTACCACATCTTCTTCTAAAACAATGTTTTGTAAGTAATCAGCACAAGTCTTTTACAATTACTAGTTCATACTGTGATCCTGACCTGCAGCCATTGGTGTAACTACAAAGGGTGCAGGTGCTAAGGGGCCTGGCTGGTTGTGTGGGCCCAAATGCTCAGCAGACAATCTCCTGCACCCTTTCAAATTATTTTATTTCCTTCAATATGTTAGTACAGCCGCGCTGTGTATGATTGGGGTATACATTTTTACTACCTGGGAGGGAAGGAAGGAAGCAAAGCTACTGCCGCTGTTCCTTTTGACTCGGAGGGAGGCAGAGACCCCATATGGTGCTCTGTTTCCATTTGTTGATCCTCCCACCCCCCCCCCCATTTGTCCCCCGTTTCTACACCCCCATATGGTGTTGTCTATGCTTCCCTTCCCTCTTTCTCTCATCCCTCTCTGTCTGACACTCTTTCTGACACTATGGGGGGTATTCAGTCCAGGATACCAGGCCATGTTCATTTCGCCCAAAACTCGACTGTTGATATTCAAAGTACCAACAGTCAAGATATTCAAAGTACCAACAGTCAAGTGGCAGAAAGTCGAGTATTGGGGCAAAACGGCAGCGGATTGTCAAAAAACTCCTGTGAATTTGGCAATCTGTGCCCCCCCCCCCCCCCATTCTATCTGTCAGTCTCTCTCGCTCTCCCTGACACTCTCTTTCAAGATTTTTCTATGGGGCCCACAAAATTTTTAGTCCCATTCTGCAGCTGGATTGTAGTACATAATGTTATTTAATTTTGTAATGTCTTTTTTTTTTATTTAATACAGTCATATTGCAGCATTTGGATAAAATAGATGCAGTTTCTCCGCACTTGAGTATTGTGACTACTATACGTCAAAATGATGATCCAAAGAGACTTAATTGAGACCCCACTTGGATCTTAGTTGTACATTTAATAAAGCGTCTAAAAGTGAAAAGAACCAATCAGATTCTGTCTATCATTTTCTGGGATGTAATAGAGAAATGATAGCTAGAGTCTAATTTGCTAGAAAACATCCCCACTTTTCACTTTCAGAAGATTTAGCTAATTTATCCCTAAAAGTCCATATATTGTGACTTTCTGTATGTCAGTGTTTCTTTTTCAGAAACACTAAAAACTGGACTATACATTTAACTTGTTACAGAAACTGAAAATATTTTTGTATAGTTCCACTATATATAAAACCTAATACAGTATTATAATGCTAGTGGGGATGGAAACACTCAGATGTTTTATTTTGTTGAACCCTTCAGTGCCGATGCTGGTGCTGTGAGACCCAACCAATTCTGATTTATGTTCTATCTGGGGGAATTTCAGATGAGTGATAAACTTCTCAGTACCTTCATATGATGTTGGTTACTGTCCGTTAGCAAATGAAGCCTAACAATGTATATAGTCGCGATTGTTCCTTTGTCTGACAGATCTTAGATACCCAACGTCCATACTGAAGTAACTGTCACTGCCATGCGGAGAATACAAAAATAAGAAAATAAGTCCATCTCAGAAGGGCGATGGCAGATATGTTTTAACGAAAAATGCTTTGTTAATCAAACCTTTTTTTCCTGGAAATATTTTTTTTTTTTTTAATATATTTATTTACTTTCTATTTTTGAAGACTCTGCAACAGGGGCAGTGTGCATCAGTGGTCCAGAGTTGTGGTAACTTCATGCTTCCTGCTGCATGCCAGTATCTCTGAGGAATTGAGCAGCACTCAGTGGCCGTGACAATATTTTTATTGTTTTGTTTTTTTTTATTTGTATTGCAACCAAAAGCAGGTTTAAACAATATGCTAGTGCTATTCAATACAGAGACCTGGTGTTAAAAAACTATTTAACATTTGATGTGTTTATACCCATTTCATACCAAGCTTCTGACCCAGGATATTACTGGGGTAACCTGGGTATTGCCTTAGCATGAAAGGGTCTACCAGGGTGGTTTGTCCAGGGACTTCCAATCCTGGTAGTGAGTGTGGACAACACTACCCAGGTGACATATAATCAGTATGCAGATAATGATGGACACCTTGCCAGACTTGCTTGGTAGAAATTAACAGGATTAGATGATTTAAGAGGGTAATAATGTGACAACAGCTTTGTCACTGTAGGCTTTGCTTTATACCTGTATCTAGTCCCTTTGAAAACATGTGAGATGTTTAGGCCCCCACACACTTCAAGTTGCTTGTAATAAAGTAAAAAGATCATTCTTGATTTGTAGTTTCTTCATGGTTAGTTTTAGATAAATACAATTTGTGTTCTACATACATTACAAGTACATAGTAGGAGAGAGAGAGAAAATGTTATGGTGTATTATTTATTATGTGACATAGATAAGTTTTAAATAACTGCTTCTCGCACTATGATACAAACAAAGCCTGAAAAATGCATCGCTCTATAAGGGCCTGAAGTGAACTAATGGCAATGCTATGCGGTTTCTGCAAAGTTCAGGTGATTGATGCTTTTAAAACATCAGCAAGGGTTTTGAAATAACTTTTGACTTTCAATAGGGGTAATTGTCAATGCTGTTGGCTGCATCCCAGTGATAAGATAATCAGATCTGAAACCTCCTTTTTCTTGTTGCAAGAATGTCACTTAGGGCAGGAGAGAGGGTGAATATGAGGACAGTATATCCCAACTAGAACTTCAAGTTATATTAATGACCAGATTGTTTTCTGTGATGGATTTTTACACATTTGATGTGCCTAGACTGTGTTCAGTCTGCTAAAACCATTAGGAATAAAGCTGTGTACACACAGGGCGATATATTGCGCAGCAATATATTGCTCAGTGTCTCCTTTTCATCAGCGACCAGAGATGGTCACTGATGAAAGGGAACTTCTGCCAGGGGAGCCATAGAGGGAATCAGCTGGTCACAGGAGCAAGCTCCTGCGACCAGCGATCTTAAGAGGGCAAAAAACGGGAGCACGCACCGGGCGATAAATGCCTGTGTGTATGCACCTTTAGTTGAATACATGGGACTGCACCCAGAGATTCAAGCATCTTGTTTAGTATTCAAAATATTTATTTGAGAAAATATTGCTTTTGCAGGTTTAATAAATTTCTTGTGTAGTGTGTGTGCAATATATATTCCTCATCAGTATTGTATAGATAGTGTAGTTACTGGAATAAAAAAAAAATATTATATATAGATATATAGAGGGAGAGAGATTGATGAAAATGGTATACTGTAGTATGATGGGTATTCATTTTTAACCACTTAGATCACAAGGTATACAAAGAAAAAGATCTTAACAATTTTCAGATCTTAGAAAGATGTCACTTCAAAAGGCACAAAACAAATGGGATATTCAATAATCTGAGTCAGATTATTGAGCAGGTGTGTGTGTATATGTATCGATATATATATATATATATAAAGTTGTTTAACAGGATGGCACTCAGCATGAATGTAACAAGTCTTCGGTGCCCGGAACTTAAATAGACAATAGAGAGCACTTACCCCCTTCCTTTGCAGGTGAGGATGAAACCGGCACACAAATTTAAAGGTGAAAAAATAAGCGTTTAATGTACAAGCATAATTTGCACCGACAGTCAGCTGTAACCTAACAGCTGTTTCAACCACTTCCTAGTGGTTTTCATCAGAGGTGAAGTAACATTACATAGAGCCGTTTAAATAGCAGAGAATTGCGCCCAAATCTGCACCAAAGAGAGGCCAGTCAGACCTCCTGTGACGTCTACAGGCGTCACTTACAGTGAGTGACAGCGGGACCAGATGCTGGGGGCGCGGCTCAGTGGTGAGTCACCAGGGTTCTCCCGGCGCGTCAGCGCTAGGCTGGCTCCGGGATATCCCTGTGTAATGTTTTCTACTTCGCGGCAGAAGACTGCGGGGGTACAGCAGCGATGCTGTTACAGTCCGGCGCCAGCAGCAGGGATCTATGCTTGTGTGACATGTTGGCGGTCAGTGCATCGGGGGAAGCCGGTTACGTAGCTAGAGTGTAGGAGAAGGAGGTTATGACACATACCGCAGTCTACATGAAGGACAGCGGGGTGATGGGCATAGGGGGCTGGGTGATTGATCCTACCGTTACTAGCATGATGCAGTGACAGGGGGGATAAGTGGTGTACACATGGAGGTCTGAATGTCCATACATACGCACAAACATACAAGAAAATGAAACGACAGATACACATATCAATATAAATATCTATGTGTCGTTAATCATGTCAACCTGTTGGGATCTCGACATGAAAAATGGTTGCAATGGCCGGGTAAATGACAGCAGCATGTAACGTAATAATAAGGAAAAAAGCATAGTTAATAAATCATCATGCTGAGCCCAGTCGACACATGGACGTGTCGATCCCAAGCCATATTCAACAATAGGTGCCTGGTGAGCATGGCCGAAGTCTGATCAAATGTAAGATGCATAGAATATAAACAGAGTAAGACAGTCCGGTATACATGACACAGTTACTCCTGTCCATCCGGTCGACACAGGGACATGTCGATCCTGGATTGAAATGGACATTGACATCTAACAAAATAAAGAGGTGATGCTATAAACAAAATGTACACGGCAGCACGGCCGCAGATTCAGAGCATTAAGGGTATCAAGTGTCAACCAGTAAAGGTGACACATATACAAGAATTTCTATTGCCCGTCCAGTCGACACAGGGCCGTGTCGATCCCAGACTGTGGAGGGCAAGTGTAACCACTCTTTAAATCATACCCGAATATCAGGGGATGATCAGACAACAAATACACACGGCGGTGTAAGCTGTACAACCCAGACATGTTAGCCAACAGGTGAAAGACAAAATACACGCTCGGCGGCGTATACTAAGGGTATGGGTCCCTGGACACACGGTGGTGTCTAGGGGGTAGGCAGGCCTGCCAGGTACACATAAAAGACATAATAGGCATCTATAAAAAGACACCCATTTTAAAATCCTCATTCAAACCCTGTGGGGCCATACTCTTGAGCCTGAAAATCCAAGAGAGTTCTCTCTGTAGAAGGAGCCTCTCCCTGTCGCCTCCGTATTTCAGAGGTGGAACATGGTCCAGGATAGTACATTTTAGATCAATCATTTTATGTTTCAGTTCCATAAAGTGTCTCGCGACAGGCAAGTTCTTGAAGTCACTTTGGGTAGTCATGGGGTTGATGCTTTTTTTGATAGAAGATCTGTGCTGGTTAAATCTCTCCTTGAAGGTGCAGGTCATCTTGCCCACATATATTTTGTGGCAAGGGCATTGTAGGGCATATATTATGTATCTACTGTTGCAGTCGAGGTGGTATTTTATGTCGAAACTCTCGCCATTAAGGGGATTGACAAATCTTGTGCCATTCAGTAGGTATTGGCAGTTCACACATCCTCCACATTTGAATGTGCCTTTTTTACATTTGAGCCATGTTTGTCTTGATCCAATGGTAGCGTTAATCACCCAGCCCCCTATGCCCATCACCCCCCTGTCCTTCATGTGGACTGCGGTATGTGTCATAACCTCCTTCTCCTACACTCTAGCTACGTAACCGGCTTCCCCTGATGCACTGACCGCCAACATGTCACACAAGCATAGATCCCTGCTGCTGGCTCCGGACTGTAACAGCATCGCTGCTGTACCCCTGCAGTCTTCTGCCGCGAAGTAGAAAACATTACACAGGGAAATCCCGGAGCCAGCCTAGCGCTGACGCGCCGGGAGAACCCTGGTGATTCACCACTGAGCGGCGCCCCCAGCATCTGGTCCCGCTGTCACTCACTGTTAGTGACGCCTGTAGACGTCACAGGAGGTCTGACTGGCCTCTCTTTGGTGCAGATTTGGGCACAATTCTCTGCTATTTAAACGGCTCTATGTAATGTTACTTCACCTCTGATGAAAACCACTAGGAAGTGATTGAAACAGCTGTTAGGTTACAGCTGACTGTCTGTGCAAATTATGCTTGTACATTAAACGCTTATTTTTTCACCTTTAAATTCGTGTGCCGGTTCCATCCTCACCTGCAAAGGAAGGGGGTAAGTGCTCTCTCTCTCTCTCTCGCTCTATATATATATATATATATATATATATATATATATATATATATATATATATATATATATATAGTAGCAGTATTCTCCCAGGGCGAACCTATAGGAAAAAATGAGTGGCACTCTCCGGGTTTTTGCATATAAAGTTTTTAGTGCAAAAACCCAGAGAGTGCCACTCATTTTTTCCTATAGGTTCGCCCTGGGAGAAAACTGCTACTATTATTACCTTTGTGTGGAGGCACCATGGTCTGTGACCAGACATTCGCCAAGAGTGCCAAACAAACCCTCTTCTCTCTCTCTCTCTCTCTCTCTCTCTCTCTATATATATATATATATATATATATATATATATATATATATATATATATTTAAAGTCCAGTAGTTTGGCACTGCTGCTGAAGGGGGGACGTTCCGTGGTGCCTTCCTCTTAAATGATACAATCCTCTGTCCCTTTATGCACCAACCAAACAGCAGTCAATAAGGTAGGTGGCACTCCAACGGGTAAAGTAATCGCAAAAGTGTTTATTTCAATCTGCCATAAACCGACGTTTCGAGGCCCTGAGCCTCGAAACGTCCTGAAAAAGAGGCTCAGGGCCTCGAAACGTCGGTTTATGGCAGATTGAAATAAACACAGAGGAATATATATATATATATATATAATCTGTATTTATATGTACTAAACAATTGTGGGGTGGTGCCCCAAATACCCATGAGACCTATAGACACCTCTATTGGTATCTCACAGATGTCTATATAAAATAATTATTTAAAAAAAAATCTATGAATATATATTGTTGTACATTCAAGATTAAATGACCTGCATCATCCAATGCGTTTCGTCCCTTACTAGGCTTCTTCAGTGGTTAGCAGGAGCATTTTTGTAATCTCGGCCAAGTATATAGAATAAAAATTATAGTCTAAACTTGGTCAAGGTCCAGATTGCCAAGCCTTGTACAGGGTTTCAATCTAGTAAGTAAGGGTTCGGTTTAAAAGGCCTTTTGCATTCAGTACTGGATTCCTTTTAATTGGATAACCCTGTGTGATGTACTGGGAGCAATTCAATAACCATAGTATGTTCAAATGTAAAGGAGCTAAAGCAAAAAGTTGACAAAAGATCAACATACTAAAGGTTGACACATGAAAAGGTTGAGTTGTTTTGCATCTTTTTCAAATTTTCATATTTTATTTACCATTTGCATTGGCTACAGTTAGGAATATTAAGGTGTGCTGAGCGCAGTGTGGTACCTGGGCTGCATCATGGCGAGCAAAAGCACTACACTAATTGGGGGTCTTTGCTGGGCTTTCATATGTCCACCCTTTCCACATCTACCTAGTGCATGTCGACCTAGACACTGTGTTTAGGTCAAGCTAATTACAGACAACCCTTTGTTCTGTGGTTTATGATAAAAACTTGAGTGTGGATCAATGGAAACTATGCCTCAAAGCAGCCAAATAAATGTTTTTTTTTTCATTGTCTAGCCATGGTTTCGGGAACAAAATAGCATTAAACATTATTTTTAGATAACTATAGGGATGGATTCAATTACTTTGATAACGTGGTCATTTACCACAATCGGACTTCACAAAAATCACCAAAATATTACAGCTAAAAGCAGCTTTATCATAGGTTTGTGCAGTACTGAGGTTCTCACTATTCAATTGCAAATTAGCGAAAATGGAAATCTTTGAAATAATTCTTGTCATTAAAACCAGAGAAAAGTATAGGAGAAACTAGGAAAATCTGCCTATATCCCCCCAAAAAACAAACTGATACAGATTGATTATCCCTTATCTGAAATGTTTGGGACAACAAGCACCTGGTCCCCTGTCGGTGCCCCGGCGGTCCCCCAATGTTCACGGTGGCCTTTGGATTCCTCTTCAGCGACATCCCCAGTCTCAAGGATGCATTGTGCTGGTGATATCACTGGTGTGCCCACACCATGCATCCTTGAGACTGGGGATGCCGCTGAAGAAGAGTCTGATGGCCGATGTGGACACTGGGGGATGAGATAAATATTAAAAAAAAAGATGCGGGGGAGAGAGAAAAAAACTCAAAATATTCATATGACTACACCGACTTCGCTTATATCAAAATATATCCCCATCCGACCTCACCGCTCTGCACAAGATCTGCGTCTCTCATCCACACTCATTACTTGCTCCTACTTACACTTGCACTTACACTTGCAGGAGTTTTGTCGAGGAGCACCAACCCTATGAAATGCCCTCCCATGCACAACACTCCTCTAGCCTCTTCCGGCAAGCCTATCATATTCAGTAACCTCCACACAACCACCAGTAGCATTTATATCTATTTGCATCCCATCAGGACTGTCTTGTAATCTGATGGGACTGCCATGCTATGGAATTCTATCCTTATGTATCCCTCCTATTATTTCTTATAGATTGTAAGCTTGGGAGCAGGGCCCTCCTACCTCCATGTCAGTTTGTATCTACTGTTGTTTTCAATTGTAAAAGCAACGGAATATGCTGCGCTATATAAGAAACTGTAAATAAATAAAATAATAAATAAATAATATGGGATAACCGAATAACGGGTACCCAACCTGTATAGTAAAACAGTATAGAAGCCTATTAGTTGTCATAATAAAAGAGATTTGGGGGTACTTGGATTGTGTCAAATATCTGTTATAATGTATTTTTCTATAAAAAATAGTTATAAGGTGATAGCTAGTTTTTTCAGCAATAAAGTGCTTAAATTAATTTGGCGGTACACAAAATGTTTGCAAGTATTTATTTGGGATATTTGAAGCCACTTTCATACAACTTTAAAAAAGTGTTACTCCCATCTGCAAGCCTAAAAACACTTCTACCACTCATAGGGGTATAGGGTATATACTTAGCGAGCTGTGACGGCAAGCAGTGATGATTTCTCCCCGTCACAGCTGGCAGGTCAGTATTCACCTGACCCCCTGCATCCGTAGTTTCCACCACGCTGGGTTTTTACAGTGTACAGTGAGGTGGAAATGGCATGTGTGGACGGCAAAACGGTGAGTCTCACGGGTAAATGCAGTGGGCTCTCCATATTAGCCACAAACCTTGCTGTTCATGGGAATCTGGCGAGGAGTCCCCCGGAACGCTGAATAGTGCAAGGGTTAAACAGCGAGGAAACAAGCCACCCTCGCCGCAGACACCCCCCTCGCCAGCTGCATTGCCCATTAAGTACCTGTCCCATACCTTGCATCCCAATTTCACCGCCAAATTTACATTATTGCCTTATTAAAATTATTAAAAATGTACTAATTAGTCATTCAGGGAGGTGTCTTGTGGGCTCTGAACCCAAAACCCAAATACTGACATTTTTTACAATAGTTGTTTCACCCAACAATCAGTCAATACCCCAGTGGAGCTTACAATTTATATTCCCTACCACATGTACATGTTCATGCACACACAGACATTCTAGGGTTAATTTTTTTGTTGGTAAATATATTTTTGTATTGTGGGAGGACCAGGAGTACCCGAAGGAAACACACGCAAGTACAGGGAGAATATACAAACTTGGCACAGTTAAAGCCATGGTGGCCATGAATCGAACCCATGACCCTTCAGTGCTGTGAGGCAGTAATGCTAACCATTTACACCAATTCTTCTTTATAATCAACATTCTCTGAAGAACCCATTGTTTTGCTGTCTTCAATTTATATGATAAAGAAGTCTCAAAAATAAGTTTGATTATTGGACTCTCTGTGATTTCTTTATCTTTTTGTTCTTAAATTGTGACAGATTCAGCCAAAAAGAATTCAAGCTTGTAGAGAAATTATCACAGGGCCGTGAGTGTCTGAACTTGTGAACCCTGTCCAGGAGTTAAGGATTACTGTGAAATAAATTTAATTAAAATAGCATTTAGATCTGTTTATTTGCTTCTACAATGGCTTAGAAGTATAACAAACTATTAGAATGTTTTGGTTAAATTAATCTCTAGTTAAGCACATCCATGATATATAGAGATTCATAGCATGCTGGTACAGCAATACCCAAGTGACTGGGGTTTTGGCAGTTCCAATGAATCAGTGACTAATGTCTTATACCAAAAGCATCATCTTGTATGTGTTCGATGTTGAAGACATTAGTATACATATTTTTCATTGTATTAAAGTGAAGTAAGCTGTCGGAACACAGAACAAAGTGAACTCCTGTGTGTTCTTGGCCGGGCAGCTTGGAAATGATACATAAATTATTCCACTCCCTTCTCAACTAATAGTACATGACCAGTATTTAGCCTCCATAAAATATAGTGCCAAACTCGCACAGACTCTACCATCTTGTAGATGTATTTTGTGGCTACATGGTCTCAGCGGGGAACCTTTCTTTTGTTTGTTTGTTTTCTTACTTAGCCTTTTTTTCAATTAAGAAGGGAAACAAGACAATTGAGAAGACAATGAGAACAGTTAAGTGTTACCTTGTATTTGATATTTTGAATTAGATCATACTCCCCGTTCTTTATTTGAGTTTATTTTTTTCATAAGCATACTGATAACTCAACATAATAACGCCACAAATCTTTTTAAATTGAAAATAGGATGTGTCAACAGATTACATAAGAGATTGCTAAAAACTGGAATTTAATTGAGATTTAGTACACTGGTATATATTTGAGAGTTTGTAATTAAACGACAATAAAAGAGAAAAATTAAATCTCTGTTAATTGTTTGCCTCTTAAAACTGCAGAATTAGCTCTATCAGAATATAGCACCATACTTTATATCTAAAAAGTGTGTATATGTATATATATATATATATATATATATATATATATATATATATATATATATCATCATGTACACAATTTATACTTCATACAGTATGTTTTCATTAAAGTCTTCAAAACATAGTCTTATCTCAATTAGTATTTTTAGTATATTAATCTATATTTATGAAGCTCAAACTTTTTGCAGAGCTTTGAGAAAATTGTAGCACAAAGTAAAAACAAACACTGAGAGGAGATGCATAGGTCTGCCTGTATGACCTTACACTCTAAAGTAAAGGAAAGGATGTGTATGAGAGGTCAGGAGGACATATACTGAACCAGAGTTATGGGAAAATGTAAATCAGATGATGGCAGATCATTCCCTAGGGATGGGAGAATAAGATGATGTCCATGGTTCCACAGATCACATGCTTATTGCAGGGGTAAACAGAGGTGGAGAGAATAAATTATACTGGAAACTATAGATTACCTCAATGTATTCAAATTGGAATAGTTGGATCGGTGATCGAGTACAGTGGAAGTGGCAGATGATGACAGAAAATGTCTTTCAGGAAAATACTGATGTGGGTCTTGGAGTGTTTTCCTGTTGCACCTCGTTTAACCTTTCTGGTACTGACCACATGTATATTCTACATTTAACCCTGTCACTGATACAATAACAAGAGCAGAAATCATAGGGATCTGCATCACATGAGAATACAAAGAAAAACACAAACTACCACCTTATATTTGATTACTTTAAGGAAAAATATCACAGCATACAGTAATTGTGAGACGATTCTTAAAGTTTTTTTCCATGATGATAGTGATGATAACCATAACATTAGTGGTCTGAGGTAGTTGCATGCTCTAATGTGGTCTTAAAGAAACCTACATGTATGGAAAGGAAATCTTTAAAGTCATAGCATAGAATCTCAAGCACACTGAAGGTAACTTATCCTAGCCCATTGGTTCCCAATTTTTTTTTTTTTTTCAATTACGGCACCCTAGAGCATAAAAAAATTTCCGTCACCCCTAGGCAAAATGTTTATTAAAAATATAAAATTAATTAAATTGTGTTTATATGTCATCCTTGAGGTCAGTTAAATGGTAAGTGATAGGATTTGTTACTGTTTGTCCAAATATGTAATGATTGGCAGCCACAAGCACTGGATTCACCTGTGATATTGATCATAAATAATTTAAATAGTCCTGGGCCACCAACCCCAGTCATCCCTTGAAGTGTCCTGAGGCACCCTAAGGTGCCATGCCTCACAGTTTGGGAACCACTGTACTAGCCCTTTTCCTTTGATGTGCATATAAAGTGCATTGTGTATGCGTAAGAATTAGTTTATATTAATTTCAAAATATTTCTGTTGTAGTATCACAGAACAGACAGAACCATTGTCTCCCTGTGTTTTTTTTTTTCTTTTAAAGAAATATTCCTTACTTTTTTTTGTCTCACCATGTTCTGGCTGACCAAGGGCTCAGCCTTTTGGGTTGTAAGGATTCAAATTGAGATGGAATACTTTTGAAACTTATACACTGAGCTTGCATGACGTTTTTAAGTCTGCGCAGTTTATATAGTGTTTTCTGTTGATTCATTTAAGCCAAACTATTGCTGTATTTGCTGGATTAGCATTACTACCTCACAGCACTGAGGTCATGGGATCGATTCCCACCATGGCCCTAACTGTTTGGAGTTTGTATATTCTCCCTTTTCGTACATGGGTTTACTCCAGTTGCTCTGGTTTCCTCCCACAATCCAAAAAATATAATGGTAGGTTAATTGGCTCCCAACACAATTAACCCTAGAATAAATATGTGTGTGCATGTACATGTGGTAGGGAATATAGATTGTAAGCTTCACTGGGGCAGGGACTGATGTGAATGTTCAACTATACTCTGTGAAGCGCTGCGGAATATGTGTGCGTTCTATAAGAAACTGTTAATAAATAAATAAATAATATTATATGTGGAGTATTGCAGATGATAAATAGAGAATAACACTTGCTTTCTAAAGGATAATGAGGTAGTCTGATGAGTTGTTTTTAGGGAAGAAAAAGTTCTTTGTTGATCGTAAAAGTGAAAATTATTGCCAAAAGCAGCAGTCTTGATGTGGCTGGGATTTCTCATACAAGTAATCCTGTAGCACATATAATATATTCCATCACCATCATTTCCAGAAAATCTTTCTTCAGTCTCTCTCATTTCTTGGAAGTTCACGGATCTGTACCCAGTGAAATTAGCAGTACTTGAACTGTCATGTAGTTGTTTGTGGACATGTAGGGTGGCAGTATGGAGTAAATTAATATAATCCGTTAAAAGACTTCTGTATGAAATAGAAACATGCTGCTTTTAATATTCAATACATACTATATTAATTAGGCTGTAAGCGGCATCTTCTTTTGTATAACAGTATTCTGTATGTCTGTTTATGTAGAGTAGGCGCTAGCAGTATTTCTGCTTATTTCAGCCATATAGATTTTACCCATGGTTCCAAGAGCCCTGGTGAAAACACGCCTGTGAGTTTAGTCTACCTTTCAGGCAGCGTTAGGCTTACTGTGAAATGTGCAGCCAGCGAATCCCCATTGCTAAGTATAGGGCAATGCAGATTTTCAGATTTAAGCTGCCATCCCCATAAGGTCCTAAAAAGGGGGAAAGTGTTGATAATATTCTATGGTGTTAGCCTTTCCAGAGATCCCTTTCTTTGGTCAATAAAGGCTTCTCTCCTCTTCATATTAATACATCCATAATCTCATTCTTTGTTCATGGGAGCGGTTATTCTGCTAAACAGATACAGGTTCAGAGGTGCCTCAATTATGCAAAATGATGTGAGTTGCTTGATTTGTGCATTTCAACCATAAGGTCTTCTACACAACAACACTAAAATACAAGGCAAGATAAAAGCTAATTGTAGTTTATGCTATAGAGCATTAAAAGTGTCCATTATTATGTCTCTGCAGCATAAGTTAACATTTCTTAAATCTCTAAGCAACATCAAAAGTGTCATGAAGCAAATCCTACACTTCTCAGGAAGTGATTTTACTGGTCTTGTTTTTAGCTATCTGTCAGACAGATTTAGGGGTCAGTCCACCCCTTAAAAAAAGAAGTCTGTTATCTCTTCCATATCTATCTCATTACTGGTTTCATACCTCTCTCCACCGCTCACACTGCTCTCCTCACACCTTACTGTCCTCCAAGGCTTGCACTATCCACTCACACCTTACTGGTATCCCTCCCCCCTCGCATTACACCTTACTGTCCACATAACTGCTCCCTTATCCATTCCTGCTCCTTTACAGCTCACATTGATTCCATCACAGCTCATTGCCCCATTACCTCTCACCATACCACTGCTACTCACTCTGCACACAATGCGTACACCATGCACACAGACACTGCACACACAAAGACACTTCACAAATAGCCAGGGATCTGCAGCAACACCACTTCTCTGTCTGACATCAATCTACTGGCCCAGGTACCATTTGCTGTTTGCTAGGCTGTGTATGTTCGCAGCCTAGCGAATAGGTAAACGATGCTCGGCCAAACGCTTACACATCCCCCTCGCCTGCTTCCGCACGGGTGAAAAATCATTACCTGGTCGCTATCAAATAGTGTTCAAGTGGAGAGTGATAAAGTACAAACCAATTAGCACCTAAATGCCACATTACAGGCTGTTTGATTAAATGTCAGTTAGGAGCCAATTGTCTGGTACTTTATCACTTGTTAAGGCATAATACATTTGGCCCACTGATAGCTACATAAGTAGCTGTGTTCCCATGGATATGTGATGAATTAATGACAGGGGATGTGTGATGAATTCCTTGTTCTCGGTACAAAGAAGTCTGGTGGGGTAATCTGTGATTCTGAAGTGCAGAATATTTTTAAAGCCCGAGATTTACTAACGGTCCACGTTTCCAAATCGCCTAGCTGGTGCATAGCTGTAGTCAATACGGAAAGTCACATTTTCAAAAATGCTGCATTCATTCCTACTATAGAGCCACAGGTTTCCTGAAACACATGACCTGTTGGTAGTTCTTGAGTGTTGCAATGGGGCAGGTTTTGTCCAGGTTTGTCCACCCCTGATCTATTTCTTTATTTACAGTTTCTTATATAGCACAGCAGATTCCATTGTGTTTTACAATAGTAGACATCTAACTGATCTAACTGTTACTATTGCAAATTAAAAAATAAAGAAACATCAGAGCTATCCATCACCGCACACAGCGGATCTTTGAGCATCTGAAAACCCCCCTGACTGACCACGATTGAAGCCCTGCCCCCTTGCAATGTAGTGATCCGTGGATGACAATTTGGCTCCATCCCCTCCCATACATGCACGATGCTCTGCAATATCGATCTAATTTCCCTGGAAAGTAGGCAAGTATGAATCATATTCCACTTTCTAGTAAAACCCTTGAGTATTTTGCAACTGGCTATTGGAAATGTGTGATGTAGAAAACTTTTCTGGGGCAAAGGCCAGTCTGGTGTACAAAACAAGAAGAAGCAAGACAGAACCCTGAGGGAGGGAAAAGAGCAATTTTATACAGCTAGATAAAGTTGTCACACAACCGAAAAACTATCAATTATACTGGATGTTGCTTAGAGGCAGACAGCAAGTTTAAGCTGCTGATTGACATTTAAAAGCCTGTGTTTCACAGTCTACCATGCATCAATTACTAGGAATTTTGTGTTTATCAGGCTGAAATGGTAATGTGAATTTATCACACAACCTGTTCAGTAAAGTGAAAGCTCTCCTGAATAATGACTGATAAACCTGTGCTCATTTCTTTTCTATATCTGATGCAACTTGTTTTTTTTTTTTATTCTATTTTCCATCATTCTTTGGCCCTTTGAGTGCCAACATCTCTGTGAGAGATGCCCAAAATATCTGCAAAAAAATCCAGCTTCACTCACATATGTTATATAAATTCAAATAACAAATGTAGTGTACAAATAGATTATATTTCCTATATAAGGTAATCATTACAGGTCATTCTAATGAATACAAATGTCTGCTTGCCAATTTTTACACCTATTTTGCCAAATTCACTTGGCACTCAAAGGGTTAAGCAATCATATGAACATGCTAGCTATTTCGATAGATTGAAAATATGAATATTAAACTGGTAAATGTCGAACTTAAGAAAGCTTACATTTATTGGTACCATGATTCGATCTCCAAAGACATAGTGGATTCTATACACAAAGTATATTTTTGGGTACTTGTGTAATATCTTGGCGCCCGATTTTGTGATTGTATGCCTTACCTTAAGGCATACAATCAGATGCGATTCAACGCGATTTTCGGCATAATCGCATCGATTCAATGCGATTTTGCATAGGATTCAATGTTAACAAGGTCCTGTTCATTTCCCAACTATCCAAGTGGGCATAGAGTTGATTTTATATAGCGTGGCGAGCGCAGTGATCCACCGAGCCCGAAGTATGGCGAGCGCAGCGCGGAATACATTTTAAGTAATCCGCGGCCCCACGCGGGGCTCACTGCGCTCGCCACGCTTCGGGCTCGGTGGCTCGCTCGCCACGCTATATAAAAATCAACTCTATGCCCACTTGGATAGTGGGGAAATGAACAGGACCATGTTAACATTGAATCCTATGTAAAATCGCATGCGATATCGATTCGATGCGATTTTCCGACCCGATCTTAAAATCGGGCGCCCAGTTATTACACAAGTACCTATTTTTTTTAATGTGTCTAGTTGAAGTGCCCACCAAAAGCAAACTCCTACCTCTGCCCAAATGAGTTCTATAGAAGCCATATGGTGCTAGTGTTGATCTCCTGTGATCACCAGGCTATATTGCTCAGTTTTTTGTAGAGTGAGCAAAACTGAATAAAAATGGAGGTACAATTTATATGGAAATTGCATAAAAAGTGGTATTGTTAGAAAATGACGAGTGCAAACCTAAAAAAAAAAAATGGCCTCAGCACTTAAAAATAACTTCAGCATTAAAGGGGTTAATCATTTATTCCTATGAGAACCCAGCTAACACCAGCCTGGGATAGATATTAATGGACATGTTTGTATTGTAGAGTTTAATAACGGTTTGTTATATAGCGCACACATATTCCGCAGCGCTTTTACAAAGGATATTTGAACATTCACATCAGTCCCTGACCCAAAGGAGCTTACAATCTATATTCCCTACTACATGTACACGCACACACACATTATTGGGTTTATTTTGTTAGAAGCCAATTAACCTACCAGTAACCCACGCAAGCACGGGGAGAATATACAAACTCTGCACAGTTAGGACCATGGTGGGAATTGAACCAATGACCTCAGCGCTGTGAGGCAGTAATGCTAAGCATTACATGGTCTGTGCTGCCAAATAGGCTGTCCTCTGTCCAATACATTCATTTACACTTTCTTATACATGCATGGTACAATACATGCATGGTAAAACATCCCAGAATGCCTCCTGATGAAGGCTATACCTTGCAATACCTTAAAGTAGCAGGAGAAGGGTTTTGATAAATAGGCAAAAGCCCTAAATCCTACAACAACATATAGCTTTTGCAGGATTTAGTGATTTATGCCTTTGATAAATTGACCCCATAATGATAGTTTGAACGTCTGTGGTAACATGCAATGCTACTACCAGATTTGTTTGTTTATTGCCTTGAACCAGTAGATGGACTTTCGCAGAAAGGTGTCCGCGTTAATTTTGGAGTTGTTTTCTGAGTAAACAAAGCTGCAGTCGTGTAGTGACAGGGGAGCAGGGTTTAACCTTCTCTACAAAATAACAAAATCATTTAATGATTTAATCACATTATATATTTCTGAGCATTTTCTGTGCACTGGTTTCTGCAGAATAGCACATACTGTACACACACTTTATTGTTGCTGATAAGATTTCCAAAGACCTGTAAGTGTGCATTCATTAGTGCTCTAAGTTTAATTTTATAGCACAGACAGATTTTCTATGTGGCTTCAATAAAGGTTGTATAGGAAAATCGTTTAATAGTTTTTCTTGTATAGTTCGGTGTATCTTAAGGCCCATACACACTAGGCGATTTTTTAGCTGAAAGCATCTCCGTTTTGTTGTTCAAGCTGCTTTCAGCTCAAAAGCCACCCAGTGTGTATGGGCCAGCGGTGATTGCTGATGCGCAGTCCCGCATCATCGCTGACCCCGCTGCTCATCTGCTGCTGTTACCCGCAAATAAGCAATGAGGTGGACTGATTTCCATAGCGTCCTGTTATGGAAAGTTGTCCACTCTTGGGAAACTCCCTTAAATGTGCGAAAATTGCTTAGTGTGTATGCACTGAATGGTTTATAGCCTAGCGATTTTCCCCATCATCGCTCTCCATACACACTGTGCAAAGTCGCCCAGTGTTTATGGATCTTAAGTGTAAAATGTCACCATTGTCCATACAGTATATTAAAACACATATACTTTTGCTCAAAGACTTTGCTTATGCCACATATAGGCATAATAATTAGAGATGTGCACCGGCCACTTTTCGGGTTTTGGGTTCTAATGGGTTTTGCCAAAACACCTCCTAAGTGTTTTGTGTTTGGATTTCTTGGGTTTTGGGTTCTGATTTTTTTGTTAAAAAAGCATAAAAACTGCTAAAATCGCTGAATTTTTTTTTTTTTTTGCTCCTACGCTATATTAACCTCAATAACATTCATTTCCACTCATTTACAGTCTATTCTGAACAGCTCACACCTTACAATATTGTTTTTAGGGCAAAAGGTTGCACCGAGGTAGCTGGATAACTATAATAAGCCACACAAGTGTGCGGCACAAACACTAGACTGATATGGCACACTTAGCATACCCTCTAGGCTGATACTGCACACCTAGAATTACCCCTGGACTAATATGGCACAGGTAGCATCACCCCTGGACTGATACGGCACATTTAGCATCACCCCTGGACTGATATGGCACACTAAGCATCCCCCCTAGTCTGATACGGCACACCTAGCATCACCCCTGGACTGATATGGCACAGGTAGCATCACTCCTGGACTGATACGGCACATTTAGCATCACCCCTGGACTGATATGGCACACTTAGCATCCCCCCTAGTCTGATACGGCACACCTAGAATCACCCCTGGACTGATATGGCACGCTTAGCATCACCCCTGGACTAATACAGCACACTTGGCAGCACCCCATGAATTATACGGCAGACTTGGCTTACCCCAGGAATTATACGGCACAGATGGTGGCACCCCTGACCTGATACAGCACACATGGAATTATACGGCACAGATGGCGGCACCCCTGGACTGTTACGGCACACATGGCGGCAGGCATGGAATTGTACGGCAGACAAATTCCTGCAGTAAAAATAAAAATGTGTATTCTTTTTACAATTACAAAAAGAGCAGCACACCTTACTTAGCAACACCCCATGAATTATACAGCACTCTTGGCTCACCCCTGGATTACAGCGCATTTATCAGCCCTTGCAGTAAAAAAAAAAAAAAAAAAACACCTTAATTGTATTTTCATTAAAAAAAAGGGCAGCTCCCCTGGTCTTATATGGGACACATGGGGCACCCCTGGAATTATACGGCACACATGCGGGCACCCCAGGACTGATACAGGACACATGGGGGCACCCCTGGACAAATACAGCACACATGTGGGCACCCCTGGATGGATACAGCACACATGTGGGCACCCCTGGACTGATAGTACTGGTAGCCAGTGGAAACAGCAGATTGGAATTATATACTGCAATAAATACTGGTAGCCAGTGGCAACAGACTGGAATTTTATACTGCGATAAATACTGGTAGCCAGTGGAAACAGCAGACTGGATTTTTATATACTGTGATAAATAATACTGGTAGCCAGCGGCAACAGCAGACTGGAATTATATACTGCGATAAATACTGGTAGCCAGTGGAAACAGCAGACTGGATTTATATACTGTGATAAATAATACTGGTAGCCAGCGGCAACAGCAGACTGGAATTATATACTGCGATAAATACTGGTAGCCAGTGGCAACAGCAGACTAGAATTATATACTGCAATAAATAAAATACTGGTAGCCACTGCCAGTGGCAACAGCAAACTGGAATTATATACTGTGATAGGTACTGGTAGCCAGGGGCAACAGCACACTGGAATTATATACTGCAATAGGTACTGGTAGGCACTAGCCAGTGGCAACAGCAGAGAGCAGACTGCAGCAGACACTAGGCAGTGCAGGGCAGGCAGTGGCACTAGCAGCATCACACTGTGACTGACTATACAGGAGCAGACTCAGCAGAGGCAGGCCCCAGCACAGAGACAGAACACAGCACCAGTCATCCTTGCAATGGTGATGTCTTGATCACTGAGCAGAGACACAGTACACAGCAGCACGGGCCCCAGCAGAGACCACACACAGCAGCAGCACACCCTTCCCTACCCTTCTCCGAGATTGGAGTGAAGATGGCGGTGCGAGGTTGCGGAATTTAAGGGTTCCGTGATCTCGCGAGAATCCGACGCCGGGCGATGACGTTTTGCCCGTGCGCCCGGATTCGATTCAGGCGGGAAGCGCCGAGCGCTGCTCGTATCCGGGCCCGGATTGATGACGTCCGTGCTGGCTCGGATCTGAGGAATCCGAGCCCGCACATCTCTAATAATAATGCAATACATTTATGCTATATTACCCAGGATTACTTGCATTGTTTGGAGAGGGACAACTTGCCCTAAATAATTGCTGCATTGCGTGTCCTCCATTGTGGCCACAATCTGCTCATCTGTATATCAGGTTTTTGGACCCTTTAATGGCTGGATCCTGGCTAATACCAGATAAGCAGGCAAGTAAAATAAGTGTATGGTAAAGAGAAAAAATATGTAAAAATATAATTTTTAAATACTTAATGAAAATAGGCTTCCATTTAAATATGCGTACTATATTCTACATATTAACTCTTTACAAACGTATTAAGAAATAACACCTTAAATACATTGACATACTGTTTTTTTGGGGGGTATTTAGTAAAATGTAGAAGTTTTTGTACAAGATCAGAACTTTGTTAATAAAGCTAATCGAGTATTTGTAAAGGTTCATTGTGCATATCTTTGTTTTTAGTGTTTGCAATAGTGACCATCTAGTTACTGCACGTAAACCATTTCCATATGTTATTGTCCTCTCAGTGTTTTCTTCCCATGCTGTGTTGTCCTTTTTAAAAATAAAAAAGTAAAACAAAGTATCATCAGTTTGGAAGATAGAGGGAGATTGGAAGACTGGAAACGCTGAGAATCTAGCTGAGATAAGTAAACCTAGGCAAGTTTTACAGAAGAAGGGGAAAAAGCATGTATTCTTGACAGAAAAAAATGTTTAGGTTTTACCCCAGGCAACAGTTTGACCTATATATGACTTTTTCATCTAGCATTGTGGTATGTGAGCGCAGAACTGAAAGAAACTAAACTGAAACATTTTCAGATTATCATCTCTAGCTTGCTCTGAAGGCCACGCCAGCCTCCACGCAAAGCCAGATTGTTATGTAAAATTTACTTTTTATTTTGCATAACAAAAGAAATATATTTTCTCTTGTAGAAGTACCTTCCTAAAATATATTTTTTTCCCCTGAATTACAACACCCATAACTACAAAAATGAGCTTGTGGAAAATAAAATGTTTTTCTTTTTGTGTGAGCTAAATATAGATGTGGTCACCATTCCATTCACGGTTGTTATAGTGCCCAAAGATTTTGCAAGTAAAAAAAAAAATAAGTTGAAAACCTGAGGGTGAAGGCTACACTTGAAGGTCAAAAGCATAAGGGAAATATCTTCTACTATCCAGAGGCATTCAACTGGGCTTACTTCCGTGCTGCATGGCCAGTTTAGAGATGCAGTGTACACAATGGGCCTGATTCTAATTTGATCGTTCCCCCGCGTGTTTGCATGGGGGACTGATGTCAAACGCTGGTTTCGTCCAGGAAAACGATGCAAATGCAGGATCCAGTTCTCGGGCCGGACACTGCAATTCTAAGTCAGCTGAGACTGATTTAGATTTGCGAAGCGGGTAAAAATCATTTGATGGACGGCGACCATCGAATGATTTCGGGCATGCACGCTCCTATCTGAATCCAAAAAGAAATCCTGGACTCGGTATATAAACAGGAAAAATGCAATAAACCCAAGAGTGGAGAGACTGCGCTAGTTGAAAGTATTTGTACACACCATGGATGGATACACATGCAATATGACTTAATGGAGACTGTTTCAATTTATAAAAGTAACAAATATTTTATTTTTGCAATGGAAAATTAAATTAACCTAGGTGGCCACCTATGCTTAAATAATATAAATAACAATACATGTATATAAAATATTTTTCTATAATAGAAAATAAATATAAAACTTTGTATCAGAATATTGCACTTTTAGTCCGGTTTCTAATAAATGTGTCAACATTAGAAGGTATATAACAACACTTGCAAGTGCAATATTCTGATACAAAGTTTTATATTGATATTCTATTATAGAAAAATATTTTATATACATGTATTGTTAGTTATATTCTATTTAGGCATAGGTGGCCACCTAGTTTAATTTAATTTACCATTGCAAAAACTAAATATTTGTTACTTTTACAAATTGAAACAATCTCCATTCAGTCATTTTGCATGTGTAGCCATGCATGGTGTGTACAAATGCTTTTAACTAGCGCAGTCTCTCCACTCATTGGTTTATTGTATTCACAAAAGTGGCCGAACAGAATCTTTTCTGGAGGATTGGTTCTTGGGTTCTCGCAGCCAGATCCTTTCCAACTGGTGTTGTTAGATTAGAAAGTGATGGCACGGATAAGCCAATAGAGATGATCTGTGGTCACCTGACAACTGTATTTTTCAATGTGCTCTATAAATGTCCAATAGTTTTGCACTATGTATAGATGTAGGGTTTGAACCAAAAACTGATATCATTGTTGTAAAGTAATCATTAGAAATAATTGTTATTCATCCAAAAACTAGAAGCTACTAGTGCAAGCATTGTCCTGGGTAGGCCTCCTGTTAGCCAATCAGAATACATACAAAGGTCGGCTGTCAGGATGCTGGCAGTCAGGAGATCGACAGAAGCATGCTGATGGTCAGAATCTCGACAGGGGCTCAGTAAGTATACTTACCCTATCCTTCTAACCCTCCCTGATAGTCCCTAACCCTCCCCCCACCTGCAGCCTAACCCTAACATTCCCCCCTTATGCCTAAGTACTCCCCGCAGTCTTACAATAACCATCCCACTAGTGCCTAAACTAGTCATCCTTACCGACGGCATGCTGATCCTGGCCAATCCAAACTACATGACCGATTGCAGACCATCTGAAGAATAAAGCAGGGGCAGATATGATGTTACAAATATTCTGTAGCTTGTATTTTTTATATATAGCCTTCTTACATACAAAAAAAAACATATTGTCTTAAGGAATATATTTTTATATTCACTATTTTACTTTGTATTGTATACAAGCCAAATAAAAGTCAGCTTTAGTAAACAATGTAAGCAATGTAACAGACATGTCCTGTACAAAATATATTGTTTTACTATATTTATAGTTTAAATCTATTCCCATATATCCGAGGAAACATTTTAGCCTGTCTGTCTTCATTTTTGTGAAGTTATTTAGATTTATAAAATTCTCTGGGTGGATAACATTGCAAGTCCTGGCATTTCTGATTGACAAATACATTAAGTGTAATAATAAACTGAAGAGAAATACAGGGTACTTACAATGCCAAGAGTATACAGCTTTACCCATGATTGATTGGCAGAGGGCTTTTTAGGGAGACACGCTGCTGTAGAAACATGTACAGTATGTATAGAAAGCTTTTTATAAAATATCCCACTATTACATTTGTCAGCATTTTTGTAAATGCTACAAGCTGTACTACCACCTATTAAGTGTTGTCTAGTCATAGCTTTCGGCAGTTGTTTCCTGGGGCTCCTTCCAGCACTGGGACTACCACAACTGCAGTAACTGCTATAGAATTACCCTCCCATGCCCCCCCCCCCCCCCCCACTATTACACAGATCTTTTTAAGGTGGCTATTAGTAGGTTTGGAGCCTTGATCTCCTGCTCTTACTTATACTCTAATCTTGAAGTGGGAGAGAATAAAAAAAAAACTTATGGGCATACAGATCACCTAGGAGCATATAGTATTTAAGGTGATGAGTGTGCGCATTTTAGGAATACGGGGTCCCTTCTTCTTTTGTGATTATGTTAGTGACAGAAGAACTGCGTTTTGTAGGGCAGTATTGTGACATGAAAAAGGGTAGAAACAAAATCAGACTCTTGTTATTAAGAATAATAATAATAATACCAACAATTATTATTGTTCACCTCTTTTAGTTACGGGGTCTTAAAACGTTCTGAAGCATATAATGATGTAGTGGAAACAAAATAGGATATAAAGTACAAACCAAGATGGATACAAACCAAAATCACCATTTTAGACAGTTATCAAACAGTTAGTTTATAGTCATATAGTCACCAGTGGTGGCTTTAGGTAGGTACACAATGGGCCTGCGTGTAAGTTGATCAGTCCCCGTGTGTTTGCACAGGGGATCAATGTTGAAAATGCTGGTTTCGTCAGCGACCATTAAGGGCTGAAAATGGGAGCGCGCACCTGGCGATTTATCGCCAGTGCGCACTCCAATCGCTGGCAATATGGTCGCTCAGCGACCATATTGCCAGCGATTTTAGCCCGTGTGTATGCACCTTTAGTCAGCTGAGACTGACTAACCCACCACTGTGAATCCTCTACTGAATCAGTAAGGTTTTCCTGATGATGATATAACAGTTGTGTGGTTAATAAGGAAGGACGACGAGAGTTTATACAGAAATGAGGTAGCCAGGTAAGTACATTGGAGTAAAACTAATCACCTTGTATTGAATGGTGCTAAAACAAAAGAAATGGTAATTGATTTTAGAAAACATACAGGCCCTGCTAAAATGTCAGTAGTAATAGAGGAGACAAATATTGAGATTGTTGACACAAGTTTTTAGGTTTTATGGTTTCTAGTAATTTTACATGGTCAAACAATGTTTTAATCACCTTAAGGAAAGTACAACGACATCTCTTCTTTTTAAGAAGATTGCGAGTGGCAGAAGTGGGTAGCCTGCAATATTATGCGTTACCTGGATCTCCCACTGGGTGCTTTATGTTGAATAGCAATCAATGCCATATCTCGCAGAAATAGTCCTTTTCTCCTTCATCCTTGGGGACACTGAAGTCTACGCTGGGGGATAGAGTGGTGTAACGGAGGAGTCGGCACTTTAAGAACTTGAACTGTGGTATGGCTCCTCCCCCTCTATTCCCCCCCTCAGACCTCAGTCTTAGTTTAGTGCCCGGAGGAGTCGGATCCCTGGGCAAGGGGCTCCGTTTGGGGCTCTTTGTTTTTGGTTTATAATTTTTGTTTTTTATTATATGAAACAGGCAGCCAGCGCGTGCCGGCTGCCTGCGACGTGGGATAGCTCTCCGGGGGGTCAGAGCGGCACCGCCTGCGGCGCACGCTGCTGACCTCGGTCACTGACGCATCAGCGTCAGGGTCCCGCCACAGCCGCTTGCGGCTTGTGTTACGGGGCCGCGGCCTCGTCGCCCGCCGGAGAGAGCAGGGCGAAGGAGCGCATAGCGCTGGGTGACGGCTGGACCAGGATTAATTCGCTGGTCCAGCAGGGAGCAGACAGCCAATCAGCGCCGCTGTATACAGCGCGCGCTCTGATGAGGACGGAAGGGGCGTGCCAGTGAGTGGTCGCTTCCAGCTGCGGTCCTCAGCGTCAGACGCCGGTGCCTGCCACGCTGCTGCCCTTGTCTGCTGTGCCTCTACAGTTCTCTGGAACAGGACAGCAGGACGTGTTCTCTCCCTCTTCAGCCTGGATATTATTGAATGCTGCGCTGGGTGAGTGGAGGGGAATTTCTCTTGTGAGACTTCCCCGCTGGAGAGATTTTCAGGTGGGCCTAATTCGGGGAAGGTGCGCTCCTCTCCCCCTATTAGTGTGGTGCTTTTGCTCTTGGTGTGGGGTCCTTGTTGGGGGCTCTCTTGTCTAGCTTATTTCACCTCCTTCCACCTGTGTGTGTGCAAGAAGGGTGTGTGTGTGTGCAGTATGGCAACCAAGTCTCAGTCAAAAGCTTCTCCAAAGTTGTTTGTATGCACTAAGTGTGAGCAACAGTTTACGCAGCATGTAAAGGGTGTATCCTTGTGTAAGGATTGCTTTAAAGGGGATGCTGGGCAGAGTCAGGTCCCTATTCTGAACACTGAGGGAGTTACCAGTGTGTTAGCCACTCTGGCATCAGAGATGGCTGCGTCTCGCAGGGACAGGGAGTCATTGCAGGTGCAACTGGCCTCCATGTCTGCTGCGGAGCCCACCTGGGCCAGAGAGCTGATTACATCAGTGAAGGAGTTGGTCCAAATCACTGCGGTGCCTTTGGGGTCCGCAAGGGCTCCCCCTCCCCCGAGGAAAAGAGGTGTTCCTTTATTGTTACAGGAAGATACTTCAGAGGATGAACCGGGGGACCCTCTGGAAGGGGATATGTTTCAGGAGGATCCTATCGATCCTGTGGAGGACGTTCCTCAGGAGGAGGCCCAGGGTATAGAGGCCCTCATTCAGGCTATTAAATCTACCCTCAATGTTAGCGAGCAGGAGCCGCCGACGCAGGTTTCTATTTTTGGGAGGTCTGCTAAGGCAGTAGTCACCTTCCCAGAGTCTATGGAGTTGGAGAAACCTCTTCTGGATATTTGGAGGTCTCCGGAAAAAAAGTTTCAGTTATCTAAGCGGTTTAAGGCTTCTTACCCATTTGCTCCGGAGGCAAGGGCAAAATGGGAGACTCCGCCGTTGGCAGATGCGCCAGTGTCAAAGCTTTCCAAGAAAGCGGCTCTTCCCATTCCAGGGGCAGTGGCCCTCAAGGAGGCGCCAGATAGGCGTCTGGAAGCGGGGCTTAAGCAGATTTTTTCAACCGCAGGTGTGTCACTTCGGCCCATTCTTGTGATCTCCTGGGTCAGTAGGGCCATGGAGAAATGGGCGGAGGATTTGTCAAAGGGTCTGAATGATCAGGGTTCTTCTGAGGACTTCATTCAGTTAGCAGAACAGATGCGGGAATCTGCAATGTATATTGGAGAGGCTGCAAGGGATTCTGCGGCTCTGGTGGCAAGGATTTCTGCTCAGTCCATTACGGCCAGGAGGTCATTGTGGCTTAAGTCCTGGCAAGCGGAGGCGGACATTAAAAAGGCGGTAGAGGCTCTTCCGTTTACGGGAGGGGTCTTATTTGGGACGGAGTTAGACAAGTTGATTTCTCTGGCCACAGGAGGTAAATCAACTTTCTTGCCTTCCGCGGCTCCTCCTCCCAAAAAGCCTTATCAAGGGCCGGCCTTTCGCTCCTTTTGGGGGGCACCTAAGTTCAGAGGTAAGTCCAGGGGATCCTTTACCGCTTCTCGTGGCAGAGGCAGAGGGTTTGGTGGCGCAACCACTTCCTCAGCTCCAGCCGCTAGGCGCGCAGACGTCAAGCAATCCGAAAAGCCCGCGGCATGACTCCCGGCCCTCCTACCTGGGGGATCCCAGAGTAGGGGCTCGCCTGTTGGATTTCCGGCAGGCCTGGGAGGGGTCTTGCAAGGACAAGTGGGTTCTGTCCGTCATTGCGCAGGGGTACAGACTGGAGTTTTCCGGTACTCCTCCTCACCAGTTTTTTACAATAGGGTTGCCTCACGTGGAATTGAACCGCCAGTTGCTGCTTCAAGCAGTACAGAAGCTGTTGACCGCAGGAGTTATAATGCCGGTTCCTTCCGAACAACGCACAGAGGGGTTTTACTCTCCCCTGTTTCTGGTTCCGAAACCGGACGGTTCGGTTCGACCAATATTGAATTTAAAAGCTTTAAACGAATACATCACGTACCACAGATTCAAAATGGAGTCCCTTCGTTCTGTGGTTGCAGGGCTGGAGCCGGGGGAATTTTTAGCATCTTTGGATGTCAAAGATGCTTATTTGCATATTCCCATTTACGTCCCGCATCAGAAGTTCCTTCGCTTCGCGATAAAGGATCTCCATTTTCAGTTTCGGGCTCTGCCTTTTGGCCTTTCATCGGCGCCACGTCTGTTTACCAAGGTAATGGCAGTGATGGTAGAGTTGCTTCATTCTCTAGGAGTAAAGATCGTTCCTTATTTGGACGATTTACTGATCAAGGCCGAATCCAGGAGTCAGTTGACGCAGGCGATTCAGGTAACCTGCCAGACGTTATTAACCCATGGCTGGATTCTCAACTACCAGAAATCTCAACTGAATCCTGCGCGAAGGATTGTATTCCTGGGATTGATTTTGGACACAGAGGTTCAAAAAGTTTTTCTGCCTCGGGAAAAGATGTTGTCCCTGCAGGAGTTGGTTCGGCAGGTGCTTCGACCTCGGAGAGTGTCGGTGCACTTATGTATTCGATTGCTGGGCAAGATGGTGGCCTCGTTCGAGGCTCTTCAGTTCGGCCGTTTCCATTCAAGGACTTTTCAGTTAGATGATGGTGGTTTTATCGCCTTGCAGCCGGCTCTCTCTCCAGTGGTGGCTACTGGCGGCCAATTTACTGGAGGGCCGACGTTTCGGAATCTGGAATTGGACGATAGTCACGACCGATGCCAGTCTCCAGGGCTGGGGAGCTGTTGTGTTGGGACAGCACTTCCAGGGTCGTTGGTCGTCTCAGGAGGCGAAGTTATCTATAAACATCTTGGAGCTTCGCGCGATTCGTCTGGCCTTGTCCAATGCGGACGGGATCCTCCGAGGGAGGGCGATTCGCATTCAGTCGGACAATGCCACGGCTGTGGCTTATGTGAACCGGCAGGGCGGAACGCGCAGTCGCGGAGCCATGCAGGAGGTGCGTCCAATTCTGCCATGGGCAGAGCGGCATGCTCTGGCCTTGTCAGCGGTCTTCATTCCCGGGGTGGACAACTGGGAGGCGGACTATCTGAGTCGCCAGGATGTTCACCCTGGGGAGTGGGCCTTGCATCCGGAGGCATTTGCTCAGATCGTCCACCGATGGGGGATGCCTCAAGTGGACATGATGGCCTCCAGGAACAATCGGAAGGTGCCCCTGTATTGTTCCAGATCTCGGGATCCAGAGGCGGTAGCGACGGACGCACTGACCGCGAGTTGGAACTATTCCCTAATATATCAGTTCCCGCCGTTGCCCTTGATTCAGTTGGTACTCAGAAGAATCAAACGGGAGAGGTCCACAGTCATCTTGGTGGCACCGAATTGGCCTCGTCGTCCTTGGTATGCCGAGCTTCAGGGGCTCCTGATAGATCATCCATGGCAGCTACCTCTAAGGGACGATCTTCTGCAGCAGGGGCCGTTCGCCTACCAAGGCTTACGGCAACTTCGTTTGACGGCATGGCTGTTGAGGCCGCAATGCTGAGCAGACGAGGAATTCCTAAGTCAGTGATTCCTACTATGATAAGAGCCAGGAAGGAGGTTACTTCACGGCATTATTATAGCATTTGGAAGGCCTATGTAGCGTGGTGCGAGTGCCGTAACTTGCCCACGGCTGTTTTTTCTTTGTCTCGGTTGTTGCAGTTTTTGCAAGCCGGGTTTAAGGCGGGTTTGCGCCTAGGGTCCCTTAAGGTACAGGTGTCTGCATTGTCAGTTTTCTTTCATTGGCGTCTTGCCGTCATTCCTGAGGTGCAGACGTTTCTGAGCGGGGTTCTCCGTCTTCAGCCCCCAGTGAGGGCTCCGGAGGAACCTTGGGATCTTTCTTTAGTTTTGGATTGTCTTAAATCAAGTGTTTTTGAACCCTTGGACTCGATTGATTTGCGTTTGTTAACATGGAAAACGGTGTTACTGCTCGCGTTAGCATCGGCACGCCGGGTGTCCGACCTTAGCGCTCTTTCATGCCGGTCTCCCTACCTGGTGTTTCATCCGGACAGGGCTGAGCTTCGGACCAGGTTGGATTATCTGCCTAAGGTGGTTTCCTCTTATCACCTAAATCAGCCAATCGTGGTGCCAGCTCTTACGGGAGATTCCGCCTCGCTGAACGTGGTCCGAGCCTTGCAGGTGTATGTGAATAGGACCAAGGATCTCAGAAGGTCGGATTCACTGTTTGTCCTTTATTCTTCGGCGAAGCGGGGTTGGCCAGCGTCTAAACAGACTCTGGCTAGGTGGATTTGTCTCACCATTAAGCAGGCTTACCTTCATGCTTCACAGTCACCGCCAGTCAGGATTTCGGCCCATTCCACCCGTTCGGTGGGGCCTTCCTGGGCCGCTGCCAGGGGAGTTTCCCTGACACAGTTATGTAGGGCAGCCACTTGGTCGGGCCCTAATACTTTCGTTAAGTTTTATAGGTTTGACACCTTTGCGGCCTCTGCCTCCAGTTTCGGCCGTGCGGTGCTTCAGGATGCCCAGTGCCTTCCCACCCGTGGGGATGGCTTTGGGACGTCCCCAGCGTAGACTTCAGTGTCCCCAAGGATGAAGGAGAAAATAGGAATTTGGTACTCACCGTTAATTCCCTTCCTCCGAATCCGTAGGGGACACTGAACACCCTCCCGGCACTGTTCAGGCCTAAAGGGGGGGATTTATTTTTAGCGCATGCAGTTTGTTTGGTTATGCATGCGTCTGGATGTTGTTGATAGCCTACTGAGTAGTATGGTTGTTCGTTTTTTGTTAATGTCTCTCTCTCTCTATTGGGGATTCCCTGGTCTCTTTTCTCCTCTCGGGCACGGTCAACTAAGACTGAGGTCTGAGGGGGGAATAGAGGGGGAGGAGCCATACCACAGTTCAAGTTCTTAAAGTGCCGACTCCTCCGTTACACCACTCTATCCCCCAGCGTAGACTTCAGTGTCCCCTACGGATTCGGAGAAAGGGAATTAACGGTGAGTACCAAATTCCTATTTTTTGTTAGTATTTTCAGTGTGGTACATGGAATTTCATTTAGCAACTCATTCTTGTTTTGTTTAATGACTATAAAGCTTTGATTTGATCATGACCACAACTAGTCAGTGGTGAATTTCCCATAAGACACAGGTTTAGGAGTGCCACTTGTTGGGGGTGTCACTTAGATGATTGTTTTAGTACTTTCAATCTGAAATTTACCAATAACTACTAAATATTTCTACTTTACTGTACCATATGCTGTCTTGAAGAGTGGAAACCGATAGACATGCAGAGACTTCCCCCTATAAGATATCCTGTTTAGTAAATATGTATACATTATTAAAAATAAAGCAAACTTTCGTAGTTGATGCCTGTTTAGTATTATATTAAGTTGCCAATCATTACATGAAGGCATATAACCAATTCAAATTATAATAAAATTGGGCAGAGGGGTTGGTCAGGACATCCTGACCGCTAAATCCACCCACATGATCATTAGAGCTTACAGTTATGCAGTAGAACCAGTATGATCCTCAATCGCAACATAATATGAGGCTCCTGTGAAACTGAGTAGCATCTCCTACCCTATTGACATCAGGTGCAGTGGCAAGTAAAAGGGTGTGTGGCTTCACAGGATGGTCATGCGTCCCAACATCCGTTTCTGTCGTTCCAGTTTCCGGTAGATGCGGGCCGCACCTGAAGAATGCTTTGCTTGCAGTGCTGGCTTATACACAATAACAGGACTGGATGTTGGACGTAATGTTACAGTACAGGCACCAGATCCTGACACTGAGCATTAGTTGGCCCTTTGGTGTCATCTGGGTACTGGGCACTCACCTTGTGGCGCCACTATGTGAAGCTTCAATAGGCATATGCAACCTGGTACTTACCCACTGGCATAAAATACATCTCAGTTCAACCAGAGTTTTTATGCTTGTACCCACATGCCATCTGTATGCTCTGTATAATGTTCTTGAAAATATTGGGTAATAGTGACTGTAAAACGTAACTGCATTTACATGTCATGTCACTGCCATTTTGTTTCACTAGTAGAAAACAGGAGTGTTTTAGATTTGTGATACTGTATTTGAACTATATTTTGTATTTCTAAGGAAGCTGAATCTACTTTGGTGGGGACTCATCCACAACCATAATCTATTTACCAATAAGACTCAGGCATGTCCAAACTGTGGCCCTCCAGCTGTTGTGAGTACTTTCACACATCCCAGCATGCCTTGCCATAGTTTTAACATTCACTAATACAGGGTTGCCTACCCTCCTGGAATGGCCGGGAGGGTCCCCGAAATGGGGTCCCCCTCCCGGCCCCCCAGAAAGGATGGCAACCCTCCCGCATTGTTCTGCATCTCCAGCGGACCGCCCCTCGGCGGGGGGGGGTCCGTGGGTGAAATGACACGATCGCGTCATTTAATCCCAGCTCCTTGCAGTGCAATGCATAAAATACCGGCATTGCATGGTGGGGGGTGGGGCTAAATGATGTGATAGCTCTTGCCATGCCACTAAATGGTTCATCACGGTTGTGGCCCCGCCCCCACATTGCCCCTTTTTCCTCCTGGATTTGGCCCTGCCATACTGAGCTGGCTGCCCTCTCCCGGAGAGGGCAGCCAGAAAGTCTACAAACATGCTCTAATAGCAAAACTGTGGCAAGGCATGATGGGACTTGTAGTTTCACAACAGCTGGAGGGCCATAGTTTGGACATGTCTGCAATAAGTGAATGTAACTGCTTTGGCATTCTTAGGTTTTTGGTATTATTCTTTTTAGTATAAGAACTTATACGGTCATGCATTCATGGTCACAAAAAAAAAAAAAATTCTCTGACATTATTATATTGTTACATTATACGTGTGTACTGTACATGTATTTTATGTTACTAGTGTTCCCACGGACAGATCCTGTGATGTATGGGTGCTACCATTTATACTGCAGATCCTGGCATTAATACATAAGTATCACCTCACTCCTGTGGCACATGTAACGAGTCTGAGTTACAATATCACATTTGTATTAGGTTATATTTGCATAACTAACACAGTTCATTAATAACGCCATGGCATGCTCACTTCCTTTCCTCTCACTTAACAGGTCTCATTCTTGGAGATTTCAACATTGCAGTCAATAAAACTAATTCCTGTGTCACATGCCAACTCCGCTCAGTGGGGCAACTCTCATAAACAGACCACTTTTAGGGCACATTAATTCTGTTCTTCCTGAATTGCATAGCTTTTAGAAAGGAGATTTTTTTTTTCTTTTCATATTTATTTCATGTTGTTAATTTATTGAATACATTTACGGTGCACATATTGCTAGGAGATGTACTAGTAAAATGGCACTGATCGATTGAGTTCTTAACAGTGTTAATGTTTATGTTAAGCAACAATTATTTTTTTGTGAAACATAACCTATTTGTTTTCACTGCTGTTACTGGAATGTAACCAAAACAACCATAACCTCATCTCTCCTGCATACAGTCCAAAAGGGGTTCAGTATGATTTCCCGGCTGACAAAATACCGAAAATCATTGGCAGATATTCAAAATACTGACCTGTTCAAAATGCCAACATTCATTATGCGGTCTAAATTTAAAATGCCGACAAGTCAACTTTTTGTCTGTCATCATAGGTTGCCATAGACACTGTATAAGTGTACGGGTCCTCTTGACATGCGTTGGGTGCGGTATCTCGCTGCACTTTGTACTCTATTACAATCTAACCCTCTGCCCACTTGGATCATGAAGAAAGAATCATGAAAAAACAAATTTTTACCTTTTTATCTGCATTTTGAATATGTCACTATAATGAATGTCTGTATTTTGAAACGTGTTGGTATTTTGACTGTCTGCCAATGTTTGTCTGTATTTTGACTGTATCTCCCTAAAATGACTTGTTCTATTGACCTCTGCAGTCACTTAATTACTTTTAGTATGCTGTATAAAATACTTAATTGACTAATTTTAATAACTCCAACTTGATATCTGAATGACCCATTCAAAAATTGCACTCTTCCATTTTAAGCAATTGCGTTGGTTGTAGTTTTCATATTTGTTTTTATTGACATATTGATTATTGAGAATAATCACGTAGTAACAACCACATGTTGTAGCTCTCTATCTGAACAGAGGTGTAGCTCCCAATAGCAATGGAGTCTCCAGCCTCTATGATCCAAGCTCTGAAGGGGCACCTGCATGTATAGCAGCATCTGTGTCACATGCTCTGAGTCCTAAAAGCGACCATTGCATTGTGTGAGTGCCATCCTATCCAAGGGTAGATATGCCCCAGCCAAGTAGTATTTCAAAGTGACAGCGATTTATCAAAAGTGCAGCTGAAATTGTTTCATATAGCTGGAGTAATCATATAAAAAACAGATTAGTCTCTTCGTTCATTAGTTAGAGGGTTAATGGACATCACAACCGTTCTACTACACAAAACCGTATACTTTCCAAAGATTGTGTGTGTGAATACCCGTTAATACATTAAGATAAGGTGTGTGAAAACCTGGATCAAATAAAATAGCCTCCGTCAATAAATTCACTCCACATTAACTCAATGGAGCTGATTGAATTTCCCCATTAGTCTGGTGAAGTTTGTTGTTGCTTAATTCAGGGGTTCCCAAACTTTTTTGAATCACGGCACCCTAGAGCATCAAAATATTTTCAAGGCACCCCTAAGCCAAATGCTTCTTATCGAGAAATTCAGAAAAAAAATATTAAATTAAGTGCATTGTGTTTATATGTCACAGTTATCTGGTGCGGGACAGGATTTGCTTCTGTTTGTCCACGTATATTATGATTGGCAGCCATAAGCACTGGTTTTTCTTGGTACATTGTCCATAAATAATATGAATTGATCCTGGTCCACCAACACAAGGCACCCCTGCAAGTGTCCTGAGGCACACAGTTTGGGAACCACTGGCTTAATTAGCACTTGTACTTAACAGCGGTTGTCAAGTTGAGACAAATGTTTCATACACTGTAAACCGTTAATTTATTTGCCTTTTTTTTTAAATCCTAAAACAATAATGTAAATATTGTATGAGAGAAGATAACCACATTTTCACACACGTTATATATATTTTAATATGTATTCTTAGAGTTTCTTTTGCCCCTTCCAATTATGCTTTCATGGAAAAGCAATGAGTAAATTGATGAGTCCTATCCACAAACTACCTCAATTTATCCGCCTCACAGCTCACATGGAATCAACACAAACATATCTATTGGGGTATATGGTATCTTTAAATGTTTACAGCAGTTTTTTTTTATTAAAGTGAAACCAGCAGAAACGCTGTTACACAAAACCTCTCTTCACAGTGGCAAATTTATCTGTTGTAACATGTTCATTTAGTATAGTGATTTATAATGTTACAATGTTTCTATTTTAAGATTAGCTAAAATCTGGAGCCTATTATCATGAAAAAGTGACAGTGTCACCGTTGGAACATAAGGCTCCAATCAGTGGCTTTAATAAGCTGCAGTAGGCTGATGTGAAATGTACCCCGCAGTGACTGACTTTTAAACTGTTTGTATATGTCAGCCTAGGGATGGCATGCATCACCTTAAATTAAATACAAAAGTTCTTTTGTTTTGCTGGGTGTCAGCTGGGGGAGGTAGATGCTCTGCAAATGCTGTAGCTCCCGCACAAGTTATTTTGCAGGCTACAGCTTTCTACAGCCAGTGTACTTATTCATATTGAGTAGAGATGTGTTTGATAGGATAACATTTGTCAGAGAGGCCTCTTTCTGTCAGTCTTATGCTTCACGCTCTGCAAATGCAGTATGGACAGTATGCGTAATATGCTGAGCTATCGCCGTATGACTTCATTCACGAACAGATTTCATCTTAGATCGCTAAACACCCCATATTTGTGTGCCATCATTGCATAGTTTATTTGTGTGAAATGATATATCATGCCGACTTGAAGTATATAGAGATATTTTTTTTAATATTTGCCTTGTGCAAAAAAAAGACATTTTCATCAATTTTGGTTTCTCTCTATTTAATATTTCCATGAACAGAGGCAACCGTTCTGTGTACTAGGTTTGCACTGCTAAGCATAGCCTTCCCATTGCCAGCTACAGTATGTCAGTGAGATGTATATGGATGACATCATGATGTAAGTTTGCATCTGTAATATGAAAGAAATTTAATTTTGAATAGGGATCTACATACATTATAAAATAGTAATATTATAAAACTTATTTCCTTGTCAGTGAGCAGGGTAGATAAGGAAGGTAAATACTAATAATGGATGATTATAGCCAGCTGGTTAATCTTAATCAACATCCCCTCCCCCAACTAATACCCCTTTCAGACAGAAAAGTCTGAAAATCCCGGCAAATACACAGCATTTCAAATGCCGTGTCATTTTGCTGGGAGCAGCCTGACCTCCCTTCACACAGAAGAACAAATTACCGGGTTGAAAGTTTCTACCTGGTAATTTGCTGTATAACATGGGTATTTCTTCTGTGTGAAAGGGTCAACATGGGTCATAAATCCCGTGTCCTCGACCCTGGTCAATTCCAGGGTTGGAGACACGGGATTTATGACCCAGGTGTGCCCTTTCACACAGAAAAAGGACCCCTGTTATTCACAAAATTACCGGGTAGCACTGCTTCACCCGGCAATTTAGTTTTCTGTCTGAAAGGGGTATAACAGAACTTTAATACCATGGCAAAACCCCTGACAGTCCTGGAGAACTCACCACTCACCAGCGCTCAAGCCTACTGTCTTCATTATCAAGCCAGGATATGTAAGAGTATAACAGCTCCATGTACGTGTATAACCTAGGTCATAGCTGCCTACCCTCCTGCATTCTGCAGGAGACTCCCTGAAATAGCAGCAATCTCCCTCATTAGTCTAGCAATCTCCATTTTACCTAGCCCACATTACACTGTTACATTTTTGGGGAAAAAAGGAATGAGAAACAGATACATTTACATTGAATCATCGTCACAATTACTGAGCACTTTACCAAGTATAGTAGCTCTTACTAACTGCTTTGGGGCTCCTCTACATTTGGATATAAGTAATTTTAAAAGATTCCTCTCAGATGTAGCAGTACACACCCACGCTTCTAGATGCCCCGTTCACAATCTCATTTCACAATCTCTCCATATATGGCACTAGACACGCCCTTTGGAAGGAGCATAACACGCCCCCTCAATGGGCGCTGTGCAAAATTCTACTACCAACTATAATCTCCCTGAAACTAGTTTTCAAAAGTAGGAAAGTATGACCTAGGTCCTGATAAAAAGAGCAATAGTTACTGTGTGTGCACTTCCTGTACCTTTGCTTCACCCTGTTGTAAGTACAGGTCGAGTATCCCGTATCCGAATATCCGTTATCCGAATTATTCCGAAATACGGACATTCCAGAAAGTGAAAAAAATATTTTTTTTTTGCTAAAAACTCACTGGGGACATATGTAACAGCATCACTGGGGACATGATATGTAACTGGCACTATATATGTGCAAGACAATGATTGCTTGGCATTCAAATTCAGTGCTGAGGTAGTACACACATTTTGTTTCACGTTTTGAAACCTTGTTTTTTGAACAATTAAAATATGTTTGTGTGTATTTTATGTGGTAATAAAATATATTTGTGTGTATATTATGTGTTTATACAGCATAAATGCAAGATACTTCAAAATACATCATTGAAATATTAAAATATTCCGAAATACGGAATAATCCGTTATCCAAAATTCTCCTGGTCCCGAGCATTTTGGATACGGGATACTCAACCTGTATGAGAAGAGAATTTTGGGCAGTTGTGGCAGGATTGACTTCTCCTGGATGCTATTCGGATGATCGGTCAACAATGTCTATGTCAACAGTCAATAGGTTCACATGCACATTGTGAATATTAACAAAATGTCTATACAAGCAAAATGCCGACATGGCTATGGGTGACATGAAAAGGTCAACATTTGTTTATCACCGTTCTCTTTTTCAAAAAATGTTTACTTTTCCATACTTTACCATCCATGTGGTCTCCATGCGAGGGTACACTAATTGGGGGTACACATTCTCAGGTATCGACATTTGACATGAGGACCTTAAAATCAAATGTAGACCTTGTTATGTGTTGAGTAAAACAATGCAAAAGAGTGGAAAGCAGCGCTAAATGAAAATTATTAAACAAAGTGAATCAATAATAGAACAATTTTAATGGCACAATAAAAAATATAACGATTAATAAAAAAATTATTATTATTTTTTTATTGTGCCATTAAAATGGTTCTATTATTGATTCACTTGGTTTAATATTTTTCATTTAGCGCTGCTTTCCACTCTTTTGCGTTGTTTTACCAGTCATAGGGAGTGGACTACTCCCTTTAAGCAGCAGCTTTGATTAAGCAACACATAACAAGCGCTCCAATTTAACATCTTGTAAAATCCCCTTCTTTTTGTGTGTCGGCCTTTTGTCAAGGCTGTCCTTTTGTATGTCAACCTTGTCATGTTGACCCATTGACTGTCTACCTAGACACAGTCGACCCTCTAACCTACAACCTTCCTGGATATTTGGGGGTCTCCGGCACAGAATACCCAATCGTGACAATGCCTACCATCGGGGCAGACTAGGTGGGCCAAGTGGTTCTTATCTGCCGTCAAATTCTGTGCTTCTATAATGTTGTCAACATTATACACAACATTGTAAGCTTGTCATTTGTTTCCAGGGAATAGCAGGGAACCTATCCTATCCTGAGCAGTTCCCAAGTTAGATGATGATTTTTAGGACAGAGTAAAACAAATCAAGAATCCATGTATTTGTCCTACAATAATTG
The DNA here is from genome assembly GCF_055691185.1 of Crinia signifera. Classification (NCBI taxonomy): domain Eukaryota; kingdom Metazoa; phylum Chordata; class Amphibia; order Anura; family Myobatrachidae; genus Crinia; species Crinia signifera. The sequence goes on along the minus strand of NC_139221.1, from coordinate 128,578,229 downwards.
GAACTGTGATTCAAGTATTTTAGCCATTGTAAATCTGTAATCAATTTTATTTAAGTCAGTACAACTTCATCACCTAAACGTCACCCATCCTGCACATGCACAGCACTAGTCCTGCACATGCAACCCTTGGGAAACTGCACTGTGGATAGCATGTGTGATCCTTAGTAAATAAGGCTTTAAGGGCCTAATTCAGCATGGATGGCTAATGTGGACTGCAAGCAAGCCACTACCAAGACAGAAAGACGCTTGCTAAAGTGCAAAAGAATTGTGAATGGATCAGGAATCGCTATCCATTTGCAAATCTATAGGTAATTCATGAAGCATTGCAGAATTTTTGCTGTCTGTGCAAATGTGAGTAGGTCTGAGGTTTCAGTAATTTGCTACTGAGCTGACTCCATAACACCTAGGCATGCTGGAAAACAGCAGGTTACCACCCCTAAACAGTGGTTCCTGTAGGTTAAACTGTGCGGGGATTGCGTTTATGATCCATACGCATTTTCTAACACTAATTCCCCTTGCACGTGCGCCATGCATCTAGAGATAATGACTCCATTTGTGAATTCTCTATTTAGCGATCCGGCAGAATTAGCCCCCACGTTTGGTAAGTTGTTTGCAAGTGTGGAAAGAGAGACATTCCTCTATGATTGAAGGAGCCAGGTGCTTGCATCTATATAAAATTACATGTCTAAAAGTTTTTACTTAACTGAACTCTGTATGTTTTCTGGCATTGAATGTATGCAAACCAAGCTTGCATGCTCCGCAAGATGACACTGCAGTAAAAGCAAACACTAGTGGGTGTGGGCACACTTAGGGCCAGGTGTACTACGCTTGAAAAGTGATAAAATTAAGAGTGATAAACCACTAGCCAATCATCTCCTACCTGTCATGTCACAAGCTGGGTTTGAAAAATGACAGGTAGGAGCTGATTGGTTGGTGGTTTATCACTCCCCATTTTATCACTTTTCAAGGCTTAGTACATCTCGCCCAGAGAGTAGTAAACTGAATTTCCGTGCCTTTATTTTATTCTATTACTACTGCTAAAAACTATGTTGTGATACATGGGGTATAGTTACAAATGTTATTGCATACTGGGAAAATATTGCCCATATTTGCATGTGGCACACAAAAGCAAAAGTTATTGGGTTGTGTAGATGCAAAAAGCAAAAATTCTTTGTGGGCACTCTTTTTTTTGTTTTAATAAAAGTGTTATTCTAAACATAACTTTTAATGGTACTTATGTAGTATCTGGGCTGCCGATTTCTAAATCGGGTACATCGCATCGCATCGCATGCGACCATCGGATGCGATGCGATGACCCGATTTTTCCATAGGAATCAATGTTAAAATGGACTGAGTCCATTTTAACATGGAATTCAATGGGAAAAAGGGGTCCTTTTCATACCCCTACTATCCAAGTGGGCATGGAGTTGGATATAAACCTGTGGCGAGCGTAGCGAGCCACCGAGCCCGAAGCGTGGCGAGCGGACACAGAATACCGTCCCCTCGCGGGGCTCGCTTCGCTCGCCACGCTTCGGGCTCGGTTTATATCCAACTCCATGCCCACTTGGATAGTAGGGGTATGAAAAGGACCCCTTTTTCCCATTGAATTCCATGTTAAAATGGACTCAGTCCATTTTAACATTGATTCCTATGGAAAATCGGGTCATCGCATCCGATGGTCGCATGCGATGCGATATCGCATCGCATCGCATCTGATTGTATGCCTTAACTTAAGGCATACAATCAAAAAATCAGCAGCCCAGATACTACATAAGTACCCTTTTAATATCTTTTTTTACCTCTCAAATTCAGTCAATGTGTACAACCTAAAAATCAATAAAGGATCAAAAGAAAAAGATATTCATCAATCTTATTTGGCTATTCAATTCTCTATGGGGTGTAGCGCCTCCAAAGTATGCCATTTGAAATTGGTGAAATATAGTGGTCTCTTATGTTAAATAAGTAATCATAACGCATATTATCTGGGGGATAATACACCGATCTCCTACAGTCAATCACTGAATAGTTAGATCAGGTAAATCGCAAGACTGAATTTGTATAGAGAATCAAACTATTGTTGGCTATACTATCAATAATTATCAATCCTCAATTATAATCTTGTGTATGTAAAATGTATCAACTAGTCAATCAGTTAAAGAGATTTCAGAATTAGAGCTGTTTTGTCACTTTTGCTATATAATATTTAAAAAAAATATATGTATCACATTATATTTTTATTTTAAGAAAATGCAAAGAATGGCAAACATTCTATAAATGCTTAAAAGGTTTAGTTGGGCATAGACTTGTAATTTGCTCATTTGGGAAACAGATTGATGTTGTATACAATTAGCATATATGTGTGATTATAGTAAATTGGTGTCACTTTCACAGTTCCATTGTCTTAGATAAAAGGAACTCTGTATTAACGTCCAGATACAACAGATGTCCTTACGCCTAGATTTTGCTTTTAGTCCTTTCTATATAGATGTTGCTTACATCTGCACACCAGAGAATGCGGTCTTTGGCATTACTCCAAAATATCCTAGTAATACCTGTAAAAGAAATAACATTGATAACATCAATGCCAAGCTAATGAAACCAATGGACAACCAAGCTAGCTCTGTGGATGGGCATAATGACCTACAGAAAGATACCCCTCCTGTCAGAAAGTAAATACTGCAGCATGGAGTGAAGTTGATCATTAAGTACCTAATATTATATGATCTTGCACACAAACTGTGCCAGGATATATTGCCCATAACTTGACAGAACCCTTAAGTATTAAAAACAATGACTCAAATGTAGAGTTGTTTAGAATGGTGCCACAAATGACTATGTAACCATACCGTCTTCCAACGGTATACGGTCAGTTGGTCGACCTAAAGATGGTCGACAGTCATTAGGTCGACACCACTGTGTCGACCTAATGCAAGGTTGTCATTAGGTCGACACAAGCCTTAGGTCAACATGGTCTACGTCAACAGTCAAAAGGTCGACATGGGGTTTTTCACTGTTGTTTGAGCCGACGTGCAGACAGGCGGTATTTCATGCCCTACCATCCACTAGGGCGAGGTGTGAGAATAAAATAGTGTGCCGAGCGCAGCGAGCCATGCGAATGCGAGGGGACACGGTGTACTAAAAACTGTGTGCATGTCGACTGTGTCAATATCCGGGTCAAAAAATAGTGAAAAACCCCATGTCGACCTAGACCATGTCGACCTAATGCTTGTGTCGACCTAATGACGTCTCTGTGTAATTCTAACATTATGCCCATTACACATTATGACACAAATACCGTAATGCCCATTACACATTATGACACAATTTTTATGCCCATTACACATTATGGCACACACATCGTAATGCCCATTACAGAATATGACACAATCCATATGCCCATTACACGTTATGGCACATAAACCGTAATTAATGTTTTGGGGTTTTTTAACACAAAGCGCTGCTTGATGTGTAATAGACTCTGAGAGGCTCCCACTGTTCAAATATACACTGGATACACTGATATAAGTAAGTATATACTTTATGTAAAAAGGATTCTCAATATAATTAAATTCCACATGCATATGTAGAAAGCATTAAAATACAAATTTAAATAAAATTATATGAACATCAAAAATAATAATAAAAATATTGGTACAAATAGATATAAACATAGAGATCACGTTTGGGATTTAATACTCCATATGGGAAACTAGGCAGTGCAGTCCGTATGGATTCAAATACAGTCTTTTGTGAAAGTCAGCAATAGTTATGAGCTCAAGCCAAGAAGGTTAAGGGTTAATAAGCCGGTAGCAGAGAAAAGCCAGTTCGCATGTATGCAACACGCATTTGCAACAAAAAAGAAGGGTTGTAGGTACCGAAGGCGCTTTCCAATATCACAAGACAAGTTTATTTAAAATGACAATAAAGACCAAGGAAAATATTTGAATGATAAAACATGAAAATGAAATATATATATATATATATATATATATATATATATATATATATATATATATATATATATATATATATATAAGAATGACAGAATAAAATCAATGCGTAGGTGGACCAGGAGTGGCTCTTACCCAAGCCAGAAGATGGAGCCACAGGTGGAAAAGTGCAGAGTGCCTCCGGATGCACCCTGCTAGGCTCCAAAGGATAGAGGCTGGGAAGGTGCCTAGGTCCAAAAAGACACTGCAGTAGCCGATAGCAGATAGCTCTTCCTCAAGGCTGTGCAGTTGTTTGGCAGTTTATAATGATTTGAAAGCATCAGGCTTAGTGTCAAAGCAAAGGAAGTTATAATCTCTCACCATCAGTCTCACAGATCGAGTGCACGGGAGAAGGGGAGCTCAGTGACTTGTCAGGCTCAAACCCCCTGATGGCGGCAAATATCGCGTGATGTTGGTGCCGGGCGGAGATAGATGGCTGAAGCGGGGGGGTGGTGCGGCACACAGTGAATGAAGCCCAGGACTCGAGGCAGCGGGCTCAGCGCATAAAATCGCCCCACAAGGCCATCAGCCCTTCTGGCATTTGCCAGAAGTGCCAGATGGCCTGTCCGGCCCTGGGCACAACAAGCAGAGCACTCACAACACAAACTATTTTAAAAAAATGCAACAAAGGCTGTCGTGGTCTGAAGAGCTCCATTATTACAACAGGAAACAACAGTAGGGCTAGTCTGGAAGACTGTGGGCCTGATTCAGAGGTGAACACTAACCAGTAGCATTGCAGCTGTTATGGCAAAATTATGCTAATACTGCTACAGATGTGACGTCTCTCGAGATGCCTACAGGCTGAAGCTCTAATACACCATTGTGTGCAGGGGCGTAACTAGAACTCTATGGGCCCCATAGCAGAAACTTGATTAGGGCCCCCCATGCAGTTGTCCTTACAATGCACATTAGGGGACAGGAGAGTGAGAGACAAACAGGGTGTTGGGGAGAGGAAATAGAGGGGGTCAGGAATAGAGAGGGTTTCCTGGAAAAAGTGGGAATGAGAAAGAGAGAGACATGGTGACATAGAGAAAAGGGTGAGAAAGGGGAGAGCTCCGTCAGAATGGGGCTCATGAGCGTCTTGTGCACGCCCCCTTCTGGCGGCAGGCAGAGGCTGATTATTTTATCGCCAGCCCCTGACTGAACAATGGGGGCTCCATCTGTAAGTGCAGGTCAGAGAGGGAGGGCAGGCACATGCAGGTCAGGGGGGGGGGGGGGGAGCAGGTAAGTGCAGGTCAGAGAGGAGGGCTGGCACTTGCAGGTCAGAGAGGGGTCCAGGCTGTCACCTATGGGGGTGGGTCGGTAGGCAAGTGCCAGTGACAGAGAGGGGGGGGGGCTGTCAATTGCAGACAAGGGGGTTGGCAGGCACATGTTGGCTGTGAGGGAAAAACATGTACTTTACAAAAATAGGTGGGGGGGGGGGAGTAAAAGTAACACATCTATAACCAGGGTAACTCCCCCATGTACAATATTACCCCCCCCTCCCTACCCAGTTACCTGCGCCTAGCTGAGGGTACACTACACATCCTGTGTGCACGGCTCTGCTGCGCTGCCTCATCAGGTAGGAGCTCTGTTGGAGGGAGGCTCCAACGTCCCTGCGCAGCATACATTATGGAACTGCAGTGCCGCGCACCGTGCTTCCTCCTCCTAGCCGCGCTGTGACTGCTCTCCTTGTTGCTCCATATAACAGCCAGCTGGCCCAGGGCATGGACCCTGCTTCCCTCAGCAGCTACAGCACCCTCTAGTCAGACGCATCACGTAGCCACACTACCCCGGTCCCGGCATCCATTCCCTCCAGCAATTTGATGCGGCAGACCCTTTACTGTCAGCGCATCACCGCTGACAGTGATGTAACTATATAGGGTGCAGGGTATACCCTGTTGGGTCCTCAGGCCCCCCAAGCGGCCAGGCCCCATAGCAGTTGCATCCCCTGCACCCTCTATAGTTACGCCACTGATTGTGTGCACTAAGGGGAACCATGGAGTTGATCTAGGCCACATCATCAGATTTCTGAGCAACCATATGGTTGTCAGAATGTCCCTCAGAATTTGGCGGCCAAGTTCAGAGGAGCTTGAGTCTCTATGCAGTCCCTCACACCAGCATGCCCCTGATAAACCTGCTTGTTCGGAATTCTGTCCTGTGTGCAATACAGTCACTAGCCACAGAGTAGGATAACCCATTGGCCATATAATTTATCTGAGTACTTGTCAAGATTGAGTGATTAGTACAGTTCATATTCATCCCTACCTTCATCACCTAAGCATCCTTGGTGTATTTATACACAATACTTTGCTGGGCAGTCGCAAGTGCAAACCAGTATAACTAGCTTAAATTGTGTGCCGTACCAGAGTCTGTAGTTAATGTACAGTACTCCACTATGCAGTCACAAGTACTGGCCAGTGTAACAGGCTCATTGTGCATACTGCTTTCTGAGACAAATAGAGACATTGTCAGGCATAACCAAACTGTGGGCCGCCAGCTGTTGTGAAACTACAAGTCCCATCATGCCTTGCCATAGTTTTAGCATTTCCTAATGGCAAAACTGTGGCAAGGCATGGTGGGACTTTCACAACAGCGGGAGTGCCATAGTTTGGACATGCCTGCTTTAAGTGATATGCAGTAATCTGCTGTTTGGCCATTTCTATCAGTCTGTAAGAGAGGTTCATAGGGCAAGCCCACCAGAAGGCTACGAAAACCTTAAAAGTAGTCCATTAGGAAAGTGATGCAAAATCTAATAGGTTGTCAGCTACCGATCTATACATTAATACTCTAGTAGCGCATTGTATGTTTTTAATCATTTCTGTCAGTCTGTGTTCAGTGGCCAAAAAATGCTAGTGATAATTTTATTGAGTTTTAAATTGCCGTTTTCTTACAATTATGTTTGTTATGCTTGGGATAGTTCTAGTCTTCTATTGACTCTTTCGTATATTAGATCATAACATATTAGGATGGATTTGTAGCTCTGGGGAGAGAACCTTTGCCTGCACTGGGCTTCATGCCATATCATAAGCTGTAATGTGTCTGAAGAAGATGTTTGTGAATTAGATAGTGTTAAGAGGAACAGATAGGTTAATTGTTTTAAGAAACAACCTTTTCTGGAATGGCAGTGATAATGATGCATATGCCCAATCATATGGCTGACCTGCAGCATAGACAATCTGTTTTTTATGTGGTAGTAAATCTAATTGCATAGCTTGTTCTGCTAGCAACAGAGTTGATGTTAAGAAATGACTGTCACCATCAATATATCTGTTATAAAAGGCTCTTAATTCTTTCAGCATGTTCATATGGTTTCATAAAGCCCCTGATGCTGGGTAAATCCCCCTGGTGTTGTAAGACAAGATTGTTGCTAGAAAATGTTTAGGCTTAGCCCTTTTCTTCTCACCACTGGAACCATAAGGGACTATGGGAAACAGTGTTTATACTAAGCTTAAATTGATTGGGCAAGTTTAATGCAAGCAGGTCAAAGGTACAACTGCTTAGCTAGTCTCATCAACCACTCGGGTTTCACATTCAGTTTATAAGTAGAGGCCAGGGAAAGATAACATCTGGCTGGGAGTGCATGTGCTGCAATTTCATCTGTGATTGAATGGCTATTAATGGTGGGGAGGAGCAAACTGAGAGCAGCTTCATTTCTGAGTTATGTCGCTTCACAGATAAGATGAATAGCCAAACTTAGATCACATCTGGCTCTCTTGTCGCAGTATTTGTTGGAAAGCATTTCTCCAATGCAACCATGAACGAGATGTCCTTGCTGAATGAAGAAGAACAGAAAAGTAGTACATGGTAAAGTCAAGTGCATGTCCATAGTATGTCCTTTTTTCAGGCTGTGCTAGACCACCTGTATAGCTTAAAATGTAAACCACGTGTCAGTGGCTCAAGTTTGCAAAACTACTGTATTTTAGGATATAGAATACATCCATCAGTATGGAATTATATCCCACTGGGTAAATCCTAATTATTCCCTAAAGTAGACATGTCTTGTAAAAACCAAGCGCTCTTCACAAAAAATATGGAGACCTCATTTGGAACAAGGCTGGTGTTCCTGGCAGCCAGATGGCCAAAATGTGAACATCTGACCATCACAACAACTACTGTTAAACACATGGGGTGGAATTTAATAGGATGAGAGATTCAGAAAGTGAGAGATTTGGTAAGAGAGATGTGAACCTTGTGCGCAGCTGCTTAGCATGGAAATCCAAGAGACTCCCTGGACAGAAATATATGCAAGAGAGTGCCTAATGGGCTTTTGTGGGGACTTCATGCAATATAACTTTAATAAATACACCTCACAGTATACACAGATGTTCTCTGTGAATCTTACAGTCAATGGAAGTTATCAAAAGTTATTACCGTCAGTGACCCATTGATGTATAGTGCAAAGCTCTATCACCATTTTTGGCAGCCATAGGACTTTTCTCCCTTTGATAAATAGACCCCGGAATCCTTACACCAAATTTAGATGATCAGCATGTGCTACCTTAAGCTTTTGTTAGGAGGAGTGAGGGATGGCTGGGTCTAGTCCAATATGCCTGTGCACAGTAATAAGACACCAGTCAAAGACGTGGACCTTTATATAGTCTTATGAGTATATAAAATCAGCATTCTAAAATTCTTTTGCTGTGCGAATGATGGAAAAACTAATTCAGATATTATCATTGCCAACACATTGTATAATACCACAACTCGTTAAAAAAAATGTGTTTTTGATTTTAAGTCTTGGAATGTCACAAGAAGATGCAGATATTCTTGGTTACCATCACTACAGTATGTAAATATTCCCCAGTGGAACTAATTATTTCCCATAATTATGGGAATGTTTAAGTTACTGGTTCATAAAGTAATAGCTGCATGACCAATGCTGAATACTTGATTTTAATGCAAGTTGTATTGTACTACCAAAACTGGATACATGCCAGAAAGAATTTTTGTTTTATGAGTATAAAATATTTTTTAAATAAATATTACTTTTCCTTTGTAATCTGTAAATAGAGCAGTACTTTGTGGTCTGCCTGATTATTTCATTTCTAGTCACATATAACTTCTAGTATCCTAAGTATCCAAGGTCTTGGGTCAGATGGAATCCTGGCAGACTGTCAAGCACTTCGGTCCTGGGTGGAAAGGGATGAAGTTAGGCTATGTCAGTAAGAAAAGGGAGTTGTTGAGCCATAATTAACTACTCCCGTGAAATGTAATGGGAGCCTATAACTCAGCCCATTCTGTTTTTGTCATTAAATCACAAATGACACTAAGATCCTGAAATTAATTGGAAACATTACTTGCAATATTATGATAAACCATAACTCAGCTCCTTCATTCCATTAATCTAATTAGGCCATTATTTTCTTGTATTGAAAGGATGGGTGGAGATTTGGGAATGACCTCGTTTAGCTTAAGTCATAGACCATATACACATTGCAACATTACCTATTCAAGTTATGGACATTTTTCTATTTTTATTATAATTGCATGAAATACTTTAAATATCTTGGGCGGGATTCTCTGAAATCCGCAGCCCAGTATCGCCGGCATTCGCATTTCTAATGACCGCATATTCTCTAAAATATGCGGTCATTAACGCAAGGGACAGCTCTTGCGGTAAGAGCTGTCCCTTGCGATGCGGCGCCGTTGCTGGACTTCCGGGTCTATGCGCAGACCGACGCTCCGGCCGCGGGGCATGCTGGGATGGATCCGTGATGGATCCCTCACACAGCGCTGCGGTAAGAAGCCCATAGACTTCTGCAGGGGATCGCCAGCAGGGGATCGCCAGCATTTTCTGGCGATTCCCTCCGCAGCGCTGACACTGCGAAGGGGGGGTTAGAGAATACAGAAATGCGGTAAAAACCCTGATAATGGGGTTTTTACCGCATTTCTGTGATAGAGAATCTCGCCCCTTATATTTAACTTTACAATATTAAATATTAACATAAGTCTGTACAGTATAGTATAGAGGAGGGTGATATTCAGCAGAAGTGCTTGGAGATGACCACAGTGGTTAAAACAGGAAGGTTCAGAGTCTGGATATCCAGAGGCCATAGCAGCCTTTAGTTAGATGGTCCAGGGGACGTTGCAGGGATCCTAAGCACTAGGTCAGATTAACTGCCTCGAGTAGAGTGGCAGGCCAAAGCCAGTTCGGTATCCAATTTGATAGATCTTAATTGTCTAAGTAGTCTGCCAATAGTTTGATACCCTATGATTGTCAGGTACGAAAGGTCAACAGATTCAAAAGGTCATCATGATGAAGGCTAGCATGCAATTGGTTGACGCATGTTTTCATGGGCTGTTCACAGGTGTTACCAACATTTGCTAGATGTAGTCCACATGGACAGCTATTGGGAATCGTAACCTGTGAAAAACACAGCAAGTCACCTTACCTGAAGCATGGCGAGTGTACGTGTTTGTACTGATTGTGGGCACAAAACATAGAATATACAAAACACAAATATCTTATGTTGAACATTGCCATGTTGAGCTTTTCACTATTTCGACCTATTGGCTGCCCAGCAGGTACCAATTTTATAGGGACATGGGGTAAATTTACCAAGATGTCTGTTCTATGGGATGTTGCTCATAGATTCTATCTATTATCTTCTAGGAGATGCTAAATTGGTTGCTATGGGCAACATCCCATATTCATTAGTACTCCCATTTTAGTAAATTTACCACATATAGTATACAACCATTGTCATTATTCACCTGGATGCTGGGTGGCCAGCAGCTGTCATATATGCACTCACCGTTAGTTTCCATCCACATGTAGGGTCTTATTTAGACCTTTTTGCTGCTGGGTGATTTTGAGAGCCCTGCGATCAGGTAGCCATTGTCCAAACAGTTAAAACCCGCCCTGGGCATGTCTACAAATGACTTTGGCAAATTATCGCTGATAGCTGGTTGGTGGAAAATCCATACCCATCTCACTCGCCATCAAATGATTTTTCCAGTCTTTGAATGTGTGTGCAACTCTGATCCTTCCAGGCTTATCGAGCCCGGAGGTGTGACGTCACACGCCCTCCCCTGGTGCATGCCTACATTTTTCCTGGCATCCTCAGAAAACTGACAGTTACCACCCATAAACGGCGCCTTCCTGTTAGTCAAGTTGCGAAGGGATTGTGGCAGAAGTCATTGCTGATTTTTGTTGCTGTTTGGCCTCAGGCATGCACAGTCTTTCGATAATCGATGGCCGTGCAAATTGTCACAGCATCAATCAGCTCTATATAAATGCCATGGTGCAGAGCATGCACACTATTCAATTGCTTTACCTTCCTGGGTCCTCTCTCAACTCTCATTGGGACTTTATTATGAGTGCTTAGAAGAGAATTGCTAGTCCACCCTCACTTCCACCACTACAGTTACTTCTAGGTTCACCTAATGCAGGCATGTCCGAACTATGGCCCTCCAGTTGTTGTGAAACTACATATCCCAGCATGCTTTGCAACCATTTTAGCATTCCCTAATAGCAAAACTGTGTCATGGCATGATGGGACTTGTAGTTTCACAACAGCTGGAGGGCCATAGTTTGGACATGCTTGACCTAATGGTATCATTCATCCTGGTTGAATATACTGAGCTTCAATAGCTGTAAATATTTCATAACAAAATATTATAATTTAGTTATCGGTTTTGTGCAAAGTAAAGTAACATTGTGTATAAGACAACACGTAAAAAGGGGTGCATCCTGTGTAATAGGGTGACTGAGGCACTGCATGTTCTAAAGCAGGCATGTCCAAACTATGGCCCTCCAGCTGTTATGAAACTAAAAGTCCCATCATGCCTTGCCACAGTTTTGCCATTAGGGAATGCTAAAACTATTGCAAGGCATGCTGGGATGTGTAGTTTCACAACAGCTGGAGGGCCACAGTTTGGACATGCCTGTTCTAAAGGCACCAAGGGGTCTGTTAATTATCACTTCATATATACAAAAGCAGGTGAAAATGTACATTTTAATATAAATAAATGTAAGCATTTGGTGCTGTTAGTGTACGCCATTGTCAGATGGCATACAGTCCCCAATAATCTTCACAGCCATTTGCATGGCAGCCTGTGTAGCAGAGGAATCTATTTGTATCTGTCCATGTTGTGTCTGCATACACTAGGGGTGCAGAGGATGCATAAGAAGTTGTGGTGGGTGATGGAACATAGAACACTTATGACATGATGCTGGCTAAGCAAATAGAGCATATTTATTTGGAAGTGATGCTATAGTATAGGCACTGAGGATAAATGCATCTGAACGTTTTTTTAAACTCCCAGTGAGGTTAAACTTAATTCTCACTAGTGATAATTATGTTAATGATGAATGGGCCCTCTAGTGTTAGAAAGTCACTGTGTGTAAGTGCATGTCCGCATTGCTTTATATTGTATTATAATTTTAGTTCTTCTTATATGTGGATTATCCTTAACTTTCTCCTGCTGATACGTAATTTCTGTGTATATGGGGGATAAGGGCTTTATTCCATAAATTGCAGCTCAAGTGCAAATTCTGCTCAAGCACATTTTATAATGTATACATGTTCCCCTAATGTTCCTTAGCATTTCACTCCTTATTGTAACTGCAATAGTAAGCTTGCTGACCAGGTTGGAGTGTACGAAAAAAAAAATCAATTTTGTTTTTCTTTTCTTGTTATCAGTTATGGTTATCCTTGTAATTATTATTTTGTTGATGTGAGATCAAAGTGTTGTCGCACAGTGCATTTTCTGCATGTAAAGAACTTGGAACATATAAAGTACAACACATTCTACAATATTATTCAAACGTACTGTATCAGACTTCCCATAGTTATGTGGTTGTATTTTATAAAGCAAATTAGTTCTCCTGGTACGCAGCTTGTCCAGAATATCAATGCAGATTTGGATCAGTATGGGAAATGTGTCCTTGTCTAACACCATTCTCTCTTCTGCTGTACTTCTGGAAGTGTCCAACAGAAAGTCATGTACTCACAACTTTATTGGATCAATCTGTTACTGCCTCTTCCAATTTCCATGATAAGTGTCTGCCTAAGAAGTTTTCAAAAGTCCCTTGTGCTTAATTGTTATTGGCCTCTATAGTGCATTTCTTGTTCTTTAATAGGAATACAGCAAATCCATCTTTCTTTCACATGAGAAATGGTATAGTTGGGAAAGCGTGCTGAATCTTTTACAAAATAATTGAAATATTCATATTTGTGTAGAATAGTATTTGTGAAGCAAAAGTATTGAAATATTATAGCATTCTCTGGGTGTTCCTATATTTTAGATAAGAATTCCAATAACTCATAGGGACCTTGTCATGTATTACTTTTATCTATTAGACAAATGATTTGTGTGTGATCCCTTGTATCTTATACCTAAGCTGCCCATACTGTATATAATGGGAGAATTGAATGAAAGGGGTCTGCTATTAATGGACAGAGGACCCGTTTCAAGGTTGTACATTACAGGCACAGCTGCTGCGTCTTTATATGCCGCTGCTGTGGTAAAATACGTAAAGCCACCTTTAGTAAAAATATGCCTATTGTCTGCTTCTCTGATCCACTGATGCTAATACAGTTGATCCAGTGCTGCATTATCAGACATAGCAGTCATTGGGGCAGATGTATTAACCACATTGGTGGTATGCCCAGAAGTTTCTCGGGCTAAGCTCCGGGCATGCCACTGAACAATAGGTGTGTGCCAGAGCCCCCCCCCCTGTCGCTCCACCCCAGGTTCTAGCCTCAGGCCAGGGCTCCCCTGCTGTTGCCACTCACAGCAGTGAGCGGGCGGCAGACACTGCTCAGAAAAATTTGGGGATGCTCTGGAGTTTGTGCGCCCTGAGCCTGCGGCCTGCTCACTGCTGTGATCAGGGGCAGGGAAACCCCAGCGATCCGGGTGGGGAGTCAGGAATGGCTGGCGGTGAGCGTCAGGGGTTGGGTGCTGCCCCTAAGTTCTGTGGTGAGTATTTCTGGGGTAGGACAAACCTGACCTGGTAGGTATGTCCTTCCCCAGAAAACCAAAGGGTTAAGCCTGGTGAAGAGATAAAGTGGAAGGAGATAAACCAAGGGCGCAGCCACGATCTTCAGCACGCCTAGAAAACAGGGCCGACACTTGCCTGTTTTCTGCATGCTCCAAGTCGTCGCCCACAAATGGCAGTCACATGTAGACCATGCTGCGGCTTTTGTGGTACTGTGGCTGACATCGCAGAAACCGATCTGTACAGGTTCAGTGCAGATCAAAAAACATTGGAGATTTACATAACTGTACAATTTACATAAATCTCTGCATAATGCCCAAGAGTACAACAAACAAAGGGGGTGGATTTGATGTGATCTATTGGCATACAGTAAATGTGACTAATTTAAACAGGGCCGGCACCACCACTAGGCAGCTTTAGGCATTTGCCTAGGGTGCCAGCCACTGGAGGGCGGCACTTAGTAGCCCCCCTCATGGAGCCAGTTGAGAGGTAGTGCCGCACCCCCCATAAAGCCAGGTAAGTGCAGTGGCACCTGCACCATACATACATCCCTGCACCTCGTGGAGTGCCTCGGCATCCCCTCCCCTCCCTCCACCACAACTCTCCTCCCCTTCCCCCCTGTCATGGAGAGACTCAGCAGCCGCATCACCCCCTCCCCCCCCCCCCCGGAGCAGGTGAGCGGCAGGTGGTGGGACAGTCCCCGTCCGTCTGCCTGGACGCAGCCGTGCCTGGCACCAGCCCTGAATATAAATATCAAACTAACATAAGTAACAAAAATGTGTCACATCCCTCAAATCAGGCGAAGGAATGTCTTTTGTGAACAGATGTGAATCACTCCAATCCTGGCAAATGGAAAGAATCCTGTTATGTCCCAAGTGCTTGGCTGGTGATCCAAGTAACAAGGGTAACCTATTCTTTATGACCTACTGCATAGCATTTTTATGAAATACTGTCGCTATGTGACTATCTTGTAAGGTCTTATTCAACACTGTGCTAAGCTGAAACTCTCCACCATTCGGCTGCCTGCTATTGGCAGAGTGTATATAAGTACGTGCAGTGTGGTTGTTAGACCTCACACTTAGAAGATATAACCAGTTTGAAGGGTTTATTCAAGTGGCAGGCTTGTAGGTTACAACAGTACTTTAGTAGTTAACTTCAAGCAGTAATACAACTTGTGCATTTGGTAACGACAGTCTCTGGTTGTTACTTAGCTGTAGCGTTTTGGCGCGTGCAGGGTAAATGACAGTCTGCTGGTTTACGCTGCGGTATCTCTCCCAGTCTCGCTGCTGCCAATGATGACTGATCTCCCTGTGCAAAAGTCACGCTGGTAACGGGATTACAGCGGGGGCTTGCTCCTATGCGCTCCGGTGCACGTGGAGCTACAAACAGCATGGACGGAGTCACACACGATCTGAGGCACACTCTAACGCGGGGACTTCCTCACAGGAAAGAGTAACGCTGCCAGCAGGGTCAGGGGTCTCTGCCCTGCTATTCGCTTAAGCGACCTGTCACTCAGGGTGACGCTTAACTACGTTGGTTGCAAGGGGGAAAAGGAAGACTGTAAGTCTTACACTAAGCAGTGTATGCGGAGACAGGCGCTGAGCGCTGCAATCTAACACTCCCCCTCGCTTAAGGCTGTCTTCGGCTACATAAAAGAACTCAATACAATGCTTTGTCCTTTTGTAATACCTGTAACCGAAAATATGGTTAGAGAGAAAAAAAGACATTCAGAACATCAAAACTTCAAATCAACATTTTTGAACTTAGACAAGTCCACAGTCCTTCACGAACTTAATAAGCAAGTTTCCCGACAGTCCTTTAGTAAGCATGTCAGCGACATTCTGTTCACTTGCAATGTATTCAACATCGATGGACTTGTTCTCCACTAGTTCTCTGATGAAGTGATGTCTTATCGCGATGTGCTTTGACCTTCCATGGTGCTTGGTAGTACAGGAAAGATCTATTGCTCCCCTGTTATCACATGCGATACTGATAGTCTCTTCTTCATAAAGTAGACCTAACTCACACAAAGTCTCTTTGATCCAGAGTGCTTCTTTTGATGTCTCTGTAAGAGCCATGTATTCGGCCTCGGTTGTTGAGAGAGCAACGGTCGGTTGTTTTCTACTCGCCCAACTAACTGCTGCTCCGGCCAGTGTGAACAGGTAACCGGTGTGGGAACGACGATCATCTTCATCTGCTCCCCAGTCGGCATCGCAGAAGACTTTCAAATTTGAATTGCTTGTCTTGGCGAATTTTAATTTCAAGGAACTTGTACCTTTTAGGTATCTCAGAATCCTCTTCACTGCGATCCAGTGTTGTCTTCCAGGATTTATTGCAAATTGGCTCACCCGACTGACTGCATGAGTGATGTCTGGACGAGTTCCAATACTTGCATACATAAGACTTCCAACCACGTTCTTGTAAGGAACATCTTGCATTTCCTCTATTTCTTCTTGTGTGGTTGGTGACATACTTTTTGTAATCTTGATGCTTTTGTCAATTGGTGTATTCACTGACTTGGAGTCTGCCATCCCATACTTCAAGATTGTTGCCTCGATGTACGTTTGTTGGTCGACTGTGACTGTTCCCTTTTGCAAGTTTTGAACAATCCTCATGCCCAACAGATGATTGGCTGGACCTAAGTCTTTCAACTTGAATCTCTGTTTCAGTTGATCTCTTACACTTGTGATGTGATCTTCGTGACCTGCTATAAGTATATCATCCACATAGACTGCTATGATGAACAACTTTTCTCCCAGAGTTTTGTGATAAAAGCAGTGGTCAGTCTCTGATCTAATAAAATTCATTTCAAGCAGTACTGTGTCCAATTTTATGTACCAGCAACGACCACTCTGCTTTAGGCCATATATGGATTTCTTCAGAAGACACACTTTCTCTGTCTGAAGTTCATTCTCATCATAATGATCTGGTGATTCCATATAGATCTCTTCAAGTAGTTCTCCATTTAGAAACGCTGAATCGAAGTCTAATTGGTATAGCAGTAAGTCTTGTAAAGTGGCGACTGCAATTACTAATCTGAGAGTGTTATACCTCGCAACAGGTGAGTATATCTCCCCATAGTCAATTCCGGATCTCTGTGTGTATCCCTTAGCAACAAGACGGGCTTTGTAACGGGCAACTTCTCCGTCTGAATTTAACTTCTTGCAGAAGACCCACTTGTTCTTGACTGTCTTGCGGTTGCTTGGCCTATTTACTATGGTCCAAGTATCGTTCTCTCTCAGTGCTGATAACTCTGTGTCTATTGCAGATTTCCATTTCGCCCAATCACTGCACGCTTTCGCTTCTTGAATACTCTGAGGTTCACTGAAAGCAATATTCGCATATTCTTCCTCATATCTTCTGGCTGGTATGCCCTTGTTTCTTCTCACAGAAGCTCTTTTAGTTGGTTCGCTTCCTTCTTCAGTATTTTCTGTTGCAGGTATGCTTTCTATTTCACATACCTCTACTAGTGCTTGCTTTTCTTGCTCTTTTGCTTTTGTGGGTGATGCTGTTTCTTGAAATATCACATCTCTTGATTTCAGGAGACGTCTGTTCTCTGCATCCCAGAGCCTGTACCCTTTGCTCTCCTCACAATAGCCTAGCAATATGCACTGTCTTGATTTTGGGTCAAGTTTCTTCCTTCTCTCTTTTGGTATATGTGCATAAGCTCTGCTCCCAAAGACACGGAGGTGACTGATGTCTGGCTTCTTCCCAGACCAGGCCTCTAAGGGGGTTTTTCCCTTCACGGCCACTGTAGGTGTTCTGTTTTTCAGGTATACTGCAGTAGATACAGCTTCTGCCCAAAAACTCTTCTCCAGGCCAGCATCGTTCACCATCGCTCGTGCTCTTTCAACGATTGTTCTGTTCGCCCTTTCACTTACGCCATTCTGTTCAGGCGTGTAGGCCATCGTCAGCTGATGCTTTATGCCATGCCTTTTTAGGAAGTCGGTTAGTACTTCATTTTCGTACTCTCCCCCATTGTCGGATCTCAGTACCTTTAGTTTTAGGCCCGTCTGAGTTTCCACTAGGTTCTTGTACTCCACAATTTTCTTGACCACCTCACTTTTCTTCTTTATGAAGTATACGTGTGTCATTCTTGTGGCGTCATCGATGAGAGTCATGAAGTATTTGTAACCACTGGTTGACTCCTCTTCCATTGGTCCGCACACATCTGTGTGTACCAGAGCTAGTTGTGTTTCTGCTCTGCTTGCTGACTTGGGAAATGGGTTGCGGGTCTGCTTGCCTTTTATGCAACTCTCGCACACAGGTCTTCCGGTGTCTTTCACTGTGATTCCTGTTGCCATCCCATCAGCTAATTTCTGGACATTATCATATCCTAAGTGTCCCAAACGTCTGTGCCAGAGCTCCATGGACTCATTTTCAGCAGAGGCTGCCAAAGCTACACATTCATCTGTGTCTAGGACGTATAGTTGGTTGCATCGGGTTGCTGAAGCAATTACAGTCCCTCTTTCATTATGCACCATGCACCATGCACTTGCCCTTTGCAAACTGGACTCTGTAGCCTTTTGCCTCGAGTACGCTGATAGCGATGAGGTTGCTTCCCAATTCTGGTACATACAGGACGTCTTGGATATCTGTGACTACTGTCTGTCCCTCAATTCTTAGTCTCACTGTGATTGTCCCAACACTTGAAGCAGTAAGGATCTTTTCACCAATCCCGGTAACTGTTGTGGGGTTACACTGTGTTAAAGAATTGAACCACTCCTTGTTGCAGCTGAAGTGTCTAGAGGCTCCCGAGTCCATGTACCAGAGATCCCTCCTTGGCTTGTCTGTTACATTCAGTGCTGACTCGTTCTTTTTATCATGCCGCTTGTGCATGCCACTAGTGTTCTTCAGCCTGCATTCTGAAGCCTTGTGCCCTACTTTGTGGCACACATAACATTTGAATGTGCATTTCTTGGGTTTCGCACCCTTTGCTACTAAGGCAGAACCTTCAGCTATGGCATCCTTGTGGATTCTCTCTTGGAACTGTAGTAGTTTGGCTCTCACAACTTCAGTTGTAAGCTTGGTCTCATTTGACTCTAGTGCGACAACCAGAAAGTCAAATTCCTCTGTCAAATTCTGCAGCATTACCATTGCTACTTCTTCCTCATCCACTTTTGCTCCTACACACGCCAATTGCTGAGCTATCGATAGTATTTTATCAATATAGTCGTTCATGTCCTTGCATGCATTCAATTTTGTTCCATACAGTGTGCGTCTCAGACTTATCCTTCTCATTAAGCCTTTATTTTCATAAGCACCTTGTAGAGTTGTCCACATGTCCTTAGCGGACTCCTTCCCACAGATAGTAGAATAAACATGCTGCTCCACAGCCAGGCCTATTGTGCCAATGGCCTTGTCTACCTCTTCTGGGTTTGGACTTTCTCCTGGGGCTATTGTGACTTTCCATAGCTTCTCCCTCTTAAGCTGCATTTCCATAGCGAACTTCCATGTAGTGTAATTCTCTGAGCCTTTGAGCTTTGGAAAGTTCATGCTATGCCCTGTACTGTGCATTCTCGTTAACTCTTCCACAAATGGCAATTTAGAAATAATTCCTTTGTGTTCTTTTATGTACTGCGCTAGCACTTTGTCTTCAGGGGGTTAATCTTCGCGCACGTGACGTGCTGGGCCCATAACCTATTGGCAGAGTGTATATAAGTACGTGCAGTGTGGTTGTTAGACCTCACACTTAGAAGATATAACCAGTTTGAAGGGTTTATTCAAGTGGCAGGCTTGTAGGTTACAACAGTACTTTAGTAGTTAACTTCAAGCAGTAATACAACTTGTGCATTTGGTAACGACAGTCTCTGGTTGTTACTTAGCTGTAGCGTTTTGGCGCGTGCAGGGTAAATGACAGTCTGCTGGTTTACGCTGCGGTATCTCTCCCAGTCTCGCTGCTGCCAATGATGACTGATCTCCCTGTGCAAAAGTCACGCTGGTAACGGGATTACAGCGGGGGCTTGCTCCTATGCGCTCCGGTGCACGTGGAGCTACAAACAGCATGGACGGAGTCACACACGATCTGAGGCACACTCTAACGCGGGGACTTCCTCACAGGAAAGAGTAACGCTGCCAGCAGGGTCAGGGGTCTCTGCCCTGCTATTCGCTTAAGCGACCTGTCACTCAGGGTGACGCTTAACTACGTTGGTTGCAAGGGGGAAAAGGAAGACTGTAAGTCTTACACTAAGCAGTGTATGCGGAGACAGGCGCTGAGCGCTGCAATCTAACACCTGCTACAGAAAATAATAAGCTATCTTAATGGGTTCATTGGCTCCTTCCTCTGATAAGAAGTTGTCTAATATGTGCTATTCAAGGAAGTAAAATGTAACAAAACAAAAAAAACAACCAAAACACTTCTGTTTCCTGAAGCAGAAATCTCCTGCTTTTCATATAAAAATATTAATATTATTAATGTGCAAATATTAAGGAGGTAAAAAATGTCTGCATTCGTAATGTCAACACTGACCATGTTGACATTCATAATGTAGACTGTAATGCCTAAACATTTGCAATGTAGCAGAACCTAACCCTTTCTCCCACAGCCTAAAGGTCCATACACACTGTGCGATTTTGCCTAGGGGAAAGTCTCTGAAGGGGAAAGCCGCTCAGTGCATGCACATTGAGCGGCTTTCCCCATGCAAAGCATGGTCAGCTGGGGGTGGACAGCATCCACAAAGCCGCTCATCTGCTGGTAATAAGAACAGATTTTTGCTGCGATTTCCCAGTGATGATACAGGAGCGCGCATCACTGCTCATCGCCAGGCCGTACACACTGGATGGCTTTGAGCTGAAAGCCAATCAAAACACCAAGTTTGAGCGGCTTTCAGCTCACAATTGCCCAATGTGTATTTTATATTATTTTTTAACAATGTAGGCAGAGTAACTGTCAATATTGTGGTGTCTACTTTGTTGGATGTAAACCTAGTTTTTGTTGACCTTATGACTACATTCAAATAAATGAGTTAGTTGAAATATGAGATTATTGAGGATGACTAAATAAGCAAGCTTTTTTTGTCAATATAAATAAGAGTCAACTTCTCTTTAGCCTCATTTCAGCCTGTGCCTCTCCAGCCTCATTCCCGCCTGCGCCTGTCCAGCCAGGTCTCTGCCCTGCGCCTGCCCAGCCTGGTCCCCGCCCTGCGCCTGCCCAGCCAGGTCCCCGCCCTGCGCCTGCCCAGCCAGGTCCCCGCCCTGCACCTGCCCAGCCAGGTCCCCGCCCTGCGCCTGTCCAGCCAGGTCCCTGCCCTGCGCCTGCCCAGCCAGGTTCCCGCCCTGCGCCTGCCCAGCCTTGTCCCCGCCCTGGGCCTGCCCAGCCTCATCCCCGCCCTGGGCCTGCCCAGCCTCATCCCCGCCCTGCTTGTATAATAAGGAGATAAAGGCTGTGCAGGCACTGCTGTCTGTATTTTACCCTTTTTTTGTGTGCAGCACAGCAGTTACTATGAACTTCTCTGGTACCATTGAAATAAGACTGAACATCGCTTAGTGATGTCACTACGTCTTATTCCCAGCTGGTCATTTGAATGATAAGGCGGATCATATCTCTGAAGCGCCTCCTGCCTGTCACATATGTTAATATGTGAGGTGCGGCGCACAGCTTCCTACATCAACAGCCACAGCACTGCCTGTACTGGTTATATGGAACTTGCTGTGCATTCCAGGAAAGCTGGTCCAGCGGAGGCGGAACACATTCCACCTCCCATTACAACTGATGCGAGCGCAGTTCTGCCCTGAAGACAAATTTAGAAGAGTTGATGAAAATATCATTCATAACTGTGATAGAAAATAGCAAATCCCTTCTCACCTCAATTGGCAGATGTCAATGGGGAATTTAATTGCCGGTAAATTATTCACTCGACCGATTCGTGCTGGATCTGACTTTCCCTGAAATGAATGTTTGAAGGAGGGAAATGGGCAATGACAATGCTATTGAATGGAATTGCCCTGTCTTGACGGAGGGGCGTGATTATGTAAATTGAGTTTAGTGCTAGACTTATAACCCTCTGTCATTGTGATTTCTGTGCCCTTAGCATGGGACTGGTGCAAGTCTTCTGCAGCATTACACAGACATAGCTATAAAAATATCTATATATATATATATATATATATATATATATATATATATATATATATATATATATAAAAGGCAAACTATTCCTAACCTCTATGAGGTTAAGTACCACTAGAGGCTACTTGACAGACCAAATTACTACTTTGTGCACAAAAAATTGTCATAACAGAAAGTAAAAACTATTTTTGCAGGGACACTGATTGGTTTCAAATTGGCTGGATATGGAGAGAGGGAGCTGTGAGGACCAAAATTAGAGGTTGGAGCAGATAGAGACTTGGGGTATGGGGGGTATAGTTTGTGGACTAAATCGGTTACCGCTGAAATGAAAGTATATTGCAGAATTGGTCATTTGGACAGACTTTTAACCTGTCATTCATAAAATGCAAACTGACACTATAATAACCAATATCCCAGTAAAGGTTTACCAGCAAAATTTCATGAAAGAGTTAATAAGCTGCATAGGATTCAGCCTGCAGAATTGTACTTCGTTTCAAAAACACAATGTCCATCTGAGCAGCAGGAGTGCTGTTACTGTCTATGGCAGAAGCAAGTGCCCCATACTTGGCTTGTGCACCTCCAACCTCCCATGAAAAGAATGCCACCAAAAAATAATAAAAAAACGCATGTGACCTTTTGTCCCAACATATTGTACAAGTATTACATTCACACGTGGTTGTAGTTGAAGGTTTATATTTTTACTATGTGTTCTTTATGTGGAGCTGACAACAAGAATATCAACTTATTTGATAATAATTACTCAGTGCTAATCAGACACTCCCTTTTAATCAGGATTATATTACGTTCTCTGACACAGCTTTGCTGGCAATTTTTTGTCGTTCTCTGGCAAGAGGCTATGTAAGTTTGGTATTGACTACTATTACCCATGTGAACGGGTGTCTTATATTATTCATATAATCTTTGTATTATTCTAAACCTTTTCATAGTCAAGAACCACTGACAAATAATATGTGTGTGTAAATGTGGCTCTGATACTAGCCAGAGATGTCATGTATGTTGTGTACATCACACGCTGTAAGGTCATGGAAGATAGAACTAGTGAGTGGCTCTTCACCTAAAATGTAAAAAGTCATTAATATCCTTTACGAGGCATACACACGGAGCAATTGTATTCTCTTTTGTAAGCGATATGACTAGATCGCTTAGATAAAATAAGCAGATTGCTCTGTGTGTATGACCCCGAGTTATGGCAGTGCATGCAGTTAAAATCAAGTCAAATTGTTAGCAAGTGACTGCAAATAACTCTGTGTGTACAGAATGAGTGATAGTGATCATGATCTGCGTCCTCCTGAACCACTTCCCTGCCTTTTTTTGCTTAAGTAAAAGTGCTTAGCACACATCTCTGCATGTGTGTGGGCTCTCTATGGGTGATCTAGACACTGGGAAATCGCCTACCCTAAATAGCTTAGAAAAACGCTTAGCACACATCTCAATGTATATATGAAAGAGTTGAATGGTCTTATTGGAAGGGGCAGTACGGATGGTGTAATGTTAGCATGACTGCCTCGCAGCATTGAGGTCATGGGTTTGATTTATATTCTCCCCGTACTTGCGTGGGTTTCCTCCGGGTACTCCGGTTTCCTCCCACAATCCAAAAATATACTGGTGGGCTAATTGGCTCCCAACAAATGAACCCTAGAATGTCTGTGTGCGCGTACATGTGGTAGGGAATATAGATTGTAAGCTCCACTTGGGCAGGGACTGATATGAATGATCAAATTTCTCTGTAAAGCGCTGCAGAATATGTGTGCGCTATATAAGAAACTGTTAATAAATAATAAATAAATAATTATATAATAATAGTTGGATCCATTCCCCTCTGCGAGACCCTGCTATGGGTATGGTACAGTAAAGGTACGATAATCAGGGGTCCCAACATGACCATGCTTCCTGTGATGAGAACACCCCTACTACATTTTGGGTTTCACTGTCCTCTGATCAATGACACTCAAAACTGCTGCAGGAGAAAGTGCACAAATGTAAAGTAATCAAAGGGGGTAAAGTATCAAGCATAAATAGTGAGATAGCATGTTCTTATTCAATAATTAAATAAGGTAAAACTTTTATATGTAGCTATTTTATCCTTATTTTTATTTTTTCCCATTCATTTATATCTGATATTCAAATGCAGAAACTTCCATATATAATACGATTTTGTATTTTAATGTGGACATTAACCTATAATGCTGCAACACATGGCCCTTATTCTGGTTGACTCGCTCTTGCGTGAACTCAGAAGGTGGACCGATGTTTTGCATATGCGCAGCAGCATTTCTGCGCATGTCTATATATGCTGGGTGCATGTGAACTTGGCAAAAAATTGCTTAGCTTTCGAACGGGGGGTGGAGAGGGGCGTGGAGTGCTGGGCAGGCCCATTAGCATATGTAAACGGCCAGCGCTCCCATGAAAATGCTGGGCGTACACATTCTAATGCGTTCATGATGCACGCGCGGGGGGGGGGCGGACAGCTGACATAACCGGATGTCAGCTGCCCAACCAATTCCCTGGAAATCTACACGCATATGTACGAGTGGCCTGGACCACCCTTACATATGTGTGCGCTTTCAGCATCATCCGATGGTTGGCGAACATCGAAAGATGGGGCAGGTTCCCACTGTAATGCAAATGGTTGCTTATGTGAAACATCCATTCGCATGCCGGGCTAACGAACCCGGAGTAGGAAGATGGGGGCGGGGGCGTACCACCATTTGCAGGGCAGGTTCTGGTTGACTCGCAAGGGTGGAAAATCGTGCCCGAGCAAGTCAACCAGAGTAAGGGCCATAGTCCTGCCACTACTTCTATCTACAGTCTTGCCCCTGCTGCTACAGTACACTTAGTTGCTGACCTTGCTTCTACTTGTTGTCCTGCCCCTACTGCTATTGATAGTCCTGTCCCTGCTGCGATTTATATATTCATACACCTACCACTACCCTACACATAGTCCTGCCCCTGCTGCTTTTTATAGTCCTGCCCCTGCTGCTTTTTGTAGTCCTGCGCCTGCTCTTACCTATAGTTTTGCGCCTGCTCTTACCTATAGTTCTGCCCCTGCTGCTACATATTTTTGTTTAGGTATACTGTAATAAAAAAAAAAAAAAAAAAGCTAATGTAATTGAATCTGCTGAGCTCACAATCTCTAAACCACAGAACTAAGTGGCATTTTGTCACATTGGCAAATCTATAAAGAATTCCATTTTTATGGACTAGTCCATGGTTCTTTTGCCAGAAAAGGTGTTGAGTAGCAATTTGAATATTGTCTGGAGGCATTGCCTAATGTGTCCCAATTTTCAGATCCAGAGTGCTAGGTGCTCTAGGCAGTATTTGCAGTCTTGCCAAAAAAGAAACACTTCATATAATGTAAAGAAAGTATCTCTTCATATCTCTCGATATGAAAATATGCATGCTATAAATCATCTTTACAATGGAATAGTTTGCTCTGGTAAAGGCTATAATGTGTAAATGAGTGAACAGAATAGTGTTGATCAGTAAATGCTTAAATAATAGAAAACAGACCACGGCTCACTGAACTATTTCTCAACTTTGTCTGTGTTGTGTTTTTTAGCGTTTGTCAATTTTTTTGTTTTAGTAGAAAAAATGGATTGTATACTTTTAGGTTAATTTGCAATTGTGCCAGAAATGTGCCATTCACATGTACAACTTCAAAAGATGCAAGGGGATGAGGAAATTAGCTCTGAGGCTTTCTATACAAGTTAATATGTATATTACGTTTGTACAATTAAATGAATTTATTGTACAATGTACGTATAATGAAGGACATGTTCAGTCACATAAACATGTATACAATATGACTTTTTTGTTTGCAGGGCTTTCTGTTCTGATGATTCAAGGGAAAGTTTTAAGTATCAAATGGTAGCAAACTGACATTTTTATGCAAATGGCGGATGTCTTATGGGGATACCATATGTTTCAACCATCTCAGATTTAAACCGCATGACTACCACAACTGTGAGGTTCTCCGTTTCATCTCCAGAGCTATTTATTGTATAAAGTTGTATTTGTGTCAGGAAGCATTTTAATGCATAGAGATTTATTAACAATAGTTTTACCCTTCACTTGTAGTTATAAATGATTTCTTAAATCAGATGCAATCTTACCACAGATATATGTATGCAGACTGTTATGGCAGGACAGTAGTTCATGGCAACTTTTTGGTGGTATAATTTATTTATTTTTTTCAGAAACTGTGCATGTTATGTGCTGCAGCTACTCTGCATGTATAATACTTCCCTGTCACTATCGGCACTGCTATTTACAAGATAGAGTACTACTACTAGAGTTTTGAACAGTCAGTTTTTGCCAGCTGTGTCTGTATACTGTGTGTGTGTGTATGTATATATGTGTATATATATATATATGCGTATGTGTGTGTATATATATATGCGTATGTGTGTGTATATATTTATATATATATATATATATATATATATATATATATATATAGATACACATACATACATACATACATACATACATACATACATACATACACACACACACACACACACACACACACACACACACACACACTGGATATGACCAAGGACATCTTGCAAGAAACGATTGTTTATAACTGTTGCTCAGCAAATCTTGGTCCAGTTTGACAGAATGACCATCATTTGCTTTATTCTACAAATATTAAACACCGGTGTACTCACATAGAAGAGTAGAATACCAAACTATAAAATCACTATTACCACATTGAAAAGTTAATGAACCAAAAAGTTGTAAGACACTACTGAAATTTCTTTTACAAGAAATTGGAGAGGGCCAGCGATTCATTTAACTCTCCGAAGCTGATACCGTCCATTTGAAATATATTGCTTACTTTGAGACACAAAATATTAGCACAATGATCGACTCTATTTGAGATTGTTACATAATCAATTATTACATAAGACCTGAAGAGAGTATCAAGACTATACCCAGATTAATATACTGCCATATAGTGCACTAAAAAAATTTGCTTTTGCCATGCTGGACTCTACAGGGTATATTAACTAAAGTGTTGGTTTTTAGAATGGGAGATGTTTCCCGTTGTAACCAATTAGATTCTAGCTATAATCTTCTCTAATATTCTAGATCAGGCATGTCCAACGTTGGCCCTCCATATGTTTTGAAACTACACATCCCAGCATGCTTTGTAATAGTTTTAGCATGCTCTAATAGCAAAACTGCGGCAAAGCATTCTGGGTTGTGTAGTTTCACAACATCTGGAGGGCCAGCGTTAGACATGCCTGTTCTAGATGAATGATAAGTTGAATATCTGATTGGTTGCTATTGGCAATTTCTTCACTTCTTCACTTTAGTAAATATACCCTTAAAAATACTTTACACTCCAAATGTTATCAATCCACCACCCAGACAGATATAATAACTCCTAAATCTGTTTGTCTGCCACAATCTTCCAGCCATTATTGTCCGGTCTCTCTACATAGTGTGGATATTAAATTGGTTGTTAAAATATTAGCCTATCATCTTAATAAAGTTATATCTACTTATATCTACTTATATCCCGTAGACAAGTGTATGATAATTTGTGCGATATCAAAATGATTCATGTCACCAATAGTCAAGAACTCTGAACTTTTACAGTGGAATTAAATGCAGAGATAGCATTGAACGGTGTCATTGTCAGTTGAGCATGAGTGGGTTTTTTTTTTTTTCTGGAGTGGTTGTCCTCCAATTTAATTACACATGATCTCCACTAACACCCTGTACACACCAGGCCGATATTGAGTGTACAAACTGATCGATATTGGCACACAGTTACCCCCTAAACATGCAGGTCTTTTGACCTGCATGTTCAGCAGATGTAAATGGTCATTAATGATACCCAGGAGCAGCATCGCTAATGATACGGAGTGTACACACTAGAAGATAGAGTAAAAGATATCAGGGGCAATAGCGGCTGCTGCCTATTCAATGCTGTAATTCCCAACGGCATTGAAGAGGCAGCTCAACAGAACGGAACTGACTTTTTTTTTAATAAGTCGGGCTTGTTTTACCAAAAACAGCTGTGGATGGCAAGATCACGGCTGTTTTCGCAGAAGCGCCCCCTTTCCGCCGTTCGGCAGGTGGGACGTTGAATCCCGCCTGCCGATAAACTTGTAAGTGGACTAAAAATGGCCCAGGGTCCCGACTGTTGGGACATAGACAGTTAGGACTCGGGAGTGAATACCTCCCTTAATGTTCTCTTTCTGTGTAACCTCACTTCTCTCTGCTCTTTGCCCTGTTTTCTGAGATACAAACAAGGTTGAAATTACACAATGTAAATTCTGTCAATACCTCCAGCTGTGTACTTCTACTATTCAGTGCCTACACACATCCCGATTCCAGACTCCATTTCCTATAACTGACTGTTCTCATTTTGGTTACTATATTACTCTGTTCTTCACAATTGGCCTCATTCAGAGGTACATCTTTTTTCCATAGCTGCATCAGTCTTTATGCGAAAGCTGCAACCGATTATGAACCTACTGAGATGCCCACTGGTTGTGCCACTATTCTCTTGCAGCGCATAATAAAATGCACCTTCACCGCATCATAGGTTACAGCTTCCACACTTGCACCAGCTCTATGTAAGGTGCAATTTTACCATCTTGGGTTGGCCTCCTGTGTCTGTGCTACTGCGGCTTTACCTCTGTTAGCAGAATCCCCCCATGTTACCTCCCAGGAAACACCACTAAAAATGTGTCTCTCTGTGTCGACATTGACTGCTTATGTGACATCTGACATCAACATTGCATACACGGTACACCTCTGGATGAGACCATGTTTTGAAGGCAGTTGAATATGTTGGAGAATAGTAATGGCCGCACTGAGTAGTTTTATTCATTCTTGGGGTTTGGTAAATAAAAATAAAAAGCCCAAATTAACAACTTTGCTATATTGGAAAGATGTACTGTACCCTAAGTGGAATTGTACCTGTATAAAAAAATTAAAGTTGTGTCTGTAGAGATAAATAATAGTCACAATATTGGGGGTTACAGTATTGTCAACTATGGATTGCATCCTTAGCTGCTGTTTAAGATGAGCAACCTATGCAGCTACCTATGGCTAGACATACCTGTTAGGAGGTCAGTACAACTGAAGCTCTTATGTTATTCTGAGGAAATGCTGTTTATTCTGTCTCCTAGCCTACTTGATTTGCATAGTGTGAGAGTTTGTATCTTAGAACTGCCTTTAGGAACTAGTAATCCTACTTAAGTAAGCAAATACACATCTATACAGGGCTATGTGAAAAGGAGGAAGAAGTGTGTGATTTAGGGAGGTGCTCTAAGTACTTTTTGGATTATCACTTTTTCTTGTTGTTTAATTAATCATGTTTTCCTAACCTGTGTGACAGGTGTGATGTCAAGATGAGTAGCAGTATATAAGTCTGGTAACTGCCAGCCATTGCCTACGTGCAGAAGCAGACGCTGCTACAATCAGCTTCATCTTTTGATTAGTTTTTTTTTTTTTTATGTTGGTGAAAAACATGAGTATAATTATTTGAAAGCGCCAAGGGCACAGCCATGTGCCAGGAAAACTGTAACATAGCAACTTATATGTATGCTTTTATTTATATCATTTTTTGCATACTCTTTTCATCTAGTTAAAATGTAGTAGCGCTTAGCACTAAACTATAATATGCATCAGAATTTGAACGGAAAAGAATCAGTAACATTAGGGTCAATGTTATAAATTACAGATTTATTTTTAGTGTACTGTTAATGAGAATCAATTTTGTCAAAGTTATATACATACCACGTACGGTAGCTCCCAACTGCCGTGTAGTGGGACATACACTACCTCTCCGCATAATAGGACCAATAGCATGTGCATTGGCAGCGAATGGGTGATTGGAAGGGAGTAGGCTAACAGGCGCTAACCAAGCTCTTTGAGCAATGTAAACACCCCCCGCCATTATGCAGCCTTGCCACATTGCAGAATATACATAGTCCTGATTCATGGATATGAAATGTTGGGAGCTATGGACATACAAAGCAGCCAGCATAACTAAAAGGCCCAGTACTAGGACATGTTGGGTCTTTGCCATACACCTTTAAGAATACGGAGGCCCTTGTTTAGTGCTGCTTTAGCCACTAAGGGGCTGTGGTCATGTCATCTTGGTGGCGTGGCTCCAATCCTTCAGCAGCATAGACCTGAGCACCTGGTGTTTTCCTCCTTATCTCTCTCAGCACTCCTCTGTGCATGCTAACTAAATATACAGTTTTCACTGGCAAATTTGGGGAGAAGCCTCAACCAATTGGGGACACAGTTATGTAGGTGAACGTGTGTCATGTTTTTCCAATTCTAACGCTAAAAGTTATCAGGTACCCATATGTACATTCATTTGGGGTATGACAGGTGTATGTTTTGCCATAAGACACATATATAGGCAGCAGATATATCTCAGGCATTTTATATTGTTATAGCAGTCTGGCCCTTAGGCTGATATGCCATCCCAATGGCACTAGAATGACACCCTTTTGTTATTATTTGGCAGTCCACTAAAGGCTTGCAATCAGTGACACAGATGTAATAATAATTTTATTTATATAGTGTTCTACTCCAACAGTCCCTTATAGACATCAAAACCAATGTACATAATACAGAAGATTTAAGTGATACAGCAATAGACAATCCACATAGACATAAAAGGAAAATCTTGAGCACACAGTAAGCATAAAGCAGGATTGGAGAAGGCATTTTGGGTAATAATTTGCATGGTTTGTGTATTTCACCCTTACAATGTACCAGGTGATATGGGGGAGAGGGGAAAGTGGACTCTTTTGGTGGGGCACTCTTGTGTTTTGATAGTAGTGTTAAAACTTAGCTTTTAATGTATTTTCTTTAATATAGGGCGGACATACTTTGTCCAACAGAAAACATAACAGACAGAGACAGACAACATTTATTTCTATAAATACCCTTCAGACGATACCTAGCTGACATAGCAATTAGCTCCGCTAGACACATCCAGATCTATCTGTTCGGATACCGAACACACAAATTTGCATAGCGTATTTTTTGAAAGCTCACTGCAAAATAAATGTTGTCTGTCTCTGTCTGTCTTATGTTTTCTGTTGGACAAAGTATGTCCGCCCTATATTAAAGAAAATACATTAAAAGCTAAGTTTTAACACTACTATCAAAACACAAGAGTGCCCCACCAAAAGAGTCCACTTTCCCCTCTCCCCCATATTGCATTTACATATTGGACTCAGGGGAGCACCACCAACATACTAAGACCCACTATCCCGTAAGGGACACTACGTCTATAAAGTTGGTCACAGGCAACCCAGGCCAAACCCCACCGGAGTGGTGAAAGGGGTCCTCTTTGACCCAATTCACACTTGGCGGGAAGAACCTTGTGCGGCTCTCAAACCTCTTCTCTCTGATAAATGTACCAGGTGAGGCAGCCATCTTGGGCACACTATGCAGGAAGAAATTACACAAAATGGGGAGATAGCAGCATAGAGTAGGGTCCCAACAAGACCGACAGGTCCAGGTATTATTCATCTCCACCACTAGTGTACCAGATGAGGAAGCCATGTTGGGCACACTTTGAAGGTTACGCTGTGGGAGGTGAACCATGCAAGGTCCCAATGAATATATGGGAAAATGGACACTTATGTAGTAGTATGATATACCCTGTATGGAAAGATCCATGTGAAGCACATCCTGCCCACGGAGGATCCATCCAAGGCAACCATCTGGGGTGCACTGTGTAGTTCACCACAGGCAGTGTCTGCAATCAGTAACAGTGGCAAATTTAGACCTCATGGGGTCTCCTCCCTCAAACCATCCATAGCACTATATTTTTGTAGCTGATTGCAGCCGGTATCGATAGAGTACCTTGTCACGTGCACAGTCTAACAATACATTTTCAGTTATGTAAACATCAGCATTGCATACAAATCTGAATCAGGTATTTTGGAAGAAGGCTTAATACCTTTGTTACATTTTTGGGGGGGGTTGTAGTTATCCGCACAGACCAACAATAATATTTTAGATTCAGTTGTTTCCAGACTTGCTAAGTGTTCTAAACTCCTATAGTTTCTGGAGGTGCTCCCTGGGAATATTATGATACGTATTGAAGAAAAAAAGAAAAAGATTCCCAATTCGAGGCACTCATTCAACTGATGTCAAGTATATTGATTCCCATTGAGAGTGTCCACCGACACGTTTAATGTTAAAATATACCTTTTATTTATATTGATTAAAAATAGCTGCAAGCCAGCGAAATATAGACAAACATATATAAGTGCAAATTAGTGGAAATTAAAGTGATTAAAACGTTGCACTGTGTTGTTATTGTGTTTTATTCTGCCTATCTTAGTATACCTTATAAAGGTTTTATGGTATTGTGGTTATAGAAGAAGTTACTGTATGATTGCAACAATGTTGCTAAATGTTTGGTATCAGCCCATTGCATTACATTATAACCACAGTATTTTAGCTATATGTAGTGACCTCTCTTGTCCACTGTAAACATCAGCATTGCATACAAATCTGAATCAGGTATTTTGGAAGAAGGCTTAATACCTTTGTTACATTTAAAGTAAACTTACTGCTCACATACAGTGGATGAAACAATTTATGTGTCAGAACATTTTTTTATCCTATCAAATGACATCACATTTTGGGAGTGTGGGCAGCTCTGTGTGATGTCCTGAAGCCACAAAGTAGTTGTGCAATGCTTCTTTGGTAACATTTTGGGCAACCAGGGTATCTTTATGGGGCACCCTTGGAACCTGCTGGGTCCTAGGTGGGTACCTAGTTTGACTTGTGCAAAATCTGCCTCTGATCAGTGGGTACACACATTACAGGAATAGCACACAGTGGGGTGGGGCAAAAAAAAGATAACATTTGCAGGTAACCAATGGAAGGGGATTTTTTTTATGGAAATATAAATGTCCTGGACTCATGGTGGGCGTGAGAAAGTGGGAAGCACACAAGTATGCTGGAAATATTTCTGCTGAGTCTGGCCCTGGTTCTCTCTCACCACTACTCCCTGCTCACCATGGTTGTGTTTTTTTGCCTTCTGCTTTCTTTCGGTTTAATGCTGGTATAACGCCTCTATTGATTTTAAGCTGACTCAAATAACTAGACCCTTCATATACTTAGACCCCTTAGCATCCTAAAAGACTGGTGTCCTATATTATGATCTCACTTAAACAGGTATTTCTAATGTTTTTTTTGTTGAGTAAAGTCATGCTGTTTTTGTGGGTGGGTGTTTTTTCTATGTTGTTTATACTCAATACAATAATTCACATAGCAAAATGTAAATCAAAACTTGTGTTTCCTGCAGCAATAAACATAAATTGCTAACTTATAGGGATCAATTTTATTAGGGGGAAGTGGGGGAAACGTGCCGATGCAACGGCCCCCATCTAATCTCATTCTTGTACTGTAGATTTCTGTAAATGGCCTTACAGGGTTTCAGACAAAATCAGCAGGTCTAGGACCACCAACTCACACCAAATTGAATCCACCTCTCAGTAAGGAAATACATGTAGGCATCCTTGTTTTGTTTAAAGTATAGAATTTTTTTATGTAACAATAACATAAGTTTTCAGGAATCATTTAAAATAACTGGAACTGATGAAATGATCAACATTTGACATAACACTATAAGGAACTTTTGGAAGATGAGATGTACTAGTTATGCCCAGATAACATTATTGTTGATTTTCACCTGCTCATAGAGTTCGGTGGGAATAATATAATAAATAAGGGTCTTATTTTAGCAAATACGAATATGAATCAAAGCTCCTGCTAGCTAGAGCATTCTAGAAGTTACAGTTCAGCAGCCACTGTTGAAGTACAAGTAGGCTACAGATACACGCACACACATGCACAGACACCTGGCACATTTCCAATCATGACTTTTTTATGTTTTCTAATTTAAGGTGTTTCCTTGCACGGTTCACATAAAGGGCAGATTGCCTTTGGTTATTCTGATTGGTGTAGCAGAGTATGTGAACTATCATAGAGGCGTTGTGTCCTTAATATAAGCATGTAAATTACCATTATTTAAGATGTGATAGATGTCAGCTAAAGGCAAATAACCAGACAGCTTGTGTCTCACTGTGCCATTAGCACTAGCTCTAACAGGTCTTTCTTCTGCAAGCATGCAACAATATAATGCTAATGAAGTCAAAAATATATTTGATTTTTGGAAGCTTTTTCCACACATACCACAGGAAAAATAAAAGAAAAACACCACAATGGCCACAAAAGGGATAGAAGTCATTTTAGAAGAATACATACGGAAGAATTGATAAGTATTGGTAGATTTTACATTTATATTGACACCTTCTGTCCATCCTTTTTTAAGAGAACTAAGTCACCAATGTGTAAATCCACCCTACTCTACTAACCGTTTGGGAAATCAGGGTAATACAGTAGTATCTTTTTGTAAATTATATCTAATAAATTCCACCAGCTAGGACGTGCTGCTTTGAGAAAGAAGTCAGGGACTAGTGCTGTGTATTGAAAAACTCTGATAAAAATATGTCTTATCAAAAACAAAAAGGGTAGTTTATGATAAAGGTTCTTGATTAAACCCTTATTTGTGGGGTGATGCTTTCACTGATGTTTATATCAGAGATGTTGCATACTGCTGTCCCCATAGACTTCTGAGACAGTAGCAAACAATAACCAGTTTATCAAGGTCTGAAAAGCTTAGCATTTCAGAGCTTTTCCCTGAGAACTAACACCATTCACCATTGGTAAAGCTCCAAATACAATTAGCTTTTCCATTTGCACATAGGGGAGGATGGTAAGACCTCTTCCAGTATTGGGCCAGAGCTGCTCTCATAGCAATGAAGATGTGACCAATCTTGTATTTGTTATGTCATTAGACTGAGAGGGTAAAGGGTTGTAAAAGTGCAATTTCAGGAAAGTAAGGAAGGGAGTCTACAATTATATGCTGAATCAAAAACATCAACCCATAGCAGTTGAATCACAGGACATGTGCATCACTGTGCCCTTCATCTCTCATTTCCACCAGCAAAATCTAGAGGATTCTGGACAGATTTTATGCTACTTAGCTGGGGCATAGTGCAAACTGTGTATGAGTTTAAACATACACAGACCAGCCCAATCCTCATCAGTAAGAAAAATTTGGACATCTGCCTCCCATTTAGTTTGAATCACTATCTCCTTGACTTCTGAAGCGAGTAAGAGTTCTCTACCATATAGAAATACCAATTTTATAGTTCAGCAAAGAAACTTTGGAGGCTTTATAAGAAGGAGGGG
Source organism: Crinia signifera (assembly GCF_055691185.1). Taxonomy (NCBI): domain Eukaryota; kingdom Metazoa; phylum Chordata; class Amphibia; order Anura; family Myobatrachidae; genus Crinia; species Crinia signifera. The sequence goes on along the minus strand of NC_139221.1, from coordinate 128,542,960 downwards.
TGAGGGTAAGGGCTGCAATAACAGATCTAGAAGATATCCAATGTTTAACTTATAGAGTTTGTGTGAGTGTAGCGCATATTGCTACTTAAATTGGAGGAACGATTTGAGTTGTCATTGGGTCCCAACCTTGGTCCTCGAGTACCCCCAACAGTTCACATTTTCCAGGTCTTCACACGGAATCGCAATTGAAAAAAATTATCTCCACCTGTGGATCATTTAAAATGTGTCAGTGAGTATTGTTTGCAACTGTGAACTATTGGGGGTACTTGAGGACCGAGGTTGGGAACCACTGATTTTAGATCCTGCACTGTACAGATACTTCATTCTAACCAATTACTTAAAGACAAATTGTGGATTAATTTTGGTAGTGCTTATATGAATAAATTAGAAGATGGAATAGTAAACTTTCCAAAGAGTATAATCAATTTGTCCCCGACATCCAAAGAATCTGATAAGTTCTTCAAGAAATTGAGGTGTCCTGCTATGGGGATTAGTCCACAAAAGATCTGCTAAGGGGAAAGATAAACATGTGGAGCTTTCAATATCAATCCAGGGTTTAGTGGGGCAGTGTGAAAGCCAATCCCTTAGTTGATGTAGTAGGCATGCATGTTGGTGTAATTCAAGATTAGAAGCCAAACTCTTAGGTTTAAATCTAAATATACAAGCTCTAGATGTTCTGGGTGTTTTTACCTTTTAGAGAACAGTAGACATAACCTTGTAAAATGTGGCCAATAATCGGACAGGGCTATGTATTATATAAACTGCAGACTGTGCCTGTTTGGATATAGTGGAGAATGAGCATCTGGTGCAATATTGAAAAACACCCACGAGGAACAAAGCACATTTTAGAACTTGGATTTTTTTGAAAAATAGATTTTAGAAATCTGGGTGGCAGAGAGTTAGGGGCATAAATCGAGATAAAGGTAATGTTACACCCATTGCAATTATCATGAACACAGTTTTTTCAAATAACAGCTCTAATTGTGAGTGATTTTCTGCTTGGATAGAGGATGCAGAATACAAATATCACAGTTTTGGGGTAAGTTATAAATTGGGCAATCTGTCCAGAAATTCTATGATTCCAACGAACTTCTAAGATTAATGTTAAATTTACTCAAGAAACCGAATTCCCAGAAGTAACAGTAAAATAATAGCTTTTGACTCTGGCTGATATGGTTGTATACATTTGCCAACAATGAAATGATAAGATAATAGCAGTGAGAACACGGAGATACATATAGTAACATATATTTAGTTCTGAAAATGTGTTACTTGCTTTTGCATGGGGAGTGACTGCAGTCTTTAGTGCCTCAGAGACAAACTGTTAATAAGCTGGTAGGTTTTGCTCCCAATCAATACCTAAAGACATCACATTGGTAATTTAACTGTAGTTACAAACTTGGAAAGGGTTACCATGAAAAAGTGACAGCCCTGGACATATAATAAAGCTTTCATCAAAGTAAATCTGATTATTTTCCACACCGTTTTCCTGAAAGGATGTTATGATTTTCTAGATGTTTGGTAGCTGGTGATAAATTACACGTTTATGATGTCATGTGAAAGGCCACTGCTTTGACTTCCTCCATTGGGCATGTTGCATGAATAATAAGTTGGCCATGTGCCTACTGTAAAAAAGTGACTTTGCGGTCATTTAACTTTAAGGGCTCTAGCACCTACATTTGTAAGAGTAGAATATACATTTTTATTGCTGTACTATACATATCTAGCTAGAATTAGTTTTTATTTGCCAAAGGTGCCACTCAGCAAGATTGATCTATAAATGCGTAGGCAGCCATATTCCGACTGTAATGTTCATTTTTTTATTGCACTAGGTAATAAAAATACTTTTAGAGTTCCTTTTGTCATATTTAAAGATTTATTTTTTGATGTAAACAATTCAGTTCTGAAGGAGAAAATGTCAGAGCTCGTGCCAAAAAATGTTGTCTCAATATTATTCAAATTGTATTGCACCTACCTCAGGAGAAGAGTTTATGCTCACTTCTACCCCTTCAATGTCGCTCCTGTCTGTCTGGCGCTCCCCTTTAGAATGTAAGCTCTCACGAGCAGGGCCCTCTCCTCATGTGATTTCTTAGAACATATATATATATATATATATATATATATATATTGCACGGGGGTGAGAGCGGCACTCGCAGCATAAGAATACACCATACATGGTGTATTCTTATGCTGCGAGTGCCGCTCTCACCCCCGTGCAATATCCATTATTTGTGCAGGCACCCGGCTACTACAGTGCTTATTATCGTGGAGTGTGCCGGTCTCTCGCTCTTGTATATAAATATATATATATATATATATGTGTGTGTGTTTTGAGTATCCCTTATCCGTATATTCAGAAAACCGTGGTTATTCAGAATATTTCGGGGTTTTTTTTCCTGTTGTTTTTTTGTTCCACCTGCCCTTTTTGCATACTTACCTCGTCCCACGGCGGGCTTCAGGATCCTCTTCAGTGGCATCTCCGGTCCCAGGGGTGCATTGCGTAAGTGTACCGGTGACATCACCAGCACGCACACGCAGTGCACACCTGGGACTGCTGAAGAGAATCCAGAGGGCCACCGTGGACGCTTGTATTGTAATTCATTCTTTTTTTTGCTAATTTTTGTATTGTTAGGTGCAGTAGAACCTTTGTGGCACCATATAAATAAATTATAATAATAGTAATAATAATCGTATAACATCACATTTTGCACTATTTGTCCATAGTGGGGGATTATGCCTCATTGCAACTCAGTGATGGACTAAATGGCTTCAGTATAGTGGTAGTATTGGGTGAGGGGCTGACACACTTTTACTTCTCAGATAAATATAGATTCAACTCTGACCATCTTCAAAGTGGGCTGAGCCACATTAAAGTCTGATCAAAGTAACTACAAGTCAGTTGATCAGTAGCTTCCTCTTATTTCAAAATGTCATATTGTATAGACGCAGTATTGACTTGTACTGAAGCTGTGTCCAGAACTTAATTAGGTCAACAAGTGGCTATACAGCCAAACTGAGGCAGGCCCAGGAACTAACTGCCTCAGGGCCCAGATTACTCTGGAAGTCCCTAGGGCCAGGTAACTAATGTTTTGAGCGTCAATATTTTTATAGCTTTTTCGGTGGCTCAAAACAGGTAGTTATGGTTAATGGAAAGAGGTGAAAATTAATGCTTTGCCCAATGCACAGGGAACTTATGGTTCCCTGTCATGGCATGGTTGTCACTTATTAGAATCCTTTATATATTTTACCCTTTACAGTCACCTACATGGCTAAGAAAACCCCCTTCTAAATACAGTCAGCCTAGCACCCTTGGGTCTTCAAACATGTTATCCAACTCAAAATGGTTAATTCAGAGTAAAAGAACAATTTTTTTTATAGATTTTCATTGTCTGTTACATTGGGACGTCAAAGAGTTCACACACATTTTACCTCAGTAGGAGTTTTTTTATTTTCTTAGCCTTCACTAAGAAAAATCCTCATGGTCTGGACTGTGGTAAAGGTAGCCCCTTATCATACCTTATTTTAAAACAAGAATCAATCCACCCTAGAGTCTAGCCATTAGAATTAGTTTATTTCATGTTGTGGCAGAAGTTAATAGGTTGTACACATTCCTTTAGCAAATAAAGTGGAAGCATGATGTAGAATAATTTCTTCAGGTAGAGAAGAAGAGAAGTCATTAGTCATCAGCTGAAAATATGGTTACAACGATACCCTACTGTTTCTGAGGTTATTACTGGTTACCTGCTTGACTGAAAATAACAGTTTATTAATGCAAACAGTAATAATTCACAAAATTATTTCCCCCGGAAATAATGCTGATGCAATTTCATGAAATTGAAAGCCAGCAAAGCCAAAATAACTAATTGGGGTGGATCCGTACATTGCCAAGAGTCATAGAAAAACTTGGGTAGGGTCCAGATAATCCCTCTATGGGCTCTGAAAAAGAGCAGAGCCAGGGCCTCATTTGGGCAATCCAAATCAAGCTTAGATGATTGTAGTTTGGCCCAATTTTATCAAATGTCATCTTTAAATGCTGTTAGCCCATTTTAGTCTGTGGGCTACACTTCATAGGGTTTTTTTTTTTTTTTGCATGGTGGTATCGCATTTTCTTTATTTCTGGCATGGGCTGCTTTTAGGCGTGTGTTCTAGCAAGGCTATTTGGACAAATTGCCCTGATATCCCATTCCTTATTGCTGTGAAATGTACCATTATAAATGAAAATTATTAGAAAAAATATAAATTATGTTAAATCACTAAAACCTGATGTACATAAATAAGCGGAATAAAAGTATAGCAGAATGATAATATTTTACTTATACCATGTTCTCATTGCCGCCCCTGGTTTTTTATCCCTTTTTTGTTTTGCCAGGGGCAGAGATTATCTCCGCTCACAGACCCCCTTCTCACTGCACCTTGGACTATTGGCTGTTGAAAGAGCAGCTTTAATTGGCTGGTTTTATGGATGCCATGGGCAGACAGTATTTTGTATATGTTTTAGTACACTGTAGAATCCTTGACAGTGCCAGTCATTTGCTTCTTTACTTCCTCCTCCCCTTTCACAGCCAGCAGCTCCAGCACCTCCTCATCCCACCAGTGCACCATGTCTCATCTCCTATCTGCAGCATTGAATGGACATCACATGTTACCTGATCTTATTCCCTAATCATGGCGAAAAAGTGTCCTTTGTCAAAAACCGGGGTCGCACCTGTTCACACTGGCGGACACCCGTGTAATTTCCAGCAATAACCCTGCAAAAAAATGGTGTGCAATTCCCGGGGCAATACACCCGGGAATTTCACTCTCACCTATTCACACTGAGACCTGACACTGGAAATTAAAGCTTGCCCTGGCAAAATCCCAGGTTTTTATGGCAATGAGAACTGGGTATATATTGCAACATTAGTAGAGAGACCACAAATATATTGCCAGCCGTTTTCATTGAAGGTTTATAGACCATTTTCTCTTCAATGAATTTAATCTGTAGTACCCCTAATGAGACAAGGAGACTTTTATTTTAAACCTATGTATTAAAATATAGTTATCTTTACTGTAAGTGCTTTTAACTTGTAAACCACCTGTTTCTGTGGCTTCAGTCAATCTAATTGAAAATGTGTTCTTCAGATAATTACAGATGTTCTTATATAACAGGGCTTCTCGTTATTTAGGCCAATTTCTTTCTGACATATCTGAAGCACTACTTGTTAGGAAAGCAGTAATACAGCTTGAAGGCTGCACATATTTTATTAGCGGGATTGGTTATGAGTTTGTTGATTAATGTGTCCATTGCATCCTTAGCACTGGCAGTGTGGAACACGTAGTACAGGGGCCAGCTCCCTCTGGCTTGCTCCATTTACAGTTTTATCTCCAGTGTCAGTATGCTTGTCAGAGGCAGTGCTGACTGACTCCATTTCCCTGAGGTTGAGCTGAAGCATTGTTTGAGCACTGACGGAATTCTCTTGGCCCCCACTGACGGACAATGCTGCTGATTCCCAACTTCCTGAGCAGACCAGACAGCTTGCTATTTTCTTGTTGTCCCTTATCACCTCTCTCATTAAAACACAGGGCTACTTTCTACTGTAATATCTGCTGATATTCACAAACTCTTAAACTTTTAAAGCACACAGTATACATACTGTGCAACTGTCCTACAATGTCCCTTTTTTTCCCAAAGTAGAATTCTCTTTTTCCATGCCTGTGCATGGTGAAATTGGAGATTTTCATTCAGGGATAAGATAAGAAGATTTCTTGAACTTCTCTACAGACGGAAATGCCTGTCTGTTTTCTTTTTTTTTTTTATAAAACCATGAATTACAAGACACTTTAAGCAAATGCTTTTTTTTTGTATATATGATTTGGGTTGCAAAGCATTTGGTCTATTCAGGCTGTAGTTACCGAAAGTTTATACTAAGAGCTAAATCCCCTAACATTCTTTCATTCCCTCGGTACCTTGGCTGTTTTACTGCTTGAGATTTCTAGGAATGCCGAAAAAGCGAGAGACAGACTTCTCTTCTCCAGTGAGCTATTCACTCAGTCATCCTGAATCCTTCATATCTTAGACTGTATATTACATGATAATTGCAGGGAAATAGCATGACATGATTATCAGATGTGTGTACATTTTCCTTCTACATTGCCATCTGTGTGATAGATTGGGTTATTTTATTAAAATCCCATTTTATTTTGTCCCTAGAATATGCCGGATACAGTAGACTAAAAAATATTTTTTTTTTTTTTTTTAAATCCACATTGTCACTTTTACATGGGAATTATCTTAAAACCTTAAAAGTCCTATTCACTAGCAAATTTCTACTTAAGTTATGTGGAAATGAGAATTTCCACATAACTAAATAATTCCGGCTATTTAGCAAGGGGTTACAGAAGCAATAATGCATTTTAAGGTCTTTTATTAATACCTCACTCCTACAATATTGCACTGTAGAAAGCAAGTCAGTCAGTTGCACATTGGCATAGTTGTGTCGCACTGCAGGTGGGGCAGATTTAAAGGGGGGAATTCAATTAGGAGTTACAGTATGTTCTTGCCCTTCTAAATAAGTGTACTACATGCCACACTTCCGGTATGGCTATTTTTGTGGATTTTGGAAAATACAGTGCAAGTAAAAGACACAAGAGTCAGGTTTGAATGCCATTGCCGGCTGTTACAGCAGCAACTTTCACACGTAGGGGAGAGGTGATTGAATTGCCCAATACTGTGCAGAGCGATTTAGATTTGAGAGAGGTGTGTCCAAACTGAAATCTAAATTGCAGTGTAAAAACAAATTGGTAATTTTATTTGTGTGCTATATGCAAATGCAGCCAGTATTTACTATGCATGCAAAATGATTAAATAATTGTACTCGCACCCCTTGCATTGCAACTTGGCGTATCGGCACGCTTTTTGTTCGCAGCTCAGAATCAGCCCCACAGTGAGCCCAAATCTTATGTATGAGAGGGAGGGGCCACCAATGAAGTGGTAGCGGCTGTGCATGGCTGTAATATGCTGCATGTCTCCTAAGAGCAGTCTATTTGGACATTAGCTCCATTTTGGGTCAGACATTCTGATGGAAGTCATCAGCCAAGTTTGTTTTTTATCCTGCTATAACAAATTTAATTGGATGGTATTTTGATCACTTACGACAAGTTTACATAAGGTGCAACAGTCAGAAAAATTGGTGGATGTCAACCAAGTTATCTAATCAAATTCAGCTGTCAATCCATTTTTTCAGATGTGTTCCAACTAACTGTAATGATTGTTATATGGCCCATTATTATTTAAGTTTTATACATCCACAATGCTATTTAGTGGTGTGTGTATATCTATATATATATTTTTTTTTATTGACATCGCCTTGTGCTTTTAGATTACTTTTTGTATGAGGGAACCTTACTGCTGTTCTCCACTTACACTTTTGGTGGAAGTGACATATTCCCTGCTAAATTATCTGGGATATGGGGCTCCAAGATTTGTAGGTGTCAGAACATGGCAGCTACTCTCTGGTCCACATCATATGTGATATTCAATTACCTTTCTAATAATGCAGTACAACAGCTGAGATACTTTGCAGTGATGTTCATGCTCTACGCCTCTTTCAACCTGTTCATCTTTGAGCAGCTGTCATTTATAACCCCCCAAGTTCACCCTCCAAATTCCTTGACCACTCTGCTTTCTGGCTCTGCTTTCTGGCTCCACTTTCTCTGCTCAGACTTCTCCTCACTCATCTTAGGTAACTTCAATACCATTGTCAATATTCTCAAACAATCCTTTGCATTTAAATCATCATCAAAATCATCACCCTCACATTATTGTTTGGTATCTCCTAATGGCCCATCTCACCCTCCCATGTGAGAGGTCCCTCACTTGATCTGATCTTCACTCACCAATGTGATATTTTTGATTATACCAATTCTCCATTTCCCCTCTCTGACATTACCTTCTCTCCTTTAACCTATCATTCTCTCCTTGTCCACCTCTGTTTCCTAAGGTTACCATAACTAAACTTAATATTGAGGCCATCAAAACCATATTCTTCTCTTCCCTCCTCAGGTAATTTATTTCCCATATTATCTCTCTCTTCTGAACAAGCCATTTCCCTGTACAATGTTTCCCTTCTGCTCTTGACTATGTGGCTCTGGCAAGAAAGTCACCCTTACAGATCCACATATCAACCCTGGAATTTTAAATACACCAGATACCTCCCAACATGACCCTCTCCAGGAGGGACATCATCTTTCTGGACTTTCCTCTTAATTAATGATTGCCATCACCTATTTTAAACAGGTTAATTGAGAAGAAAGGTGTTCCAACAGATGTGATGGCATAGGCAAACGCAGGTGTGTTTGTTTGTGTGTGTGTGTGTGTGTGAGGGGGGGGGGGGTTCTGGTTGCCTGGAAGCCCCCCTCCTCTTGGCAAGTGCCTTAAATTGTGACAATAGCTGGTACATACTCTGATCACCACATCATGCATTGTAAGGGGCAGAGCTGCTGCACATGCCTACTGTACCAGCTTATTCTACCACATTTACTGTATGTGTGAATCTGAGCCCTCAAACATCACAATGGACCAGAGAGTAGCTGCCATGAGGAAGAGACAGGAGCCTTACCATGAAGTGGGAGATTATGAGCTTATAATGTACACTACTGGTTATATTATGTTTGTGTATTTATTTATTGTATGTTTAACCTTTTCCTGACCACTTATCTTATTTAAATGTTTGGAAAAAGCCTATACTATATTCCATACAGCATCCAGTGTATAAAAAGACCAATATTCGGGGCTCCCCCCAGACTCTCGTACTTACCCCAGTGCAGTGGCATAACTATGAAAAGTTATCCCCCCTGCCACAAATCTTTTGCCCCCCACCTCGACCCCGACCCCCACAACCCTGCTGCCATAAAAAATGTGTCACTCAGAAAATGTCTGCCCCCTTACAGCAGACCAGTTTTAAGGATGCTAGAGGAGGGCTCCTCTAGCATCCTCAAAAACGGTCTGCAATATGGGGGCAGCCATTTTCTGTGTGTCACATTTTTTATGGCAGCAGGAACAGGGAGAGCCGGACCGCAGACTGATTCGCCGGCGGAAGGTCCCGAGGTAGAAGCAGCGGCACTATGTGGAGGGGTTGGGGGGCGCAACAGATTTGCAGGGAGACAGCGGCCACTGCGGGGACGATAGTTACGCCACTGCTCCAGTGGGAGATTTTGGATTACATTTGGGAACCCTCCTAAAAATCCTGTGTTTGCCACTGGATGGTAATCACACATTAAGAGAGAAGTCCAGTAACAGAGCATTGTGTCCCTCCTGGTATGCCCAAGTGCTTTGCCTTAAAGTTATCTTTGACTCCTCCCTCACCTTCAAACCACATATGCACTACCTTTCACAGTCCTTCCAGTTTTTAGAATATTTCTAGAATCATATCCTTTTTCAACCTGGATGCTTCTTAGACCCTCATCTCTAGGCACTGGCCATCTCCACATTGGACTACTGTAACCACCGCCTATCTGGCCTTCCTGACTACTACCTCTCTCCGCTCCAATCTTTTCTTAATGCTGCCACCAGGCTTATCTTTCTCTCAAAACCTACTACCCAATTTAAGCTTCTCACACTCACTTACTACACCCTCATCTGATCCTTTTATCAATTTCTTATCTTGTCTTATCTCCTTTCAGAATCCAGTCGCCCTCTTGGTTCCACAAAGGAATACCTCCTCCAATATTTATTCTGTGCTGCTCCCTACCTGTGGAATTCTTTATTTTCCTATCAGACTCTCCACCTCTATACAAAACTTCAAATGAGCACACAAGTCCCACCCCTGAATCATCAAGCTCTCATACTAGTCTACATCTGTGACACCCTGGTCAGTCTGCTCCTCCCCTCACAAGCAGGGCCCTCTTCCCTCATTATTTATACTATCATCTATTTTATACTCCCTACAATGACACGTAACCCTCTTGGGTTTGTTTGCTAAAATGGGAGTTCTGTTGAAGATGGGACATTGTTATGGGCAACTAATCAAATCCTTTATATTATCTCCTAAAATGTGCTAAATAAAAAAGTTGCTTCTGATTGGCTGCTATGGGCAACATCCCATCTTTAATAGAACTACCGTCTTGGTAAATAAACCTCTCTGTGTCTGCCACCCTGATGCCTATTTTAGTGTTACAACTGTTGATTAATTAATGTTTATAAAGGCTGTGCCTGTGCTGCACTGTCTTGTATTGTTCAGCCCCATACACACTAGACAAGAATTTAAGAGATCGGGCCCTATTGAGTGATATCTTTTGGAAAAAAAAGTCTTGTGTGTACACCCAATATCGCTAACAATGTGCACTCCCGCACATCATTAACGCCCCCCCTTCTGATGAACATGCAAATGGACTTAGGTTATATTGCCAATGACCCGTATGTTCAGCGGGTCCCATTGATGTCACTGATCGATATAGTTTACCTATATCGCTCATTGTTTACACTGAATATTGTTTGCTGAGGAGTTCAGAGGGAAACACTGGCGATATTGCTCATAGCGCATATCAGCTAGTGTGCATGGGGTTTTAGTCACTGTTTTCTTGTTTTGCTTATATGTTTATTTATTTACTGTTTCTTATATAGCGCAGCAGATTCAGTTGCGCTTCACAATGGTAGACAGTGATAAAACAAACTGGGTAACAACAGACTTGGAGGTTAGAGGGCCCTGCTGCAAGCTTACAATCTATACTTTGTCCTTTGTTCGGCATTACAGAACCCTTGTTGCACCATATGAATAGAGGATAATAATGTATACATTTATCAAATGTTCTAGATTAATAATATCTTGAATATGCTTTACTGCTCATGGAAATACTTTTACTTTATAATAAATCACCCCCTTAAGTGAGCTCGGAAACTGTGGTGTGAATGTGACCTGATAAGATAACTGTGTCCATTTACATGTCACAGTGACTTCCTCATTCCAGTCCTGGCAGATTTAAATCTCTATCTGATAATCCCCACCATCCCCAGCACTACACAAAGGGTTACAATCTTCAGAAGGGTAATTATTCCAAAGTGAGCAACCTTTTTTAACTAAATGTGTTCCAATTTTACCCGAGGTGTTTTAACTGGTTTTAGAAATGAATTCTTGTGCTGCCACTCAGTCACAAAGCAAGCTTTTGTTTAAAGCTGGAACCTTAATACTTCTGGGTTATTCACAGCAGTGAGTAAAATTCTGACCAGTATAATTTAGCAATTTCTCTGAAACATTCCATGCTCTTATTATATACTAGTAAGCCTGCACAAAGCTAGTCTGCTACATTGTAATTGCCTCTGTATTTGTGCATGTGTGAGAGAGAAAGATATGTAGTTTCACCGCTGCCAACAGATGGCAGTATTTCGGAGACACACAAACAGACTTCTCGTGTCCCTGTCTGGTTTATAATATAGACTTTTACCATGTGATTCCTGGAAGTTTGTAAAATTCATATTACATGAATTATGTTATGTTTCTTTTCTCCTAAATGTTACCTTTTTTTATTTTATTTTTTTAAACCTCAATGAGGCATGAAAAATAAAATGTTCTGAACATACCTGGCACTAATGCTGGAAATTAGCGATAGCTGTAGCTATTTGTATAGATGTGCCCTTATCGTACGTTAAGGGGACAACAGGTTGCAATTTAGATGTATAAACTTCCAACCTTTTGACATCTTTTGCTTGGCGTGTAAGCAGTTTCAGACTTTTTTTTTCCTTGTCCACATGATTTAAGTTAAGTTTAGGCATTTCATTTGTTATTCTATTTGTTTTGCGATTTACTTGTGTTTTATAGAAAAAAAAAGCAAGGCAATAATTTGAACCAGTTGATATAGTAACCTGACCACCGTGCTGCACAATTGAATTTCTGCTGCAACTCCACTGTTTGCATTGAGTGTGGTTTAGTCACAGAAGAACTAGAAATCTGTACAGATTTATCTGTCTGCTGTTCTGATAAATGTAGACCATGAACTGTAACCAAAGTAATTTCATGTATACTGAGTGGGATATGTGTGTATCTTTGGGTTTGCAGCAATGGCACATAGAGATTTGTGGTTGGGATGGTCGAGGTTGTTGAGTAATCAGTTACAGGAGCCTAGCCCTGACATTACCTTTCACCCGAAATTGAACATTGTCCCTGCAGAGACTTTCTGCGGCCTCAGGGTTTAGCTTGATTTCATTGTTTAGGACAAATTGGAGCTACTTAAGACCCCTAACTTTTTTTTTTTTCATTCTCGACACACGTATTGCCCTGGTAAACAAACTAATCGCTTAAATAATGATAATCTAGTTGTTAAAAGACAACAAGGATTTTTAGAAGAAATGACACTCTTCTTACGCTTAATAACCAGACACTCCCACTCGTTTGGTGCAGGACTAGTGTGTTGTATGTTAAGCTTTTGATTTGTTTTTATTGTCTTTACAGTGGTGCTGTTTATATATGTTTATAGCCTGCAGTGTTTTGTTTTGGTTGTCATATATTGTATTCTGGATTACCTTCAGTTACTTGGTATTTCAGTACTGACCTACTGCAAATTCTACCTCCTGTTTGTTTACAGAAGTGTCGTACTGCACATTCATCTTGTAAGCTGATCAGGCTTCAACTAACCTATGTAGACCTTTGCTCACTTTACACATACAGTATGTAAGTAAGTGTAGTAAGTGGTGATGTGCACTATAAAGGACGAAGATACATATTTATGATGGCCAAGGACCTTAGACTAGTTAGTCAATTAGTGTGTGCAGTTGGATATCGTTACTTTATCCCTCTTAGGTGTTGGTAGATCCATGTGTTTTATTAAAGAATAATTACGCTCTTCAGTAAAATAGCCAACTTAAATTGGGAAGTAGCCCGTAACCTATAGCAAGAGCTATGCTCTGAACAACATACATAACAAAATAAGAGCCATATGTATTAAACTTGAAAAGTGATAAAATGGAGAGTGTTAAACCACCAGAAAATCAGCTCCTAACTGCCATGTCACAGGCTGTTTGAAAACTGACAAGATTGAGTGGATTGGTTGGTGGTTTATCACTCTCCATTTTAGCACTTTTCAAGCTTAGTACATTTCACCCTAAATCTGTAGAACAGAGCTAAACAGTTTACCAAATTACTGGTGCCTTCTCCAGGCCAAATTTGTGCATTTGTAGGCAGGATGCAGGCATCCCTAATCGCTTGTCTGGGTAATACCAAATGAATGTTCAGACTTTGTTTTACAAAGGTTTAAAACATAATTGTCTCATGTGCCTGTTACATAATCAAAGGTGGGAAAATCTGGTAGTAAATATCTATACCAGTGGTTCTAATATTTTTGTTGAGAGTGGCTTTTTATGTAACAGTGTTTTGGTTATTTAGATCTCCTTTAAATTTCTTGATGTATTTTAGGATAAAGCAAGTGAAGAGTGAAAGCTATACCTATAAAATGTGATACACAGTGGCATAAGTTCGTCCCAGTTGCCCGGAGGCAAGATAAATATTGGTGCCCACCTACACAAACACACACACACACCACCTTATATAAAAAAATAAAAATGCATGTGTGTATGTATGTTATGTATTTTATGTTTAAAATAAAGAAAATGTAATGTCCATGGTCCTGCTAGGAGGGGGAGTCAGCCACAGAAGTGATATCGACGAATTTCAATTAACTGATTTAAACTGGCAGGGGAGGAAAAGAGAAGGAGCCCGGCGGCAGATGACTCCATTGTCTCCCAGAGTTATGCCTCTGGTGATACCGGATGCAGACATTATTGACCATAGTTATTATTATAGCTATTTATTTATTGAAAAATAATACTGCGTTGTATCATGTTCTATGTTTTGATACATAAACTTATTGCTGTCCTCATCTCTTCCTCTTCCAGGAGTTCCTCCAAGGAGATTGCAGCAAAGCAAAACAGAAACTGGGCTGGTCACCTAAGGTTACATTCGAAGTAAGTAATTGTTACATCGCACCACATCACACCCTTCACAATGCTGTTACCTGGTAAAGAGTGGTCAGACTTTCTAGTGAATGCTAGAAATGTACTTCTTGTTAGGACAGCAATTAGGAGGGTACTGCAGGGACTCCAGCCCCAGACTGAAAGGGGGCCCAGCACTGGAGTTTCTAAAGTAGAATTGGTAAACAAATTTCACATTTTCCTTGAATCAATGTAGAGGTTGAGTAGTGCGGCCAGTGTTGCAGACACCAGAGGTCTCACCAGGGAATCCAGGTGTTTGAGAAAGGAAAGGGGGGCTCTGCCTAGTTTGTCAGTCCTGAGCCCCACAATTTCTGATGACAGCCCTGCCTCTTGTGGCCCCAGTTTCACTGGAAACAGAAATAACTCATCTGATTAAGTTTTTTGTTAATAGGTTCTAGAGCAAGAACATGTATTAAAGCATATTTGTGGCTAAGATCCTTTATAATGACATATATCTTAAGCTGTATGCACCACACCCATACAATTCATGGCCCCATCACCTTAGCTGGAATTCTACCATATAGTGGGGTAGTTGTATTAACCAGCATTAAGTGCATTTCTGCACTTTGATTTTTAGTATTTATTTTTACCAAAAAGCAAAAAATCAGCCATTGACACCTTTCGACCTGACCATATGTATGTTTCACTAAATTAATGTGACATAAAAATGGGTCTCCATCCAGACTATTGAGTGCCGCCTGTTTCTTTGGGGAACCCAAGCTCCAGGAAACTTTTGTTTATATATATATATATATATATATATATATATATATATATATATATATATATATATATATATATATATATATAGTATTTGGTGTGATCCTAACTCCAAGAGAACACTTCTTTTCCAAGAGTATCTAATTTTTATATGTTTTATAATATTTTATATCTAAAAGAAATCTTGGTTGACAATATTTTACTAAAAGTGGAAAGACTGAAATCATTGTATTAGCAAATTGTACATGGGCGCTGTATAACACTATTGGGTTGTGTGTGTATATATATATATATATATATATATATATATATATATATATATATATATATATATATATATATATATATATATGACAGCCGGTACTCCAATAACCAGCCAAAAACGGGTGCCTCGGTAAGTGGTTGAGCAGCACTCCAGAGGACAAATGATACCGAAGTCCAGGTGGCTGAAGTTACGGCAACGTTTCAGTGCCCTTTAATTTTAGTGTCACTTTCGTCAAAGCATAAAAGATAATACATCCATCTTACCTCAAGTAGTGTATGCACCATGTGAAAAGCTACTACACTATTTAAGGTAAGATGTATTATCTTTAATGCTTTGACAAAAGTGCCACTAAAAATTAAATGTCACTAAGTCAGTAAAATAGTGGTACTAGCGCCAAGTATCTCCCCTCTGTAGAAGTGTCTGTTTAAACACAATAAATGTCCGTTCTTAGTGATATTGTGCCCAGTTCCTCTCTTCCTTTGTAGAGTGGCTGCTCCTCTCCTATTGGTTCCTGTTCCAGGGAACCTCGTAATAAGGATCTAAAAAGAGAGTGAGAAGGGTGCCTTCTGGTGCAGTATGTTATTCTTTACATGCGGGTCCCTTCACCCCTAGTGAAAAATCACCCCAAATTGTACACAAGTACCGTTAATCGTGGTCTCCAAACCACTTTTGATTGAGCTTAATTCACAATATGCCCCTGGATATCTGGAGTATCTGGTCCCTCTCAGGCCCACGGTTTCTCCACCATGCACATGAAACAAAGTGAAGGCAATTGGAATAGCGTAATATTGTTACAGAATAATTTATTCACGCAAATTATGACAATAAATGCCCCTACAGTGTCAAAATATATAAAAGCTTATCTGGAGTATTGGTGAGGTCAGTCTTTCATCATTACCACAGAGCCAGAGTCCCCTCAACGTGTTTCATCCCCCGTCAATAGGCTTGGACTTCATCAGGAATGTAACCCCTAAGAGCTCCCAGGCTCTTATTTATACCTCTCTTAATGGGTCCCTAATTGGAGTGGGAATCCCGCTATTGCGGCTCCCCAGTTCCGGTTCCGGTCTGGCGGAACGCACGACACGCCCCTTCCGGATGTCCCGTGACCTGCACATTACTTCCGGTAATGCGGCGTCACTTCCGGCTCTCCTCTGAGATATGGTTCCTTGAAAAGGGTTCCCATTCGTTTCTCAGTTGCAGTGGAGATCCCGCTGTCGCTGCTCCCTACTGCCGGTGCTGGTGGAACGCAAATTCTATTTCCGGAAGTCTCATGACACGCACGGGACTTAAGGAATACTTCAACATATTCTGAAAGGCCAGATATAATCTATCCCTGAGACAATTGGTCTACCGGGGGGATTGTCTATCCGCTTGTGAATTTTTGGGAGGAAATAAAAGACCGGTATAATCGGGGTGTTGTGTATTAAATATATCTTTAATGATTACTTTCTGAAGTAAGGCCCTCACTAAAACCGGCCCAAGTTCCTCCAAGAAGTCCATTGTTGGATCCTTTGGGAGTTGTTGGTATGATATTTCATCTCCTAAAAGTCTGAGTGCTTCAGCTTCGTAGCCTGTGCGGTTCATTAGGACAAGTCCTCCTCCCTTGTCCACACTTTTTAGGACTAACTCTGTGTTGTTCTATAAAGAATTTAAAGCTTGTTTTTCAAAATTTGTAAGGTTGGATGGTTTTGAATTCTTTGTTATGTTTAAATTCTCCAGATCTTTTTTTGCCAATTAATAGAATAGGTCTATTTGTTTACTCTTTGACTCTAATGGGTAGAATTTTGAGACTGGTTTTAAACCTGATTTTGATTGTTCTACTGCTACTGCATTAGAGACTTATTTTTTGGCAGTTTTGGAGTTAACTTCCTTACAAATTTGTTAAGGTCAGTGAAAACTTCAAATTGATTAGCATCAGAGCTTGGAGCAAAGCATAGACCTTTATTTAAAAGTGTCACTTCCATTTTCGTTAAATTATGATTTAATAACTTTCTTCTAGGTTCTGATGTTTCTCCTTTTTATGTACTCGCTTAGACCCCCTTCCTCCTCAACCTTGCTTTCTACTAGTCTTCTTTTTAACGGCGATGCTCTGTTCAACACTTCTTTTACTTCTACTATCCTCTGGGTGGTATGTCGGAGGCCCTTTTGGATAAAAAACATTCTGGTTGCTGTTCTACATTCTGATGTGATAGTGCTCTAAATCTATTCGCTGTTTCAAAGTTCCCTCTCTTTGGAGTTCCCTGCTGTTTTCTCTTATATCCTTGTGGTATGGTCTTCCACTCTTTGTACTGCCTCTGTCTGGAGTCATCTCTGCGTTCTGTTCCAGCTGTGTTTCTCTCATTACATTTTTTATTCTATTGTTGTCATATCTATCTATCTATCTATCTATCTATCTATCATATATATATATATATATATATATATATATATATATATATAACAGTATTACCCGGCACTCTGCTTGTGATACAAATATCTTGCTGCGGTGCCTTCCAGGGAACTCTAGGATCCAAAATAACCAGCGGGACCGCTGCAATAAAGGACTTTTAAACTTCATTACAAGTCTGTGAGAGTGCCGCCTTTCTTCCTGCTGGTTATATATATATATATATATATATATATATATATATATATATATATATATATATATATATATATATATATATATATATATATATATATAGGGCTATTTTTCAGCAGGCTCCAGCAGGAACTGAGGCCCTTATTCTAGTTCACTCTTTCTGACAAAATATTTCTTAGATGGACAAAACCATGTGCACTGCAGGTGAGGCAGGTGTAAAACCCCACCCAAATCTAATTATCTCTACACAAGTAACACCTGCCTCATGTGCAGTGCACATGGTTTTGTCCATCTAAGAAATATTTTGTCAGAAAGAGTGAACTAGAATAATGGCCTCAGTTCCTGCTTGAGCCTGCAGAAAAATAGCCCTGTGTGTATATATATATATATATATATATATATATATATATATATATATATATATATATATAGTTTGTATATTCTCCCCATGCTTGCGTGGGTTTCCTCCGGGTGCTCCAGTTTCCTCCCACATTCCAAAAATATACTGGTAGGCTAATTGACTCCCAACAAAAATTAACCCTAGAATGTCTGTGTGGTAGGGAATATAGATTGTAAGCTCCGCTGGCTCAGGGACTGATGTGAATGTTCATATAATCTCTGTAAAGTGCTGCGGAATATGCATGCGATATATAAGAAACTGTTAATAAATAATAATTGCTATTATAATTTAATGAGATTATACGAGATGAAATTGCTTGTGATCAAAAGTGTGTTCAAAAATGGTAATCTTTACTAATACACGTGCACATGCTTCAAAACCAGCACAAACACAATCAAGCCATAAAACAGTAGAACAATTAAAATGACATGATACAACAACAATAATTATACTTAGTGATATTTAGTAACTCATTTGCACACGCTGCTCTGAGATGATGTTGTTGCTTTATGTTTTTGCAGATATGCAGTCTTTATTTTTTTATTGTTTAGTACTTCCATTGTAGTTTGTTTGAAAGTGAGATATGTACGCATTATAGTTTTATACAATAAATTTGAAACATATTAGTGAGTCATTTTGATAACCAGACATTTATTATTTATTTGTTTAGTAACTGTTTCTTATATAGCGCACACATATTCCGCAGCGCTTTACAGAGAATATTTGAACATTCACATCAGTCCCTGCCCGAGTGGAGCTTACAATCTATGTTCCCTACCACATGTACAGGCACACACACAGACATTCAAGGGTTAATTTTGTTGGGAGCCAATTAACCTTTCAGTACATTTTTGAATTGTGGGAGGAAACCGGAGTACCCGGAGGAAACCCACGTAAGTACGGGGAGAATATAAAAACTCTGCATAGTTGGGGCCATGGTGGGAATCAAACCCATGACCTCAGCGCTGTGAACCATTACTCCGTCTGTGCTGCCCCATTTCATCACAATTATTTTTAATAAAATTTCACCTTTTTTAATAAACTCTCACCTTTTTGGCAGCAATGGCTATAGCTAATGCGTTTTTCGCTTTGTAATACTGGGCAATGAAATGCAATGATGATTCTGAACTTTGGTTTCTGTGTTAACAGAGCAGAAAAAATTATTTACATGTGTAACGCTCATTTCTGTCATTCCAGGAACTGGTAAAGGAGATGGTAGAGGCAGATATTCTTCTGATGCAGACCAATCCCAATGCCTAACCGAACTGCAGCTAATTGGACCCTTTAAATAAGCAAGGGCAACATGTTCTATTGCTCCATCCAATCACTCCCCATCTTTTAATGTTTAAAATAGTCCATGTTTCCTTACTTATTTCCTGGTGTACATATGGGTACACAATGTTTGCAGACATTTATAAGTGTCCTTTTTGTGGAAATATGTGCAGTTATCAGCTGTTTTGTTAATGCTGACTTTCTTTTACAATCCATTATCTGCTGATGTATATTTTCTGTAATGGTTGTATTGTACTCCAAAAAAGAAAAAAAAATATTTTCTGCTTCTTTCCAATTCTACCTTTCTAAATAAATTGCATTTCAAAAAGAGAAAAAAATATATTTTAGCTTTTTATTTATTGTTTGCCAATGTTCACTTTTTACTTTAATAAGTAATTTAAAAAATGCACTAACACATATACCATGGGTCTTCAAACTGTGGCCCTCCAGAAGTTGTGAAACTACAAATCCCAGCATGCCTTGCCACAGTTTAAACACTCCCTTATAGCAAAACTGTGGCAAGGCATGCTGGGATTTGTAGTTTCACAACATCTGGAGGGCCACAGTTTGAAGACCCATGCATATACACACACTAACTAATTAGCTTAACTGATATTCAAGATTACATTCTTAAGCCCCGCCCCATACACTCGGGACGACTAAAGGGCCCCTACATTAGAACGATATATCTGATACTAAAATTGGATGCAATTTCCCTTGAACTCCCCCTGGACCTTCCTGGGAGTGATTGCATCCAATTTGGTACTTTGTCATTTTGTTCATGCAATTTGGTCCAATGAATTGTATGAGATTTATCTTTCCAAATTGCATGTGTACTACACTTTCTGCAATATATCGCATACGATAGAACGCATGCGCCAAAAGCACTCAATTTTCCATCCGATTCTGACAAATCACAGGTGCAGTCCGACCAACCGAGAGGCTCCCATCTGACTCTCACGGGACCGCGCATCGGACCAGATAGAAAACACAAAGTGGCACTTTTCAGACGATATATCGGCCCAAAACATCGAAATTGGCCAAAATCATCTAATGTAAGGGGGCCATAAAGCCCCATGCTGAGTGATCTAGTTTTGCACAGCTCGCTCAGCACACATCGATGACACTCATGCGATGTACAAGCTTTGTGCTGAGTGATCTGTGCTGACCAGTGTTCTCTGTTGAGTACACTGGTGATCTGACTAGATCTAGACTACATGTAGTCCAGATCTAGTCAGGTGATGGCGATGCGCGGGACTGCAAATTGCAGTCACTTGGGGGCAGACATGCGGATTTATCCGTGCTTAATTCCTAGAGAGATCGCTTAGAAATATGGCTAAAATTTCCCCGTGTGAATGTGTATGTCATACTTTTATGTTCAAAAATGGCAGAAACTGCATAATGAATGTGGAAAATCCAAGCATTATACCATAGTTCTAATGAACAGGTAAGTTAATGTATTCATTTAACAAATTAAGCAGCACAAATATTATCAGATGACAGAATGTGTCTGACCACAGTTATTGAGTGGACAAAATCTGTCCGGCCCATAAGGCTTTCTGCAAAGGATTAGTTATGGTGTCTCCAAGGTCTACTAATGCAGAGTTGTAATATGAATTTAGAGGACAGTGGATGATAGTGTTAATTTCCTGATTCCATTTTACTGGCATTCCCAATGATCATCTCCTTCATCACAATCAGATTACTGTTGAGCCTTGTTTACTTTTTTCAAGCCAAACATGCGAAATTAATATTAGTGGCTCCCAACCAGTTGTGTGAATTGATTGAAGAGATAGTATGTGGACTGTGTTGTTAATATAGAATGTTTGCGTCTATGATAAAACATTCTTTTTCTACAAATGTATTTTATTAGTATGTATTAACGTTTATGCTGGTGCCACATTAGTAGTGTCGGTATTTATATGTTAGTTGGGCACCCACTAAGCTATTTCCTTAGTTTTCAGCGTCCCCTTGCGGGGCTCGCTGCGCTCGCCACGCTTCGGGCGCGCTGCGCTCGCCACACTATATAAGATCATCTCCATGCCGACATGGATAGTGGGGGTATGAGCGTACTTACTATAATGTTAGTGTTTTAAAATTTTATATATATATATATATATATATATATATATATATATAACAATTATGCATGTTTCAGTCTGTGCTTTTACAGGTATTGAAACTTGCATTACTTTTGTGAGTGATGTGCTTGAAGAGTGCCAGAATGATCAGACAAGGGCTCTCTGTATACAATAACATAATAATAATAATAGTATTCTATCTATGTGGAGGTGGTATGTTATCTCTGTTTGTATTGTTTTATCCTGTGTGCTACTGGTTCTACTTCTGGTCAAATTAAAACCAGTGTGAGTGTATGTATGTATGGTCAGTGGCACCAAGAGAGGGGGGAGAGGTATGAACTACCTGATCCCATGTCTGATGGAGGGGCCCAGTGGGGCCCCCTGTTATTTGGCAGCATAATCTGCAGCAGCTCTTCTCAAGTCAGCACAATCTGCTGTATGCTGGTCTGCAGTGTGGACAGGGAGGTGCTATCTTGTTATGTATTTTATTCTAAAGGTGCATGGCCACATGTCCAATGATTGATACTCCCCTGAAAAGTACTTTGGCCCAGCCAGGTTTTCTACTGCTTTTCTAGTTGCCTTGAAAAAGCGTGGAGCGAAACGCGCGCCGGCAGCACGGCCGTGTGGGTGTCCTACTGTGTGCACCGTCTCTCCTGTATTGAATCTAATATATGTGTATTTAAGCATCTTTCACCTCTAGCCCTTTTGAGGGCTGTAATTACCTTAATACTGTGTTCATCCATTACCTAATACAGCGGCGGGTAGACTCCTTATGTACTACTGCCGCTAATCCAGTGACAGACTGTAAGCGGACACGCTACTGATCAGCGTGTACCGCTTGACATAACTGGTGCTAGAGGGACTACTAAGCATTGCCTGACCACACTAGTGTATGCGCATTGTTCTGAATATTTCTGATGTGCTGACAGTTTGCTTAGCAAACAAATATCAGGGTCACCAGCTTCTTTAACTCACACAGCATTATTATAGAACCCACTGTATATGCTTCCTGTTCCATGCGCATTGCATCAATCCACAAGTGTGTATTGCTTTATGTGCTTGCAATTTGCCCTGCATTACTGGTAATATTGGGACAATTATTAGTCTCTGCCTTATTATACTGCTACAAGCAATACGATAGGAGCCAAGGGCTTCACACTATATGGGCATGGTATTTAATTAAAACCAAATAAGGCATTTATAATATCTCTAGTCCAGATACCAGTTTTAATTAATCATACAGCAACATCATCGACACAACGTGTCGACACATCGGTACTAACAACTCAATTGGCAACACACATACAGATTCTGAATAAAGTGCAAACAGTTCACCTATATAACAACAAACAGTTGCAACAAATGTAATAAGAGGAAGTCTTACCACATTTGAAGCTGTTACTGTTTTGTAAAGACGCTACACTGTATAAATGTATTATTCAAGAGACCCATCTCAGACACACAATTAGTCCTCTCACGTGCTGTTTTTAAACACGCACTACTTTTCACTTATTTTGTCATTTTTGTGTTTATTTTATATTTCGCAGTTTTTAGAACAATCAATTAAAAGTTAAATTTTATTGGCATTAATTAATTCTTCATGGTGCACCACACCAAGACACACTTTCTCTTTCTTCATATATTAGGTTTTCTACTACCCTGTGTATGGTACAGGGTTCAGTAAGCCCCATTGTGCAGGGTCTGGTGTGAATGATTAAACCAGTGGTTCCAAACTGAGTTGGTTGTACTTGCAGGGATGCCCTGGGTTGGTGGTCCAGGACCAATTCAAATCATTAATGGTAAATGTTATAGGCATAACCAGTGCTGGTGGCTTTCAATCATAAAATATGTGGACAAACAGAAGAAAATCCTGTTCTTTGCCACATAACTGAACCAACACATGACCTACTAGTAAGCCCGCTCAAAGCAAATGCTTAGAAAGCTAGTAGATGTGGTTTCACTTGCTGCCCACAGATGGCAGTGTTTCGGAGACACACAGACACTAGACATATATATATATATATATATATATATATATATATATATATATAGTGTATAAGTGTATGCTTGCTTCCTAATTTCTCCATAAGAAACTTGTGGCCTAGGGGTGCTGTTAAAAAAAAAAAAATCAGATATTCTAGGGTGACGTGATGAATAAAAGTTTGGAAACCACTGCAATAAACCATGTTCTGCAAAGCACTGTCTATTATGTCGGTGCTATATAAATGAATGCTAGTACATCCCAACATATCCCACCACTCCAGCTGTTGTCCTTCAACAATAGAAATGTGTTTTGTCTGACACTGACTTACACTGTATTTTATACACTCACGGTTATGCAAAATTCAATATTGCAACTTAATCGCTGAAAAACCTCTTTTGAAAATGTGATTATGTGAAAAATGTGTGCGCCGGGAGGTTTGAAGTTGGCTTGAAAGTAGTAGCTCAGTTCAGTGTAGGAGTTGGTGACAAAAACGTCTCTATACCCAGGCCCCATTGCTTTCAGAATAGTGCCATTCATATATGCCTTTCCTGTTTCTCATTTCTATAATTAGGCACAGGATCCTGAGGCAGTTGAAAAGATGGCAGAGACTAGAAAGACTATACCTACAAACTGTAAGGTTCGTAAATGTTGATCAAGACTTCTTTGCCAACTGCCTGGGTTATGCAGAGGTCATTAAGAGACCATACTTCAGTCTAGCATCTTCCATCAAGTTTTCTCCTCTTAAATCCCATTCAAGGTTTTCATACTTGAAGCTCAGTAATGGGCAAAAAAAAAACCTAGTACAGCTAAAGTCCTGTTGTATAATTACTAGATTTAATATACATACAAATTAATTACATTAATATATATGTGTGTGTGTGTGTGTGTGTGTGTGTGTGTGTGTGTGTGTGTAGTTCATTTATAAAAATAAAATAAAACAATTACAGCTTCTAAGCTACAGCATAGACAGATGAAGTGTTTTATTTGGCATCCTGCACGATTCCTGGTTCAGCATTACAGAACTATTTGCAGCATAGGATGGACAGACACTTGTAAGAGACAGAATATGCATTAGTCACATGATGACGGATTCAGCAAAGTGATTTATTCCCTACATAAAGTGTATTGTGACTGCAGCAATGTCAGTTTCTTGTATGAAGGAATCTAACCACCATGGGAGCATGTGTTACTTTTATATAAACCTGTGCCTGAAATAAACGTCATTATTTTATACAGTACGTTCTTCATTTTACCATATACTATTTCCATGCTTTTGGAACTACAGGTATAAGAATGACCAGTCGTACAGGGCTATATAGTGTCTATCCCGGTGGGAACCACAGAAACCATACCTAAAATCTAATAAAGACTTGGGGAGACCCAGAGCTCGCAATCATTTAGACAAGGGAATATGTTTTGCTGGAATGAGTGTCTCTGAGCTGTGGGGGCTGTCTCTGAGATGTGGGGGCTGTCTCTGAGCAGTCTGCTAGAAGAGAGAGCTCTTTGTATGGCAGTGAGGCAGAGGTGCAGTGGAAATTCTGGGTTCTGGCCTGAGATGGGGAACACCTGGCCGGCGGAGAGTGTGTCCTTAGAGGACACCTTGCTGAAAGTGTTGGAGGACGCTGGGTCAGGAGTAGTTTGCTGCTAATGGAAAGCAGATGAGCCTGTACCTACAGAGCCAGCCACACAGCACTGTGTCCTACTCCCACTGCCTACAGGTGCACACAGTCCCTCACTGCACCTACCCAGCCCTCTGCTTACCCCCTCCTGCCCTCTAACATCGCCCCATGCCACTTTCAGCTGCTGATTGGCTTACAAATAACACACGGCCATAGGCTTGCTATTAAATATAGAATCCAACATGATCGAGAAATACGTTTAAGTAAATAATCAATATGTAAAATTCTATATTTTATTGTGGGAGTATTCATTTCAATTTAAACCGATCTAAATTTCGTCATGTCAAATGAAACCATGTATCAGGGGCGACTATGCATTCACCCTCCTGCATATCCAAGACTGTATGCTGGTCTACCGTGCGGTATGTGTATGCTGTCTGGACAGTAACATCGCGCTAGCGATCTCCTCCCTGGCATGTTTACACTCCTTATATACACTTGTTTAGTTGCTAAACTTCATTGCAACAATTTGCATGCGGTGAGTTTTGGACTGGAAACAAAGGAACAACCGCTTGCTAAATATTTACAGCAACAGAGACATCCATATGATTGTCAGGATGATGATTTAGAGGCCGATCTGAGGAAGAGGAAGGAGAAGCGCCCGTCTATCATCACAGCCTGGTATCATTTAGCGCAGTGCAGGCGAATGTGCCCCATGTGCAGAACATGTTGGAGGCGCTGAAAATCCTTTAGCAATCTACAATGAGTTATTCTTGCAACTGAAATACAAACACACACACACACACACACACACACACACACACACACATACACATTTCATTCACATTTTTCAGAGATACTTCTAAATAAATCTAATAGTATTATTTCAGGTTCAAAAGGGTTAAATCGTTGGAACGTTCTGTAGATATTCTGAAAATATTAAAGTGACCATGTAATCCTCAAAATAATAATAATAATAATAATAATAATAATAATACCAGCTCATTGAATCCCCCCAGACAACAGAGCTGGCACGCTGCAGACTACAGGAATGGCCAGTGATAGACAGAGGCAGTAACACAAGGTGTCAGCACCTTCCCACTGCACATCAATAACTCACAGGATAAGCCAAGCAATGGTCACTGACAGGGGGATCAGCGGCACATTACAGCTGAGAATACCCCCATCTATCAGCACCCAGCCATGGATGCATTTACCAACACTACGATGAAAACTACTGGCATCAATAACCTAGATCGCTCAGTTTTGGTTTAGTCTGCAGGATCTTGGATAACATATTTTAACTACAAAATACTAAATATTCGTTCCACTCTCGAATTGCTATTTGATAAATATAATCTGAATTATTACATAGTGTGCGCCGGGAATGCGCTGATACGCCTGCCTGCCTGCCTGCCTGCCTGCCTGCCTGTCTGTCTGTCTGTCTGTCTGTCTGTCTGTCTGGGAATGATCTGAGGGCTGCAGGAAAGGTGGAACACGTTTGGATGTGATGTTACCTTGTATGACATTCTTTAGCTGTGTAGTAGCGAGATGTACTTCTCTAAGTTTAGTGTAGGAATACAAGAGTTATTAGTAGCTAATGTATCTGCAGGCAATCTCTCCTCCTCCACCTTCTATAACTTGTCAGTGCAGGAGGCTGCGGAAAGGGCACAAATGTGCAGCAATAATTCATTGCAAGTAACATGCCTGTATCTTCATTACTGCTCAGGGTACTGGGCAAGCAGATCACAGAGAGCTGTACAACAGTGCAGCACATAGAACTTCAGCGACAATTATCTATCTATCTATCTATCTATCTATCTATCTATCTATCTATCTATCTAACTATCTATCTATAGGTGTGTACACACGTACAGATTTTCTCTCTGATCTATCTGGTGGGAACCAAAACCTGGAAATGTATGGGAGCATATGACAATCAAAAATGTCCACCCAAATGCAGGAAAACAGAAAAAAATATGCTTTGATAAATGTGTTATATCAGGACGATTAAATAATTTGTGACTGATCACTGTCGGTTTTCAAGTGTTTGGAAACAATTTTTTGATTGTCAGTTGCTCCCATACATTTCCAGGTTTTTGTTCCCACCAGATAGATCAGAGAAGATCTGGAAGTGTGTACGCACCTTAAGTTCTCCCCATGTAGTGTCACTGACACAGAGCATCGATAGCATTTTGTCTATCTGTCACCCACAATCCCCCCATAAAAGAACATTTGACTGCCGGATGATCGCTTTAAAATAGTCATAACAAGAATGAATGTGACTGGAGTGAATGGCGACGTAATCCCCTGCAGTCTCTATAGTGAAAGCAATGCTCTGTTTGGACAAGCACAGACCCCACAGTAGTTTTCCTATAAAGCCCAGGACCCACTCACCCACTCACCAAATCATCACTATCCCTTCCCTACATACTGGACGTAACCGCACAATAAACCTCAAATCGGGGATATTTTGTTTAATTTGATGTAATATAAATGACTTCGGTTGTGACAAACATATGGATTGTGTCTTGGACAGAATATGCGTTACATTCGTGCAGAATGATTAAATAACACATCATTTGTTACACAGCTTCATGCAGAATGCTGTGTAAGGTAAAACAGAGTAGTATGTTCAGTGTAATAATACAATTAGTTGAGGTGCTGTATGACTGGTGGCACAGAAACCAGCCAGTGTACTTCACTTCTCAGCTGCAGACGTGTGATATACAATAGGAGCTCTGTACTTTAAACCCACTTCTTCATAGGTTGAAGTCGGGTTTAAAATAATGCAGCTATATAAATTCTAATGACTTGTGCGCAGGCTACAGGAATACACCTCCCTGCAGTGCCAATGTGTGATACTATACAGTTTGCAAACAAAAATAGGTTACTAGGGCAGGAATGTAATTAGGAATAATTCAGTAAGCATCAATTAGCAGCAGACTGTGTTTTATTCTGCTATTGACACCTTTGGTATTGTCTGTAAGAGGAAAGTATCAGCATGCAAGTAAATATTGGCTGGCACTGAGCGAAGTGAGAGCAGGTGATTCATACAGTGACATGGCACAGGTTTGTTATTGGAAGGTACACTGCGACACATTGCTAAAACAAGCATGGATAGAAATACATTACACCTAATGGAAGAGTTATATAGTGTCTGCTAAATTCGGTGTACGGCTCATTGTAATGATAATCTCTGAAGAAAAAAAAACAGAAAAAATTAAACCAGAGGGATCGTAAATATACATACATACATACATACATACATACATACATACATACACACACACACTAGGCCACACATACCGGAACATATCTGGCTGCTAATATATATATATATATATATATATATATATATATATATATATATATATATATATACACACACACACATGCACACACACATACACACACACACAACTCCAAAAGAATTGGCCCTCCAGAGGCAAAATACATCAAAATAACGGATGTGTATTAAAGCTTTCGGGGTTTGACCGCCTTCCACAGAGCACAATCCTACAGATATATATATATATATATATATATATATATATATATATATATATATATATATATATATATATATATGTGTGTGTGTGTGTGTGTTTGTTATCCCAAATAGGCTATTACCCACTAGATTATTTTCTGTAAAATACATACAATGATTGTGCTGTAAATTCGTTAATGAATTGGAATCTTTTCTCACCTGGGTTTATATACAACGTGTAATGTGTTCACTGTCGGCTTCCTCTCTAGAGCCTTACGTGTTATTCAGTTGGTCTAAATAAAATATTTTATGTGAGAAACAATAAAAACATAACACACAAAGCCTGTATTATTGTGTGTGTGTATGTATGTATGTATGTATGTATGTGTATATATATATATATATATATATATATATATATATATATATATATATTCTGCCGATCTTCAGGTCGTCTCCGGGCATTTAATTAGAAGGGTGGAGTACAAGACATATATATATATATATATTTATTATAACGAATTAATACATATTTATTCAGTACACAGCCCATTCAGATTTCATTGGTTTTTAATTTCCAATCTACAGGTCACTGACCCCTTTGTAAAAGTAAGTTAACATGTTTGGCTTCAATGTATGGTGATTAATTATATATATATATATATATATATATATATATATATATATATATATAATAAAGCTTACATATATTGTAAGCTTGCGAGCAGGGCCCTCCCACCTCTTTTGACGATCTGTAACCTTACAATTGGAAAGAAGACCGTAATAAAACAAAGATTTGGTAATAACACATAAATATGAAAGTGTCCTGCATCTCTCTCTCTGTATATACATACACACATTAAATCAAATGAACCTAAACGAGTTGCACTGTGGTCCTGCTATAATAATTAGCCATTTGTTCAGACCATGGACAGGTTTTCGAAAACGACATAAAGTGAAAGCTGACCCGACCACTCTCTTGCACTCACTGGAGTGCTTAGTGCGCACTCCTCTTGTTTTGTGTCACCTCCACTCAGACGTCTAGCTATTGCTGCCAGTGTTGCTGTAGAATGTGACATCCTCTCCCCTGTCTGACCCCCGTCTGCCTCTCGTCTTCCTTTGCCCTGAAAAATAATTCCCAGCCCGTGATTGAATTTTATTCCTTCCTGACCAGGACCCCATCAATCTTGGACTAACGCGACATTTGTTTATAGCTGTGGAATGAAGTGAATGGATTTATGAGCCTGATCATAATTACAAGTAGAGGCCTAGATGCATAGACACGCACTCACCGAATTGTACATGTTACAGAGGGGACATAGCAGCAAACGGAACCAAGATCTAGCACTCCATTACTAGGGACAGTAGGGGCAATAACAGAAACTCACTTACATTGCCCACATAGTTATAGGATAATAGATATTATTTATTAACAGTTTCTTATATAGCACATACATATTCCGCAGCGCTTTACAGAGAATAGTTGAACATTCACATCAGTCCCGGCCCCAGTGGAGTTTACAATCTATATTCCCTACCACATGTACACGCACACAGAGACATTCTAGGGTTAATTTGTTGGAAGCCAATTAGCCTACCAGTAGTACTAGTATATTTTTGGATTGTGGGAGGAAACCGGAGTACCCGGAGGAAACCCACGCAAGTACGGGGAGAATATACAAACTCTGCACAGTTAGGGCCATGGTGGGAATCAAACCCATGACCTCAGCGCTGTGAGGCAGCAATGCAAACCATGGCAGCATCCGTACTGCCCCTATATACACACACACACACACACACACACACACACACACACACACACACACACACACACACACACACACACACACACACACACTAGTGCAATTGTTATGATTCAGCATAACATTGATATAAAGCTGTGGTTCCTGTAAACTAACTGAAATTATGAGTCATGCTAAAATTAAGCTAATAAACGTTCAGATATTCTAATAATAAACGGATCTGACATACTGTATGTGCAGGAAGCCTGGCGAATCTGTGCCAGACAATCAAGTCGTAAAACACTGCTGTGCACGCATAAGATCTCGCTAAGACACGTTATTTACAGTGCCCCAGATACAGTACATAGCAATCCATACTGCAACAAGGGGAGGCTGTGACTCCTGTAGCTCCAGCAATAACTCTGCCTAGGAACACCTACTGTATGGAGCACAGCGCCTGGTCATTTGGGATCTGCAGACAGACATTCACACAACTGCTGGATTCATACATGTCATTATTGACATTTCATATACACTAGTTAGCGCTAGATATTCTTCAGAATACTATACTGTGTACATTCCATTGTGTAACATGTACAATTCAGTGGACAGATTGTAGTATTTGTTGATTGTTAGATGGAACTTTAAAGAGCCGAATATATCGTTAATAATGGAAACACAAGTGACCGGACCATCCTCTCTGACTTCTGTAGTCTCCATCCCAGGGTAAAAGAAGTGTCAGGCTGTAGAGACATCTATGAGTGAAGGTGGCTATAAATCAGAGGATCTAGCAGCGAGGATTACATGGCCGCATGCACATACATGAACACTTCTGACACGCCTGTATTAGTAACATATAAACCTGGCTGTTCTGCTCACATACAATGGATCAGATCAACTCTAGGGCTCTCTACATAGGCTTACAAATATATATTATCTTCTGATACGTGAAATACACTGTCTTATCCTTTCTATACATAATGATTCGTTATGTAACAAATACGATGAATGAATATATAGTAATATAACACACACACACACACACACACACACACACACACACACACACACACACACACACACACACACACACACACACACACACACACACACACACACACACACACACACACACACACACACACACACACACACACACTATTGAACTTGGAGTAAGTACAGAGCAAAAGCATACTCGACTGTGGGTTGCACTTCTACATATACCCATTGTTAGCTGCTATCTGTCAGGGTAATTGACCACCCCTTGATAAAAGTATCATCCGCATCCGCCCAGCGCAGTGTGTTATTTGGATATAATTAGTCATGCTCCTCTGATGTTTGTCTTGCCTGTTTCACACACAGAACATCCCATACCGCTGAATGATGAGAGCTATCCAGAGGCTGCGGATGGAACCACAAAGCTGTGCACTGCCAGTCATACACAATAAGCAGTAACCACCCCAATCATTACAGCCACCAGGATCTGCACACAATAGGCATTAATTCGACTGATTGCACTTACATTACCCTCATCTATCTATCTATCTATCTATCTATCTATCTATCTATCTATCTACCATTCCTTCCTGTCCATGCAATGTTTATAGTTACCCCCTTAGTACATATTCCCCTGGTACTTCTTAGCACTGTTCACTCTGTTTTATTCTTATTATGCACTATATCTATCTATCTATCTATCTATCTATCTATCTATCTATCTATCTATCTATCTATCTAAAATCACTGAAGTGAAGGATCTGGGAAAATAAGGGGGTTTGGATGTCTGTACTGACTTATCCTGGTCATTCAGCCACTGCAAAGAATTGAATAAAACAATATTTTCTCCCATGAGACACTTTAGGCCTTTTGGGGACACGTAAATATACATTTTTAATTATGAGAGCCGGGGCCAATTTATTATTTAATAGATTCAATTAGTACTGTACAAATATATCAGATAATTCTATTATTTAAGCAACGGACAACAGCAGAGAACGTGGACACGAGAAAATCTGGAACATCTTCTATTTTGCAGTAGCTAAAAGCCAGGATATGTAGTTGTAAAATGAAAACGAATCTACTAATCTGGTTATTTACAAATAGACTGACAACACGGTAGTCACAGTGACGCTGCATTACCCCCATATAAACTGGGACCAAAGAGAAAATCGGAATCCCTAATCACAGTTCCTTTCTTAACTATTCAACCAGATCAACTTCGATGTCTTCCATAAATTTCTGCTAAAACAAAAATGATTTAAAGATTTTATATATATATATATATATATATATATATATATATATATATATATATATATATATATAATCTTAAATCAACACAATTTAGAAAGCACACAAGAGTGACAATAAAAAAAAGCTTTAAAAGCCAATCACAGAAGAAAATGTAATTTACAGGATTTTTTTCACCTGAGAAATCTCATTGAAAGATTGAATCTATTCTGGTGACTTCTATCTGCAGCTGAAATATTAGCTTGGCCTGGTAATGTGCAGTCTGCTCACACACTGTCATACACTATAAACGCCAACCAATTGTCTCACGTGAAAACATGCAGCATGCAACAGCACCAACATCATACAACTCTGTGCAGAGATCGTGCCAGACTAATCTGTAAATACAAACAGTTTATTAAAAGTATTACTATAATTATTATACAAATAGCATCCATTCATTTTTATATAAATATTTAACTTCTTTTACGGCACAAATAAACACAGAAAAACATATCGGGCGTCAAATAAAAGTATAGAATAAAGTAAAATAAATAAAGCATCGATCAATACGGTTTGTGTTGTAACAAAAATATTTGACATCTCAAACAGGATGATTTTAGCAGTAGATCCTTATAAAAAATAGAATTAATTTATTAGCAATAAACCTTTAACGATCAGCTTTGACAAGGAGCAATAATAATTACCCCTAAGTGCCCCATTTTTAGATAAGAGAGCGAGATTGCTTAGTGCGTTATCTAAGGAGTCCGCCGAGGCCTAGATATCTGCAATCAACTAATCATCTTTCAAATACTGATTGACAGGGAGGATCACTGGAAACTAATGAATTTACTGCTGCCTGATTTATCAGTGCAGGAGGAGGAGGGGATGTATACTGCCTCGGGATTTTACCTTGTAAATTAAGGTTAGCGCTATCTGGAATACCCTACCTGACAAGGGGTAGGCTGAAGATGTAGTTTTTCATGTAAAAGCAGTAAAATGTATCAACACGTACATCTTCTTCAAACAAAGCCTGAGCTGTACCTCACAAATCACAGGAGATAGTATCTTTCCTACCACTACACAGAAATATATATATATATATATATATATATATATATATATATATATATATATATATATATATATATATATACATACACGAGTCGAGATATTGTCTTAAGTTAAATTAATTTGGAAAAGTACTAATTAGTATCAACAGTACAAATTGTATTAGTGGAAGAACTTTACAGTCACATATCCCAAATTATATATATATATATATATATATGCATAACGCCCCCTCTATTGAATCATTAATTGATTTCCATGCACTTTTCTGAATTATGGCTAATATTTGGCATTCATAGGAGTCGAATTGTATCATGCATAAATTATCAGGCGTAGTTATCATTCAATTAGAATGGTCATTTATTAGGAATCAAACAATGCTACTATGCCTTCAGAGTATTTTCAACAGAAGAAAACAAACCGATACAATAGATGGGGTACAATTCCCTTTTTTGTACTGGAAACTCAAATGTTCAAACAAAGCTGATGGACAACACTGTCTGGTTTGGTCCTCATATCCATGTACACATTTAAAAATAAATTACTATATTGCAATTTACATCTGAGAACAAGTTCAATAAAAGCTTGCCATATATATATGCTATTTAACATATGAAAATATGATACCTTACAAAACTATTTCTGGGAACAGCAGGAACGTACGTTGTCCCCGTACAAACCTGACAAATCTGGGAGTCTTTATACAAACGAATTAGGGTTTTTTGGTTTGGTTTCGCCTTTGGAAGGTGGGGAGAGATAATTCGGCTTTTGGTAACTATTATCCCCCCGTTTATTAGTGACATAGGTTGTTAGTGTCAGGTGGTGCTTGCTCTATGGTCAGAACTTGCTGCAGTCATACACAAATGCCCCTGATGTGCGGTACAGAGACTGACTGGAGGGAAAAGACATTTGACAGCTGCTGTTACCGTTCACAGGGGAACTGTTCAAGCCAATTCTCTGGGACTCAAACATCTCCCGCACAGAGTGGAAGTTCTGCTGCTGTCCCGGGTAGGTGGTCCCAGCCAAATGGCCCAAATCCCCCGACTGATTCAAGTACCATGAGGGGAGTCTGCCCTGGTGAGGGTGCTCCTGGCCAGAGCTCAGGCTGCCGTGGCTCAGAGCGGAGGTGGTGGTGGTGGTGTAGTCGGGCAGTGTCTCTTCCACTGTGGTGGCGGCCGGTGTGTTGGCTGGGGTCAAGTGTCCAGACCTGTCCCCAGAGTACAGGCTCATGGCTTGCATGTTACAGTGATAGGTTCCTGCAGAGCCGGCACCACTGCTGCTCTGGCTGCATGGCGAGCTGTAGATGGAGCCCTGGCCCGGAGAGTAGCTCAGAGAGAGGGATGGGGCGATCCCCGTCCTGGAGGAAGCGATCAGACTGGTGGCCAGCTCGCCAGAGCCCTGCGGGGACCCCCTGAGGGAGGTCATGATGTTGTCCACGCTGAAGCCCTGGCTGTGGTGCTGCTGCTGCTGTTGCTGCTGCTGGTGGTGGGATTCTGCTGTCTCCATGCTCATGGACCTGCCGGACGGGATGCTGTGCGGGCTGCCGCTGGACATGCTGCTGCTGCTGTCGGGGCTCTCTATCTTGGGCACGGCGCTGAGGGCAGGTGACATGGGCTGCGGGGGAGAGGGGGCGCCGTTCTCAGTCTTTATGTCCTGGATGCGGACGGGCTGGGAGCTGCTGTCCTGCTCCCCCTGGGACTGGCGCTGCTGGCCGGCCGGGGCCTGGGCAGGGTGATGGTCCTTCAGCAGCCGCTCCTTCTCCTCCTTGGCCCCGTCCTTCACCACATCCTTCTTCTTGAACCTCCGCCGCCGCCGCAGGAAGCTGCCGTTCTCAAACATGTTGTAGGAGTCCGGGTCCAGGGTCCAGTAGCTGCCCTTCCCCGGCTTCTTGTCGTCCCGGGGCACCTTGACGAAGCACTCATTGAGGGAGAGGTTGTGGCGGATGCTGTTCTGCCAGCCCTGCTTGTTGTCCCGGTAGAAGGGGAACCTCTCCATGATGAACTGGTAGATGCCATTCAGGGTGATCTTCTTGTCCGGGGCGTTCTGGATGGCCATGGTGATGAGGGCGATGTAGCTGTACGGGGGCTTCACCATGTCCTTGGGCTGGGGCTGCGGGGTGTACGGCCCATAGGCTCTGGCCATGCCGGCCTGGTACTGTTCATGGGCCGGGTGCGAGTACATGCTCATAGGGGCCGGCATGCCGGTGTAGCCCCCTCCGGCTGCTGCCGCCGCCGCCGCCGCCCTGTAGTAGCTCTGCTCCCCCCCGAGGTAGGGCACGACGCCCAGGGAGTTCGGGCTGGAGACGGAGTATCGCGCCTGCATGCTTGTGCAGCCTCCGCGCCGGCCAGCCTCCCGCCCGGGCACACAGACGGGTGACAGGAGGGTGAGCTGGGGTCAGGGTGGTGCCAGCAGGGTCATGCAGTGTCCGCAGTGTGTAATGTCCCAGGCCCGGGGGTCACAGGGCGGCTCGCTCACACCTCCGCTCTCCGGGACAGCACCGGGATGCTCTCTCCTCTCCTCTCCCGGTCACCGGCATACAGCTCCCCGCTCCCGGCCTCCCTGCGGCAGCCTGTGCGGGTGTCGGGGTGCGGGCGCTCAGTCTCTCCCGGGCTGGGGGAACATGGGGAAAGTTCTGCACTTTGAGCATCAGTCAGCGGGCTGGGACTTCTATACCGGGCTCTGCCTGGCCCCGCCCACCCCGGCTCTCCGCCAATCACACGCCGGGACAAGGGCTGTGAGTGGAAAATACACAGAGACACAGACACCGGGGGCAGCAGCAGCAGCAGCAGCAGCAGCTGGGTCCCAGCACTGACCACACACCCTGCTCGTCTCCCAGGATCCTCCCAGCAGCAGCAGCCCCCTGCCCTCACACACCGGCCCCCGGCAGCCGCCTCTGTGCAGGGAGATCGCAGCCAGGAAGGCATCTACCTATACAGACCTCACATCCACATAGACACTGCGTGTGTACGGAGGACAGCTGCATATAGGGAGTACAGTACATCATATGGGGAATAGACAGAGAGTGCAGCTATAGGGAGTACAGTACATAATATGGGAAATACACCGAGTGCAGCTATAGGGAGTACAGTACATAATATGGGGAATAGACAGAGAGTGCAGCTATAGGTATAGGGAGTACAGTACATCATATGGGGAATAGACAGAGAGTGCAGCTATAGGGAGTACAGTACATAATAGGGGGAATACACAGAGAGTGCAGCTATAGGGAGTACAGTACATAATAGGGGGAATACACAGAGAGTGCAGCTATAGGGAATACAGTACATAATATGGGGAATACACTGAGAGTGCAGCTATAGGGAGTACAGTACATAATATGGGGAATACACAGAGTGCAGCTATAGGGAGTACAGTACATAATATGGGGAATACACAGAGAGTGCAGCTATATAGGAAATGCAGGACATAATATGGGGAATACACAGAGTGCAGCTATAAGGAGTGCAGTACATCATATGGGGAATACACAGAGAGTGCAGCTATAGGGAGTGCAGTTCATCATATGGGGAATACACAGAGAGTGCAGTTATAGGGAGCACAGGACATCATATGGGAATACACTGAGAGTGCAGCTATAGGGAGTGCAGTTCATCATATGGGCAATACACAGAGAGTGCAGTTATAGGGAGCACAGTACATCATATGGGAATACACTGAGAGTGCAGCTATAGGGAGTGCAGTACATCATATGGGGAATACACAGAGAGTGCAGTTATAGGGAGTACAGTACATCATATGGGGAATACACTGAGAGTGCAGTACATAATATGGGGAGTACAGGACATCATATGGGAATACACTGAGAGTGCAGCTATAGGGAGTGCAGTACATATTATGGGGAATACATAGAGAGTGCCGCTATAGGGAGGTATATATATATATATATTATATACACACACACACACACACACACACACACACACACACACACACACACACACACACACACACACAGGAAAAGAAAGACTAGCACTCCTGGGTCTTAGTGAAAACTTGTATTCCAATCATGGTTGGTTCTCCCAGGAACTAGGACCCAGGAGTGCTAGTCTTTCTTTTCCTGTTACATCCTCACCAGGACAGGCACCGTACAGAGTAAATGCCGGCCGTACTGCTATATATAAATAGCTTCCAAATAATTTTCTTACCCGGTGCCTTCCTTGCTAGACTTTGCAGCCCAAATGTAGGTATCAGGAATAGGCGGCACTGACGGATTTTTCAGTGAAAAAAATGCAAACTTTATTGCATGTTCAGAGTTCAGGGATTTGAAAAATCCGTGAGTGCCGCCTATTCCTGATATATATATATATATATATATATATATATATATATATATATATATATATATATATATATATATATATATGTGTGTGTGTATCTATAGGGGATGCACCTATATGGTATATGTCCCAGAATACAGCAAGTCCTACTCAGCGTTAATGACGTCTCTCTGCTAAATCAGTACTATGATTCCCAGTGCTACAGATGTGTGAGTAAGGCAGAGCACACGGACTAGGCAGTAATGTATGGACTACCTACACACCCTACCTATACCAGGGCTATGTATATGGGTGTAGATAAACATGTGGTGGTGTTACTCAGTGTAATAAGTAAAAAATGAGTCAACCAACTACCATACCAACCTCCACCACCCTTGTAGACAGCTGGGTGGCCGAGCCTGGGAAGGGCCCTCATTCCCTAAGTAACACCAGGCTGCCTGGCACAGTCACCCTGAGACCTGGTAACAATCCATCTTCGGATCAGTCCGGAACACTAGTGATCGGCATACCCACGGCCTGCCTGAGTCACAACGCCACCTACCTATTTACATCTGCACTAGATATTTACATGCTTATATTGATGAAGCTTTAATAGACATATGCACAAGGGTCTCAGTCTAACATGTGGCATCGCAGACCCTTTAATACGTTTATTAGAAATAGGGAATCGCTGTAAAGTCCTTACTAGTATCCTTATCCCAGAACATCTCATTAAAATCCGGCGGCGGCGGCAGAGTGTGGGGGTTTGGGCACTGTGTACATCATGGCTCTCACACGTCCTTCTTTTCATCTAATAGCAGCCTGCTACAGGCTGGAAGGAATGTGTCAGGTCCCATTTGGCCGCATTACCTCCATTCTCACCTGCGTGCAATTTTATGGAGATTAAGGCAGGAGACCCCCCTGTGGGGTAACAGCCTGGGCAGGGGGCAGCCTGGTAATGACAGGCTCAGGGTGAAGGGTCTGCAGACTGCTTGGACGCATTACACAAATGTTTGTCTACAGGCCTCTTCCCTACACATAAACCTAGGTGACACCTGCTGTGCTAAATACCCTCCTCTGGTATAACGCCCGCTGCTAATGGCAGTATACGCGGATCATCATTTGTCTCACATTGAAATTTACAGTACAGCAACAACTAGATATTATTGAAAGCCGATGTCTTTATAACAAAATATATATTTTGTGAAGACGTTTAAATGAAGGGTGATACTAGGTGTAATCTATTTGTTTATTTATTTACTTATTTTTTTTTTTTTAAATAATAAAATTGTGCTCAGATTGACAGTTACAAATCGTACAAGAATATGTCCATGTCATTTTATTTGTACTAACAGCCCATATATGTCGGCTAAATTGGTGCCCAGATCGCAGTATAATTATTATTTCATTGTATTTGTCATCCAAGTACTGGTTAGTGCTATCATTGTACTCATTCCAAATAGCAAGTTAAAGGAAATAATATAGCCTGCCCCCAATATGTCTGAGTTAGTGAAGATAGGCTTGCTGTAACTAAATAAAATAATAGGAAAAAGCGTAATATAAACAATAGCGATGACGTAATTACGTTGTTGCAAAATAAAAAAATAATGATGATAATAATAATAATAATAATAATAATAATAAAAATAATAATAATAGTATAATTACGGAAGTAGTGCAGCATTAATTCCAATTCGGTTCCCTGGTGTCACCTCTCTTGTACAGAACAAACATTCCTGTTTTCATTTAAAACAAACAAACAAACAAACAAACAAACAAACAAACAAACAATAAACGGTCTGTATTTGTGATATGCTGTAAAACGCTTTAATGCAGTAAGAGATCATTTCACACGCCTAGCCTTTGATATACTTTGTTTATTATCTAAATAGTAGCTAAATAATTTCTAAGTATCATAATGTAATTATTGTAATTATTTTTGATGTGTAATTATCGCCACATGCATACGTTACTGGATGACACAGGTGAAAGAGACGTTCTCTATCCACATTTTCCTTCCCTGAGACCTGTAGATGAACTTTTATTTGCCAGCCTGAGGCTGTTTATACTGAGCTAGATATCCACTTTTCTCTCTACTACCCCCTTTCTTAATAAACAGGCGGCTTATTCAGCCGAATGACTCCAGTCCCCGCTGCAGCCCAGGATAAGGCTGAGAATAGCCAAGGACCGGGGGATGGAGGGAGGCAGACCAGCAAATACGTCTCCAGATCCTCTGGTTACACTGCATTCACAGCAAATACAATTATGGATCACAGAACAAATCACGCGAACAGAAAACCGCACAAAACCAAGCTACATAGATTTTGTCATTTTATATATTTCTCTCTTGTCCTACAATTATGTCACATATGTACTACTGTGCCATGGTTTGTCAAAACAAATGGATATAAATATAAACATTTCAAAACACGTAATCATTCAATGAATATTTCATATTTATATACATATATTTATGTATATTTATTTGTACATATTAAGTAAATGAGAAAAAAACCTACATAATTGTATAAAATCTATCTATCCACAGTGGCGAGTGCAATATGTTTGATTGGGTCTTTTGTTAGACACGTTGTTAAAAGAACTAGAAGGTGCCAAAAATGCATCATTAATGTCAGGCACATGTCTATATGTAATGCTATAAATAAACCAATTAATAAAAACATTCATGTGACAAAGAATTATTTGTAAAAGAAGAACCCAGATTTTGCCACCAAGCCACCAAACTAAATGAAACCTTTCCAATATAACTCAGACAAGTTTATTGTCTCAGCTTCTAAATTCATTACAATGCAAATATTTCAACCATGATGCGCTTAGTTTACCTCTAATATACGTGAGAACGTAAATGGTTACAAATATAGGGCTTAAACACAATTGTGGGAAAATAAAAAATTTCAGTTGTTTCAAATAATAAAGAATAAGAAGTACAGTATTCCGCAGGAAGAGGCAATCTGTACCACAGAGAGCAGGCAGCAGTATCTAGTCCTATGCTACAGTGCATTTACGTCTATAGCTTCTGTAGAGAACTCACCCTCTCAGCTTCCACCGAGTTCTCCACACATTGACCCTTACTGTACTTCCCCAGCAGAATATTATATAAATACATGGGTTGTAGTATAGTGTCCTGTCATTATATATTTATTCAAATGGAAATAGTTTTGGTTGTTATAATCATTATGTTTTCAATTGAAAAAAATCTTTATTTTCCTTATTTTACATATTGATATTTTTATGAAAATAATTTAGAAAAATACTTGTTTTACTAAGCACAATAAAGTGTGACTGTGGGTGGTGAAGAGTAAACTTTCCTGATGTAAATCATAAGAGCTTACAGGCAGAAGTAACCTGCACACATTTTTTAATAAAAAAAATGCTTGTATTGCTTGTTAATTACTCCCTTGCTTCAAATGGTGGTCAGGGAAATGTTTTCCTCAATACAATTTTAAAAATGATACTAGTGATTACCATGAGTTGTCTCACATCAAGAAAGAGGGTGTTTAGTGGCATCATAATATATTAGAATTCTGCTAAACTGTTTAGCGATGTATTAAGCCTTGGCGATAGATAAAGTGGAGTATTTGCTCAAAGCAGCCAATCCGCCTCTGTCATTTCATAGACATTTCTGCCAAATGACAGGAGCTGATTGGCTGCTTTAGCTAACTGATCCACTATATTTCCCCTGAAATCTTGATACAGGTGACTGTGAAGTCACAATACATTCTAATGTTGATGTGTGTTTAGTGTCACCACAAAGGGCATCTATTAAGGAACAAACAGCCCATAAAGTCCCCTTACTGACTGGCTATTCATGTTTATATTGTCTCACGCAATTGATGCTATTGTTAAGTATATTTATTCCGTGAGTCACGGAATCCTTCTATCGAGAAATCCTTTAGCCTATTGATCAAACTGTAATAAATAGCCATACAAAATAATGTATTTCATGTGTTCTTAAGAGTGATGCTATTGTAAGTAGACAGCTAAATAACTGTAATCCCCAAATCACTAATTGCCATATATTCTTTGAACGAATCTTTATGTTCTCCTCTTATAAAGTGTGCTGCTATGTCTAAGCTTTTGTATAATTTATTTAGAATTTTATTGCTGCACGTTTTAATATTTAAAATGCTACAATCATTTTTAATTGGCAACTAACGTGGTTGCTATTATCCAGACTTTTCGTCATAGAGATCCAGCACAAGATGCCATCAGCGCAAGAAATGAACGTTTCCCAGACAGCTGATCGGTAATATTATGCTGCGGGAGGCAGAGAATTAGAGCAGGACAGGTTTTTGTATTGGATGGAAAATGCTGACGCCTGCTGCATTTCTAGGGCTTTGCTCACACATGAGCTGCGAGCCACCTGTCCTTGGTATGTAAGGGTTGTAGAATACGGAGCCAGAGCGCCCTCTGGCGGCCACCGGTGCGCCTGATTTTACACGTGGAAATCATTCAGGTGCTGTCTTCTTTATGAGAGGATATATACTATCGATATATATAGTGCACAAGCAGGATTTGTAAGGGGGATGGTTTACATATGTGCACTTTAAATCTATCTATCTATCTATCTATCTATCTATCTATCTATCTATCTATCTATCTATCATCTATCTATCTATCTATCTATTTCTGTCATTCTGAGATGGATCATGGTAATTGTTTATGTTGTTAACTATTGTGTTGCTGGTAGTCTTGAAATTTGTTGATACTGTTAAGGGGCGTAAAAACTGGGTGATTTCAGCCCCATTTCTAAGCGATATGAATAGATTGCTTAGAAATGGAGGACGGATGGCTCTGCGTGCATGCCCCTCGGTGATGGAGATGCACGGTCTCAGGTGTCGCTATCACCCGCAGGAAATGACAAAGCATGCACTGTCTTTCCTGCTAAGATTGCAGTAATTTGCCTTTTAGCATAGGCAGAACACTGTTCTGCATGGATAGCTCAGCACACATTGCGGGTGCATTGCGGGTGTACATCGATGTGTGCTGAGCGATCCGAGCTTAAGCCTGTCGCTCAGCAATGGCTTCTTCTTTGCCCTGTATGTATGGGGCTTTATACATGGATGTATGAGATATAATTAAACATTTAAACTAATTACTTTTTGGCGGATGTCCTCTCCTTGAGCTGTGTGTGTGTGTGTGTGTGTGTGTGAGAGAGTGGGTATATATGCCACACATTAGAAGAATACCGGGTACACACAACTAAGCATTACAGTAAATGAAAAACTAAATCAGCACAGGTAACAATCAGCAACACTATTCTCAGTACACAATACAGCTGAGATGTAGGGAAGCACAGAAGTAGTCTACATAGTTATCATTGGTAAAGATGAACAACTACAAGTGAGAGGAGCTGTGGTTATAGAGGGTAGCTGAGTAGTAGAGAGCTGCAATTGAAGTGCGAGAAAAGAGGACTGTGAGAACAGGAGGTTGCTCCGAGGAGCTTACAATCTAGAGGGAGGAGTAGACAAAAAGGTGACATGAGGTGCAGGCAAAGAGGGATGATGACAGGAAGTGAGCAGAGCATGGATGGCCAAGACTTGAAGTGGCAGGTACAGGCAGGGCCGAATTTAGGGGTCAGGCCGCCCCTAGGCACCATATTTCCCCCCCCCCCATAGAGAAGGCCGGGGTGATAGAGCACAGTGAGTAATAGAGGACGAGGGAAGGAGAAGTGAAAGAAAGAGAGAGAGAGAGAGAGAGAGAGAGAGAGGAGCGAAGGGACAGTCAGAGAGAGGACAGTGTATAGATACTTGCTAGCTCTGCTTGTCCATCTCGTCCTCTGTCCTCTTCAGCCTCACCGGCGGGTCCCAGCTCCCAGCAGTGCACAGCTCTTGCCTCCCATGAGAGACAGCAGTCGGGTCCTGTGGTGTTCAGCTCCAGGCTCCCGCGGGAGGTCGCAAGGTGGATCCCAGCTCCCATGGTCTGTTGCTCCGGGCTCCAACAGGAGGTTACATGTGGATACCAGCTCCAGGTGGAGTGTGGTTCCGGGCTCCCGCGAGAGATGGCAGGTGGGTCAGCTATCTTTAATTGCATTTCTGCTCATTTCTGGGAAGGGAGCAGGGTGGGCAAAATATTGGATGCACTCATTCATGGGATATAGTGACCAGGGTAGAAGACGAGTGACGGTCATTGGCCGACCGGAAGGTGCAGGAGGAAATGTGCATGGAAATGATTTTGAAGATGTAGGGAGCAATGGAGTTAGAGAGGACTTTGTATGCGAGGGTAAGGAGTTTGAGGTGGATTCTGTAGGGTAAAGGGATCCAGTGAAGATTTCCTTAAAGGGGCTAGGCAGAAGTGTAGTGGCAGGAAAGGAAGATAAGTCTATCTGCAGAATTACGGACTGGAGAGGAGCAAGCTGTTAG
Organism: Crinia signifera; assembly: GCF_055691185.1. Lineage (NCBI taxonomy): Eukaryota > Metazoa > Chordata > Amphibia > Anura > Myobatrachidae > Crinia > Crinia signifera. The sequence continues at coordinate 128,498,889 of NC_139221.1, read as the reverse complement.
AGTGGGAGGCCTCTGAGGAGACTGTTGTAGTAGTTGAGCCATGTTAGAATAATGAGTTTAGTCACACTCTGGGAGATGAACAACCTGATGCCAGCAATATTACATAGCTGAAACCAAAAGGATTGAGCCAAAAAATGTATGTGGGGGGCAAATAAAAGGGTGGAGTCAAGAGTGACACCCAAAAAGTGGAGTTGAGGAATAGGGAAGATGATGGTGTTGTCAAAGGTACTGGAGATATTGGGAATTGGGGTGGGGTGGAGACTGTGGATGGAGGAAAGATGGTGATGTCCATGTTGGGCTTCAGAGAACACTCAGACATCCAGGAGGAGATGGCATAGGAGCAGCTTTGTACCCGAGAGGGCAAATGGTCAGGAGAGGAGTGGTGTAGTTGTGTGTTGTCGGTATAGAGGTGGTATTTAAGGCCCAAAGTGCTTATGAGTGTACCTATAAAAAAAAAGTGTAGAGGAGAGCTTAGGACAGAACCCTGGTGGATCCCAACAGGGAGAATGGAAGGGGGTGAGGTGGAGCCAGTGGCAATCACCGAGAAGGACTTGTTATTCAGGAAAGAGATGAACCAGGCCAGAACAGTGCCAGAGAGTCAAATAGTCTGGAGGGTGTGGATATGGAAAGAATGATCCACAGTGTCAAAGGCGGCCAAAGGATGCAGTAGGATAACCAGAGAGAATTAACTATTGTTTACTTTGACTAAGAACAGTTTCAGAGGAGTGGAGTGGGGAAAGCCAGACTGAATAGGATCGAAGACGGAGTTGTCCGAGTGGTAGATGGTAGCTGCTCAAGTAGTTTGGAGACAAATAGGAGAAGACATATTGGGCGGTAGCTAGCTAGTTGTGGAAGGATCACTGTTGGTTTTTTTTAATAATAGGTGAGACAAGAGCATGTTAGCATGGCAAGGGAAAGATACTGGTAAAGAGTGATAGGTTGAAAAAGTGAGCAAGGGGATGGCATGCATTGGAGAATAAGGCATCGAGGAGGCGAGAGTGGAAGGGATCCATATTTTATTCCAATCAAGTAATGGGCTCTCTTTTGTTTAAACTATTCTCTTTGATGGTTTTAGTTTGGAAGTGGAAAATTATCATTTACATGAACTTTTTTTGTTGTTCTAAATCAGTTTCTGTGAATGAGAAATCAGAGGTTATTCCACAATAGCTGCATAAGCTGAGAGAAAGTCCTTTATTTGTATAATAATGTACCCATAAATTTTTTTTCTAGAATACTTGAACATAGGGCCTTATTTTGGTTCACTCTTAGAGGCAAATTCCTTCTTAGATGGGTAAAACCATGTGCGCTGCAGGGGGGCAAATATAACATGTGCAGAGAGAATTAGATTTGGGTGAGTATTTTGTTTCTGTGCAGGGAAAATACTGACTGCTTTATTTCTACACTGCAATATATATCTCACTTTGAAGAAAAACTCCACCCAAATCTAATTCTATCTGCACATGTTATATCTGCCCCACCTGCAGTGCACATGGTTTTGTCCATCTAAGAAGGATTTTATCTGAAAGAGTGAACTCGAATAAGGCCCATAGTGTTTGTGTTGATGTGTTACCAACATTATCTGTGGATACTATACATAATAACTTATCAGCTGTATAATTTCAGGCTTAACATGATTTGCCTTCTTATATAGACATTATTGTTTGCCTTACTGTGGGGTGGGGGTTTGTTATTGTGATTAATTAATTAGTATCCCATAGAGAAGAAGCTGAAAGACAATTAGCCAGTGTGAGTATATATAAGCTATTGAAAAATGATGCAACGCTATGTTTTGCAGATAATTATCTGACAAATTAGATCTGGCTGTTCTTGATGGGTTAATTACACATAATTTGTGTTTTGCTTAAATTGATAAATGTCTTATGATAGCTCTGTTGTACATATTGCCCAAGATACAAAATCCACCAGGACACCCTATTACAGCGTCTAGAGCAGCGGTTCTCAAACTGTGGGTCCTGACCTTCTCAGCATGGGGTCACAACATCAGTGGCGCACGCAGGGGGGGGGGGTTATGAGTACCCAGAAAGCCCCCCATGAGTCTAAGGGCCCTAGGCTGAAAGCTTAGGGTTCCCTATTTCCATGCGTACAAGATTTTAAAAAATTGGCCTTTCGGAACCAGAGATATCTGACTTCAAACAGTGGTCCCCATCCAAGCCTGTTTATTGCTCTTCCCTGTCAGATATTTCAGGTTCTGTCTGACTTAGAGTTTTGCTGAGGGTATATTCCGATGATATATTTGATGGACACTAGAAGCTTGTCTCTACTGTTCCCAGAACCAGAGATATCAGCCTTCCAGCAGCTGGTTACTGCTCCAGCTCCACACACCTGGTACAAATGTGGCCAAGTACATCGTGGTTTACAACGCGCTTTTGAGGTCTCTGAGTCGCGAGTTGTAGATTGCGTTATGTCCTGCGTTATGTCCCACACCATGTAATACATAGTTTAACCACTGGGTGACAAATGTTCCACGTTAAGACTACGGTGCTGAATACAATGATGTTGCAGTTCACATTGATCTGTGAGAAGCTGGCCAATCAACATTCTTCACTTTATAAAAGAAAAAAAAATCTGTCTTCTACAAAACGAAATGTTAGGCTACCACGCAACTTCCCACTACAGATTTTGTCCAACTTCCCACTTCAGATTTTGTTCTTACTTTAGGGAAAAAGTACTTACAGTACTTTAGAGAAAGAGTACTTGGATTAAATTAAAGCAGATCTGTTTGGTTATACATTTTGTTGGTACAGATTGCTATATGGAATACATGCTAACCTTTACTAATGCTGGAAACTTTCACATGGTATATTATTTATGGAGGTGTCTATCATTTCGCTGTACTGCGCCATGAAAACAGCGCAATCTACTGGGCATGTCTCATACTTGACTGTACAGTATATTGTACACCGATGGAGCAGCTGAAATCACAGGTTGCTGTGGCCTAGTGGTTAAAGACACAGTTACTGTATACTGTTAGCAGCAATACTGGTTCGATCCACAGTGTGGTACAGTTTTTTTTTTTTAACGTACTATTTTTTTTTTTCATTTTTAATCAGTAAAGTAATTTGGTGCTTTGCAAATTCCTTTTGCACAAAAAAATTAACAATGGCAGGCTGCAATTTACATGATACAGTTATTGTCATTACATACTGTAAGTTACAAAGAACGTTTTTATTTTCGCAAGAGTAAATTTTCCACTTCAGGTAAAAATAAGGTACTTGTTTCCTAGCACGGCCACACCGATTAAGATCGGGGTGGTCGTGCTGAAAAAAATCGGTCGATCGCATCGCATGCGATTTGGTCGCATGCGATGCGATCGACGCGACCGACCGATTTTTGACCCGATTTTTTTCATTGAATCCAATGTAAATTGGGTCCCTGGGACCCAATTTTACATTGTATTCAATGAAAAAAATTCCCAACCCCCCCAAATTGAAGCGCGTAAACAGCAGCCCACGATAGACGCATACCCGAAGCGTGGCGAGCGCAGCGAGCCCGCGAGGGGCGGCGGTACGCGTCCTCCGACCTTTTCATGCCCTACTATCCACTAGGGCGTGGAGTGAGAATAGAATAGTGTGGCGAGCGCAGCGAGCCACCGAGCCCGAAGCGTGGCGAGCGCAGTGAGCCCCGCGAGGGGACAAGGATACCTTCACAGGTAAACGCGTCCCTTCGCGGGCTTCACAGGTGTCCGCGTCGCCACGGACACCTGTGAAGCCCGCAAGGGGACGCGTATAACTGTGAAGGTATCCGCGTCCCCTCGCGGGGCTCGCTGCGCTCGCCACGCTTCGGGCTCGGTGGCTCGCTGCGCTCGCCACACTATTCTATTCTCACTCCACGCCCTAGTGGATAGTAGGGCATGAAAAGGTCGGAGGACGCGTACCGCCGCCCCTCGCGGGCTCGCTGCGCTCGCCACGCTTCGGGTTGGCGTCTATCGTGGGGCGACGACGGGGACATCTATAATGTGAAATGGGTCATATGGACCCATTTCACATTTTTTGACATTTTTACACCATTTCAATGTTAAAATTTTTTTTAACATTGAATCCTATGCAAAAATCGGGGGCATCGCGTCGCATCGCGTCGGGACCAATGTTAATGGTCCCGACCGACGCGATGCCCCCGATATTTTACCTTCCCGACAAGATTTCAATGTTAAAATATTTTTTAACATTGAAGTCTATGGAAATATCGGGGGCATCGCGTCGGTCGCGTCGGGACCAATGTTAATGGTCCCGACCGACGCAATGCCCCCGATATTTTATCCTAGCCGGCAAAATGGACCTGATTTCAAAAGAAATCGGGTCCATCGTGGGTAATCGTGTCCCTTAAGTAAGGAACACGATTACTCACGATTGTGGCCGTGCTAGGAAACAAGTACCAAAAATCCTTAATTTAGGGAAAGAGTACTTACTTTACAGAAAGAGTTCTTGGATTAAATTCGCAGGAGGAGATATGATCAGATATACATGTCATTGGTACAGATTGCTACTGTATAAATATGGAATCCATGCTAACCTTAACTTTTTTTTTAAATGCACTATTTTTTTTTCTTTTCATTTTTTAATCAATAAAGTAATTTGGTGCTTTACAAATTCCTTTTGCACAAAAAAAATAACAATGGCAGGCTGCAATGTACATGATACAGTTATTGTCGTTACATACTGTAAGATACAGAGAACGTTTTTTTTCTCGCAAGAGTAAATTTTCCACTTCAGGTAAAAGTCCTTAATTTAGGGAAAGAGTACTTACTTTAAGGAAAGAGTTCTTGGATTAAATTTGCAGGAGGAGATATCAGTTATACATGTTGTTGGTACAGATTGCTACTGCATTAATATGGAATCCATGCTAACCTTTACTAATGCTGGAAACTTTCACATGGTATATTATTTTCGGAGGTGTCTATCATTATGCTGTACAGCGCCATGAAAACAGCGCAATCTACTGGGCATGTCTCATACTTGACTATACAGTATATTGTACACCAATGGAGCAGCTGAAATCACAGGTTTCTGTGGCCTAGCGGTTAAAGACACAGTTACTGTATACTTGTAGCAGCAATACTGGTTCGAGCCAAAGTGGGGTACAATTTTTTTGTAATGTACTACTTTTTTTTTTCATTTTTTAATCAATAAATGTATTTGGCGCTTTGCAAATTCCTTTTGCCTTTTGCACAAAAAAATTAACAATGGCAGGTGGCCATGTACGTGATACAGTTATTGGCGTTACATACTGTGTTGCAAAGAATGGAAGTCAATGCATGCTTCTGCACCTTCCCCCATGATCACTCATTAGCATTAATTCCCATTGAGCCCACTGTTTACTGTATACAGTATGTCTGTAGCAAAACACCACCCCCAGCCACTCTGTGCATGGTCACATTAGTGCCATGCAATCCATGCAATGCGATCTCAGTAGTTTATGGATAGAGTACTGATAGACTTTTTCAGTTACCATAGCTATGGAATAAGCTTAAACTATGGAAATAGCGCAGTCAGTCAGAACTTGCGTAAGTTCTCCCGGGCACCAGGGCCGGTGCTAGGGTGTCCTTCGCCCTCATGCAAACCATAAATTTTGCGCCCTTTCACATTGCCAATGCAACAAGCTGCAGCCCCATTGTGGGAGCGTAAGCAACATGCAATCCTATGGAGGATCTCGGGTGCATGTACATGTATGCATACACCATCTCAGTTCTGTGTCCGCAAAATGTTGCAGGCACTAATGGTGCCCATACACGCTGCGAGAATCGCATACGTTATGGCAGCATTCGCCAACCCGTTGCTCGCGAGCGACGGGTAGCTCGCTGGGTGTTTTAGAGTAGCTCCGGGCTGTCAGTGACCTCCTGCCGTGCAGCGAGTCCTTGCTTGGCAGCAGTGTGACCTCCTGACGTCCCCAACATGCCGCACATGCTGCACTTATCGACGCCACAGCCTCTGCTTAACTCCTGCGCCACAGCCTCTGCTCAACTCCGTTAGGTAATTTTTTTTTTAAACTGTGTGTGCGCAACTGTTTACTGCTTGAGGTATAATGGGCATCATGTGTATGGCATATGTTTAATGAGTCATTAAACATATGCCACACAAATAATGCCCATTAAACATATGCCCCACACCTTGATACTCATTAATTAATAATCATCAAGGTGTGTGGGGCATATGCCACACACATGATGCCACACACATGATGCCCATAATACAAATGCCCCACACCTTGATGCTCATTAATAATGAGCTTCACGCTGTGGGGCATTTGTATAATGGGCATCATGTGTGTGGCATATGCCCCAGATACCTTGATGATTATTAATTAATGAGCATCAAGGTGTGGGGCATATGTGTAATGGGCATCATTTGTGTGGCATATGTTTAATGAGCATCACGGTGTGGGGCATATGTGTAATGGGCATCATTTGTGTGGCATATGATTAATGGAGCATCACGGTGTGGCATATGTATAATGGAGCATCACGGTGTGTGGCATATGATTAATGGAGCATCACGGTGTGTGGCATATGATTAATGGAGCATCAGAGATTCTGAGAATTCGTCAAGATAGCAGACCAGTGGGTCAAAATGTTGTGCAATTCCAGACGCTATCATCTGAGTTAGGATGGAATGAAGAGGCCCTCGTCTCTGCTTTCTGGAATGGCCTAGCCGGTCGCCTCAAGGATGAATTGGCCACCCGTGATACACCTTCCACCCTGACATATCTAATCTCCTTGTGCAATAAAGTTGATCTGCGGATTCAAGAGCGACAACTGGAGAGAGCTCGTTCTGATCGCTTTGTCCTCGTCCCTCCCCTGCTGTTACTCCTCCTGTAAAAAGTGGATTGTCTACTGCTTCTGCCACATAAGAACCAATGCACATAAACTGGTCTCACATTTCCCTCGAAGAAAAGAACCGACAACGTCGAGACAATCTTTGTATGTACTGTGCCTCTTCCTCCCATCTCCTGGCCTCTTGTCCACTCCGTCCGGGAAACGACCGCTTCTAATCCCCATGAGGGAGGTTACAGTAGATTAGGAGTGTTATTGCCATCTCCCTCTACCATAGACTCTGCTAGACTCAGGCACAGCGGGAAACTTCATTTCGGCCGATATCGCTGCACAGCTCTCCATACCCCTCCAGCCATTAGAGCAGCCTTTGGTCCTGACAGCCGTTGACGGTAGCCACATCTCCAGCGGTCAAATTACCTCTCAGACTGTACCAGTACATCTTCAAGTTGGAGCGCTGCACCAAGAAAGGTTAGAGTTTTTGGTCCTTCCACAGTCCTCTCACGCTGTAGTTCTGGGAATGCCGTGGCTTACCAAGCACAACCCCTATGTCGACTGGCTAACTATGGAGATTAAGGCCTGGAGTAAAGACTGCTTTTCTTCTTGTTTATTTCGAGTCATACCCGTCCTTCTGAGTGAGTCACAAGCATCCTCTTCCAAACTCCCTGCCTCCGCCATACCAGCTCCTTATTTGTCTTTCTTGGGTGTCTTTAGAAAAGGAGGCGCCGATACTCTGCCGCCCCACCGGCCGTGGGACTGTCCAATCGATCTCATTCCAGACAAGACTCTGCCACGGGGAAGAACGTATCCCTTATCATTGCCTGAGACAGAGGCCATGTCAAAATATATCCAAGAAAATCTGGAGAAGGGATTCATTCGGCCGTCCACCTCTCCTGCAGGGGCAGGTTTTTTCTTTGTCAAAAAGAAGGATGGCAGTTTGAGACCATGTATCGATTACCGGGGGCTGAATAACATCACCATCAAAAATCGCTATCTGCTGCCTCTCATTACCGAACTGTTCGTTAAAGTTAAGGGGGCTACGGTCTTCTCCAAACTAGATTTGAGGGGTGCATACAACCCTATCCGTATCTGCTAGGGGGATGAATGAAAGACAGCCTTCAATACCCGAGACAGTCATTATGAATATCTTGTCATGCCGTTTGGTCTATGCAATGCCCCTGCCGTTTTCCAGCAATTTGTGAACGTCATCTTCCGGGACATGTTGTATGTATCTATTGTTGTTTATTTGGACGACATTCTCATCTTCTCTCCCAATCTCAGTACTCACCGGCACACCGTCCGTGAGGTGTTAAGTCGCCTTCGCTTTTTTCCAAGCTTGAAAAGTCCGTCTTTGAAGTCTCTTCAGTTCCCTTCCTTGGTCATATTCTTTCAAGTACTGGGTTGGAGATGGATCCTGAGAAGGTTTGTGCTATTCAAGATTGGACACCTCCTACCACCCTCAAAGGGGTGCAAAGATTCCTCGGCTTCTCCAATTACTATCGCCGCTTCATCTGAAATTTCTCCACCATAGCAGCACCTCTAAATGCACTCACCCGAAAGGGGGCCAATCCTGGTATGTAGTTTTATATTCTCATTGGCGGATTACTCTGCCTGCTGAACTCTAATCCCCTAGTCCCCAATACCATTTGGTAGGTGGGATTCTCTAGTTTTTAATTCCATTAAAATCTAACAAATCTATTTCTGGGAACTGGAGATATCTGCAGTCAAGCAAGCTGTCCTCCCACCCAAAAATTATGAATAATAAGCCCACTCCACTATACACCCCTCCTCTGCATATTAAACATCCTGTACAACCCTGGAAGTTATGTATCAGGGCCACTTCATTCAACCCAATGCCCCTTTCTCCCACCCCATCTCCCACCATCTGTGCAATAAAGGGGTAATTAGTGAAAATTACTGATCCAGGCCCTACATGCTGAGCGGTTGATATAATACCCCCTACCACCCGCGTGACATCAAAGCATCCCCCACCCCTTCCACTGGAGGATCGGTAGGGGCCCCAATACATTGCTATGCCCAGGGGTCTACACTGTTGTTGACACCCCCGTATGTATATATATGTATGTATGTATGTATGTATGTATATGTATGTATATATGTGTGTTGTGGAAAATGAAATTGCACCTCTACGCTATTAAGGTATTGCGACCGTCCTTTACGCCATTTTAACTACGCTATCTGCGCAGTTCTAGTTTTAAACAAAAATAATCAATAATCGATCCAGGAGGGACGTAATGCATTAATGACTAAATCATAGTGATATTTCTTATTATATGTACATTTGTGTATTCCCCAAAGTATTGGAATATGATCGTCCATACTTTGTGTAGTAATGTTGTAATTGCCACCACAGACGCAAGGTCAGTACGGTGATTGTAATACACTCACAATACATGACCTTAGAGATATTTGAACTGTGTTATCTAGTAAATCATTATATGGGACACCAAATACAGGAACAAAGGAACAATGAACTAAAATTCTAGTAGAAACTAGTTTTCCCTCTTGCTCAAAACAAAGGACTGCATGCCTCGGACGATACTCTCATGAACAGGAAGACGTCCCAGTGAAGTGGAGAACCAATGAGGAGATGCCCAGTCTATTTGTATTACCCAATGACCACCAAGATTGGCCCTGGCCCTGTGGTGGTAATTGTTATCCTTATATGTGTTAGTTGTTTCATGTTAGCTGTACCTGCATTTGTACCCTTTGTAGTGATGCTTCATTTTCCTGTATAAGCTGTACTGCGTAAGTCTATAGTTTATATATTGTTTGTTACCTTGTAATCACCTGTGTCCACTACGGACTTCAATATACTAAGACACGGAGTTAGACCTGTGATCTCAAACATAACTGTGTGTCTATGTGCATCATTTCTTTATAATTATAATGGCAGCTCAGACTCTCTAGAAGGATTTATTATTATAAGTGTGTACAGCCATTATTACTGAAACTTAATGGCCAGTAACCTGAAGGCTTTATTGTACTGTATTTCTCATTAGATATTCTCAGGAGTCTCAGTCCACATGCATAGTTACATGTGTGACTGCATTAGTCATACAGTATAGATTTCATATATATAAGTATATAACAAAATAAGACGCTGTGTAAAGAGGTTTATCTCTTTTTTTCCCATCAATAAATTTTTTATTGGTGCAGTTTATATGGGGTACAAAAAAAAAGAGGGGACATTCAAGGGGGGGGGAGGGGGGGACATGGATAGCAAACATAAGAGGGATACAACTTGGTAAATAACCCATAACATGTCGCTACGCAGAGCGACCAATTAAAGCAGCATGGTTGTGGGCAATACAAAACATGGCGAAGTACAATAATTTCCTAAAGCCCCATATTAGGGACACTCAACAATCATACGAGGTAGAGGGAGCAGATCTGAGGCAATGAATTTGGGGTGGGGAGGCATCGGGAGGTTCATTCAGGCTGAACTGTGGTGAACGCGGAGAAGCTTTGGAGGGGAGGAACTTGGCACCAACTCTTTCCGTGGTATATATGTACCAAGGTAACCAACGGGAGTGTGGGGGAGAGGGTCTAGGTGAGAGAGGTAGGGCATTGGTTTCCATGAGGTAATGGTGGTTAGTCTTCAGGATAACCTTAAGGAGGGATGGGGGGAGGGTTATTTCCATTGCTGAGCCAAATTTGCTTGTGCAGCGATGACTATATGCCCAAGGACATCCTCCGTTGGGACACCCTGGGGGTACATATTGAACAAAGCGATACTAGGAGAGGGAGTGATAGCAGTCTGGAGGACAGTAGAGATTAAGTTAAAGACCCCCTCCCAGAGGTGAAGGGGATCATAGAGTGGGCATCCAGAATATCACCTAGGGAGATAATCGCGCAGGTTCTCCAGGTCGTCAGTCGGAGGTTAGGTATTAACTTTGCCACTGTAGTGATAGGAAGGGTAGTAATGAGGGTTAGGAAGCGCAGCAGTCAGTTGGTCCCACGCGTGGAGGGATGCTTTAGTGGATGGGAGTAGATTCGGGAGGGTGGATCTAACATGGTTCGGGATCTTGAAGAGGTCCGATAGTGGGATATGGGGAGAGCGGGTTTGTTCGATGGTCACCCATGCCCTAGGGGAAATAAGATCAGTGTAGTTTTTAATTGGGGCTAGTTAGCATGCTAATTGATAGTGGAATAAGTCAGGTAGGTCGAGTCCTCCAAAGGCTTTGGGAATTGACATCTTTGAGCGAGCCATTGCTGGAGGTTTTGCCGCCCAGACATATTTCGTTAGGATGGAGGTGGCAAGTTGTAAAGACTTTTTAGGGAAGACATAGGGGATGGTGCGGAACAGCTACATTAATTTAGGGAGTAACGACATCTTAAAAGCCGCCATGCGTCCCATCCAGGAGATTTCAAATGATATCCAGGACTTGGATAGGGCAGCAAGGGAAGTGAGGAAGGGGGACAGGTTGGCATCAGCTTCGGAGGGGAGGAACTTGGCACCAACTCTTTCCGTGGTATATATGTACCAAGGTAACCAACGGGAGTGTGGGGGAGAGGGTCTAGGTGAGAGAGGTAGGGCATTGGTTTCCATGAGGTAATGGTGGTTAGTCTTCAGGATAACCTTAAGGAGGGATGGGGGGAGGGTTATTTCCATTGCTGAGCCAAATTTGCTTGTGCAGCGATGACTATATGCCCAAGGACATCCTCCGTTGGGACACCCTGGGGGTACATATTGAACAAAGCGATACTAGGAGAGGGAGTGATAGCAGTCTGGAGGACAGTAGAGATTAAGTTAAAGACCCCCTCCCAGAGGTGAAGGGGATCATAGAGTGGGCATCCAGAATATCACCTAGGGAGATAATCGCGCAGGTTCTCCAGGTCGTCAGTCGGAGGTTAGGTATTAACTTTGCCACTGTAGTGATAGGAAGGGTAGTAATGAGGGTTAGGAAGCGCAGCAGTCAGTTGGTCCCACGCGTGGAGGGATGCTTTAGTGGATGGGAGTAGATTCGGGAGGGTGGATCTAACATGGTTCGGGATCTTGAAGAGGTCCGATAGTGGGATATGGGGAGAGCGGGTTTGTTCGATGGTCACCCATGCCCTAGGGGAAATAAGATCAGTGTAGTTTTTAATTGGGGCTAGTTAGCATGCTAATTGATAGTGGAATAAGTCAGGTAGGTCGAGTCCTCCAAAGGTTTTTTAAGTATGGGGACAGGAGGTCGCTAAAGGTAATATAGAAGTCTGTGATAAACCAGTTGGGTCCAGGAGCTTTATTGCGAGGGAGGGATTTAATGGCTGCATCCATGGGGAATTCAGGGAGTCCAATTGTTCCGGGGTAAGGGAGGGAAACTGTAAGCTGTCTAAGAAGTCAGAGATGGTGTCGCTGGTGGGTTGCGGTGTGAAGGGGTCTGAGGATAGGTTGTACAGTTTGGAGTAATAGTCTGCAAATTGGTTAGCTATGTCTTTGGGGTTGCTAAATTTTTCTTTATTGGGGGATATGATACATTTGATTCTGTTCCTAGCCTGTTGGGCACGTAGTTTACGAGCGAGCATTCTGCCCGACCTATTACTAGAGAGGTAGAATTTGTGTCTTAATCTATTCAGGGCAGACTGGGTACGCGCCAAGTGGAGTTTTTGAAGTTGGCCACATATATCAGCCAGCTCTTTCTTCAGAAGGCCTGATGGGGCTGTTTTATTTTGGGATTCCATGGCAATCAACTTAGCCTCCAGGGCCTTCTGAGTCACAATGGCTCTCCTTTTTAGGTTAGCTCCCGCCTCTATGACCGCTCCCGTGTCTTTTGGTGTGTTATTGGACATGTAGGAGTTGATCAACGTTAAGATGGTGTTTTTAGCAGTAGGGTCTGTCAGCAAATGTGGGAATAGGCGCCACGGTATGGGGGGAATTTTAGATGGATGGAAGTCCCATTGCCACACCACGGGGCATGGTCGGACCATGTGAGTGAAAGGACGTCAACACTCGTGGTATGCTGCAGGGCCCATTTATCACATAGGATAAAATCAATCCTGGAATATGTGTTGTGTACAGGGGAGTAAAACGTGTATTCATGTCCGGTAGGGTAAGTAGTCCTCCAGGTGTCATATAGGTCAAATTCTAGCAGGAGGTTGCGAAATGCTAAGGACGTGTTGGTTGAGGAGGATTGGCGGCTAGAGGAATGTCGGGATTTGTCCAGCAAGGGGTCTAGGGTCAGGTTAAAATCGCCTAACAATATTAGGGAGCCCTTGGCAGAGTTCCTAACAAGGGAGAGTAGTTTGTGCAGGAAGGGGATTTGGTTAGAGTTGGGAGCGTAGATGCAAACAATAGTAGTCAGCCTATCCTCGAGGAGGCCTGTCAGCAATAGGTACCTGCCGATCTTGTCTGTTATCTGAGAGTGGTGGACAAAGGAGGTGTGTTTGCCAAACAGGACCGCTACTCCATTCTGTTTAGATGGGCCGTTAGCATAGTACGCTACAGGGTAGTTCGAGTCCCTAAAGGTAGGGGGGTTGGAAGAAGCAAAGTGCGTCTCCTGGAGCGCAACCACATCTGCTCTTTGCTTGTGAAAATATGAAAGGGCTAGCCTTCGCTTATTAGGGGAGTTCAGCCCTTTAACATTTAATGAGAAAAATGTAGGCATTTTAACGATTTAAGGGGGTGCGATAGGGGGCCAGTAAGTACCTACTTGAAGGGCAACTGACCTAGTAGATGTGGAAACAGCAGTTTGTGCCATCCAGTACCGGAGGGGGGGTGAAAAGGTGTGGGAGGGAGGGAGGACAGAGAGGAAGGTTGGGGATAAGATAAAGGGAAAGGTAAAACAAAAGGGTCCAGTAAATTGGGCCCGCATGACTACTGCAGGGGAGAGAGAAAAAAGGGGGTAGGGAGCTCGTGCAGTAGTGTGTTGAGGTTAGGGGGGTGGCCCTGTTCCCGAAAGGGCAGGGGAAACAAGGCCGCCACTCAAATTCACCAATAGGAAAAAGCGTATAATAGAAGAATCTAGCATACTGTGGGGTAATTAAACCAAAAAACATTATTAACATACCATATGACATGTCTAAAAACCAGTATTAGACTGTATGGAATTAAACTGTCTAAAGTGTTAACTAGTACCATATTAAATAACTAATGGTAGAAGGAGTTATAACTAATGGACTTGACGTCCAAAGCCCTGCTTCGCTAAACAAACAGAGGAAATATACTCATAACGTAGTCCTCATCCCAGCGGAGAGGGAAGCAGGGGGAACGGCTGTGAAGTCCACGGAACTGCAAATATAATCAGGCCTGAAGTGTAACAGTCTTTCAGGTGTCGGTCCATTCCTGGCACAGGGACTGCGGACGTCGCTGTTCTTGGGGTCTGGTGACCGAAATGTCCCACTCTAGTAGGAGCTTGATCCCCACATCCAGGGAGGATATGTTGTAGGTGGTGTCATCATGGTATATTATCAGCTTGACTGGGAACCCCCAGCGGTACCGGATTTTGTGGGAGCGTAGTGTCGAACGCTCTCCTGCTAGCCAAGGTTGCGGGGGAGAAGTCCTGAAACAGCTGAAGACTGCCCAGAACATCGGTGTTCTTTTGTTCATGGGCCACTCTCAACAGCTGCTCTTTTATCGTGAAGAAGTGGACTCTGAGGAGGGTATCCCTAGGTAGGTCGGTAGAGATCGTCTTCGGTCTAGGGAGGCGGTGGATGCGGTCGATCAGCAGCTCTTTGGGGTCGGTGGTAGGAAGGAGTTTACGGAACAGGGTGACGACATAGCCTTCGAGCTCAGAGTTAGCCATGGAGTCAGGTATGCCTCTGATTTTAACGTTGTTACGTCTGGACCTGTCCTCCAAGTCTGCAAGTTTGGATTTAAACTGGGTAATCTCTTGTTGCTGTTGATCATAGGAGGATATAAGGTCGTTGTGGGACGCAACCAGCTCCTCCATTTTCCGCTCTAGGTGGTCTGCTCTATCGCCTATCGCCACAAGCTCCGTTTTGACCTCCCGTATGGCGAGTTTGAAATCCTTGGCTATATCTGCCTGGAACGCAGAGAAAACCTGGCATAGTGACTTTACCCTCACAGGTTCGTCTGAGTCAGCGTCTATCCCTGCCACTCCAGATGTAGGGGCCAGTTCACCAATCATTCCCAAGGGAGAGGGCATATGCTTTGGAGGGCTGGTGTGGGGTATTGGGATTTGGGAGGATCTCCTGGAGGACATGGATATTCTTGCCAGCAGAGCATCTTTGGCTTTCTTGGAGGGCATATTGATATTGCAGGCACAATAAAACGAGAGAAAAAGATAATGTGGTACCGTGGGGGTAGTTGGCACAAGCTACAGTAGCATGTTTGATGTTAGAGACTGGACGTTAAGGAGTGGCAGCCATGAGGGCAGGGTGCTCACATTTGAGCAAGCAGAGGGGAGTCTCCTGTGTTGATTTTAATAGGGTGCGTTGGTGCAGATGCAGTTGGGGGCCGGTTGGCTCAGTCAGAGCGGGCCCATCGGTGTATTCACAAGGGTGTGGCAAAAGGGGAGCAAGGTGGATCCACACACTCAGGCCTGCTGAGCAAAGTCGAGGGGTGTCAGATAGGAGGCCAGGGGCTCAGGTGTAGGAGCTCTATGGGGGCTTCGGAGGTGTGGTCCGGAAGGGGGAGATGGTCTCCAGTGGTTTGGCCGTGGGAGAAATTATGGGGAGCCCAGCAGCTGACAAAAGGCTCTGGCCTCAGCCAAAATGGTGGCTGCAGGGAATCGGTGGTGTCGGCTGGGTCCCCGTGTCACAGAGGGTGCAAGGTGCAGTGGGGTTCTTGTTCTCCCCCAGTGGGGTACTTACAGTCAGGAGATGGGGTCTCCAGAGTCCCGACTTCCGGCACACAGGGAGGCAGAGCACGCAGGGTGACATGGCCCGTTTCCACAGGGCTCAGTGTCAGTGTGTCACAACATTCAGTTATTGTATTGTTTCTTATCTGGTTTGTGGCTTCTCCTGTCTGTTCAGCCTGCTCCATGCTGCAAGGAAGTTCTGTGTGGCCTGAGCTTTGCTAATTACAGCACCTGGAGGAGTCCTTGCTGCTGACAATCTCTGTATAGCTGAACTGTGCTGTGAGATCTGAGCTCAGCTAATTAGTTACACCTGGGTAACTCTCTCCTGCAGGAGAGTTCAGTGTAAACTGAGCATGCTCAGCCCATTGATTAGTTCACCTGTGGGTTCCCTGTGCTTCCTATAAAGGGCAGCCTCTGGGAGACAGAAGCTGCCAGAGTATAGGTTCACACCAGCTCCAGCGTCCTTGTGCTTAGTATATTTCCAGTTTCCTGATTACCATATTTGACCCCGGCTTGTTCCTGACTATTCTCCTGCCTGATCCTTTGGTACCGTGTCCAGTGACTCTGTGTATGACCCAGCTTGCCGTTTGACTATTCTTCAGCCTTATCCCAGTGTACCACGAACTGTGCTTCCAGTGTATGACCCGGCCTGTCCTTGGATACTCCTTTGCCTTTCCCTTGTGTTCCTACTTGCCCGCACTGATACCAACTTGGCTAGACGACCACGATTCCATATTTCACAAGCTACCGCCACTCATACGGGGAACCTGACCAGGGGGCCGCGACCGACGTGTCGGGTGCCGCAGAAGCCCATATCCCGCTTGGAGGGGTCACTGGCAGAAAACCCCCGGCACGGTTAGACTCCGCGCCCCTGTGTCAGGTCTAGCCAATCCCCGAGTGGTAGTGCACCCCAAGTTTGTGACAGAATACTCTGGCCCAACTGGAATATGGAGTCCGCTAGTGGTTTGTCTCATAAAGAACTCCTGGAACTCCTGCTGGCCAGGGTTAACAAGCAAGAACAGGACCAAGCCCTGATTATGCAAAGCTTGCAGACTCAGCAGCAGCAAATGGACTTCGCTCCACTCTCTCCAACACCTGCTATATCAGATCCAGGCACTATTGGAGTGCTTCGCCAGCTAATACAGCAGTTACAGGGGCTGCTGGCCAACATCCTCACTCTTGTCATTAAATTGCTTGGCGATTCCGCTATGGGTTTGGTACCTGCTAGACCCTTAGATTCCAGCCCAGGAACCCCATCGGCAGATGCATCTGTGTCTTGTAAGGACAGGTTCCTGAGTCAGCCTCGTCCTCAGCTGACAGATGAGGAACGCCAGCGGCGCAGGTCCTTGAACTTGTGCTTCTATTGTGGAGCCCAGAACCATTTTATCCAGGATTGTTCCCTCCGTGAGGCCAGGATTAAGAGTACTGCTTCTACGCTCACTCCGGAAAAGTTCCGTGGTTATCACTGGGGTCCCAGAACTAAGATCGTTTTACATAAAGACAGTAAAATTTTGGGCAAGCCACAAGAGGAGATCCTGTCAGTCCCAGCCCCAAGTGGGGGTCTGCACACATCCAGATGCCCAAAGTCTCCAACCCCAACGGGGGTATTGTCAGCGCAGGCGGGTTTTGTGTTCCCGGCTGTGACCGTGGTGGACCAGTGGAGGGCGCTGGAGAGCCAAAGGCAGAAGGTTTGATGTAGGACATACACGGGGAGATCAGGGCACAGCGAACCAGAGAGTTGGCGGAGACCAGGAACAGGGGCGCGGAGTCTAACCTGCCAGCGGTATTCACCAGGGAGCCCCGCAAGGAACTTTGGACTTAGCTGCGTCTGACAGGCAGGTCGCGGCCCCCTGCCCTGGTCCACTGGACGCAGGCAAGGGAGATGATACTGGAGGTAAGGCAATCTGGAAACTGCGGAGGATTGCACAGGATGTCGACAACTGAGGTAGACTGTGGTGCCGACAATGGTGCCGACGGCTGGTAGGTGGCTCAGGTATATGCTGGAGCAATAGGACGTAGGTGGCAAAGTCACTATAGAGCACAGCAGATGAAATGTCGACGCTGGTGTCGACGGAGCCAGTCGCTGGTTCAGGACAAGATGGTAAATGTCGCTGAAAGACTTGGAAGCCAATGGTGGTAATGGCGAGGCACCTGTACTCGACTGCAGAGGTGGAAAGGCAGGAGTCTTCTGGAGATGGATAACCCAGGAAGGTATAGCGGGTGCAGGTAACGCTGGAGAGAATCACAGGGGAGCCTGGAGATCTCGGAGTCTTGGGAACTTCTCTGTCACAGGAGAATACTGAGAGCAGGTAAGCAATTGTTCAAGACAAGGAAGGAAGGCCGCAGGCCGGCTTTATCCCCCTTGCTTGTCTGTGATTGGCTGCCGGCTGTAGCACCAATCAATGCTGGGAAATGAGCACACACCTTGATCCAGGAACAGGTGTGTGGGTCAGAGGTGACGGGGATGGACAGCGGGGATTGGTCTGGGGAATCAGCTGACTTGAGAGTGTCATGGCGGCACCCATGCTGCCCGGGAACGGCGTGCGCTTGGCAGGGAACTATGGCAACTGACCGCGGGGACACAGGGGACATCGCGCCACACATCAGAAGCCATGCGGATGACAGGCCTCTCACGCAGTACCGACCATCGAGATGGTAATGAGCGATGTTTCCGATGGTAAGATCTGCGGTTTGTGACAGTACCCCCTCCTTTTAGGGTGGGCACCGAACACCCTTTGGGCTTGGAAGGATGTTCCTGATGGAATTTTTCTCTTAGACGAGGAGCATGAACGTCTTCAGCATTGGTCCAACTTCTCTCCTCAGGACCATATCCCTTCCAGTCAATGAGATATTGAAGGCGTCCATAACGATGGCGAGAATCCACGATCTTTTTTATCTCAAACTCCACTCCTCGCTCAGTTCTGACTTGTGGTGATACCGGGGATGAAGACTGGAAGCGATTAAGAATTAGAGGTCGTAGCAAGGAGACATGAAAGGAGTTGGGAATGCGTAAAGACTTGGGTAATTTTATTTTGTATGCTACCGGGTTGATCTTCTGTTCGACAATATATGGACCTATGAATCGAGGTGCAAATTTCATTGAGGGGACCCTCAGTCGTATGTTTCGGGTAGACAGCCATACTTTGTCACCAGGACGAAATTCTGGTACTGCACGTCTCTTACGATCCGCAAAGAACTTGTAACGAACAGAAGCTTTTTTTAGATTGAAGTGCACTTTTTTCCAGATTTGTGAAAAATGTCTTAGGGCTGCGGTAGCTGCTGGCACTTCGATGGTTGTTAATGCCTCGAAGGTGGGTGGCCTGGGATGTTGGCCATAAACAATGAAGAAAGGGGAGTGACCTGTGGATGAATGGTACCTGTAATTATGGGCAAACTCATCCCAATGGAGTAGCTTGGACCAATCATCCTGGGAAGATGAGATGTACAGCCGTAGGAATGTCTCGAGGTCCTGATTGACTCTTTCTGTCTGACCATTGGACTGCGGATGATAAGCAGATGAAAACTTCAATTTAATTTGAAGGGCTGAAGACAGGGCTCTCCAAAAGCGTGCCACGAATTGCACTCCTCGGTCAGAGACGATCTCTGTAGGCAGGCCGTGGCTTTTGAAGATGTGCTGCACGAATAACTGTGCCAAGGTAGGAGCGGAGGGTAACCCGGAGAGAGGTATGAATCGGGCCATCTTCGAAAAACGGTCAACTACCACCCAGACGGTGTTGTATTCTTGGGACTTGGGTAACTCTGTGATGAAGTCCATTGAAATGTGCGTCCATGGACGCGTTGGAATAGATAAGGGGCAAAGTTTTCCAGCAGGAATTTGACGAGGGGTTTTATGCTGGGTACAGACAGTACACGATGCCACAAAGTCTTTGACGTCTTTTCTCATCTGGGGCCACCAGTAAGAACCTTGGAGGATTTCAAAAGTGCCCTGAACTCCAGGGTGTCCGGAGAATAAGGACTTGTGAGCCCAGGACAGCAGTCTTTGGCGGAGCTCAGGGGGTACAAGAGTTTTGCCAGGAGGAGGTACCGGAGAAAGTTGCGTGGGAGCAAATGCGATGGGGTCAATGATGGGATGATTCTCGGGTACTAGAGGATCCTCTTCCATGGAGCGAGATAAGGCATCGGCCTTTACATTTTGAGAACCAGGACGGTACAGGATCTTGAAGGAGAATCTGGAAAAGAATAAAGACCATCGGGCCTGACGAGGATTCATACACTGAGCCGACTGCAAGTACAGGAGATTTTTATGATCAGTGTATATGATGACTGGAAACTTGGCGCCTTCCAGGAGATACCTCCATTCTTCGAGTGCTAATTTAATAGCCAGTAACTCCTGGTCGCCTATGGAATAATTTCTCTCTGCTGGTAAGAATTTGCGTGAGAAAAAACCACAGGGATGCTGTTTCCCATCCTCGGATGTCTGAGACAGTACTGCACCTACCCCTATGTTGGAGGCATCGACTTCTAAGGAAAAAGGTCGTTCCATATCAGGCTGGGACAGGATGGGTGCAGAGATGAATGACTGTTTCAGCAACTGGAATGCCGACAAGGCCTCTGGGGACCAGACAGACGGGTTGCTACCCTTGCGGGTGAGAGCTGTAATAGGAGCAATCAGAGTGGAGAAACCCCGGATGAATTTCCGGTAATAGTTGGCGAAGCCAATAAAGCGTTGTACGGCTTTCAATGTAGTGGGTTGAGACCACCCAGTGATGGCTTCCAATTTCTCGGGGTCCATGCTCAATTGTGACCCGGAAATTAGATATCCTAGAAATGGGACTGAGGGTACCTCAAATGTGCATTTGGAGATCTTGCCGTAGAGTCGATTTTTTCTGAGACGGAGGAGGACTTCTTTGACTTGGGAGCGGTGTGAATGTAAGTCTCTGGAGAATATTAGAATGTCATCCAAATAGACCACAAGACAGACGTACAACATGTCCCGGAAGACCTCATTAACGAATTGTTGAAAGACAGCTGGGGCATTGCAGAGGCCGAAGGGCATCACTAAATACTCGTAGTGACCATCCCTCGTATTGAATGCAGTCTTCCACTCATCACCCTTGCGGATACGTATCAAGTTGTATGCCCCACGGAGGTCCAGCTTGGTGAAGACGGTGGCACCTTTCACTCGATCGAATAATTCTGTGATCAAGGGGAGCGGAGAGCTGTTTTTGACTGTGATGTTATTTAGCCCTCTGTAATCAATACAAGGTCGCAGACCACCATCTTTTTTTTTTACAAAAAAGAATCCTGCGCCCGCTGGGGACTTTGAGGGCCTGATGAAGCCTTTCTGTAAGTTCTCACGAATATATGTAGACATGGCTTGAGTCTCAGGAACCGATAGGGGGTACGTACGTCCCTTGGGAGGAGTCTTTCCAGGGAGGAGGTCAATTGGACAATCCCACTGACGGTGGGGCGGCAGTGTGTCGGCTGATTGTTCACAGAACACATCAGCAAAGTCTCTGTAAACTTCGGGGAGACCAGGCACAGAGGTGGCCACGGCAGAGCGCACAGGTATCACAGGGTTAATGCAATGCTGATGACAATGATGACTCCATTGCTCTAGTTGTAAAAGCGACCAGTTGATGGTGGGGTTGTGGAGCCTGAGCCAGGGAAGGCCCAATACAATATCATAAGACGCTTTAGGAATGACAAAAAATTTAATGTGCTCTTGATGTAATGTGCCCACTTTCAGCAGAACCGGTTCGGTACTGGCACGTACCTCACTGCCCGGAATTTTACTGCCATCCACTGCTGTGACAATGAGATGAGGATGTAGAGGCATCACGGGAATTTGTAACTTGGTAACAAGATGCTGAGAAATGAAATTTCCTGCCGACCCGGAGTCGACCAAAGCGGAGCTTGATCTGAGTCCAGCAGGGGTCTCTAAGGACACTGGAAGGGTAAAGTCAGTACAGGGAGGAGATTTTGAGACATGACCTAACCTAACTCCTCCGTTACAGGTTAGGCCCTGGAGTTTCCCGACCGCTCGGGACAATCATTGATGAAGTGACTGGGAGCAGCACAGTAAATGCAGAGTTTGTTGCGCTGTCGACGGGAACGCTCCTCAGGAGTCAGGCGTGATCTACCTATTTGCATTGGTTCTTCACTCGCAGGGGACTCTGAGCGTACTCGAGGGGTAAACTTGGGAATTAACTTCTTTTGTTTCTCTAGACCTCTTTCTCTGAGGCGGAGATCAATCTTTACACAAAGAGAGATTAAGTCTTCCAAGGAATCAGGAAGATCGCGGGTGGCCAGTTCGTCTTTAATGCGGTCTGATACCCCTAGCCAGAACGCGGCTGTCAGGGCTTCGTTATTCCATTGTAACTCAGAGGCCAAAGTCTGGAACTGGATCACATATTGTCCCATGGATCGGGACCCTTGTTTGACCCGTAGTAAATCTGTGGATGCTGAAGTAGAGCGTCCAGGTACATCAAATATACGGCGGAAAGTCTGTAAGAATTTGCCATAGTCTGACAACAGGGGATCAGATCTCTCCCACAACGGTGATACCCAATTGAGGGCGGAGCCAGTTAGCAAAGAAACCATGTAGGCTATCTTAATTCTGGCGGTAGGGAAATTGTGTGGAAGAAGTTCAAACTGGATCTGACACTGGTTGATAAATCCCCGGCAGAGTTTTGGATCGCCGTCATATTTGCTAGGAACAGGTAGCTGGAGACGGGAAGGTAAAGCAGCGGGTGGAGATAGATTCCCCTGGGTAGTTGACACAGGAGTCGGCAATGACTGCTGCAATGTGTCCAAGCGATTGGATACTTCTTGAAGGAATTTTATCACTCGCTGCTGCGTGGCTTCTTGAGTCTCTATCCGAGCGGTAACATTTTGAATGACCGCTGGTCCCACACTGGGGTCTTGAGCCGAGTCCATCGGTCTTGAACAAACTGTCAACGCAGGCGGGTTTTGTGTTCCCGGCTGTGACCGTGGTGGACCAGTGGAGGGCGCTGGAGAGCCAAAGGCAGAAGGTTTGATGTAGGACATACACGGGGAGATCAGGGCACAGCGAACCAGAGAGTTGGCGGAGACCAGGAACAGGGGCGCGGAGTCTAACCTGCCAGCGGTATTCACCAGGGAGCCCCGCAAGGAACTTTGGACTTAGCTGCGTCTGACAGGCAGGTCGCGGCCCCCTGCCCTGGTCCACTGGACGCAGGCAAGGGAGATGATACTGGAGGTAAGGCAATCTGGAAACTGCGGAGGATTGCACAGGATGTCGACAACTGAGGTAGACTGTGGTGCCGACAATGGTGCCGACGGCTGGTAGGTGGCTCAGGTATATGCTGGAGCAATAGGACGTAGGTGGCAAAGTCACTATAGAGCACAGCAGATGAAATGTCGACGCTGGTGTCGACGGAGCCAGTCGCTGGTTCAGGACAAGATGGTAAATGTCGCTGAAAGACTTGGAAGCCAATGGTGGTAATGGCGAGGCACCTGTACTCGACTGCAGAGGTGGAAAGGCAGGAGTCTTCTGGAGATGGATAACCCAGGAAGGTATAGCGGGTGCAGGTAACACTGGAGAGAATCACAGGGGAGCCTGGAGATCTCGGAGTCTTGGGAACTTCTCTGTCACAGGAGAATACTGAGAGCAGGTAAGCAATTGTTCAAGACAAGGAAGGAAGGCCGCAGGCCGGCTTTATCCCCCTTGCTTGTCTGTGATTGGCTGCCGGCTGTAGCACCAATCAATGCTGGGAAATGAGCACACACCTTGATCCAGGTACAGGTGTGTGGGTCAGAGGTGACGGGGATGGACAGCGGGGATTGGTCTGGGGAATCAGCTGACTTGAGAGTGTCATGGCGGCACCCATGCTGCCCGGGAACGGCGTGCGCTTGGCAGGGAACTATGGCAACTGACCGCGGGGACACAGGGGACATCGCGCCACACATCAGAAGCCATGCGGATGACAGGCCTCTCACGCAGTACCGACCATCGAGATGGTAATGAGCGATGTTTCCGATGGTAAGATCTGCGGTTTGTGACAGGTATTCCCAAGCATTTTGCCCCAAGAAGGGTTTCCAAGTGTTGTGTTCCAGAAGGGGCATCAAAGTACTACACCCCAAGTGGATCCTCACAGCGTCGAGTTCCTAGAGGGATCTCAGAATAGTGAGCCCCAAGAAGGGATACCGAGTACTTCACCTCAGAAGAGGTCTCGGAGGGTAATTTCCCAGGAGGGTTCTCAAAGCTTCAAGCCACAGAAAGGGGTTCAGAGTGTCGTGCACCAGGAGGGGTCTCAGACTGTCAGGCTCCAAGCAGGGTCTCAGAGTACCACACCCCAAACAGGGTCTCTGAGCGTTGCGCCCCAGGTGGGTTTCCTGAGCACTGCACCCCAAGAGGTGTCTCTGAAGGTGGTACCCCGAAAAGGGCTTCTGAATTCATTACCCAAAGAGGAATCTCCGAGTGTTGCACCCCAAATGGACCCTCTGGACGTCACACCCAAAGAGGAGTCTCTGAGTGTGGCTTCCCAAGTAGGGCCACCGAGCACTTTGCCTCAAGAAGGGGCTCTGTATGTCAACCCAAGTGGGGGTTCCGAGTCTATCACCTCAAGTTGGGGTTCCGAGTCTATCACCCCAAGTGGGGGTTCCGAGTCTATCACCCCAAGTGGGGATTCCGAGTTTATCACCCCAAGTGGGGTTTCCGAGTTTATCACCCCAGGTGGGGGTTCCGAGTCCGTTACCCCAGGTGGGGGTTCCGAGTCCGTTACCCCAGGTGGGGGTTCCGAGTCCGTTACCCCAGGTGGGGGTTCCGAGTCCGTTACCCCAGGTGGGGGTTCCGAGTCCGTCACCCCAGGAGGGGGTTCCGAGTTAAGCACCCAAGAAGGGTGTCCCCAGTTAATCACCTCAGAAGGGTATTCCGAGCCAATCACCCCAGATGGGGGTTCCGAGTCCTTCACTCCAGACGGGAGTTCCGAGTGTGTCACTCCCAGTAGAGATCCATCTGCCCTTGCCTTCGGGCATGAGGACCCATCTGCCCTTGCCTCCGGGCATGAGGACCTATGTGCCACGGCCTCCGGGCCTGTCTCCGTGGCCTCCGGGCCAGTCTCCATGGCCTCCGGGCCAGTCTCCACGGCCTCCGGGCCAGTCTCCACAGCCTCCGGGCCAGTCTCCACAGCCTCCGGGCCAGTCTCCACAACCTCCGGGCCAGTCTCCACAGCCTCCGGGCCAGTCTCCACAGCCTCCGGGCCAGTTTCCACAGCCTCCGGGCCAGTCTCCACGGCCTACGGGCCTGCCTCCAAGGTCTCCGGGTCTTCCTCCGCAGCCTCCGGACCTGTCTCCAGTACCATCAGGGTCTCTAAGGTTCCAATGCCTGCCATTCAGGAAGATTTACCTGCCGTGCTGGAAGTCCCTACCCTACCCGAACTGTCCTCCCAGTCCATTCTTCAGGGGAATCCAGTTCAATTAGATCCATCTAAAGAGCCTCGGTTCGTCCAATTTGATGGAAATCTCACCCATTTCCAAGCCCTAGCAGACTATTATTTAGATGCTATGAACTCTGATCCATCCTCTGGGGTTAATTTGGCAAACATTGTCAAGTACTTAGTGTTGTCATTCAAGGGAGAAGCTATGGAGTGGGTTAGTCCACTCATTGAGACTCATGATCCCAGGCTAAAAGACCTAATTTCTTTTTCCAGGGCTGTGGTTGAAAGATTTGGACCCAAGACTCCTGCCGCACCTGAGGTCAGTCAGAGTGGTGAGTCAGCTAGACTACATTCTAAAATTCCCAGAGCATCTCCCAAAAATTTTTTGAGACCCGATTCCTTGAATTTAAGAGGTGGAGTTATATGTGTAGGTTCTTCCAAGTTGGTGGTGGATCCTCATGAACTCCCTACACTGATCATGGACAAGGATTCAAGTTCAGAGTGTGGCTCAGATCATGATGTCACTGCTTTGTTGGGACGTCCAATATTCGCTACTGCCCGTTTTGTAGAACCAAAGGCCACATCTCAATCAACCAAATCCAAATGATCTTCCAAAAAGACGAAGCACCGCAGACGACCTTGAAAGTAGCCATGTGGGGTGTTCGGAGCCCACCCCTAGAGGGGAGGGTAATGTCACAACATTCAGTTATTGTATTGTTTCTTATCTGGTTTGTGGCTTCTCCTGTCTGTTCAGCCTGCTCCATGCTGCAAGGAAGTTCTGTGTGGCCTGAGCTTTGCTAATTACAGCACCTGGAGGAGTCCTTGCTGCTGACAATCTCTGTATAGCTGAACTGTGCTGTGAGATCTGAGCTCAGCTAATTAGTTACACCTGGGTAACTCTCTCCTGCAGGAGAGTTCAGTGTAAACTGAGCATGCTCAGCCCATTGATTAGTTCACCTGTGGGTTCCCTGTGCTTCCTATAAAGGGCAGCCTCTGGGAGACAGAAGCTGCCAGAGTATAGGTTCACACTAGCTCCAGCGTCCTTGTGCTTAGTATAATTCCAGTTTCCTGATTACCATATTTGACCCCAGCTTGTTCCTGACTATTCTCCTGCCTGATCCTTTGGTACCGTGTCCAGTGACTCTGTGTATGACCCAGCTTGCCGTTTGACTATTCTTCAGCCTTATCCCAGTGTACCGCAAACTGTGCTTCCAGTGTATGACCCGGCCTGTCCTTGGATACTCCTTTGCCTTTCCCTTGTGTTCCTACTTGCCCGCACTGATACCAACTTGGCTAGACGACCACGATTCCATATTTCACAAGCTACCGCCACTCATACGGGGAACCTGACCAGGGGGCCGCGACCGACGTGTCGGGTGCCGCAGAAGCCCATATCCCGCTTGGAGGGGTCACTGGCAGAAAACCCCCGGCACGGTTAGACTCCGCGCCCCTGTGTCAGGTCTAGCCAATCCCCGAGTGGTAGTGCACCCCAAGTTTGTGACACAGTGACACCCGCGACCCCCTCTCCCAGCGGCAGCACGGCTCAGCAGGCTGTCAGTAGGGCCTGAGTAGTTTGGGCATCTGCAGTCTGTGGTGGTGGTGCGGGGGCTATCGCAGCAAGGGATCGCTGCCCTGTGCTCCATGTGCTGGCGAGCCGCGAATCCGCCAAGGCTCCAAAACCGAGGCCCCGGCTCCGGCCGCCGGACCAGGCCGCAACCTGTGGAAGTGCTTAGATGCGCAGAGATGTTTCTTCCTCGGCGTCTGTATTCAGAATGATTTCTGGCCAATCAGGAGCCGACTTTCTCGGCTCCTGATTGGCCAGAAATCATTCTGACTAGAGACGCCGAGGAAGAAACATCTCTGCGCCTGTGAAAGTCCTGTGAGCCAGGTACCAGATGGGAGCAGCGCTTCTGCCGGAGAGGATGCCGAGGTCGTCGCCGGGGACCAGGTGAGTAGGATTTCCTTCCTTAGGTACCCCTGGGGACTACCTCGGATCCTGGACCCCGGATTCTTCAGCCCAGGAGCCCCGGAACCCCGGACCAGCCCCGGAACCAGGACCAAGGCCCTGGAACCGGACTCTTCTGCCCTGGAGTCCCGGAGCCCGGACCCAGGATCCAGGGACCGACCTACGGGCTCAAGGTAGGTAAGTATCAGTGTGTGTGTGTTATGTGTGTATTAAACTTTTATTTTTCAGGGTGTCAGTGTGTTTTCTTTTACTATTTTTTGTACTGTAGAACTACAAGTGCCAGCGGGCCCTTTAATGCCTTGCATGCTGGGACTTGTGGTTCTCCAAGTCCCAGCATGCGGGGTAGGCTTGCTGGGACTCATAGTTCGCCAGTAGAAAACAATAGTTTTTCTTCTTTTTTTACACAATCCATCAGCCCGATGCCCACCGCCCAGGGGCATCGGGGACAGCCCCGGACTATCAGCATGGGCTGGTAAGTCCTGGAGGGGGGGGACCCCTTCATTGGGGGGGTCCCCACTTCCCCAGGACCCCTGCCCATGCTGACCAGCCAGGGGGTTAATGCTTTGGCAGCGGGACCTTATATAATAAGTGTCCCCCGGCTGTGGCATTACCCTGCTGGCTGGTTGGGTCCGGTGCTGGTTCTTAAAATACGGGGGACCCCTAAGTCATTTTGTCCCCCGTATTTTGGGAACCAGCGCCGGACCTTGAGCCTGGTGCTGGTTTCATTAAATCAAGGGGACCCCTATTTGTCGGGGACCCTGATTTTATGTCACCAGCACCGGCTCAATGAGCCCGGGGCTGGTTATGCTCTAGCGGGGGACCCCGCGCTCTTTTTTTTTTTTTTTATTTGCGCTTTCCTGCAAACGTGCGATTTTCACACATGAAAATCGCACATTTTCAGGACTAAAGACATCGCACCACTTCGCCACAAATCGCACCACTTCGCACTTTTCAGCATCCAAATCGCATCACATTAAATATGCGAATTATGACTGAAAAATGCGATTTTAAAAAGTGCGAATAGCGGCGATGTGGTGCGCTAAAAAAACATGCGCATTTATCTCAAAGCATAGAATGTCACCCATGGTTTGAAAGATGCTAGAAAGAAACCCGAAAACAGTGGAGTAGTTATTCTGTATCCATTTTTAAAAGAAAAATTCTTGTGTATAAAGTCTGTTTTAAGTGCTGGAATTCTGTTTGCCACAAATGAGGGATTTTGGGGTGTTTGAATTGTATAGATTGAGAGTGAGAAGCGCATTCATCAGGTCTGTGTAAAGTTGTAGAGTATCCCCTGCAGTGATTTCCCTTCCCCCATCGATTATAAGTCCATGACACAAAGTACTGTAGTAGCTGGGAGGAGGGCAGAAGCAGGAGCGGGAGGCAGATGCGATGAATGGGCTTGGTAAACTCTATTAGCCAGAAGTGTACAAAGTTTTGTTAAGTATACACTAGCTGATAAAGGTATAAAGTTATAAAGTGTGATTGTATTGTTATAAAATTGTAGGCTGTGATGCAATTGCATTACTGAGGTATGCATGTGAGTCCAGTAAAATCACGCT
This sequence comes from Crinia signifera, assembly GCF_055691185.1. NCBI lineage: Eukaryota > Metazoa > Chordata > Amphibia > Anura > Myobatrachidae > Crinia > Crinia signifera. The sequence goes on along the minus strand of NC_139221.1, from coordinate 128,470,435 downwards.
CAAACTGTATGCTAGCACATTTATTTCTGACCGAGTATACAGTGTGAGAGTGACCAATCAGGACACATGCTGGACTCCATTACACATGCGATCATGTTCATGTAATTTACATCTTGACACGTACACATGTGTGAATGAGTGATTATGCAACGGAATTGCATGCGTGATGCAAGAACGTCTAAGTGCGCAATAACGTCCGCATAGAACATGGTACAATTAAACACATGTGTGTGCATCTGATACGGGGCACCATCGAGTGTAAGTGTGTGCGCGCATGCCTGTGTTGTGCTCACGCTCGTCTCAGATGCATATGCGTCCGCGTGACCGCGCGCCACAGACGCACTTGTGTTTACTTGAACACGTGCGTCCAGGCCTATGGCCTAGATGCAGACGCATTAGTGACCCATTTCCTTTACAAAATATATATTACCAATGATGTGAATACTTATTGATAATATATTTTAGATTAATACAATCACAATTTATTCGATTTTACATTTTATTGCATTTGATAAAACAATTCAAACACCTTTTAAGATAATATTCTGAATTCTAAGGGAATATGTCCTGGTGCAGTGTTCGGGGACAGAATTACCATGATGGGAATTAATTTTCTGTACAGAAAAATAAGTCTGCCTGTTTGAATCAGAGAGTGCAAAGAGTGAGTGCCAGTCAACGATACGCCAGATGGAGGCATTGACTGAAGATAATATCAGGCTGCTCCCATCCTCTGGAATGCCCTTTCACGCACAATAAGACTCTCCGCTAGCCTCCAAACTTTCAAGTGTTCCCTGAAAACTCACCTCTTCAGGCAAGCCTATCATATTTAAGTTCTACACGCATAACCCTCTGAGGCACTTATGTATTATTTAGCTTCCCTTCTGGACTTGTAACTTGGTGGGACTGCTATGCTATTACTGGTGCCTGTCCTTGTGTTTCCCTCTTATATCCCTATAGATCAGTGGTTCCCAACCTTTTTTCTCTCCCGTACCCTTTGATTAAGCTTTTCATTAATAAGTACCCCTCCTCTCAATTTGAACTATCCACAGTACTTACAAGTGGAGTGGAATTGAGCGGTATGTGTGTCCTTATGCGTGTCTTTATATTAAGGAGTAGCTGAGGAGTAGTGTGTGGTCAGGAAATGAGTCCCTCTGTGTCTGGCCGCTGGCTGTGTACTGTCTCCGGGGTTCCTGCTAACGCCTGTAAGATTAATGCCACTGCTTCCTTCACCTGTGGCAGCGCAGGTAGCTCCCAGTGGATTGCTGATCGGACAGAACCGGAAGTGATGTAACGTGATTTGTCTCCATGGCAATGGGACACTTATCCAGGAGACTTCTTCTTTATCCACCATTACCAATATTATTTTCAAGTACTCCCAACTGGTCTGCAGAGTACCCCCAGGGGTACTAGTACCCCAGGTTGGGAACCACTGCTATAGATTGTAAGCTTGCAGCAAGGCTCTCCTACCCCCAAGTCTGTCTGTTGTTGCCCAGTTTGTTTTATCACTGTCTACTTTTGTAAAGCGCAATGGATTCTGCTGCGCTATATAAGAAACTGTAAATAAATAAATAAGATAACCGACGATACACCGGAAGGAGGCATCGGTTATGAAAGTCCAGATCTGGTGATTTAGGGGTAAATTTACTAAAGGAAATTTGTAAAAAATAGGTGTATTTGTATTCAGAAATACACTTATTTTTGACATTTACTATCCCGAAAATACGGCAATTCGTATTCGTATTTATAGCACATCAATACAAATACGAATTGCCGTATTTTCGGGATAGTAAGGGGGAAATTTACTAAAGGAAATTTGTAAAAAAATAGGTGTATTTGTATCCAGAAATACACTTATTTTTGACATTTACTATCCCGAAAATACGGCAATTTGTATTCGTATTGATGTGCTATCAATACGAATACGAATTGCCGTATTTTTGGGATAGTAAATGTCAAAAATAAGTGTATTTCTGGATACAAATACACCTATTCTTTTACAAATTTCCTTTAGTAAATTTCCCCCTTAGTGGCAGATTAAATAAATCAGCAAACGTGTCTGTTTTGTCTAAACTAAAGGTCACTGCGGTTATCAGCAAATTAGTATTGATTTGCCTAACCAGCTGTACTACTGTTGTGTATTCACTAACACCTCAGCTATTAGGTAGTTAAAGATTCACCGAACGGAGGCATTAACTAGGCTGAGGTGCTCTGGGGTCCCTCAGGGAGTGCGGATAGCGTAATACTCGCTGTAAGGGGTAATAGTTTTGTGGGGGAACTCAGAAACCCAACGGTCGCTTGACAGGAGAAGTAGCTTTCCTTTGAACAGTAGGGGCCGGCTGTTATGTACATTAGCAGTTAGGTCAAACCAGGATCACAGTCAGAGCACCGGTTGGAATTAACCAAAGAGCATAAGATATCCAGAAATAGTAACAGAAATGGGGAACAAAAGTTCTCAGAGAAGAGAAAACTGTTAAAGATTGTTGGATAAGTTGGGCGAAAGTGTCATGCCCAAAGGATCCCTTGGATACATTATGCAAAGTATGTATGGCATATACGCAGTTGAGTGTATGAATGAATGGGTCAACAGGACTAAAAACAGTGTTGTAGAATTCCCTATTGCTGGTGGTTTTGATCCTGAAGTTCTGCTCACAGTGAACGATAAAATTTGTCAAATTTCATTAAAAAAGGAAAGGTTGAAGCAAAATGATTGTGTAAATTTGTGGCAAAGAGAAGGTCAAATACAAAGTCAAAAAAATTGTTTAATGAACGCAGGTACAGTTAACTTGAGAAGTACAGCTACACACCCCCATGTTATATTACAGAGGGGGCAATTACCGCCACAGGAGAACCTAAAATAAATGTACCATCTGAAAATTCTATTTTCTAAATTCTAAATTCTAACCTGTACCCTGTTTTAATCCCACTTAAGGATCCTGAAAGTGAAGCCAATGTAATGGGGAACCTCAGCAGCCTCCTACCCGATAAATATGTGCCAGAGACAAGCCCAGTAAAGGAGGAAATATGGGAACTCCCAGTTAGAGGAGACGGCTGATGCCAGTAGTCTACAAGGAGGGGCAGGTAAGTATGACACACCAGACACCACAGAGACAACCATTTTAGAAAACCAAGAAATTACTTCTGCATGTCCACTTTGCACCCTTCATGTCCCTTATGGAAAGCCAGACAGGGAGGGGTGGTTCCAGTAAGGCAGGTGGATATGCATTTCCCTCTGACAAGGACAGACTTAATGTCTTTAATCCGAGATTTCCCTGACCCAAGACAAAACCTTAATTAATCTCCAATTGAGCAAGTATTTTCCTTGTACTACTGGGTACAACAAAATCTTTAGCATTCGGCAAAAGAACACTGAATTTCCTGATGAATATTTTGAAAGGTCATTGACAGACAATTCAAGATTTATAGGTATCCCTGACATTGAGACAAGTGAACCCCATAGGGAAATGGTTGTTTCTGTGGTAATAAAAGGATTAGAAGAACCACATATACTAAAGTGCAGTTCCTCTTTCCCTAATTGGAAGGACATGACAATAGATGCCCTTAGGGAGTCTGCCACTGACCATGACACCCAGCAACAAACCCATGTCTTATTAGATAGATGGGGACATTGTCAAGAATAAATCTCTGGTTTCTCTGGTTTGGCATTGTCAGTGCAGGAATAAATTGAGTCAGATTAACCAAGACAGGTCCCACATACTGAAAGGAACCTTGTGTTGGGTTTTTAAGAAATTGTAAGCAAGTCTCACTAGAACTCCTGCCCTGGGTATGCCTGATCACCGCGACCATGTGATTTTACTGCAAGAAACTTGCTGGGTGTGCGACAGAAGTAGTGACTTAGAAAACTGGTGATGCCAGCCGACCAATTCCGTGCTGCAGTGCACAATTAGACTCAGTTGCTCAAGCACTTCCTACTTGTGGGTGAGAGGAGAATGATCAACAAGATTACATCATTATTGGATAATGCTTCACACCCGCTCAAAAATGTTTTGACAGATCTGTTTAGCACTTTCACTGATAGGTTGCTTCACCCTCGATGCTCAATGGAGAGATATCGCAGATCTTTCCTTCCGGCTGCAATTAGAATGTGCAACTGTCATGGTCTGAAGAAGACCTGCATGTTCCTAGATTCTTGAGTTAAATTGTTTGGATCTTATCTTATTATGTGTGTTCTTACTATTATGCTATTACTTTTATCCGTACTTGAACCTTGCTGTAACAATTGACATTTCTCCATTGTGAGATGAATAAAGGAATTCTAATTCTAATTTACTACACAGTGTAGTTGCCATAGCATTACCGGTAAACAAGACTGAGGATGTGGTGTTGGGGTGTGTTTTAACTATTTATGCGGTACTTGTGTACTAGCACGGCGCCCACGATAATTAGTCGCCCGATTTTTTATCGCATCGCATGCCATACACCAGATGGCATGCAATGCGATGCGATTTTGACCCATATACGATATTAAATTGTATAAGCACCCTAATGGGTGCTTACAATGCTTAAATGCACCCCCACACCACCCCCCAATTATAAACGTGAACCCGAAGCGTGGCGAGCGCAGCGAGCCTGCGAGGGGCGGTGGTACGCATCCTACGACCTTTTCATACCCCCACTATCCACGTCGGTGTGGAGTTGATTTTATAAAGTGTGGTGAGCGCAGCGATCCACCGAGCCTGAAGCGTGGCGAGCGCAGCGAGCCCCGCGAGGGGACGAGGAAACCTGTGAATCCCGCGAGGGGAGGCAGATACCTGTGAAGGTATCCGCCTCCCGTTGTGGGGCTCGCTGTACTCGCCACGCTTAGGGCTCGGTGGCTCACTGCGCTCGCCACACTTTATAAAATCAACTCCACGCCAGCGTGGATAGTGGGTGTATGAAAAGGTCGCTGCGCTCGCCACGCTTTGGGTTCACGTTTATACTTGGGGGGTGGCGTGGGGGTGCATTTAAGCATTGTAAGCACCCAATAGGGTGCTTATACAATTTATAATCGCATCCCATCGCATTGTATGGCATTGTATGCCATATACAATGGCATACAATTTTGAAATTGTATGCCATTGTAGAACATCGGCCGATATCACGTCGCATCGCATTGCATCGCATGCGATATGGTCTGCGATGCGATGAGCGCCGTGCTAGTACACAAGTACCATTTATGCTCCTCATACAGTCTGGACACTCCTAAAATTCTTCCCAAACATGAGACAAAGATCAGCCAAGTTCACTAAATGGGAACTTGCATTGATGAATTTTATAAATATTACCAGTAAAATGTGTAATAGTGTAAACCCAGCAACACTCATACCAGGTGTGCCCTCCAAGGCACAAAGGGTGGGAGTTGATGCTGAGGTTGCTGGAATGGTGGAATTTAGTGAGAGCCTAGACAAACATGATTGCATGACATGTTTGAATCAAACCTTTGCAGCATATACCCAAAGGGTGGTAACGATTGGAAGAGGTAGAGATAGTTATTTTTTTTTTCACTGATGGCAGCTGCCACAGAAGATACAGAGATGGGAGAATTGTACACTGGCTATGCCGTGATAGATGGAGAAGGTATAGTAGAGGCTGAACCCCTTGGACCATCTCACTCAGCAACAGTAGCCTGATTATACCCCTTTCACACTCGCAGAGCCGGGTCAAACCCGAGAATGTGTTCCCGGATGCTTCCCGGGGCTCTACCCGGGAATGTAACCTTTCACACTGCACCCAGACCTGGGATCGACCCGGGACAGCCCCATTCACACTGATCCCAGGAAATCCCTGCAAATACATATGCATGTCATTAGAAATGGACTCCAGGTCTTTGAAAGATGACATCAGCATTTGTGAGCCCAAGAAAGCTCCAATCAGCAGCTTTTTAAAAATCCTGTGTACCCAATCCCGGGTACGGGACCATTCACACTGACCGCATCCCGGGTCGATTCCGGGCTCTACCCAGGTCAGGACCTGGGTAGAAATCCCGGGATGTTTATCCCAGGATATTCTTTCAAGACCCTTTCACACTAAGCTAAATCCCAGGTTGATGCGCGTTCATGTGCAAAAACCCGGGATATTTTTGCAAGTGTGAAAGGGGTATTAGTGGCACTGACCAAGGTGTGTGAGCTGGCTGAGGGAAAAGCAGTCAATATTTATGCCGATCTGTAAGTATGCTTGTTGGGGTAATACAAGAGATTTGGGGCCCTATGGCGCCTTAGAGATTTTGTGACAGTAGCTGGCACTCCAGTGGCGCAAGCGTTGTATGTTCAAAGACTCCTGACAGCCACGCAGCTTCCGGACAGAGTGGCTGTTATCAAGTGTAAAGCCCACACCTTTAATAAGGATCCAGTGTCACTTGGTGATAGCTGTACTGGTGGGGCAGCTGGGTGAGCCACACGCTCTGCGAATAATGTTTTCCCCCCCATGTAAATGTCTGTGTGTTCACATAGAGGTGCAAGATTTGTGTCCCCTGCAGGAGAAAGCAGTCTGGAAGCTGAAGGGATGTGGACAGGAATAGAAAGATGGACAAGGAAAACCAGTGAGTCCCAGAGCATGCCACACTGTCATGGCAGAGACAGCCTATTGCCTGAGTCACCTTGGCAGGGAAGGTATGTATAAACTGGTCAAAACTTACTGGTGTGCCCCAGAGTTCACTCCACAGGCAGGTAAGATGGCAATGTCATGCATCCATCTGAGGAAAGACACTGGAAAGGCCCTTCCCACAAAGCCATCTCCACAGCCCCCTCCTCCTGAGGATTCTTTGCAGGTAATACAAATTGACTTCGTACAGTCCACTCTAGAAGTGTTTAGGATTTTTAAATATTACTGGTATGTGTTGATGCATTTGTCTTCAGATATGGTATCCCAAAAGTACTCACTGTATATAAGAAGTCTTCCAAGTCATGTGTAAACTCCTAGGGATTGATAGTAAACTCCATGCCCCCTACGGATCTCAGACAAGCGCAAAGGCAGAGAGAATGGAGGGTGCTATCAAGAACAAATTGAGCAAAGTTATGGCTTAAACAACGGTTTGCTATGGCCTGAGGCATTGCCTATAGTGCTGTATTGTATCAGAACCTCTCTCAGAACTCCACTTAACCTGTCTCCCTTCGAAATATTGCTCGGAAGACATCCACATTATGATGGCTAAAGTGTAATAATGAAGTGACTGTTCAATATTTTATGAAGAAGAATGACAACAATTGAGAATGCAGCAGAGGAAGTTGACAGTGTTGACATCTGAATTGCCTGTGAAGGACTGTCTTTGTCTGGAGCCAGGGGACTTTTGTTATGATCTGAAATTTGTTATGCCCAAGTTGTTTGATAGATTGGTGAGAAGGACAAACCAAGTACTATTAATCAGCACCGCATCAGTAAAGGGGTGAGGGAAGGAAACTTGGATCCATTCGTCCTGTTGTAAAAAGGTCAATAACCCGGAAGTGGTTGATGCTAGAAGCGACAAAAAAAAAAGAAGTATCGCTAGAAGCTTTGTTCCGGGAAGACTGAGAGACAACTAAAACCGAGATATCTAAGAAGGAAAAGACAAAGTAAAGACTACCCTGACTATCCCCTGGCCAGACAAAGAAAGGAGCAGCAGGCAGAAGATGAATACCTTACTTTGTTCCTGTTTTCTCACCTCTTTTCTCCCCAAGGTGTTGCGTGGCCACCAAAGGGTGGATAAGGAAAGGAAAAGTAGGTTTGTAGTTGGGCGGATCATAATCAAGCCATGTTCGGATCCCTGAGTAGTCCTGATACTTTGCTCGACCCTGGAGTTGGTAAGGTCTGAAGAATATTTAAGGTGAAGGTAATGTGATGGGTTGTCATCTAATGAATATTGTATTTGCAGGAGGTGTAGCCCTGATATGGAGGAAACTTGTATCCACACATGTCAACATAGCTTGACAGCTGATGTAAGGCAACATCCTTTGGGCGAGTATCACTCGGTTGTAGGAAGAGTTTTAAATCAGACAGAATGTTGGGTATGTTTGCAAGTACCCTAGAAACGGAGTAGTATGGGTCTAATCCCATACCCTCTAACTCTGGCTGAGATACATAATCTAAGCAAAGGAAGACCCTTGCATAAGAAATACATATGCACCAGGTCTCCTGCACTTAGATTGCAACCATATCCAGTAGGCAAGTCCCTTATATGTTGGAACTTCATTAGTTCGAAGGTACAAGAGACATGGGAAGCAACATGGTATAATCAGATGATAACCTATTTGCAGCATCCAGATGGAGAGTCAATAGACTAAGAAACATTGTTAGAAACCCGCACAGGTGGAAGGCTGTATAAACATATCTTATCGGTGAAACAGAGGAAGATTATGGCCGGTAGAGCACTTCCAGTTAGCGTTTGACCCACTGCGCTCCTCTGACGGACAGTAAAGGTATGGCAGTACCTCTAGTGTCTGTCTCCTTCAAGGCGGCGGCCATTTTGGGAGAGACCATCACCTTACAGACACTGCTGGCAGCCTGGAAGCTGTGTGACTGTGTTGCGGGCTGAAGGCGGCTGGGGGTGTGCCGGTCATTAGGATGTGCGCACACCTAAGGGGATATCCAAAAGAAAGGGAAAGGACACCACACAGTAATGCCTTATAAACACAGATCCATGTGGTCTATTTTTCTATACAATTTTGCTTATATAAGCAAAATCAAACTGAAATCGAATAGAAATCAAATGGAAATCGAACGCATTTTATTTTGTTCGATCCCACAGTGAGGCCTCATGGCATTGAAATCTAATAGAAATATAGACTGTGAAGGTGAGACTATATATGTGGTATCCTCTAACTACAGTCTGTAAATACGTAGATATGATTTATTAAAGAGCACTGGACTATGTTAAAATTAACCTGGGTTAAGGATGTGACTGAGACTGAACCCAGATCCTTGTGCACGCGGGTCTGTTAATAAACCTAAACGATTGTATATAAAGTTTTGTGGAGCATGGGCAAAGTACAGCCCGGTGCACGAGGAGGGGGACTTAAATAGGAACAGCCGTTGGTGCTGTGGCGCAGTGTCCCGGAGAAGATTAGTACAGGCAGAGCTGCGCAGCACGGAGGAGTTCCCCTCAGAATAGTGACAGGCAGAGTAACACAGCATAGACGCGGAGAGCGATGCTGGAGAGAAGAGAGGATACTTACTGAGGCTCCGGGACTGTCTCCAGGTCCTCGCAGCAGCGAGGATTCAGCGGGGTCAGGCGCTGAGTGACAGCAGGAGCCGGAGAAGCGGGGTCAGGCGCTGAGTGACAGCAGGAGCCGGAGAAGCGGCGGGGAGGAGTTTGTAGTGTCATCCCCGAGGCAGCGTCTGAGGTGGTCCAGTCTCCAGCCGCAGACTGACAGATTCGGCTGGGTTGTTCAGGAGAAGTCTGCCGCATCATCGCTGGCCGGTGAGCAGGGAAGATGGCAGCCGAGGCGGAGTAATCATCTGGTGAGTCCTCGCGGGGAGTGGCGAGCTGAGTCCAGCCCCAGTTGCACACACCACACGTTAGCACGGGCCCGGCCAGCCACAAATTACCATCAGCCCTCCCTTCTGTCCCAAGTCATCTCAGGAGGCGGAACCTTCAGGCTGAGCCAAGTAGGACAGGGACCAGGAGAAGAGGTGGTGAGCGAGTATTCTCAGCCTCAGATGACAGCCTGAAACGGAGAGTACTAAACCTAGATGCTGGCATAGAGTTGGATGCAGATTGCAGATTAAAGAAAAGGCTAAACCCGGCTTCGGTCAGGGGACGCCCACTTTAGGATATAAATTAGCAATACAAATTACAGATGCAGTTTGGACGCTACTTAGTGTAGCATTTTTCTTGTTACAAGTTGATTGGTGGAGGAGGGCTAAACCCGACTCAAGGGTCAGGGGACTCCCACAGAAGAGACAGGACCTACAGTGATTCAGGGCAGGACAGCCAGAGGAGTCAATGGCCACGTTACCTTCTGTTCTCAGGATAGTCAAGGTCACCGGTGTAACCAAGTCTGTGCACAGTGAAGGTTAGAGTGAGACTTATCCAGGGACTAGTAGAGACAGTCAGAAACTGCCAAAGACACTTTAAGGATTAATTATTTGTAATAGAAGTGTAGTTGTATTTATGTTTACCTGTTCTTAGGAAGTGGTAGAAATCCAATGCATAGTACCCTAAAAGGGACAAATAGCGCTTGTTAGAAGGTTGCCATACACTCACACAAGGGCAATATTATTGCACAATAATAATCTAGTCATAGGTTGAGTCTTATTTATGAATTCCAGTGAAGTATAGTTACTTGAAAATATGAAATCGTTGTTTGTTCTGTTAACTGATATCAACCAAGGTAAGGTTGGCTGATTGTAAGCTACCGGAACATCAAGGAGAACCAGGTCTTCTACATTGGAGTCATGTTCCGGTGCAATAAATGAATTGTAATTCAACCGGTAACTTACTGGGCATCTGTTGGCCCTCATATTGTGGATGGTAGTTTATTTGAATATTTATGCTTGTTGAAAATCTTTAATAAAATAAACCTGTTACACTATACTTACGTGGTATTACCTGTGAAGAGGAAAAAGTCAAGTCACCTACGTACTTGAAGAGACTTACCGGATCATGAGGAAGGTGACATATACATCTGTACTATACCGCCGAAATCAAATGCGTTAGCCTTTCCATGCGATTAGATCCCAATTTGATTCCGATCGTATCGGGATCAAATAGCAAGGCAATTGCATCATGTGTACACCCCGTTATCACTCACAAGCTTGAAAACAAAAACTTTTTAGGAACTTGATGAATGGCCTAATTTCAGAAGAGTAATCCACTGAGTTACATGTGTAGTAATGGATGACCAAAATTAGATGAAAATGTTATATTTAAAAAATAAGGGATGATGAACAGACGCAGACGTATGATAAGTAGTACAGACTTTTGGTGTATTTAAATATTTAAATCTTATGTTGCGTTCGATAAAACATAAGACTATTCCTCCTGTTCAGTATACAGCTATGTGATAATTCACTATCAACACATCACTGCTCGCAAATGATTCAGTTATGACTTATATTATGTGCTGTCACATCACAGAAAAGATAGCAAAACAACAATAAGCTGCAATAATGCTCCCGTGAGAGGGAAAGACTCTCCTAATCAAAAGAAAATGAAAAGGGACATGAGAATGTGCTTAAGGGCCAAGGGAGAAATTATTGTGCGGTTTCTGAGATTAAAATCTATACAAGTGAATTAGTATTTGGATTCAGTGACCAATAAGACCATTCTGTCTGTGATTTTTATTGTTTACATGGCATGTATTGCATGCATAAACAATGTTAAGAGTGCAAGAAGGTAAGGGCATACAGGTCTGTCCCTATAATGGCATGTAATGTAATTAAAACATATGTTTTTAAAAAATATCAATATAAATCTCTATCTAGGTACTGGAATAAGTTGACTTATGACCCACAGGAGAAAAAAAAAGCCTGTTATATTGTAGAATACCGTTTGCATGTAATCCACTCCATAGTGTTTACTGGAGGTTTCTCATTGGATAGCAACAATGAAATTGAATAAAATCAGCCCAGACATCTGCAGAGCGATCAAGGCTGTAATCCGATCTGTTAAGCAGCCAAGTGGGCCTTACTCCAATGAAGTTATGGAGAAGTCAATGTTTAAATCTGAGCCATGGAAATTCATGCCACACATACCAGCAAGCCAAAAACAGTCATTTAGAATAATTTAATTATCTTGCAACATAAGTCATCTATGCTGCTCATTATTTTGCACTTTAAGTCAATAAGTTGTAAAACCAATTCAATTCTTTCATACATTTACAGTTCATTTCTAAATTGCCTCCCTTCCGTATGAACTGGCAAACTGTGAGAATTATATACGTTGTCAAAATATGCCTGCTCTGCTTTTAGAGCTCATGGGTCTATTTATATTTTAAATAGAAAAGTGCAAAATTGCCCATTTCGCTAAATCCTGTGCATGCTGATTATTGGTGATAGTTTGTTCCAGTTCTAATACAGTTGCAATCCTCACAGCTATCACCTTGTCCAGATAGTTATAGCAGAGTCTCTACGGGCTGTATATTCTTTATATTATAAAGGCCCCAATATCACTGTAGTAGAGTCTTCTTCCTTTCAGACAGTATCACTGGGGATAAAGTGGTAAATTGAAGCAATAGAAGATTTTCGATCTCTGTGACAAGCCGTGGTAGAATCGACACATTGAACAATTGAACTTTTGCAATGTAGCAGATCTGTAACTAGAAATGTTTGCACCTTGGAGTCTACATTAAAATGTTTGCGAGAGAATGCCCTCACCAGCAGCAGTGACTTATTCTCCCCGCAATGTGGTCAATTTAATCTAATAACTGTAATATACAGTGGGGGAGGTGTAATAGGGTGAGAGAATAGGAAAGTGAGAAATTTGGTAAGAAATCTCCAGGTTTTTTTAAAGCGGCAATCATTTACACTGCAAAACCAGTTTGATTTGCAGTGTGAATGATTGGCGCTTTAACAAAGCTGAAGATTTCTTACCAAATTTCTCACTTTTCGATTCTCTCACCCTATTACATTTCCCATAGAAAGTCTTATTTAGTCTATTAATAAAAATACTGCATATACTTGCTTTAGTAGAATACTATTTGCTCCCTTTACTCTAAAAACGAATGTTTTTTTTCAGCAAAAATAATAATACTCTGTGCCTTCTTTAGTAAAATAATTATTTATTGTGCTCTCTTTTGTAGAATAATAATCTGTGCCCTCTTTCATGAATTACTGTTTGAGCCCCGTTTCGTAAACATAATGATCTGTGCCCCCTTTTGGGAAATAATGATGGTCTATAATTAGATTCACCATCATACAGGCAGCAAGTAAAAGGAGTTAAGAAAGGGTGTTACTCGGTTGGATATTTTTTGCTTTTAGAATGTAGTAGCCCAGACGTGATAAAAAAAAAAATACATGTATAACTTTAGGCAGATCTTCTGATGGAGTAAAGTGCTTGATTCTGGTTATGTTCCGCAGATGAAAAATGAGGATTTCATTGTAGCTGAGATTTATGTCTGAGCATCAAGCCACCAACTGGTACACGACCAAGGTTCCGCACATCTTCAGTGTTTTGTAATTATGAACCCTGAAGTTTGGTTGGTTGGCTATGCTGCAGTATTGTCCTTTGACCTCTCATCAGACCCGGATTTAGACCTCATGGGGGGTGTGGTATATTAGCCCGACAGTCGGGATTCCGACAGTCATTAGTCAGACGTCGGACTCCCCACTGCACAGCTTGGGGGGCACAATGAAGCCCCTTGCGCGCTCGCTGTGCTCGCCATGCTGCGGGCACGGTGGCGAGCTGCACTCACCACCTATTTTATTTTTCTTCTATGGAGGTCGTGGACCCCCACGTCGTCGGAGGAATGACTGTCGGAATCCCGACTGTCGGGGAGCTGTCCGGCACCCCTCATGGGGCCCTAGGCAAGAAGCTGGTTTGAGGCCCCCTCCCTCATACAATACATAGCACTATATTTTCATTCCACCTTATAGTTATGCTCCTTACACATTTTGCCACACACCATAATGCCCCTTACACATTATGCCACATACCGCAATGCCCATTACACATTATGCCACAAACTGCAATGCCCCTTACTCATTATGCCACACACTGTAATATCCATTACATATTATACCACACACATTAATATCTATCACATATACCTCACACCATAATGCCTATTACATATTATGCCACACACCATAATGTCTATTACATATTATACCACATTAGTGCCCTTTACTTAATGCTTGTTGCCAGGAGTTACATGCTTGATGCCAGGGATTAAATGCTCATGGCCAGGGGCTACAAGCTTGTTGCCAGGGGGTTAAACGCTCCTTGCCAGGGGGGTTACACACTCATTGCTATGGGTTGCATGCTCCTTGCCATGGGGAGTTACATGCTCATTTCCCTGGGGAAATTAGATGATCATTGCCACAGGACTTTACAAGCTTGTTGCCAGGGCTTTACAGGCTTGTTGCCATTGGGAATTACATGCTCATTGCCAAAGGGATTACATGCTCATTGCCATGGGGGTTTACATGCTCAGTGCCCGGGGTTGCAGCATTGCAAGGACACAGTGCAGCGTTCCTGTAATACACACTTCTGGGTAGCGCTGGACGCTTTGCTCTCCCCTGTCAGATGCTAGAGGTGAAGGAGCACCTTTAGCACCTGTCTCCAAAAAGGCAGCGGCCATCTTTGGAGGGGCAGAGTCTCTGTCTGTATGCTGACAGAGATTATGTGTCCTGTCTGGGGCACCACTACCCACTACCCCCTTCCAGCAACTCCTGGTTTCAACAGGCGAATGGGGTGTACCGGTGCCTCCACGAACCACCATACAGCTTTGCCTGTGTTGATCAGAGCTGAAATTCAGGGGGCCCGTTCACCGACAAGTATAGTTATTAGATTATTTGATCCTGTGGTAGCATGTATACTGCAAAAAGCATGGGAGATAGTATAGAACCCTGTGGAACACCACTTGGTAATAGCACTAAGAATGGTAAGTGTTGTGCGCTGCAGGATCGCTCCGGGAAGGACAGAGTGGCCTGACGTCCGGTTGCTAGGCAACCAGGGATGCCGGAGGATGCGGCATCAGGACGCAATGCCCGCCCTCCAACCCAGCATCTCCCAGCAACCTGGGGCGCTGCAGGACGCCGGGGGGACTTCCTGCCCGCGGCGGCGCCGTTGCTTAGCAACGGCAGACGCCGCCGGGCAGAGAGAAAGGACAGCCTCTAATAGGCTGAATAGGAGACAGACCGCAGGTGTCTGAGGGGGCAATTAGTGTAGGCGGGACTGGGCTCCATTTTCATTGGCTCCTGCTTACCATATCAAGGGAGTCAGCCCAGCAGTCCTCGCCGGTGATAGCTTCCTTTGGGTTCTATCTGCCAGCTCCTGTCCGGTCTGTTCCTAGCTGTTCCCAGTGTTACCCTCGTGGACATCGTTTCTTCGGGCTCTCCGGGTACCGTGAGTTGCCCCACTTGGGGTAGTAAAATAATAGTGGTTGGTGCCTCCTTTTACAACAGAGGTGTGTTCCCTTTGATAAAATAATGATGGTCAGTGCCCCCTTGTAAAATCAATGAAAGTACATATCCATTTTTGGTAAAATAATGATGGCCTACGCACTCTTTAGTACAAATAATGATGATCTGTTCCCTCTTTTTGTAAAAATAATTATGTTTTAATGCCCTTTGAATAAGATAATGATCTGCGCAACTTTTTTCAATAAAATTATGGTCTATGTCCCTTCTATAAAGAGTGCTTATATTCGGAAAATAATCATAGCCTGGGCCCCATTTTTTATAAATATTATAATGGCCTGTGCCCTTTTAGTAAAATAATAATGGTCTGTGCCACCTTTTGTAGAATAATAAAGGTCTAATAATGGACTGCACCCCATTTTATATATATATATATTTTTATCTCTGTGCAACCATTTGCATCATGCTGCAAGTGATGAACAATGCTACTTCCTGTATAGCAGAACATCCTGTGTTACAAACACTTCCTGTATGGATAGCAGTGGTGCAATCCACATGCAGCAAACAGCAACTGTGTTGAGATCCCTCTATGTCTGTTCTGTCCTTTACTGTACCCTTCTGTATGGGGCCTTATACCCTGGTGTAAGGGTGCAGTTTTCCACAGGGTGCATAAGTGCAAGTAGTTGAAGACATGGGTCCTGTCGTCAAAAGTGTCAGTCATGATATTTTATTAACCCTGTGAAATGATTTCTTGTTCTAGTGTTACTGACACTGAAGCAAAAAGACTGTATTAGGATGGGATGCACTAGAGGAATAAAGGTAAAAACCTTGTTACAGCTTTTTGGGATGCAGGAAAACCCGCATGCTGGGTTTCTGCAGCAGGGGGTATTGCTAGCTGAATATGGCGATACCCTATAGAAGCCTATGGGGCTACTTAACGCATCCCACACCGCCCCGCAAGACCCCTGCAGCTCCCCCCTCACCTGTGTTCGGGCAGCCTCCTGCTGTGCTCCTACTCCCTGCACCTCTTCTGGAAGCAGGGAGGAGGATGGGGTGCCCTGCTGTCACTGCAGCCATCTGAGCACTGCAGGGGGGAGAGCCCCTGGGAACCTGCTCACCCCCCATGCCAGCTCCTTTGCAAAGGGCAGCTCTTATTGCAAGAACTGCCCTTTGTGATACTAATCGCATGTGATTAGTATCACTGTGGTAGCCGGAGGTGGCGCATTATAGTGCAGCTCACCCTTAATCTCTTGTCGTCTCTTTCAGGCCCCTCTCTACTGCACTGCACTTATGGGAATTACCTCTATGGGGAATTAGAGGACAGGAATACACCAATAACTTATCTTTAATGAAGAGGTCCCGCTAAAGGAGAACATAACTACAGGGAGATTTTTACTACCAATAAATAAACTAAATAAAGTGCAGCTGTGGTAAACTGGGCTTCCCTTTCTTGTTGAGAGTGACATGCTGAATACAATTTTCTTTATTACTCTTACTTATTGATCTGTCCAAAGAAAGGGATTTATGAAGACTTGATCACTGTTGTGTGGATTCGAAAGCCGATCAATCATTGAATGCACAAGGGATGCAGCACGTGTGTGCAGTCAATCAGCAGCTGCCATGTGGGGGAGTTAACCTGATGTTTTCTGGGAGTGTCAGAAAAAAGGGCGACAAGCCCAGGCGGTTTGAGGGAGGGTGTGTGACATCAGCTCCAGCCTCGATCATCCTTTTTCTATTAAGACTTGTGGAAGGCTCAAGGGCCAAAGTTCTGCACTCTTGCACATAGTGAATAAATTATTTGATGGTGAGTGAGTTGCAAATGGATTTGCAGCTGGCTGGCGATCGGCGATATTTTTGAAAGTCATTCGCAGACTTGCTAAGCGTGGGATTTGCCTCTGTTTGGGTGGTGACAGATTATTTTACCATGTGATATAGAAAGTTTTTGCAGGAATGCAATAATTATTGTACTGCATATGCAAAATACTGTTATTCAGAGCAAATCTGCATTTATCATGTTATATTATGCAGCTCTGCTGATGCTTTAGTGAGGGTTATTCCACACCTCACATCTAAATCAGTTACAGCGGAACAGTGCCGCTATTTTGAACCTGTCTATCTTTCCCGCCTACAGACGGCAATGTCCCAGGGGCAGGAGGACAGTTGGGGATCTCTGGAAAGTCTGCTCTGCAAAGCAGTTGGGGATCTCTGAATAGATGCAGTGTGAGGACTTGAGCTAGGGAGGCTGCCCAGCTGCTCATGGAGCACTGGGCACCACCTCCCCCCAAATGACGATAACGAGGATGGTGCCATGAGGTCACATCCCACCACTTGAGGCCCCACCTTCCCACTCATGCGCAGACTCTAAATTTACCCTTTAGCAAGTTGTGAGGTATGTTATTCCCCTTATGGAAGGAAATATAATTTAAGGCTTTTGTTTGGGCTTACTAGGTACTTACACTAACATTTTTGTTATAAAAGTGAAAATTAGTAAAAATTCCCCATATTCTCTATTGTTTTATAATAATCAAAATCATCACCATAAATGAATTATAATATTGTGAAATGTTCAGTTGCAATAACAG
This sequence comes from Crinia signifera, assembly GCF_055691185.1. Lineage (NCBI taxonomy): Eukaryota > Metazoa > Chordata > Amphibia > Anura > Myobatrachidae > Crinia > Crinia signifera. Next base: position 128,452,862 of record NC_139221.1, on the reverse strand, counting down.
ATAGTGTTATCGTATGCGGTCCAGCCACCGGGGAGCCTCCAACTCACTGGCAGGCAGTTGCCGGGGTATCGCAATCGAGGCTGCATGCGATACCTCAGAGTAGTTTTTGGGGGCAAATAGTCAAATTAGAGAGAGCGCAAATGACACATTTTTTTAAAATATATCAATTTATTTGGTATTTGGAATTAAATCATTATTGATAAAAGCTCAAGCCTGATTCAAACTTGGTAATGACACTAATAAAGTGGGACATTAGCATCCTTCTGGTAAGAATTTATTATCTTTTTCTGTTAGATACAGAATGATAAACCAGAGATTGTTGTATCAGGTGTAGGAAGTCAGCAGGAAAAGTGATTGATGGCAGGTACGTGCCACTGAGACTGCTGATGTCAGTGGTATAAATCCCAGACAGGGCTGAAATGAATGGTACGGTCTGGGTTTTGGTATGCTCAAGTTGGTTTGATACTAGCCATTCCCATACTACACACCAGGTAATCGTCTCCTGAGTTGGGAGTTCAGTTGCAGTTCTGGAGTTGATTAATAGGGGAAGCTGCTTGTGGGCAGTGTTGGTATTGTGTGTGTTAAAAAAAGCAAGCTAGAGAGAGCTGCTGCTGCAAGTATCTGTCTGGGACCTGCCAATGCAGAGGCATGGTGAGTGCCTTGTAGGGTGACCAACTCATCCCTTTAATCCGGGACACATATTAATTACACAGGTTCTGTGGCTGGCTTTCACCTGGTTTTAAACTGCCACACCTCAAGACTCCATTTCACCTGGTTTTAAACTGCAACAGAACCTGTGTAATATTAAATGTGTCCCGGATTAAAGGGATGAGTTGGTTACCCTAGTGCCTTGGTCTATGCCTGACTGTTATGAAGCTAAGAGAGCAGAGACTTTGGGGGAAATTTACTAAAGGAAATTTGTAAAAAATAGGTGTATTTGTATCCAGAAATACACTTATTTTTGACATTTACTATCCCGAAAATACGGCAATTCGTATTCGTATTGATGTGCTATCAATACGAATACGAATTGCCGTATTTTCAGGATAGTAAATGTCAAATATAAGTGTATTTCTGGATACAAATACACCTATTTTTAACAAATTTCCTTCAGTAAATTCCCCCCTTTGTGTTCAAGTTGAATGGAACTAAGTTTACCTATTGCTGCTGAAGAAAAGCCTGTTTTGTTTTGGACTTAATGTGCTGTTGATAAGCCTCCTGTTAATTAACTTATTAAGAAAACCCTGTCTTGCTGCAACCTATTTCATTTGGGCCTACCTGTCTTGGAGCCAAGGTCTCACGGAGGCTATGGATTGCAATTAGTGGGGTTTCCTTTGAATATTTAAATTTCATTTGTAGATACTGATTTGAACAGGGAAAGTCTTTCCACCCAATTATTATTGCTGATATAGTACTTTAGCTGTTCAACAAACCAGATACACAATAACTGCTGTTAATTAAGCTGTTGTAGCAAAATTCGGTGTAGCTCCGGTCAAATATGGCAGGCTGCAATTCGGGACTCCGCACAGCAGATCTCAATATGCTCTGTCCCGTATCTCACACATAGACTATGGCGAACAGTCTCCATTAAAAGCATGAAGGGAGATGCCCCTTATATTACGGGTTGGCAGTGGAAGAGGATAATAGGCCAGATGCACTAAGCTTCAAAAGTGATAAACAACCAACCAATCAGCTCCTGCCTGACATTTTTCACACAGTTTGTGACATAACAGGTAGGAGCTGATTGTTTATTACTCTGCATTTTATCACTTTTGAAGCTTAGTGCATATGGCCCCATGTGCAGCCAATCACAGCCTGTAAACCACGTAAATAGGCTTGTCAGTGTGCGGCCGCAGGCACCTGGAGCCGCTCACAGCATACAGTGTTGTTAGGCCAGTGTTCCGATGTTATACCTGTGTATGGGGGCCGTAAGACTACAGACAGCCATGAGTCCTTCTGCACTGTTTAGCAATGAATATTTTGATATGATCTTCCCGTACTGGGCCAATCTCTGACATTAAGATTTGTTAAGTGTACTTTAGGAATATTCCCATATTAAATTATCTTCCTGCTTGTTTCAAATAATATTGCCTGCAATGATCGCTTTAACAAAATATTTAGGAGGAATGAAAGTTCATTTATAATATCATCTCCCAAACGTTCACTAGAGATGACTAATATTCAGTTAATATGCTTTGGCAAAAGTAAAATAAGATTTCCGCTTTCAACTTGTTACTTGAAAATTCAAGGTGGATTCAAGGTCTACATGTCACATGTCTTGTTGTTTTGATCCTATGGTAAATTGACCCTGATATATATTTCCTGTGATAGTAAGTGTCTTGAAACAAGTTCCAGCCTTGGAACTAAGAGTTGGAGCTTCTGGTTTTGTATGTGGTGTATGTGATGTATTGTTGGCAGCATATAGTGTATATAAAATCCAAGACATTGAAAAGGAGAGAGAAGGGGATAAATCCATGCAACACTATACCTATACCACACTGTATGCCAAAATGTTAGAGGAGTTATATTCTGCCTTACAGATTTGGAAGGAGAATTGTGCTCTGTGCATTGCCTGCCTTAGTGTGCTGGAGAATTAGATGGACTGGACCTGGCAATGGCAGGATACGGCAGGGTTCTTTCTGACATTGATTTCACTCAGCTTTGAACAACAATGATGGAATCTTTCTCCCTATAAAGCATCTCCACCCATTGCAGATCTTGGATTTGTGATTTTATTTCATTTTATGGTAAAACGTCACTACAGCCATAACCGTGTTGACTAGATGTATGTTTTGTTTTAGTGTGGTGGAGGATAGGAAGTTGCATCACTTCCCTCCACTTGTTATTCAGGAAGAGCCTCTGCAGCCATTATTCAGAATAATACAGTCATTAAAGATACACTTCTGCAGCTCTCCAGAGTCCTATGGTGATTTGCACAAAGACCACTTTACATGGTGTCAGAAGTCTGGCTGTGATGGCGCAATGTGCCTGATATATATATATATATATATATATATAGTGCAGAACACGCTGAGAGGACGTGGATAGTGCAGAACATGATGAGAAGGCATCGGGAGTGCAGCACATAATGAGAGGACATGGGTAGTGCAGAACATGATGATAGGACATGGGTAGAGCAGAACATGAGAAGGCATCGGGAGTGCAGAACATGATGAGAGGACAAGGGAAGTGCAGAACACGATGAGTGGACAAGGTGAGAGCAGAACATGGGGAGTGCAGAACATGATAAGAGGACGTGGGGAGTGCAGAACATGATGAAAAGACGTGGGGAGTGCAGAACATGATGAGAGGACTTTGGGAGTGCAGAACATGATGAGAGGACATGGGGAGTGCAGAACATGATGAGAGGACATGGGGAGTGCAGAACATGATGAGAAGACATTGGGAGTGCAAAACATGATGAGAGGACATGGGGAGTGCAGAACACGCTGAGAGGACGTGGGGAGTGCAGAACACGATGAGAGGACATGGATAGTGCAGAACATGATGAGAAGGCATCGAGAGTGCAGAACATGATGAGAGGACATGGATAGTGCAGAACATGATGAGAAGGCATCGGGAGTGCAGAACATGGATAGTGCAGAACATGATGAGAAGGCATCGGGAGTGCAGAACACGGTGAGAGGACATAGGTAGTGCAGAACATGATAAGAGGACAAGTGGAGTGCAGAACATGATGAGTGGACAAGGTGAGAGCAGAACATGGATAGTGCAGAACATGATGAGAAGGCATCAGGAGTGCAGAACACGGTGAGAGGACATAGGTAGTGCAGAACATGATGAGAGGACAAGGGGAGTGCAGAACATGATGAGTGGACAAGGTGAGAGCAGAACATGGGGAGTGCAGAACAGGATGACAAGAAACAGGGACATACTTTTGCTTACTTTGTATATTGTATTGGAGTTTATTTATTTTGTAATCATCCTCTTGTTACAACAAGTTTATAACAACTTGTATATGACACCCTATTTTTCTCTTATAAGGTCTCCCCTAAAGGAGTATTTATGTAAATAAATCATATATAATAAATTTCTAATGCTGCTCCTCACCTCTATGAGGAGAATTTAAGTGTTCTTCACACTGTGACCAGTAGATGGTGCCTAACAGAGTAAGTCAAGTGTTGCTCCTTAAAGGTATGCAGCGCACAGCCAACGTTGCTTTGTAGGGGTGGTAACTATTATAACCATTATTTGTATCAAGTTTTAACAGGAATCTTTTTTTTTTTTTTTAAAGAATATTTTTAATGGAAAGCATCATAAATAACCACATTCAACTGAAATGGAGGTACATATACTTCCAACAGTCAGAAAATGGTTTAGTAGAGTAAAGTAGAGTAAAGTAAAGACCAATATGAAAAGGAGAGAAAGGAAAGTATATGTAAGAAAAATACAGGGGAAGAAAAAGAGCAAGAGGGAAAAGAAGAGAAAGAAAGAGGATGGTCCACTGAGCATGACGAGCTAGGTATATAAAGTAGGGGGCAAAGGAGTAACAACCATAAGTGCAAAGGGTGCAGCTGCTATGGGGCCCAGAGCTGAAAGAGGCCCATCTTTACTGTCTAAGTAATATGTTTTACATACATTTGTCACCATCAGTTGCTAAATGAGGGCCCTTACAAACTTTTGCTATGGGGCCCACGAATATCTAATAATATATAATAAATACACCTAATATAAGCTGTCTAAATGTGCGGGCATGCAGGGTTATTCAGATTTCATAGAACAGCTGCGAATCCACAAGCCGGGTGATAATTGAATGACTGCGCATGCATACAACTGGTAGTACGCATGCGTGAGGCCACACTGCGATAAAATTAAGCTACTTTTTTAATTGCTGGCCATGCGCAAGTTGAATGACAGAATGCCGGCGTTCAGGGGTGGTAACCGGCCATTTTCTGGGAGTGTCGGGGAAGATGCAGGCATGGGCAGGTGTTTGAAGGAAAGTTGTGTAATGTCAGCTCCTGCCCTGATCATCTATTGCAGCTGCTGAGTAAGTCCTGGGCTACTCACAGACTGCACACAGTGGAAAAATCATTAGATGGTGAGTGTTTTGCCTATGGATTAGCTGCTAATCGCTGGTCAGTGTAATTTCTGCAAGCCGTGCACATCAATTCACAGGCTTGAACAGGGTGAGATTTCACTCTGGCTGGGCGACGATTACCTGGGTATATTTTATAATATCTAGAGAGTTCCAGATATATACATACCCCCCATCAGTCCTGATTAACGCGGGAATGTCCCGGTTTTCGGGGACATTCCCACGTCCCTCCCGCAGCCGGCAGTGTCCCTCGGCGCGTAGGGTGTGTGTGTGTTAAGAGTGCCCCCTGTTCTGCTGTTGAGCAGTGGTGAATAAATATATTGTGCATGCGCACAGCATCTATTCCCGCAGCCAGGGGGGCTGGGGGCATGGCCAGAGGCTCAGAGAGCCTCTAAACCATGCCCCCAACAGCAGCAAAATGGGGGTGAAGATGCGCGTATAGGCCATGCCCCTTTCCGTATAGCCACAGCCCCTAATTTTCGGACACGCGCCTGTTCAGGAAACATTAAAGTTGGGAGGTATGAATATATATTATATGAATATTCCTTAATCTGTGAGGAAATGGATGACTGAGCAGCATTTCATCTAAATCTGCCAGGCTTTCGGCCAGATACTCTAAGCTTCAAAAGAGATAAAATAGAGAGTGATAAACAGCCAGCCAATCAGCTCCTGTCTAACATCTTTCAAACACAGTCTGTGACATGGTAGGTGAGAGCTGATTGGATGGCTGTTTATCACTCTCCATTTTATCACTTTTGAAGCTTAGAGAATCTGGCCCTTTGTCTTCTGATGGAGGGCCCAGGTCACTTTCCAAGTGACTCTCATGTGGCAAGCCTGGATAGGATACAAATTTTTAATATTAAGAAGAACAGTAACATATTCTCTCAAAAGTTGTTTGGCATCTAAAACAATTGATTTATGCAGATAATTTAGGAAATATCTCATTTGGGTATGATCAAAAGGTCTGTGGCGGGGAATTTGGAATCTCATGGATATAGGGCCTGATTCAGACATGATAACTGCATTGTGAATCTTCGAAGCCCATCAATCAGTTGGCCATTCACCGCCATGAGAGGTCATTGGTCCTCCTGGAAAATAACCGGGATCCGCCTGGATTATTTCTTGATACTTCCAAAAAAACGAAAAATGACCGGGTTCTGCCCCCAAATGCTGGCTGGCTGTCAGTCATCTTGTGATTGGCCAGTGATGAAAAGCCATCGCTGGCTTTGTTTGCAGGAAGTGTGCGCATTGTTCAATAATTGGCATTGCTGCAAATTCACAGCCGTGCAAATGGGCTTAAATTGGGCCCATAGTATCTAATGTACACCAAGATGTGCCATTGATTACGTCTATACCATATCTAGGATGAGTAGGCATCTGGTACCATGAATATAATTGTATATTTAAACAACCTGGAGGGTAGGCAAGGTTATCCCATAATAGGGTAAGTGGTGAGACCAAAACAGAGGGCACAGATGAGCCAAACAGAGCAGATAACATATCATCTTCTACATGTATAACATTAATAAATGTAAAAGATTATTACACTATTTAATTCTATACATTTCACTCACCGAGCATGATTCAGTGCACGCAATCCCTATGCGTTGCCGATGTTCATGTGAATACCAAGGTCACCTTCACCCCAATATGAAGAATGACACACAGGGGAAATTTACTAAGATGTGTATTCTACTTCACATGTGATGTTGCTCTGGGCAACCAATCAGATCCTGTCTACTATCTTCTAGAGCAGGCATTCCCAACCATGGTCCTCAAGGCACACCAACAGTGTAGGTTTTAGTGATATCCAGGCTTGAGCACAGGTGACTTACTTAGTACCTGAGTGATTCTGAGTAAACCATCTGTGCTGAAGCCTGGATATCACTAAAACCTGCACTGTTGGTGTGCCTTGAGGACCGTGGTTGGGAAAGCCTGTTCTAGAGGGTGCTATATAAAAGTAGATTTTGATTAGTTGCCCATAGCAACATCAAATGTGAAGTAGAACACACATCTTGGTAATATTCTCCCATATTGTTACAGCAACAGCAATTATCTGAAAGCATTTTGAATATATTCATCTAATGTTTAAACATATTTTCCATGTGAAGCTAAAGCAGTTTTTGATCAACATTACTGTTTAAGACCTAGGTAAAATACTGCTTAAGAAAAAGGGGGGTGAACCCTGGTCACACTGGGTGATTCGGGATCAGGTGCGCCTGACTGAGTTGTCTTACTAAGCAGCTGCCCTGAGACAGGGTAGTGAGTCCTGTACAAAATGGTAGACAAAATGGGGGGAGTGGGCAGCGCTGGTTGCAATACTATTAATATGCAATATTGGGCAAAAAAATGAAAATGGAAGATTGGTTAGATCTATTACAGTTTTAATACAATTTCTTAAAATGTGAAGCCAGAATATAGGCTAAAAACAATGAACAATAATAAAATAGTCATCTCACCGATTGCCCGGAAGGTCCGCTACCAGCTTCACTGGCTCCCCACTCTGAGGAAATTATCCCAGTATTGGTCCGGAAATCCACTACCAGCTTCACTGGCCCCCCGTTTATTCCATCCATTGGATTACAAATACCTCTGCATCAATAGTAGAGGTTGAGGACACTACACCCACAACATCTGGCGACAGGAGTTGGTGATTCGTGCCATCTTGGGCCACTCCTGATATCTACATCTTTGTGCCCTCCCTCCATATTGCAGCTTGGGGACCGTACTAGTACCACCATTTAGACATTCCGGATCATCCCCACCACCTAGTGGGTGACACCAGTGTACACCCCCTGGACACTTGGGACTTCCTGGGCCATACCCTCATGTGGTTCGGTTTGGTGAGATGACTATTTTATTGTTTGTATTTATCATTGTTCATTGTTTTTAGCCTATATTCTGGCTTCACATTTTAAGAAATTGTATTAAAACTGTAATAGATCTAACCAATCTTCCATTTTCATTTTTTTGCCCAATATTGCATATTAATAGTATTGCAACCAGCGCTGCCCACTCCCCCCATTTTGTCTTTAAAATACTGCTTAAGTATGTGTAATATAGCCAACACTAAATATACCATGTACAATTTAAAAATAGGTAATGACTAGACCAGGGTTGGAATTTCCGGGAGTCTCCTGAAAATCAGGGCCCCCTCCCGGCCCCCCCGGAAGGGTGGACAACCCTCCCGGATTCAGGGGGGACCCCCACTGTCCCCTGGATCGCGGCATTAAAATGCCGCAATCCTCGGGTCTCAGAGGAGGGGGCGGAGCTAAAATGACACAATCGCGTCATTTTAGCCCCTCGACGGAGATCCCTGAATTCGCTGGTTTACCAGCATGGGGACGGGGCTTAGTGATGTCACACTTAAGCCCCGCCCCTGAGCGGCTACTGAAACTCTCCTCTCCGGGCTTCTCCCGGAGAGGAGAATAAGAAAGTCGGCAACCCTGTACTAGACCTTGAAATCCTAATTTGATTCAATTTCAGATTTGAAATCAGGACACCCATATTAGCTTAAAATATGCGGCTGTTCTGTGATAATATCAGCACAATTCTCAATGTGATAACTGATTAGATCTATGAATCAGTTATAGAAAGCAGGGACAGAGCCTGCGAGAGAGCTCTGTCCCCGAGATGCCAAATTGCAGCACTATTAGGGATATTCAGAGTATTTTCTGCATGGGTGCTGCCAACATTCTCGCTACCACTGGCAACCCTCTATCCAGTCGTGATGACCCCCATGAGTGGCGCCCTCCCCACACCTGATCATACTTACTGACACCCGGGGATCTGTGATTGGAGCACCTGGAGAGCTACTGGTCATTGTGGCTCCCCACGGTGCTCTACAGTGAGCTGTTGCTTTGCAGCATCACTTTACTTCACAGTGGGTCACGGTACCATCAGGGAGCCCCAGTGACCAGCAGCACTCACGGAACACCCACCACCGGTTCCTGGTTATTTCATTATATCAAATGGACACACACGTAACTGATCACACTGTCCCGATATCCGGACTGATCATAGACTGACTCATGATAGACAGTCATATGGTCGACCACTAATGGTCGACAGTCAAAAGGTTGACAGGGTTTAAAGGTTGACACACAATAGGTCGACAGGGTCTAAAGGTCGACAATCAAACGGTTGATAGGGTTTAAAGGTCGACAGGCAATAGGTTGTCATGGTCAAAATGTCAACATGGTCAAAAGGTCGACATGAAAAAAGGTCGACATGTATTTTTAAACTAAATTTTCAGCCGACATGTGGCGACCGTATTTCATGCCCTACCATCCACTAGGGCTTGGAGGGAGAATCATATAGTGTGCCGAGCGCAGCGAGGAACTGAGCCCGAAGCATAGCGCAGTGGTACAATTAGACAGTGTCCATGTCAACCTACGTCGACAGACACCCTAAAAACATTAAAAACTCATGTCAACCTTTTGGATGTCGACCTTTTGACTGTTGACCTTTTCGACCCTGTCGACCTTGTGATTTTTTTTTTAACACCACAACAATGCACCAGGTCCCTCATCCAGAATTGTTGTGGCCAAATTGCATGAATTACGCTATGAATTGTTTTTTTTTTTTTTTTTCCCCACGAGCCACGTTCTCGGGTTAGGAAACAGAAAGAAGTCGCAGGGAGCCAAGTCGGGCGAGTACGGTGGATGCGGCAACAATTCCGGATGATGGAGCTGGAACACTGTCGTGGTGGAAAAAACTATCGTATGAATCAATCTGAAATTTAGTATGTCGTCATTTGAAAGATGGCAAATTTTCTTCAGCAACGCCACCTGTCGTCAAACACAGGTACTTATTGATCCACCCTCGTATTTCGCAACACAGACTCTATTTATATATACATGTATATGTAAATGCACGTTGCTGCCGGAACTCACTGCATAAGTAAACTTCTGCCCTGTGCCCTATGTAATCCCCTGCTCCACTGGAACTGGTATTGTGCATATATGTGTGTACACTGCGGCACTCGAAATTAGAAGAAAAATTACAGATAGGTGAACTACTGTGATGTTTCAGCCTTTAATTGGCTTTTTCAAAACAGCTTACGTGTGTGTGTATGTATTTACTATTGTAAAGCGCAACGGAATCTGCTGCGCTATATAAGAAACTGTAAATAAATAAATAAATAACGAGTCAGGGCGTGGCCTACGACGCTCCTTCTCCTCCTGTCACCGGTATCCTGGATGTGGTGTTTCTCCGCACGCTTCTCTGCAAACCAGCCCTGCGGCGTTCGAGTGCTACCGATGTCCTGGTACAGTGTGAGCAGCCTATGCCTTGTGGTACCCAGTCCACAGAGATTTTATATATGGTACGAGTTCTTGTCCACCTGCACCGTGGACTGTTAATTTTTAAAATAAACTTTATATCTTAATTACTGCACCATGAAGCGCCTTCTTTCTGCCCCCCCTCTCTCTCTCTCTCTCTCTATCTATCTATCTATCTATCTATCTATCTATCTATCTATCTATCTATCTATCTATCTATATATATATATATATATATATATACATATATACAAACACACACACACACACATACATATATTTTTATAAGGTAGTCTGTCTGTGTGTGATTGGGGCACCAATATTTATCTTGCCTCCAGGCAACTGCTACGAACTTGAAGTTGAATGCAGTTACCTGAAGTAGCATTTACATGCACTGACCTGTATTTAGTACAAGCCTACATGTCCTCATGGTAGCATTTTGTTTTAGCTTGGACTCAAGTATAATAGTAAAGCTTTTATGACTTTAAGATTTGTTCCTGGAATATTTACATCCATGGTCTCCCACATAAATTTTCCCTCGTTTTACATATAATTCTGTCACATGAGATCTACAGGAATGCTGACTCTGTAACATGAGGATACGTCAATGCCAGCTAGAAATCCTCTTTCATCCTTTCATACTTATGACTTGATTCATCCTGGCATGTTGGGAGTCTACTCCACTGTTTGCCTGTTCTGTACTCATTTTCTGTAGTGGCTTTTGTCCAAAATACAAGTGTCTTTCAGATGCCATGAAAAATACATTACATCTGCATACAATGCCAAGACTTTAAGCACAGTTTAAACATGTTCATTCACCCATTTTTTGCACGTCTGAGTAATCTTTATGTATAAAGGGCTCAGCGGTGTTACAAGGAATTCTTATGCTTGAGCGCCACTTATAATGATAGGGGCCTTAAGCAAAAGACTTATTTTTATTGTGCTTAATTTTGGAATTGCAATTGGAGAAATCTAGACAGCAGCTGGATGATTTAGCAGTTACCACGTCCGCTGCTGCCCATTCCAGATGTCCCCACTGAGATATATTTTATATGTTTGAATCCTCTCCAGGTTTTGGAAAAAAAAATGCATGGCAACTATTTCCACAAGAAACAAATGAAAGGTTACATTTCCCAGTACATGTCTGAAAGAGTGAAGCTATGTGTAATCACAAGCTGACCGGAGATTAAACTCGCGACTCGCAATGTGCAAACCCACCAGATATAGATTATGTCTGTAAAATCGTGTTTGCTTATTTTGTATCATCTGATGTTGAGTTTAATTATATAGCATATAAATAAACTGTATAACATTTCGTAGCAACATTGCAGATGTAGCAAAAGTGATCTGGAGGCAGGAACTAAAGGTCCATACACATTGGGCGATTTTGCCCAGCGTGTATGGACAGCGATGATAATTTTCATTGCTGGGGGGAAAGCCGCTGCCTGCATACACACAGAGCTGCTTTCCCCCTGCCCGGCGCCGACAGTTGGGGAAGGACACTTTGCATAGCACAGAGCTGTGCAAAGCCGCCCATAGATGAGCGGCTTTCCTGGCGATGATGCGGGAGCGTGCAGCAGCGCTCGCCGCTCATCGCTGTGGCATACACACTGGGCGGCTTTGAGCTGTAAGCCACTCAAACATGCTGTTTTGAGAGACTTTCAGCTTAAAGTCGCCCAGTGTGTGTATGGGCCTTTACACAGTTCCTGGAATCACTGAGCCAGAAAACAGTGCTGCACACTTGTAATCACCAATTGCTAAGAGACAGAGGGGCATTATTAAGCTCGGCTGGTACTTTATCACCGGCCAATCAGCTAACTGTGAAGTTACAGGTTTGGTTTGAAAAATGACAGGTAGGAGCTGATGAAGACCAGACAATTTATCACTTCGCCAAGAGTAATAAATCTACCCCAGAATATAGTACAATGCCTATAATCAACAATTGCCCAGAGCCAGTGTTTAGAATAGTGCCCATTATCACTAGCTATATAACCTATAATCACCAAATGCTGAGAGACAGAATATGCTATAGTGCCTATAACGCCAGCTGCCAACAGCTGGGCACTAGGACAATGCCCATTATCAATAGCTATTACACCTGTAATCACCAACTGCTCAAAATCAATAGAAAGCACGTAAAGCATGTAACCCACCAACAGTTTAAATTGTTATCCTTCTACTTTATATAGTTTAAGGCCCATACACACTGGGAGTCTTTGAGTTGAAAGCTGCTCAGTTTATTCATTTGAGCTGCTTCCAGCTTGAAAACCACCCAGTGTGCACAGGGCAGCGATGAGTGCTGTTGCATGCTCCCCGCATCATCGCTGGCCTGGCCGCTCATTCTGCTATGGAAAGTCATCCACTAATATTATCACTATTGGACTCTATCTCTATATATTGAACAATATTGTTTTCAGTGCTTAAAAATATGTTTCTCGGGGTAACTCCCAGATGCAATGGAGGCTTCAACCTCTGGGCTCCAAGCCCTGAAGGGGCACCTGCATGTAAAGCAGCACCAGTGTGGTTCACAGCAGGATCCAAGAGTTACCATTGCAATGGAGCTCCGTGATGCACCTGTATTGACTCTCTACCAGGGACTCTGCTAACATCTGCAATTGGGAACAGAACGGCTCCTGCCTGGTACCACTCAGCCTGCACTGCAGCAGGCAATGCTGCTGGACTCAGAAATGATATGCACAGGTGAATTTTAACACACACCATATTTAGGGTGGGGGGCACCAAACTCCAACTTGCCTCCGAGCAACTAAGATGAACTTACTACTACCATCCTGAAGAAGCCATCCCTTTGGTGAAACTAGTCGATGTAAGTATCACTGGACCCTCCAAACGCTGCAGTGCACACAAACAGCGCTGACTTGAGTCTGCCGGCAGACAGTTCACCTCCAAGTTTGAGGCAAGGTACTTTGCTCATTTGATCACCACCACACACCAGAATCCACCTCTTGCTCATTTGAGCCACACCATTAACATTAATCCGCTTATTACAAGTCCAAGGACTGAACACGCCATGAGTAACGACCTACCGGTTCCATACACACACACATTTTGTCTGTTTATTTGCCTGTTTAAATGTCTCCCATCCATCCTTGTGTATGTGTGTACCGGTACTAGGAGAACCTTTTATTAATCATGGTTGCACTCATTAACTATCCATCTCATTTATTTGTCATGTAAACATTTTTTTAAAGAAATTTTATTTATACTGTATGTTTTTATATAGATTGTCATTTTTATAAAGTATTGTGAAAGCATTTAGAGAGAGACTTAATGGCACCCCTGTACCTACAGTATGTCTCATTTGTGAGACCAACAAACATATATCTAAAATAAAAGGATTGTCTTTCTAAAGCTTTTATAGTACGACCTTCATTTCAATTTCATTTATATATTGATTCTAGTAACTGTGAGCGCAGAGTGACACCTTCTTGGTGTACCCCCACATTTCTAAGATGAACTTACGTCCCTGAGGTTATGGTTAAGGTGAAGCTACTATCAAAATATTTATTATTTCATTAATAATGCTTTTTGTGCTTCATTCATTTGTCAGCTTGATGGATCGTAGTTTGACTCCCAGTTGTCCAATAATATTTTCTTTTCATTTTTCCACAGTTGACTGTAAGGACGATTTTTCCTGGGAAAATCCCTATTCATACTTGTATGGTAAACCGTTGATTAGGTTGGGGTTTGGCGCCATCATGTGTCTGACTGCTGAAGCACATTATAAAAACATGCTCTAAAATGCCCTATCGCAGCCTGTCCATGTTTTCAGTAAAAGCTAAAACTGTACATATGAAATAAAAAACACATAGCAATACTAATATTGAAAAAATATATGAATACTGAGCAAATAAGATTAATAATATAAAAAGAGTAAATAGTGAAACAAACTACAACAAACTAGAGCAGATTAAAAGTTGAAATGCAAATAATGTAATGTTTAAACATAGGTACTGATGTTGATTTAGTTGAGGAAATTGGACCCAATGCTGAGCTATTTGCTTAATTGATGTAGTTTGTAGCTATAACTGGACATGTTCAGAATGTGCAAAATTATGCAAAAAACTCCAGCAGCCCTGAAAATTACAAAGACGCCCACCAGAGCCATCGCAAAATCATACCCCTTTCACATTGCAGCTTTAACACGGTATATTGCCGTTTTTTTTTACCGTTTTAAAACCCGAACAGCTGCAGTGTGAAAGCTCCATTGTCAATTTACCGGTTACAGAATACCGGTATTTTGACACGTCTTAAAAGCAGGATCCTACACATTTCAGAGCCGTTTTCCCTGCAGTCTGAACAGCTCAGAAACGGTATTTGCAACAAATGATAACCGCACAAGGGTGATAGGTTATCTCCTACAAGCAGGAAATAAACATTTAAAATTACATTGTATGGCTTTCTATGTGTGAAACGGGTTGAATAGGAAAGGTACAAAAACGGTATTAAAAATGCAATATACCGTTTACAACATGCAATATGAAAGGGGGTTTAACTGGCTTTTGACACGTTTTAAGACACGTTTACAAAAACGGGTTGAAAGCAGGTTTGCAATGTGAAACCAGTATTACAGTAACTGCATACACAATGCAGCGCACACTCAGATCCTCCGATAATTGACAGCCTTCGATAATTGACAGTAAATCAATGGCAGGCATCATAATAGCCTAAACAGAGATTGCGGAACCATGCTGTTAGAGTACAGATTTGCCGGGGCAACCAGAAACACGCCGAATGCAGCCACTTCCTGCCTATGTTTTTGTTATCACTCCTCCATCAACTGATGCCTGACTTTCAATCACTCTGCCCGAAGGTAAATGCTGTGTATGGCATCACTATTAGAATTTGGCGCTTTTGATACTTAGGGAGCGGAATGCTGCTCCCTGAACGCCTGGCCCGGTGTTATGTGAATATGAGTCAGTATGCACTGTGTAATGTGAATTGGTTACTACATGCTGTGTAATGTGAATATGGGTCACTAGGCACTGTGTAATGTGAATATGGGTCACTAGGCACTGTATAATGTGAATATGGGTCACTACGTGCTGTGTAATGTGAATATGGGTCACTATGCGATGTGTAATGTAAATATGGGTCACTACGTACGGTGTAATGTGAATATGGGTCACTACATGCTGTGTAATGTGAATTTGGGTCGCTATGTGCTGTATAATGTGACTATGGGTCACTACACACTGTGTAATGTGATTATGGGTCACTACGCGCTGTGTAATGTGAATATGGGTCACTACGTGCTGTGTAATGTGATTATGGGTCACTACATGCTGTGTAATGTGAATATGGGTCACTACGTGCTGTATAATGTGACTATGGGTCACTACACACTGTGTAATGTGATTATGGGTCACTACGCGCTGTTTAATGTGAATATGGGTCACTACGTGCTGTGTAATGTGATTATGGGTCACTACATGCTGTGTAATGTGAATATGGGTCACTACGTGCTGTGTAATGTGATTATGGGTCACTACATGCTGTGTAATGTGAACATGGGTCGCTATGTACTGTATAATGTGACTATGGGTCACTACACACTGTGTAATGTGATTATGGGTCACTACGTGCTGTGTAATGTGATTATGGGTCACTACATGCTGTGTAATGTGAACATGGGTCGCTATGTACTGTATAATGTGACTATGGGTCACTACACACTGTGTAATGTGATTATGGGTCACTACGCGCTGTGTAATGTGAATATGGGTCACTACATGCTGCATAATGTGAATATGGGTCACTACGTGCTGTGTAATGTGATTATGGGTCACTACATGCTGTGTAATGTGAATATGGGTCACTACGTGCTGTGTAATGTGATTATGGGTCACTACATGCTGTGTAATGTGAACATGGGTCGCTATGTACTGTATAATGTGACTATGGGTCACTACACACTGTGTAATGTGATTATGGGTCACTACGTGCTGTGTAATGTGATTATGGGTCACTACATGCTGTGTAATGTGAACATGGGTCGCTATGTACTGTATAATGTGACTATGGGTCACTACACACTGTGTAATGTGATTATGGGTCACTACGCGCTGTGTAATGTGAATATGGGTCACTACATGCTGCATAATGTGAATATGGGTCACTACATGCTGTATAATGTGAATATGGGTCACTACATGCTGTGTAATGTGAATATGGGTCACTACACACTGTGTAATGTGATTATGGGTCACTACGTGCTGTGTAATGTGAATATGGGTCACTACGTGCTGTGTAATGTGATTATGGTTCACTGTGTGCTGTGTAATATAAACGCAGCCATTTTCCCAGTGGTCTTTACCACTGAACAAAATGAAACAATGGTGGCGCGCTCAAGGGACCACCTGGGATTTGTGGTCACCTAATTTCAATCAAAGCAGCAGTGAAGAAATGTGGATACTTAACCACAATTTTTGAGGGGACCAACAGAAAAGAACAGAACACTGCGCTATGATGAAAAAATGTGTATTTTATACTTTATGAAATTGTAAATTCTCAATACATTCTAAAAAATTATTTAATAAAATGTTACATATAAAATTAGATAATTGGACTCCTAAACCCGTTTTAATTGTGCTGCAGTTTGGTCACAACAGATAAAGTACACAACATTCTGCCGCAGCCATGCCCTGCCTCTGGGGCCCCTAAGATCATCAGGGCCCGTCACAGTTGTCCCCCTTGACCCCCCCTGTCACCAGGCCTGAGTGTTCTGTTCTTTTCTGTTGGTCTTACCACTGCTCTGCTGGACTGACGATGAGGTGAGTAGAATGAAATGGGTGCAGGGTGTACAGCATGTTGGGCCCCCAGGACCCTGCAGACCATGTGTGCTGCACACCTTGCACCCATTATGGATACGCCAGTGGAAGGTGGCTGTTGCTGGCTGCTGCTGTGATCTGTGCTGCTGAGTTATGGATGCTTTGCTGTGAAAGGGCTGCTGGATCAGAGATGGAGCTAGCAGCATGCTAGGGGGCACCAGTCAAAGGTTAGCCTAGGGCATCAAATTGGATAGGGCTGGCTCTGCTCAGACTGTCACTGTGAGAGGACTGGGCGTGCAGTGCACTGAAGGACACTGGAGCTGTACCCAGTGCCATTTACAAGGCTGGACGACTTCTGGCTGCACTGCCTGTCCATGTCCAGCCAGCACCGGTGTGCCCAGTCCGCTGCCCCAGTAAGTCACTGGCAAGTGCAGTGCTGCTGTGCTCCAGGCTCCAGCCCTGTGTGTGCTGCCCAGAGTCCTCCTGAGCCCTCTAATCATGTAATTGAGCATTAAATGGACCATAGTATTAAGCATGAAGGCCCTAGCATTGAGCATCGCAGTGTGAGGCGTATTGTGTAATGGGAATCATGGTGTGAGGCATAATGCATAATGGGCATCACGGTGTGAGGCATAATGGGCATCATGGTCTGAGGCGTAATGTGTGCGGGCCATCACGGTGTGAGGCCTAATGGGCATCACAGGGTGAGGCGCAATGTGTAATGGCCATTACGGTGTGTGGCGTAATGGGCATTACAGTGTGTTGCATAATGAGTAATGGGCATTACAGTGTTTGGTATCAGGGCCAGTGCTACCTGCTCAGCAGAGGATGCACGGCTACTCCTGTCGGCAACTGGTGTGGGCGTTACGTATAGGCAGCGCTACTACTGTCGGCAACTGGTGTGGTCATATGTATAAGCAGCTCTACTAATGTTGGCAACTGGTGTGGGCGTTACATATAGGCAGTGCTACTACTGTCGGCAACTGGTGTGGGTGTTTCACTTAAGCAGCGTTACTACTGCCAGCAACTGGTGTGGGCGTTACGTATAAGTAGCTCTACACCTATTGGCAACTGGAGTGGGAGTTACAGATAAACAGCACTATTCCTGTCGGCAACTGGTGTGGGCATTACGTATAAGCAGCGCTACTCCTGGCGGCAACTGGTGTGGGCGTTACATATAAGCAGAGCTACTCCTGTCAGCAACTGGTGTGGCCATTACGTATAAGCAGCTCTATGCCTGTCGGCAACTGGTGTGGGCATTACGTATAAGCAGAGCTACTCCTGTCGGCAACTGGTGTGGGCATTACGTATAAGGCAGGCATGTCCAAACTATGGCCCTCCAGCTGTTGTGAAACTACAAGTCCCATCATGCCATCATGCCTTGCTATTAGGGAGTGCTAAAACTATGGCAAGGCATGCTGGGATGTGTAGTTTCACAACAGATGGAGGGCCACAGTTTGGACATGCCTGCTATAAGCAGAGCTACTTCTGTCGGCAACTGGTGTGGGCATTACTTATAAGCAGAGCTACTCATGTCGGCAACTGGCGTGGGCATTATGTATAATCAGCGCTACTACTGTTGGCAACTGGTTTGGGCGTTAAGTATAAGCAGAGCTACTCCTCTTGGCAACTGGTGTGGGGATTACATATAAGGAGCATACTACTGTCGCCAATTGGTGTGGGCGTTATGTATAAGCAGTGCTACTACTGTCGGCAACTAGTGTGGGCATTATGTCTACATTGCGCTACTACTGTCGGCAACTGGTGGGTGTTATGAACAGTATATGTTGTGCTGCTACTGTTGGTAACAGTGGGCGTTGTATATATAAGCAGCTCTACCACTGTGGGCATATGCATGAGTACTTGGGGCATTACGTGGAGCATAATGGGCCTTATTCTGGTTCACTCTCAGAGGCAAATTCCTTCTCAAATGGAAAAACCCAAGCTGACCACTTCTGGAAGAAATCACGCTCCCTTGCGGATTTTATCCATTTCAAATTCATTCTTTCCTCCTTCAGCTCTGCCCTTGCTCTGGCCAAGGAATCCTACTTTAAGTCCCTCATCCTTTCCCAATCATCCAGCCCCCCAGGCTCTTCACCTTCATCTCATTTTACCACACCACTGCCGCTGAAGTCCATTCTATCCTACAATCCGCTTCTCCCTCCACCTGCCCACTCGATCCTATCCCCTCCAATATTATAGTTCGTCTCAGTCCGTCGGTCTGCTCTCACCTGGCTTACCTCTTTAATCTTTCCCTATCCTCTGGGATCTTCCCCTCCTCCTTCAAACACGCTCTTGTCTCCCCAATTCTCAAAAAAACAAATCTGATTACACCAACTCTCCATCCAACTACAGGCCCATCTCCCTCCTCCCTTTTGCCTCCAAACTCCTAGAATGTCTGGCCTATAATCGTCTCCAAAGCCACCTTACTGCTACTCCACCTTACTGCTACTGCTGAACTCCATTCTATGCCCCCTTCAATCCGGGTTCCGCCCTTTACATTCCACTGAGACTGCCCTGACCAAAGTCACTAACGATCTACTATCTGCTAAATCCAAAGGCCTCTTCTCTATTCTCATCCAGCTTGATCTGTCGGCTGGCTTTGACACTGTTGACCACTCTCTCCTGCTCAACACCCTCCACTCCTTTGGCATCACTGGCACGCAGGGCCGGCTCTACCATTAGGCAGCTTTAGACAGCTGCCTAGGGCGCCAGGATCTGGGGGGGGGCGCCACCAAGTCTGCTTATCAAAAAATCAGGGATGTCTATGACGATTCTTGATGTACTTAATGCAGGTGGCGGCTGTGGAACTTCTAAGACCTCACCTCCATACTTCCCTACTTTGATGGCCCTCCTCCTTGTACTCTGTTGTGGGTGGCAAAGGGGACCTTCCGGGAAAGCAGAGGATTTGCCCACATTCCCCAGGTACTGGGAGAACCACCTACTTCAGAACTAATGCTGATTTTAGTTCTACCAGCTATACCCCTATTTATGCTGAATTTTATCAACACACCCTGTACGTTACCTTGTAATTTGTTTTTTTGTTTGCTATGTACGGCGCTGCGGACACTTTGTGGTGCCTTATAAATAAACCAACTACTAATACTTGGAGGCTTTATTGTAAGGGAGGGGGGCACACAAAAGTTTCGGCTGGGGGGGTGGGGGTGTTGGTGTGCAAAAAATAGTTACGCCACTCTTCCCTCCAAGCAATTAGAAATATGTAGGAGTTGGACTGCTGTATAGTAAGCATGGTAATTCGAAAGACCTAAGCCCCCATCATCCTTGGATTTCACCAACACTCGTATAGCTACTCTTGGAGTTCCACCCTCCCAGATGAAAGAGGAAATAACACTATCAATTGCTGTAAACACTTTTTTAGGTATATACATAGGTAATTGTTGGAATAGATAGATATATTTGGGTTGGATCACCATCTTAATTAAGTTAATACGACCAGCAACTCATAGGGGTAGCTTCTTCCAAAAATGTATTTTACATTTAAACTCCTGTGTTACAGGATCTATGTTTTGGGAAACAAAATCCATAGAGTTAGGGGCAATCCAAACCCCCAAATATTTAAATCTTAATGTCCATTGTAGAGGGCAAAAGGGATCTATTTTGTGCGGGGTATTACCTGAAATTGGGAGAATGCTCGATATAGACCAGGTTATGCACAGGCCTGAATACACTCCAAATGAGTTAATTATCCATAAAGTAGAGGGCAATGAGGTCTTTACATCTCGTAAGAATAAAAGCACATCATCCGCGTACAATGCTATAGTGTCAGAGGCTTCACCCATTGGGAGGCCCTCAACTTTAGAGGATGTACGGATATAACTCGCCAAAGGTTCAAGGCCAACGCAAATAGAGCAGGGGATAGAGGGCACCCTTGACATGTACCTCTCTCTAAAGAAAAAGGCTCAGTGGTATATCCGTTAACGTTATACGAGCCACTGGAGCCGAATACAACAGTTTTACCCATCTTATGAAGCTAGGGCCAAAGGAAAATGTATCTAATACTTTCCATAAATATCCCCACTCTACTGAGTCAAACGCTTTGGCGGCGGCCGCCGCCCCTGGTCCAGCCTTCTCTCCCATCTGCAAATGACAAAATCTTCTAATATTCTGTGTAGTACATCTCCCTGGCATAAATCCAGTCTGATCTCCGTGAACTATAGATCCGATCACGGACTTCAGCCTGGTGGAAAGGATTTTAGCTAAAAATTTTATGTCTGTGGATAATAGGGAGATAGCTCGGTACTCTTTACCTAGAAGGGCGCCCATTGCGGCCATCGCGGGCATTGCATGCACTAAAAAATCGGGTGCGATGCGACCGACGCGATGCCCGCGATTTCCCATAAAGAACAATGTTAAATGTCTCAATTGACCCGATTTTCCTGTTCAATGCCTCAATTGACCAGATTTTTCCATAGGAAACAATGTTAAATGGGCCACAGAGGCCAAATAGGCACCCTAAAGTGTGAAATGGCCACCCCAATTGTTAACGCCACCCCACGATCAACGTGAACCCGAAGCGTGGCGAGGGGCGGCGGTACGCGTCCTACGACCTTTTCATACCCTCACTATCCACGTCGGGGTGGAGTTGAGAATAGAAAGTGTAGCGAGCTCAGCGAGCCACCGAGCCCGAAGCGTGGCGAGCGGACGCGGATACCTCGCGGGCTTCACAGCTGTCCGCGTCCCCTCGCGGGGCTCGCTGCGCTCGCCACGTATTTTTCAAAATACTTTATACCTACGACGTGTAATTTATTGTTTTGACTCAATACGTACACCCTCTTTTTAGTACTAATCATTCATTAAAAGTTATATATTAAATTTCTGTAATCAATTCTCATTAAAGTGTGCCCCAAAAAGCCTTTTTGTTCTTCCTTCTTCTGTCACTTTGTGACTCGTTTTTTTGACAATAGCAGATTCCACCTTGCTCATTGTAATTGGAGATTCCAGTAAGACTAAAGAGTCAGTGGACAAAATAGGCAGATAAATTTGTGAGCGATAGTTGATCAGTTGTATAGCTTACCCGCGAGGCATACAGGTTCCTATAGTATGCAGAAAATACTTTTGCAATTTCAGGAAGAGATTACAATAAATTTCCTTCTAAATTATATATCTGCTTCACCTTTGTACTATTCCTATCCCCTCGGGAAAGGAAAACCAGGTAGAATAGAATTCTTCTTTTAGATTTATCCAGGAAAAAATAAGTCCATTTCCTTCTGGCCAAGGCCCATCTAGTATAATCAGAAGGTAATCTGGATGTAAGATATGTAGATTCCAACTGACAACATTAACCCTAAATTCTTTTGCTCCTCTCTACTACTCTTTTTAATTTTAACTACTTCTTTGAGCAAGGTGCCTCGTATAGAAGCTTTAAAGGCATTGTGTTTTATTAATGGGTTAGAATAGGAACCGTAAAATTTTTGAAAATCTTCCCATTCACCCATTAGTTCTCTTCCAACCCCAATAGAGATAGCCAAAAAGGGTTTAATTTCCAGAACCTGGCTCCTTGAGGGCCTAAGTTATCCAGAAATAACAGAATGGGTGAGTGATTAGAAATCCCTCTTGATAAATAATCAATCGATATAACTTTGGGTGTTAAGTCCGGTGAAATGAGGGCCATATTAATGCGAGAAAATGTGCTAAATGAAGCTGAATAACAAGAATACTGGGTTTCCTGTGGGTACCGGTATCGCCAAATGTCTATCAGACCTAATTCTAATATTAATCTGGAGAAGGAGGTTGTAGAAGACAACCAGGAGACTTCATGCGGCACAGTTCTCCATCTATCTAAAACATTATCCATAACATTATTATAGTCACCCAAACAAATAATAGGAGTAGTAGGGGATAGTGCAATAAAAGCCATTGCTTGCTTTAGGATATCAATTTTATAGGGTGGGGGAATATAGATTACAAGGATATTTGTCAACAAGGAATTAAAAAGCCCTAAGAAAAACATATCTTCCATATTGATTGATCTGGCTATATTCCAGATGAGATTTTTTTTATCATGACCGATACCCCTCTCGCATTTTGAGAGAATGTAGAGTGAAATATCCATCCCACCCAGGGTTTCATAAGGGCCAGTGTTTTGCTTCCAGTAAGATGAGTCTTGGAGAGACATATAGGGGGAAATTTACTAATATGAAAAACCTAGTTTTTCGTATTAGTATTTTCCCTACGACTGCATACGACTGTTTCAGTCGTATGCAAAGTCTTGTTCCAGAGGGGAAATTACAAAGCAATCATATACGACTGCTTTGTAACCCTCCGATGTCGTATTCATTCGTATTAGCTGGCCGTATATACGGCCGCTAATATGAATTTTTCTGGCAGTCTGCACGGATCACTCAGTGCAGGCTGCAGTGTGTAAAAAAAAACAGAAAAAAAAACAGCGTGGGGTCCCCCCCACAGCTGTAACCAGCACCAGGCTGAAGAAGCCGGGGCCGGTAATTAAAAATCAGGGAACCCGACAAATAGGGGTTACCCGATTTTTAACAACCAGCCCCAGGCTCCAGGTCCGGGGCTGGTTCCCAAAATACGGGGGACAAAATGACTAGGGGTCCCCTGTATTTTAAGAACCAGCCCCAGGCCAAACCAGCCAGCAGGGTAATGCCACAGCAGGGGGGAGACTTTTTATACAAGTCCCCCCGGCCAAAGCATTCAGCCCTACCGACCAGTCAGCCTGGCCAGGGGCCCTGGGGGAGTGGGGACCCCCCTCCAGGACTTACCTGACCAGGCTAAAGCCTGGTGCTGTCCTCGATGCCCCTGGGCGGTGGGCATCGAGCTGATCTTGGTGTAAAGAATAGAACAATAAACTATTGTTTTAAACTGTGGAACTATGAGTCCCAGCAAGCCTCCCCTGCAAGCTGGGACTTGGTGAACCACAAGTCCCAGCCTGGGGGGTATTAAAGGGCCCGCTGGGTCTTGTAGTTCCACAGTAAAAAAAATAGTTAAATAAATACACACTGACACCTGAAAAATAAAAGTTTAATACATACATCACACACACACACTGATACTTACCTATCTTGATACCCTAGGTAGGTCCCAGAGTCTTGATCCGGTGCCTTGTCCTGGTTCCGGATCATGTCGTCTTTCTTCACCATGTCGATCTTCATGTCGGCGTCGGCGTCAGGTCCGGGTCCGAAGAAATCCATGGTGGACCTGTGGAAGGAAATCCAACTCACCCAGGTCCTCCATGGAAGTTCTTCTGACTTGGTCCGACGTTGTCCAGGCATGTTGTGTGGATTGTTTAGCGCTCTCACTGCTAGAGTCCACAGGGTTAACTTACGGGGTGGATGGTGGCTCATCCTGCGGTGTCGGTGCAGGCGGTTGAGATTTCCTAGCATATTTTTCAAGCCTTTGAGCCACTGCAGATGATTGTCTTGTCTTCCCCATGACCGTAACACTTATTGGTTAAAAACATCCATGGGTACAAATAAGAAATATAATCTGTCTTTAAACTATCAGAACATACTATACAGCAAGGGATAATCTATTATAAACCTAGGTTGAACTAGATGGACGCAAGTCTTTTTTCAGCCTTACCTACTATGTAACTATGTAATAAATGACTAATTTGTCACAAGTAATCAGTATTATCCGTTAATACCACTTATGCTGCTTTCAGACCGCATAACTGGCTTTGACCCTGTATTTGAAAACGTTTCCAAAAAACCTGCCAGGTAAAACCCCTTTCACACCGCATCTCTTAAACGGTATATTACAGTTTAAGTGCAATTTTTTTTACCTGGCAGACCCAGTTTTGGAAACTTTTCAAATACAAGGTCTTGCTGCCAGTGCGGTCTTAAGGGATCTGGAGCGGCTGGGGCCATCAGGGGCAGAGACTTTACTGGGCGCAATAATTGGCGCTGCGTGAGGGTGAGGTGCGTGAGGGTGAAGTGCTTGCCATGGAGTCCGCACTCACCTGCCGCATTGGGGGAGACCTGCTTGGGTGCCATTAAGCTGGCAGGGGGGACACCTTCACTCGCTGCCCAGATATGGACACTAGACCCCCGGAGCTGATGCCGGGCATAGAGGTGGAGGCGGAGGGCGAAGGTGCTTTCCACATGCAGGAGCTGAGTGAGCTGCCGCACTATGACTGCCTGCCCGCAGCCCCCCGCTCCCCCAGTGCCAGCCGCTGCCAGTCTCCATGGGGGCCGCAGTGAGTGCCTGCCCTGTCTCCCACACATAGTCACGGCCTGGCACAAACACAGCGGGTAGTGCCACAGACTCTGCAGCTGGGGGCTCCGGCAGCCGCGGGCTACTGATGGCAGACACTGACAATGAGGACATGAGCACCCTCTTCCAGTGTGAAGAGGACATTGCCTGGGAGGGAATTACGCCGCTGGCTAGGCTGGCGACTGTGCTCCCGTGGCGAACAGCCGGCGGATGTCGCTGAGGGGGTGAGGTGGGTGGAGGAGGGAGAGAAGTCTCCATCATCTGAGAGCTTGGCAGAAGCATCGGAGTCCCGGACCCCGCCAGAGAGTGACCTGGCGGTAAGGGGACAATGTACGGAGCTAGCACTGTATATTGTAATGCAGAGTAGTCCACCTCAGAAGTTGGAGGGAGATAAGCGCCAAGCATATTTAATGAACCCGCTGCTTATAAGGAGCGGCCGGCTCATTAAATATGCACGGTGCTGGGGACCAATAGTGTTCACTGCTGGCTGGGTACCGTTTCAGACCCGTTCAGACAGCAAAAAAAACGGGTCTGAAACGGGTAGGACCCTGCTTTTTTACCGTTTCCAAAAACCGTTTTTTTTGGAAACGGTAAAATCACTCTGCACCTTTCAGACCGCACAGATTACCGTTAAAAATCTGCAAAATACCGTTTTTTTAGTGCGGTCTGAAAGGGGCATGAGTTTTATATATATAGATATATATATAAGATATATATAGATATATATAAATATATATATAGATCTCTTTTCTTTCCTCAGAAGAAATGGGGTTCAAAGTCCCGTACAATACAGTTTAAAAATCTGCAAAATACCGTTTTTTTAGTGCGGTCTGAAAGGGGCATGAGTTTTATATATATATATATATATATCTTTTCTTTCCTCAGAAGAAATGGGGTTCAAAGTCCCGTACAATACAGTTTAAAATTACCAATTTTAAAGTAACAGGCTGCTATATATAATGTTATGCTTTCCAGGGAACAGCACTGTCTTTTGTTAATCACTTGTCCTTATACTCGGAAACCAGTACTGAAGTTAAGTACCCCAAGATAATTTTAAGGCAGCCCAGTCTCATCAGAACTCAGCACTGTCTTCCTCAAAGCAGCACTCAGACGTAACACTGTCTCCACTCTCAGAAGCCAGCAAAGTACTTACAAAATGCTCCAATAATTCCTCTCAAATAAACATATTAATCCACTTTTCATAAATGAAAATATAAGTGGTTGCGTCCTCACCATCAATGTAGCTTGGCAGATGGGAATCTCAGAGCTGGGACCTCCCCGCCAAACTGCCCAGAAGGGCTAGAGCTCCAGCTGAGCACTCTTCCAGCATGTAGTGCCCGAACCAGCTTCCGATGTACCACTCAGGGAATCCCCACCAAAGAGAAACAAGTAAATACAGGGGGATCCACAGAGAACCGCATTATGGATATATTTTGTTACTTTGTGTTGTTTCTGTCTACAAAGTATCTTTCACAGGATTTATGCTTTCAGATAAGACCGGGGAGCTATAGCCTCCTGCTACTCACTCCATACTAAGCCAAGCCCCTCCCCCCCCTACCAACAGATTTCTTCCTAAAGTTCACTACCATCTCAACGGTTTTGAGTGGGTTGAGCTGTAGATGGTTGCTGCTGCACCAGCAGGCCAATCGGTCCACTACTTGTCTGTAGGCCAATTTGTCCCCTTCCTTAATTATCTTTACTGATTGCGCCTCTGAGGTGAAATAATTGATTTACAAGGAGAAGAGCAGGGGTGAGAGTACACAGCCCTGGGGGGTCTCCTGTGCTGATGTGCCACACTTGGAAGGTGAATTTCCCCCCAGCTTTTACAACCTGTTTTCTATAAATCAGGACATCCGCAATCCATGAACAGGTAGCTTCAGGGACTCCTAAGCGGAGTAGTTTGCGGTGTAGGATGTTGGGGATGATTGTATTGAAGGCCGAGCTGAAGTTGACTAACAGAACTCTTGCATAGGTACCAGGCATATCCTGGTGCTGCAGAATGTAGTGCAGGCCCAGGTTGACTGCATCCTTGACACATCAATTCCATCAGTAGGTGACCGTAGGGGGTCAAGCTGGTGGCAAGTCACAGCTTTCAGGTGGTTCAGTACTAGGCTCTCAAACGTTTTCATGATCACAGACATCGGAGCTATCGGCCTGTAGTCATTAATATTTGTAATTCTGGATTTTTTTTAGAGACCGGAACAATAGTGGAGCCTTTGAGGCAGGAGGGAACCTTGGATAGCTCCAGTGATTTTTTGAAGATCCTGGTGAATATGGGGGCAAGCTGACCCGCGCATACTCTCAGGGCAGATGGTGACACCCCATCAGGACCTGGTGCATTCCTTAGTTTGGCCCTCTTGAACATTTTCTCCACCTCTTCTTGGGCAACCTGAAGTGACTTGAGTTGGAGGTCGACATTTGGGGTAGAATAGATGGTATGGTTTGGTTCGCACGGGACTACTTTTTCAAACCTGCAATAGAAGTGGTTCAGCTCATCAGCTAGATCTTGGTACATGGCGGTGGGTTTGGGTGTTTTATTGTAGCTGGTTATAGACTGCATTTCTTTCCACACAAATACAGGGTCATTAGTGGACAGGTCATTTGTCAGCTTGTCCAAGAACCGCTTTTTTGCTAGCCTGATTTATTTTGTTAGGGAGTTCCTGGCTTGGTTGTATTGTGCTCTATCACCGCTGCTGTAGGCCTCCTCCTTGGCTGGGCGAAGTTGTCTGATCTGGACCTTGAACCAAGACATGTTGTTGAAGATGAGGTAGGTCTTGGTGGGTATAGAAATGTCCTTGCAGAAGCTTATGTAGGTTGTGTTGGTGTCAGTCAGGACATTCAGGTCAGTTGCCGAGGCTTTGAAGACCCTTCAGCCCATGCAGTCAAAGCAGGCCTGGAGTTTCAGCTTAGCCTTGTTAGTCAATTTCTTAAGTGTGTTCAGGACAGGCTTAGGTGCTCTCAGTGTCACGGCTAAAGGGCTGGATGGAGTCGTGTGGTGCACAGGAACTGGAGACGGACCAGGAGGAGTAGGATTGAAACGTGCCGGTTTAATAACGGATTTCATAAATAATAAACTTCACTCAAATACTTCTTTAAGTGACAGTTGGATAACTTAAATAGAGTCCAGCACAATACTAATAACGGGCAGGTAAATATGGAAACGTATACTTGATGAGCCAGAGTACATAGAGGAAGATCCGGAAAGAGGTTGATTTGATGATAGAAGAAATGGATCCGGATGATTGAAAGATGATGGAATGAATGAGTTGAATGAAGGAGGACAGCGGAAAGCTGAGCAGGGTAATTCTGGGACACAAGCAGGAACAAGCACTAGGTAGGACTTGCAGCATTGGTGTCAGGAGAAAACTTCCTTGTAGAAAGATGCAGGGAGCAAGGCACCAGAGTCAGGAGAGAAAGAGCCAGGATCCGGGAATCAGCTAGGAGTTGTGAATGACTCCAAAGACTCATTGCACTGACACTGATCAGCCTAGGCAGATCCCCTATATCCCCAGGGGGCGGCTGCCATTGGCTGTCAGTGCAGGAAGAGGAGGGAACCTCCACTCTGGGCCAATCTGTCTCCTGCCCTTAACCAAGATGGCGACGCCGGCCTCCCGGCGCCGCTATCTGCAAGGACGCCGCTACCCGACGCTCCCCTGCTGCCATCCCCACCTGGAGCTGCTGCTACCCGCACACCGCAGACCGAGACCTGCACACGCTAGCCGGCGGCGGGCGCGGACGGGTGAGTACTGTACCCGCCGCGCTCCGTCGCGGCTATGTGTGACACTCAGATTTTGCATATAGGTAGGAAGTAGGTGGACAAAGAAGTGGTCAGATAGTCCGAGTGCACCGGATTGACCGGAAGGCAGTGGTCAAGGGTACCCCCTTCCCTGGTGGGGAATGTGACTTGTTGTTTGAACTTGGGTAGCTCCTGGCTTAGGTTAGTTCTGTTGAAGTCACCCAGCACTATGAACAGAGAGTCCGGGTGTTTTTGCTCCATGTCAGATATGCTGGTGGCCAGGTGGTGCAAGGCTTCCTTTGCGCAGGCAATGGAGGGGAGTACACTCCCACTAGGACAATTGAGGCAAATTTCCAGGGGGAATAGAAGGGTTTGCAGTTACTACATAGCATCTCCAGGTGAGGTCTGCATGATTTGACAAGGATTGTGACATTAGTGCACCATCTATCATTGATGTAGAAGCAGATACCGCTGCCTTTTGTTTTCCATGAGAAACCTTGGAGTGACCAGGACAGGCACACACTGCAGCTTAATCCAGGTTGGCCTCGGCTGGGAGTGCTGGGGAGATGATGGGCCTCAGCTTGGCCTGGGACTGCCGACACACTGCCCTGGTGGTTTACTTCTCTGCCATCTCTGTGAATGGTTCACCATTCCCCTTTGCTGCATTTTCTACACAGGACAGCAAGGGCAACCTTGGGCTGTGAGGGCTGCCGATCTGCTCATTTCCTTCTCCGTCAGACCCATACAGGTGGTCTGCTCCAGGGGTGAGCCCCATTTCAGAAGAACTTCTCTCTCTGCTGTGCTTGGTCACAGCACTTCGCAGGGTCACCGCACATGAGGGGGTGATGAACAAGGACATGGGGAGACAAGGGGAAACATAAAGTTTGGTTGAACTGCACAGCTCTGAGGCAGCCTTCTGCATCACCATATTTGTGATATCCAGTTTGATCATGAGAGGAGTGAAAAACACTTTTTCCTCAAGTCTCTGAGTGATCCAGGTTATTGCTGTATTCGGTTGCTTCTTTCTTATACCACTGTTTGGTATATCCTGTTGAAACTTCCTGGTATCCTGCTAGTGAGTGTTTGCTGCAGTTTTGCTCCCAGTTCTTGCCACTTGGGTTCCTGACGATCTTCTAGCTGCCGGGTATGTTTCTTCCATGTTGTTGCCCTTCTATGATCTCATCTCACCAGCATTTGAACTTCAGAGCTTCAGTTTAGATATTTTGCCAAAGTGGGCTATCTTCAGTTGCTGGTTAGATACTCATTGATTGATCCCTACTTTTCATACTCCTGCTTGCATTGTGCATGCTTGAGGGTAATAAGAGACTGAAAATATGTATGGATTGTAATCACAATGTGGCCAGAGCTTGAATGACTAGAAGCTGGCATTTAGGGGTGAAAACCTGGGTGTGTCTGCATACCCTCCAACATGACCCATTGCATTCAGTAAACAATGCTCTGCCCTTGGACTTCCCACTTAATGTATGATTGCCAGCACCTGTGGGGAACTAGGTAATTGACGAGAATTGTGTTTCAACTCAGGTGACGGCACTCATACATTAAGAGGGAAGTCTAGGAAAAGAGCATTGTGTACCGAATGCAATGGGTCATGTTGGAGGGTATGTGTCTGTGCCCAGGCATTTCAGGGTGGGCCAGTGATGTTAAAGCTGACCAATTCCAGCAGGTCCCAGATTAGTAGTAGCCTCAGTGCTACTCATGTTTGCACATGCGGCAACATACCCTCCAACATGACCCATTCCATTAGGTAGGAAACGCTCTGCTCCTGGACTTCCCTCTTAATGTATGATTGCCATCACCTATGTTGAACTAGTTAATTGATGGCAAGGGTGTTTCAACACAGGTGATGACAATCATACATTAAGAGGGAAATCCATGAGCAGAGCATTTTGTACCTAATGCAATGGGTCATGTTGGAGGGTATGCAGCAAAGTCCCTTCAGTGTTTTGGGAATAGCATATACATTTGGGAGTAGATTAATTCACAATTCTCTCGGGGCATTTTTTTCTATGTGGGTGGTGGCTTACTCCTCTCAGTCACCTGCAAGTTCTCACATTAGTGAACCATGCTGAATTATGAACTTACAACAGTATGAAAACGTTCCTCCATTTTCACAGCGGGAGAATGTGAGAATGTAGGTGCTTTTAGATAATAAGCCAGTAAACACGGGTGCCG
The DNA here is from genome assembly GCF_055691185.1 of Crinia signifera. NCBI lineage: Eukaryota > Metazoa > Chordata > Amphibia > Anura > Myobatrachidae > Crinia > Crinia signifera. The sequence continues at coordinate 128,421,611 of NC_139221.1, read as the reverse complement.
GATGACTGACCGGCAGTTGGGATACACCGATGTCAGAATTCCGACTGCTAAAAGCCCGACAGACAGCCGCGGCTATTCTCCGTCATGGGGGTCCATGACCTGCATAGAGGGAGAATAAAATAGGTGGTGAGTGTAACGGACCATTGTGCCCACAGCGTGGCATGCGCAGTGCTTCGTTGCGTTCCCCCTGCTGTCTGAGTCCCAGCAGTTTGGATTCCGACGTTGGGCTAATGACTATCAGAATCCAAACTGTTGGTGTGTTATACTACACCCATTTATACAATAGGGACTAAACACTGGCTTTACCTATTTAACAATGAATGCTTAATTAAACCTCAGAATGTGAGCTCTGCTCAGTCATTAGTCGAACCCTGATTACACAGTCTGCAAAGTTTAGCTTGAGAAGAACAGGCAGCATTTGAAATCATGAGAGAAAACAATGTAAGAAATCTCTCACAGTGCACAACAAATTATCCAGTGATTTTAAGAAAGCTATGGTTAGGTTAGCCAAGCTTTAAGGTTCATACACACTGGGCGATTATGCCCAGCGTGTATGGACAGCGATGACCACTGTCCTTGCTGCAGGGAAAGCCACTCAGTGCATACACATTGAGCCGCTTTCCCCCTGCCCAGCACTGTCAGCGGGGGGCGTATGGCTTTGCATAGTGCAGCACTATGCAAAGCCGTCCACAAAGCCGCTCATCTGCTGGTAATACCAGTAGATGAACGACTTTCACGGCAATGATGCGGGATCGGGAATCACCGCTCATCACCGGGTCATGCACACTGGGCGGCTTTGAGCTGAAAGCCGCTCAAACTTGGTGTGTAAACTGCCCAATGTGTAAACTGTTTATGGCCCTTTACTCCCAAATAGAATATGTTGTCTTCAAATCCTTGGCCACACCAGAGGTGTCTGGCATTTGAGCTATGATTCAGTAGTGCAATGTTTCCCATGGGGGCTACCATATGTAAAATGGGTACTGGAAATAAAGGCTCGGTAGGAAGATATTCTGGTGAATACACAGTGTCCTTTTACTGGCAGCAGACACTGCAGAACAGCAAACTGAAAGGCCCCCATACATTTCAAGTTGCCAACAATTTGGGCACTTTTCTTGTGATTGCAGCAATCAAAAGAGCCCATTCTCCAAGGGGAGAAGTCACCGATGTGTATGGGCACCTTTAGGCTTAGGCCTGGAAACACAGGTACATACAGGAATTAACTAAATTAACATAAAAAGTCCCAGCTCTCTTAGCAGTTAGTTTACTGTAGGGGTATGCAGCCACAATCAGCCATGCTCTCCCCACACAGCCCTTGGTCACTAACACTCACAGTCAGAAGGGCCTATTTGTGATTTTCCTGGTGGGTGCTTGGCCCTGTTGAGGTGGCACCGCCCCCACCAAGGGCCCTGCCCAGCCTCCACAGGCACGCTACTCGAATCTCCGAAACTTTGTGGGTCTCCAAGGCAGCGGCGTAACTATAGCACCGCAACCCCGCCACCGCGGGGGGGGGGCGCTGTGCATGTGGGGTCGCCGGGGGCTGCGGTGCTATAGTTAAACCCCCCTCAATCCCCCGCAGACTTACCTGTGGCTCTGGTCCCGGCGGCTCCATTCTTCTGCTGAGGACCACCACAAAATGGCCGCCCCCATATAGCACACTGTTCTCTGAAACTGTCTGCTGTATGGGGGCGGCCATTTTCTGGTGGTCCTTAGCAGAAGAACGGAGCCGCCGGGACCATAGGTAAGGCTGTGGGGGATTGATGGGGGGTTTGCATGGGCGGCGGGGTAGGGGTGCTTGGCGGGGCGGCGACGGGGAGTGGGGGGTGGGCGCCCCCCCCTAATGGCGGAGGGGGCGCCCAAAACGTAGCTACGCCACTGCTTCAAGGTTGGACCTACCCCGTGGGTACGCTGCTATGCAGTGTCTTGAAGTGGACAGGAGCTCATGTTGCAGGTTTCCTGGCTGCAGCCAGTGTGCTGTACACCACAGCAGCTGCAGGAGAGACCACCCGCCGCTGGACAGGGGTCTCGGCATGTGAGAGACCACACACACACAGACATATATAAAAAAAACACAAATTAACAGAATTATATAGATAGCGCTTTCACCTGGTCTACAGGGACCACCTACACTGTGCACAAAACAACACGGTGTAGCTGTGGGTCAGAATTGTGAGATTTAGCTGTTTGCATCATGCAGAATCAGCATTCACTGGTTGGTCCTATCTTACAGTCCAGCAGTATTATGGGTACTGTGGGTGCATTATTGTATGCTACAGTGCAGGATAAGCAGTGCCAGGCTAAAATCATCCTGTCCCCCTTGGCAGGTGATAGCAGGGCTCCATGGACAGAGCTGATTTACTCTGCAGCAGCAGTGTGCCGAACAATTGAGTCCTGCTGTGAATGACTCAGGTGCCCTTTCAGGGCATGAAGCCCTGCTGAAGGTGTCTCCACAGAAGTTTACCCTGGGATAGGGGTGACAGGACTTAGCAATGCTCAAAGATTCCATAACTATGGACACCCTGAATCCTGTAATACCACGTTCTCACTGCCAGTGAGAACAACCCAGGTTTTACCCGGCATTTCAATGCTGGGGACTGCAGTGTCGGACCCTCATTCTCACTGCTAGGCAAATTACTGGGTGAAGCAGTTTTGCCCGGTAATTTGCCTTTTAACACGTTTTTTATTTTTTTAGCAGTGTGAATGGGTGAACCCGTGTCGGCATACTCGGGTCTCCAACCCTGGCAAAAAGCAGGGTTGGAGACCTGCTTGACCTGGGAATTTACCTAGCGGTGAGAACAGTGTATCAGTAGCAGTGTCTGGATTTTATGAAGCTTCATTAAAGCTTAAGGTAAATATGGTTATCCAAGGGTGGAGATAGTAGCCATAGACCACTGTATATGAGTACTGGCCTGAAAAGGTCAGAGGTCGGTACTTCAGACTGATCCCGATAGCTATAGTCTTGGAGTGGTATATCACACTGGGAAGAATGGAAAAAAAATAGGACTGATACCCAAGACCTGCACTCAGACTGTACCTGGGTCCAGGTGGAAAATATAAGAAAAACTCTCATGGTAATTTACAAATGAATAGAGCTATGGCATATTTGTTGCATAAGTTCAAAGTGGTTTGAGCACATGAATTGTGAGCTCAGCCATCAGTATGCGCACCAGGCTTCCCTCTCTTAAGGAGTCCATTTTATTCTGAGTGGCAGTACAAAATAAAGGCCACAAGGTATTAGCCCTGGTTGATACTGGGAGGGAACTTACATGACCAAAGAGTTATATCTAAAAGGAGTGGACAAAGTATTACTTCCTGAGAGAGTGCTGTGTGTATGGAGCCACAAAATACTATTTCCACTAATAATTAAAGAAGGTGTACTTTGACTTGTAACCATAATTGCCGAAAATCCCTGTGATATTGGGATAGGATTTTCCCTTTTAGGTTGCTGGTCATAACAATAAAGTTAAGCCAGTGACTGACATTCTAGGAACGATGCCTATAGGACCAAGTACCTTTTGAAGTTATTTGTGAGGTGGGAACTGACAGGAGACTAACACCCTCTTCTCACTGCTAAGCATATTCCCGGGTCAAGCATATTGACTTGAAAGCAGAGATATTGGTCAAATATACAGTATTTGTATGATGAAGCCCCTAGCGCTGTATATTGGGGGTTCCTAGCGCGATATCTAGGTGCCGGGAGCAAGGTTCAGGGCTCCGGATGATGAAACAGTCTTTCAGATTATACTAGGCCTGGATCTGAACAAGTTTGAGGGCCTACTATGAGAAGGGGAAGAGGTTAGGCCAGTCCCATGTAGGCATGTAGAACCCAAACACTATATGCCCGTATTTTCACCTAAATATATAGAAGTACAAAAATAGCATGATGTTGTGTGGAAAATAGAAATTAAATTTTAACACCATGATTTACGGCCAACCATGTGGCCAGCTGGTGTCTATCTGGTGCTCATCCTGCTGTCATGGTGATGGACCTATTGTTATGTGGAGGCCTGGAGCTGCAGCTCCATCCGCCTACTGTTAATCTTTCCCTGTACAAAGCTATACACTGGTCAGCATCCATGACATCGACACAATAGTGTGTCAGGGGCTTTTCACCTCAAAGTAATGATGCACATTATCACAAAAAAAGTAGTCCTTAGGAAAGATGACATGTCCTAAGTATATGCTGGAGTGACAGAAGAGATCTGCCACATGTACACATTGCTTTGGCTGGTAGATAAAGTAAGACCTAATAAAATAGATCTTACCATTGCTCAGCGGTGTAGCTAGGTGCCATGGTGCCCGGAGCAAGGGCATATTTCACGCCCCCCCCCGGGGAATGAATTGGGGGCGTGGCTAACGTGTTGGCATGTTACATTTGAAATATAGAAGACACTGTAGCGGAATCTGCTGCGCTATATAAGACACTGTAACCGAATCTGCTGCGCTATATAAGACTCTGTAACGGAATCTGCTGCGCTATATAAGACACTGTAACGAAATTGGCTGCACTATATAAGACACTGTAACGGAATCTGCTGCGCTATATAAGACACTGTAACGGAATATGCTGCTCTATATATATGACACATACGTCAACATAAAACCGGGGGACACTCCTCTACAAAGACAGGCGTGTCGATGCCTGCTCAGGCGGTGGTGGGCCGGCGGACGTCACATGACATCAGCACGCGCCCTGACTTTTATTACGGTAGGAGAGAAAAATCATTCTCTTCCTTTTGGCCACAACCTATCCAACAGGTCTGAATCAGGCCCTTGCTCAGATGCTGTCCTATCCATTCAATTATATCAATGTGTCCTACAGCCACCCACAGTGCAGGCGGGATGTACCCAGGCCAGTACACTAGCAATCCCCCTCCATGACCTAGCCCCGCAGCATCAACCCGCCACCCCCCCCCCCACCCCCTTCCCGTGCAAATGGCACTGTGTACTCGAAAGAAGTTTTAAGTATTTAATGATACACCCCCACCTCTATCACTGGCGTCCGTCAAGGTCCACCGTCCGCTGAGGCCAGGTCTCCTGTTCGCGTGCACCAAGTCTCCTGTTCGGCACCGCTGGTTCTTCCGTGCAGAGCCGGCCGGGTGTCACCTCACTCACCTGCCTCTTATCTCTGGCTGCCGCCCGGGTCTCCTGTTCACTGATGACGGGTCTCTTGTTCAGCGGCCACCTGCTACCAGGTACCAGCGTGCGGGGGGGAAGAGCAGAGGAGAGGAGTACAGGACTGCAGCAGCATCACTTGCGGTAGAGGAAGCGTGGGGCCATGGCGGCGCCGCTGGCAGGGAGAGCGCGGGGTCAGCATTTAAATAACTTCCACTCCATAGTTGCGCCACTGTGTGCAGGGATCATTTGCGGAGGGGAGTGGGGGGGGGGGGGGGGCGGGCCGGCGGCGCCATTCGACCAATCGCCGCCCGGTGGCTCCGCCCTCCCTAAGCCTCTGCCATTGCTTAATTTCTGGATAAAATTTAAGATTATTTTTGCAACAACATAATTTGTAAAAATATGATCTATGTTGTTCCCTCAACCCTTTATCACCTTGCAAGTCAAATGATAATTTAGTAAGAGGTATCCATGTGAATTTCTTCAACATTGCTCTATTGGAATGTTCCCGCTTTCTACACTTGGCCCAACAGAACATGGCATCATAGAGAACTTGGTCAAAATGTAGAGGGTCAATTAGGGCCACTGTCAGGTGTGTAGCTGCTTGTTTTGTTATGAGGCTGTTACTCAGCAACCTACTCTGGGTTCTCTGTGCAGCAGTCCATCTGCACTGGATATCTCATTAGCTGGTAACCTTTCATTAGGGATTCTGACTAGCTCCTTCGTGCTGGTGATACTTCCTGTTGAGCTCCTAGTGAGTGTTCAGCAGTAGCTGCACACAGTGCAGCTCCTTGGTGCATTTCCCATCCTGAGCTCCAAGCCATGTGTCTGTGGCCCAGCCTACTGTTTTCAGCATACCTCAGGCTGTATTCACTGTCTGAGTTCCCAGTCTGGAGTTTATACACCTGCAGTTGGTATCAACTACAGCAAGCTGCATCTCTGGGTTTTCCTGGTCATCTGTACCTCTGATCCACGAGTCACTTACTCTGGGTGTCGTGAGTCCTGCGGGCCTTTTGCACATTGCGGCTAGGTCTTCTGTTTGTATATGGTTGTTCTATGTATATTTTGCATCTGGGTTGTTTATTTTAAGTTTGTTTGTTATTAGGTGGCTTATTAGTGATGAGGTCGCTTTTGGTGTTTGCTTATTAGTGGCAACATCGCCACTGGTTCTTATTTGCGATGAGATTGCTAATGTTCTTTTTTATGCGACGAGGTCACTTCAGGCTTTTGTGTGCATTATTATTGCTCACTTTCCTTTGTTTTTCAGGTAGCCTTCTAGTTTTATTGAGTTAGTTTTCCTCCTGTCTTCCCTTAGATTCCAATGGTGCCTTGTTTACCTGTAACAGCTGGCGGCACCGGAGTTGGGGCAGACCTAATTTGCCCCTTCAAATGTGGCTGTTAAAGGTGAAGCCTTAGCACCGCAGTTATCCAGTGGTTTCTAGGGGAGACAATAGTTAGCTGTTAAAGTAGGGTGCTGTGACCTTTTCATAATATCGGTCACAGCTTTGTTTTTGTTATTCCCATATTCCATTCATACATCCATACCACGGTCATGTGATCTGCATCCTCACCTCTATGCTCCTGGTTACTGTCAGTTACTCTTGTCAGTCAGTCCTGTATTCAGTTTAGTTTACTCATTTGTTATTTCTGGATAGTCCTGTAACTGCTCCAGGTACTTCATTGCTCTAGTTCCCTGGGGGGGACCCACTTCCTACCTCAGTTGTGGGAAGTGGGTGCCTCTTCCTCAACTAGCACCAGCTTCTTAGTGATTTTGGGAAGATGGTGCATGTGAACAGGAGAGCAAAGGTTCACTGCCAATGTGTGGATGACATTTTTTCCAAAGATTTCTCTGGACAGATGGCACCAGCCTTAAACAAAGGTATACTCTGGACTTGTGGGCAGGCCCTTCCTGCAATCTGGGCTCAGTCAGGGCTGGATTTACTATGATGCTACCTAGGTCTCCACCAAGGGGTCGGTGGGTCCCACAGGGCCTATGGGTCTCTGAATTATGGCTTTGACCATCAAAACAGCTACATTCTTGTCCCTTTAATGTTTTATAACGTCTCCATAACAGGGCTCATGCCAGTAATATTGCTGAATGTGAATAATGCTGTGAATGTGCCCTGGCAGCAGCCACAGAGGAAGAAGTGGTATTACAATGCCCAGTCCTGAGGGGCAGCCAGCATCTCTGAGTATCACTGCTCATTCATCACAATTGATACAAATGACAAGGAGGTTACAAGGAGGTGGCTACCAAGACACAGGCACATTGGGGTGTGTTGCGACCAGTGTCTGCATATAAAGATGCAATTGCCATGGTTCCAGAAATTTAGTTCTGATTTTCTGAACCACTGATAGTGCTTATTTGTACACCAGCAGTAGGGCCACCATCAGGGGGGTACTGTGGGCAAAGCTGTCCCGAGCCTACTTGGGCTTGAGACAGCTAAAATAGGCTAATTAGCCCAATAGGCTAACGGTCCAGCGAGAGACTTAATAGCGGCAGACAGGGCGGCAGCTGAGCTCAGCCGTGCAGAGCATGGAGCGGGTGGGGGAGGGAGCGGGAGAGCAGGCTGCACGGCTCCGGCGCCCTTTGATGTCTCTGCGTCCGGAGCTTTTGCTCTGCTGGCTCCGCCCTCCCTACGCCCCTGGGTCTGAATGGAAGTTTGAACACAAATTAATTTGCTGTCACTCATAATTACACAGATATTCCATTTTTGGATATTGCACTATGGTTCAGAGAAACAAGCCTAGAAACGTAGACATATATTAAACCAGTGGATCAGAATAGATATGTGAACTAGGTGTCCCATGCTAAAATATTGCATGCAAATAAAATATGATTTTATAGCAAGGTTGGTGTTTTGTAGTTGGATGAAAGAAGACTTGGTTCATTTGTTTCCATTTTGAGTAGCCGAGCAAAACTGATCATCTTAAGAGGCCAACTAGGGATGCCAATCCTGGGGCATTTTTTCAATCCTGGTAATCATGATTAAAAAATGCTCAACCCCGAGGATTCCTGGAATCACGGGATTGGCATCCCCAAAAGAAAACTGCCCCTGTCCCCCGTACTTTAGTGGAGCCATATGCAGTGGAGCGGGTCAGACAGCGGCTGTGTCGCCGGGTGGAGGGGATTCGCTGTGTGCGGCCAGGAGAGGTCGGGCGCCATGAGCGTGTTCCGGCGCCGGAGATGGTGTAGCATTCTGAGCTATGTTAGTTCGATCAGAACACTTCAGTAAGATCGATCAGCACACAGCGATGTGTCAGCGTTGTTTGCTGAGCTATCTGTCAGGGCCATTGTTCTAGTGAGATTGCTTAGAAAATAGCCCTAAATCGCTAAATGTGTAGGCCCATTAGCCGTGCTATATCGACGCATCCAGGGAAAGAACACTAGGGCCAAAAGTCAATATTTAAGTTTGATTTTTAAACAAACAATACAATGTGCAATTCTGACTTAACAATTCATCAGAAGTGAAGAATGTAATCTTTAAAATAGTACCTCATTTATCAATTTTGGTTAAGTATGAAGGGAGAAAAAAGGGAGCGTTACCAAAAATCACCTTCTAGAAATGATATATATGATTATAAAATGTTCACATGCAAACCTTTGGAAAGTAAACATCTCCAAGGGGCAATTGGTAAGGGTGAACCCGAAAATGCTCTACTGAGGAAGCGTTCTACCAACAGGTTTGATATCATGAGCTCCTCTGTTATTGTAGAATATCTTGTACACTTTATATGGGATGCGAAGCATGTGTATCTTCAGGTATGAATTACTATATAATTCCACAAGGTGGTGCTGAAGTACTTAAATATGTTTAGTTTGTTAAAAACAATTACTTCAGCATTCTATATACTGTAGTGTTTAGGAAATGGATCTTATAAGCTAGTATTATTTATTTATTTGTTAACAGTTTCTTATATAGCGCAGCATATTCCGTTGCGCTTTACAAAGGGGACAGTGATACAACAAAACAGGGTATTTACAGACAGTCAAAATGTAGGAGGGCCCTGCTCGCAAGCTTACAATCTATAGGGAAAAGTATGGAACTAATCAAATTTTATTCCTTTATTCTGGATGTTAAATCACCTCTTTTAGCCTATTTTTCAAATATCGAATTTGTTTTGCCTCTATTTATTATCTAGCTAATTTTCTAATAGTATACAAAGTTTGGGGTTATTCACAGTTGGTACCTGTTCTGCGGATTTCCACGTCGCTCAATTATTAAGGACTGTGCATACATACAGATTGCAGTTTGCATGCCAAACAAAGGTAAAAACACGTAGAAAAATGTAATTTCAATCCCCTTGCAACTTGACTGACAGGAATCCGCCTTTTATAGGTGGCAACCAGCTGTTTTGTGTGAGTGTCAGAAAAACTCAGGCATGCCCAGGTATTTTCAGGAAGGGTGTGCCACGTCAACCCTGGCTTTGATCAGTCTGTCTCTGTTGCAGAGTTGTGGAAGGGTCAGACTTACACTCACTTGTACAGACTCATTCGATGCTGAATGAGTTGCGAATGGATTTGCAGCTGGCGGACGATCAGCGATCCATTTGCAAGTCATTACCAGACTCGAACAGGGCAAATTTTCACTCTGCCTGGGCAGTGACTATCTCCACCCATATTAAGTTGCCACGCATTGGGTCGACCACTGAAGGTCGACATGGCTTAGGTTGACACATAAAATAGGTTGAAATGACTAAGGTTGACAGGGTTGGAACGGCTACACAAGCATTAGGTCGACAATGGGCAGGTCGACAGTCAAAAGGTCTACATGAGTTTTTCACATTTCTTTTGTCCCAAATGTTGACATTGCCAACATGGACACCATCCAATGGCTCGCTGCTTGCCATGCTTCGGGCATGGTGCCTCGCTGCGCTCGGCACACTATATGATTCTTCCATCATGCGGTAGTGGATGGTTGGGATTAAAATACCGCCTGTCGACACATGTAGCCTCAAAAAAAGAGGGTACTTGTGTACAATCACGGCTCCCATTGCATGCCATATGTAGTGGCATGTGATGGCATGCGATGCGATTTTACCGTGTTTTTATGCATTTTTGTTAAAAATCGCATGCGATCGCATCGCATGCTATTGCATGAGATCGCATGCGATCTGATGCGATGCGATGTTATTTTTCACTGAAATTATAGACATGAGTTGAAATCATGTAAAATGCACCCCAAATGTCATTTTTCACACTGTACCACCCCCACTATCAACGCCAACCCGAAGCGTGGCGAGCGCAGCGAGCCCGCGAGGGGCGGCGGTACGCGTCCTACGACCTTTTCATACCCCCACTATCCACGTCGGCGTGGAGTTGAGAATAGAAAGCGAGCCCGAAGCGTGGCGAGCGCAGCGAGCCCCGCAAGGGGACGTGGATACCTTCACAGGTATCCGTGTCCCCTCGCGGGCTTCACACACACATCCGTGTCCCCTCGCGGGGCTTGCTGCGCTCGCCATGCTTCGGGCTCGGTGGGTCGCTGCGCTCGCCACACTTTCTATTCTCAACTCCACGCCGACGTGGATAGTGGGGGTATGAAAAGGTCGTAGGACGCGTACCGCCGCCCCTCGCGGGCTCGCTGCGCTCGCCACGCTTCGGGTTGGCGTTGATAGTGGGGGTGGTACAGTGTGAAAAATGACATTTGGGGTGCATTTTACATGATTTCAACTCATGCCCATAATTTCAGTGAAAAATGACATCAGATCGCATGCGATCGGATGCGATGCGATCGCATGCAATGCGATTTTTCCGTGTACGATGCCCATCATGGGAGCCGTGATTCTACACAAGTACCAAAAAGAGTGAAAGACTCATGTAGAACTTTTGACTGTCAGCCTAATGCTTGTGTAGACCTTCCAACCCTGTCGACCTTAACCATGTTGACCTATTTTATATGTCAACCTAAGCTATGTTGATCTTCAGTGGTTGACCTAATGCATGTCAACCTAAATAGGGTCAACCTAATGACCATATACCCTGATCACAGGGCTCCGCAAAAACACACATTAAAGATCAGGTCTGAATAACCCCCAAAATCAATATAACGAACTGTCAGGTGCCCTATTTACTTTTAGGTCAGAGACTGGGACACACGGGAATTCTCTCAGACTAGAGGACTTTTATGGTCAGTGCAGTAACATAATAACATAGTAATTAACATTTAAAAAGACATTAGTTAGCTTTTCTGAATTTTAAGGACTTAGTTGCTCCAATATAAATATCTTAAAATTTAAATCGAACGTATCACTGTTCCTCGATATCTCCCTTATGGTTATGTACACACAATGTCCCAATGTCCCCATTGTTGCTTATCAGGAGATCCAGGATATTATTAATCCTGGTTGAATTTTCAATAAATTGCTACAAATAGTTTTCAATAAAACATTTCCCTTAGCAGTACTACTTGGCCTATCCTTCCAATTTATTTTGGGGAAGTTGAAGTTACCCATAACATACCTCCCAACTTCTTGGCTGCTGGAATAGGGACACTCGGCTTATGCAAATTAGCCGCGACCCCATTTTCGGCCGCGAATAGACGCTGTGCGCATGCGCACAGCGTCTATTCAATCAGCTTGGGGGGGCTCCCAACTGCCACCCCCCGCAGCGGGACAATGCCGGCCGCGGGTGGGACAGGACCCGAAAATTGGGACTGTCCCGCTGAAATCGTGACACTTAATAATAATAATGTCCCCTAAGCTGGCTGCTTTTCCCATTTGCAGCAAGAAGTCCTTCTCCTCCTCCATTTATGTTTGGTGGTTTATAACATGTCCCTACTATAAGTTTTTGTTAACTGTTTTTAATATTACCTTTGATTTCTACTCATACCGATTCTACTGACTCCAATGTGATCTAGTATATGTCTTCCCTTATGTATGGATTTAAGGATGATTTAATATATAAACAAACCCCCCTCCCCTTCTACCTAACCTATTTTTTCAAAACCGACAATAACCTTCCATGTTAACCTCCCACTCATGCGATTTGTCCCACCAAGTTTCTGTAATACCTATGAGATCAAAATCTTCCTTCAAAACTACGGTCTCTAGTTTCCCCATTTTACTATTTAAACTCCTAGCATTCAGATACAGGCATTTCACATCATGTTCTTCTGTCTCTCTCGTTGTTTTACCTGTAACATTTGCAGAAGGTTCCTGAGATGGTAAATCAGTATCAGGGACAATACTTGTATTTGGTTGTGTGACTCTCATACTCCTGTCGTATACCTTTCTCCCCACTTCCTCCATTCCCCTTGCTTCCTCCACAATGTAGCTGTCTTTGCAGTAAAAGTATGAAACACTGTACCAGAAGAGGTAGTGTTGGCCAGGGCCTGATTAACCAATAGGCTGGAGTGCCAGGACAAAGAAGGGGGGGGGGGTGGTTGCCTTGCAGGCGGGTGGCAGCTGCCGAATAAAATGAAGGCCTAATTTATTCCATTATTTCTTTTTACATGACCAAAGAGTTATATCTACAAGGAGTGGACAAAGTATTACTTCCTGAGAGAGTGCTTTGTGTATAGAGCCACAAAATACTATTTCCACTAAAGAATGTGTAGTTTGACTTGTAACCATAGTTGCCGAAAATCCCTGTGATATTGGGATAGGATTTTCACTGGCTTAACTTTATTGTTATGACCAGCAACCTAGCTGGTCATAACAATAAAGTTAAGCCAGTGACTGACATCTAGGAACAATGCCTATAGGTAGGGTGACCAACTCATCCCTTTAATCCGGGACACATATTAATTACACAGGTTCTGTGGCAGTTTAAAACAAGGTGAAATGGAGTCTTGAGGTGTGGCAGTTTAAAACCAGGTGAAAGCCAGCCACAAAACCTATGTAATTAATATGTGTCCCGGATTAAAGGGATGAGTTGGTCACCCTACCTATAGGACCAAGTACCTTTGAAGTTGTTTGTGAGGTGGGAACTGACAGGAGACTAACACCTTCTTCTCACTGCTAGGCATATTCCCAGGTCAAGCATGTCAACCTGAATGCAGAGATATTGGTCAAATATACAGTATTTGTATGATGAAGCCCCTAGCGCTGTATATTGGGGGTCCCTAGCGTGATATCTAGGTGCCGGGAGCAAGGTTCAGTTCTCCTGATGCTGAAACAGCCTTGCAGATTATACTAGGCCTGGATCTGAACAAGTTTGACGGCCTACTATGAGAAGTGGAAGAGGTTAGGCCAGTCCCATGTAGGCATGTAAAACCCAAACACTATATGCCCATATTTTCACCTAAATATATAGAAGTACAAAAATAGCATGATGTTGTGTGGAAAATAGAAATTATATTTGGTGCTCATCCTGCTGTCATGGTGGTGGACCTATTGTTATGTGGAGGCCTGGAGCTGCAGCTACATCCGCCTACTGTTAATCTCTCCCTGTACAAAGCTATACACTGGTCAGCATCCATGAAATCGTCACAATAGTGTGTCAGGGGCTTTTCACCTCAAAGTAATGATGCACATTATCACAAAAAAAGTAGTCCTTAGGAAAGAAATTATACATATGATTATAAATGTTCACATGCAAACCTTTGGAAAGTAAACATCTCCAAAGGACAATTGGTTAGGGTGAACCCGAAAATGCTCTACTGAGGCGGGTGGCATCTGCGGAATAAAATTAAGGCCTAATTTATTCCATACTAATTAGCTATCACCTGTCCCCATGTACCATCTGTGACTACAGATGGCTGTGGCAATGTAACTTACTGATGGAACCATTACTTTATGTACATTGTGCTACAGCCCCAGCTGGGCAGCCTAAATCCAAAGTCTCATTCACACACCACAAGCATTAGATCCTACATGCCAGTTGAATAACTTTCGTTACATGCACATGAGCAGTATAAATGGTGAGTGCCTGAGTGCCCAGCCATACACGTGTGCTTAACAGCATTACAAAGGGAACTACCTGTGTATTATCCTAGGGCACCTGGAACCTTTAATCATGCCATTGGCAGACATAATGAATACATGTAAAATAAGGTTGGACAAACATTTATTGGAAAAAACATTCAGAGATCCAACCCATAATCCTTATTTAGCCTAAAGTTCATACAAAGTAAACAATTAAATGGGGAAATCCCATCTAGACCATACCCTCTAATGCAGGGGTGTCCAAACTTTTTGCGATTAGGGCCAGATTTGATGAAATGTAAATGTGTGGGGGCCGACCATTCATCCTGACATTCTTTGAATCATTAATCACATAAGAATGGTCCCCCACTATGCCCCCATTCACTCTATGTCCCCCAGCCTGCCCCTTTACTGTATTCCCCCAGCCTGCCCCCATTCACTGTATGTCCCCCAGCCTGCCCCTCCTTCACTTTATGTCCCCCTTTCACTGTATGTTCCCCACTCTGCACCCATTCACTCTGTCCCCCAACCTGCCCCCTTCTATTAATGTCCATCAGTGCCTCCATTCATTGTATGTCCCCAAGCCTGACCCTCCTTCACTGTATGACTCCCATTCACTGTATCACACCCATTCACTGTGTACCCCACTCTGCCCCATTCACTGTATGTCCCCCAGCCTGCTCCTGCTCCCCCTTCTCTGAATGGCCATCACTGCCTCCATTCACTGTATGTCCCCCAGCCTGACCCTCCTTCACTGTATGTCCCCCACTCTGCCCCCTCCCTTCTCTGTATGTTTCCCAGCCCCTTGTGTGAGCCAGAGGAAGGAGAGGCAAAGCAGACACAACAAGGACAGGAGATGCTTGGGCTCCCGCTGCTGCCTTCCTCCGCTATGCATGTTACGGGAGCAAGCTTCCCCCTTGCTGCCCCCCCTCCCCAAACACTGCTGTCACTGTGATTGTGGAGTAGGGTCAGGGCCGGAGCTACCACTAGGCAGCTTTAGGCAGTTGCCTAGGGCGCTGGCCACTAGAGGGCGCCCCAGTACTGTGATCATGTAAATTAAGTATTTTACTGGACTTCCTGAGTTGCAGGAGAGTCTGACACTTTCCCCCAGCACATTTTGCACATTTGGAAAGCTGTTACCCGGGCCTGGGAGCAGGTACTGTGGGTGATTGCAGGCTCAGCTTCCAGCAGCAGCAGTAATGAGGCTTGTGTCCCTGCTCTTCTGCTTTCTGCTGCTGCTCTTCACACAGAGTTCGTCTGGTAGCTCCGCCCCCTCCAGCACAAGAGCCGATTCCTAGGAGACCCTACCAGCAGCCAGATCTTCCAGACATAAAGAACAGGTGACTGGCAGCACATACTTTGTGTATTTGAGGGAGGGGAGGTGCAGGGATGGTTTTACATGTGAGTTGGGGGAAGTGCAGGGCATGTATGTTGCAGGAGGTGCAGGGCTGGAGAACATGTGTGTTGGGTAAAGTGCAGGGCTGGGGAACATGTGTGTTGCAGGGCTGGGGAACATGTGTGTTGGGGGAGGTGCAGGGCAGGGGAACATGTGTTAGGGATGAGACTGGGTGCAGGGCCTGGTTACATGTGAGTAAGGGAAACTGCAGCATGCAGGACAGGGGTACAGGTGTGTGAGGGATACTGGAGTACAGGTGTGGGAAGGAAATATATATAATATATTATTGTCCTGTCTCTTCCTTTGAAGTACATTACTGCGCACCGGGTGCCTGCAGAAACATATATATACTTTATTCCTAAGTAGGGTGACCAACTCATCCCTTTAATCCGGGACACATACTAATTACACAGGTTCTGTGGCAGTTTAAAACCAGGTAAAATGGAGTCTTGAGGTGTGGCAGTTTAAAACCAGGTGAAAGGCAGCCACAGAACCTGTGTAATTAATATGTGTCCCGGATTAAAGGGATGAGTTGGTCACCCTATTCCTAAGGAATAACGAAACCGGGTAAGGGGGGGGGGGTGCATTATTAGAAGTTTTTCCTAGGGTGCCAAACCGCCTTGCACCGGCCCTGAGTAGGGTGATATACGATTGCAGCAGCAGAGGTAGAATGCCAAACACATCTGACTGTGGCGGCCGGCACCTCCTCACTGCAGCAGACAGGTAAAGTCGCGCTCCCTGGGGCCCCACCTTTAGTGTCCTGTGCTGTGCTTCCCACATCTGATGCTCTGCCCGCTTCCAGCTGGAGGCTGCGGGCCACTTGAAATGACAGCACGGGCTGCAATTGGCCCCCAGGCCTGACTTTGGACATGCCTGGATGGGTCCTGTATAAGATTGGACGTACGGCTTTTTTCAACCTCAACTACTATGTTAATATGTTGCTATGTTATCACTGGGGAAGTGCAGGGTGTGTAAGCAGCGGTGGCAGCGGCACATGCACAGCATGTACTCTGGCTCCTAATTTTTGAGAGCATCCCGGCCATTCCGGGAGGGTAGGCAAGTATGATTCACCTTATAGGGCCATATGTAATAGGGTGAGAGTTTCAGAAAGTGAGAGATTTTGGGAGAGTTTTCCCATGTTTTTTAAAGCAGCAATCAATTACATGGCAAAATCAACCTGGTTTTGCAGTGTAATTGATTGCTGCTTTAAAAAAAATTTGGCCCATAATGTCTATAGGACCAATCCTTCACTTCACACAATCACTGGCATAAAATATCTGACAACTTAAATTTACTGTGCTGCATCATGGTCAGTGGTCACTGCCAGGCTGGCAGCTTGATCCCATGAAGCAAGGACGAGGAGACAGCACTGCTGGCTGATTGGCTGCTGCCGTATCAGTGCATCTTGGACTCCAACTGCCTACAGTAACTTCTGCAGGACACTCTTCCCCTACTGCTGCTTTTCATTGATAGAACAAAGGTGTTTGTCTCTGACTGGAGCAGCCGAGTAGCTTTTTCTCACACCCAGAGAGTATTTGATGCAGCATGCGGCTGCAGCCAGGGGCCCCAAAGCTTTAAAATTGGAGCAGCCCAGTCAACCACTGCTTGTAGATATAGAAGATAGGATAATATATTCAGTGATCATAATAAGGTTAAGTGATTTTGTCGACTAAACAAATCAGCATCAAATCAGGTTGATACTTTCAACCAAAAGGATTGCATATTGCAATGCATTCCTAGTCGGTAAATGCCCCAGATCGCATTGCATATGAGATCCAATGATAAATGAGCACCTAAAAGAGGTTAGTGGGGGAACTCCCACCCTAAGGGCCCGATTCAGACCTGCTCGCTAGGCTACATTGGTTATTGCTGCCACGCTGCTCCAGCAAACGCATGCCACCCGCCACCCAAATCCACTCGCTATGTTATGTGCGGATGTGTACATTTACACATCCGCTCACATGCACCAGCACAGATGAAAAATCAATCAATCAATGGCTACTAACCAAAAAGAAGACCAGAGGGAAATGTAATAGGATGAGAGAATCAGAAAGTGAGAGATTTGGTAAGAAATCTCCAGTTTTTTTAAATCGTCACCAGTTTGATTTTGCAGTGTAAATGATTGGCGCTTTAAAAAAACTAGAGATTTCTTATCAAATCTCTCATCCTATTACATTTCACCCCAGGACTTACTTTTCGGCTGCATGTTTTCTCTGAATTTGGGGTGGGCACTGATGTCATGTGACAGCCACCCTCCCGAGCAGGCAGGGGAACGCCCAGCCTACCGTTTTAGTAGGCTGTGCTGTGTTTTATCATGTGGTTTTGATGTTAGAGCCTTTACTACTGATTAGGGCTGAGCGGGTGCGGTTTTAGAGAACCAAACCACCCAAACATACAAGATCTGAGGTTAGCTCTACAAGGATTCGACCTTCTGTGCCATCCTGAACGAGGCCAAACATCATCATTCCACTGTCGGATTCTAAAATTTATATAAGTCCCAGTTATCGCTGGCATTTTCATTCCGGCTGTGGATTTTGGACAGATGTGTCTGTGCAGTCTGCTGTGGGGTGAGAGGGGGCTGTGGGGGGACTACTAAATGGCTCTGGGACAGTGTTCCCTCTAAGCTGTGCGCGCGTGCGCGCGCACACAACTTACCGAGCGTCGGCACAGACATTGCAACAGAGCGCACAAAGCAGCAGTGGTCCCTTTTTGCAGTTGTGGACTCAATTAATGTGTGTTTCACAAATGAACTACATTGTGTGCTGTGTTTTGAATGTTTACTATAATTTTGAAGTAAAATTAACACAAATGCTGAATGTCATTTTCCAGTTTTATATAAGTGATGCACACAAATTTAAATTTCCTTCCAAAAGTTGCACAGCCAAAATCTTTTGCCGCATACAGCCTTCCTAAAATTAGAGGGAACATTGCTCTGGGAACTACTAAGGGACTGTGGAGGGCTACTAAAGGGCACTGCTGTGGGGTACTTCTAAGGGGAGGCTACTAAGGTGCTGCTGGAAAAAATCCAATAAATATATGTTTAAAAAAAAAGTATAAAAAATATAATTCCAGGGGTGCGTCATGTGTGCATTATCATTCCAGGGGTGCTGCCATGTGTGCCATATAATTCAATGGGTGCTGTCTTGCATGCTGCATAATTCCATGGGTACTGCCATGTGTGCCATATCATTCCAGGGGTTTTGCCTTGTGTGCTATATCAATCCAGGAGTGCTTCTGAGTGTGCTGTATCAGTCCAGGGGTGCTGCTAAGTGTGCCATTAATTCCAGGGGTGCTGCTAAGTTATCAGTCCAGGGGTGTTGCTTAATGTGCCATATCAGTCCATTGTTTGTGCCACACACTTCTGTCGCTTAGCTTAGTCATCCAGCTACCTTGGTGCAACCTATTCGCCTAAAACCAGTATTGTGAGCTGTGAGGTGTTCAGAATAGACTGGAAATTAGTGGAAATTAATGTTATTGCGGTTAATAACACTTTAAGAAAATACAAAATTTTGTGATTTTAGGTTTTTGCATGATTTAAATAACTACAGATCCAAAACTAAAACCCGCAAAAGTGGTTTTGACAAAACAAATCCAGATCCAAAACACGGAGGAGATCTAGATCCAAAACACAAAAAAATGTCTGGGTGTGCACCCCTACTACTGATGTTTTCCAACTTTGTTTGCCAAGATATTAATAGAGAATATGTATTTTAGAAATGTAATATGTAGCACAAAAAATGCAAAAACAACACCCACACAATTATATTAATTATTGAAAATGCAAGTACTGTGTAGTGAACAATGGGGATAATTCAAACCTGATCTCTGCTAAGCAAATGTGCAGCGGTCAGCGAACAGGTAGAAGCCACCTCGCTATAGTGTATTGTGAATTAATGTGCATGCTGTGCAAATACATGTGTATGGCCAGGAAAGAGATTGCAGCTGAGCGAAAATGACCAAAATTATTTGTAAGAGGCTCATCATCACAGGATTATTCCACTGTGCACCAGTCATCGCAAGATAGGAGTAGCCAGGGACTTACTCGGCGGCTGCAATGAAAACAGGCATATCCGGCTTGGAGCTGACGTCACACACCCTCCAATAAAACCCTTGGGAATGCCTGTGTTTTCCTAGGCACACCTGCATTTTTCTTACCACTCCCACTAAACCGCCGGTCACCACCCTTAAGGTGGCCATACACACACAGATTTATCTTCAGATCTGGCTGGTTGGAACAAAAACATGGTTATGGATGAGAGAAAATGACAGTGGACCATTTGCTTGGAAATGCTGGAAAACTGACAAACTGTCACTCATCCATAACCATGTTTTTGTTGCAACCAGCCAGATCTGAAGATAAATCTTACTAGTGTATGGGCACCTTTAGACTCCTACTTTCTGTCAATCACCCTGCAAACAGTTAGTGAAGGAATATAGTTGCATGATTTATTTGCTAGTAGGAGTTGCGAATGCATACTATGATCTGTACGCATCCACAGTCTATCGATAATCGTACAGCCGGGATCAGGCTGTGCGCAATGGGCTGTGGTTGGGATAAAAAAAAACACAATATTTTTGACTACAGGTCATTATTGTGTCTTTTGCTAAACTATGGATATTTTCCACGTAATATCAATCATTTGAAGATAAATGAGGAATTCTTTATGTCAAAATAAACTGTCAGTAAATAATTTAGACCGATTTAGCCTGATCCCAGCAGCAAAGCCATAAACATGTGATAATTAAGCCCTATGTAAAATATGTGTCCAGACTTTGATGAATATGCCAAAGACACCAAGAGAAATTATAGGTTAATTATTGAATTTCAAGCTTGAATGAATTGAATATTCTCCGAGATTAATTCCATGTAATTTGTGTGTTTGAATTTACCCATCGCTGGGCATTGATCCACATCATTTGTAGATCAGCCTGTGAAGCAACCTTAGGAAACCTTTTGCATTGGCTTAGAATGATTGTTGAATCAGGGCAAGCACACACCAAGCATATATGAGCCAATATTTCTCTTTGCTAGAGAAAACACACTATCAATGAGTCAAGCATGGACAAAATGAATTATTCCTGGCAAAGCTTAAATCCATTTGTTAAATAGTATACTAAATGTTTATTTTAACAAAAATGGCCGACTGTATGAGGTAATTCATTTGGTGTCAAGGCTTCTAATAATTACAGTAAAAATTTGAAGAAGTTCCTGTGTGACTTCAGTTGCAGTGAGTTTACATAACTTCAGAAATTGTTGTATTGAATCCAAAATGTGTGGTGAAATCTGAAGCTTAACTTACTTTATGGTTCACCACACTGTTGCTAAACCATGTGAAGAAAAACTTCTTTATCTTAGCTACTGGTCATAAAATAGTTATCTGTATAGTTAATGCATATCATTTTGCATCTTGATAATGTCTGCAAATTTTTAGGGGTAATTCTAAAGCTGTGTACACACGGTGCAATATCGCTGTCCATATGGTCGCTGAGCAACCATATTGCCAGTGATTTGTTTGTACAGTAGCGATAAATCGCCAGGTGCACGCTCCCATGTTCAGCCTCCTAATGGTCGCTGGTCACAGGAACTTGCAGCGGTTTCCTTCTGCAGCTCCCCCGGCAGAGCGTCCTGTTCATCAGCGACTATGTCTGGTCGCCAGTGGCGGATTCAGGGGGGGGGCACCCGGGCACGTGCCCCCGCTGTCATTGGATTTTGTAGCTGAGGACCAGGGCTTTCCAACGAGCCCAGCCCCGTGTCTTTAGCCCCCCGGGAACCGGAGATATCGTCTGGCAAAGCTGTAACGTTTTTTCCCCATAGGATAATATGGGACCCGTCAATTCCGACCCCCACCCGGTTCCGACGGCTGCCAGTTCCCGCCCTGGCATCATAGAAGCTTGTGGTTGATCTCTTTCAATTCCAAATCGCTGGGCCTTCAATATGATACCAGGCTGGTCCATATCGGTCAATCGGTTCCAGAGATATTGCGTGTAAACCGATTTTTTTATTTTTGAAATGTAATTTCATGGCTGTTCATGTTCTTTGAGGGCAGATTACTCTGGAACCAAACGTTCCAGTTTCACTGGACCAAAATCATTCAAAGCCCACTCAAAAGTTCTTCAATATGATACTCATGTAAATGGGTCAGTTGCTTCCGAAGATATAGCCGGTTAAATGAGATAACTGGTTAAAAGGGGGGGGGGGGGGGGGAGGGGTGGTTTTCTCTCCCCCTCACACCAGAAAATGCAGGGACTAGACTGGTGTAAAAGGGGCCAAACTGGGAATGCATTTTCTGGTGTGAAAGGGGTATTATTTCAAATAGCCGGTACCTGCAGTGCTCTGAATACAGCCAGGCTCTGCCACTGTCAGTGGCTATCACTTCTGCCTGGCGGCGGCTGTCCCCCATTTACCGCGAGCATGTATTCCCCCTTGGCAATGAACATGTAATCCCACATGGCAACGAGCATGGAACCTCTGGCAATGAGCATGGAACCCTTGGCAATGAGCATGTAGATAAGCAGCACTTATGTAGCACAATTTTTAATAGGCATTATGGTGTTTGGCATAATACATAATGGACATAATGGCGTGTAACTTAACGTGTAATGGACATTATGGTGTAAATGTTTAATGCGCGCCTTTGGTGGACAATGTTCCTGTTTATGAAGTGTATTGTGAATTTTGGCTTAATCTGTGTGGCATTATGTGAATTCTGGCTCAATCCGTGTGGCATTATGTGAATTTCGGCTAAATCCATGTGGCAGTATGTGAATTTTGGCTCATTCCATGTTGCATTATGTGAATTTTGGCTCAATCCATTTGGCATTATGTGAATTTTGGCTCAATCCGTGTGTTATTATGTAAATTTTGGCTCAATCCGTGTGGCATTATTAGAATTTTGGCTCAATCCGTGTGGAATTATGTGAATTTAGTTTCATTCCATTTGGCATCATGTGTAAGGGGGAAGTATAAAGGGGTCTAGTATTTTGTTGCATAATGTGTAGAAGTTGTATATGGTGTTGTAGACTACACTCAAGGACACACCTCTGTTGAGTGACCACACCCCTTTTCCGGAGCGCGCCGTCGGTGCGTGTACAACTACATCCTTCGCTTTTATCGCCATGGTGGGCCTGCGTACTTTAAATGCCAGCGCCTATTTTTAATCCCATTCCCACCCTCTCTCTGCCGCTCTCTTAGCATGTACACTGGCGCCACTAACACCGCCCCTCCCCCACCTAAACCCTCTTTTATCATGGTGCCCCCCTGTCATTTTATCCTGGATCCGCCCCTGCTGGTCGCTGATGAAAAGGAGACACTGAGCAATATATATCTCAGCAATATATTGCTGAGCAATATATTGCACCATATGTACACAGCTAAATTTCCGAAGTTGGGGTATATACAGTAGCTAGAGGTTTCAGGAGTTTATCAGAAATAAAGAGGACTAAAATAAAAATGTGCTATTGCTCTATGAAATGCAGATTCCTGTGATTGATCCCACTGAAAAACATCACAGCCAGCGTACAAGTGACCAATCACATACAAGTCCAGTTTTTCTAGCATCTGAGCAGAGAATAATATATCTATGAATTTTGTATAATTTCTAGTAATAGATATAAACCAGAATTGATCAAAGAATATTGATAAATCATGTACGGAAATTGATCTTTCCCAAAAGATCGGAGATCGATACCCACCTTTAGGGCTGAAACTAGCATCTGTCTACTGTGGCAGGGCAGTAATTAGTTCATCAGCGTGTGTGACATCATCACCTCATGCAGACAGCACAGATAGGGGGATTTTTTGTTTCTATTGTGCCGGGTGTTTCCGATCCATCTATACCGGCACCCTCTGCAACAATCTGAGCACACACTCACATCCGGCACCTAGAGCATATGCTCCATTAGCCCCCGTCCACCAAGTTGTGGCCCTGCCACATCTATGATAGGTAATCAATGTAAGCACATATGGCTCAGCCAATAATTGTTAAAGCAGCTATTCCACATAGCTTTTGTACCATAAAGCACCTTTTAACTATACATCTGGTTTCATTTTTTATAGCTATCCTCCTACCGTACAAATATATATTTATAATCTCTGTGGATAACATAGGCACAGAGCTAGTTTCTGCAAGCTCACAGCTCTCAGCAAGTCATGGCAGGGGGTGGAACAGGAGGATGTCTGAGTGCATACAAAGCTCAGAGGGGTGTTCCAAAGCCTCTCTGCTACTGCACCAAAGGCAGTAGTCTTGATAAAACTAACTACATTAATTGTATCGATATTAAATACTATTAGATGAACATAGGACTATTGCCGTTTTAATTGTTGTATTTGAGACCCTTTAATTAATATGAATAAGAAAAATTAAGACTGTTGGTCATGGAGATGCTAACTTTGCTAAACATATTACCTTTTTTGCTATTGACAAGCATGTTCATTATTCACAATCAGTGTTTTATACATAAATGCTGATTCGTTAACATGGGATTATAGATCTACAGCTAGTTTTTGTTTCACTATATGGGCTGCATTTGTGTGGACTTTGTATGTTCTTCCATGTGTTTTCTTTCAGTATGCAAGTTTTCTTCCACAGTCAAAAGTCATATTTAGGCATAAGATGAATAAATGTTAACTGGGTAAGGGACTATCCTGTTGACCATTCCATCTTTTATTTTAATTTTTATCTTGTATTTTTATCTTATATATTTAATTTATCATTAATAATTTGTTTTGTGGGTACACCTAGTGAGCCCAGGGTCCTTATATACCAAATTGTTCATAATTACTGTTCTATTGCACACTCATTTTTCTTTGACAATTCCAATTAGATTTTAAGGTTTTTTTTGCATATTTTTTAATTTCAAGACATTTTTAAGCCTGTTACATATTATATTTTACTGAGTAGCACTGGTAGTTTTTATCTTTTATTTGCAGATAAAGAGGACTATAAGCAGAAGTGCAAAGCTCCAGAAATGCAATCTTTGTCCTTGGCTTATCACTAACCTGGGTCTATGGGTCTAGAATGGGTCTAGAATGGGTCTAGAATGGGTCCTACACCACACACTGTGCACTCTGCATTGAAGTTGGGATGTTGCTATTGGCAACCAATCAAATTGTACTATTGGGCCTGATTCAGCATGGATCGCATATAGGGAGTGGTCAGGCTCAAGACTGCTCCGTAACTCCCTGTAAACCGAGATTGGCAGCCCAAGTAAGGTTAAATTAAGGTTGACCAATGGTCACAACATTCCTCTAAAATTGCAATAGCAAATGCAGGCAAGAGGCGGTATGCACCGCCTCTTGCAGTTGCATTGCTAAGGATTACATACTTATCTTGGGGCTGATTCAGAGCTGATCACTGTTGTGCAAATTTGCAGAGGCCTGTGATCAGATAGTTGGAGAATATCTGATCGCATGCCTCTGCAAATTTGTACAGCAGTGATCACGTCTGAATCAGCCCCATGGTAAGTAGCTTAGCATATGCAAACCTTAGCAATGCAGCTGAAAGAGGAGGTGCATACCGCCGCTTGCCTGCATTTGCTATTGCAAATATAGAGGAATATTGTGACCATCTGTCAACCTTAATTTAACCTTACCTGGGCTGCCAATCTCGGTTTGCAAGGACTTACGGAGCAGTCTTTGGCCTAAGCACTCCCAGAAAATGGGGGTCACACACCCTCTTTTTCTTTACGCTGGCCATCCATCCAGAGGCGTTACAAGAACCTCATGGGCCCCATAGCAAAGTACCCTCAAGGCCCCCCCCCCAGCGATGGGGTGAGTAGGTGACAGCGATTGGGGGAGAGTGAGGGACGGTGACAGTAGATAGATAGCGATGGGGAGAAAAGTGTTTACTACAACTATCACTGCTGCAGCAGCGCGGACGGGACTCCAGCGCTCAGCACCAGAGGTCCCATCCACTAACTGCAGGTCAGTGTATGGGGCTTCTAATGCTGAGCACTGGAGTCCCGTCCGCGCTGCTGCCCTAACATTTAAAATTACCGGCACTTAGTTTCACCTTCTTCTCCTCCAGCTCCCCGCCCCGTCCATCTTCTGGCTCCAGTCCTATTGGCGGGGCCGCTGCTGCTTCGCCGCAAAATCCACCTCCTCCTCCAATACTCCTTCCCCCTCCAGTGCCGACTGCCGAGACCATTCTGTGCGCTGCAGCAGGAGGGCAGGCTTGTCCCTCCATGACGGACAACTCCCCGGCACACTCCTGCGCTCTGCTCTGCACATTTGCTGGTCTGGTGTGACAGGGTGCAGGGGATGCAGCGGGCCCCTGGGATAGTCCGGGCCCCATAGCAGCTGCAGCCCCTGCACCCTCGGTAGTTACGCCACTGCATCCATCCCTCCTACCTGTCAATATGGCAGAGTTGTTCGTACAAATACAATGTGATTGCAAGACCCACGCAGTTTTCTAATCAGGAGGACAAAAGCTAGATTGCAGATGCAGTAGTGACAGAAGGACTCAGACTTGGGGGTATATTTATGAAGCAGTGATAACGGAGAAGTGATAAAGTGCCTGGTACTTTATCACCAGCCAGTCAGCTCCTGACTGTTAAGTTACAGGCTGGGTTTAAAAAGGGACAGTTAGCAGCCATAGGCAAATCTAGAATTATGGTAAAGCGTGGTCCCAGATCCAAATACACAAGCAGGGAGGACCTTTGCTCGACAAAGCCACGAGCCAAAAAGTGAGCGTGGCCTCATGGGAAGGAGGCATGGCATCACAAAAAGGGGCGTGGTATTACACTTTTGATCACACACCATAATGCCAATTATACATTTTAGCAAACTCCGTAATACCCATTACACATAAAGCTACATGCCATAATGCCAATTACACATAAGGCCACACACCATAATGCCCATTATATTCTATATAACAAACCGTAATGCCCATTACATATTTGACACATAAGTGGCGCTTACCTACGTGCTCATTGCTAGGGGGTTCTTGCTTGATGCCAGGGACTTCATGCTCGATGCCAATCAAGCTTCATGCACGATGCCAAGGGGGCTTCATGATCAATGCCAGGGGCTTCATGCTGCCAAGAGGGCTTCATGCTCATTGTAAAGGGGGAATACATGCTTGTTGCCAAGAGGGAGTTAAATGCTCATTGCAAAGTGGGAGTGAAATTGTTAATTGCCAAGGGGGAGGGGAATTGCTTGTTGCCAAGGGGGGGGGGGGGGAGGGGGAGGGAATTGCTTGTTGCCAAGGGGGAGGGAATAGTTTGTTGCCAAGGGGGGAGGGGGTAGCTTGTTGCCAAGGGGGGAGGGAAATTGCTTGTTGCCAAGGGGGGAGGGGAATTGCTTGTTGCCAAGGGGGGGAGGGAATTGCTTGTTGCCAAGGGGGGGAGGGAATAGCTTGTTGCCAAGGGGGGGGAATAGCTTGTTACCATGGGGGGAGGGAAATTGCTTGTTGCCAAGTGGGTGTGAGACAGCCGCTGGATGCATCTAATTTAAAGAAATGACAGCCGGGCAGAGAGAGCTGTGTATTTTTCAGATGAATCCACTGCAAGGAGATTAACAACTAATTTATGGGCCCTACACATCGGGAGATTTGCTGAGTTTTCTGAGTGATGCTAGATCGCTCATGCACACATGTGTGGCAGTGCTCAGGACAAGTGTTATCTGGTGAGAACACTGGCCCTGACCGGCGATTAACTAGATTTATCCAGCATTCTGGATATTAATCGCCAGGTGATATCATTGCGCGGGTCCATGCACTGATATCGCCATGGCCCCTCTGCACATTTGAGTGATATAGGGGCATATTATTGTCCCCTCAGCCTTCAAGCATGCTCTTGTCTCTCCTATCCTTAAAAAACCTACCCTTGATCCTAATTCTCTCGCTAACTACCGACCCATTTCTCTCCTCCCTTTTGCCTCCAAACTCCTTGAGCGTATTGTCTACAACCGCCTCACTGACTTTCTTTCCTCCAACTCCTGCTTGATCCATTCCAGTCTGGCTTCCGTCCACTCCACTCCACTGAAACTGCTCTCACTAAAGTCTGCAATGATCTTCATGCTGCCAAATCTAAAGACCACTATTCTCTACTTATTCTTCTGCTTCTTTTGACACTGTTGACCACCCCCTCCTCCTCCAAATCCTTCACTACCTTGGTCTACATGATAATGCTCTCTCTTGGCTATCTTCCTACCTCTCTGACCGCTCCTTCTCTGTCTCTTGTCATGACTCCACCTCCCCTGCACTTCCATTGTCAGTAGGTGTTCCCCAAGGCTTTGTTCTTGGTCCTCTCCTTTTCTCTCTCTATACGTCATCACTAGGTGAGCTTATTCGCTCATTTGACTTCCAATATCACCTTTATGCTGATGATACTTAAATCTACCTCTCCTGGCCTCTCCTGATCTCCTCACTCGTATTTGTGACTGTCTCTCTGCTATCTCTTCTTGGATGTCCCAGCGCTTTCTTGAACTAAACATGTCTAAAACTGAGCTGATTATCTTCCCTCCCTCCCACATTACCTCACCTTCCACAATTTCACTTTCTATTGATGGAACAACAATCTCCTCAAGCCGCCAAGTACACTGCCTTGGCATCAATCTTGATTGCTCTCTCTCCTTTAAACATCTCTCATTCAATCCTGTCATTTTCACCTCAAATATATTTCCAGGATTAGAACCTATCTCACCCAGGATGCTACAAAGACCCTCATCCACTCACTAGTTATATCCAGATTGGACTACTGTAATCTACTACTTTCTGGCCTTCCTGTAAAACACCTCTCTCCACTCCAATCTATCCTCAATGCTGCTGCCCATTTCATCTTCCTCTCCAAATGTACTATGTCCACCTCCCCTCTCTTACAAGCCCTGCTCTGGCTCCTCTCTCCCTTCAGAATACAATTCAAGCTCCGTATGCTCATTTACAAAGCCATCACCCATTCTTCTCCCTCCTACATATCTGACCTTGTCTCTCTTTACACTCCCACCCACCCTCTCCGCTCCACAAATGCACTTGGCCACTCCTGCAAACTGGTTACTTCATCAGATTCCCGCCTCCAGGACTTTGGCCATTGTGCAACGTATCTCTGGAATTCTCTACCTCTCCCTATCAGACTTGCCACTTCCCTACAAAACTTTAAATGGGCTCTCAAGACCCACTTATTCATTAAATCCAACCATCTCTTATCCTAACACTATGTTTATGTTTGCTTCTATCCCTGCTGTGTCACCCCAGTTTGTCTGCCCTGTACCTTTTAGAATGTAAGCTCTAACGAGCAGGGCCCTTTCTCCTCATGTGCTTTACTTAGAATATATCTCTGCTACTGTTATAATTGCGTCAGTGTCCGCTGTTGCAATTGTCTTTTTTATTTACCATGTACTTGTCCTAATTTGCATTTTTACTGTAAATCACAATCTTTCTTGTATTGTTATTTGCTCATCTATGTATTGTCAGACGCTATGCCATATAAACGATAATAATAATAATTATTAGAAAATGCCCTGAAATCACCCCATGTGTAGGCCCCTATACACTTTATGGACAAAAGTAATACGAAGCCTGACCATTACAACAACAGGGACTGTAATGATATTGTATTTAAATACATATCCTTTTATATGTAATTGGTCCCCCTTTTGCAGTTATAACAGCTTCCCCTCTTTTTGGAATGCTTTCCACAAGATTTTGAAGTTTTTCTGTAGGAATTTGTATCTATTCATGCAGTGGTTCCCAAACGGTGTGCAATGACACCATGGGGTGCCTTAGGGGACATACAGAGGTGCCCTTTATTGGCCAATCAATTTATTTATGACCACAGTAATACTGAAATTGTGGATAAGCAGAAATGAATCCTGTAAATAAGCAAACAAATTACCATAAGGATAAGATATAAAACACAATTTACTGTATTTAATATTTTTTCTGATTTTACCAATGAAAATTTTTTGGCCTAGGGGTGCCGTGAACAAATTTTGATACTCAGGGGCGCAGTGATTCAAAAACATTTGGGAACCACTCGTGTAGAGCATTTCTGACTATCTCCGTTCCAGCTTATCTGAAAGGTGCTTTATGCAGTTCCGTTCAGGGCTCTGTGCAGTCCAGTATATTACTTCCACACCGATCTCATTAACCATGTCTTTATAGTACTTCATTTTTGCACTGGGGCATAGGACCTTCCCCAATCGGTTTCCACAAAGTTAGAAGCACAGCATTGTTCAAAATGTATTGGTATGCTGAAGCATTAAGATTGCCCTTCGCTGGAGATACGGGGGCCTAGCCCAAACACTGAAAACCAGCCCCATACAATTATACCTTCTCCACTTAGCTTCACAGTTTGGATAATGCAGTTGGGCAGGTAACATTCACCGACATTCCAATAACCCAGACTCGCCCATCTGATTGCCAAACAGAGAAGCGTGATTCGTCACTCCACAGAACATGTTTCCACTGCTCCACAATCCAGTGTCTGTGTGCTTTACACCACTCCATCCAATGCTTACATAGGCGAAATAAGGAGTCTGGCTGCCCCTAGGCACAACATTACCCCCCCCCCCAAGTAATAAAAACAACAGTCATAATTATATTTGTCTCTGTGCCCCCCCATAAAATATAATGTTCCTCTTTATAGTATAGAATATAATGTGCCTCCTCTTCCCTAAATTATAAAGTATAATGTGTTTCCCCTTCCCTATGTTATAGACAGTGGCGTAGCTACAAAATAAGCGCCCCCCTGCTGGAAAAATTTGGCAGCGCCCCCCCCCCCCCCCTCTCTCTCCCCTTCCCACCAGTAAAGTTTCATCTAACTCACTCCTCCAGTCCTCCACTTGCCCGTGCCAGGTCTTGATTGCAGTCCCAGCGCTGTTCCTGCTGCTACTGTATAATGCCTCCAACAAAATGTCCACCCCATACAGCAGACTGTTTTTAAGGATGCTAGAGGAGGCCACGTCCTCTATCATGCTCAAAACCTGTCTGCTGTAAGAGGGCGGACATTTTGTTAGAGCCATTTTTTATTAGCAGCAGGAGGAGTGCAGGGAGTCGGGACTGCAGGCAAGTAGAACTGCAGGTCCCGGCAGGCAGTAGCAGTGCAACAACGCTCACATTTACTCAGCGCCTCCCCGTGACCACGGGGGCTATTGTTGTTATGCCACTGATTAAAGAGTATAATGTGCCTCCCCATAGTACTATAGAATGTAATGAGCCTCCCCATCCTTTATTGAGAATTGGAACCCCACATTGCCTTTAGATCCCATGATCCCGTGAAGGAATCAGTTGTGGTGTCCCCATACCTCACGTGCCAATTGGGATATCTGGTAAGGAATGCTTGGCATTGGACTTGGTGATGTGAGGCTTACATGCAGCTGCTCGGCCATGCAATCCCATTCCATTAATCTCCCGCCACACAGTTTTTGTTCTTACAGTAATGCCAGTGGAATTTTGGAACTCCAGCTATGGAATCAGCAGAGCATTGGCAACTTTTATGCACCAAGCATCTTACAAGTCGTTGACCCCACTTTGTTATTTTACATGGTCTACAGTTAAAAGCTAATAATGTGTGTGAACTCATACCAGAAAGCAAACTGTTTTGGGCTGGTTACCACATGGTGTATTACAATTAGAGATGTGCGGGCTCGGATTTCAGAGATCCGAGCCCCCACGGACGTCATCATTCCGAGCCCGATTCCGAGCAGCGCTCGGAGATTCCCGCCTGACTCGGTCCGTCCGCATGATTAGAACGTCATCTCCCGGCGTCGGATTTCGCGAGGCTTTATAAGCAGCTGCCGCGCCCCGCCATCTTCACTCCAGTCAAGTAGTGGGTTGGGAGAGGGTGTGTTGGTGCTGCTGCTGGGGCTTAAACTTGAGCTTGACCTTGAGCTTTTGCAATCGCTGGTGCTGTCTCTCAGTGCTGCTGTGTAGTAGTCTAACTGTGTACTTGTAGTACTACTGTCTCCTCTGTGCGGTCTACCTCTGGTGTGCTGTGCTGCCTGTAATTGATTATTTTATTTGCTGGGGCTGTCTCCCTCAGTGCTGCTGTGTACTCTGTTCTCAGCTTAGGACAACAGTCTAACTGTGTACTTGTACAGTACTACTGTCTCCTCTGTGCGGTCTACCTCTGGTGACCTGTGCTGTAATTAATTATTTTATTTGTTAGGGCTGTCTCCCTCAGTGCTGCTGTGTACTATGTTCTCCTCTGCTTAGGAGAACAGTCTAACTGTGTACCTGCCTGTAGTACTACTGTCTCCTCTGTGCTGGGGCATACCTCTGGTGCTGTGCTGTGCCATTTATTATATATATAATTATTAATTATATTAAATATAAATATATATAGTCCAATGGTGCTGCACTGCTGCCTGCACTGAATCTGCCAGTCTGGCGGTCTGTGGTCTGGGGCTCACTGGCTAATAAATAATTAAATACTGCCTGCCTAATAAATAATTAAATACTGCCGTATATCTCTACCCTTGTGGTCTGGGGCTCACTGGCTATACTGCCGTATGTACCATCTGGTCTGGGGCTCACTGGCTAATAAATAATTAAATACTGCCGTATATCTCTACCTTTGTGGTCTGGGGCTCACTGGCTATACTGCCGTATGTACCGTCTGGTCTGGGGCTCACTGGCTAATAAATAATTAAATACTGCCGTATATCTCTACCTTTGTGGTCTGGGGCTCACTGGCTATACTGCCGTATGTACCGTCTGGTCTGGGGCTCACTGGCTAATAAATAATTAAATACTGCCGTATATCTCTACCTTTGTGGTCTGGGGCTCACTGGCTATACTGCCGTATGTACCGTCTGGTCTGGGGCTCACTGGCTAATAAATAATTAAATACTGCCGTATATCTCTACCTTTGTGGTCTGGGGCTCACTGGCTATACTGCCGTATGTACCGTCTGGTCTGGGGCTCACTGGCTAATAAATAATTAAATACTGCCTGCCTAATAAATAATTAAATACTGCCGTATATCTCTACCTTTGTGGTCTGGGGCTCACTGGCTATACTGCCGTATGTACCGTCTGGTCTGGGGCTCACTGGCTAATAAATAATTAAATACTGCCGTATATCTCTACCTTTGTGGTCTGGGGCTCACTGGCTATACTGCCGTATGTACCGTCTGGTCTGGGGCTCACTGGCTAATAAATAATTAAATACTGCCATATATCTCTACCTTTGTGGTCTGGGGCTCACTGGCTATACTGCCGTATGTACCGTCTGGTCTGGGGCTCACTAGCTAATAAATAATTAAATACTGCCGTATATCTCTACCTTTGTGGTCTGGGGCTCACTGGCTATACTGCCGTATGTACTGTCTGGTCTAGGGCTCACTGGCTAATAAATAATTAAATACTGCCTGCCTAATAAATAATTAAATACTGCCGTATATCTCTACCTTTGTGGTCTGGGGCTCACTGGCTATACTGCCGTATGTACCGTCTGGTCTGGGGCTCTCTGCCTAATACTGCCGTACCTGTGTGGTGTGTGGCTCACTGCCCAATACTGCCGTATCTACCCTCTGGTCTGGGGCTCACTGCCTAAATACTGCCGTATATCATTATCTACCTGTCTGGTCTGGGGCTCTCTGCCTAATACTGCCGTACCTGTGTGGTGTGTGGCTCACTGCCCAATACTGCCGTATCTACCCTCTGGTCTGGGGCTCACTGCCTAAATACTGCCGTATATCATTATCTACCTGTCTGGTCTGGGGCTCTCTGCCTAATACTGCCGTACCTGTGTGGTGTGTGGCTCACTGCCCAATACTGCCGTATCTACCCTCTGGTCTGGGGCTCACTGCCTAAATACTGCCGTATATCATTATCTACCTGTCTGGTCTGGGGCTCTCTGCCTAATACTGCCGTACCTGTCTGGTGTGTGGCTCACTGCCCAATACTGCCGTATCTACCCTCTGGTCTGGGGCTCACTGCCTAAATACTGCCGTATATCATTATCTACCTGTCTGGTCTGGGGCTCTCTGCCTAATACTGCCGTACCTGTCTGGTGTGTGGCTCACTGCCCAATACTGCCGTATCTACCCTCTGGTCTGGGGCTCACTGCCTAAATACTGCCGTATATCATTATCTACCTGTCTGGTCTGGGGCTCTCTGCCTAATACTGCCGTACCTGTCTGGTGTGTGGCTCACTGCCCAATACTGCCGTATCTACCCTCTGGTCTGGGGCTCACTGCCTAAATACTGCCGTATATCATTATCTACCTGTCTGGTCTGGGGCTCTCTGCCTAATACTGCCGTACCCGTCTGGTGTGTGGCTCACTGCCCAATACTGCCGTATCTACCCTCTGGTCTGGGGCTCACTGCCTAAATACTGCCGTATATCATTATCTACCTGTCTGGTCTGGGGCTCTCTGCCTAATACTGCCGTACCCGTCTGGTGTGTGGCTCACTGCCCAATACTGCCGTATCTACCCTCTGGTCTGGGGCTCACTGCCTAAATACTGCCGTATATCATTATCTACCTGTCTGGTCTGGGGCTCTCTGCCTAATACTGCCGTACCTGTCTGGTGTGTGGCTCACTGCCCAATACTGCCGTATCTACCCTCTGGTCTGGGGCTCACTGCCTAAATACTGCCGTATATCATTATCTACCTGTCTGGTCTGGGGCTCTCTGCCTAATACTGCCGTACCTGTCTGGTGTGTGGCTCACTGCCCAATACTGCCGTATCTACCCTCTGGTCTCGGGCTCACTGCCTAAATACTGGCGTATATCATTATCTACCTGTCTGGTCTGGGGCTCTCTGCCTAATACTGCCGTACCTGTCTGGTGTGTGGCTCACTGCCCAATACTGCCGTATCTACCCTCTGGTCTGGGGCTCACTGCCTAAATACTGCCGTATATCATTATCTACCTGTCTGGTCTGGGGCTCTCTGCCTAATACTGCCGTACCTGTCTGGTGTGTGGCTCACTGCCCAATACTGCCGTATCTACCCTCTGGTCTGGGACTCACTGCCTAAATACTGCCGTATATCATTATCTACCTGTCTGGTCTGGGGCTCTCTGCCTAATACTGCCGTACCTGTCTGGTGTGTGGCTCACTGCCCAATACTGCCGTATCTACCCTCTGGTCTGGGGCTCACTGCCTAAATACTGCCGTATATCATTATCTACCTGTCTGGTCTGGGGCTCTCTGCCTAATACTGCCGTACCTGTGTGGTGTGTGGCTCACTGCCCAATACTGCCGTATCTACCCTCTGGTCTGGGGCTCACTGCCTAAATACTGCCGTATATCATTATCTACCTGTCTGGTCTGGGGCTCTCTGCCTAATACTGCCGTACCTGTGTGGTGTGTGGCTCACTGCCCAATACTGCCGTATCTACCCTCTGGTCTGGGGCTCACTGCCTAAATACTGCCGTATATCATTATCTACCTGTCTGGTCTGGGGCTCTCTGCCTAATACTGCCGTACCTGTCTGGTGTGTGGCTCACTGCCCAATACTGCCGTATCTACCCTCTGGTCTGGGGCTCACTGCCTAAATACTGCCGTATATCATTATCTACCTGTCTGGTCTGGGGCTCTCTGCCTAATACTGCCGTACCTGTCTGGTGTGTGGCTCACTGCCCAATACTGCCGTATCTACCCTCTGGTCTGGGGCTCACTGCCTAAATACTGCCGTATATCATTATCTACCTGTCTGGTCTGGGGCTCTCTGCCTAATACTGCCGTACCTGTCTGGTGTGTGGCTCACTGCCCAATACTGCCGTATCTACCCTCTGGTCTGGGGCTCACTGCCTAAATACTGCTGTATATCATTATCTACCTGTCTGGTCTGGGGCTCTCTGCCTAATACTGCCGTACCTGTCTGGTGTGTGGCTCACTGCCCAATACTGCCGTATCTACCCTCTGGTCTGGGGCTCACTGCCTAAATACTGCCGTATATCATTATCTACCTGTCTGGTCTGGGGCTCTCTGCCTAATACTGCCGTACCTGTCTGGTGTGTGGCTCACTGCCCAATACTGCCGTATCTACCCTCTGGTCTGGGGCTCACTGCCTAAATACTGCCGTATATCATTATCTACCTGTCTGGTCTGGGGCTCTCTGCCTAATACTGCCGTACCTGTGTGGTGTGTGGCTCACTGCCCAATACTGCCGTATCTACCCTCTGGTCTGGGGCTCACTGCCTAAATACTGCTGTATATCATTATCTACCTGTCTGGTCTGGGGCTCTCTGCCTAATACTGCCGTACCTGTCTGGTGTGTGGCTCACTGCCCAATACTACCGTATCTACCCTCTGGTCTCGGGCTCACTGCCTAAATACTGCCGTATATCATTATCTACCTGTCTGGTCTGGGGCTCTCTGCCTAATACTGCCGTACCTGTCTGGTGTGTGGCTCACTGCCCAATACTGCCGTATCTACCCTCTGGTCTGGGGCTCACTGCCTAAATACTGCCGTATATCATTATCTACCTGTCTGGTCTGGGGCTCTCTGCCTAATACTGCCGTACCTGTCTGGTGTGTGGCTCACTGCCCAATACTGCCGTATCTACCCTCTGGTCTGGGACTCACTGCCTAAATACTGCCGTATATCATTATCTACCTGTCTGGTCTGGGGCTCTCTGCCTAATACTGCCGTACCTGTCTGGTGTGTGGCTCACTGCCCAATACTGCCGTATCTACCCTCTGGTCTGGGGCTCACTGCCTAAATACTGCCGTATATCATTATCTACCTGTCTGGTCTGGGGCTCTCTGCCTAATACTGCCGTACCTGTGTGGTGTGTGGCTCACTGCCCAATACTGCCGTATCTACCCTCTGGTCTGGGGCTCACTGCCTAAATACTGCCGTATATCATTATCTACCTGTCTGGTCTGGGGCTCTCTGCCTAATACTGCCGTACCTGTGTGGTGTGTGG
The DNA here is from genome assembly GCF_055691185.1 of Crinia signifera. Classification (NCBI taxonomy): domain Eukaryota; kingdom Metazoa; phylum Chordata; class Amphibia; order Anura; family Myobatrachidae; genus Crinia; species Crinia signifera. The sequence goes on along the minus strand of NC_139221.1, from coordinate 128,385,416 downwards.
CTCACTGCCCAATACTGCCGTATCTACCCTCTGGTCTGGGGCTCACTGGCTATACTGCCGTATGTACCGTCTGGTCTGGGGCTCACTGGCTAATAAATAATTAAATACTGCCGTATATCTCTACCTTTGTGGTCTGGGGCTCACTGGCTATACTGCCGTATGTACCGTCTGGTCTGGGGCTCACTGGCTAATAAATAATTAAATACTGCCGTATATCTCTACCTTTGTGGTCTGGGGCTCACTGGCTATACTGCCGTATGTACCGTCTGGTCTGGGGCTCACTGGCTAATAAATAATTAAATACTGCCTGCCTAATAAATAATTAAATACTGCCGTATATCTCTACCTTTGTGGTCTGGGGCTCACTGGCTATACTGCCGTATGTACCGTCTGGTCTGGGGCTCACTGGCTAATAAATAATTAAATACTGCCGTATATCTCTACCTTTGTGGTCTGGGGCTCACTGGCTATACAGCCGTATGTACCGTCTGGTCTGGGGCTCACTGGCTAATAAATAATTAAATACTGCCATATATCTCTACCTTTGTGGTCTGGGGCTCACTGGCTATACTGCCGTATGTACCGTCTGGTCTGGGGCTCACTGGCTAATAAATAATTAAATACTGCCGTATATCTCTACCTTTGTGGTCTGGGGCTCACTGGCTATACTGCCGTATGTACTGTCTGGTCTAGGGCTCACTGGCTAATAAATAATTAAATACTGCCTGCCTAATAAATAATTAAATACTGCCGTATATCTCTACCTTTGTGGTCTGGGGCTCACTGGCTATACTGCCGTATGTACCGTCTGGTCTGGGGCTCTCTGCCTAATACTGCCGTACCTGTGTGGTGTGTGGCTCACTGCCCAATACTGCCGTATCTACCCTCTGGTCTGGGGCTCACTGCCTAAATACTGCCGTATATCATTATCTACCTGTCTGGTCTGGGGCTCTCTGCCTAATACTGCCGTACCTGTGTGGTGTGTGGCTCACTGCCCAATACTGCCGTATCTACCCTCTGGTCTGGGGCTCACTGCCTAAATACTGCCGTATATCATTATCTACCTGTCTGGTCTGGGGCTCTCTGCCTAATACTGCCGTACCTGTGTGGTGTGTGGCTCACTGCCCAATACTGCCGTATCTACCCTCTGGTCTGGGACTCACTGCCTAAATACTGCCGTATATCATTATCTACCTGTCTGGTCTGGGGCTCTCTGCCTAATACTGCCGTACCTGTCTGGTGTGTGGCTCACTGCCCAATACTGCCGTATCTACCCTCTGGTCTGGGGCTCACTGCCTAAATACTGCCGTATATCATTATCTACCTGTCTGGTCTGGGGCTCTCTGCCTAATACTGCCGTACCTGTGTGGTGTGTGGCTCACTGCCCAATACTGCCGTATCTACCCTCTGGTCTGGGGCTCACTGCCTAAATACTGCCGTATATCATTATCTACCTGTCTGGTCTGGGGCTCTCTGCCTAATACTGCCGTACCTGTGTGGTGTGTGGCTCACTGCCCAATACTGCCGTATCTACCCTCTGGTCTGGGGCTCACTGCCTAAATACTGCCGTATATCATTATCTACCTGTCTGGTCTGGGGCTCTCTGCCTAATACTGCCGTACCTGTCTGGTGTGTGGCTCACTGCCCAATACTGCCGTATCTACCCTCTGGTCTGGGGCTCACTGCCTAAATACTGCCGTATATCATTATCTACCTGTCTGGTCTGGGGCTCTCTGCCTAATACTGCCGTACCTGTCTGGTGTGTGGCTCACTGCCCAATACTGCCGTATCTACCCTCTGGTCTGGGGCTCACTGCCTAAATACTGCCGTATATCATTATCTACCTGTCTGGTCTGGGGCTCTCTGCCTAATACTGCCGTACCTGTCTGGTGTGTGGCTCACTGCCTAATACTGCTGTATCTGTATAACTGCCTGCTGGTGCATACTCACTGACATATATAATTGCACTTCAGTGGTGCTGTTCTGTGACATAACTCCACAATAATAATGGAGATCCAAAATATGGAGGTTAACAAACAAAGGAAAGATGAAGATGCACTTCCTCATAGTTCTGAAGCTGCTGCCACTAGTCATGACATAGACGATGAAATGCCAACAACGTCGTCTGCCACGGCCGATGCCCAGTGTGAAAGCAGAGGGCATGTACAATTGAAACCAAACTTCCGTAAAAGGAATAAAATTATGAAATGTAAATCGTTGGAAGAGAAACTTAAACTTGGCAATATGCCATTTACGACACGGAGTGGCAAGGAACGGCTAAGGCCATGGCCTAACTTCATGACTAGTGGTGCAGCTTCAGATGACGAGGAAAGTCCTCCTCCGCTCTCCCCGCCCAATAGGAAATCAAAGAGAGTTAGGCTGACACCGACTCAAAAAAGTCTGAAAAAATTTCAGAAAAAAAAACAGAAAAAAATTCAGAAAATAAATCTGGAAAAAACTCATCCTTCTAAAGACATATCCCAAATCCCCACGGAGAGTCCGAGGGTGGCGGTGGTTGTGATGCCGGACCTTCCCATCACTGTACGTGAAAAAGTGGCTCCTTCCACCATTTGCAGTATGCCCTCTGCATATGCTGGAAGGATCACCCACAGTCTAGTTCCAGATTTTATTAGTGAAGGTGATGTTGTACACCAGGAGGAGGATATTGATGTAGCTGGCACTGAGGAGGAAGTTGTCGAGGAGGATGGAGACTTGGTTTGCTTAAATGACGCACCAGGGGGGAATGAGGCACCTGTGGGGGAAAAAGTTGTTGTCCATGGGATGAAAAAGCCCATCGTCATGCCTGGACAAAGGACCAATAAATCCACCTCTGCGGTCTGGAATTTTTTTTATCCGCATCCGGACAACAAAAGTATTGCCATTTGTAGCTTATGTAAAACTCCAATAAGCAGGGGTAAGGATCTTGCCCACCTAGGGACAACCTCCCTTCAGCGTCACCTAAAGACGCGTCATGGTTCAGTGTTTAGTCCAGAAAGTGCGGCTAGCAGTCCAGCGACACCTAAATCACTTGGTCCTCCTTTTGGAGCCAAATGCCTGAAAAGCACACCACCAACTCCCTCCTCGACAAATTCCTCCTCGATCCGGATAGGGGGGAGTCCTGCAGTCCATCTCACCTGCATGAATGACTCCATAGATTCCTCCGGAGGATCCTGCAGCACTACGCCTTCTACTACTACTACTGCCGCTGCTGCTGCTGCTCCTGGAAGTCAGTCATCATCCCAGAGGGGAAGTCAGTCATCATCCCAGAGGGGAAGTCGTAAGACCGCCATGTCTTTCACTAAGCAATTGACCGTCCAACAGTCATTTTCCATGAGGATGAAATACGACAGCAGTCATCCTATGGCAAAGCGGATAACTGCGGCCTTGACAGCTATGTTGGTGTTAGACGTGCGTCCGGTGTCTGCCATCAATGGAGTGGGATTTAAACGGTTGATGCAGGTATTGTGTCCCCGGTACCAAATCCCGTCTAGATTCCACTTCACTAGGCAGGCGATACCCGCGATGTACAGGGAGATCAGAAAAAGTGTCCTCAGTGCCCTGAAAAATGCGGCTGTACCCACTGTACACTTAACTACAGACATGTGGACAAGTGGATCAGGGCAAACTAAGGACTATATGACTGTGACAGCCCACTGGGTAGATGCATCGCCTTCCGCAGCAGCAGCATCTCCTGCATGCCAGCTCCTTCTTAGGCAGGCTACGCTGTGTATCACCGGTTTCAAGAAGAGGCACAACGCCGACAACCTCTTAGAGAAACTGAGGGAAATCATCACCCTGTGGCTTACCCCCCTTAGACTCTCCTGGGGATTTGTGGTGTCGGACAACGCCAGTAACATTGTGCGGGCATTAAACATGGGCAATTTCCAGCACGTGCCATGTTTTGCCCACACAATAAATTTGGTGGTGCAGCATTTCATAAAAAATGACAGGAGTGTGCAGGAGATGCTTGCGGTGGCACGCAAAATTTGCGGACACTTTCGGCATTCTGCCACAGCCTGCCGAAGGCTGGAGCGGGAGCAAAAACTCCGCAACCTGCACTGCCATCAGCTGAAACAAGAGTTGGTGACGCGCTGGAACTCCACCCTCTATATGCTGCAGAGGATGGAGGAGCAGCAAAAGGCCATTCAAGCCTACACAGCCACCTACGACATAGGCAGAGGAGCGGGGCTGCACCTGACTCAAGCGCAGTGGAGGCTGATTTCCGTGTTGTGCAAGGTTCTCCAGCCGTTTGAAGTAGCCACACGTGAAGTCAGTTCCGACACTGCCTGCATTAGTCAGGTGATTCCCCTGATCAGGCTGTTACAAAAGCAGCTGGAGAAAGTGAAGGAGGAGCTAAAGCGGAGCGATTCCGCAAAGCATGTCGCTATTGTGGATGAAGCCCTCCATACGCTTTGCCAGGATACGAGGGTGGTCAGTCTGTTAAAGTCACAGGAATACATTTTGGCCACAGTGCTCGATCCTCGGTTTAAAGCGTATGTTGTGTCTCTGTTTCCGGCGGACACAAGTCTACAAAGGTGCAAAGACCTGCTGGTCAGGAGATTGTCATCTGAAGGGGACCGTGACACGGCCCCAGCTCCTCCTTCATTTTCTCCCCCACCTGTGCCTGTGAGGAAACAGCTGCGATTTCCCACACAACCCGCTGGCGGGGATGCAGGGCAGGCAGGAGGGAGTTTGGACATCTGGTCCGGACTCAAGGACCTGCCAACGATTGCTGACATGTCTACTGTCGGTGCATTGGATGCTGTCAACATTGAAAAAATGGTGGATGATTACTTTGGTGACAGCATCCAAGTAGACATGTCAGACAGTCCTTACCTGTACTGGCAGGAAAAAAAGGCAGTTTGGAAACCCCTGTACAAACTGGCTCTATTTTACCTGAGTTGTCCCCCCTCCAGTGTGTACTCCGAAAGAGTATTCAGTGCAGCGGGGAACCTGGTCAGTGAGCGGCGAAGGAGGTTGCTCCCGAAAAATGTTGAGAAAATGATGTTTATAAAAATGAATTATCACTTATTCAATGAAGACCAGGAATTGCCTCCAGAGATTATAACTGGACCTGTGATTGTGGAGTCCAGCGGGGACGAATTGATAATCTCTGAGAATGAGGAAGTACACACTGAAGGGGGCGAGGAATCAGAGGAGGAGGAGGAGGATGATGATGATGATGAGTGACGATGACATCTTGTTACTGTAGAGCCAGTTTATACAGGGAGATATTATGAATTGGTTTATTTTTTGTGGGGGCCCAAACAAACCAATCATTTCAGCCACAGTTTTGTAGGCCCTGTCGCTGAAATGTTTGGTTTGTTAAAGTGTGCATGTCCTATTTTCGCAACATAAGGGTGGGTGGGAGGGCCCAAGGACAATTCCATCTTGCATCACCATTCATTATTCCTACTGCTGAGAGTCATTCATATGTGGGACTTGTCTTTTCAATGCATACAACTGTTTGCATTCCACTTGATTGCTGCACCTTCATGGGTGAGAATGTGATCTCCCTGACCTGGGGGACTCAGGGCTGTTGCAGGAAGGCTCAATTACACTTCTATTTGGGCGGCTACACTTTTTTTTACCTGTCTGGTCTGGTGCCCACTGCTGAGAGTCATTTTTAATGAGGGTATTGTCTTTCAAATGCATATAGCTGTTTGCATTCCACCTCATTGCTGCACCTTCATGGGTGAGAATGTGATCTCCCTGACCTGGGGGACTCAGGGCTGTTGCAGGAAGGCTCAATTACACTTCTATTTGGGCGGCTACACTTTTTTTTACCTGTCTGGTCTGGTGCCCACTGCTGAGAGTCATTTTTAATGAGGGTATTGTCTTTCAAATGCATATAGCTGTTTGCATTCCACCTCATTGCTGCACCTTCATGGGTGAGAATGTGATCTCCCTGACCTGGAGGAGTCAGGGCTGTTGCCGGAAGGCTCAATTACACTTCTTTTTGGGCGGCTACACTTTTTTTTACCTGTCTGGTCTGGTGCCCACTGCTGACAGTCATTTTTAATGAGGGTATTGTCTTTCAAATGCATATAGCTGTTTGCATTCCACCTCATTGCTGCACCTTCATGGGTGAGAATGTGATCTCCCTGACCTGGAGGACTCAGGGCTGTTGCAGGAAGGCTCAATTACACTTCTATTTGGGCGGCTACACTTTTTTTTACCTGTCTGGTCTGGTGCCCACTGCTGAGAGTCATTTTTAATGAGGGTATTGTCTTTCAAATGCATATAGCTGTTTGCATTCCACCTCATTGCTGCACCTTCATGGGTGAGAATGTGATCTCCCTGACCTGGAGGAGTCAGGGCTGTTGCCGGAAGGCTCAATTACACTTCTTTTTGGGCGGCTACACTTTTTTTTACCTGTCTGGTCTGGTGCCCACTGCTGACAGTCATTTTTAATGAGGGTATTGTCTTTCAAATGCATATAGCTGTTTGCATTCCACCTCATTGCTGCACCTTCATGGGTGAGAATGTGATCTCCCTGACCTGGAGGAGTCAGGGCTGTTGCCGGAAGGCTCAATTACACTTCTTTTTGGGCGGCTACACTTTTTTTTACCTGTCTGGTCTGGTGCCCACTGCTGACAGTCATTTTTAATGAGGGTATTGTCTTTCAAATGCATATAGCTGTTTGCATTCCACCTCATTGCTGCACCTTCATGGGTGAGAATGTGATCTCCCTGACCTGGAGGAGTCAGGGCTGTTGCCGGAAGGCTCAATTACACTTCTTTTTGGGCGGCTAAACTTTTTTTTACCTGTCTGGTCTGGTGCCCACTGCTGACAGTCATTTTTAATGAGGGTATTGTCTTTCAAATGCATATAGCTGTTTGCATTCCACCTCATTGCTGCACCTTCATGGGTGAGAATGTGATCTCCCTGACCTGGAGGAGTCAGGGCTGTTGCCGGAAGGCTCAATTACACTTCTTTTTGGGCGGCTAAACTTTTTTTTACCTGTCTGGTCTGGTGCCCACTGCTGACAGTCATTTTTAATGCACATCAGGGTCAGGATCAGGCACATCATAATTAATAATCAATCAATCATAATCATAATCAATCAATCATAATCAATCAATCTATCATAATCAATCAATCATAATCAGGATCAAGCCTGGGCGGCTGCAATTAAAGTTCTTTGTGGGCGGCTAAAGTTTTTTTTAGTTTTCCAGTTACTGCAGTTTTATACATAGCTTGGTTTTTGTAAGTTGAAGACTTGTCAGTGCAATTTTATTTTACAATATCCTTTATCTTTGCATGGACTTTGTGTATTTGGTTAGCATTCTGAGGTGTACACTGACTGCCTTCACCTTGAGCACGATCAGTTTCTGAAGCGGCAAAAATCCTTTTGTTTTGAAGATAGTCACTTTCTTTTCCGTTAGTTGTACAGGCTGACCTACTAACAGACACAGTTGCTTCGGAACAAGTTGTTGGAAATTTTTTAGGAGATAAAGCTGTACAAACCTTCTGGCCCCCCTTTTCAATTTTTAATTGATTTGCAAACATTTTGTAGTATTTGTCATATGTGCATAGCCTTTTAGAGAGAACTGCTTTTTCCTCATCAGATAACCTTTGTAATGATTTGACCTTCGCATCTCTCTCCTTTTTATTTAATGACAAGAACGATGAATACTTCTTTAATTTCTTCATCAACTGTTCTTTATTCATGAAATGGTCCGATAAAGCCTTTCCTCAAAACTTAAGTAAAGTTATGTTTCCTTGATAATACTTTCACAGCTCACAAAATTCTCATCACTGGCTTCCTTTTCTTTGCCACTTGATACCTTGTTTTCACAATAAAGATTGGTTTCTTTTTGATGACCAGTTGGGTACAATTACACATCTTTTTGGGCGGCTAAACTTTTTTGGGGGAGGCTGCATTTAAACTTCTTTGGGGGCGGCTGCAATTAAACTTCTTTGGGGCACAGGGGCACTCGGGGTATCCTGTAGTGGGCTGCCACACATTTTTTTAAATATGGATCTTTCAGCACAGAGACCAACTGCACATCAGGGTCAGGATCAGCCAGGTTGTTAAACGGGGTTTCGACCATGAATCAATCACATCATAAAATTAATTAATAATCAATCAATCAATCATAACCAGAATCAAGCCAGATAGGGGTCTTGTTAAATATTAAACTGACCAAAACAGATACACACACAACTAGTACTGCCTCATCTACCTGTCTGGTCTGGTGCCCACTGCTGAGAGGCAATTAAACTTCTTTGGGGGCCGCTGCAATTACACTTCTTTGGGGGGCACAGGGGCACAGGGGGTATCCTGTAGTGGGCTGCCACACATTTTTTTTAAATATGGCTATCCACAGATTGTTCAGCCTGCCATTTGAGATTGGGATCTTTTATCACAGAGACCAACTGCACATCAGGGTCAGGATCAGCCAGGTTGTTAAACGGGGTTTCGACCATGAATCAATCACATCAAAAAATTAATTAATAATCAATCAATCATAACCAGAATCAAGCCAGATAGGGGTCTTGTTAAATATTAAACTGACCAAAACAGATACACACACAACTAGTACTGCCTCATCTACCTGTCTGGTCTGGTGCCCACTGCTGAGAGTCATTCGTATGAGGGACTTGTCTTTTAAATGCATACAACTGTTTGCATTCCACTTGATTGCTGCACCAATCGCCCACTGCTGGTTGCAGCTCTCACCCTGCATTAATTTGGGAGTCTGCCACTGCAGTCTTTTTTTTTGGAGCCTTGAAACTTTTCGGGATGCTGTACTAGCCGACACCTTTAGGTGGACTCTGGTCTGTCTTGTATCTAGCACAGTGGTCTCGTGTGCAAGAGATTGTTCTCTGTCCTCTTTTGGATTTGTGTCACCATCACCATCTTCATGGGTGAGAATGTGATCTCCCTGACCTGGGGAGTCAGGGCTGGGGCAGGAAGGCTGCAATTACACTTCTTTTTGGGCGGCTGCAATTACACTTCTTTGGGGGCGCCTGCAATTACATTTCTTTTTGGGCGGCTGCAATTACACTTCTTTTTGGGAGGCTAAATTTTTTTTATCCTCCTTTTTTAATCCTCCTTATCTGCACAGCCGGGTCCATCAGTTACTGCCACTGCTGCAACCAATGCTAGTGATGGTTACGCATGCCCTATGGCATCACCACGGGCAGAAAAGTTTTCCAGCGCTGCATGGAGCAACAGTTCGCTGGCTTTCCATTTGACATCATCGCTGTCAGCATCCTCCTTATCTGCACAGCCGGGTCCATCAGTTACTGCTAGAGATGTGCGGGCTCGGATTTCAGAGATCCGAGCCCCCACGGACGTCATCATTCCGAGCCCGATTCCGAGCAGCGCTCGGAGATTCCCACCTGACTCGGGTCCGTCCGCGTGATAAGAACATCATCTCCTGGCGCCGGATTTCGCGAGGCTTTATAAGCGGCTGACGCGCCCGCCATCTTCACTCCAGTCAAGTAGTGGGTTGGGAGAGGGTGTGTTGGTGCTGCTGCTGGGGCTTAAACTTGAGCTTGACCTTGAGCGCAATATTTTGCAATTATTTACCGTCATTTTCGTTCCTTCTAGGGGGCTGAAAACAGACTCTGTTGGAGGTGGTACGGCTGGTAGGGCCTCCTTTGTAACAAGAGTACGTGACATATTGGTCAGCGTTTTAGTCCGTAGTAAAGGTACTGTTGGGGCAGGCGGTGTAGCACTGGGAGCAGTGTACGTATCATTCTGTACAACTTTAGTGAAAGGTAATGTTTGGCCAAGTGAAAATTGGTTGCCCAATGTTCCTGGTCTTTTCTGTAAAGTATTTGCAGCTGTGAATTTCATCTGTTTGGAAGGGATGGGAGCAAGTTCCATCTCATCATCATCATCATAGTCATCATCCTGAGATGAGACCTGTTTAACAGGCTGGTGGTTGACCACATTTATTCGCATTCCCTTGACAGAGTTATTCAGACCTGAAATGGTCTTGTGTTGTGGAATCTGGATGGTTTTTGTGAGGTTTATTGCCGATGAACCTTGTGCCATAGGTGATTTAGCAGCTACTGTTGGAGCACTCCTCTTAAAGTAATCTTTTCACGAGCGTCCATCACTTTGATAGGCTTGTCTCCTGCCATGATCTGTTGCTTTCTCGAATTCAGCATTTCACGGGCGTCCTGCACTTTACCCCTTATGCGGAAGCGAGCATCTTTGGCCACCAACTTTTCACGGGCATCTTTTATCCCTAGTTTTTGGCGTGCATCAGTCACACCAATTTTCTGACGAGCATCAAATGTTCTCTGAAAACTGGTGGCAAGTGGACAATTGTTCACAGATGGTTGGAGTCTGGATCTCACGTTTCCTATACATCCCCTGTTACTGACCCTGCGGTACATCCCGGTGCCCACGGACATTCCCCGTTTCCTGATCAGTTCATCCAGCGACACGTCGGCCATATTCCTCCAACCACACAGCTGCTATATCTAATTTGATAAAAACAAAAATAATACTTGTGCTGTGTGGGACTGTAAAAAAGAATTCCATGCTGCTTGTGCACTGACGTCTGCCACTGAGTGCTACGGCCAAGCAGTACCTAATAAGAAAATTAATTATTATAAATTCTGCTGGTGCACAATACTAGTATTGCTGACGTATCTACCTGTCTTGTGCCTAGTACTACTGTCTTATCTACCTGTCTGGTGCCTAGTACTGCCATATCTACCGTCTGGTCTGGGGCTCACTGCCTAATACTGCAGTATCTACCTGTCTGATCTGGGGCTCACTGCCTAATACTGCTGTACCTGTCTGGTCAGGGGCTCACTGCCTAATTTTTTTTGGAGCCTTGAGACTTTTAGGGATGCTGTACTAGCCGACACCTTTTGGTGGACTCTGGTCTGTCTTGTATCAAGCACAGTGGTCTCATGTGCATGAGATTGTTCTCTGTCCTCTTTTAAAATTGTGTCACCATCACCATCTTCATGGGTGAGAATGTGATCTCCCTGACTTGGGGGAGTCAGGGCTGGGGCAGGAAGGGTACAGGCTGAGTGGGGGTAGGGCACCCTTGTACTCTGCTGCTTTTGCCGGCTCCGGCCGGTAGCGTCTCCCTGGTGTCACGGCTGGCACTCTGCAGGGCCTCCCTCTTGCCTTCCTCATGATGCTGGCTGCTGGCTCTCTCTGTGTGCGCTGCTGTCCATCACCGCCGGGTCTCCTGCACGGTAACGCTGCCCGGCTCTCTCCTCTCTAGCGGGTCTCACTTCTGCACGCTTCCAGGCTGCGCACTCTGCTGCTCTCCTCTCTGTGGATCTTTAGGGTGCCCAGCCTGTCTTCTCTCTCTAAGCACGCGTCATCCTCTCTCACGCTGCTGCAAACCCTCCTCCGTCACGCTGCACAGTTTCATTTCACCTCTGACCTCTCCTTTTGCGCTCCTGTGACAGTGCCCCTGTAACGGTGTGGTGTAAGATGGTACCTGAATCTGGAGCTGATTACGGCGGCAGCTTCTGGATTCCTCACGGCTTCTTCCGGAGAACCTGTGGCAGGGAATGACACAACCCAAGGAGAACCCACAAAAGACAAGGCTACTACGGCTAGCAGCAACAAATATTTATTTAAAGGAGATATGTAAATGGGTTGCTGCAATACACTCACGTACTTATGCAAAACAGTCACTTTATATCATTCAGTAATTAAAGCTATAACTAATCAATGATCAGATTAACGAGAGAACGATTACGCAATAAATTACATCACAACAATAACAATATGACAGAATAATATTACGTCACAACATGTCCGCCAAGTGGCGCTATGCACCCTATATACACTGCGCGGTAGTCCCTGGTGCAAAACAACACAGTTCCTGAATTTGAATAATGGTCCCGCGAAGGAAATCCTCACAAGGTAATTAGGCCATAACTTAGTGTGCACACTACTTTTATGTATAACAAAAGTGATCAAAAATCCTCTCTAAGAGGGGCAGGCAGATTCCCATCCCTTAGGGCAATCTCCTGTATCAGAGGCAAACAGGCAGTCCTGTTAGTGGGGGTATCCAACACCCCAGTACCTGAACAATCAGCTGCAGTTGCCAGCTCCTGCTGGTCACGACTCCTGGCTGGCCACTGCCTGTCTTGGATGCTGTGTGGTCCTCTGGGTGACTCCCAGATGGGCGGCAATGTCCCTCTCTGCCTAGTTCCGTGCTGTAGGTCTCTGCAGTCACTCCTACTGGGTTCTATCTCCCTTCACATGCTGCTCACCCCTTCTTCTGGTCAGCAGTGCTGGCTGTCATTAACTGCTGGGTCCTTGCTCCCAGTGCCTGGTCTCAGATGTGTGCTTCTCTCTGCACAGCATCTCTGTCTGCATGCTTCCTGGCTCAGGATACAAGCTCTTCTCCCCTCTGCACACTTTCTCTCTCTCTCACACACTGCTGCTGGGATCACCTCTGACCTCCCAGCTTCCTGTCTCATGTGCAGGGGAGCTGGGACACTAGGACACTAGCTGAGTCTGTTAACCCCTCACAGACCTGCAGCTTCCACAAGCAAAGGAGGTTTTCCTCTGAGCAGCATTGGCTGCAATTAAAATCTCTTTGGGGGCACAAGAGTACACCAGGGGTGGACTGCCACACTCCCTGGGCAGCCAATCAGGGGGGTGTCAGGCTCCCTGCACGTGGACTGAGCTGGGGCTGTTTAACCCCTCACATCCCTGCAGTTTTCCTCTGAGCAGCATTGGCTGCAATTAAACTTCTTTGGGGGCACTCCAGGGGCACAGGGGGTATCCTGTAGTGGGCTGCCACACAAGCCCATTCACATTTTTTGAAATATGGCTATCCACAGGTTGTTCAGTCTGCCATTTGAGATTGGGATCTTTCAGCACAGAGACAAACTGCACATCAGGGTCAGGATTAGGAAAGTTGTTAAACGGGGTTTCGACCATGAATCAATCACATCATTAAATTACTTAATAATCAATCAATCATAATCACAATCAAGCCAGATAGGGGTCTTTTTAAATATTAAACTGACCAAAACAGATACACACACAACTAATACTGCCTCATCTACCTGTCTGGTCTAGTGCCCACTGGCTAGTACTACCATATCTACCATCTGGTGCCTAGTACTTCCTAGTACTGCCTTATCTACCGGTCTTGTGCCTAGTACTGCAGTATCTACCGTGTGGTGTCTAGTACTGCTTCATCTACCTGTCTGGTCTGGTGCCCACTGCTGAGAGTCATTTGTATGAGGGACTTGTCTTTTAAATGCATACAACTGATTGCATTCCACTAATGAGAGTAATTGATTGCTGCACCAATCGCCCACTGCTCCTCGGCTGCACTGTGTAAACAGTGCACAATCAAGCCAGATAGGGGTCTTGGTGCTTGTTTTGAGGTTGTAGCAGGGGAGTGCAGCTACGAGTCGTAACACCTTGAGAGAAGATCAGTACTTCTCTAACGGCAAAGGACATCCTCCTTGACAGAGCGCACAGCTTCACGAGGGACGCATGTGAAGCAGTGAGCAAAGGGAACACCCGCCTAGCGAGCCAGATCACCTGAATCCACCCTAGCGATCAATAGAGTTACAGAAGTCGCAGCCAGATAGAACTCTTCCAGCTGCCACCTAGTCATTGATTAGCCCCCTCCACTCCACCCATTAGGCAATGATTGACGAGACGAATGGTAATAATAAATAATAAATGAATCACCAAATTAAAAATCAGATGAAATTAATTATAAATAATCATAATCACAATCAAGACAGATAGGGGTCTTATGAAATATTAAACTGACCAAAACAGATACACACTCTGCACCATCGAGCAGGTGATCACTGACATGCCAGGTGCAACGGTCTTTAGCACCCTGAATGCCAAGTGTGGGTTTTGGCAGATCCCTCTGGACAGAGCCTCTTCCATGCTTACTGCCTTCATGACCCCTATTGGGTGCTACGTCTTCCTACGCATGCCCTATGGCATCACCACGGGCAGCGAAGTTTTCCAGCGCTGCATGGAGCAACAGTTCGCTGGCTCTCCCTTTGACATCATCGCTGTCAGCATCCTCCTTATCTGCACAGCCGGGTCCATCAGTTACTCCCACTGCTGCAACCAATGCTAGTGATGGTTACGCATGCCCTATGGCATCACCACGGGCAGCGAAGTTTTCCAGCGCTGCATGGAGCAACAGTTTTCTGGCTTTCCATTTGACATCATCGCTGTCAGCATCCTTCTTATCTGCACAGCCGGGTCCATCAGTTACTGCCACTGCTGCAACCAATGCTAGTGATGGTTTACATTACATTACATCTTCCATCTGCCACCTTAAAATTGATTAGCCCACTCCCCTACACCCATTAGGCAATGATTTAAGAGACGACTGGTAATAATAAATGAATAATAATCACAAAATTAAACAATCAGATTACATTATCACACAATCAAGCCAGATAGGGGTCTTGTTGGATGTTAAAGTGATCGAAACAGTTACACACTTGCAGACAAACTCTGTGCTGCACAAAATGCCCACCGCTCCTTGGCTGCACATGGTAAACAGTGCATGATCAAGCCAGATAGGTATCTTTTATGAGCCTATTTTTTTAAACTGCCATCAGTGGCGTAAGTTCGTCCCAGGTGCCCGGAGGCAAGATGAATGCTTGTGCCCCCCCCCCCCCCCAACCCTTAGATATATATATCTATGTGTGCGGGTTGGCGGGCGGCACTCTCGGACCTTCAAAGCATGTAGGGTGTGTCAAGCAATAGCCCTCACAGCCAAGTTGTGATACAACTATTACAACTTGGCTGTGACACACCCCACATGCTTTGAAGGTCCAAGAGTGCTGCCCGCCAACCCGGACATGTCCAAATTTTTGGGAGAGGGCACCTGGCAAAGTACCTACATTACTCCACTATCATCAACCAGAGTGCCGAGCATCACAAATTATATATATATATTCCAGTCAATGGCACTCAGTGGACTTTGTTCTGTGGCTACTATTGTCTTATATTTATTATAAAAAATGTCCCCTAAATGCCATTGACTGAATCAAGCATATATTACATTATGGCCCTCATTCTGATTGACCCGCCCGCCGCACATATCACAAATCTCCCCACGCGCATGTGAATGGCTGTTTTGCATAAACATCCATTCGCAGATTGCATGCGGGGCAGAAGTCATTCAATGGTCACCGACCATTGAATGATTTCTCAAGTGCTTGCAGATGTAAGTCAGTCTCTTGTATGGCACCCGCATACCTGGTGCATTTTCATGCGCTTCCATGGGAACACCCATGAAATGCTGGGTGTTCCTATGGGCGCAACCCATGTCCGTGACCCCGTCCACACTGCTGCATGCGAATGGGCTAGCGAGTAATCAATTTGCCGCACCCGCTCGCACTAAGCGTAGTTGCCCAACCTGTGCGAATGCCAACCTCAAATTACAACTAGTACATTATACACAGCCCCCTCCCCCAGTACATTATACACAGCCCCCCTCCCCAAGTTACTCACAGGACATTATACACATCCCCCCCCTCAGACATAATGCATCCAGTGCATTATAAACAGCCCCTCCCTCAATATTACACCCAATATGCACTCACCCAATTGTCTTTCTTGTGGTGTCTGCTTCTGAAGTGAAAAGCAGGGAGGGAGCCACCTGGCATTGTGATAGGGGAGACAGCATAGAGCAGGTAGAGGTGCTAAACCAGGAAGAGCAGGGCTGAGGATACGAGCAGCCCACAGTGTGGTGGGTGGGGCCAGGCTCAGGGAAGCCAGCTTACCACCTGATGTGTACAAAGACAAACTGACTACCTTTCAGCGCGAAGCGCACAGGGCAGGCCGACCACCGTAACTACAACCCAGCTGTAAGCGCTGTTGATGTCTCACCCCACCCTACCTCCTGGTATTTCACTGAGGTACCCCAGCCACAGTTCTTCCTGCCTCCGGCTCTAGCGCTCCTAGCACCAAACCCCAGAATCTTTTTTTTACTGGAGCAGCTCTCCATTCAGAGCATGGTACATAAAACAAAACTACAGTTCTTCCTGTCCCGGCAGCTCTCCTTAACCCTGTCCCCGCAGCCACAGTTGCATTGGTCCGGGGGGCAGATGGCACCCTGCCCCCCCCCCCCCCCAATCCATCCGCCGCTCACCCCCTCACCCCTCACAGGCTGCCGCTGCAGACTCCCGCCCGGCTTGGTTGACAGCTGCCTGCTTCAGTCTCCCGCACGACTTCTGGCTCCTCGACACCACTGACACTGTGGGCTGGCCGCTGGCTTGCTCACTGCTCAGGCTAAGGGCGGATGTCAGGCGACAAACGTCCGCAGAGCAGTGAGCAGCCAGGTGACAGGGAGGGAGGGGGGTCGCCGCAGCCACTACACACAATGGAACAGAGGGGTGGGGGGGATACATCTGGTGCTGCATAAGTATAGTGCATACCGCCGGGCTGTTCACTGCTGAATGAAGCACTAATTAGCGGAGCGGAACATCGGGAGGCAATGGAGCCTGTGCCCCCTGTAAGCCTGGCGCCCGGCGGCAGATGACTCCATTGCCTCCGGGAGTTCCGCCACTGACTGCCATCATGTCTGCCGCTGCAGTGCCACTCTTACATGAGCCACGTGTTTGTGCCGCACACTTGTGTGGCTTAGCATAGTTATCCAGCTACCTCAGTGCAAACTTTGGCAATAAAAACAATATTGTGAGGTGTGAGGTGTTCAGAATACACTGGAAATGAGTGTAAATGAATGTTATTGAGGTCAATATAGCGTAGGAGCAAAAAAAACACCAAATTCTGCAATTTTTGCTGTTTTTAGGCTTTTTTAACAAAAAAATCAGAACCCAAAACCCAAATAAATCCAAACACAAAACACTTAGGAGGTGTTTTGCCAAAACCCATTAGAACCCAAAACCTCAAGGTAATCAGAACCCAAAACCCAAAACCCGAAAAGTGGCCGGTGCACATCTCTAATTACAATCAAACCCAGGAAACTACTTCTGTCATCTCCAGCACCCCCATTCATCTCCATTATTTTAGCTTTTAATAAGTATTAGGTAATGTAGCAGTTTATTACTAAATAGGTTACATAATATTTGAAAAATAATATGCTAAAACCTGCTACAGCCCTTAAAATAGTCTAGAACTTCCTTATTTAATCCCTACTTAAAAGTATTTTAGCTACCTGGACATGCACTAGAGGGCAGTGTGCTATCACGTTTTAGATGCTCGATTTGCCAAGTCACATTTTTGCACTCAGAAAACCTGTCATTCTTTCTTTTACATAAACAAATTACGTCCCAGTGTTTAGGATATAAATGACTAGTACGCAGGCTTGCTTGGGAAGAATGTAAACACAGCACTGTGGTCGGAGCAAACTTTTAAAACTGTATTTTAATTTATAGCAGGCCCAAGAAAAAAATGCAAGATAGTTTCTACTATAAATACACACTTCTTGCTTCTGCAAAACTTACTCCTTTGTATGTAGTATTCTCTTATTCCCATTATTTATATATATATATATATATATATATATATATATATATATATATATATATATATATATATATATAAAAATAAGTTTTGCTAAGAATAGATCTTTGAAAGAGAAGCTCTCAGGTCTAAAGGTGCCCAAACACGTTACAATTATTGTATACAATATTATATACAATATCGCATATCATCGCATCTCGGTTTTGGGACGAGATGAAATGAGATCTAGTACAAAAAGTGCAGCACATACTTTTTGTACTAGATCTCATCTCATCTTACCGCAAACCCAAGATGCGATGAGATGCGATATTGTATACAATAATTGTAACGTGTATGGGCACCTTTACACAATCTCTACTGCGATGAATTCAATAAGTAAATAAAATTCTAAATAAAAAATTCTATCCATAGATGCCTATAATTAGCTGAAATCTTTAGATTTTTTTATGTTCCCACTAATTTCTTTATTTCGACACTTCCTAATTCATTTTGGTTTGCTGCAAACGTAAACCTGAAAATAAGTGGATTCATGACAGCACAATGTTTGAAAAATAAATGTAAATCGAGAGAAAGCAGAGGGTGAGTAATGATGAAGGTAACAAACAAACTTGCCGATATTAAAATACAGAAAACTATAAGCAGCAGTATGCTGATGTCATAGTAAAAAAATGATTACCAAGCAGACTTTCTGCCATTTGATTTAGAACACACTGTAAAATATAAATGACAAATTAGGGACATAACATAAAAATAAATGAATCTCCTAATTTATTCATATAGTGATTAACATGTTTGTGCTGAATTTATTAAATTGTGTACCCTAAATGCTTTGCTTACAACAAAAATATTAGACCTGCGGTCACAACCAGCTACTGCTTAATTATAATACAATATTCCAATTGTAAAGCGCAACGGAATATGCTGTGCTATATAAGAAACTGTAATAAATAAATATTGTTTATCACCTGTCCTAATCTATGACAAAGTATTAGAAATTTTTTTTTATCAAATTTAAATAAAATAGTATTACTTAAACCCAATAACTAATATATGCAGTCATAGGGGTTTATTCGGGATGCAGTTGAAATCCTGGCGATCGGATACCCGGCGGTCAAAATCCCGACACCGGAATCCCGGCGGTCGAAATCTCGGCACTTTGTCCCACTGTGGGTGTCCATGACACCCATAGAGAGAGAATAAATTAGTGTGCTGGGCGTAGTGAGGCACCAGGCCCGCTGCGTGGCGAGCGCAGCAAGCCCGTAAGGGGGGGTGATCCACGCCCCCCTCTTGTCGGGATTTCGGAGGGCAGGATTCCGACGTCGGGATTTTGACCACCGGGATTCCGACCGCCGGGATTTCAAACCAATCCTGTTTATTCATAGTGGTTTATTTACTAAGATGGGAGTACTATTGAAAATGGGATCAGACTACTTTTTCCTTTATTTGCACCTCCTAGAAGATGATAGAAATGGTTGCCCGTAGCAACATACCATGTTCATTAGAACTCCCATCTTAGTAAATAAACCCCATAGCACTTTATATAAATAGCCAAATGTTTTTCCTTCAGTCTCAACCTTTTTTCCGCTACTCTCAACAAGAATTGTTTTGTGGATATCCCTAATCATGCGCATGTCTATTAATATAACTTGTGCAATAATTGTGCATCGTTTCACACAACAAAAATGGAGATCATGAAAACATGGCCAGTTATGGATAATAGGGAAAGAGATGATAATCCTTTATTAGCAGCATTATGAGCTAAAGTTAGTGATGGATTATATTATGGGTGTTTTGTATGGTTGCTAGAGCCCTGGGACCTAAGAACTTCTGTATCACATTCAAACACAATAGTAGATGTATGACAAGAACATAATAAACTTTAGGAGACATTTGTGCTGCTAAATTGCCATTGCTTATAGTATGAGGATTGGATTGTAGTCTTTATGCAGTCCAGCCAGAAGTTCAGATGGGAACTATATATAAATTAGGCTTGTTTTCACTAAATAATATTGTAATATATTCATTTAAAATATTGGCATGTTTTGCCGCACAGAGAACATTATTTCCCTATATCGTACTATAATTTTCATCAATGAACTACCGGTATGTGCCTGGAGGTAAGTGTAATGGGGGATTAAAAAATGCTTACAGGGTAATACCAGCCAAGATGTATATTAACAAAGCAACGATAAGGCATAGCAGTTCCTTATGTAGTTATGTAAAGAGGATTATCAAAAATACAAATTATATTTATTAACCCTTTGAGTGCCAACATTGCTGTGAGAGCAAAATATTGGTTAAAAATGCCAGGGCCATAGTCGAGGAATATGAATCAATTCAATTAATTGAAGTTTTATAAAACATTGCACCAAAAAAGGACAGTTGGATTGACGCTGGCATTTTTGGTGGATATTTTGCACATCTCTCACAGCAACTTTGGCACTCAAAGAGGAGAAATTCAGGGATGGATTAAGTTCTGTGGGGGCCCTGGACAATAACATTTCCCCCCCTCCCCCCACCCCGATAGAGGCAGGTGGTACCTGGGCAGCGTGGGTTCCAAGCAGCGGGGATCCGGGCAGCGCCGCAGCGGGGTCCGTGCAATGCTGGGGAGGCAGCAGGGTCTCTGTGGTGGATGGACAGTCAGCGGCGGGGTCCCTGCTGCGGATGGGCAGTCAGCGGCGGGGTCCCTGCTGCGGATGGGCAGTCAGCGACAGGGTCCCTGTGGTGGATGGGAACTAGTAGCGCTACTAGTTCCCATTTGCCGCCGGGACCCCGCTCCTGACTTCCCATATACCACAGGGACCACGCCGCTGACTTTTCATCCACCGCAGGGACCCTGCTGCTGACTGCCCAGCTGCTGCAGGGACCCCATGCCCGCCCTGCGCTGCCCAACCTCGCTGCCTGCAGCAGTGCCGGTGTGGGGGCTTCTGATGTGTGGGGGCCCTGGGGCGACCCCCCCTGTTGCCCGTGGTTAACCCGGCCCTGGAGACATTACTCCATAAAATGGTCCTACAATATGTTTCCATTCTTTTCTGATCCTTATTCATGTTTCAAAATGGTGAACAGAGTAAAATATACCGAGTTATGTTCTGGATTTGTCCATCTGGGGGGGGGGGGGGGGGAAATGTAATAGGGTAAGAGATTCAGAAAGTTAGAGATTTGGTAAGAAATCTCCAGGTTTTCGTTAAAGCAGCAATCATTTACACCAGTTTACACCAGTTTAATTTTGAAGTGTAAATGATTGCCGCTTTAAAAAACCTGGAGATTTCTAACCAAATCTCTAACTTTCTGATTCTCTTATTATCCTAAATAAATTTCATCCCTATAGTCAATTTAGGTTGCAATGTCTGCCTGGTGTATTCAGCGTAGTAGAAAATACTTTTTGAGGCTGTCAAACCACCTGTAATCTGTGTCATCAGATTAACAGACAAGAAGTCTGCAGTTCATATAGAAAATCTTTTGCATCTCCAATTACAGCTCCATTGAAAATGTATTGTATTGTATTGTTGTTTTTTTTTATATCTGTTTTGCTTCATTGTAATAACAAATTGTATGTTCAGTGGTTTTTAAAAGAGAAAAAACAGAAGAAAACCAGATTAGATTATAAATATAATAAAATAATCTTTTTTACTGAAACTACTACTAAGGCCTGGCAAATATTAGTATACAGCCCATCTTCTTCTGACCTTCAAGTATCTATAATTAGATTTGTATACATAGAGTCATGCTTCAGCAATCCTAAACACATGAACATTCTGCAAGCAGTAATTAAATACTGCGTAGTGCCCAGAGAGGACTGTGGTGTAATAGACAATACTTTGTGCTCTAGTTTACAGTGAAGGCTTCAATATCATCCTACATATATATATATATATATATATATATATATATATATATATATATATACAGTAAGAAAGCAGTTTTCTGCATATAAATAAATATGATTGGCCATATCATTTACCATAGTTTCATTTCATATAGTGTTTCAAAACATTTTTCAAAATAATGTGATACAGTCACTTTATGAAAATGTCAGATTGCTAACTGAATATGGTCGGGGACATTTGCATACTTTTTCATAGGTCCCACATAGGTCTGAATTTGTGACCATTTGCATGTAGAATGCCTTGCTGCCAGGGGATATTAAGGTAACAACAATATAAATCTTTCCCCAAAAGGGTGTTAACATTTATACTAACCACCAATCTTTTTTACAGGTACCACTCTCATTAATATCTATAATGTTTACATTTATAATTTTATTCAATATATCACTAACATTTTAGCACTCTTTTTACATATCTTTAATATTAAGGTAACCTTGTTCATTCAATGATTTCTTAATTTATCTGACCTTTAACATTATAGTAGACAGTAGTACAAATAGCAAAGAAACGTAGCTGTAGTACTCACTGTCAAGTAGCAGCAGCAAAAGCAAACAGGATTCTTCAAATCAATTCAAAAAATCAAATAATTGTTAATGTCACTACAACATTAAAAATGCATAACTGATATTCCAAGGAAGAAAAAGGGAAAGAAGTGCTCAGAATTCACACACTACCAATTCAAACTTCAATAAGAAAAAGGAAAAAACGAATCCACAGCCAACTAGTATGGCAACCAAGGGCATAACTACCATAAGTGCTGGGGGTGCAGCTGCTATGGAGCCCAGAGCTGAGTGGGGCCCACTTTGCCTGTCAAAGTATCATGTGCTGTATACATTTTTCAGCATTAGGTGATAACTAGGGGCCCTTAAAATCTTTTGCAATGGGGCCCACAAGTATCTTGTTACGCCACTGATGGCTACCTAAGCACCTACAATGTTTCCCAGTGGGCAACATGGAGAAAAGAGAATAACAAGGATGGCTAGGATCCAAGGAAGAAGAAAAAGGGAAAGGAGTACTTACAAGTCACACACTACAAATTCAAACTTAAAATAACAGATGGGAAAATAACTATTCCGCAGCCAACTTATACGGCAACCTAAGCACCTATAACATTTCCCAAAGGGCAACAGGGAGAAAAGAGAATAACAAGGATGGCTTGGATCTAAAATTATTTTATTAGGCTTAACTTTTCCCCTCTTTACAAAAATATATGCCATCCTATGCAAGGGTTGACCAATTACTTTTTCTGCGGCCTTAACTATCCTATCTAGGGATCTACGATCAGAACACTTTGAATTCCCATACCATACCACAATGGCATGTCAACAGACTCAGTTACACAGAAATTGAAAGTATTGGCCTAGATCACCCTGCTGCTCATAGTCTCTGCAGAAAAAAGGGGTTGCTGAGCCTTTCCAATTGCTATAGAAATGTGTGAGGACCAGGCCAGATCCTCAGTAAGTGTAATCCCCATGCCACATAAAAAGAGGTATTGAGGCTAGGGAATACACAGTGATATTGAGGTATTGAGGCTAGGGATTACACAGAGATATTGAGGTATTGAGGCGAGGGATTACACAGTGATATTACCCCTATATAAAGCATTAGTAATGTCCCACCTAGAATTCAGTGTCCAGTTATGTGCACCTCACCTTAAAATATAGATATTATGGAACAGGAGAAGGGCAACCAAATTGATTATGGGTTTAGAGGCGTTGGACTATGAGGAACGGTTAGACAGGCTAGGAATGTTTACACTGGAAAAAAGGTGATTAAGAGGGGAAATTATAAATGTCTAATAATTGATCAAGGGCCAATATAGAGAACTGTCAGATGTCGTGAGGTCTATGCATAGAACATGTGATCATCCACTAAGGCTGGAGGAGAGGATATTTCACACTCAGTGAAGGAAAGGGTTCTTCACAGTTACAGCAGTTAAGATGTGGAATTATTTGTCAGAAAACATTTTGATGGCTGACTCACTTAATATATTTAAGAAAGGGTTAGACCTATTTTTAGTGGAGAAAGACATCCGGGGATACAATCATTAATTCTAATGCATAGTGGGAGGTCTAGTAGAGTAAATATTAGCCACAGGCTCAGGGAATGCTGGAGAAAGGAGACTTAAGTATAATTTTATAAATAGGTTGAACTCAATGGACAAACTATGTTACTATGTTACTATCCACTGTGCCATCAAGAGAGAAAACTAAATGTGGCTCCACAACTATGAAATATTTCAACCACTCAATCATTATGACAAGAAAAACTAGAGGCAATGCCACTAAATTACTGTTAATGCCTGATGCTTGTGGACTAATGGGATGCAGAGTATGTTGTTTAATATTAAGGGACCAATCTATCAACAAGTTGTAGCACTTTAAAATTCATTGGGAATTATAAATTGTTTTACAGCCGATAATCTCCTAATTTTAATGTCTATGTAAAATGATAGTTGGGAGCTGATTGGCTGGAGCACCATTTATCATATCATATTTATTTAAATGAGTTTTAAATAGCTAAAATGCATTGATAAATGGACCTCTAAGAATGAGTTCTCAAAAAAAAAAATATATAAGTAAACTAATATGTAATCAACCCCCCCCCCCCCCAAATAAATAAATAAATAAATGAAAGCCCAACACAACATTATTGGAGACATTTTTAGCCATTGTTTCATTTTAAATTCATGATTTCTGTTATTATAAACCATTATAACTAAGCTTAATATGAAGGGAATTTGTATAACTGTATCCAATGGTAACGTGAGTTGCAACCAGCACAAAACAGTTATGCACAAGAAATGATAATGGCAATTGATTCTTGAGTTGTGACTGATTTAATAAACCATGCATTATAAAACGGGATGCTGAGTTGGCTTTCCTGTTTAGAGAAATGTAATCTAAGCCCTCTCTGCCTTTGTTTATATAGTGCAGCGGGACTCTCCTTAACTCCCCAAATGTAAATGCTGCTGATTTCAGTTTGTTGTGAAATTTGTCCAAGAATTTACTTTGCATATCTACTCTATGGAAACAAATCTATCTATCTATCTATCTATCTATCTATCTATCTATCTATCTATCTATCTATCTATCTATCTATCTATCTATCTATCTACTAGAAAGGAAAAAGTGTGGCTCTGTCAGGATTTGTTGAAAAATAACTAATTTAATTATATAGGTCAATGTGTACTATTCATTATATGTATGTTATATTATTATCATTTCTGTGTATATGCAATATGCAGATGAGCACAGAACATCTTGAAGCCGTCCCGACATTATCTTAGTTTTAAATCAGCTTTTCTTTAGTATATATAGTGAATGAGTGCATTTTACACCAAACAAACACAATATAAATGCCAAAATACTGTATGTTATAGATGAACATTCATCAGTGAATGTGATACATGTAATAAAGCTAGTGCTGATATCTAATCACTAGTGATGTGTTTATTAGTGAGGCTCAGTGATGCCATGCTTTAAAGTAATAGATGGCAAGACTGTGAAGTAGACTGAACCCAACTGAATAATAATTAATAGGGATGTGCTCCGGCCACTTTTTGGGTTTTGGGTTCTGATTACCTTGAGGCTTTGGGTTCTAATGGGTTTTGCCAAAACACCTCCTAAATGTTTTGTGTTTGAATTTTTTGGGTTTTGGGTTCTGATTTTTTGGTTAAAAAAGCATAAAAACTGCTAAAATTGCAGAATTTAGTTTTTTTGTTTTTTGCTCCTACGCTATATTAACCTCAATAACATTAATTTCCACTCATTTCCAGTCTATTCTGAACACCTCACACCTCATAATATTGGCCCTTATTCTGGTTGGTGCGGTAATATCCGCGTGCGTTCGTGCCGCCGATGTTTTGTGTCTGCGCATGTGCAGAGGCGTCTCTGCGCATGTGCAGAGGCGTCTCTGCGCATGTGCGAGCCGGACGCACGGCCACATTCCGCATGAAATGTGTACACTACGAACAGGGGGTGGAGAGGGGTGTGAAGGGCTGTTTGGGCTCATTACCATATGTTTACACCCCACGTTTAATGGGCGTTCCCATGAAAATGCTGGGCGTACGTATGGTAATGCGGCCGTGACGCACGTGTAGGGGGCGGACATATGACATTGCCGGATGTCAGCTGCCCGCCGAGATCCCTGCTTTTGCACGGAGAAATGCCCGTGTGGTCTGAGGTTGCGGGAGCTGGCGGACCACTCGGCCCTGCATTTGATGTTCTGCGACCATCGAATGATGGGGGAGGTTCCCTGAGATGGAGGAGGTGTATTCATGAGAAATACACGTGCGGTCCGTTCGGACAGCTTCTTACCGCGTACGGACGGAGTTGGCGATCCGTATGGAAGGCGGGGTTTAGGACGCACGGTGCTGGCCGCATATTCGGATCCGGCCGCACCGATCAGAATAAGGGCCATTGTTTTTAGGGCAAATGGTTGCACCGAGGCAGCTGGATAACTATGCTAAGCCACACAAGTGTGCGGCACAAACACGTGGCTCATGTAAGAGTGGCACTGCAGTGGCAGACAGGATGGCAGGTTAAAAAAACTAGGCCCCAAAAAGACCCCTATCTGGCTTGATCGTGCACTGTTTACCATGCACAGCCAAGGAGCGGTGGGCATTTTGTGCAGCACAGAGTTTGTCTGCAAGTGTGTAACTGTTTCGATCACTTTAACATCCAACAAGAAAGACCCCTATCTGGCTTGATTGTGAATATGATTATTATTAATTAATTTAATGATCTGATTGTTTTATTTTATGATTAGGTACTGCTTGGCACTCAGTGGCACACGTCAGTGCACCAGCAGCATGGAATTATTTTTTACAGTCCCACGCAGCACAAGTATTATTTTTTTATTAAATTATATATAGCAGCCTAGTATGTAGTTATACTACTAGGTAGGTACACTTAGGCAGTAACACTGCCAGTGGCAACAGTGGACTGAGTAAATAATACTGGCAGCCTCTATTCACAGTATTCAGTGCAGGCAGCACCAGTGGACTATATATAATTAAATTAATTAAGTATTATTAATAATATAGCAGCCTAATAGGTAGAGAAACTAAACTACTAGGTAGGTAGGCAGTAGCGCTGCCAGTGGTCACCACAAAAGGTAGTTACACACCACCAGTAGCTTTATGCAGAGCACCAGCAGAATTTATAATAATTAATTTTATTATATTAGGTACTGCTTGGCAGTGGCACTCAGTGGCACACGTCAGTGCACCAGCACAATGGGATATATATATATATAAAAAATGAATTATTAATATAATATATAATATTACAGCACAGCACCAGAGGTAGGCCCCAGCACAGAGGAGACCGTAGTACTACAAGTACACAGTTAAGCTGGCCATACATCAGAAAGATCGATCTTAAGATCGATTGTGCTCATGATTGTGTACAATTTCCCTTGAAATCCCGGCAGTCCTTGGTGGTTTTTGGACACACAATCTGCATACAATCCATCATACAATCCATCTGCAGCATGATTGTGTATAAAAGATGTGCATACAATCCGCATAAAATCCATCATACAATCAGTCATACAATCCATCTGCTGATTGATTGTATCATTGTGTACATAAGATGTGCATACAATCTGCATACAATCCATCTTACAATCAATTGAGATTGTATGATTGGGTACAATATCTTTCTGATGTATGGCCACCTTTAGACTGTCCTCCTTGCTAGGGAGAGCCCACCCTAAGCAGAGAGGAGAACAGACTACACAGCAGCACTGAGGGAGACAGCCCCAGCGAATAAAACAATTACAACACAGCACACCAGAGGTAGACTGCACAGAGGAGACAGTAGTACTACAAGTACACAGTTAGACTGTCCTCCTTGCTAGGGTGATCTCACCCTAAGCAGAAAGGAGAACAGAGTACACAGCAGCATTGAGAGACAACCCCAGCGAATAAAAAATATTGCGTTCAAGGTCAAGCTCAAGCTCAAGTTTAAGCCCCAGCAGCAGCACCAACACACCCTCTCCCAACCCACTACTAGACTGGAGTGAAGATGGCGGGCGCAGCAGCCGATATTTAAAGCCTTGCGAAATCCGGTGCCAGGCGATGACGTTCTGCCCACGCGGACGGACCCGAATCAGGC
Source organism: Crinia signifera (assembly GCF_055691185.1). NCBI lineage: Eukaryota > Metazoa > Chordata > Amphibia > Anura > Myobatrachidae > Crinia > Crinia signifera. Next base: position 128,357,976 of record NC_139221.1, on the reverse strand, counting down.
GGGAATCTGCTCGGAACCGGGCTCGGAATGATGACGTCTGTGGGGGCTAGGATCTCTGGAATCCGAGTATGCACATCTCTAATAATTAATAGTATTATTTCCAGATCCTGGTCTGGATTACTGTATAATACCTACATATGTCTTGCATGTAACTTCACACTTTATCTTAATTAATGTCTTTGGGATTTCTGAAGCCACCATTTCTATTTATTTGTACCCAAGGAGGTTTGTGACTATGAACCAAATGATAAGAAAAGAGAATAACAGCATTAACATAACATACTGCCCTTTAACACAGGTTATAGTTCCAAAATATGGTTCACTGAAGCATTTAATATTAGTTTATCATATCTTCTATTGGCAGGCCTTGTGTGTGTGTATGAACTAAGGTACTGTCATATTGTTGGGAACTATTTTGTACAATACAATTCTTTCATTCACCATCTTTTCTACACTTGTATGTTTACACCGGTAAACTACTTAAAAACATATAATTACCTTGAAATATTATATTAACTTCCCATAATGTTATCTTCTTCATCCAATAAATGATGATGTTTGTTCTACTGGTTCGAATGGTACTAACAGGTAAGACTGGGTCTTCCTGGCTACACATTATTTTTCCCACAGGCTAGATTCTGGGAACCTTGGACTATGACATAGACCACCCAGTTGTGGACTGTTCATAATGAAAGAGATTATACATATTCTCTAAAGAAGCTGGACTTTTATGACCAAAATTCCAATCTGTTTGTATACTTATACAAATTTTGTTTATAAAATGTAATTGTTGAAATATGACAGGAAACTAAACACAGATGAGGGTATCTTGAAAGCTAGAGTTGTCTAGGCTGTACCGTGAGCTCATTAAATTCAATCTATGAGAGCACAACAAGAAATTCACAGACTACATGATAAAATGGCGGAACTGACAAGCAGAAAAAGGGATTTTTTGTAAGAACTTACCGTTCGAATCCCTTTCTCTGATATGGTCCTGGTGACACAGTGCATTGGGATGTAGGAGGGTCCGTAGGAGCCAGGCACCTATCCTAAAGCTTTTGGAGGGTAGGCTCCTCCCTTCTGCATCCCAGACTCCTCAGTTCAATCTTTCAAAGCCACTGGATACATTAACTCAGTACAAATGCCTGCACATATTATATGCACAATTTCAAAAATAACTTTTCAACCATATATAACATGAAACATCATGAACACTGGCATACTTATTGAGCGTAAGGGAGGGATTGCTGTGTCACCAGGACCATATCAGAGAAAGGGATTCGAACGGTAAGTTCTTACAAAAATCCCTTTTTCTCTTTCAATGGTCCTGGTGACACAGCTCAACATTGGGACGTTCCAGAGCCGGTCCTTTGGGTGGGTACGCTCAGGTCTGCAGCTCTCATCACTGCTCACCCAAATGATGCGTCCTCCGACGCGAACTCATGGAACCTATAGAATTTGGCAAAAGTGTTAACAGATGACCAAGTGGCGGCCCTGCAAACCTGCTAGGTTGTGGCCCCATTTCGAACCGCCCAAGAGGTGCCGACCGACCTGGTGGTATGCGCATTAATCCTGGCCGGCACAGGCCTACCAACCTTAGTATATGCAAAGGCAATAACAGAACGCAACCACCTAGCAATGGTCTGCTTAGAGGCAGGCCAACCAATCTTGTGCACATCATACAAGACTAGCAAAGTGTCAGTCTTCCTGACACCCTTCACCCTGTCCACATAAATGCGCAAGGCGCGCACAACATCCAAATTCCTCAATTTGTCCCTTTTTCTTGAACCCTATGGGGGTTGAAACACAGGCAGAACTATCTCCTGATTTAGATGAAAAGCAGAGACTACTTTTGGCAAAAATTGAGGTACTGTTCGAAGAACAGCCCTGTCATCATGACAAATAAGAAAAGGAGACTTGCATGACAACGCTCCCAACTCTGATACTCTCTTTGCTGACGCAACAGCCAACAAAAATACAAGCTTCCATGTAAGGAACTTAAGGTCAGCCGACCTCAGCGGCTCAAAAGGCGCCTTTTGAAGGCACTCCAGTACCAGCGATAATTCCCATGGAGCCACTGGTTGCTTGTAGGAGGGTTTCAATCGTGAAACCCCTTGCAGGAAAGTTTGCACCTCCGGTAGTAAAGCTATCCTTTTCTGGAAATAAAAGAAGTGACTGAAGGCTTAACCCAGATTAGAAGCCATCCTGCAAAAACTCCAGCAATTTAGAAAGTCGAAATCGCAATGTGTGCGACTTCTGCCTTTCACACCACCTAATATAGGTCTTCCAGACCCTATAATAGTTAGCTGAAGAAACTGACTTCCTAGCTTTAACCATGGTGTTAACCACAGCCTCCGAGAACCACTTATTCTTCAAGATGGCGGTCTCTATAGCCAAGCCGTCAAATTTAGCCGAGCTGAATCCAGGTGTAAGAACGGCCCTTGGCTTAACAGGTCTGACCTCAGAGGTAGACGCCACGAGTCCACAGACAATCTCTGAAGCCTCGAGTACCAGGACCTCCTTAGCCAATCTGGGGCCACTAGAATCACCGGAATTCCTTGGGACTGGACTCTTTTCAATACCCTCGCCAGCATTGGAAACGGCGGTAAGACATAGAGCAGATTCCCCTCCCAGGGGATAGTCATTGCATCCACTGCTTCGGCTCATGGATCTCTCGTCCTGGCATAGAACCTGGGCACCTGATGATTGAACCTTGATGCCATCAGGTCCACATCCGGAGTTCCCCACTTCAATGTAAGCTGAAGAAATACCTGTGGGTTCAGGCTCTATTCCCCTTCCAGCAGCTCCTCCCTGCTCAGGAAATCGGCCTCGATATTCTCCACCCCTGGGATGAATATCGCTGACAACGCTGGAACATTCAGCTCCGCCCACAAGAAAATCCGGGAAACCTCCCACATGGCCAGCTTGCTGCGTGTGCCTCCCTGGTGATTCAGGTATGCCACAGCCGTGGCGTTGTCGGTCTGAATCCTCAAAGGAAGGCCCTGCAATCTTTCTCCTGCCAGAGATATCACTTTCCACACAGCCGGCAGTTCCAGGATGTTGATCGGCAAGGCAGACTCCTCCAAGGTCCATAAGCCGTGAAGGCGTAGGTCCAAAACCACCGCCCCCCAGCCCCTGAGACTGGCGTCGGTAGTCACTACCAGCCAGTCCCAGGACTGCAGAGACCGACCCCACTGAAGGCAGTAGCGCACGCAGGGGGGGTTTCTGAGTACCCAGAAACCCCCCCAGGAGTCTAAAGGCCCTCATCTGAAAGCTGAGGGTCCCCTCTTTCCATGGGTGCAAGAATTGTAAAAATCGGCCCATGGGAACCGGAGATATCTGACTTCAAAGCAGTGGTCCCCATCCAAGCCTGTTAATTGCTCTTCCCAGTCAGATATTTCAGGTTCTGTCTGGCTTAGAGTTTTTATGAGGGTATATTCCAAAAGCTGGGACTCTCCCCCTTTGATGGACACTAGTAGCTTGTCTCTACTGTTCCCCAAACCAGAGATATCAGCCTTCCAGCAGCTGGTTACTGCTCCAGGTCCACACACCTGGTATGTAGTATTATATACTCGTTGGCAGATTGCTCTGCCCCCTGAACTCTGATCCCCTAATCTAAGAAATCTATTTCCGGGAACTGGAGATATCTGCAGTCAAGCAAGCTGTCCTCCCACCAGAAAATTATGAATAATAAGCCCGCTCCACTATACACCCCTCCTCTGCATATTAAACATCCTCTACCACCCTGGAAGTTATGTATCAGGGCCCCTTCATTCCGCCCAATGCCCCCTTCTCCCACCCCATCTCCCACCATCTGTGCAGTAAAGGGGTAATTAGTGGAAATTACTGATCCAGGCCCTACATGCTGAGCGGTTGATATAATACCCCCTACCACCCGCGGGACATCAAAGCTTCCCCCACCCCTACCGCTGGAGGATCGGTAGGGGCCCCAATACATTGCTATGCCCAGGGGACTACACTGCTGTTGACGCCCCTGTATGTGTGTGTGTGTATGTATATGTATGTATGTGTGTGTATATATATATATATATATATATTTTTATTATTATTATTATTATTATTATTATTATTATTATTTATATACAGTACATTTGGTCTATCTATAATACTTTAACTGACCCGGCATATACTGAGTCACCTAAGTGTCCATTTCCGTGCTTTGCTCCGCCCCTCTGGAAACCCCCTTCTGAAAATCCTGCGTTTGCCACTGGAAGGGAATCCACCTGCATCGACCATTGCAGAGAAGACCGTGTCTCTGGAGACAACACTATGTGCTCTGACTTCATGGTGTGAGTATTTCCTGACCAAGACGTCAGAATGTCCCACTGAAACACTCGAGAGTGGAACCTGGCAAACTGTAGCGTCTTGAAAGTCGCCACCATTTTCCCCAACAGTTTGAGATACCTCCAATCCGATGGACTCTGAGGCCCCAGGATCTCCCGCACCAAGGTGGCTATGTCCCTGGCCTTTGTTTCTAGCAGAAATACCCGATGTAGATGGGTATCCAGGACAACCCCCAGGAACTGGATTCTCTGTGACGGCACAAGCTGAGACTTTTGTAAGTTTAAAAGCCATCCGTGAGTCTGCAAAAAACTGATGGCCTCTGCCAAGTGACTCTGCAACTTCTCCGCCGACTCTGCTTTGAACAGCAGGTCGTCTAAATACGGAATCACCGTGATCCCTTTCAGGCGGAGAGCAGCCGCCAGTACAGACATCATTTTGGTGAATACCCTTGGCGCTGTGGCCAGACCGAAGGGCAATGCCAGAAATTGCAAATGCAGGTCTCCTATCGCAAACCTCAAGAGAGCCTGATGCTCCGGATGGATAGGGACGTGAAGATATGCGTCCTGAACATCCATGGATGCCAAAAATTCTCCCTGGTCCAAGCTTAGCAGCACAGACCGTAGAGATTCCATCTTGAAATGGTCTACCCACAGATGGAGATTCAAAGACTTTAGATTTAAGATTGGTCTGAAAGACCCATCTGGCTTGGGCACCAAAAACAGTGTGGAATAAAAGCCTTTTTTCCACTCCGCTCTAGGGACCGGGATCACCACACCCTTCTCTAAGAGAGATTGAGCCGCCCTCAAAAGAGCAGCCCGGAGCCGAGACTCCTTTGGTAGTGGTGTAGGAATGAATCTTCTCGGAGGAAGACCTTTGAAGGGAATTCTGTAACCCTGGGATATAATGTCCAACACCCAAGGATCCCGGCCCAACAATGCCCAAGTGTCCCTGAAACATCTCAGACGCCCCCCCACTCTGACCACCATCGGGATAATTCCCGGGTAGTCATGCTGAGGGCTTGTCCTCACCTTTGGTGCTTGGTTTCTTATTAAAGGAACCAAACTTTGACTTAGGGGCCTTGCCCCTGGAGGACTGAAATTTTCCCCTAAAGGACTGTCCACGAAAGGACGCACCCCCTCTAGGGGAGGGCCGAAAGGACAGCCTAAAAGCAGAAAACCTTGAGGCCTGTTTTGCTGCAGGAGCTGGCAGGAAGGTACTTTTGCCTCCTGTGGCCTGCTTAATAATCTCTTCCAGCTCTGAACCAAACAACAGCTTTCCTTTAAAAGCTAAAGCCTCTAAGGCCTTTTTAGATTCATTATCCGCTTCCCAGGCTTTAAGCCAAAGCACTCTCCTGGCATTGACGGGCACTGTGGAAACTCTGGAAGCCATTTTGAGAGCTTCCTCCTCAGCCTCAAGCACATACTCCGCAGCTGCTTTAAGCTTCTCAGCCAGCAGCAACACACATGGATCAGCATGTAAAATTGTACACAGGTCATTGGCCCACACAATCATGGCCTTAGAGACCCAGGCTGATGCTATCAAATATTGCCTTGAGGTTACCTTCCAGCTTTTTGTCTACGTGGTCCTTAAATGCTGCCCCCCCCCTGGACAGGTAGCACCGTGGCTTTAGAAAGCCGAGCCACAGAAGCATCCACCACCGGAACTTTTTCCCAGAGGTCTGCATGAGCCTCAGGCATGGGTTATAGACTTAAGAATCTCTTAGGCATCTGCAGCCTTTTATCGGGCGTTTTCCAAGCCCCTTCCAATAGATCCTGTAAACCTTCATCCGCAGGGAAGGTAACAGTCTCCTTACACTGCCGTTTAAAAACACCCTTTGCAGGAGTTTTATCCTCCACAGACAAATTCAAAGCCTGCTTAACAGCAGTAATCAAGTCCTCCACCCCTGAGGCTGAGGACTCTTCAGAATCATCACCCTGATCCCAGGGGATGTCTGTGTACTCTCCCTCCTCATCAGCAACAAGCAATGGCTCTGAATAAGACCTTTTAGGGGTGCCCACAGTATCACCATCAAATTTGTCTAACAAATCATTAAACCTGCTGATCCCCCTAGCAGTATCCTGCATGACCTGTAAGAAGCCAGGATTTGCCTGAGTCAGAGGCAAGGAGCCAGAGGACTGCTGAGATGATGACATAGGTCTCGGGGAAGCTACCAACACATCACTCTGCCTGTCCAGCAATTGCACTAAGGCATTAACAGACCTGCCCAGGGCACTGGCCCACGCAGGTTCCGATTGCTCTACCCTCTGGGGTTCACTCCCCATGGGTCTCACAGCAGCGCAAGTAATACACAAGCCCCCCTTGGCCATCTGCTCAGGGACAAAATTCAGTGTACAAACACTGCAAGCGCTCAATGCATTAAGGGCTCCCTCCCCCAAAGCCACAGACTGTTGCTCAGACATGATGTTCTACAAATAACACAGTCACAGCGCACACTGTACAGGCGTTTTATACAGAGCCAATGTACTCAGTCACTTATCTGTCTGAAGCCTTCAGAAGTGGGGAAACGATGCCCAGGAAATCCAATCACTCTGCCAGGATCTGTCAGCCAGCTCAGCTCCGCTGCAAGCGTTCCGAATGGCGCCAAAACAGAGTGAGGGAAGAGACCAAGTACCTGCTGCTGCGGGGTCCGTGACTTTTGGCGCCAGACAGCCGCTCCCATTGCAGGATCTCCAAGTTCCAGTTTCTCCCCCTCTGCTGGGGACCACTTGGAACATGCCTGTAACACACTGCTGTCCTCTCATATAGGAGCTCAGTGTGTAAGCTCCGCAGAAAATGGCCGCTGCCATCACGGAGCGCCTGTCCCCCATGATCCCCACCTAGCGTGAAGCCGGTTTCAGAGCGCTCCGGAGCCCAGGCAGCTTCTTAATAGAAGCTGTAAGCGCTGCACAGGGAGACCAGACAGCATCTCCCCCGTGCACAGTGAGCTGACAGGACACGCCTCTGTCAGCTCCTGCTGCGCTGTCAGTGTGAGGATTCAGTGAGAATCCTCACACTGTGCCTACCTAGCTAGTGTAAAAGTTAATAAAATAAAAAAAACTCCTAACTAACTCTAATCCTTCGGCTGCTCCAGCAGCCCTTTAGAATAGCACCCACTCCAGTGGACACCTAACACGAACTGAGGAGTCTGGGATGCAGAAGGGAGGAGCCTACCCTCCAAAAGCTTAAGGATAGGTGCCTGGCTCCTACGGACCCTCCTACATCCCAATGTTGAGCTGTGTCACCAGGACCATTGAAAGAGAAAGATAAAAACAAAAATATAACAAAGACAATATTACATATTTATAACACTGTTACTCCAGGCCCTTGCAACAGTGGAATATAGGAATACCCTTGAGAGACTTTTGCCCTTGAAATGTTGAGTCTTTGTCCCCCCCCCAGTGTATTTATTGACTGAACTTATTATCATGTTATGCTTGCTATATGTGTTATACATATGCATTGATACTCATATTTGTTCACTTATTTAGTGTTTGTATGACAAATGCATATACTGTAGTGCCCATCATGTTTCTTTGATCATCATAATCATCAATTTGATACCCAATGTCATCTTTATTTGACCTGTTTTCTTTTGAACCATGTTTATTTATTGCCAGTATTGTTCATGTCTAATCATGCTACTGCATCTTGACTCAAAAACAAATAGAGGATTAGTTTTAAGTTTTTTACAATGAAAAAATCCTGATATGTCATAGAAACCCTTCCCAGTAATCCTCAATCCAGGGTTAATTTTAGGGGTCAAGCTAAAACTAGGCACAACAGTATTAGTTAGCCTCCATCATGTCACTGCCAAAGCAGCATCAACTGTCATCCCCCTCCATCTCTACAATTTACTGACCATTGCCCCCTCCCTAAGCAGTTACTAAATAAAAAAAATCTTAAATGCAAAAACAATAATCACCTTTGGCCATTGGCCTAGAAAGGCTCTCATGCAAATGAGCTTGTTGTGCCACCCTCAGCAAGTGCCATCCCGAGGCATGGGCACCATGGACTATGTGCCTTGTGGGAATTCCCAGGGCCTCTATGCATTTGTATACACATTTGTTTACACCTTTTATTCCCATATATGTGTTCCAAAATATATTTTCAGCAATTTATTGAAAATTGAAAGGTCACCATTACACCTTGGAAGTTACAGTTAATGAACCAATCATCTGTAGGAAAATATTAATACTGTACACATAAGTGCACAAAGGTATAAAACACAGTATAGCAGGTAAAAAATCATCTGCAACATCAGGTCTAGTCTTAGTTATATGGCAACCTGATCATTCTCCAGAATGGCCACTAAGGCAGGGGGGTATTAATGGACTGGCTTGGTTTACAAAAAGACTCTGTACCTGGCTCCATTATTGATGTAACTGAATACACTTTTCCCATCCAAAATATGAAAAAATTATGACTGTCAAAATTTTAGTTTAACTTCAGACGCTTTAACAAATATATCTCACTTGGCTTTGTACACCAGCACTGCTTTTATTGCCAGTCATTTTCTGGATGATATCACAACTGGGAAAGATAATGTGTGCTCTCAGATGCACTGTTTGATTGTAAATAATCCCAGTTGTCCATACTTAAAACAATTGATCTGCATACCTCCCAACTTCTGGCCGGAGGAAATAGGGACACTCGCGCGGCGAAGCCGCGCGAGCGTCCGAAAAGGGGGCGGGGCGTATGCAAATGAGGGCGCGGCTTATGCTAATTAGCCGCGACCTCATTTTCATACGAGAATAGACGCTGTGCGCATGCGCACAGCGTCTATTCTACTAGATTGGGGGGTCTCCCAACTGCCACCCCCCGCAGCGGGACAATGCCTGCCGCGGGTGGGACGTCGGGACAGGACCCGAAAATCGGGACTGTCCCGACGGAATCGTGACAGTTGGGAGGTATGGATCTGGTTTAATAGTGCTAGATTTATTTATAATATACTATGATATTTAACAGCAATTTATTAGGCAGAAGAGCTATATAGACCTACAGATCTAGAGACCCATCATATTGTTTATTATTATTAGTATTAATAATCATTATTATTATTATTATTATTATTATTATTATTATAAAAGCATATGATGGGAGAGGACCCTGATTGTGGGAGCTTACATTCTAAAGGATAGGGGTAGACAGACAGGAGTGACACAGAAGGGATAGAAGTGAGCACAAACAGAAAGTTAGAATAAGAGATGGCTGGGATTAGGGAAGAAGTGGGCCTTGAGAGCCAGTTTTAAGTTTCTAAGAGAAGTAAAAAGTGTGAAAAGGACTGGGAGAGCTAAAGTATTCCAGAGATAGGGAGTGCAGCAGCCATAAACTAGGTGGCAGGAGTGGGAGGAAGTAACCAGTTGGCAGTAGCATGTATTTTTGGATCAAAGAGGATGGGTGAGAGTGTAAGAGTGTAAGGTCAGAGATGTAAATGGGAGAGGAATGGTTGAGGGCTTTGTAAGTGAGTGTAAGAAGCTTGAATTGGATTTGGAAAGGGAAGAGGAGCTAGTGTAGGACTTCAAGGAGAGGAGAGGTGGACATAGTACATTTGAAGAGGAAGATGAGTCGGGCAGCAGCATTGAGGATAGATTGGAGAGGAGAGAGGCATTTGTCATGAAGGCAAGATTGGAGAAGATTACAGTAGGTCCATCTGGGGATGACCAGTGAGCAGATGAGGGTTGTGGTAGCAACCTGGTTGAGGTAGGGTCTGATCCTGGAAATATTTTTGAGGTGGAAATGACTGGACTGTGAGAGGTGCTCAATATTTGGTTTAAAGGACAGAGAGGAATCAAGAATAAATCCAAGGCAACATACTTTGGGGCTAGAGGAGATTGTTGTGCTGTCAAAAGATATTGAAATTGAGTGCTGTAAGGTTATGCGGGAGGGTGGTAAGATTATCAGCTTAGTCTTAGATATGCTATGTTAAAGAAAGCACTGGGACATCCAATAAAGGATAGCAGAGAGACAATGAGAAAAGAGGGAGGGAGATCAGGAAAGGAGAATTTGATTATTGGCAAAGAGGTGAGATGGAAAGTTGAGTGATAAAAAAGATCAAAGGTTTGTAGTGCTATTTATTGGTATCTGAATGGCTGATGGACAATGGCTAGGTTGACAGTCAATAGATTGAACCCATATGGTTGACATATGGTTGACATGGTAGACATGATGAAAAGGTCAACACAAGGTCGACATGGCTATGGTTAAAACATGAAAGGGTCAAGTTGTTTTTTGTCTTTTTACTTTTTCATATTTTACCTTCCACATGGATTCTTGCATAGTCTCCCTGGCGCTCACAGAGGGGAATATGGGGCATGAAGGAGGCTGGGTCTGTGGCTACCTGCCTTCCATAGGGGGGCAGCTGATGTCACCGGCACCCCTTTGTCAGCTGCCCACCCTGTTCACGGTGCAGGGCACAGCTAATCTAAGGCACCAGTGAGTGATTTAGATTAGCGAGAGTCAGACCATACCCCTTTTTGTGATGCACAACTTTAGCATTCACTGTTCCTTTAAGAGATATGAGGGACAGGACACAAATTTCTAGATTGCAGTGGGGCACAAAACACCATACCACCAGCCCTGGCTCTGCCTAATAGAGGGAGGGGGGTTAGGTGGTGGGTGTAATGAGTTTCACCATCTCTTTAGGACCAATTTGAGCACTGCAAATATTAATACCTATAACGCTATGAGATTTGATGAATGTTCTGTAAATTATGTAATTGTTGGTAATCTAAGTCACATTTATCCCCTTCAGTGGTGTTATTTTTTTAGAGAGCATTCCCAAAACAAAACTCGTCCCAATGGGTAGCGCTCCCTAAAAATAAAAAACCTTCCACTGTCTCTCCCGGGGCCGGGCAGCGCCATAGAGCACAACATCAGCCGCTGCCCGGCCCTTTACCAGGCAACCTGGCTATGTTGTGACGTGACGTTACAAGGCAGCTGCTGAAGCTCATCGGCGCTGCCCGACCCTAAGCAGCACAGGCAGCGGCAATCCTGAAATTTTTCTGGGTTTGCCAGTGTGGGCACTGGAGCATAGCCTGGAAAATTCTCGGGAGTGCCAGGGAAAGGGTTAAGCCTGTTGTATATACTGTACAACTAGCAGTCAGATAGCAATGTTGCATCACTGATGTATATATACAGTAAATGTAACACAAGCTGTGTCTGTTCCACAACAATGAATTTTGTGGACATATAACTGGTCTAATTTCACCAGCATACATTATTGAGTTAAGAAGCTACCTCTCCTCCAAATATAAGTTCAGCTCTCACTTTAGTGGAACTCACTGCATGTTGCAGTCTATCAGCTGCTTACCCTTATCTGTGCCATGTAGCACAGTGGTCTCTTCCAGCTCTCCTCTCTCACATGTGCCAACTATTACCCAGGCACCTGTCCTCTTTTTTTTTTAAATCATACTGTGTGTGTGTATATATATATATATTCAAAAAATATGTGTGTGTGTGTGTCTTTAAATATGAATACTCTCAGGGTGGGCTTGATCAGTGTGGTGCGTTTATGTGACTATTTAAAGAAGAATTCTGAATAGATAAACAATATTTCCTGTCAGCACTTCAAGGAACATTGCAAAAATAATGGCACTATTCCTTGAAATGTTTTTAGTTATTGCTAGTGCGCTTTTCATTTTAGTTCACTGCATTTGTGAGTACCTTCATTCATTCTTCATAAAGACCAGTGGTTCCCAAAGGTGTGCCCTGGGTTGGTGGTTGAGGACCAATTCAATGAATTATGTTCAAATTTAATCACTAATTTTGGATCCCAATCTTAAAATATGTGGAAAACCATGTCCCTCACCACATATCTGACCCTAAAGGATTACATGTAATCACAATTTAATAATTTATTATTTTTTATCAGAATTTTCATAAAAGCACTGATCTAAGCAATATTTGTGAGGCTTATCTATATAGAACGTCAGTAATCACTTTTAAAACAATAGGACTTTTTTCCTTACAGATGGGCTCAGATGCTCTCACATTGGGTTCCCACAATATAAAAGGGCAAGTACATTTTTAATAGAAATTACTATTTGAGTTTCTGAGCTAGTTTGTTTTTTAATATTTTTCTTAGCTAGCAGTCATTTCCATTTTATGATTTGGATAATTAGCATATATAATAATTAGGAATGTTTTGCAAAACAAATTGGGATCCCACTTTCAAACACATTTCTTAAGAAAATGATGTAAAGTTATTGATTAGAATTTTCGGATAATTGTTTTTGCATGGTGAGCATTTAGTCATAAGTTAACTAATGTGGCCGTTTGGCCTGACCATTGGTTCTCGGATCTCTGTTATTTGATCATATGTGTAGATATACATTTGTGGTCAAATTGGCAAGGGAAGAAAATAAGCCACTTTGACTAAATGGCCTTATCAGAAAAAACATAGAGCTGCTAGCTTATCCCACTCTCAGACAGCGGCGGCTGTATAACTAAGTAATTAACGGCAATTACTTGGCTTTTGAAATGCCGGTATATTCGGCCACCGCTGTCAGACCCCCCATTCACACATGAGAACAAATCTCCAGGTTTTAAACTTAGATCCAGAGATTTTCTCTATTAGACGGGGTTTTCTCCTGTGTGAAAGGGTAGATCCAGATCTTAAACACTTTGGTGGTATGCCTGGAAATTTCTTGGTCTGTGCTGCGCTGCCTGCGCAGACTTGCCCGAGAATTTTCCGGGCATGCCATTGATTTATAGGTGTGCACCAGTGGTGCCTTCACCTGTGCACCACTGGCGCACCACCACTAGGGGCAGCCCCCGTCCCTTCCCCCCCAGGTTGTCAGCTCCGGCCAGTGCCGACTACTCCACCCTGGCGTATGTGCAGTGATGCATCCACCGTTGTCACTCGCAGCACGGAGCAGGTAGCAGGCCCCACTCTGCAAAGTTTGGGATGGCTCAGGGGGATTTAGGAGTTCGGGCGCCCGAGCACACCCGAGTCCCCCAAGCCAAACCAAGCCAAACCTAACAACCCTGAGCCTGCTGCCTGGTCACTGCTGTGCAGTCTGTGAATGGCGACAGGTGCAGTGGCAGGAGAAACCCGGCGATCCGGGGTGGGAATTCGGGACTGCACTGGCTGGCAGTGAGCAACCGGTGGGTCTGCCCCTAAGTGCTGTGTTGGGTATTTCTGGGGCAGGACAAACCTGCCATGGTAGGTTTGTCCTGCCCAGAAAAACCCGCCACTTATGGGGTTACCTCCGGGTCTCTGGCCCTCGTTTTTGCAGGGTGGGATACCCAGAGTTTAAGATCCGGATCGACCCTTTCACACAGAAATGGACCCGTGTATTTAATAAAATTCCCACATGGAACTGCTTCATCCGGGAATTTCATTTTCTGTGTGACAGATGCTGTCACCAAGCTTTTTGTGCAAATCCACAACATTAATTATTGACATGATCAGGTGTAGAATGACCTTATTGATAGGCAATTGTGGAACATTTGTTTGGACACTTTAAACGTTTATTATATTAATAAGTTATAGAAGCTCAAATTGTAAGTCTTTTGACAAAGTATAAGGGGAGATTATCAAAGGAAAAGGAGAGATATCATTGGGTTATTCACTTTCTTCTTAAGGTACCAGCATGTACATACAATCCTACAGTGTAAAAAAGCAATTCTCAAATATTGACTTTTTCCTCAAATTTACTTTTTCACCTTAAGGGTCAAATTTTATTATGATGAGAGATTCAGAAAGTGAGAGATTTGGTAAGAAATCTCGTTTTTTTTAAAGTGGCAATCATTTACAATTCAAACTGGTTTTGCAGGGTAAATGATTGCACCTTTAAAAAAAATTAGAGAATTCTTACCAAATCTCTCACTTTATGAATCTCTCATCCTATTAAATTTCCTCCAAGTCTCTAAAGACAGAATGTAATGATTAATCTAAGGGAGCATTAATATAAATGTTTGTTATTGTGAGCTCCTATTTTGGATACTTTTTGTTTCATTTCATGCTTTTTATATATAGTGTAATAGTGTAACAAAACAAATAAATAAAATCTCTGTGTGGGCGGCCCCATGCAAACCTTACTAGGCAGGTAAGTGTCATGAGTTTCGTCCGGCTGTCATGGTTCAACGCTACACCTCTGCCTACGTGACTTCTCCCCTCCGAGAAGTCACATAGTGTATGGGAGCTTTTACAGTTTCATTACATATAACTATAATATTGGGTACACAGATTCCTTAAAATATTGTATACCTTGCACAAGTACAATCATAAAAAACAGCATTTGCTTAATTAGTCTGGTATCTATATTAAGCAAATGCTTCCATACTGTGTACAAATAATGTAAATGCATCTTTATGATATCTGATTTTATATATAAACTGATAAAGAAAAAAAACATTTACATATCTATATTAAAGTTTCACTGGCCTTTCTTTAAACGAAATATAAAAAAGAAATACAAATACAGTATGATATAATATATAAATGTTTTTGACTGATGCGTAAGCATAATACATGTATATAAGAAGTAATAATACATTTTTAACACCCAAACTAAGGCCCTGATTCTAATTACATCGGTCCCAGCGTGTTCGCACTGGGGGACCGATGTTTCTGCCCTGTGCATGCACATATTCCTATATGCACATGTGCAGGGCTTCAGTGCACTGTCGGCATGGTGTGAACATGCGAGCACTTAGTGTTCCCATGTAAATGCGGCTGTGGGATACGGTGTCGGGGCGGGTGACTGACATCACATTACATCAGCCACCCACCAGGGGGGGTTGTGTGTGTGTTTTATTGGTGAGGCAGTGGAGAGGGCTGTAATGCAGTCCTAGAGGGCCGGACGTGCGGGATGCCGGGTGATCTCAGACTTTTTATTTTAAAGAGGCAATCATTTACAAGGCAAACCCAGCAGAGATCGGCTGGCATCCTGCATGTCTGGTGATCTCAGATTCCACTGCATCCCGACCATCATGTCTGTATAAATAATCATCTACTTTACTCTTTGTATCATTTTCAGCACAAGCAACCTGTGGTTTAGCTGATAATTTTAGCCTACAGTATGTACATGTGGTTAGGCACTTATCTAAGGTGCAGATTTATTAAGCCAGGTGAAGTGATAAAGTGGCCAGTGTTAATGCAGCAGCCAATCAGCTTCTGTCATTTTCAACCCCAGCCTGTAACCTGACAGTTATGGGCCCTACACACATGCCGATGTGTGCAGGGCTACCTAGCTATGCTAGGTCGGGCTGTGCAGCGCCGCTATAGCATAGCACACAGAGCTGACAGCCCACACACAGAGCGAGCTGTCAGCTCTGTGTGCTAAGCGAGCAGACAGCGCCAGTGTTCTCCGGGGGGAGAACACTGCCGATGCCGAGATTGATGGACACTGTCCATCAATCGCGGCCAGCGATAAAGACGCGCGGGGACGCGCACGGCTGCCGATACAGCCCCCACACATACACCGATGTGAGGGCATTTGCTAAGCGACTTTGCCAAACGAAGCAAAATCGCTTAGAAAATGCCTTAATATCGACATGTGTGTAGGCCGTATTAGGAGTTGAATGGCTGGTACGAAATCACGGACCAATTTATCACTTCACCAGGCTAAATACATCTGCTTCTAAGGGCTCTATTTATCAATTGTTTTTTAACTAAAATATTGCAAAAATGGTTATTTCCACTACCGTTTCACTTTATTTTAGTAAAAATGTATTATAGCTTTTGGAGTCATTTTCATGAAAGACTACAACGAGCCCTTTTATTTATATATATTTTAGGTAAGCAAATTGCATTTCCCATATTTGTGATAACAAATGTAATCTACTTCAAATATTCTAAAGCATCTTCAAACTTTTTTGGATCACAGCACCCCTAAGCCAAAAGTTGATTATTGAAAACTTCAGGAAGAAATATTAAATTAAGTAAAATGTGTTTATTTGTCATTCTTAGGTTCAGGTATGTGGTGAGGGACAGGATTCACTTCTGTTTCTTCACATATTTTATGATAAGAGATTACAAGCACTAGTTTTGCCTATTATATTAACCAATTTGGATTTAAAATCATCATGCGCCACCAACCTGAGGCGCCCTTGCAAGTGTCTCGACATTGTACTAAGGGAAATTGTGAAAAATTATCAGCAAACAGCCTTTCCATAACAATGCCACCTGGAGATGGCATTTAGCAGTGTTACAGCCCCTCATCTTCATTTTTCTGCTTTGTTCAGACTTCAGACTTGGGGCCTTATTTTGGTTCATTCTTTCTGACAAAATCCTTCTAAGATGGACAAAACCATGTGCACTGCAGGGGGGGCAGATGTAACATGTGCAGAGAGAATTAGATTTGGGTGAGTAATTTTGTTTCTGTGCAGGGAAAATACTGACTGCTTTATTTTTACACTGCAATATAGATCTCACTTTGAAGTAAAACCCCAAATCTAATTCTCTCTGCACAAGTAACACCTGCCCCACCTGCAGTGCACATGGTTTTGCCCATCTAAGAAGGATTTTGTCAGAAAGAATGAACCAAAATAAGGCCCCCAGAGAGCATAGCTGAGAGCTGGCCCCTATGACCACAAACTGATAAAAATTAAAAAAAGTTTTTTTTTTTTTTAAACTTACCTGCACCCAGCGGTCCAATAATCTCGTCTGATGACTGTATCAGCTGAGCTAGCAAGTTTTGGTGAGTGGAGCATTGCCAGTAGAAGTGGTGGGGTGGTGTGTGTGTGTTGGTGGTGGTGGTGGTGGGGGGGGGGGGGGGGTGAGGTATTGTCAGCAGAGCCGGGCAGCAAGGGGTCAAGGCATATACAACAGGGAAAGCAGCAACAGGGGGTGCATGACCAGACAGAATGTAACTGCATTTTTCACCCCAAAGAAAACAATGAGAAATGTGACCTAGGGACAGAGCTTACGAGAAATCTATCATTTTTTTTGTAAACATTCAAGTGATATTTCCTAAATTCACAGTGCAAATTTAAGTTCAAATATCACAACATAAACGCATTTTAAATGCAAACTGTGGTAAATATGCCCTTAAATTGGCATTCAGTAGCAAAAAAATGATACTGGCAGCAAATAGAAAGCAGACTTATTCTACATTGGGACAATATTTAAGTGACACTGCATTCCATATGGCTGTCTGATAACCTATGTGTATTCCTCATGTTGAACTTTATACATGTTCAGGAATATTCTGAATTGATATTGAACAGCCAACTGGTTAAAAGTAACTCCGTGACTTGGAGAGATATAAAGTGGAGAAGTGGAAAGTAGTTATGGCCATCGTTGCAATTGCCATCGATGGCAATTCTGCAACTGGCCATCGATAGTGCTAAACTATGCAATGGCTGACCATCGATATTTTTACATATCGATGGTCAGCCATTGTGTTTGATTGATTGACCTGTGGGCCAATCAAAACACGGGGCGGGGCTTCACGGGTGTCGGGGGCGGAGCTATTCTCTGTGTCCCGGGACTTGTTCCATCAATGGAGGGAAACCATCTGGTTCTCCCCCATCGATGGCAAAAGTATTCGACATCGGCCATGAACCATCAATGATTTTGAATCATCGATGGTCGAAGCATTTTTTTTTTTTTACATTTCATGAAATAAACTGTTAATAAATACATAATAAATTCTATATTTTAAATGTTCTGTTTGGGAGGTGCCTGTAATTTGCACTTTCCCAACTAGAATACAGAAATAGAGCCAGCCACTCAAAAGCTATAGAGATTGCTGGTGCCATCATCATTGATCCTATGATGGCAGACATTTGTATGGTTTGTGTTTTCAGCTGCAGTTGATCTTCTTAGCAAGAAACTTTTGTGAATGAGGAGGTACCAGTTATATGTAGGAAATGGTCAAATTTTTTCTTATGTATGCAATTCTGTATACATGATGGCCACAGGGATCTCCACCACATTACATATAAAATAATGGTGCAGTACAACCTGGCGATTGTTAAGTGGAATTTAATGAAAAGAATACCTCAATCTATGATTTATTCAGATAACACTGTGGTTAGAGGGCAGTATGTGACAATGACGAGCAGGGCCCTCTCTCCTTGTGTGGTATTTTAAGAATACTGTATAGCTCCGTCACTGTTAAAATAGTGTAAGTGTCCACTACTACAACTGTCTTTTATTTACATGTACATGTCCTAATTTGCATTTATACTGTAAATGACTGTTTTCTTGTTTTTTTCCCCTCATCTATGTATTGTAAGGCGCTGTGGAACCCTTGTGGCGCCATATAAATAAATAATAATAATAACAACATCCAAGCCTTATGATAGATTAATACAACCAAACTTTCAATATAGTGCATCCCTGTAAATGTTAGCAGTCACAAAATAAATTAAAAAATGTATTCATTGGTTGGATTGAACTGATGCAAAAAGCTAAAGAAGACAAATGATACTACAGTGAGAAATAAAATGATACATCTACTTAATTAGGTAATGAAAAGTAAGCTACAGCTCTACCAACTAATATAACCAATAACATATTTTTGGGGGGCTTACAAAAATGTAAAAAAAAATGTAAAAAAGATACCAAAGCTACCTGATAATAAATTACAGTAAGTACAAAGCTCTTAAGGTGCCCATACATGGTGCGCTGATTGTATACAATTTGGACTAGATCGATTTGCATTGCATAGGTTTTTGCAATGCAATGAGATGAGATTTAGTACAAAATGTGCAGCAGTTACTTTTTGAGCTGTGCAATGAGATGTGTGATGGGAGTGCGCATCTCATCGCTCCCAGCAATTGTACCATGTATGGGCACCTTTACTTTGAATTGGTTTCCTCTTCAGTCTTGTATAGTGCACTAAAATAATTGCACTTAGCAATAAATTTTACCTAACTGATTTATACCATGGGGCCAAATGTAATGGTATGCGGTCACTAGGTTGACCATAGGAAGGTTGACATGCATTAGGTCGACAGGGTCATTAGGTCGACACAAACAGGTCACTTTTGAAAAGACCGACAGTCAAAACTTCGACATCGGTTTTTCACTTGTTTGTGAGCCGACATGTGCCGACAGACAGTATTTCATGCCCGACCATCCACTAGGGCAGGGATGGGGAACCTTCGGCCCTCCAGATGTAATTGAAGTAACATCCCAGCATGCCCTGCAAAAGTTTTAGCAATGCCAAATATCAAAACTGTTTAAGGGCATGTTGGGATATCTAGTTCAACAACAGCTGGGGGGCCGAAGGTTCCCCATCCATGCACTGGGGCATAGAGGCAGAACATACTAGTGAGCGGAGTGTAGTGAGGCACCGTGCCCAAAGCATGGTGAGCGCAGCTAGCCATGCGAGGGGACGTGGTGCTCCGATACAGTATCTGTGTTGACTGTGTCGACATTCAGAGCAAAATCCATGTTGACATTTTTCACTGTCGACCTTCCCAATGTTGACCTAATGCTTGTGTCCACCTAATAACCCTGTCGGCCTAAAGCCGTGTCAAAGTCTTGAATGTGTCAACCTAAGGCCTGTCGACCTTCAGTGGTTGACCTAATGCATGTCGTCCTTGCTTTGGTTGACCTAATGATCCAGACCCAATGGAATAGGGTGTGAGAATCAGAAAAAGAGACATTATGGGTGAGATTTAATAGGATGAGAGATTCAGAAAGTGAGAGATTTGGGAAGAAATCTCCAGGTTTTTTTTAAAGCTGCAATCATTTATACTGCAAAATCAAGCTGGTTTTGCAGTGTGAATGATTGCCGCTTTAAAAAAACTGGAGATTTCTTCCCAAATCTCTCACTTTCTGAATCTCTCATCCTATCTCACCCATTGGGTTTTCCCATTTTTTAGAGGCAATCAATTACATGGCAAAAATCTACCTGGTTTTGCAGTGTAAATAATTGCCGCTTTAAAAAAAATGGGAAAACACTCCCAAAATCTCTCACGTTCTGATTCTCGCACCCTATTACATTTGACCCCATATCTAAACATTGCACATTTTGGATTTAGTAGGCTTCCACAGGGGACATTTGAAATGTAATTATGAGTTGTTGCTTGCACCCATGCAACCATGGTCCTCAAGTTTAAGTGGTCCAAAGTTTAAGGCTAGCCATACTTAAACACAGGTTAATCTCTGCGTTTTGAAGTCATTTTACCAGTAAAACCTTTTCAGATTATTTGCTGGACACTAGACATGGTGTATGATATGTAGAAAACACAAAGCTCTTTGTTGGCTTCTGCCCTTAGCCATTACACACTATGAATTGTATAACCCCATTTACAATCTCATTTTGCATTTACAGTGAATAAATGGACTCTTCACCATTACTATTGCTATAATCTGATACCACAATTCACTCATTTATAAACCAGCCAATTCCCCCAAAGTGTACTGTTTTAATATCTATTTGCCATTATTGTCTCCTTAAACTAAATCCACAGCTCACTAGCTGGATGCACTCATTTGGAAACAGTCTCATATGACAGGCTGTATGGAACGTTTCGGTTTTGGAATTAATGTACTTTTATTTTGGCTACAGTTACATATTCTTTATAATAATTTGCTGCTTCTTTAAATGATAAATGCTGAACTATCTATCAACACATACATAAGTAGTCTGTAGAATTGTTATATTATTATGCTATTAATTGACAATAAAACATATTAAGTGCAATGTGCTGTATGTGTCCGCTAAATGTACAGACTCATTATTGAACTATCATAGGCCATAGTGTTGTACGTGCAAATCATCTGCACAACTAGAAGTAGCAAATGCGCAAGTACTAGTGATCAGTATAGGAAGAAGCAGTGTCAATGGCAAATGCTACTCACACTCACAGCAGGGACACGATAAGAACTAGAACTATAATAGTGTATTTTATGCACAGGGAAGATTATCTATTTATCTATCTATCTATCTATCTATCTATCTATCTATCTATCTATCTATCTATCTATCTATCTATCTATCTATCTATCAATACTCAAATCTCAGTGCACTCAGTGCTAGTACTCCTGAGGTTCCCCATCAGCATGCATGTGCCTATGCTCACAATAGTGGTGAAGGAGGGGGGGCTAATTTATGGGCGGCATTTGTCAATGAACTGCGATGTCCTCACGATAACATCGCTGAACAAATCAAGTAATCATATATCGATGACTGGGAAGAGAAGGGTCAGTGACAGTCAAATGTCAGCTCTGCAGAGTGCAAGAGCTTCAAGTGCAGCTGCAGTCTGTCTCAGAGACCTTTCCAGGAGCCTCCTGTATTTACTATCCACCTTTATTAATAGGATCTGGGAACACGACAGGAAACAGAAGACTTCTGGCAATTCACAGTTTATATTGGTTCAATGTAAATAGGGCTTCAAAAAATAAATATAGAGAGCAATATGCGATGTACCAGCATTATATAACCTGTAGCCACCAGGGAGCATCGTACCAGCAGTATTTTGTCATCTGCTCACTACTAGTGTTCTATAAATACTGACACGTATTTCTAGGGCTCACATCATAACACAATAAACAAGGAATATTCCTGGAACAATGCTACAGATACGTGTGTCCTCTCCACGGGTACTGGGGTCCGGTGATCTAGCATTGGTATAACCTGTCTAGATAAGAGAGATCATCTCTGCTGGGAGTTATAGCATTTTATTGGGAAAAAGAAATGTACATCTGATTACTAGAACAATATTTCACGACTACATAAGTGCAATTATATTCTTTCTTTAAAAAAGCAGTGTGATTATACACATTTCAGTAACACCTTTCGACATAATGTGATAAGAAAATCTTGAAATAACATTGAACTTTTTTAATATTTTTTTCCCCGCAAAACTAAAAGATGTATTTCCTAGTATATACATTTATTCAACACTAGACGGTAATAGGGGAGGTAAATCTGTGGCGAGTGGATTAAAGAACTCCGATTTTTAGAGAAAGACAGGAAGAAAGACGGGAGAGAGAGAGTAAAAAAAAAGAAAGAGAGGAAATGGGGGGGGGGGGGGGGGGGTGTAGGTCTCTGAATAATAAACAAAACATCTACAAGTAACGTTATAGAGTCTGATCTGATGCTTTTTTGGTTGATTTACAATGATATGATCATTTTTCACTTGATTAAGAGTATTTTCGTTTTTTTGTTTATATTTAACGAGTCATGAAAAACGACCAAAATTAGAATAACAACGTTACAGATCTAATGATTTTTGTAAAGATTATTTTAATCCGAAACTGAATTAGCCTTTTTATTAGAATACAAAAAGTGTATTTTACTATCACAATCTATGGATGTCGTGTACCCGATTGTGATCAAAAGTCTGCTGCAGGTGTAGGCTGACAGCCTTAGTACAGTACTGTATAAACGGATCGCAAGGATAAAATGCAATATCGTGTACGCTGCACTGCGTTAAAAATAAATGTTTATACAATAAATTAAATTTTTCCTCTTCTTTTACTACAGCAAATGCATGTCTCAGTTTGATATATGTATCGCTTTCGATGGCACTATTGTATGACAATAGCTTTCCCATGTTTTGCTTTCTGTAAATTTAGCACAAACAGCAATAGGAAGAATTTGAGCAATTGGTGATAGAAGTGTATTTGCGAACAGATATTGTGTATTGATAAGGGTACTTGCACGATTTTGTTTGGAAAATGTCTCCTGATTACAAAAATGTAAACAAATCAAACACTATTATTACCTGTATTTGGAGAACAATGATGCCTTTAAGTGCCTCAATACATGAAACGTCCATTGGAAGATTAGAAGAGACAAACTGTGCTAAACTACCTTCCACAAGGAAAGTAAGAACATGGCACAGTAACAGTACATAAGACATAGATCCCGGTATGGGATCCTCATTCGTCCACAAATATACGGTATGGAGGCATGCCGACATGGTCGTGTAGTACACTGTACACCTGTCCCAGGGTCAATAGAGCACATTTCAACTACACAGATCACTACATGGCACAGAGCAGTACAGAACAGTACATGGCACAGAGCAGTACAGAACAGTACATGGCACAGTGCAGTACAGATGAGTACATGGCACAGTGCAGTACAGGACAGTACATGGCACAGTGCAGTACAGGACAGTACATGGCACAGTGCAGTACAGGACAGTACATGGCGCAGAGCAGTACAGAACAGTACATGGCACAGTGCAGTACAGAACAGTACATGGCACAGTGCAGTACAGATCAGTACATGGCACAGTGCAGTACAGATCAGTACATGGCACAGTGCACTATAGATCAGTACTTTGCACAGAGCAGTACAGGACAGTACATGGCAAAGTGCAGTATAGATCAGTACATGGCACAGTGCAGTACAGATCAGTGCATGGCACAGTGTAGTACAGGACAGTACATGGCACAGTGCAGTACAGATCAGTACATGGAACAGTGCAGTGCAGTACAGATCCGTACATGGCACAGTGCAGTGCAGTACCGGACAGTGCATGGCACAGTGCAGTGCAGCACAGATCCGTACATGGCACAATGCAGTGCAGTACAGATCGGTACATGGCACAGTGCAGTGCAGTACAGATCACTACATGACACAGTGCAGTACAGATCAGTACATGGCACAGTGCAGTGCAGTACAGATCAGTTCATGGCGCAGTGTAGTGCAGTACAGATCAGAACATGGCACAGTGCAGTGCAGGACAGTACAACATGGCACAATGCAATACATGACAGTACATGGTACAGTGCAGTACAGATCAATACATGGAACAGAGCAGTACATACACAGACCCAGTAGTGCTACTCCTACTAGCCCACAGTCCATAAATCGCTGTTATCCTCTACATCACGCAGGGCTTTATGTCCTGGCAGACACTCTGGTGATGGTGGTGATGATAATAGGAGCTACTGGCAGATGGGTGGAAAGTAGAAATCCCGTTAAAATTGAGCACAAAATCCTTTCTGTCGCACACAGGGGAGGAGTGGTGCTGGTAACGAGGTAATCCCACTGCAATGGAAATACAAACACATACAGTTACTAGCATACAGTAAATAGCGTCTTCTATGCACTGTCAGAGCGGCAGAGGAGGAAAAGCAATAATCTTATTACATAAGTAGCTGTATTGCCTTTCCAATGGTCATGGAAAACAGCATTAATAAATGGCACCACATATTGCACCACATATTGCACCACATGTTGCACCACATATTGCAATGATATTTACAGGAAGATGATACACAAGTAAATGATCAAAGCTTTGCACTATATATTTACGTGGTATAAGATCAGGCTTTTCAGCTTGCTTTAAAAACCACTCTATATATAAATATCCATGTGTATTAAAGATGATACATATAGTTATATAGCTAGGAGAGTATTTTATGTTAATGTAACCTTATAGTATGACGTCAGTTACCATATTATCTCCAAGGTACTATTTTAATTCCTCATATTACCCATAGTGCCTGAAGCCAATGGTCTTCCATGTAACTCTTTCCAAATTTCATATTTATGACCCGGATCTAATCAGTTTTCAAGGATTAACAATGTGAGAAAATATGTATTTGTAAACCTCAGTAGTGACCCTCATAAACAAATCTTTCCTATGTGAAGCAATCCCGAAGCCCTCATGTCGATATTATTGATAGACCTCCTACTGAACTCCCTTCATAATAGTTCAGATACCCACTAAGATCTGGTTCCTGAAGCCCCTGGACGACAACCAACATCTTTCATATATCCGAAATAACCCTTCTCCTTCCCACCTCCCCCTCATGTTCTCTTGTCTTGTCTCCCCCCTCCCCCCCCCCCACCTCAGTACAACAGTACTCATGCCGAAAATTCCCCCTTGTTTGACTTTAGTAATTTATATACTGTTGAATGAAAGAACGGGAATATTGTACTTTTTCATAGATGTTGTATGAAAATTTTCTTCTATTCATTACTCCCTAAATATAACTCAAGGTGGACCTAATATTCAATATACTTTAAGTCTACTCATGTTAAGACAATTTGTTTTCGTGCATGTTTATATACATATTTCCTATTATATGCAAAAAATCAATAAAAACTATTGAAACCTCAGTAAATCCAGCGCTCTGGTTCTAATCTTCCTTTATATTGCGTTTAATGCAAGATGAAAGTGTCCAACAACTGCCTTCATTTCTGGGGCTCAATCTATTAGAGGCTTGTGGGATTTTATGTCAAATGAGTTAAGAATGTACCTCTAAAAAGGGGATTACTTTCATAGGGCTCATTAAAACGGTGCAGACACCTCATTATAGAATTAATTTTTAATACATGACCAGTTGCCTGCTCCTCAAGGTAAAATACGTGCATGTAAAACTGGAACACGTTTTAACAAGCTGTTTGGCTTCCTAATTAAAGGTAAGAATTTTGCTAATTAAGTGAAAACAATTCTCATTTGTTAAATATTGTCTGATAAGGCTTTTGTCGTTTGTGTGCAATATATAAAAGCACTGTAATGTTTTGTAGCATGCACAATTTTACCTTTAATCTATAACCATTATTTGTACCTTGCGATATAGTTTTATCAGATAATGGGATTATCTTTCATGTGGAAGGAAGTATTTCTTTACTGTAACGTTGTTGTAAAGTGACTTTATAGATGTAGATAAATGCATTTAAAAAACTAACCATAAGAACACGTTTCCTTTAAGATACCATTAGTTTGGTAGGCTATTTGTATAAATGCAATTTCCCTTTATAAGAATATCAGAAAGCGGTTCCTTGTTTAACATCACTTCTAGAAATGAATGCAAGCTGTTAAAAAAAGAGTTTATCAAACATGTATTACCTAAGTATTCGGGTGATTTAAAGGTTATTTTTATCTAATCTTCTGTATTCTTTATCTATGGGACAAATCTTATTTTATATCACAATATTAGCTAGCATGCTTAAGTGTGATTGGTACGAAGTACCTATAAAGTACCCTATAAAGGTTTCAATTATGCGCTTATCTAGCCTGACATTTTACAATCCATTGAAAACGAATACATGTAGTATCTTTTTATATGTAATGAAATATCGAAATACTTGTTTTTATTTAGCTCAGGCAAACTATTTTCATAACTATATAAATGCAACATATATTTATTATAAAGAACTCAGCGTTTTCGGTGTTAAAAGTGACTACAATGTATATTGTAAAGGTTGCTTTATTTTATATACCGACATTTAGAAATTTGTCGGAGACCCATTTTATTGGATGTGTTTTTAAATTGTCACATTGGTGTTGGTGACACAGGAGCACAGAATATATATATATATATATATATATATATATATATATATATATATATATATATATATATATATATATATATATATATATATATATATATATATATATCGTGTCCGAAGTAGGCAGGGAAGGATTTGTCTAATACCACAGACTGCTACTAACTGCTTACATGTGATGAAGACACATGCTACCCAAAAAATCAGTTATTTCTTATTTTTACGCAGAATATCAGCAGTCACAGAGAACACTAACATGTAATAAGTGTTTGTCAGTATAATAACCGATGAACCGCTTTCTGTATAATAATGACTACACTTTAGAATGACACATACATCATATAACCTTGACGTGCTGTCTTCTGTGTATAGTTCATCAGCAATGAAAGGATACTTTACTAAGACAAGGTATGACAGTCCCAGAGGGACACACAGCCCCGCCATGTATATGTATTATGTAATATATAGTCACACAGGCATATATATTATAATACTAATGACATATATGGTTATAAAGCAGTCAGTACATCGAGTATTCACTTGTTCATCTTTTAGGCTGTGATACATCTGTTGATTATTTACACGCTATGAACAATTGTATTTCATAGTCATAGGCATAAATGTGATCCTTTGGTGTAATATAATGTTCTCTCGTATGGAAATGACGGTCATAATGTATATACACCGCGCGTGTAATTGTCCCTAGTAAATCGGGGACAATATTTATATTATAGAGATAAAGTCCCATAGGGGATATCCTCTCAGATAAGCCTGGCTGTATTGAGTCTGATTGACAGTTCAATGAGGGTGGAATTTAAAAAAAAAAAGTGGACCGAGACATTTTTTGCAGTTGTTACTTGTTGAAATTCCCATAAAATTGAACAAGAGGCTGCTCTCATGTGGGCTAAGTCAGGCTCAAATCCTCTTCGGTGTGGTCCAGCCTAGACTGTCTTTGTTTAGTTAACCTCCACGACCCGCATTTAAAAGGTCTATTTGCAAATTTCCCTGTACAAATCCAGTATGTTCTGCAGCTTTACACCCCCCCCCCCCCCCCCAGACTTGTGCACATTGTATAGGGCTCCTGTGATAATGTAAGCATTATTTCATATTATTGAAAAACATCGTATATCACTGACAGCAAACAGAAGATGAGCACATCAGCGTGTACAGGTTTCAGCTGCAGGGAACTATTGTACGTGACAAAAATATCCCCCTTTTTACGAAATCAAAGGGTGTTACAGTACTAGACCCTATGTAAACTAAATAATATATTAATTGCATCATAATAATAATAATAATAATAATAATAATAATAATAATAATAATAATAATGTGTTTGAACCAAAATTACTGATAGAGGATGTACTGTAATTATACTGTATTCAATAGCATTATGTTATATAAAAGTGTACGTAGTATGTGTTGTGGTTTGGTTTCCTTTTGTTGATTGTGACCCAGACATTACAGGCATGGTAGATGTGAAGAGTTATTAAGCTCAAATGTATGTATGTACTCATGTATGTATTTACGTATGTGTGTGTGTATGTATGTATGTATGTATGTATGTATGTATGTACTCATGTATGTATGTATGTATGTATGTGTGTGTGTGTGTGTGTGTGTGTGTGTGTGTGTGTGTGTGTGTGTGTGTGTATATATATATATATATATATATATATATATATATATATATATATATATGCGTGTGTGTCTATACATATATATATATATATAGATATATATATATATATATATCTATATATATATATATAGATATATATATATATATAGACACACACACACACACACACACACATACACATATATATATATATTTATAGTCAGATAGTCAGTGTTACTGTATACCTGGTTGTTGGATAGCTTTACTGTGCTGTCCCAAGAGAGATATTTGCTTTGGATTTGCTGATGACCTGTGACTAGTCATCCAACCCAGCAGCCTTTCCTAGGGATCCCCGTGTTACCACTATAATAAATGTATTGCTATTGTTTGGTTACAGAGCTAAGCAATTGATTACGCCATTTGTTCTTGCACTATCACACAATCTTCCTGAAAGACAATAATAACTAGTCCCCAACAGTAGGGAGGCGATCCCACTATTACATTACATTACTAGTTTAACATGTACTGTAAGGAAATCATTTGGCGCAAGCCACAGTGGCGCATTCCTTTGGTACTGTACATGTAGATAAATGTATGCCATATTAACCCAAACTCCGCCATTACACGATAAGTATATCCATGCTTTAGCACAGGTAACTTAATTAGTAAATCAGTCAATTTAATTTAACCATCTGAACTCAAGCATGGATATGCTAAACGCCAGGACCGCGAGGTCTGAACTTGGGAAACTCAGGATTATGCATGTTGTCATTATGTATAAAACAGTAATGATAGGCAATAAAAGCAAGTGAAGGACAAATAATATAACGACACATGATTAGGAAATTACCTGAGAGGTCCTCCCGAGTATTTTGATGGAGGTAAGTTTGCTCCAAGCTGTAAGAGGACATGCCTGAGTGTATACCCGCAGATGCTGCATTACTAGGTGGCATGGCCTGCTGCTTCAGGTAGCTAGAGGCCCCAGATGATGCCCAGTGAGCGGTAGGACTTGTATAAGGAGAATGACATTCCATAGCACTGGCCATAGCAGGGGAAGAAGGAACAGGGCTGCTACTGCTATCTGGTCCATAGTCACCAGTGGAGGATACAGGGCAGCTCGCCATATATGTAGAGCCAGGATTAGGGGACATGTGTGGGACATGGTGACCTCCACTCAAGCCATCATATCCTCCTGTCATGGAGTTTGCCATCATATCTAAGTTGTAGCCATTAGTATGGCATGCCAGAGAAGCAGAAGGAGCTTGGAAATCAAATCCTTGGGGTAGGATAGAAGTGCTGAAGCCTATACCATTCATCATCCTATACATGGGCTTCAGAGCCTGGCATTTTCTGCGGAACCCTCTAGGTCTGCGTCGGAAGGATCCTTCCTCAAACATGAACTCGCTGGCAGGGTCGATGGTCCAGTAGTGCCCTTTGCCAGGTCGCCCGAGCCCCTTGGGCAGCTTGATGAAACACTCATTGAGGGAGAGGTTGTGGCGCACAGAGTTTTTCCAGCCTTGGTAAGATCCTCTGAAGAAGGGGAACCTGGCCTGCAGGAACTGGTAGATCTCGCTCAGGGTGAGCCTCTTGGTGGGGGAGCTCTGGATGGCCATGACTATCAGAGCGATGTAAGAGTAGGGGGGCTTCTCCGGGCGCCGGAGCCCCGAGTTTGGCTTCTTGTTCTTGGATGAGGAGGAAGAAGAGGAGGAGGATGAAGTGTCCATGGCTGCGGGCTGCTGGCTCATTAGTGCTGGGGGCTGCAGAGCCCCTGTGGCGGGGCTGCTTGTGTGGGGAGCTGTAGGATCTAAGTGCTGGCTGTGATTCTCCGTGGTCATCTGGAAGCAGCAGCAGTGCTGCACACACAAATACACGCACACTCACACAGAGTTACACGCATACACACGCACAGTCTGTGTGGTACTGTAGGTTTGATCCCTGGCTTCTTGGAATCGGGATGACCTCTTTACCTCTTGCAGACGGCAGAGCACATGAAATCCCCTGGAGGGATCACGTCCAAGGCTGGGAGACGCTGAGTGGCAGTATCAGCTCAGGAAGCAGCCGCTGAGATCCTCGGGCTCAGCTGTCTGCATAACTTCCCAGCAGCGGCCGGATCCTTCTTTCTGGCTGCTCAGTATTACACCATGCACGATCCCGATCTTGGCAAGTGCTCCCTGGATCCGACTCTGTCTTATTGGTCTGACTTGTACTATTGTAGCAGAGCCTCCCAAGCAGTGGCCATCTCCGGCTGCTTACTGCCTCCACTAGCCCTACAAGTCAGGAGAGAGTCCCAGCAAGCAAGCACAACCCGACCACCTAGCACTTTCCTAAATCTTGCTCTGTATTTTTTTCTTCTTTAGACCCCCCTGAATACATGACAGGAGAGTAGAGCAGGGAAGGGACCACCCCCTTCCATCTGGACCCTGTCCGCTAGTCATCTAGGCAGGAATTGCTGCGCCCAATCCCCCTAGCTGCCTGCTCTAATACACGCAATTACACCATTTATCAACTTCATTTAGACGTTTCAGTCAACACAGCCACACGCCAGTGTGCCAGACTCCAAGGTGAGGGCTCTCTGGCACTGCGTGCTCCAGGCTGGGGAGTGTTTAGGATTAGGAAGATCTGGAGGACCCCGGGAGATCGCGAATGTTCAATGTCATTGTGTCCTTTCCAAGGGAAGCAGGAAGTCTGCTGCAGCATCCATCCTACTGCACACAGCTCCAGTGCGATCAGACCATTGCTCCACATCCCAGATGTAGCCCAAGACCACACAATTATCCTTATCCTGCTCATTTTATACGTAGGCAGAGTAATAGCAACGGTAATGTTAGCATCATTGTATCACAGAAAATCATTAGTTATATTGCGGTGATCTGATTTATTTATATTAGATACTGCTGTTTTGTGTTATTGGAATTGGATTTTAAGTCTGTTCAAAAATAAGAAACCATTTAGACAAAACAACACATATTTGAACACGTGTTCACTTTTACTGTAATATCATTTACAGCACAACAAAGAAACAATATTTCTTTGTTGACTATATTACTGCATACGCCTTCATGCATTTTACTGTTTATGTATATATATATATATATATATATATATATATATATATATATATATATATATATATATATATATATATCATAGCAATCTGAAGACTTGTAGACAGGTTTTTAAAAAAACGTGAAAAACTCAATCTTTATTAAGTCAACGTTTCGTGGATATATCCACTTCCTCAGGACTAAATCCCTTTCATCCATACTACTCTCAGTTTTAAATAGATAGATACATTTATTAGTACCGCTGTACTGATATACCAGTTTACTTGTGAATCAATACAAATCAAGATAATGCTCAGCTTTTCTCGTATGAGAAAATGTATTAAAAAAAGAGCAAATTACAGTAGAAGTTCAACAAGCAAAGTCAATGGAGTTAGCCAGAAGCAAGTACAGTACGTTGAACCAACAGGCTGCGACTTATGCTTGGACAATACACAGTTGTGTATTCACTATCATCTCTACAGAAGCGCTCTGCAAATATCTGCAATTGTAGCACTGTCATTGAAATGCATATTGGCAGCAAAGGTAAAACATTTTATCTCAATGCACTGCCGCTGTCATCAGTGGATCTTAAACTTCACTATATGCAGTACATTATTGTCACAGTGTAATAATGCTGACATGCTTCTCTTTTCACATTGACCGTTGGGCTCTGTGGTAATGTCAAACATTACAAAGCATTCGTTTGCCGGCTTGTACTGGTTACATGGCATCCTACTATCTTCGAGGTCATGCGAGTTATTTATTCAGTATTATTTTTGAATGAACCTATGAGGCTCGGCAGAAGTGCACAACATGCGGGAGCAGTAATAACAGCCTTATTATTGAAAAGAATCACACATACACGTGCACATCACTGCTGATTGTAACATACCTACACACCATCATGAGCAAATATGTGTCCATCTTTCTGATCATGGTATTTTGGCATTTGACATATAAATGTGCATCTCCATAAACTGCATACTGTACAAGGCCTCCTATTGCAAGGGGATGATCTAATTTGCGGCTTATTCAGAAATGACCATGATAGCCATGATGTAATAATTGGGGTGCTTCTCACTTCTTATAATGATGGATATTATATTTAGGCAAGAAAGCCTAAAGATGTTATACCATGTGCATATCAGTTGTGTTACTTCTTCACTCCAATGGCTTTAACATACAATTAACATCAATTCTCGGGTGTAGTGTAGGACAAAATTCCCATTTAGGCAAATGCAACATTTGCCATTGCCATTTTCACATGTGCAGTAGAGATTTTTACTGGAACAAGGCATTGGCACCATGGAGGCCATACTGGTTGGCTCGCAAAGCAGCAGAAGTTCACTGGTTTGCAAGCCTTGTAGCGCTGCGTGTGAATGCCCATCGCCTGCAGCATGGCGAATGTACCCGCTGCACTGCAAATTAATGTTTTTCATAAACGTCCATTCGCAGAATAACGTGCGGCCCCGAAATCATTCAATGGTCACAGCCCATTAAATGATTTCTGTAGTGCTTGCAAATCTAAATCAGTCTCTGATTTGTGGCGACCTGTTCCGAGACCTGGGTGGGCATCAGCTGCCTGCCCACATTCATATGGGGATGCCCAGCTTTTTCCTTAGCGTACCTAGCATTTTGGTGGCTACGCCCAGGAAAGGCAGCGTATGACTCCAACACACCTCGTGCAAGGCAGAAAGCGATTTTAACTGCACTTCCGGTATACGGATCTGATCTCCTCCCATAGGAAGAGGAGGGTCCCTTCGCTGGGTATGTAATATGATCATTTGGCCCCTGTTTCTCACACCCCGAGGAATACCTGCATAGGTTGAAATGCATTGGTGGAGAGTTGTGGGGTCCTGTAGTCATCCAACTGATGCACGCAGTTCACTTCAGATTCATGGGTATCAGTCCGGTCCTGATCCCCTGAAACAAGTTAAGTGCTTTTCATCCTACCTGCAGACGTTGTTCTTTTACCTGTATTGCCCGTTTGTGTGGTTTTATAAAATACATAGGGTGAAATTTAATAGGATGAGAGAATCAGAATGTGAGAGATTTGGTAAGAAATCTCCAAGAGGCAATCATTTACACTGCAAAGTCAAACTGGTTTTGCAGTGTAAATGATTGCTGCTTTACAAAAACTGGAGATTTCTTACCAAATCTCTAACTTTCTGAATCTCTCATCCTATTAAATTTCAACCATTGTTTTTTATAATTAAAAACGGTACTTGTTTCCTAGCATGGCGCCCAATGTCAGCATGTATGGTAACGTACTGAAATCGCATCGCATGCCACTATAACGCGTGTGTGCAATGTGATTTCAGTACCGCTGGTTTCCGCTCCCTGTCATTCCCGCCCCCTGTCAGATCCTCTCAGAAATCATTCTGAGGTGATTTTCAGACAGGACTGGAAGCATCCCTCAGAGCTGCTAGTGAATTATTGGATAATTGGATGATTATACCAACTTACTTTGACAAATATCTGTATCCTTGAATATATTTACCTTGCCTCAGACGGTTCTTTCAACTCCTTCCGGTGACGCAGAATTGTGCGAATGGCCATGCAACGCGCCTGTCGGTGAAGGAATGCATGTGGCGGTGCCATGTTAAAGTTTGCCGGCTGAAGGTGAGCCTGAGAGCGGCCCACTTGTTTTCTGGGTGCCGCTTGTCCTTTTTTTTTTTACCATGCTGCAGTTCATCTATTCCTGGGCCCAGGAACTCACCTCTATTGAGTATTGCAGCCAGCAGCTGGACATTTCCAAGAAAACGGCGGTCCTCTATAACTTCTGGATGCGGGAGGCTTGCGCAATGGACATTATGGCGCAGCCAAAGCGGAGGATCGGTGGACCTGGCCACATAGTCAAGGTTGACAAAACATTGTTCGTGAAGCGGAAAAGCAATGTTGGGCGGACCTTACCCCAGCAGTGGATATTTGGAGGTATATGTAGGGAAACTGGACATTGCTACCTGCAAATGGTACCCAGGCACGATGCCCCCACGTTGATGGATTGTATCATAGAAAATATACAGCCAGGCACCTCCTATCTAGACAGTTTGCTGGAGGGCGTATAGCACCGAACAACTGGAATTGGCTGGTTATCAGCACTTCAATTTTATTGACCCAGCCACAGGGGTCCATACACAGAATGTGGAGAGACTGTGGGGCGCATGTAAGTGGCGCAATAAGCTCCAAAGAGGCACTGCGCGACATGAGCTCCAATCGTATCGTCAGGAGTTCATGTGGAGAAATACATTGGGAGCTGATGAGTCATTCCACCGTATACTGCAAGCACTGAAGCTCCTCCCCAAAGATGATTAATTTGGATTTGTTTTCATTATTTGTAATAATTAATGTTCTCTTGTTTACAGAGACATATTCTTATTGTTATCATTACATATTTTAATCAATGGGATTATTTATACTTTAATCTATTTATTACAGTAAATTACAGTTATTAGTTAACAAATGTCGCCATTACTGTGTCAGCTGTATGATTTTGCAGGTGTGAATGTGTTCCTAAAACACCACCACTATCCACGCCACCCCGAAGCGTGGCGAGCGGCAGCAGCTTCCTCCGACCCTTTCATACCCCCACTATCCACATCGGCGTGGAGTTGATTTTATATAGTGTGGTGAGCGCAGCGTGCCACCGAGCCCAAAGTATGGCGATCGCAGAGAGCGCAGAGAGCCCCTCGAGGGGATGTGGAATACATGTAAAGTAATCCGTGTCCGCTCGCCACGCTTTGGGCTCGGTGGCTCGCTGCGCTTGCCACACTATATAAAATCAATTCCACGCTGACGTGGATAGTGGGGGTACGAAAAGGTCGGAGGACGCGTTCCGCCGCCCCTTGCGGGGCTCACTGGACTCGCCATGCTTCGGGGTGGTGTGGATAGTGGAGGTGACGCAAAAAAATGGCATAGCTGTTTTCAATAGTAAGCACCCATCACATCTCATAGCATGGGTGCCTGTACAATAAAATATTGCATTGCATCGGATCGCACCCTGTCTAGGATACCCTCCAATCCTATGCGATATTTCATTGTATAAGCACTCCTGTGCACTTAATATGGACATCGAATCGCATCGCACGGCACTATGGATGCTGTGCGATCCGATGTGATTTCACTATGGAGAATAGCCCAGTACGCTACTTGCGTACTGGGCACCCTGAAAAGAAACAAGTACCTAAAAAACAGTTACATTTTTAAGTACCGACTATACTTTATTCTGGTTCTTATATGAATAACCTATACCAGAAAGGACCCCTAAAAGAAACCTTTATATATCTGGCACCATCGTGTATCCTGTAAGTGGGGTACGCCCCCTTGCTTTTGACTATTCTTCACAGTTTTGGGACCCTTGGTGGAGGTGGGCATCCTAGTACAAAGATACCTTGATGTGAGATCCAACATCTTTTTCACGTGAGTCTGGGTACGCCACCGTGCACTTTTAAAGAAACCTTTATGAGAAGATCACACTACTATTGGGTGTGAGTAGGGTATGTCACCCTTCTGTATATCGTATACCTTCAACGGGTGATATTGAACTACTTCCCTGATTATACAAACTTATTACACTATATATGTTATTTTAACTTTTTTCCCTATATTCAAAATTCGGAGGAATAAGGAAGACTATCAGGTTGGAGAACCATTTTTGAAAGCGTGAAGAGATCCTAAAGACTTCCATGGAACCCATTTTGTGATCGTTTAGGTTGTGAATGCAGTGTGAGACAGATGCAGTGAATAAGTTTTTTGGAAGTCTACAAAGGTGCCTGCACAGAAGCCCTGCACATGGGCATAAGCGAATATGCGCATGCGCAGGGCTTCACCATCGGTCCCCCTTGCGAACGCACAGCAGCAGCTCGCAAACTAGAATGACCTCCCATGTCCCTTGATACATGCGCACTGCTGCGCCACCAGAGATAAAGGAGCCAGATCAGATTCTGTACATGGCCCCCACTTCTCTTATACCACCTCTGCTCCATCAGTCCTGATCTTTCAGTTTTAAACCATTGGCAAATAAAACAGACTTATATTTCTGATACTGAACCTTTTCTAATATTAACTTCATTTTGGCATAATTCTCGTTCAGATATCCCCTATATTACATTAGGTACAGAAGGAAATGGATATCCATGATGAAGATGGACCAGAGTTAAGCTTATGTTTGAGGAGTCAATGACCAAGCCTCCCTCATCCATACTGTGATCATGACCAAGAGATCCCATGGCTGAATTATTATCCTTAGAAAACACAAGTACATTTTATTGGGAGTATTCTCATAGTGGTTGTGGAAATATAAATTCTAGGGGTGGACTGGCCAGAGGACCTTATTCTGGTCCGTTCGCATCGGCCCATTCATTTGCACGGGGCTGAGGTTTTGCGTCTGCGCAGATGCATTTTTGTGCATGTGCAGATGTATTGTGCTTGTGGCCATCATTGCCGGGTGCACGCACCCAACATTGCAGGGGGGGGTGGGATGGCGGGCTGGGGGACTCGCTCATGGGAACGCCCATCATTTCATGGGCATTCCCATGAAAATACTGGGCATTCCCATCGAAATTGCCCAGTGATGTGGCCGTCAGGATGGCCAGCTGACATCACCGTATGTCAGCTGCCCGCCCACTTCTTCAGAATGCCCACACACATCTAAGCTTACCTCAGAACAATGTTAGATGTGCGTGTGCCTTCCACATCATTCAATGGTCGGTGACCTATGTTCCCCCTGCATCCTGCAAATTGATGTTTATGTTAAACATCCATTCACAGCCAGTGCATGTGAACACATGCTGCGAGGGTGGGGGCATCCTGGCATTTGCCGGCGGGGTTTGGTGGACTCAAGCTTTGCAAATAAACAAGAATAACCCCCATAGTCTTGACAGGCCGGCAGAAAGACAGAGTTTTTTTTTAAAGATGTGGCACTGCACAGAATAGTGGCCCTTTCCCCCTCCTGTCTCCCACACAATCCTTCTCTCTTCTCTAAAACATTTTACACCAGGGACAGTCACAAGAGCATGACATCAGAAGCCCACTGCTTATGGACAGCCTCAGTCATAGAGGAATCTGGGCTCTCAGAGAAGTATGGAAGAAAGAGGAGGAGCTGAGAGGAGAATGCACCACTCCTTCCTCTGCAGCAGCATGTGACTGTATATGATAAGTCACACTGAATCATTATAGTGCCACTGGCTACGGGCCCCTTTATGGTGGTAAATTGGTGTGTTCAGTTAGCTCTTTGATTTTTGTGATACCAGTTTGGTTGGTGTAATGTCAGAATTATTGCCTCACAGCATGGGTTTGATTCCCACCACCCTAATTGCATGGAATTTGTATATTATCCCCATGCTTTCATTGGTTTCCTACCGGTACCACAGTTTCCTCCCACAATCCAAAACTATATTAGTAGGTTAATTGTCTCCCGACAAAATAAATGAACCATTGTATGTAAGTGTGTGAATACATGTTTTTATGGCAGACTAGATGAGCCAAATAGTTTTTCTTTGCTGTCAAATTATGGGTTTATATGTGTGTTGTATCTACAATTCAGGAATTGTAGTGTAGTCTTCGATCATCCGATGATTTGGAGGGATCCCAATGTGATGAGACCCAAAACCATCCTATACATGTCACACAACATATCTGAGGGGCCCATCTAAGGTCCTGATCAGCCACAAGAAAGTACATAGCAGTTTTTACTACTTGTGTATAATGATGTTAGATGTAAAAGTTAACTCATCACATACAGTACATAACAGATTTAATTGTAAGTTATACCC
Organism: Crinia signifera; assembly: GCF_055691185.1. NCBI lineage: Eukaryota > Metazoa > Chordata > Amphibia > Anura > Myobatrachidae > Crinia > Crinia signifera. The sequence goes on along the minus strand of NC_139221.1, from coordinate 128,320,070 downwards.
CTTTTACACCGCACTTGATAAACTGTATCTTGCCGTTTTTTTTTCCATTTCAAAACGTTTAAGGCTGCAGTGGGAAAGCACCAGAGTTGATTTACCGGTTAAAGATAACAGAAATTTAAAAGCGTTTAAAAAGCAGAGTCCTACACGTCTCAGAGCCGTTTTTTATGCAGTAAGAATTGCTCTGAAACGGTACAGATGTAGCGGGATTCATCTTTGCAGGGGATGGCGATGGCGTCGCCATTGCCATCCCCTGCCCCGCCGCCATCTGTATGCCGGAAGGGGACGCGCGCGCACGAGGTGCGCGCGCGTTCCCTTCTGACGGTGCTGCCCTCGGTCTCCCGGTGCCCACACCGGGCGACCGCACCCCCCCACAGTGGCCAGAGGTCCCCCCCAGCCCCCTCGAGCGGGAGGTGGACAGTATTGCATCCACCTCGCCGCCCGGATACTGAGACGCGCGTGCGTGGGGGATGCACGCGCGTCTCAGTCAGATAGAGGCGCCGTGTTGCTGGCGGATCGCCAGCAACAATAAGGCCCGATACATCTGTATTTAGTAAAAACAACAGATTACAGACCTGTGATAGGCTGTCCCCTGCATTCTGCCTTGAAATGTGTTCAGGGGATTAAATGGGTTGACTGATGTGAATGGTACTTAAACTGTATTTAAAACGGTAATCTACTGCAATGTGAAGGCTCAGACCCGTTTTAAATACAGTTTAAAAATACAGTTTTTTTAAAGGTTTTGGCAGTGTGAAAGCGGTATTAGCTAGCAACATAGCTGCACATCCAGATATACATAACACTGGTGTAAAACAAACAAGAAATCTGAGGTGGAATGTTTAGTGTAATGGTTAGCTTTACTGCTTCTCAACATTGAGGTCTGTGGGCTCCAGGTGCTGTTTCTGAGTGGGTGACGAGATGGCGGGAAATTTCTACTGTCTGTGTGGATATAATTCCACTCCCTCTCCCCTTTGTGTCTTCTCATTTTCTCACACTGTGGTAGCATTGGGGCAGCACCTTCTATTTAACCTCCAGGTTTCTAGTATGAATTTATTCCATTACGCAGAGAGGAGACCCACAGTGTAGGGATTCCTCCTAGATGACTTCCCTAGCTCTAGGCCAATAGGGTTCCACCTATGGGGTGCTAGACTCTGGGAATGCCTACATGTACCAAAGAGGAGTTCTCTATAGATTGAGTAATAAACGAGTAATCAAGGGTATGTGAGGGAGTACATACAGTATGCTATAAAGAGCGAGGGAGTGTTTATTTAATAAATAGTTTTACTATTTTGTGTGTGGACTAGAGGTGCCAGTGAGAAACTCATGCCATAATGTCCAGCATGGACCCAGAGAATAGTAGTCAGGAAGAGGAGAATTGGGTGACTCTTTGAGCACTAAACACTTATCGGTTCACAAATAAGTAAACATTATATATATATATATATATATATATATATACCAACAAATGGAAGCGGCACTCACAAGACTGTTCAATTTCAAAAAGAAGTATTCTTTATTCCGACATGTTTCGGGATATTTCACCCGTCATCAGGGAACAAGGTACATGTGAATCAATACAGGTTTTTATTCACCACAGAGTCCACCCTCACCAATCAGGCCAGGGTGCATCATAGGCCACCGCCCCTCACACCTGTATCCACATTACCACCAATTGATCAACACTGACCAATCAGCGGCATGCTGAACATGTGAAGGTATCTATCTATCTATCTATCTATCTATCTATCTATCTATCTATCTATCTATCTATCTATCTATCTATCTATATATGTGTATATGTATATATATGTATATATATATATAGAGAGAGAGAGAGAGAGAGAGAGAGAGAGAGAGAGAGAGTTTGTAGCAGTCAGCACCCGTGGGGTCGGAATAAAGCCAGTAGGCACAGCTTGCTTGTTCAAATGTTTTCGATGCTATTTAATGCATCGTCATCAGGACCATATATATATATATATATATATATATATATATATATATATATATATATATATATATATATATATATTACCAGAGTATTATGCCCTTGGACCATGAAACTTTTGGATCTAAGGAAAATCTTCAGCTGGATGGATAAATGTCCCAACGCAGTAATCCAGTGAAGTCACCCAAGCACATCCAACATGTTTCAACATCCTTAAGGGTCTTTGCCAAGGCATGGTGGCATGGGACAAGGTAGTGAATAAAATATCAAATAAAGGGTTATTGTCCTGTTGACCTCCTGAGATACAAAAAATGAATCACATATGCATAGAATTTCAAACTAGAGTTAGTTGTTACATAATACTACAGTAGTACTGTCAAAACTTTCTCATGTATCTGTCACAAGCTGCATAAATGCTAAAATATTTATACAATGATTTATTGCATATATTTCCAAACTGGAAATGATGGATGGTTAGTATATGGTTGGGATCAGAAGTATGTACACTAGTAGGGAAATTAATGAAAACACTATTAAAAGAAAGAATAGTGGAATATCTTAAATTAAACAAGTTACAGGATCCAAAACAGCATGGTTTTACAGCAGGGAGATCATGCCAAACAAATCTCATTGACTTTTTTGACTCCGTGACCAAAATACTAGATGAGGGGGGGCTGTAGATGTGGCATATCTAGACTTTAGTAAGGCATTTGACACTGTCCCATATCGCAGGCTGCTAAATAAACTTGAAAGTGTGGGATTGGATTATAAAACAATTAAATGGCTAAGCACCTGGTTGCAGGATAGGAAGAAGACAGTTGTAGTAAATGGAGTGCATTCTATGGAGGGACATGTTACCAGTGGAGTACCCCAGGGATCTGTACTTGGACCAGTGCTCTTTAATATCTTTGTTAGTGACATTGCAAATGGTATTGAAGGGAAAGTATGCCTTTTTGCAGATGACACAAAGATATGCAACAGAGTAGACACACCAGGAGGGGTAAATCAAATGACTGATGATCTAAGTAAACTTGAGAATTGGTCAAGAGCATGGCAAGTACAGATTAATGCTAAAAAATGCAAAATTATGCACTTGGGACTCAAAAACCCAAAGGCTCAATATAGTATCAAGGGTACTATAATGGAAACTACTGCGGAGGAAAGAGATCTAGGAGTCACTATTTCAAGTGACTTAAAGGCAGGAAAGCAATGTAGCAAAGCAATGAGGAAGGCTAGTCAGATGCTTGGTTGCATAGGGAGAGGAATCAGTAGCAGAAAAAAGACGTAATAATGCCAGTTTATAGGTCATTGGTACGGCCTCATCTGGAATACTGTGTCCAGTTCTGGAGACTGTATCTTCAGAAGGATATAAATACATTAGAGAGTGTACAAAGAAGGGCAACTAAAATGGTTACATAGCAACTTACCTGGAAAGACTAAAAGATCTTAACATGTATAGTTTGGAGCAGAGAAGGGAAACGGGGGACATGATAGAAATCTTCAAATATATCAAGGGTTTTAACATAGTACAGGAGGGAAATTTTCTTCAAAGGAAAATAAGTAATAGAACACGAGGACATGCACTGAAACTGGAGGGAGGTAGGTTTAGGGGAAATGTTAGAAAGAATTACTTCACAGAGAGGGTAGTGGATAAGTGGAATAGCCTCCCATCGGAGGTGGTAGAGGCTAAGACAGTAGAACAATTTAAACATGCTTGGGATAGGCACATGAATTTCCTTAGGGTTGGGATTACCTGATGGGTAAAAAAAGGGGCAGACTAGATGGGCCAAATGGTTCTTATCTGCCGTCAAATTCTATGTTTCTATGTTTACCCATGTCACACAGGACTCGTGCTTACTGATGGAAATATATTGCCATAGCCTTCTTTATTGTTTGTTTTCCTCAGGGTTCCAAACTCCAAGTATACACCAGAAGTGAAATAATGGAAGTCCTCTTCATGAGTGTCTTCGTTGCACATACAGTCATATGGTAGCAACAGGACTCGGCTGCAGGGGTGGGGTGTGTGTTCGGTGAGGTGGGCTCCCTGACACTCGGTAAGCTTACAGAGTCAATCAGAATTAGCAACTTCGCATCTAGTCACTGCATCATTCAATAGATGGTTAGGTTACAGATATAGCTCAATGTTGGTTACAGATAAAGCTCAATGTTGTTATCTGCATTATCTCCCTTTTGTGTCCCCTTTTTTTACATTGATTTTACAGCTTTTATGCTTTTCTAGAGGCGTTAGGCCCATTCTAGTAGTTCATACAGAGATGGTAGATATAAAGTAAAGTGCATAATTCTTAAATACATAAAACAGAATAAAAGTAAGGTTTAAAAACATTTAAAAAAGTGATACAAAGAAGCAAAGGTATATGGATAAGAAAAGTTTGTTAATAATGGCATTTTGCTGTGAATAAAGGTTAATAAATATGTAACCGGAGGAGAATGGGGGAGGGGGGTGACAGCTTAAGGAATGGTGTAGCAGAGGATCTATATTATTGAAACCATTTAAGTTAAAAATATGTTAAGTCCAATAGGTATAAAGGGGCAGATGTGTTAACCCTGTCAAAGAGATAAACTGGAGATAAAGTGGATGGAGATAATGCACCAGCCAATTAATTCCCAACTGTCAACTGTCAAACACAGCTGATTGGCTGGTGCGTTATCTCCTTCCAGTTTATCTCCAGTTTACTCTTCGACGGGCTTAATACATCTGCCCCTTTATACCTAATGGACTTAACACATATTTTTAACTTAAATGGTTTCAATAATATAGATCCTCTGCTACACCATTCATTAAACTGCCCCCCCCCCCATTATCTTCATGTTACATATTTATTAACCTGTATTCACAGCATGATGCCATTATTAACAAACAGGCTTAATACATCTGCCCCAATGTTTTTAACGATGTAGATCCATTTAATTTTGGCCAGCATAGATTCTGTATTCCACTGTCTCCAACTGCTCATAATGGGGCAGATGTATTAAGCCCATCGAAGAGTAAACTGGAGATAAACTGGAAGGAGTTACGCACCAGCCAAAATATGACAGTTGGGAATTGATTGGCTGGTGCATTATCTCCATCCACTTTATCTCCAGTTTATCTGCCCCAATGTTCTCTAGTCCAAAGAAATACTTTTTCCCATTGATTGCAAAGTTATGATCTGTTATTATAATGTTTTGGAATGGAGAAAGGGACAGTCCAGTTCTTAATATTATATGTCAAATTGGGTTTTTAGGGCACTTTACATTTTTATAATGTATAGTATTTTTTGTTTAGGGGTACTAAGATTGGTTGGATTCACAATGAAGGGGGCCACATTTTTTTAGGCACTCCACGCTCCTAGGGATACCAGCTCTGTTACCAGCTTGCCTAAACCTCATTTAATAATGGTGTGGGAATACCCAAACTGTGGGTCTTCTCTCTGTGGTTACACTAGGACTGGTTGGTCAAAGCTGATGCTGGTAAAGGAAACATTTCGGCCCTGATTTTTTTCGACTTTCCAGCTTAGACACTGGTTAAACTTAGAGGAAGAGACATTACACTTTTTTTCCTGACATGCTGGAAAACTGGCAAGTGTGGCTTTTTAAACCACCACACAATACTGAATGGTCGCCGAGGCCAACTCACACCTAATCACATTCACATACAGTTTCCACTCAATCTTGCCGAAATCTCTCTGTGGGTTCCAGAAACTTTATTCTCATTGTCTATTCTTATTCATCAGAGAATTTTTTATAAATTGACATTAACAAAGAAATGACCTCATAACTAAGTACAATCACATGTGCCATAGCAATCACCCCTGTAAACTAATCTCAGTCGTATTGTTGATAAACAGATAATATATTTTTTCCAGAAAATGCACAAATACTGATGCATACTGTTTTAAAGGAAATGTCCATATTTGTATAGTTTTTGTTGTTGTTGTAAATGAGACTCAATAGATGCAAAGGGCCAGTTTTACACATAGAATTTCCTGCTTAGCCTGTTGTCAGTGCTTAAAAAATTATTTATTCAGCCCTCAACACATTTTTCCCATTTTGCTGAAGCAGATTCTAATTTCGAAATAGATTAAAGCAGGATTTTTGGCACTGATCCGCAAAGTATTGAGTACACGTCAAATCAAAATAAATATTCCAAAGCCTTTCCACAAAATACTAAGTAAAAAAAAAAGAAAAAAGAAAATTTGGACAGATGTCATAGTTTACCTCAAGAGTCACAAAATTACTGGGAGTAATTCAGAGCGGAATGTTGCTGAACAAATTAGCAATGTCTAGTGATCAGGTAGATGCCGCGCCACTAGAGCTAAATACAGACTTGCACATGAATGTGCTCGCTGTGTGAATGGAAGTGCCTACCTAGAGTGAAAATGTCCAAAATCCTTCGATACAGTTCTACCCCAGTTCTTAATAGCGTGTATTGCCCCCTTTAACATCAATGACAGCTTGAAGTATTTTGTGGTAGTTGTGGATGAGGCTCTTCATTTTCTTAGATGGTAAAGCAGCCCATTGTTCTTGGCAAAAAGCCTCCAGTTCCTGTAAATTCTTGGGCTGTCTTGCATGAACTGCACGTTTGAGATCTACCCAGAGTGGCTCAATGATATTGAGGTCAGGAGGCCGAGGAGGTGGCCACTCCAGAACCTTCACTTTATTCTGCTGTAGCCAATGACAGGTCAACTTGGCCTTGTGTTTTGGATCATTGTCATGTTGTTGCGCAGCTTCCGGGCTGATGAGTGCAAATTTTCCTCCAATATTTTCTGATAACATGCTGCATTCATCTTGCCATCAATTTTGACCAAGTTTCCAGTGCCTTTGTAGCTCACACATCCCCAAAACATCAGCGATCCACCTCCGTGTTTCACAGTAGGAATGGTGTATCTTTTATCATAGGCCTTGTTGACTCCTCTCCTAATGTAACGTTTATGGTTGTGGCCAAAAAGTTACATTTTGGTCTCATTACTCCAAATGACTTTGTTCCAGAAGTTTTGAGGCTTGTCTCTGTGTTGTTTGGAATATTGTAAGCGGGATGCTTTGTTGCATTTGTGTAGTAATGGCTTTCTTCTGGCAACTCAACCATGCAGCCCATTTTTCTTCAAATGCCTCCTTATTGTGTATCTTGAAACAACCAAATCACTTTTTTTCCAGAGAGTCCTATATTTCAGCTGAAGTTATTTGTGAATTTTTCTTTGTATCCCGAACAATTTTCCTGGTAGTTGTGGCTGAAATATTTGTTGGTCTACCTGACTGTGATTTGGTTTCCACAGAATCCCTCATTTTCTACATCTTAATTTGTGTTTGAACACTGCTGATTTCTCAATTGCTTGGATATCTTTTTTATATCCCTTTCCTGTTTTATACAGTTCAATTTCCTTTTCCCGCAGATTCTTTGACAATTCTTTTGCTTTCCCCATGACTCAGAATCCAGACACGTCAGTGCAGCACTGAATGAAAGATGCAAGGGTCTTTCAGAAGACCAGAAACTCACTGACCTTTTATACACACAAATTTATTACAAGCAAACAGATCACAGGTGAGGATGGTTACCTTTAGTAGCCATTCAAACCTGTTTGTGTCAACTTGTGTGCATGTTATGAGGCCAAAATCTCCAGGGTATGTAAACTTTTGGTCAGGGTCATTTGGGTAGTTTCTGTTGTCATTATGAAGTAAACACAGTTGTTTGACAATAAATGGCTTCACCCAACCACTAACCATGAGTGAAAGAAAAGTTTGTGAGTTATCATTCATATTCTCTGACAAATGGCCAGAAAATCACAAATTCTGCTAGGTTATGTAACTTATGAGCATAAAATTGCTGAAATGGGTGAAAAACGCTCAGTGAGTATGCACTGTTAGTCTTTTGCCAGAGTTGGTTAACCGAAGATAATTCTAACAGAACATGAGACATATATTGTGTCAAAATGAATGCACAGTGTTAAGTTTGTTAGAAATGTAAGTTATTTATAGTTAGGAAGGTGCCCCAATCTTCTTTTAGCTTTGATTTTATCCTTAAGAAATCCATAATATGTTCTTGACCTTCATTGAGAAGCATGAGAAAAACAACCAGTAGAGGGGCAGAGTCGCATTAAAATGTGTCATCAAGATTTATAGCCACATGAAACTAATGGGTCAAATCAATCAGCAGAATTTGGTAATGCCTAGGAGGCCCCAAAACATCTCTATAATCACAATGCCAGAGCACCAATGGAAAAGGTCCAGTTGTTATTGTCTACCCAGGGATACAGGTTACCAGCAAACTGCAATTGGAAAGCTGCTCACTCTCAAGGCCCCTCACTGCCATCGCCACACCGTGTTTATTTGGATCCAACCAGCCGTCTTCATCTCCTTATTTTTGGAGAAATTGCACATTCGGGACCATTCACTCTGCTCTCCACAAATATCGTGATTCTCAAACGGAGAAAGTTCAATCTACCCCCCTTTAACGGAGATCACAGCTTACTCAGCAATCCTACATGGATACAAGACTCCAAAGGGACAATCAGCGGTAACTATACCCATCTCCAATTATGTTTATTTGAATCCAGTGGAAAGCTAAATTGTACCCCCTGTTCAAAGAACTGCATCGTTCCAATTGGGACTCTAACAAGGCGGCATTAATAGGAGCAGATCCTATCAACCTCTTTAACACAGTGGCACATAGAGAGGGCCATAAGAGAGTTTTTATAATTATCTTTTATTGTTTATTATGTTCATGTAATTTTTATGGTCATATGCATATTAAATGTTTTTTACATTGATAATTCCTCATTGATAAGCGCTACTTCTTTTTTCCTTTTTACTCTTTTTCATTTTAGGGACCTACTCAGTCCCCTCAAGTAGCAGCTTCACTTGACTCACATCCCTTAACAGTGCCCTCTGACCACCTTCGGGCAGTCTCCTTTCTTGTTACCAGCAAACTGGCAGGGGTCAATTAAAGTAATCAGGAGGGTAAAAAGGGTAAACTATGAGATTGCCCAACCTGAATCCAATAGTAGTAGAAAGAACGACCATTTCACGCTTATTGATAGCATGGAAGGAACATGAGATTTTCCTTGTGCATATTTACAAATACCGTAGTGATCCACAGGTCCAAAGTCAGATCCCTAACTCAAGACCCTTGCATTTGGGAAATTGGAAGGCTCCTTTGTGTGAGATTATTGAAGAATTATCTCATGTCTTATATGATTATAGTGGCAGGTCTATTATTTGGGTGGCTTTGCGGTGAGCTCTATTTCAGAATATTTATAATTTTAATTGACTAATTGGGGGAACAAAGATCTATTGCCACCTAAAGTTTGCATTTTTGGCAGATGACTGTCATTTTGCCTTTAGATGATTGCAAAAACAGAGGTGCCACTAGCTGGGGGCACGTTGGGCATGTGCCTCAGAGGTATGGGAGGGGAGTGTTAGCAGGAGTCGCCAGAAGCATAATACCTTCTGTGACCCATTCAGGAGCATGCTGGACCTCTTCCATCTTGTACTGTAAGTGACTGCATCAGTAATAGAATAGGGGCTCAGTGATCTACACTGAACCACGTCTACAGCATTTCCATTATTAAGGTTTTTGCTGACATCCTCATAGAAGCCTAGTAAATTTGTTTGGTATGATCCATTTTTCACGAAAACCCATGCTGGTTAATACTAAATAAACTATGAAGATCTAAATATTTCTGGATACCATCCTTTAAAAATCCTTGAGTTATCAAAAATGTAATTCCATTAGTACCCTAGGATGAATCCCATCCGGACCTGGTGATTTGTTTGTTTTGATTTTGCTGAGCTACAATATTATCTCATCGGTCGTGAAAGCAATATTAAGATCTGGTTTGTTCCTCCCATTTGTGGTAGCTGTGCGTTCCACTGTCTGCTCTCCCCTAGTAAACACTGATAAGAAGAACTCATTTAACAGTTCTGATTTTTCCCTTTTCCTCTGTAAAACATTTACCATTGCTATTGGTTAACAGGCCTATGTTCTCTTTACTTATTCATTTACTGTTGATGTATTTGAAAACCTTCTTGGGATTTGTTTTGCTCTCAGTGGCTATGCGCTCTTCATTTTCCCTTTTAGCTACTTTGATTACCCCTTTACAAATTTTGTTTAATTCTTTGTACTTGCTGAAAGCCTCCTCATTCACGTTATCCTTATAAAATTGAAATGCTCCTGTTTTATAGTTGATTGCTGTCCTTACTTTTTTGTCCAACCATGATGGGTTTTATAAAATTGAATTTACCCTTATTGACTTTTGGTATGTATTTAATAGTTAATGATTTGAGCACATTTTTTAGTGTATCCCACATTTCCTCTGCATTCTTCCCCTCAAATACCGCTTCCCACTCAATTTCTTTTAGAGATTCACAGAATAATTAGAAGTTAGCTTTTCTGAAGTTTAATATTTTAGCCGGCCCTGTATGTTGTAGTTTACTGAAGTTGATTTCCAGTGAAACCATGTTTTGGTCACTGTTTCCTAGATGTTCAATTATTTGGTGTTTGAAACTAAATCTATATTATTTGTTAATACTAAATCCAATAATGCCTCATTTTGAGTTGGAGCTTCTACTTTTTGTGTGATAAACTGATCCTTGGGTAAATATAGGAACCCACTGCTTTTTGCTGACTTACATGTCTCATTTATCCAATCAATGTCTGTAAAGTTAAAATCCCCCATAGTTAGTACTTGCCCCTTATCTGATGGTGACTCATTACACCATGTTTCTGTTACACTAATTATATCATACTCGTCCCTTGTGGCCACAGTTTCCAGTTCCCCAATTTTTCCTACCAAGCTTCTTGCATTAGCCAGCAAGCATTTCAGTTTACGTTTATTTTCTTCCGTTAAGGTTTGGTTGTGATCTCTATGCGATACTAATTTCTTACTGGCTCCAATCTCTTGCTCGCCCATTCCTCACTATTCTGTTTTACATGCCCATAGTTTCTATCTAATATAGCACTTGGGCATCTGAGATAGAATAGTAGATAAAAAGTTGAAAACATACAGTATGTAAGGAGAGAGTGTGAGTGTTCATGAGAGGAGAAGTAGGTTTTATAATCATCATCCTAGCATAATTGGTGTCACAGCTGTGTTCGGCATGGTTTGGGATAAAAAGCTACATTTTCCACTAGCACTAGAATACTTTAGCCAACCAATGTTAAGTGTTGTAACAAATTGGCCACTATTAGTCTTTGATAACACAGTGGTGCTGCCCCCATTGCGGGGGGGAAGGGGTGCAGCTGCCGCTGACCTACAGCATGGGGGGAGTGTTTGCCGCCGCTGACCTCCTCCAGCACCCACTCCACAGGGGATGCGTCCACCGTTGACCTGCTCATGGGGGGGGGATGGGGTTGGGTGATTGGTAATGTGGCTATGAACTAACTTTTTCCCGAAGATAGTGCCCCGGCTTGGATGATTAATGAGCAGGCGGCTGCTTTGCTGCTCCTCGGGTGGTATCTTTCCAACTCGGTGACACCCTCCAGTTGCCTAATGCTGCCTAGTGGTGGCGCCGGCCCTGCAATGGGCACTACTCCATCCCATTTGCACTGTTCGTAAGAGAATGCTAACTACTCAACCTACTATATTAGGTAATATAAGTCAAGAGGGAAACATAAGTTAAGACATATTTCCAGCATTCCAATGATCAGTTTGACTCTGGTTAGACATACGAATATACTATGCATTAAAGCCATACATTTTTGTGGGGATGGGACCAATATAAAGATTGACCATTTTCACACCGTTAAGCTTACCCTGACTCTGATCACTGTGGCTATATCTGACAGTTTGTTCTATAACAGTGTATACAGAGCAACTCTCCTTTTTTCCAGCTATGTGTCCTCATTACAGACAATGCTGGTTCAGATACCAGGAATTGGTGAACTTCCTCTAACCTTCCTACTAACTTCAGTGACTTTATGATTGTTCTTAATTCACATTGGTCTGCCCTATTACCTAACAACTGTCTATGGCTATGAACAGCAAAAGTCCAAATCCACTTGCATAGTAGTCATTCTGTATCAGTATGTATGCAATAAAAGCTTAAACAAGCCTTTAGCTTGTAATCAGGCTCACTTTAGAAACAACACTGTATGTATGCGATCTGTTTTAGATAATAACAATGTCCCACATATTATACAATAACAGCTACTTGTTTCCTAGCACGGCGCCCACGATTTTCAATCGTATGGCATCTTATGCATTGTATCGCATTGCATGCCATATAGCCACATGCAATGCGATTTTGGCCCCCCTATACGATTTTTAAATGTATAAGCACCCTAATGGGTGCTTACAATGTTAAATGCACCCGTGGGGGTGCTTTTAACATTGTAAGCACCCATTACGTTGCTTATACAATTAATAATCTTATAGGGGGGCCAATTAACATTGAAAACACCCATTAGGGTGCTTATACAATTTAAAATGGTATACCATCGCATACCATTGTAAGGCTTATAGTATACGATGCGATCGGCGCCGTGCTAGGAAACAAGTACCCAATAACATAATCATAATTACTTATAGCATCACTATATTTATACCGTAGTATATAGTAAATAGTGCTTGAAATAATAATAATTATAATAATAACAGTAATAATGCTATAGAACTGTTAAATGGCATATGATTTGAATGATATCAATAAGTTTTGGGTACTTATATGTTAGTTGGGTGCCCACTATAGTAAGTAAGCTCATACCCCCACTATCCATGTCGGCTTCGAGAGCGAAGCGTGGCGAGCGTACGCGTAAAACGAAGCAAATAGCTTAGTGGGCGCCCAACTAACATATAAGTACCATGTTTTGAGTTACCATAGTTACAGTTGTTGTATATTAGGGTGGGGATGATTAAATCGACAGTAACTAGGTTGACAGACAATAGGCCGACCACTATTGGTCGACAGTGAAAAGGTTGACACATGAAAAACATAGACATGCACTAGGTGGACATGGACAGAAGGTCGACACAAGTAAAAGATCAATATGGAAATAGGTCACACATGAAAAGGTTGACATGAGTTTTTTACAGTTCTGGTATCTATGTTGACATCTGCTGACATGGACCCCTAATTAGTGTAACATGTACCCTTCATTCAACATGCTTTGGGAATGATGCCTCGCTCCTCCTGAAATACTTTACCGTTCCTGAGTGTAGTCCACATGAATCGTAAAGTAAGATTAAGATCAAGATCTATAAACCAGGGTTAATTTGGCCAATCAATCTACCAGCCTGCTTTGGTGAATGATACTGCTTTCACATTGCAAAAACCTGCTTTCAACCCGATTTTCTAAACGTGTCTTAAAACTGGTCAAAAGCCAGTTAAACCCCTTTCATATTGCATGATGTAAAGGTATATTGCAGTTTAAATACCGTTTTGTACCTTTCAGATTCAACCCGTTTCACCCATAGAAAGCCATACAATGTCATTTAAAAAAAAAAATCCTGCTTGTGGGCGGGGATCAAGTGTGGTTATCATTTGTAGCAAATACCGTTTCTAAGCTGTTCAGACTGCAGGGAAAACGGCTCAGAAACGTGTAGGATCCTGCTTTTAACACGTGTCAAAATACCGGTTTTCTGTAACCGGTAAATTGACAATGTAGCTTTCACATTGCAGCTGGAACCGTTTTAAAGCACTAAAAAAACGGCAATATACCGTGTTACAGCTGCAATGTGAAAGGGGTATCAGAGGAAACCAAACTACTCTGAGGGGAAACCCTCACTATTGTGAAGTGAACATTCAAATTCAATGTGCATAGAGCCTTGGTTGGAGTTCTATCCATGACACAGAGCTGTCAGACAGCAGCGTGACAGTGGGTCAAACTAAAATATACTTTAAAAGAACTTTAACATTTCAGAGACTCTAAACTGCTAGTGTGACACTCTTTAGAAGAGTTAAGCCACATACACAGTAGACAAGAAATTAAGATATTGATCAGAAAGGCCCTTCTGAGTAACATCTTTTAAAAAACATCTTGTTCTAGGGTTGGGGGGGGGGGGGGGTATTTTGTTTCTGTGCAGGGTTAATACTGGCTGCTTTATTTTTACACTGCAGTTTAGATTTCAGCTTGAACACACCCCACCCAAATCTAACTCTCTCTGCATGTTACATTTGCCCCACCTGCAGTGCAGAATGGTTTTGTCCATTTTGAGAACAAATTTGCCCTGTGATCAATTCTGAATTAGGCCCAGTGTGTATGGAGCTTTAGAATAATTATCTGTTTTCTTTTGCACCTGTGGTCTTTACTTCTTTTACTTATGGTTTGTTATTTTTTGGCTGCCCTATTTATAAAAATGAAATAGCATTTTATAATGTTTATACCATCATTACAACATGCTACTAACATGTTGCAAACAAATAGGGGCAGTACGGATGGTGTAATGGTTAGCATTACTACCTCACAGCACTGAGGTCATGGGTTTGATTCCCACCATGGCCCTAACTGTGCGGAGTTTGTATATTCTCCTCGTACATGGGTTGGTTTCCTCCCAAAATCCAAAAATATACTGGTAGGTTAATTTGCGCTATATAAGAAACTGTTAATAAATAAATAAAATATACCTCATCCGGAGAAAGCATATACTTGTAATGGGGACTACCATATTAGCCTTTTATTAAAATATCCTACATAATACAGTATATATACAAACATTATGGGTGTCAGTTAGATACATTTTCCATTTGTAACAATCATGAAGCTACATCAAGATACTGTATCCTTTAAGCATATATCCATGCAGTGGGATATTGGAGATCCCATTCAAAATGACTTACAACTCAAAACTTACTATAAAGGCATGTGCTCCCTCAACAAAAGTGTTGCTAGCGCCAGTGCACATAGCCCAGGCTGGTAGCAGTGATTGCAGGGAGAAGAACAGCATGGGGTGGTCTCTACTGTACTGTTGTCTAGAAATCTGAAAATGACCAGATCTGTGCAATTTGGCCTTGCACATGTGGTCAAACTGTTTACAGAATGGATCAGTCTGCAATTAGGAGGACAAGCAGATATGCTGATTTGTGCCCAGCTAGTAATTATTGTTTTTACATTTCAAACTTAACATTTACATTGTTGTGTTCATATCCACTGCTCCCTTAGCAAGTGTCTGCAGGCGTGCTTTCATTTAATGATACAAAAAAATTAAAATAAAAGTACAAGAAAACCTTAAAATGTTTTAAATGTATAAGCAAAAGCATATTTTATTTTAAACCAATCCCTTATTTTATATATACAGATGTAATTTTTATTCAGATGTAATTCATATGGGCAGTACGGATGGTGTAATGGTTAGCATTACTGCTTCACGGCGCTGAGGTCATGGGTTCAATTCTCACCATGGCCCTAACTGGTAGGAGTTTGTATATTCTCCCTGTACTTGTGTGGCTCCCAACAAAATGAACCCTAGAATTACTGTGTGTGCGTATGCAGGTGTTCAGGAAAATAGATTGTAAGCTCCACTGGGCCAGGGACTGAGGTGACTGTTTAAATATTCTCTGCGGAATATGTGTGCGCTATATAAATAATGGCAGTGGGGATGTTGTAGGTAGGGGATGAATGCATGTGAATATTTATAATTAAATAATAAATAATAAATAAATATTCACATGCATTCCTACATCATCCTCACTACCATTCTAGCAGTGTTAAGCCCCATAACTAGACAATCGTTCCAAGAGTGATATAGTTAATGATATCTTCGCTGCTCCCAGGTGAATGACATAGCAGATAATGATATCGTTCAGTGATGTCACCCATATCTAGCATGCAGCACAGAATTTCATAAAGCCTTACCAGATGTCACCTGGCATCTTCTAGGTGCATGCGTTTATGAGCCACTGCAGATTTTGTGGCAGTGATCATCTTGTTTTCACTCATTCTGTTAAATGGTGCTCCTGCTAATCAGCTCCTAACTAACACATGTTTGAAAAAAATGACAGTTAGGAGCTGATTGTCTGGAGCGCCATTTAACATATGCAACAAGTGATAACAAGAATAAATTGTAATTTAATGTCAGCCTAAAGTGTTAAGGGGCTTTGAATTATCTTTCAAAATAAATGAGACAAATTTCACCCATAAGAATTATATTATCTATTTGGGAAACGGTCATTGGGTCACCAGCATGTTGGTGGACAGTAATTAGGTCGACATGAGTCTAGGTCGATATGGGTTAGGTCAACAGGTTCATTCGGTCGACATGGGTTAGTTCGACAATCAAAAGGTGGACATGGAGTGTTTCCCATTTTTCTGAGCCAATGTGCCGACAGGCGGTATTTCATGCCCCACCATCCACTAGGGCAGGGGTGGGGAACCTTTTGGGGTCCGAGGGCCATTTACATTGAGGCATTATGCCTCTGGGGCCATATAATAGAAAAAAACTTGCAAATCATCCTGCGGCAGCAGTCCCACGCTCCGGTGGCTGCCGCAGGTTACAAGTCGCCGGTCTGTGTGGTCCGGCGGCTGTGCAGGGAGTCTCATACAGGGGAAATCTCACGAGAGGTCAGTAGCTCTTGCGAGATTTCCCCTGTATGAGACTCGCTGTACAGCCTTCGGGCTGGTGGGCGGGCCACAAAAACCGGCTCCGTGGGCCGTATACGGTCCGCGGGCTGTAGGTTCCCCACCGCTGCATTAGGGCATGATGGGAGAATAAAATAGTCTACCGAGCATAGCGAGGCCCCGTGCCTGAGGCATGGCGAGCGTAGCGAGCCATGTGAGGGGACGCAGTGCTACATTTCAGTGCCCATGTCAACTGTGTCGACATTCAGATCAAGAAATGTGACCCTATGTCGACCTTTGGCTGTCAATATACCCCCAAGTCGACCTAATGACCCTGTGGACCTAACCCATGTCGACCTAGACTCATATCGACCCTCCTGCATGTTGACCTAGACTCATGTCGACCTAAATGCATGTCGACCTAATGGTGTCAACCTCATAACTGTCGACCAACATGCTGGTGACCTAATGATCCATACCCATTTATTTTAACTGCTTATTTGTATAGGATGCATTTGTATGATTCAACATACATAACTGATAAGCAAATCAATCCAAAGAAAATTAAGCAATTAATCAGATATCACAATGCGTGCCTATATAAACTTGTTTGTATGGTAAATCACAGCTAAGGTAATACTGACATTTATAAAATACACACTTCATAAAAATGTCAATAAAAATGTTTTTGAGCTGCATATACATAACCTTTCTCATGCAATGAAATAACTAGATAGCCATCAGCTGCAATATGTCAGGATTACTGTTTGAGATTGCAGCTGTGTCTGACCATTTGACCTCTATTTGTTTATAGAAGGTTAAAACAAGGAATGTAAGTATATGTGAAAGTAGCCATATAGAGTAAATAGTACTTAACCTTTAAACAGAACAAAATGCTGCTTACATTTTTTTATATATATATATTTTTGTTTTATATGAAAATGGAAACCAAATAATGTAATATATTAATACAGAGTATTTAAGACCCGATGTTGTAGCCACTTTCTTATAAAAGCAATAGTAAAATATATATTCTCTTTTGTAAATAATCTTTCTTTACATACATTCTATGGCAAAGAGCATCACATTCTTTTTTTTCGATATTCTGTTGTCAATAGTTTGGATTATATCAGTGATAACTGTCCATATATATTTTGCTGCACAGTTCCGGAGTGGAATCTACTTGTGTTCTTAGCAAAAGCAGAAGCCAAATGACATTGGTTCTATAACATGCACAGAACAACCCTGATAGTTACATTGTAACTACAGCAAATGTTGCTGGGCCAATTCTTGTAGTGCTCTTATCTTTTACTCACTATACATGAAGCTTGTCATACAGTAAAGGAATGGAGGGTAAGGACAGTTAAAGGTTGGGGAGTAGAGGAATGGGCAGGACCCGATCAAAGGTTCAAGGTGCCTAATGCTGGCCACACATCAGACCAACTTTCCTCCAACCATCCAACTAGTTGGTTGGATGGTATAAAAACCTGGTACTGGATAGGAGCAAATGTAATTTGTAATTAAGTCATTTGTTTCCCAAATCGGAAAATGGACAACAATTGTCACTTAATGTACTGTAGTTGGACCTATTTGATTTAAACAATTTCAATTAATGTTTTTGTCCATTCTCCTAAGTTTGTGAGCAAATTGCTTATTGGCATTTGCCCCCATACAGTACCGGATTTTCAGTCCAACCACTCAACTAGTTGGATGGTTGGAAGAAAGTTGGTCTGATGTGTGGCAAACATAAGATTCTCTCTACAGACTCCAGGTGTCCTAAGTTCAGGTACCCTAGTTTCCTCCCACAATCCAAAATTACACTGCTGGTGGGTTAACTGTTGCCTAACAAAAAATATATATTTGTGAATATGTGTGTATGTGTGTGTGTCTATGTGGTTGGGAATATAGATTGTAAGCTTGTGTAGCATCTCTGTATTCTTTGTCTTTATATTGCAGCACTGCAGGGATACCCCTTTATACTTATGGCCATGCCCCCTTTCCTTATCTGCACCGCATGGCCAAGAGATGTTGGAGGGTATGTAAATATTCTCCATAACATGCTGCGGAATATGTGTGCGCTATATAAATAATTGTTAATAAATAATAATGATTTGATTTTAAAGTTTTAAACCTTGAGTGTACTTAATAGGATTATTTCAACATCAACATCAACTACATAATATCTCTGTTTGGGATGAGTTGTTTCACTGCCTGGGATAGCGAATAGATGCAGTTTGAGAGCAGAGTAGTTTAGGGCTTGTACCTACATACAGTAGCATTCCAGCTAAAGGTAAAGCTGGTTAACACTTGCTATACAAGATAGTTAATCTATATGAGAAAATAACTACTGACATTTAAAAAAAGAAGTCCTGGCTTAAGGGAAACTTTATTATTGCCACATGTGCAGCACATGCAGTTTGTCTGTAGTTACCAGTTCAGTAAGGGCATAAAAAGTGTTGTGGTTGAACTTCATGGAAAATCAGAATTGGACCAAAGATGAATCAAGTGTTTGGAACAATAATTTAAGGCTAGTTATGAAATTCCACACTCTGCAATTCTCATTGTATGAACAGGTGCAAATAAAACAGTGTAGACTTGGAAGGACGAAGCTGATCTCCGCACATTTGTGATTGGATAATAATATGTATCCTGTAATCCTGAGATGACAAGTCCTTCTTCTCCATGCAATTGCCTCTATGCTAGGACGTACAAAGGATCTGCTCGAGTCAGAATTACAGCCCAATGCATTGTCTTTCATTGTCTTTCATGCACAGCATTCTACTGTACTGTACAACATGTTGGTATATTAATATCGATCTTTTTAATTAGTTTCATATTTTATATAATACTTCATATCAAGAGTCTACATTTCAGAAATCGCATATCAAATAACAATGATGTAGCTTTCCTGGCAATAACATAATAATGTGTTGAAATTCAGTATTATTGGTAAATAAAAACAAGAAAGGTATAATAATGTTTTACAGCAAATGTCAATGCACCCTTAGAGTATTCTTCCCTTAATAACCATCCAAACTTACTAGTAAATAAATATCTCTTGTATAAGTGTCCCTTAGCAATAATATATGCATTTCTATATTATATAATAGTGTGCCTACTTTCATTTATAAAATCAGCACAGATGATTCATAATTGGATTACAAGTTTGGACAGTATATTCCCACAGTTGTCACATGAGTTTACTTTGACCCTTCCACTGACCAGTATAATGATATTTGCATTTGCTTATAATATATTTAATGCAACGAGAGGCAAGGCCTGCTAAGGCAGACACGCAGGAGTTAATGCGAGCTCACTAGGTCCGTGTAGCAGTATGGGAGGTTTAGGAAGAGAAATCAGACAATGAGACTTTGCCTAATTCAACTTGTTTATTTTTGCTGAGTGTTGTTGATTGGAGTTTAATGTAAAGAATAACATTTGATGAATGGAATTCCTCCGGCATATGAAATGCACAGCTAAGAGCTCTCATTATACAGTATATGGCTCTGAGCAATTCCTTTGTCTGTGGATGCAAGACTAGCATGGCAGCGACCAGAAGAGAAAAAAGGAGATGTTGGGCTGGCAAGATACTGTAGTAGTGTGATGTAGTGTGTAGCCAAGAGCGGTGTCTCCATGGCTGCTGCTGCTGCTGCTGGGTGAGTGCAGGGGTCCCAGTCAGTGACCTGCAGTTGAGTGGATGCAGACTTTTTCCATCAAACTCTGCAGGGATACCACACACAGAGCTCAAGTGTCAGTTTACTGCCCTCAGCGCGGCTCCTTCTCCCAAAGCTCACAGTAATTAGACAAAGAAAACCTAAATTAACCGAACAGGCGTCGACAGTTTCCCCCAGAGCGCCCATGGTGCAACTATACACAACCTGCTGCAAATGGATTGTTATTGTATGGGACTTGTCCAGGACTGACAGTACCAGAAGCCATCCGGCCAGTCCCTAGCCCATGCTGTGCCACCTTTATGTTCTATGTAGTCAGCAATAAAGGCAATCATAAATGTTTTCTATTCTTCTCTTCATTTGACATTCATTTATGGATGGGTACTGAGATTTTTAAGCCTAGGACTATTATTTTTCATGGGCAGCCAAGTCGGTCTATCTAGAGATGGAAGATAGATGCAATCCTACAAGTATCAGTTGGCACATGGTAATTGGAGGGTAAAACTCTACTGATGGAGTGCACATTGCTGTTAGTGTACAGTCTATGAGCATAAACACTCATTAACTCATCAATCTCCCGATGACAAGGGCTTTGTGATGGAAATGGCGATCATGATAAATTAAGTGAAATCACCATTTGCAGCCACACAAATGGATATTACAGGAACACAGGCCAGCCCTGGCTAACATTAAACCCCCCCCCCCCCCCCCTGTGTCCAGTGGAGCCGGTGTGATAGGGCAGAATACTCTCTAGCACGTACAGGCCAGCACACGTACACGTATAGAAATCTGTCCCAGTCCTCTGGGCGGGCAGGGAGAGGAAGGGGTTAAGCAGCCCTCTGCTCAGTGACTCTGAGAAGGGAATATAAGAAATTCCTTCGTGTAATGCAGCTGATCCCTTGTTTGGCACAGTGCATTGTTTGACTTCCCATGAAATAGTGATCTGGATGAGCTGCCAGCTTTTGGTTTCTTGAAATGCTCTTTGTAATCATTATTCTGTTAAGGCAAATCTCTTTGTTATTGCGGTTTCATTTCGATGATCACCATAGACACATCTACTATGAGACTGAAGATGACTCTATAGGACAGAACCAGTCCAGTTCAAGCTTATATTGTTTCTTGGTTACTGTCTGGCACCTTTGTTGTCAGGATAGACAGATACTTCTCTCTATGACAAGTGTCTTCCTATCCTCCTCTATATTGTTAT